>NW_026136715.1:5821939-7069439 GCF_905237075.1 Dicentrarchus labrax | reverse complement strand
TCATGTCATCTACCTACACGTTTTTAATGTTTTGTGATTTTTGGTGATGAATTCCAAAGATCCTTCCGATCAGGTTATGACTTGAATAAATGTCAGAAGTTCACTCTGTGTTGTCCTACAGTGCCTCCTTACTCAGCCTAATTCTGCACAATGCTGACACATTCACAATCGACCAAAAAGGATATCTCCCCTGCCCTGCTGACTCTTTCAGCATGTGTCCTGAGTTTAGTTATTAACCTGGAACTTCCCAATGGCAGGCCAGCTGTGAGGGTGGGTGGGACGATCTTTGACTGTAAGTCTCTTTTGTAGCCTGCGGATCATTTTCGCAGGGAGCCGAGTGTGGATCAGGAAATTCCTGAATGCGAGGGGAGTCAGAGCTTTCCAAGTGTGACTCTGCAAAGTCTGAGTCAACACACACACACACACACACACACACACACACACACACACGTACAATGGAAGCTTGATACCAGGAAGTGTGAGCACACTTTCAGGTGTACCATGCCTCTTCATGCCCTAATCATTTCAAAATTTCAAAAAAGGCAGATGAGTGAATGAGTTCAGCGTTCAGTATCGATCGGTGGTGCAAAGTAAATCAGTACGTTTACTCAAGAACTGTATTTAAGTAAAGTTTTGAGGCACTTTCACTACACTTATTATTGTATTTCCATTTCATAATACTTCATATTTATACTCCACTACAATCCAGAGGGACATAATGTACTTTTTACTTTGCTATATTTATCTGATTATCTGCTAAAGTCACTAGTTACTTTTACAGATTCATACTTATTGTAACGTGTTGTTAAAGGAATAGTTTTACATTTTCTTGCCAGGAGTTAGATAAGAAAATCAATATGACCCTCATGTCATGTACGCTAAATATGAAGCCACAGCAAGCCGCTTAGCATAGCTTAGCATAAAGACTGGAAACAGAGGGAAACAGCTCGTCTGGCTCTGTTCAAAGGTAACAAAACCCACACCTTAAAAAGGTGCAGTGTTTAACATTTAGGAGGATCTATTGGCAGAAATGGAACATAATATTCATAGGTATGTTTTCATTTGTGTAGAATCACCTGAATATATAATCGTTCTGTTTTTGTTACCATGTTTGAGTCCACCATGTTTCTACAGTGGATCAGAACAGACAAACCAAACACTGGCTGTAGATTGGCCTTTTGCATTTATCACAAGGTACTGTCTCCTTTGTGCTTCACTGCCCATTCTCATTCCCAGGTCATCAATTACAGACGTGAGTGGTGTTCAGTGAGTTGCAACTTTACTGCTAGATGACAGTAAATCCTACACACTCGACCTTTAAAGCTCTCTAGTGAACTAAAAAACCGAAGTGCAAAAGTTAGACTTGATGAGAGTTGGATGATAAAACTGAAACTGAAACACAGTCATGTCTGTACACTTCAGTTTGTGTAGGAGATATAATGACTTAATTAGTGAGCTTGAGCTTTGGACGGAGCCAGGCGAGCTGTTTCCCACTGTCTCCAGTCTTTGTGCTAAACTAAGCCAGTCTAACTCTAGGCAACAAAGCGAATAAGCCGTAATTCCCGAATTACAAACTAGATTAAACCAGCAAGCCCCAATGTGAACAGTTACGTTCTAAACCCCTCAGACGGTTTAATTCAAGTAACTGTTCAAGGCCCGATATTTAAAAAAGCAAATATTAGTAAAAGATGAAAAACTGAACACAAATTTGTGTTACAGAAATTGGTTCCTTCTTCTTTCCTCTCCCAATAATCATTTCACGACCCCTCAGATTTATCTTGTGACCCTTTGATCAAACTGTATATAACTTAAAGTAGCTTCATCACAATCAGCTACAACAGGAAAATACAACTCAAGCATTAATGCATCAGTATTAATAATCTTATACTGTTATATAATATATCAGCCACATTGGGCAATATCTCTGCAAAAAAAGCACTTTTACTTGTGATAATTTAAGAACACGTTGCTCATAATACCACTGTACTTAAGTATGTTTTTTTAATTCAGGACTTCTACTTACAAAAGAGAAATTTTACATTGTGATATTAGTACTTAAGTAAAGTTATTAAACATAGCAGAGTGATCTATTTTCATAAAACTCTCTGTCCTTCCCAAGCAACATGACTGTAAAAACACTGCGTTGTTGTTCTCATTTAAACTCCAAGTGTCTCAGCCAGAGGTTCAGTCTTTGGCTACATCTGTTGAGACATTCACTCGTGAGCAGTTCCTCTTCCTGTTCCTGTCCCCCTGACTGCTGCTGCTGTCGACCAACTGTCACAAAATGACAGCGATGTGACATATAGTCCTTCGACTGTCATAGGCTAAGTTCATGCATGTAGGTCATAGCGTAAATACTTAGGGGTTGGAGCTGGTGCTTCCCCTCGTGCGTTTCAAAGTTCCCGCATCCTGGAGTAATGACGTCGACGAAATATGGTCCACATGTAAACAAAGCTGACTGACCTGCCTGCTTAAAACCGCAGATGTCACCACTGTGTTCTTTTTGGGTTATTGTTGATGTTTTTCTTCTTCTTCATAGCAGCTATGGAAAAATACGACTATTTGTTGCATCTGATACATGATTGTGGGTTCGATTTCACTGATGCAACACTGAATCCGTGACAGAAGCACACACACAAACATGCCTGTCAGTGGGCTTTGGGATTCAGGTGAAAGGTAAGATGTGGTAAACGTGTGGATGCTCACATTGTTAAACTAGTGTGGGTGGTGAATGTTTTCATGGCTGCCACCATCAGCAACACACCCTACTTCCTGTTGAGTAATATGTACATGTCAAAGCCCACACATGACTACTACTATATCAAGCTGGTATCCGTGATTTCACGAGTGTACGTCTGAGTATTTACTGTACATTTGTAGTCGTTTACTTTGCAGCAGCTTGTAAACAAAACGGCGTTGTTTCATTTTTAAAACATTCCCCCTTCAGGCTGTCTTACATGCAGTCATAAGATCAGAGGGAAACAATCTTCCCACAGTTTTATCTTCCTATCACTCTAAATCCAAATTCACATCCATCCCCTCTTAATACATAACATATGTTACTTTGTTTCAACCCTTTTTGGTGGGACCTTGCATTTGAATTGGGATTAAAGACCTGAATATAACCTGTTGTAACTGTCAAGGACTTTTTACACAAACCTATCGAATGACAAAATCAGTCAAAGGCTGCTAAAGTGTTCAAATTTCAAAGTTCACGCAGAGCTGGTTTAATTAATGTTCATCTTTCCTCCATTTTACCGAATACGTACATTTTCTGAGATTTTCACTTCAACAAAAATCACAGTTTTTTAAGGCCTGGTTGTCAAAATAAAACAGGATGTAGGTTTAATCGTCCAGTGTGTCAGAGTGTCTGGTAATCTAGGAAAGTTTTAGAGGAGAGCTTTGAGGAATAGTGCAATGGGTTGAACTTTCTATATTGATGCACCTCGAAAGAGATCTTCCTTTTTTATAAAGTCCTGCAATAATGAACAACATAAGAAATACCTGAGGTCTACCTGTCTGTGTGCAGGCGCTGGTATGATAGTAGTGTTCAATAGTTAAATCAATGTTGGCTTTTATCTGGTGAGACTGAATGATTTTCTTCATGTGAGGAGACCCTGAACGACTGGAAGGACTCTGATTAGGGGGAAATGTAACTAGTAGAGAGTATTTTACTCAGTATTTATTTATTTATTTATTTATTCTTTTAACCTATTAAAATGTTATTTTGCCATCCACAACCTCTCCCCTCCTTATCTGTCCGAACTCCTCCACATCGCCAACCCTTCCCGTTCCCTCAGATCTGCCTCCTCTGTCCACCTCTCTGTCCCTCCCGCCCGCCTCGTCACCATGGGGAGCAGGGCTTTCAGCCGCTCTGCCCCCCAGCTCTGGAACGCACTCCCACCGGACCTCAGGAACCTGGACTCTCTCACACTCTTCAAATCAAGATTAAAAACTCACCTATTCAGAACTGCCTACCCCACTTAACCATCTACATTGTCTTTTCTTATCTGTTTCTTATTTCTTGCTGTTTTTTTTTTTTTTTTTTTGTGTTGTACGGTGTCCTCGAGTGCACAGAGAGGCGCCTCTAATAATTTAATGTATTATTATTATTATTATTATTATTATTTTTTTTTTTTTTAACTTTAGACAATACAGTTCAGAAGGAAATATGATACTTTTCTACTCAGCTACATTTACTTTACATACAAATCACATGAACAGCTTGTAAAATGTGATGTATTGTTCTAGATTAAACTATATTACAATATATTAAAGTCAATATTTTTGCTAATTCTCAACCAAATAAAACATTTTAATGATGTGCATCTGTAATATTAATACAATAATACAAATATACTATATATCATATTATTTCTAGGGCATTTCTATCATAATAGCATGTATTTGCATTGTGGTATTGCTATTTTTAAGTAAACGTAAGCGTATGTCCTATATTACTGCTTTCTTTTATCAATAAACTACTACTATTGAAAAATAATCAGAATTTGGTCACATTTTAACATAACAGGTGTCACTTCTGAAATAGTGTGTGCTGAATAAACTTTCCAAATGTATTCTGGGGGATCACGAAGTGGTAAAGCAACTCATTTATTTTTTTGAAACAGTGATGAAATCTTTATATTTTTTTAATTATTTTAACATGAGAGGCAACTAAACCATCTCAATCACAATTTTGTCCCAAACAGCACTTAAACATTCAGCTTTTTTCCCGTCAGGTTCCTAAAATTGTGTTAAAAAAAAACAAGTGGAAAGTAAAGTTCTTAATTTACATATTAATGTATAAATTGATTTGTTAATTATACATCATTACATTGCTCTGTATCAAGTAAGGAAATATTTGATCCCTCTGCGTAACGCATCAATTAAACTTTCACACACGGAGTGTATTGAAATGAACTCTTGTCATTTTGCAAGGATGGCCTGGTGTTACACAAGATATGGGCAGCGACACTTGCAAGTCATTTCTGCACGTCACTTTTCACTGTCATCTACAACAAAATAGCAGAAGTGAACAAAACATGTTGAAATCTTGGTGCACTTCAAGACATGGATCATGTTCGGATCCATTTACCGTAGCTCAGGCGGTCTGGCTTCCCGTTACAACCCATGGTCCGGATATCCGGTGTCCCTTTCACTTAGAGGAGGAACTGTAATAAACACACAAAATCACAGTGTTAAAATCACCCACACTTAGCAATCGTGTTTAGAAATATGTGTGTCAATCTATGTTTTAATTGTGGTTAAAAATATGACACATGTTTGGCTGCTTTCCATAGAGTATATCAGAGTTTAGGGGCCTAGACATCTTGACCACATTTTGGTCTTTGGTCTAGACTCAAAAATGATAAGAAAGTCCACGTTGGTCAATCGTCTTTTGCTTTAAAATTCTTAAGAAGTGAGCAAACAGGGTTTATATAACACATATAAACGATTCTTTAGAACACAACAACCATAATAAAGAAAGTAAAACTTATCCACAGCTTCAAATATTTCTACACAACCCATTTATCTATATATCGAAGTGTCCTAAATTACTCTAAAATTAACTACAAGTCAGTTCAAGTTCTCTAAGTTTGGAGTCACATGATCATTAATTTTAGCTCTAGTTATAAGTCAGCCTGTGACATGAAGTGGATGGATCCTAAAATGGAAGGAACAACACAACTGAGTTTCTCTTTTAATCTGTTTTTCTTAAAAACTGACCAGAATCAAAGTTGACTCCTGGTCTGTTCAGTCAGATAATAAAAACAATTTAGAGTTTAATCAGGTTAAAAATAGCCAATTACGTTTCGTCTGCATTTACTTTAAGATAATTAAAGACATTAAAGGAAAAAATGTGCAGAACAACACAAAACAGGACCCAGAACAGAGCTTTGACGTACTCCACAGCTTAATTGTAATCAGGTGGATGTGAAACTGCAAAAAAAAAAGATCTGTGTATCTGGGAGATAAAATAGAACAAAAAGACCCAAACCAACATTTAAGTTTACTAACACGTGTTGTCTGTGTGGACCAAAACCTGATATAACTTATTCTTCTGTGCCATGATGCTCCATTACAATTAAAACCACACCAATGAGGCACACTGCTGCACTGGGTGATAGGTGTCTTCATTATGATGAAGTTTATTTTGATTCAATCCCACATTCACTGTCCAGCTGGAGCAACAAATGAAGTTTGCTAATAACTGCAGTATCCAACTGTTTTAGGAAATTACTGAGCTCTTTCAGTAAAAATGAAAGTATGTATTTGTGATCTATTTCAAAATATTAATATCTTCAGTAGGAACCAGCGAGTGTGTGTGGTTGAGTTCTACAGACAAAGGGAAGTCAGACACATACTGAGAGAAACATATGGAGGGATGGACGAGACTAACGTGCAGTTAGTTTAGGTGTTTTAATGGGATTTGGACACTGTATTAAAATGTATTTAATATCACCAGCCCTTTTGTTTTTAGATGCTTTAATAAACTATGTAAAAAAAAAGTAGTTTTTGGCTGCAAATTGAAACCAAATTAACAGATAATAGTAATTTCTATGTCATTATATTATTGTAATTGGTGTGATAATAAAGAGACGTTATGAAGCAACTGACATTGCCTCATTGTGTATACTAAACCAACAACAGCTGAAGGTTCGTTCACTTTCATTACTGATTAATGGTTTTGTCTATAAAATGCCCTTTTATAATTTCACACAGACCAAAGTAACGGAGAGATTCAGTTCACTATCATGTGTGACAAAGAAAATCATCAAATTCTCCTATTTGAGAAGCTAAAAACAGCAAATATTTGACTTTTTCTTGCTTAAAAAAATGATTACAACAATAATTCTACAATCAAAAAGAGTTAGAGACCAACTAATCAATAACTGTTGCAGCTCTTTACATTAATGTGAACTTATACCTGTTTTTAAATTACCTTCCATGTCCATAGTGTAATTTTACTGGTGTAACGTGGTGCAGTCAGCAAGAAAATCTGGATATAAGGATATAAAGATGCGTTGTCATCATTAAAATTGGTGATTAATTTGGAAAATACGATCTGATACAACGTTGAAGGAAATGTTTTTTGAGGAACAAAAAAACTACCTATAAGCGTCAAAAGAATATACTAAATGACTCATAGGCAAAAACTAAAATCCTTCAATTTCTCAACAACTAGTACAGAGTGAACATTGGAGTGACAGGTGTGTGTGTGTCCGTGTCTGTGTGTGTGTGTGTGTCTGTGTGTGTGTGTGTGTGTGTGTGTGTGTTTGTATTGCTTTATCAGAGGAGTTTTTTTAGGAGACCAGTTGGCCAGTGGAGGGGCTGTGATGCAACGAGGAGTTTACGGACAGACACTGCCCATTGACGGTAAAATGAGGAAAGGGGGCTGGGCTAAACTTTGAAGAAAAGAGGTCATCCTGTGTGGGAATTTCCCTCTCTCCTGTCAGTGTGTGAGCCAAGACCAGGGAAAAGACTGCGTGGGGCTCAGTTAGGAAACAAGGGGTCATCGAAGAAAAGAATGCCTAGAATGTGTGATTGAATCTGTGCCAACACTGACAGCTTACAACCGGAGCAGCGAGAGCAACATCTGCCCTGAAAAAAGTCACAACAACAGAGTGTTGGATGCTAAATTATTAACATATACTATCTCACACATTACTGCGGTTGTGTTAATTGTGCTTTTATTTTATTATTTTGTTCCCAGTGCAGCTTAAAGCCAGGCCACAGCTACTTACAGTCTATTGTCCTGTGTGCTGTGGAGGATAACAATGTCTTATTTAAAATGTGGGTGTAGCATTCTTCGAATGATGATGTGTTGGAAAGGGAGGATATTGCACAACAGTTAAAAGCTAAACTGTTCCATCATTGAGTGTGTTGAAATATCCACTATATTCAAAATGTCATCCCTCACAGCATAAAACATCAGTTTTTATGCATTTTTTGGAGGCTATAACATAACTTTTCAGCGCCATTGTACATGTCTCCTTATAAAACACTAACAGAGGTTTTTTCTTCTTTTTTTTAACTCTTCCCTGTTTGAAGTGAGAGTTAGAAAACAATCCCCACCCTGAAATATCATGGATCACATTCAAATCCCACCGTGCCTCTTTTCTTTATCCTCTCTGTCTGGGGTTTGCTTTGCTCATTGCAGATATGTTTCACTTTGTGCACACAGTGAAATGCACTCTGAGGGCTTGGTAAATTCCACTGCAAACCAATTGTCAACTTATCTATCATGTCTGGTGAAACCTCCTTTGTCACTCCCATTTCTAACTTCTACATTTTCTGCTGAGGGTTTTCCACTTGAGGCTTGAACAAGGTTTGCTCAGGATTATTCATATCTCTCTAAGGTCTTGGCTGTTGAAGCGAGACCTAAAGGTGGTGTGAGGAGTTTAGTTGCTGATTAATTTCTATGCAACCTTGAACCTCTCTCTGGGCCAGTGGACCCAGCAGACTATTGACAGAGCCGTGTGCTAAAGATAAAGCTAACATTTCTGTGCTGCGTGCAGTGTGACAGAGTCTTCTTTTTTTTTTTTTTTTTTTTTTGCTGCTCTCAGCAGTATCGTTTCAGTATAAATTGGTTGGTTGGATATATTTCAGGATCTGAGGACTTGTGTGTCAAATCAATGAGTAAACACAGATTTAAGTTACCCAGTAACAGTGTGGAGAGTCTGTTACTTGCTTTCAATAGACATAAACCAAATGATTTTCTATTGTATTTAAATGTAACAGAAAAACAGAATTTCACACATTAATCCTCATTTCATGTTCTCGATACGGAAACTGAGGTTTCTATCTACCACAACTGTGCTGATCCAACCAGTGAAAGCCATTTTCAGCTTTGTGGGAACCATAAATGATAACGAATGGCGATGATCCGAGGAATTATTAAAAATGTCTGTAGCCTTACTGGTGACGACTAGATTTATAAAATTAAACTCAACGTCTAAAAAGAAACCTGAGATTCCTACAATATGTTACCGTCTCTTTCCATTTCGGTATGTTGGCCTAAATTAAAAGATTGCAAATGTGCCTTACTGTTGAGCCACTTGTTATCTTCACTATAACTGAAATACATTGTAATACACAGTCTGACTATCATGTGAATATTTAAAGGCAAGCATGTCTGTCTGTCTCAGCCTACACCTGCTTCAAAAAAAGGACAGAAAAAGAAGAAATTACAAATGAAATTGATTAAACAAAGTATAAATCTGTTTAATTCAATAAAATATCAAGTACAATTAATGCATTTCCCCTTTTAATATTAAATAATTAGACTTATTTCATTCATTGCCAATACTATTACAAAGAGTTGCATCATTTCACTGCAGCACAACTCTTCCCTTGACAACCATTGCTCCAGATACACACAAAAAAATGTAGAAATTCACTCGCCTGTATGTAAAACCTGCACAGAAAATACTGCATACATACACACACACACACACACACACAAAATTACATCTGAGAATAAAGCTACAGTGACATGTGAAGAATCGTGAATGATTGCGCAATCCATGCACCCACTTCTTCAGTCCCATTCAAAGTGTCTTGTAAACTGTGGTCACTGTCTTCACTTGTGAAGCGTACCGTTTTTCAGCATTAGCTCAGTTGATCACCTCCGGCTCTAAAGTCCATCAATGATTAGACGAAAAACCAGAGATCTGTGTGGAGTCTCTGGTGGAGGTTTTTATATATATATATATATATAAATCTTAACATTGTCCGGTGGCAGAGAGCAAGTTGCGCAGGGTGGCCAGCTCTCTGGACAGCTGCTCTACGCGCTTTTGTAAACGATCGTTCTCCGCAGCCAGTTCCAGCACTTTATGTTGAGTCTCCAAGTTGCGCATTTTGGCTTTATCCCTGCTCTTCCTCACGGCGAGGTTGTTCCTCTCCCGCCTCACCCTGTACTCTTCACTGTCCTTGTCCAGGCGCTTCTTTGATTTCCCGCTTGACATTTTGCCACCGTGCGACGGCGACCTGCTTTTACCTGACGGGGCAGGTGTGCCGGGCGGGCTGGAGCAAGTGGAGGACGCGGTGGAGATGTTCCCAATGCTGCCGCTGGTGGACTGGTAATGAAGGTAGGACCTCATGTCAAAACCAGACGACCCGTTCTCCATCTTTACGTCTTCCTGGCTGTCGTCTCTCTCAGCAGCAGCGGCAGCGGCGGCGGCAGCGGCAGCGGCAGCTCTGTAGCGACCCAGTTCAGGGCTGAGCACACTATCCACACGGGTCTCCTGCAGCTCCGCGTAACCCAGCGCGTAGGGCTCCCTGGGGTCCCTCAAGTTGTCGCACTGACTCGACTCCAGCTCGTTCAACAGCGAGTAGTTCTTGTAGTTCTGCAAAGCTGCAACTCTCTTGATCTTGTTCTCCGCCAGGAAATCTGAGAAAACGTCCCCCTGCTGCTGCTGCTGATGCTGCTGCTGCTGCTGCTGCTGCGGACAGTGCAAAGCAGAGTCCAGGTAAACACTGAAGTCTATCGCTCTCTCCCGCTCCTCAATGCCCAGCTCCGTCATCGAGTCACCGAGCCTCCAATATGCGCTGTTGCTGCTGACGGGACTGATAATGCTGTCTCTACTGTGGATAGCAAAGCTGCCCTCGTCGTAGAAGCCGGCCACTTCCATGGATCTTAACACCCGCCGGATTGCAGGAGCATGGAGGGCTGAGATGAGACGCCCAAAAAGTCGTGTGAAAATGAAGCGAAATTGTTTTTAAATCCCTTTTTTGGTGTCACTGCCTGTGACAAACACGCAGTTAAAGTACTTTGAAGAGACTATGCGCATAGATTTGTTGGGAGGAATTTGACAGGTCTTCCTGTCTCGGGGGGTTTTAGTAAAGAAGCGAGGGGGCGTGGTTTACTAGGGCAGGTGTGTGACGCGCGGCGAGTAACCAACCGGACAACCTGCGGTGCTTTTAGAGAGGAGCCCGCGTTTAATGTGAGGTTAATGTAATAATAATAATAATAATAATAATAATGATAATAATAATAATAATAATAATAAAATAATAATAATAAAATCTGTTTATTTATGGGGCATTTGTGATCTGTGGTGCAGACTTTGGGTTGCAGCAGCAGAATAAGAGAAGAGAGGAGGAAAATGCGATTAAATTATCATAAAAGAAAGAAACTGAGGCAACAAAAAAATAAAATAAACTTAATTTAGAGCTGTCATAACAACATAGTTTTTAAAACCCCAGTGTTTGATGACAGCGGGTCCATTCACGCCCTCTACTGTCAAATCTGTCAGACAATAATGGAAAAAACCAACTCAGTGGCAACCATTTTCTACGTTCAAGCGTAATCATTTCATAAGAATATACTCATAAAAAGCTGCCCCATGAACACATCTCCAGACTGTTGTTCCACCACAACATCCACGGGCTGGTTTTAAGCAGTCAGGGTGTTGTTTGTGTTGTGAAACTGTACATGGTGATGCATCAAGTATGAGGGTCAGAGTGGGCGTTATGAGAAATTTAGTGCGTCTAGTTTGTTTTAAAACTGTTCCATGTGTACACAGGTGCCAATATATACACAGATATACACATGCTTTCAGGCTGTTCAACTTTACTTACTTATTATCCTGTTACATGCGAACCATTCGTGGTCAGAGCTGAGGGGAGTTTTTGGATTTGATGTGAGGTCTTATCGCCATCTTGTGGTGAACTGTGAGAAGAAGAAGTAGATATGAGTGACACATCAGAGTTCATATAAATGTTTAGGAGGTGTGTATCTCTCCATGAACTGTTTCACTTCTGTGCAGCCAAAAACACTTCTCTGGTTGGGTCTTAATAATATCTCTTGCCTTTTCCCAGGAATCTACACTCTCTCCCCGTTTTACCCTTTTAGAATCTGTGACTTTATTGTTATATATGTATTTTATTTCTTTATATTAACTATCTTCTGTTACCAAAATACTGCAGCTCTATAGTCAGGCCATAAACAGTGCCAGATTAACATGATAGGAGACCCTGTTGTGCCCCCATTGACCAGCTACTCCCAGACTTTTGTATGTGTCCTGCTGCCTCTGGTTTTCAAGTCCAGTGACATTTATGCCCAGAAATTAACCAGGACCCATGTTTTAGGATAACACCATCTGACCCAGGTCTTAAAACTACATGCTGACACAAAGTCCCTCAACCAAACCAGGCCACATGTTTATCTTAGTTGGTCTGAAAGATGGGACTTCTGAGGCCCCTGGGTTGGTAATCCAGCCTTGGACACACATTTTGAAACACTCAAAAGGTCCAGTGTGTAGGATTTAGTGTCATCCTCTCTCTTCCTACAGGGCGTCGGAGAAACAACAGTGGGCGCGAAACAAGTGTGATTCCACATGGCTGCCTCCATGGAAGAGGACCTGCTCCCTCCGTATAGATATAAAATATTAATTCTCAGGTAACAAAAACACAACAAGTCTTATTTACACTAATGAAAACAAACCTATGAATATTATGTTCCATTTCTGCCAATAGATCCTCCAAAATGTTACACACTGGACCTTTAAAAAGGGTCTTTACTGTAGTCTCCATCTATAAAGTATTCAGCTATAAAAGCTGTGAAATCAGATATTTTAGGTGGAAACAATCACAAAAATACAAAGTCTGTGTGAATTTTGTCAGCTGCTGCACTCACTGCTGGCTGATATAGGAGTGGTGTAAAGTAACTAACTACTTTTACTCAAGTATTGCCCTTAAGTACAAACTCATACTCCACTTTATTCGTGCATTTGGAGAGTTACTGGTTACTTTGCACATTCATATCTTTCATAAAAATATAAGCTTAAACAATAAAACCCAGGGGAGTGAATGAAAAACAGCTTTCAGTATCGACGAGTACATTATTTTACTGGTACACACTTTACTTGAGTATTTCCATTTTATGCTTTATTTGCTTTCTCCTCTACTACATTTCAAAGGGAAATATTATTTATTTACTCCACAATATTTAATCTCCACTATATTTAACAGCTATTTAAATTGGAAATCATCCTCATTTCTTTTAGCTGCAACCAACATTTTATAATCACAGTATTTTTGTTTTAAGATAACACTGCTTCCTCTTCAGAGCAAAATACTTTTAAATAGTTGTATTTAAGCATTCAAAGAGATATTTCTTAAATGTTCTGATTGCACAAGAAACAAATGAGTTTCAGCTATGAACCTGTGTGGTGATATATGGGAAATTAAAACTCTTCATCTTCTAGTATATCACCTAAGTTAACAGTAGTGTACAGCAACTCTTAATATGGTGTTAAGAGCTGTTATGTCTTTAATGTATGGTGTCTTGTTTATTCTCCTGTACAGCACTTTTGTACAGGAGAATAAACTTCATTTTAAAAGTTACACTCACTCAGTATCTCACCAGAGCTTGACGGATGACAGATGTCGCTGTCACACCAACTCCACTTTGTAACCATAGACAGTCAACTGTTTGTTTGTACGTGTGTGGAATCAGGTATACACAGAGAGAGCTCCATCTACCGTGCATCCAGCAGTAGTGTTGCGAGCAAAGCGGGCACCACACAGGACGGGTGGGGTCAGGAAATGCGGTCTTTCCCCTCGCAACCCCCTATTGGTCACTCGGCTGTCTGTGGAACGTTTTCCCGACCGGTGATTGGCTGCTGCGCTCAACGGCTTTCACTTGATTGGTCGAAAACGCCACGGTGTCTGTGGGCTGAGAAGTTGATGATTCCGTTGGTTCCTGACTGTGAGTAGAGAGAGAGACTGAAGGGGCAGGGCCCACAGTGGAGAAATGGCGAGAATGGTTAACGAGAACAGCTGTGAAGCGGAAACACAGAGCCCAGAGCCGCAGGGACCGGGTCGGGGTGCGGCAAGATGGGGTCCACAACACGCCGGTGCCCGAGAACTGGCCAATTTATACTCACCAGGTGAGTCAATCCTCTCAGCAGCTGCGTCTTATGGGCTTGTTCCCCCGGTGCAAGTGCCCATGAGTGGCGTGACATAACGACAGGCTTTACATAGCGTAGTTACCAAGTAACAAACTGGGGAGGAATAAAAACTACCAAAAAACCACAAACAACAACGCCGGTTTGTCTTTTAACTGCTCCGGTGAAACGACACCGAGCAATCAGCGACAGTTCAGCGTTTGGTCTCAGTCACACTTTTGTTGTTACACAATAGGAATCATGTGAGATTGGTTGGATTTGTGTTTTGAGTCGCTGTTGTTGTTGTTGTTGACACTGTTGACATTTGGAGCATCAGGCAGAGGTTTAGAAGAATCCACCGCTTCTGCTTTAGGCTCAGGCAGCCTCGTTTTGGCCATGGAGCCACTGTGACCTTTTCCTAACAGTGTTTTGCTGCTAAGTCAGCCCCATAAGACTGCAACACAGAGAGCAGTGCGTTACCAAAAACACTCAGATCTTGGCCATTTCCACTGTTGCCAGTCCACCCCACCACCCTCCATACCATTTGGACCTGACAGGGCCTTTGTACAAATACTTGATGCCTTTTTTGAGCTCCTCCATGTCAGTTGAGGACACCTGGATCAGACAGCTTTGACTAGTTGGTGAGCAGACTTCTTCCTCCCAGAGGGGCGGTGTAGTGTTACCTGGAGAAGTGTGTGTACTTTTACATATTTAGCTCACCCTAAAAGGAGCCAGTAGTGTTTGCAGATTGTCACTGAACCTCTGCAGCCTGATTTGAGGCACAAAAAGAAAGTTTGCCGATATGAATGAAAGCAGGTTTTTATTTCAGTGGGTATACTCAATGCTAACTGAGAAATAAGTGGGTCTACTGCTTATACCTGTGCATACCCTGAACTACAGCTCTGCTTTTGTTGGCGATTGTAGCTGCTATTAAGATTGTAGCCACCTTTAAGTTGTAATATGTAGACAGGTATTTCAGGTGTTTTCACCCTCACTGGGTGTCACCGTTGTGAAGAAGCGTTTCATTTGCATTATGCTGACTAGTCTACTAACCTTTGGACATTTTGGTTTAGATTAGGTGACATCATATCAAGTTCAGGTGCTATAGACTGATAATCTTATCTTAAATGTTGCTTATAATGACTTTTGCTTCATTTAATCACACTAATATGTCTGCTGGTGTGTTTGTTTTCTTATCTTTTAAGGCAAACGATGTCAAGAATGGATAAGTGTTGTCCTCTGTTTCTCTCTCATTGCCTTCAACTTCATTCACCTACTTGCCAATTTCCACCTGGGACATTCGTGGTACATCCTGTTGAGCATTGGTAAGAGCTGACTGGATAGTTACGTAATGTTCTTGATGTTGTATAGTCGTCATGTTCTGTTCTGTTGTTTTTTTTCCAGAGCTGCTGTCCAAACAAGTGTTGGTTAATCTCTCATCTTTCTCTTCCTCCTCACACTCATTTTCAGTGGCAGGAATACTCACCGCAGACTTTGCGTCTGGACTCGTTCACTGGGGGGCTGATACATGGGGTTCAGTGGATCTACCCATCTTTGGAAAGGTAACACATGAGTCGATTTTTCCCCACCCTAGAATCCATTGTTTGTACCGTAAATAATCTGTTTAAGAAACATTTCCCTGCATTTACAGTGTGTATTATTTCTTGTTTTACGCCCTATCTGTCCTGCAGGCCTTTATACGACCATTTAGAGAGCACCACATCGACCCCACAGCCATCACCCGTCACGATTTCATTGAGACCAATGGTGACAACTGCATGCTGACCATAGTCCCTCTAGCAAACATGGCCTTCAACTTCCTCACCCTCTCCCCTGGTGAGTTTTCTATCAACAAACCGAGCCTGACATGTTTTTTTTCTACATGAAAACGCAGTCTGATTTTTCTAAACAGTTCATTCAAAATAACCACCCTCTTCTCTGTCTCACCCTGTTTCTGTTTTACTCTTTGCAGCGGAGGTTTACCATATCTACCCCTGGTACTGCTACCTGTTTGCCCTTGCCATCTTTGTGACCCTTACCAACCAGATTCACAAGTGGTCCCACACGTACTTCGGCCTGCCTCGCTGGGTGGTGCTCCTCCAGGACTGCCACATCATCCTTCCCCGCAAGCACCACCGCGTCCATCACGTCTCCCCTCACGAGACGTACTTCTGCATCACCACAGGTTTGTCTTTATTTCCTTATGGGGGATTAGAGATGGAAATCAGACTGTACGTAGTGACAGTTTATGGGATGAGTGTCGTGCAGATTTGTCATTGAGGTTTTCTCTCTCCAGGGTGGCTGAACTACCCGCTGGAGAAGCTGGGTTTCTGGAGGAACCTGGAGGATCTTATCCAGAGTGTGACGGGAGAGAAGCCCAGGGCCGACGACCTGAAATGGGCTCAAAAAGTCAAGTAAAGCTGCAGGCTAACTGCACCCTACCTCAGAAGATGCTGGCTCCGTCCAGGCTTCTCATCCCCTTTTTTGCCTCACTTAAACTGTAATCCGTAGAAGGAAAAACTAACAAACGATTTCTGATGCCATAGCTTTAAGTCCTGCACATTTTGTCTGTTTTTCAAGAGGAGGGCTCTGTTGATGGATTTTTTTTTTCATTACTCACATGTGGAGATGATTTCAAATTGCAATATATTCATAACTCTTCCTATGTCAAACGCAAACTCATCACTTTTTTTTTTGAGGTGATTTATGAATGCTTCTTTGCTAAGAAGGTATGATCAGACACATAATTTGCTATCACTTTCCAAGGAGATGAAAAGATTTCTCTCACGTCAGAAAATTCAAACAATCCCGAAAAAGAATACTTCAAAGAGTGAGCACTTACTTCTTTCTCCTCCAGAGTCACAAATGTTCTTTTCAAGAGTCGATAAATCTAGTTATATTTAGCACTGCTTTATTATCTCGGGATCAGTCGTTATCACCTTTTCAAGGGTCTACTTGATGTGCAAGTTATAAATTTGGATTTAGGCCATGGTAAGTAGAAGGGTTGAGGTGATGCAGGGTTTTTTTTGGATGCTTTACCAATGTTCATAGCTAAAGAACAAATTAGTTAATTACTGTTACATTTGTTGACCTCTTGCACATTTGGGTTCAGCTGCACATTTACGAAGCTATTTTTCAAAGAGAGGTGAGGACAACGTGTTCACGAATTCGATTTTTTTTTTTCAATACTAACCAGTGCCCAATGTTGTTTCTCGTAACTTGCTCACACAGCCATATTTAATAGTTTTGTCATGGATTTGTCAATCTGAGACAATGACTACAGTTACAGTGGAAGAGCCAATGCTAGTCCAAATCTTCCCCCCAGGATGCAAAATGACAGGTCTGACTCCTTAGAAAGCGGGTAACAAACCAGAAAAACAAACTCAGTTCTTTCAGTCAGACCCTAAATTGGCATTTTGATTGGAATTAAAACACTTGATGATAATGGGAACACAAAAAATTTGTAATTTTCTCTAAATTGATGTAAAAAAAAGTCAGAAGTGTAACTGTAGTCGGCGTCAACTCTATAACAAAACCAGGGCAAATAAACACGTGTATCATGCTGTTGTTCTGCTGAGTCAGTGTGGCCCTGCTAAGTAGTCTTGTCAGTTGATCACATGTCCGCTGTGAAAAGCATTTTTAGCTTTTATGTGACTGACAGTTTTGCAAGAAAGAGGCACATGCAGTTTTGTCAGGCTGCCTTACACAGCACAGATGCAGTACTTGTCTTTTTGTTGCTGTTTTGTTTCATTTGCAGCACTCCTTCGTGTTGTTGCAATGGTAATTCTGTCTTTCTGGGATTTGTGTCTCAGTTAATCAGACACAGATACTCTTCTTATGTGCCAACTGTATGTAACATTGTTTTCATTCCTGCTATTGTTTTGTATTGTGGAAAGGAACAGTTTCAGAGCGTAACATTCCCCGTGAGTTATGTTGCCACTGTGTACCGTCTTGGTAGCTGTGACAAGCAGACTTGGTGATGTTACAAGGGCTTGGGTGACGATCCAGGAATTTCTTCACTCCTATAGATGAGATTATGTAATTAATTAATGGGTTGCGAGTTTTTTTACGCTTTAGTCAGCCATTTGTAAATGTATTGTACAGCGAATAACTATGCAGTTTAATAAGAGGCCCTTAACTATACGTCTTAACTCATCTGATTAGGTTAAAATGCCTTTCTTTTTCTAATTGTTTACACATATTTGCTAAGTTGGAAAACTGGAGCTTAAAAATTTCAGTACTTAATAAACTGCATGGCAAAATTACTTTTACTAATAAAGATGTCACTTACACAGACGTAAGAATGCGTGCATGCATACAGCATGTCTGCTTGTGCAAGCAATACACTGGGTCACCAGCTTTCCTTTGAGCTTGTGTAAAGCAGACACCTGAGTAGGGAGGGTCGTGCTCGCTCCAGATGAAATTTACTGTGCTGCTTCCAAAAGATGACCCAGGTTCGAACCACCAAAATGTTATCTTCATTCCAAGGAAATCCTGGCAATGATTTTTCAGGTTTAAACGGAAGGAGCTAACCTTGCGGTTCAGTTGGGTTGACCAGGTTAAAGGCTGAATTATTAAGCTTCTGGTGTTATACTCAAAGTAGACAATTAAATGATAGTAATAGTTCATCTTAAGCCAAATTATGTTTTATATTATGTAATATTCCAATTTTTGTAATCCTTCATACTTGATTATATAAAATGATTCACCATAGGTCAACAGCATAAGTACACTGCAGATTGCATAGTGCTTGTAGAGTTGCAAGATGCAGTTTTTTTGTGCGCTAGGTAGTGTAAAATATGCAGGTAAATGGAAGCCGTGAAAGTTTAAGGCCTGCGTTAAAAGTTCTATTTGATCTGTATTGGGAAAAAATATAGTTTGGGCTCCGCTAGCTGCAGTCAGTAGACACATTTGAACTTTGACAGACACGTTATTTTCTAAGCAGGAATTCTGGCGTTGGCTCGACTGGATATTTCAGTGCTTTAGTAAATGCCTTTTTGTGATGATAAAGTAAAGTAATGATGATTTTAAGGATGTTGTGTGTTTTTGTAATACTGCAAAATAGGACAATAGCTAATTATAATGGTTAGAAATTCTATATAACATGCCATATTTAGTTTTTAGATTGACAAAACTGACAACCTTTTAAAAAATATGTGGTGAGCTCGTAAGGAACTCTTAATCTTTGCGTGGAGACAGACTTGCTATAATTGCAATTTTTTGGTCATAATTGGAGTCTGCTTGCGAGTTTAGATCTAACAAACATCGAGTTATTCTTCATTCTTATTCTCCAGATGATCTCAGGATTGTGGTTAGAGTGATTTAAAGTAGTTATATATGAATTTGTGGGGGAAAAAATAAAGTAAAACCCCTCATTAGCCAGTTATTTAATAGATAAAAAGTTGTTTAAATTATAAATTTCCGTCAGATTCTGTTGATTCAGATTCGGCCGTTTTTTAAATGCGTTATAGATTCTACTGTAGCCATATATCAGTACGGTTAACTCGGCCTCTTGTTATTGAGGTAGAAACTGTAATTAAGCTGTGTTTGGTTTTTTGCTTTGAGACAATGGATCAGTGGATTTGAAGGGTATTTTGTGATGATGTGTGGTAAACTAAATATTTTCCCACTGGAAACCACTGGTAAGTGGTGTGAGCAGTCGTCGTTGTTTGAAATCACTTTTGTAATGATCCTTGGATTCCTTTTTATTGAATTGCCTTATTCTCTCCCTGATTGATTTACTGTAAATCTTGCCAGCGATATGGGAAAACAATTTATTGATTGAATTTAAATTGCCCTTCATTGCCTCTCGCTTCTTCTGAGGCAAGACTCATATGGATGTTGTTGTTGGTTTATGTATGCTGGTGGTGATGGAGTTTTAGATATCAGAATAATGCCTTGATGCCTTTTTGTTGTCTTCAATTCAGGAGACTTACAATGTATATATTAAACTGTATTTATAAACTAAATAAACAGTTGATAATTACACTACCTGTTTTATTTGATAGATGTCTTTCTTTTTTCTTTGCTTTAAAGATGTTGTTGCACATACTGTGTATTTACGGCCTTCCATGTCCCTCCCTCTGGCCATGATGTAATAAAATTTAATATAAGCTGGACCACAAGATTTCTTTTTTTTTTCCAGTTGTTACTTTTTTTTTTTTAAATAAGATTCTTTTTTTTATTTTGTATTAATATGAATTTAATTTGGCACAAAATAATTGTAAAGGTCACAGCTGATAAAAATAAAGCTTGTTTCGGGCCTTAATTTTTAGTTTGGTATGATGGTTTTACATGAAAATGTATAGAAACTGTAATTATGATGTTAATAATTGAAATAGTTTCATAATATTGTGCTGCTTGTAGTACCTGTATGTTGAAGAGGACCTCCAATGAGATGTTTAAGACCCCTGGTCAAGGAGGACAAGAAAGGCAAAGGTATAAAAATAAAATAAAATTGGTTAACAGAGAAATTGTAAATGTTTTTTAGTAAAACTTTTTGTCTACTTTGACAAAATGCCTGCTGTGAAAAAGGCTCATTAGGCATTAATTAATGTGCGTCTATCAGGCCTATTTAAGGCAGCCCTGCTTCCCCTGGTTTTGTTTGGTCAGCTTTGCAGCCTTCAACAGAAACCCCACAGCTTCCTTCACACCCCATCTTATCTAATCTAAACAGATATTTATTTGTGTATTTAAAATAATCACACACAGAGTCGTGAAGCCTTCTTGATTTTAAGGTGTGCTAGAAATCTTAAAGAACATACACAGTCGGCCTGTATCTCTCACAGACAAGAATATATGGCATATGTCAAAAAGTGTTTAAAAAAAAATACACAATACAGATAATCGTATAAAAAGTTCCCTAAACAGGAAATCATCTCAAAATTCACCCAAAGCACTTGTTATACCCAAACATCCTCCACTGTTGGGGCAAATTGTACAGTTTTATATGAAATACACATCAAATATGTCACTTAGTCAGCAGTCCTCAGTTTCCCTAAATGATAGAAAAGGCGTCCCTTGAAGAAAAAGGTTGGTTTTCTAACAACACTGGTCGGTTGAACTCTGTTTTAATTCCACTTTTCACAGCAGCCACATAATGCCACCAGGCTGTCAGCCAGCAGGGAAACAACAAAGGAGGCGCTGCTCTGCGTTGCGCGCGCACGCAGCGTTGACCACAATGGCAAAACAACGTGCGCGCTCCCGCTGTGCAGCGACAAGATGGCGGTCGCCGCCCCATCAGGTAAATGTACGAGAGAAATAAATCACAATGAAACGCCGTCGTTAAATAATCGCCTCGGTTAATTTTCAGCATGTTGTTAGAGAGTTCCTCAACGAGGTGAATCCTCCAGGTGGGCAGCTGCTGTGTGGACGGAGAGAGCCGCAGCTTTACGAGGGGATGAATAGGAAGCGGTGCTACTAGCTAACGTTAAGCTAAAGATGAAGTTGGACAGGAGATGTGTGACTAACGTTGCCGAGCAGGTTATTTCATGTCGTGTGATGTTTTGCGGGGGACATTTGAACGCCACTCGCTCTATGAGGTGGTGTGACTCTGTCGGGTTTCATTCATTAAAGTGTATTTGGTGGTAATGGTGGTCTACGTTAAAACCACAGCACCGCCTCCCCTCGCGTCTGAATTATGTATTTTTTGGCGACGTGAATTTTGCGGTGCTGAGTCTCTGACAGCGGGTCGTTGACGTTGGATGTCACCAGTGTGTGGCGGTGCATCGACATCCAGCCTGCAGACTATTAAACGTCAACAATGACAGTACGGTTTTCTCAGACTTGCAGCTAATGAAGAAAACATGATCTACGCCGGGTTTCGGACACGGGTTTCGGTGAAGGGCTCCGGTGAGCTGAGCTGAACGGCTGCAGCAGCCGGCAGTGTGACTCGTTTTGTTTGCATGGCTTTGTTAAACGGTGCAGCACCATCATATCTCACTGCAGAGGCCAAATGATGCAGCATAGTCGGAGCCAGGTGCTAAATTAGAGGACATGAGTAACATCTGCTATTCTCTAAAGGCTGGTAAACTCGGGCCTTCCTTTATTTTCCTGTCACGTTTTGTGTGTCTGGATGAGTCATGACACCACCAGCTCACACCTTTTTTATTTTATAACTGCAAGTCATTGCTCTGGGCAGCTCTTGGTGAGCTTTGAGGTACCCAAATCCTCCAGTCATGTTGGGAAGTGTGCATGTCTGACACTGTAACACGATGACAACTTTGGTTTTGCGTTTGTCCACCAACAGGCGTTAAAGTTCCTCGCAATTTCCGGCTCCTGGAAGAGCTGGAGGAAGGCCAGAAAGGTGTAGGAGATGGGACAGTGAGTTGGGGTCTGGAGGATGACGAGGACATGACCTTAACACGATGGAGAGGAGTGATCCTTGGTCCTCCAAGGGTGAGTGACACCTTTTTTTTTAACCCTTTTATAGTGGCCAGGAGTTTAGCAGACTAATGTAACCAAAAGGTCTCAGGTTTGATCTGGGCAGCGTTGTTTGGTCAGTGTACCAATCAGGACCTATGAGTGATGAACAGGAAGACACAGAACCATTAACCTTTGCACTAGTTGTACACGGCTGTGACTAAACGCACCAGCTGCTTAAACTAAATATAAAGGGAGATGCAAAAGGGATGGAGCGTAAAGAAGGATGCTACATTAGTTGTGTAAGTGAACTTAAGGCAGCAGCACAATAAAACACTGTAGTAATATAATATAATATCACAAAATGACAGGAAGCAACAGGTGGCACATCATAAAGCGCAGTCCTCTGTGTACATCAGAGAATTAATTCCTTTTTGAAAGTCAACATTTTAGCATCGATTCTTTCTTTCTAGGTTTTTTTTTTTTAGTTTAGCTTGACAGCCTTTGAGGTCTAGGTTGGTACAAGTGCTATTCAATATGCATCTGTAATGAATATAACTAGAAGACGCCTTCAGGACCTTTACAGAGGACTGTTAACCGATATACAGCAGGCTCAGCCCATCTCTGTTCGCTTGAGTTTAACATATTTACTGTTCTTATGGAACCGTTACATTTTAACCATAATGATAATAATATAACCACAATTTTTTTTGTTAAATACATTAAACATTGTGTGCTGTTTGTTGATGTTTAATGTGCTCTCCACTCCCCTCTCCCTACTCTTTTCTATCCACAGACAAGCTATGAGAACAGGATGTACAATCTGAAGGTTGAATGTGGGCCAGAATACCCAGAGTTACCACCTTACGTCAGATTTGTGACAAAGATAAACTTGAATGGCGTTCACACCTCCAGCGGTGTGGTATGTACATTTCCTGAACCATTTGGTTGTTATTCTACCTTGATGCAGTGTTTTAAAATGGACGATAACGCCCTTGATCCAGTTCTTGCTGCAGTGATGAATACATTTGGAGAAAGAATTTGGCCAAATTTGTCCAAACCCAAAATGAACTTTGCTTGTGTTGAAGAGTGAACACACAATGAAAAGATGTTTTTCTGGTCACATGCCTGCTCTGTCAGCGCAGATAAGCAAGTTCCTGTTCTAAGTGCATGAATCAGTCCTCTGACTTCTAATGCAACCATTGCATTAATCTGAGACAAGAGATTAATATATGTGGTACATCTTCATTTAGGCATTTTGGGGCACTTTCACACCAGCAGTTTAGTCCAAATCTGACTTAAAATCTTGGTAATATGGCCACTTTATACTAACTTGATAGGCGGCACAAGAAACTGTACTGGATCTACCTGAAGGAGGCTACCTTAGATCATTTCCACTCTTAAATGTAGTATGTTCATTATTCTCAATTTAGGAGCAAAGGGAATATCCAAAGTCCAATAAAATATATGGACTTAAACAAAAAATAAAGCTACTAGGACTCCATGATCTGGTAAAAAGAAATCATATTGCAATTATGTTGACAGACATTTGTTGGGGTCCAAACAAACATGATTTCTTACATCTGGAGAATAGGATTTGTAGGTCAGGGCATCTCTGCAGCACTACAGTACTTCATTATAATATTTTGATTAATTGTGCAGCCCTAGTGAAAACTTAGCTTAACATAAAGGAAGTCATCCACAAGACCAGCACCATCTTAAAATGCAATTCCTAGCATTTATAAAGGTAAAAGTTAAGATAGGCGACTGTTTTGTAGTGATGGTGATGTCCTCAGAAACCCTACACGGCGGGGTTTATGAGCTTTGCGGGATCCAGGGTGTAACTTCACATCCATCCTTACTCATTCTCTGTCCCGCAGGTTGACATGCATGCGGTGACTGCACTGGCCAAGTGGCAGAACTCCTACAGTATCCAGATGGTGCTGCTGGAGCTGCGACGGCTCATGACGTGCAAGGAAAACATGAAGCTTCCTCAGCCACCTGAGGGCCAGATCTACACCAACTGAGCCCCTGATACTTTTACCTCCATCTTTTTCTCCTTCCCACCACCCACCACCCACCCCCACTCCCACCTCTTATGTTTTGCTTTCATCCCTTTATCCCCATCCTGCGCCATGTGACATTCCACCTCCTGCTGACACCTTGGCTGAGCACACACACACACACACACACACACACACACACACACACATACACATATACATATAGACCACTTACACACACACACACAGCAGAAGTTAAGTATAAAATAACAGACACATAAAAACACACAGCAGACCTAGTTTACCACAACAGATACAGGCAAACATACACAAACACACACGCGCATATATCTCGTATACACACACTTACTGAGTGTTCATGAAAGTCATTCCAGGCACTGGCCCCCTTCCTCTCCCATCACTGGAGCTCTGGGTGGACTCGATGTGACGAGGCAGGCGGAGTCCTCAGTCCACACCAGATCCGATCATTCGAATACTGTACATGTCACTAACCTTTTTTTATTATTATTTGTTAAAAATGCAGATTGTACAATAACATAAATAATCTTATTGAGTGTACCTCCTTTTGTGTGTTGCCTTTTTGTAACATTGAAAAACAGCCACTTAACATAATTGCACATTGTTTACTTAAACGTGTGGTTGCTGTTGGTTACAAGTTCTTTCAAGGTGTACATATGAAACCCAAAATCCCATCTAACTTGGCAAATAATGTTAAATATGTCGTGTCATGTGGCCAGATGTCTAATGAACTATTTCCTTCAGTGTGTGTTGATATGGGCTTGCACAGAATATGACTGCAGCTCAGCAAGGTGCCTGGAAGTGGTCACACATTGCTTTCCCTCCCTTCTATGTAAGAGTTGTCCAAAGTGAACATTGTGTACAATATCTATACCACTATATCTGATTTTAGTGTGCATTAGTAGCATAGAATGCAAATCTACTGTAGGTCTGCAGAAGTCAAACCATGCTTGAAAAAAGAAGTGAAATCAGCTACCTCTTTTTGTCCTGTGTAACGTCCAGGGAGTTATCTGACTTGTGAAACTGTCTTTGCTACTTTATGTGACAATTTGTTTTACTTTCTCCACTTCTTTCATAAATCTTAATTCATGCTTCTCATGCAGTTGTGTCGTCGTAGATCACTACGTTTTAGAGCTCAAGGGTTACAGGTCTTATGGAGGTATTTCTACATAATTTGCTTCATGTACAGTTGTTTATCTGGTAACTTCTGCCCTCGAATGACGAGCAGATTCAGCAGAAATGTGATGCAAGCACTTTTAGAGATCACTTGAAGTCATAGTTCAACAATATGTCTGTTCCATTGAGGTTTATTCACTTTCTTCTAGAGTTAAACTTGTCTATAAACAATAGATGATGTTAGAGCCAGCATGTGGTTAGTGTAGCTTAGCATAAAGCCTGGAAATCAAATAAATCTAAAGCTTTTTAATTAACCTGTTGTATTTTATTCAATCTGTTCGTAGAGACTGACCAGGCCAAGAAATAGTTATTGGTGTCAGTGGTCATAACCTGACAAGAAAGCGAGTAAGCATTACTAAAATATTAAAGATAATAAAATAGTAAAACAAAAGAATAAAGATTTTGCTCCCAGTTAAGCTGTAACTGGATCAACAGTTTCTGCTTGTTGGTGACACTAAATACAACTGGAAGAGGAGGTTGCACTTCAACAAAGCGATTCTTTAAACTTTAAATACACTGAGTTTGTGTGGTTAAAACTTATAAGTTACATTTTACCATCTAAATATAGTAATTAAATTAGATGTTAAATACCCTGACTTAATTTTTTAAAAAATATTTTACATTAAGATTTTACAACTAAATAAATGAATAAAACATTACAAATACATTTTCCCCCTTTTTTGCTGGGGACCCACTGAAACCTCCTTAAGGACCTCTGGGGATCCCCACTTTGAAAACCACTATACTGTGTTATATGTGGGACACACACGCATATATTATCCTTTTAAATAATTTTATTGCCTTATGGCTGCCCTTTCTAAATCACTTTAATTCCTAGAGGTATATGAATAAACTTTATTAATATTATAGTGTTGCAGCACTAGTGTCACTGAGGTGTAGTGACATTACACCTTCCTGTAGAGACATCTAACTCAAGTCTTATTTGAGGTTCACCTAAAGTCCACAGGCAAGAAAACTAATTAGTTGGTACAAGGACAAATACCGACGGGGGGGTTTACCAAATGTTTATCTAAAATACTCGTCCAGCAAAAATAAAGTCAAATGTAAGAACAGAGGTCTACATCTCCCTCTGTAGTCAGTTCAGCTCAGTTCACACATTTAACAAGAGGCAGATGTGGCCTTTTAGAGACTAACTAACCCTTCTCACTGTTGAATGAATATACTGTAAAAGTTAAAAGCAGGGTCCCAGATAGACGCAGGTCCCCTTTACTAGTCTAGTGTGGCTACACAATTTGACAAATAAATGCAGGTCTCAGTTAGACGCCTGGTCTGGATTTTATAGAAACTCTTTGGATGTATAAAACCTGTTAAAGCCCACCAGGTCAACCACTTTAGGGAGTTCTAAGCTGCTTCGATCTTGAAACCATGAGCACCAAAGTATCAAATGAATGATTTGTAATTGATATGGTATTCAATAACCTACAGATATTTATAGAAGTCATAAATATACTGGTTTAAATACATAATTTGATAGTTTTGTGCAGAAGGAATTAAAGAGCTGTCCCAAATAAAGGCAGGTTGAGTTCAGTGGTTGAAGCACATACAAACCTGTGCTATTAATTGAAGGTTTCCTGTAAGTGAACTTCTTGCACAAGCTGTATGTTGCACCTGAGACCAGCAGGGGGCAGTGCAGGCCAGGACAGTCAAGAACAACTACTGCAGCACATTTTGTTTTTCTGCTGGAGCAGGTACATGTAGGTGGGCGAGAAAATGTCAAGGGAACCTCGAAGAGTGCTCCAGCACTGACTTGACCTAATTAAGAGGTGGGTGCAGTAAAGCCAGCTCTGTGGATATATAGACACTGCCCTCTGTTATCCAGTGGAGCTGATCAACGGCTGGGGTGGACTCTGACCTACCCATGGGCCATGTGATTCCCATCAGTGTATGTATGTAAGAACAGCCAAAGGAGGTCTGTCACTAACCTCTATATAAGATGACAGCAAGTCTTATTCAACGCCTCCGGGGACTGAAGAAACTTGTAAGTACATTCCCATGTCTAAAAGGAAGCTTATTTTGCATGTGAGACAGTGAGTGTGTGATTAACACTGTGTTTTCTGTTCCTCTAAACCATGAGAATCTGCACTAAGACCACACTTTTCTCTCCATTATCTCAAGTGACTACATTATTTAAAGATTATTTAAACAGTTTTTTCCTTCTAAAAAGCCTTTCTTGAACCAGCGTGGATGTATCATGTGACTCATTATTCTGACTTGGTTTTGTCCATCATCATGAGATCAGTGTGTGACAGAGCATGGAGGCCCATATGGTTTGTTGGATTCCTCCACAACGTGTGAAAGGGATGTGAGAATTGTATCAGCTGCTTGAAACACGTACTGTGGCTGTGAACTAAAGATGACAGATGTTTTTGGTGGTTTTGAGTTTCTGTCAGGAGAGACTTGGTGTCTCTCTCTCCGGCTTTATCTGTGAAGAAAGACGTTTGCCCTTGACTTGGCTACATTAAAGCACATGAAGTTGTCTACTGATAATGAACAATAAACTCAACTGGCCTCAACTGACATTTGCTCTCATTCAGGAATCAGCTGTGAAAGTACATTCACTTCCTGTACAGTGCTATTTTAGACACTAGAATATTTCCATTTTATGCTGCTTTTGCTATGCTATGCTTTATACTTCCAATACTTACATACACACAAAATATCTGTTCAGTACAGAAAATATGCTTCAGATTAAACTGTAACATTTTGCCTCATCTCCAACAGCTACAAATATAAAATGTTGCTTGGACATGAATGCCTAAAAAGATGGAAAGACTTTTATATTGTTGTTCTTTTTTAAAAGGATCTGATCACTTCCTCAACCACTGGCTCAGAGCACGAGTTTTAATAACTCACTGTATCTGATTCATGTGATCTGTGATGAATTATTGAGCCAACAGACTCTGTGTCTAATGTTCTCCTTCACATTTCCAACATTCGTTTCATCGTTCACAATTAAGAGAACATGATCAGACAGAGATCTGGTGCAGTGAAACCATCTCATTAATCAGCTGCACGAGGAATCGCAGGAATGTTTAATGAAAAGTTTTCAATGTCTCGAGTGGTTCTCGAGTCATTTCTGGTTTCTTTTTGGTTGGTCAGTTTTTGTGTATTGCAAAGAAAATTTTAAATGAAAGGCCTCAGAGGAGATTCATCATGTTCAGTATGCCTCCTATTAAAGTGCCAGTTCACCCAAATTACACTAAAATAAATAATATTTTCTTACTTACGGCTAGTAATAATAATTATAATAACATATAATATATATAATAAATGTATTTATATAGCACCTTTTGTACATAAAATGCATCCTAAAGTGCTTTACATTATGGCAGTGAAACAAAACACATTAGATAAAATATATACATACACATACATGTCACTAAAGAGTAAAAGAGCCAATAAAAATACAAAAAAGCCGTAATACATAAAGTATTGGTGTTTATTTGAAGTGAATACTAGTAGAATTCAAATGGCTTGAGTATAATATTTTAAAATCTTAGATTTATTTGTCAGGTTAATAGTATTTAAACTCATTTTCGAACATTTTAATGACTGTATTTATATGTTTTTGCAGTAGAGCTTTAACACTCAAAACCTTCTCATTTTGGAACAGCATCTAAAGTTTCTCCTAACTTTTTGTTCAAGGTATGACGCACAGCAGAGGTGGAACTATTTGGGGAGACGGTTTCTTCTTCGTCAGACTTTCTTGGGACTGATCCGGCTGCAGTATGGCTCTGCTCATCCACCTGCTGGCCTGTGCCTTTGGCCTGGGCTCTTGGGTGGCGGTGAACGGTCTGTGGGTGGAACTGCCGCTCATCGTCAACACTCTGCCGGAGGGCTGGGAGCTCCCCTCCTACCTGACAGTCATCATCCAGCTGGCCAACCTCGGACCTCTGCTGGTCACCCTCATGCACAAACTGTGCCCGGGTCGCCTTAAAGAGCACATTGTCATTTACTCCATCCTCTCCATCGGTGTCCTCTCCTGCATCCTGCTCGCCTTCTTCTGGGATAAGACGACGGTAGTGGCCGGGGCATCACATAGCACCGCCTTCTTCATCATCACCTTCTTCCTCTCTCTGGTGGACTGCACCTCCTCAGTTACCTTCCTGCCTTTCATGATGCAGCTTCCAGCCAAATACGTCACCACTTACTTTATTGGAGAAGGGCTAAGTGGTTTCATTCCTGGCGTCATCGCTCTGGCACAAGGGGTGGGCATTGCCAAATGTGTCAACTCCTCACAGACTGCAGGAAACAACACAGGCGAGAACATGTGGTCAATACACACGGTGTATCTCCCTCCCAACTTTTCCACCGAGGTATTTTTCTTCTTTCTAGCAGCCATGATGTGCATAAGCCTGGCAGCTTTTGTTGCACTGAACAGGCTTCCTCGGACATACGAGCTGTCCACCGAAAACCTCGTGCCAGACACTGTGGCATCTGTCAGCTACGGCCTGGAGAACCCTGGAGCAGAGACCGATGGAGAGGGTGTGAAAGGCCAGTGTGAGGAGGCAGCCCAGAGCAGGCGTCTGCTGGCTGCCCCAAAACACTCTGTGTATCAGCTGACCTTCATCTACTTTCTTGTGGTGTGGGTTAATGCTGCAACCAACGGCCTGCTGCCCTCTGTGCAGACGTACTCCTGTATGCCTTATGGGAACCTGGCCTATCACCTCTCTGCTGCTCTGGCATCGGTGGCCAACCCAGTGGCGTGCACCGTTGCAATGTTCATTCAAAACAGGTAAAAATTGCAAGTTGCACAGGTTTAGATGGTTCATTAAAGGATAGGTTCACAGTTTTTCAAGTCAGTCAGGTGCTTATACGAACAGTGAAACAGGTTCTAGTAGCTTTAATCAATTCTGCCGTTCATACTGGCCATTAAGAAATCCCTTCGTAATGCTCTAATTAAAGTGACTCAATCCACAGTCCACAGTTGTTCTGTGCAAAGATATATTCCAAAGTTTACCTGAAGCTAATAGAGAGGAAGTGAAACTGGTTCTGTTCACACACTAATAACTAAAAGACAGGGACGATATAATATCGCTGTTTATTTAATATTTCTGTTTTTAGTGGCATTTAGAAAACACCATTACCCCTAAGCCCTAGACCAGGGGACTCAAACTGCTGGCCTGGGGGTCATTTCCAGCCCTCCATCCCCTCCGGCCCATCACATAATGTCAGAGATATAATATAATAATAAAAAATAATATTATTTTATTATTTTTAACTGTTGTTTCATATCAATTTTAACTCCCCCTTCATATGCAATTAAAATAAAAGCACAATTATATACTTAAAAATGTATTTAATTTGTATTTGGATAAAATAATAGCAAAGATCAACGGAAAATGTGTGCAAAGGGCAGCTTTTCTGAGCTTTAAATGTTGTTTGGCAGCAAAGAAAAACTAGATATAAAATGATGATGATATAAAAATATACAGAAAGTTTTTTACACTCTAAAAATGTCCATGTCAATAATGGAAATATGTTCAGAATATTGCACTTTCTTGTAGTACTTGAACGTTGAAGTGGCCCTCCTATGAGATGACAGTGGCCCCTGAGCAAATTTGAGTTTGAGGCTCCAGTCCTAGAACGCAGGTGAGTCCACTTGAGAGGTCATGGTTACCTCAGACATGTTTATGATAACAGCAGGACAGAGAGGACTGAACGCTGTAGAAATGTTTAGACAGAAGAGACTCTGACTAGAAAATCTACTTTAGAAGAGTGCTTTGGTGAATTTTATGGATATGAAACCAACTTATGATGGCTGGATAATTTTTATAGGCAGTTTTTGTTTGACCGATTGTTTAACTATGGGGCTGATTCGTCTCAGAATATAAAAAATAAACCCCAAAAACACGCTTCAGAAATACAAAAGAAAGAAATGCTGAATGAGAGATTGTTACATAAGCTAGTGGAACAAAAGGCTAAACAAGAAGTGACTTTGGTTCTCTATATGAGGATTCAGCAGTTTGTCTCACTGTCCCTCCACTGTTGTTCAGGAAGGAAGCAAAGTCCGGAGAAACTAAAAGAGGGAACCCTAAAAAAGTCTGTAACTTTGGAAGATATCTACTTCCATCCATTTGACGTATTCAGACTAGACTCCCATATTAATGTTCTAATTTCACTTCCATTAGAAGCTCATTAGAAAATGATCCTTGAATGGTGAGTATGAAAAGGAGGAATGATTAAAGCAAGAAAGAAACTGTTTTAATGTCCATGCGAGCACCTTTTAAGACACTTGAAGAACTGTGAACCAATTCCTTTAACTTATTTTTTCAGGGTGTCTCTGTCACTCAGATAAATGGCACATTGTTTATGTGGGATAATGAAAGTCAGACAGACTATCCTTTGAAATAGAAAGTGTCTGTTATCTGAAAGTGAATTAAAAAATAAAGAAACCGCCGCTGATATCGAACCTCTTGTTTTTAGGTCACTGGTCTTTCTCGGTGTCCTGACGGCGTTGGGGACGGGATTTGGCAGCTATAACATGGCTATGGCAGCTCTGAGTCCATGTCCCTTGCTTCAGGGGTCTGTGGTGGGAGAGATGATCATTGTAAGTGCAACACAAACAAGTTGTGATGACGCGTGGCTTGGAAAGACCATGACACACAAAAAACATTTCTCAGAGGCTTTATCAGGGAAATGTGTCAAAGTTCAACACCTGAGTATTGAGTAACCTCATAACTGCTTACTCATACCTGATGATGAGGTTACATATTTGGTCTGTGTAGTGATGATGAAATGTGTTTTTATGACCCAAATGATGTTAAACATTCCCCAGATTGTTATTCAGATGAGTACATTTTGTTATTCTGCCCTCGCCAGGTGCTCTCATGGCTCTTCTTCACCGGGACGCTGACTTATGTCAAAGTAATGGTGGGCGTCATCCTGAGAGACAGGAGCCACAACGCCCTGGTCTGGTGTGGGGCCGCGGCACAGATGGGCTCACTAGTCGGCTCGGTCACCATGTTCCCGCTGGTTAACACCTACCAGCTGTTTAAGTCGGGAGACTTTTGCAACACGAAATGTCCTTTATGACGGTTGATCTGAGACCTGCAGTACCGAGGAGGTTAAAGGAATAGTCAGACATTTGTGGAAATTAGATGAGAAGATCTCTCACTGTGTGTGTGTGAGTTGATTCCTTTAGCTTAGCTTAAAGACTGGAAGCAAAGGGAAACTGCTAGCCTAGCTCTGTCCAAAGGTAACAAAGTCTGCCTGCGAGCACCTCTCAAGCTTACTAATTAAACCGCTGGGGTTTTATGTCTAAATCTATTTCTTTCATTTGTACATTATTGTTTGTGTACGGATTAAATAAGTTAATTAGTGAACTTGGTGCTTGTAAGCTGACTTTATACTTTGGACAGAGCCAGGCTAACTGTTTCCCCCTGTTTCCAGTCTTTATGCTAAGCTAAGCTAACTGGCTGCTGGCTCTAGCTTCAGGTTTAGCCTACCAACATGAGAACGGTATTAATGCTCTCATCTAACTCTTGGTAAGAAAGTAAATAAGCGTATTTCCCAAAATGTAAAACCACTCCTCTGATGTTTCTCTGTAGGACAAATCCAGCCTTTTGTTAAAGAAGACATATTTTTGCATTTATTTAATTTCCTTTGCAGCTTTGTGATTTTTTTAACCGTGTTTGTGTCAAAGTAATTTATAACACTATGATGGGAAAAGCTATTAACTTGTATAAATAATAAATATAAGAAAGTTCAACACTGGCTCCTTCATTCTCATAGAGCAGCTTCTTTCCAAAAGGTGCACTGCACCAATCATGAAACTGTCCGCTCATTCGTCCACTAGATGGTGCAAGCCCACTTCTATATATTACAACCTGTCACTCCACATTGTGCAGGCACCCAGTGACTACAAATCCCTGCCCATGAAATATATTTATACTGTGTACAAAAGATAGATTTTACACAAGTAAGCTAAAGATTTAATGTTGACATTTATACACCTACTATACGGGATGTTTCCGTTTAGATTTAAGCATGCATGTATAATATGATAGGCTAATAAAAAAGAGGTTATTGATGCATTTTATTTCTGTGAGTATGACCGAGAGAGACACGGACAGCTACATATAGTGTTCTGCTACCAGCTCAAGGACAATCAGTGGGATGTAATGTAGATGTCCAGGTCTTGTTGAAATACAAGTGAGAGTGGCCAATAGAAGTCCTGCAGTAAATATTAACTTTGTAAAGCTTAAATAGTTGAATTGCTGTTATTTTCAGTACCCAGTGGTTCAAAGTAACTCTGTAGATTTCAATAACTGTACTTAAGTACAATTTTGAGTTATTTTCTATTTTACTTTTAACTTCTACTCCACTACATATATTTTACAGATATAGTTAGTGGTTGTACAAGCATGAGTTTATAACATATAACAAACTAGAGACATTTACTCCTCACTTGAACTCCTCACTTGATTTATTTAAATAAACATTCAAGGCCCGAAGACGCAAAGTTATCCAACAATTCACTGAAAAGCAAAAATTAGAGAAAAGTCCAAAAAAATTAAATAACAGGTGACATTTTTCTGCAGAACTACTTTTATTTTTCACACTTAAAGTACATTTTGCTGCTTTTGACTGCAGGATAGGAGAATATTTACATTATTGTATTAATACTTTTAGGATCAGAGTGCTTCTTCCATCTACCTTCTACTGGGTATGCCTAATATTTTGTCACCATCCTTGTAAACAGATCACAAGTTTTTTTTCTCATTCGATTTCCATAATTAAAAGGACCATTATAAGTGATGAAGACTACAGACTGAACTAGTCGTGGAAATGGTCATGAACAAAAAGAAAGAGAAGAGACAAGATAAACAGCCATGAGAAACCAGACAGTGATCCCTATAATACGTCTGATCCAAACCCCCCCCCCCATCATCCCCATCAAAGATGCTGCCGCACATCCTCTGAGGAGGACGGAGGGACGCTGGTCATCCATGGGAACCGCAGAGTGGTTTCCCATCAGCAGCTGTTCATCCTCTCTGCCCCCTTGCCCTTCAGAAGGAGAGCGAGAGGTTCCCCGGCCTGGAGGAGGAGGAGGAGGAGGAGGAGGGGGGCTCTAATTACTGATGCTCAGCGGGGGCCGATGGCTGTTGCTCCTGCCGCTGGTCACTTGGGAGCTTCCCTGACCTCGACACTGAGTAAAAACAAAAAGATAAGGAAGGGAAAATGGGGCCACAATTAGCCCTATGTAGCCTCTAGGGCCCAGGATCAGTGGAGGAGAAGCACAGATGGGACTTTCTCACTTGGATTTGTTGGATATACATTGCAGTATTGTGTTGAGCTGTACAGAAATCACTGCAGTCGGGTGTTGATGCACATTTGAATGATGGGTTAGAATGAAATATACAGATTTATTGTTTTTGTCTTGAAATAAAAAAATTTGAGCGCGGTCCTGAACTAGGACCTGAAGATTGCATACTAATGCTGCTCTCTTGTTGCTAACATGACCTTGAGTATTTACATGTAATCAAAAGGATTTTTCCCTAAGCTTCATTAGCTAAATTCCTTGATTGGCTCGGGGCTTTTGTGTCGGGACAAAACAAAGCAGCAAAGAAAAGTGTATCTTTTTCCTGCGAGTGTCAGATGGTCCCATCGCTCCTCCAGCTGGTCAGGAGGGGCTGTGGCCACCTGGATGCTGTGTCCCGGTGCTGTGAGATCCTACAGTCTCCTCTGCCATGTGAAGACTCCACTTACTACGCCACTGAGAGGTCCATCTGCTCAGGACGACACCTCCCAAAGAGCCCCCCCCACCACCACTACTACCACCACCACCACCACCAAAACAGCTCCCCTGCCTCCAGCCAACCACTGTGCCTCTCAGCTAAATGAGCAGCGTGTCAAATGGAAGGAGGATTTACCCTTCCTTTAACTGGATAAGAGAATGAATTCACAGCCCCGTGATGCAATGAATGAATGAACCCACCTGCACCTCTGCTGCTGAATCGACAGATATGTCACCTGTGTCGGACATTGCACGTTCTTCTCGTTCTGAGGCACGAATGCAAGGTTCACTGAGTAGCATGTTAACATTTGACACAACGTGAGAGTGCGGCCACGCAAAGGGAAAAGCTGGTTTTTGTTTTGTTTTTTCTCGTTGACAAAAATAACAAAACAATGCTCAGAAAGTGTGGAAATTTTCTTGGGCGATCCCGCAGGCCCGACAGATTTTGGCAGCTGATGTTCAGGTGAACAGCTTGTGGGTAAACCAATTGCTGATGCAAGCAGACAATTCACAGACAGGCACAGCTCAAACAGCATCTCTCTCATCAATTTCCACACACACCCCATTTAATAAATGCTGTCCATTTATTTGAAATTGAATGTGACAGCCCTCTGTCATTTCACTATAGTGTCTCGGAGCAGACAGTGATGCACATGGGCCCACTCCTCGTTTTCTATCAGCAGGTATTGATGTTGCTTTAATGAAGTGCCTAGCACTCCACCCTAGGAAGAGACAAGTCTGTCAGCATATGTAAATGCTTCCTGCCTGTCATTGTTGTGAAGGGTTCAGCATGGGTCAGCATAGATTCCCCCTCTGGGAAGCCTTTGTTCTGGGGCCCGACTGTGCCACATGAGGAGCCCAATTACAGAGCCGCACAGCAGGACGGGGGTGCTAACTTGTTACCCTGCTGTAGTGAGCTAATTATTACCTCCACTCTGTGGGTAGTAAAGAGCCAGCGCATCATGGATGGGTAACAAAAGCTAGCTTGTCTGTATGCACGCAGCTTTTACATAAATGGGTTCCAGTATATGATAAGATGTTTCGCTTCGGTGAATTGGTTTATATTAAAGGCACCATTATCACAGTTTGGGAAAAGGTCATCCTAATTTTCCAGCCATAAATAGCTACTGAACTACTTTAATCCCAGAGGAGCTCCTGTGCATTGTCAATGCAAAGGCAATTTACAGGCTACAGACTGCCAACCACATAACCTTGATGTGGTGTCGAGAAATGATTTATGAAAATGCATCCTGCTCTCCCCGTCCTGAGTGAGACCTGGCTGGACCCAGAGTGTTGACACAAAGCCCATACGGCCGAGCAAACAGACACTCGCTGAATTATCATTCATATCATAACATCTCAACGGGCTTTTGTTCCCAGTTCCTGATGAGATATTGGCAGTCTGTTTCTCATCAAGCAGTGCAAGAGATTTGCCAGGTTTTCGCCGAGCAGCAAAATGTTTCAGCTGACGCGCAAAATGATGCTTTATGCTAATGCCAGTGAGGGGGAGATGTAAGTCGGGTATTTGATGAAAAGTAACACTGAGCAGGTCAGCCTAAATGTGTAAACACCTCTGAGCAGTAGCTGCGTTATGAGGAGTGTTTTGGAGGGCAGAATAAAGGGCATATTTTAGGAAAAAACACCAAACACACCTCTTGATGCGTATAGACGCCCCTTTCCTTCTTGCTATTAGCCCCCTCCCCTTATATCCAGCCCATTCATCTCCTTCTCCCCACCCCCAGTGACCAGTCTAGCCCAGCTGCTAGGGGCTACCAGTCCCCCCTCGTGTGTGGGGCCAGTCAAGTGGAAAATGGCTGCTACCGAGAGAGCCCACTTTAGAGAGCCATCATCCTTTGAAGGGGCATGATGGCCTTTGACAGCCGCAGTGTTAACATGGAGCCCACACGAACACAGCACTGCTATTATCGTGTTTACTAAAGCAAGAGGAGAGAAGAGGGGATCAAGGGGAGACCCTGTTGGTTGATGTTTGAATCCAGGGGTGGCAGGGTGCTAGTCTGAGCCACGCCACAGTGGCTTTGTGGGGAAACATGACATGGGATCACTCACAGCCAGGTGGAGATTGTAATTCAACACATCAGTTGAGCTTTTAGCAGGCAGATCATTCAGTGTGTGTCGTGGGGATGTGTTTTTGTCCTTCTCATGTTTTCTTATCTTGGTACAGTGTGACTAGCATTCAAACACTCACCTGTTTCAGGCAGATATGACAGGTAACGTAACTCCTGCGCTCACAGTTCAGTTGCTTTGGCACAAACTTCTAATGAAAAATTCTCAAAGCACTGTGTGCGATTCTCAAATGTAAAGTTCATTTTCTCACAACCATTCATGCAGTTCTTGTTGCTTTCACACAAATATCTTCAAATGTATTTTAAAGGCAAATATCTGTTACCAGATGAACACGAGTGTTTGGATGTTGAATAGCCAATGAGTGTGGAGGTGTTGTTTTTAATTTCTAAATGGTTCCTTATTTACATAAATTTGTTGCACTGAGACTGATAATTAAATTCATCTATTTCCCACTTCAAATGTGGTACATAAAGGGTTTTTAATATGAATAGAAACCTGTAAACAAACAGAAATTGTTAGGATATTTAACTGTAGTGTTGTGTCTACTGTCTCTAATTCCATAAATATTTGACCCTCTTAACTTAAAGGTCCAGTGTGTAACATTTATGCTCTATTGGCAGAATATAATATTCATAGGTATGTTTTCATTAGTGTTTAATAACCTGAATATAATAATTGTTGTGTCTTTGTTTCCTTATAATGAGCCGTTTTTATCTACAGAGTGACTAGGTCCTCTTCCACTTCCATGTTGAACCGGCATGTTTCTACCGTAGCCCAAAACAGACAAACCAAACACTGGCTCTAGATCGGGCCTTTAAAGTTTTCATACGAGTTATTGTCACTTTTTAAGTTGATATAGCAAACTTGTTGCCTCTGGCCATCTGAATGTCAAATTTTAGCTGTGTAACTCTTTGACCATTAAATGTTCCACAATGTTCACCAGCTAGTTGCTAACTGTGTCTGTCTGCTGTTTGGTGTTGAGCAGGTAGTGCACAGCGGGTTTCTCTGAAAACAGCTTCCTGCTGTGTCCAAAAGCAACACTATGAGAGTGGTGAGAACGAACCAAAACAGTAAAGCTGTGGGCCAGACAGATAAACAATGAGCTCAAACTCACTATCAAATTCTGTAAGGCTGTATATCAGGTGATAATTCTCTGTAGGTTCATCCCTATGAGTGATTCCTTCCACATTGTCACACATTGTTAATTATTATCGTGAATGTTGGCCTTCTGCAGGACAAATGAAGAATAGTATGAAATGTTTGCTCTTTAAATGTTTTGATTCAGAAAATGTGCCCAAGCAATTGAGAAACAGTAATGGGCTCATTAGCTGATGCAGTGTGCTCTAATCCACCTTTGACCTTATGCAATGTGTGCAGCCCAATTTATGGATGCAGGTTGGATCAGCAGCAGATAAAAGCTGACACCATTTCATCCGGCCCTGCTCTCGCTGGCTTTACTCCAACACCGGCTGACTGCTGATCTATGGCTGTAACTCGACCAAGCCGCTCTCACAGCTCCGGCACATGTTGCTTGAGGACACACGTGGATCTCAGAATGAGCAACAGTGATTTTAACTGCAACAAATGGTCGAGGTATGTCATTATCCAGATTTTTGGTGAAGGGATCATTACCTGCCACAGATGCCACTGTTGTTTTGTGTCTCCATTTGTCCTCGGGCTCGTATAACCACAATACTTGAAAAGAGCAGGAGGTGCCTTTGTGTAGACGCACACCTGATCTTAGCAATCAATTGGCAGCTCTACCCCTCACACAAGTCTCTCAGGCCCTGCCTCAAGGCCGTCCATCTGTTGCTGCAAAGGATGTGTGGCCATGGGTGAATGTGCTCGCTCGCGTGCAGGTCGCCATCTATCTGCGTGCACGTGTGTGTCGGGGAGTGGGAGGTTGCAGACAATATGTGATTTGTGGTTTTGCGCCTGTTGACACCCCTGCTCCCAGAGGTGTAGCTCTCTCACTCTCTCTCTATAATCATGAAACTGATATTTACAGCGGAAAGAGGTGACAAACAAATGTGGCAAGATGCTCGGTGTGTAATTAGTACAAACAGAGGTAGCATCACAGAGCTGGAGGGGGGAAAAGACCTATAGATAGACCTATAGTATATTACGCCCTTTATTTACCGGATGTAAAGATGTACATGAAGTGAAGGAATCTGAGGTGAAGTGAGTCTTTACTGTACTAATACTGTATTAACAGATTTTCCCCCTGTTGAGTCTGCATTACACTGCTGTTCATGAACAGGTTATCTTCTCTGAGTACATCAGAAAAGACTTCTGATGGTGGTGTTAAATGCCTTCAGCGTTAAATACTCCTTTGTGTGTCTGTGTGTGTGTGTTTTGCAAGTGGAAATGCCTTGACTTTTTATGCAAAGTGTCTTACTTCAGCTATGAGAAAAGCAGCGCAGAAGAACAATGGAAATGAACATTACAGAAAGACTTAATGTCCTTGTACACGCAAGACTTTAAATAGTATTTTGTTTCGTCCACGAAGGGCTCTGCCTTCCCCATCGCTCGGCATGAAACATGGTGACAACAAAATGAGGAGAGAAAGGTGAAAAAGCATCCATAGTTTAAAATTCACACACATGCTTGACACTGAGGACAATGATACTGTTATTTTACTTTCACTCAACTGTATTTTAATGTCTCTTTTAAGGAAAACTTGTTTTGTATCAGTTACTGGAATGCAAGTCGTGTAGTAGTGTGTAATAAGGGAAATTATTATGTTACTAAGTAATATACTCTGGAATCCCTGTCTGATAAGATTTAATTATCCTGTAACAGTCTATACTGTAGTTCAGCAGATTAACAGTGAAGTGTGAAATCTATGAACAACTTATACATTGTCTCAGTGGGTTAACTTCTAGTCAATTAAATAATAGTGAAATTAAAATATCGACCCAGATCCCAGATTTATATTCTCTTTAAATTGTCTTTCATTCTTAACCTTGTTAAAACAAACACATTTATTGTCATTATTTATAAACACAATAATACAGCCCCCTCCATTAGGGGGTGGCGGATTACATGTAACTGAGTGAGGTAATCAGGATACAAACAAAAGGTAACTGTAATCCATTACAGTTACAGAAGAAAAGATGTAATCAGATTACAGCTACATTTAGTAAAAATTTGAGTATTTAGTAGGATTATTTTAAAATAAATCAGTTTTCCTTTTTTATGCTAAAAATCTTTACATTTTCCACTTTCTTCTCAAACATTACATCAATACTTCTTATTGAACATTATTTTCTCTTGTTTTTATTTACATATTTGGTATTGAGGGAATTCAAAAGTTACAGAAAGTGATCATGTTACTTTACAGGTCATTAGTATGTGTATCTGAGTAAATTTTTAAAGGCCCCTGGTCTGAAGTATAATTTTGTTATATATATCAGGTTCCAGGAAAATACTTATCTTCCTACTGGTAGTGGAAGGAAAAGAGACTGGTGAATAAGGGAGTAACAATCGGGTCTTCTAGGACAGAAAAATACATTATACTACTATATATTATTGTATTATTGTAAGTACGGTACTAAAGGGTCCTGGGAAACAAAACTCAAGTGTGGGAAAATTGTGAAATCCATACAAATGTATCCTGTAAAACACAGGCGATACTCTAAAGTGTTACCACAAATTGTACCAATTCAGTGCCGTTATATTATTTTGAAATAATATATTATTTGGGGGGGGGGTTGCTATTCTAAATCACAGGGAGGGTCCAAAGACAATATTAATAGCCCTGGAGATAGTCTGAAGTGAAACATAAAGTTCAATCCCTCTCCACACCCTAATAACTTGTGTACAGTAAAGGCATAAAATATAATAAACGTAAGGACAAACACATAACGGCAGGAGACTAATGGACAACAACTTTGCAGATATAAAAAGCTCACAGCACAAGGTACACACTATTACAAACTTTTGATTCTAAGCATTTGAAGCCTTTATCTCAAGGGTAAAAGCGGAAACTTTCCTGGGTGAGTCTGATGGTCCATTATGTATCTGGGCTGTGCATTACAGTGAAGAATATCTTGTTTCTTAAGAGCTTACGGGAATATAATGTTTGATACCACTGACCTTGTAAATATTGAACCTTTCCAATGGATGAGCAACACATAACTGGATTCAGGGTTGTTCCGTGTTGAGTCTGGTCACATTTCATGTACAGAATATGTAAGGAATGGATAAATAATGAATTGATAAGGGAAAAGAAGCATGTGTTGTACTGTAGCTTTGTTCTGTATTGTTACCTTGATTTGTTCCGTTGTGATCAAAAATATAATTTGCGGTGTTCTTCCGTGTGGCATTTGTATTTATATTTCCCTTTAATTGGTATCACAGGGCTTGCCAGTAGTTCGGTAGAAACCTGTAGAGTTTTTTAAGCTTTAATGATTCATTTCATTATCTCATGCAGGTTATTGATCTCTCTCATGCCTGCACGGCTGCTCTGGAAGCAGAAGAGTTGGAGCTGAAAAACAGCAATGTGTCATGTTCAAACCAGTGCCCATGTTAAAGTGAGAGTACACAGGGAGTGCTCTCACTTTAACATGATTTAGTTTATTATGGGGATTCAGTGCTGGAGAGAATGTCATATGCTAAGTTAACCTCTGCATGCCTCGCTGGCTCGGTGCCAGTTATGAAAGGACACGAACATGGAGACACTCTCTTTGATGACGACAACTGGCAAAGTCCCCAACCTTTAAAACAACTCGAGCCGCTGCTGGATGTATCGATGGGTGTGAGTGCACTCAATAAATCTGTGAGGGTCTGATTCAGACTCCCACACATCACCGTCCAGTGTCCTTGAAAGCAACTAATGCCATATCAGTTCAGGAAACACAAGATCTGTCCGCTCTGCCACAAGTCAATGAGTCACTGAGAGCACTTTTAATTGTGTGGATAGCGGGTGATGTCCATTTCATAAATATATCGAGTAAAATACTCGCAGATCATTTCAAACCGACCCTCCGAGCATGTCTTTTCATTGGACAGCCTACTGTGAGGACAGCCAACAATCCCATTGAGAAATTAGCAGGGTCCCCTGTGCTTTCCTCTCCTTTAATGAATAATTCAGCTGTCAGGGTGAAAGCAGGGCGAGGAGACCTTGTCAGTGACGACTGACTCAGCACTCTGTGGCCTGAGGGTGACACTCTAAACCTGAGCGATGCATCCTGTTCCCTCCATAACAGGTAGTGGTGCTACAGTATGTCTCCAGTGTTGGTGGCCACATGATCGCCCAAGTGCAGAGGAAATATAGAGGAGAGGAAGCTTAGTCGGGATCGACTCATCGTCAGGCTCCCATAAAAGGTTCAGCAGATCAAGACAGTCTGTTGGTTGCTGAAGCACTTTGGTCCAGACTGAAATATGTCAACAATTATTAAACTATAACATTTTGTACATGGTAGCTAGAGGAGGAATCCTACTGATTTTGGTGATCCCACACTAAAGTTGTCCCTTATCCTGTAAAGTGTCTCAGCGTCTACTTGATGGATTTTAACTCAACAGTATTTGGTACAAACATTCAAGTTCCCGTCAGGATGAACTGTCAAAACTTTTGTGATTCCTTAACTTTTCATCTAGTGCCATCATTAGGTCAAATGTTTAATATGTCCAATACTTTGGTTTACGACAAGACTGTGTCCCCGAGAGGAGCAACAACGCCACTTGTTTCAGCAAATCTCCCAAAACAACATTGATCACGTTCAAGTGACAAAGACCTTTCCTGATGATAAGTGACCTCTAAACCTAACCGAGACATTTTTGTGCCTGAAACTAACCAAACTTTAACCGTAGCGTTGTCAGAACATAAAACACGTTTCCAACCAAGATTTTAAACAGTCTTGAAAGACAAATAATGTCGTCCTTTCGCTAGCTTATGTCGATAGCTTATGTCAGCCTCAGTCACAAATGTCAGCATGCTAACACACTAATCTATGAAGATAGACAGTAAACAGTATGCCTGTTAAACATCAGTGTCACTGTAAGCATGTTGATGTTAGCATTTAGCTCAAAGCCATGATGTGCCGGCGTACAATCCTCACAGAGCTAGCAGGACTATAAACTCTTAACTCTTGTGATGTGAGCCGCACATGCAGGAAACAGCAAATAACGGTCAAAATAATTATATTTTCTATACATCCTTTTGTGCCTAGGTCAAACTTCCATTCATTTACCCTCATTTTTAACACCAATCTATATGTCAGTATATAGTATATATAGTATATTTTGTCCTTTCTTTCTTTCTATTGGGTGCATCATGCCTGTGGCTGTCTCCTGCATTCATAGCCACTGGAGGATGAATGGCATTTCAGCACAGTTACAAAAGATGATTCCACATCCAGGGCACACAAGCCCCCTGGGCCCGCCGCATGTGCCTCCTATGGTCCACAGAGCTCTAAGCAAACATCTGTTTTGCTCTGGAAACAACCTTTGATCTCAGAGCAAAGACTTGCAGTCAAATTAATGAAGAAAAGGGATCATTACAAACACAAGTGAAACCGCAAAGTCAGTTTTTCCTTTTATTGATCAGGCGTGTAAGTGTAAGGTTAAGGATGATTCATTTCTTCAGCCTCTGCTCATGAGCTTATCACACTCGATCGATGCATTTCAGGTTAGTAGAGGAACCGAAACTCTCATAGCACGACCCACTGTGAGTCCATTACTTCTGTGCATAATGTCACTGTGAAGAATTCTTCACATGTATGCCCTGTTGTATGCAGTATTTTACAAATACTGAGTTTACAGGAAAAAGAACGTCTAAAATGTTTACAATTTTTAGATGAAATGTATCTACTGGGCTGTTTTATTAAAATGAAGCCTTACAAGGATATCAACAACTACTCATAAACTCAACAAACTAAAATAATTGTCTCCACTTCCTCTCTAAGTTGTACCAAATTATATCGTTCTTTCCAGGAAACTTCCAAGGAAATTATAAGGATGTTTTATTTCTCTACATGCCAAGAATTCAAATCTATTGAATCTAAAAATACTAGGATTAGCATAAAAACTGCAGGTATCTTAGATTGTTTTAAAAAACCAAGAATTCCCAGAATAAAGGACATGACCTCAGGGACCCCAGGCTGCACAGAAAATACAACAAATACATACTGTAATTAAGAATATGAAAATCTGCATACTGATATTGATTAGGTACTAATTAAAATCTAACTCTATTACGGTTCATTTCAGCCATTACAGCCTTTGTTGATTAAAACACAAATTAGCAGGAATGACGCTGCTTCCCTGCTATATGTGCTTGTATTTAACATAACATTATGCAATTGGACTCTTGCCAGTAAAACACACAAACACACAAACAAACAAACAAATGACAGATTAAAGACACACAAGAAAATCCAAATTCTAATCCTGTGTTAATTGTTCAGTTGTCTCTTGGTTTGAGCCAAATATACGTCAGGGTCCTGCTGTGTATTTACATATCAAAACACCTCTTTTTTTCTCCTCGTTTAAATATTTTTGATGACACATTCGGCATTCAGTGACATAAACGTATTACATCAAATGTGAAACTCTGCAATATAAAACCTAAACTACCACAACAACTCATAGGTCAGAGACGTGTTTACATCGTCCTGTAATCCGTCTCATATAACTAAACCTTACCCACCAGATTCTGTTGCTCTCAGAAATACAGCGCATTAAATAGGATTAAGTTCCAATATAATTATATTTGATGAGAAAGAATTCACTGCTTGTATTAATCTGACAACGTAAAATTTCCATCTATCCACCCATCCATTATGTATACCTGCTTATCATATGCAGAGTCACAGGGGGGCTGGCGCGTATCCCAGCTCACACTGGGCGGGAGGCGGAGTATACCCTGGACAAAGCCCAGCCAATCACAGCCAGGATAAATATGGCACATTAAATGAACAGTACTTCTGATCTAATGATACGTTTTCTGATTAAAAGGGAAAACATTTTTCTAATTATACAGTGTGCATATCAAATGGTACCAGAAGAAATTGCAGTACAGACCTTTTTTCTACAGAGAGCCTTTTGCTGAATTGCATGCTGGGATAGACTTTAAACATGATATTGGATATTAGACTACACATCGGTGATACTGCCACCTAGTTAGCAGTTCTTAATAGTGGCAGTAAAAATCTGATTTTAACTATAGTATGCTGTCAGTGTGTGAAGTGGAAATGGAGAGATTCACGTCAGATGCACATGGATGCTTCAACAAATCTTTGAGTCTTTGACTTTTGATAGCTGACTTGACAATCATTGTGAGAACACATTTTCATAAAAAAAAAAAAAAAACCCTGAAACATTCCTGTCAGTCTCGTGAGAAAAGCGCAGTACCAATCATTAGTGATGTAGAGAGAAAGATTAAGTGACAACAGCCTTCTCCCAGACATAAAAAGCCTTTTATTGAGAATTCAAACAGGTGTCATACTGGTTTCTGAGAGGGAAAACAAATGACAGGCTACTGAGCCGTAAATAGCACAGCAGACGATGGGAGATTGGCCATATGTCCACTGTGTGTGTGCGCGCCAGCTACACTGGCTTGGTTTGAGATAGGATTCTTTTGGGAACGTCCCAGTAAAAGCTCCTCTGGGACGGAGAGGGATTCAACTACAACATCCATTCACTCAATTTTGGTAATCTGAAATGCTTAAACAGTGCATTTGTCTCCTCTGAGGTTTGGATGTATTAAAATGACAATTTTACATCTGTGTCATCTGTCAATGCTGAGCAATTAGATGACAATCATAATCAAAAACGTTGCTGAAACACTGATGTCAGATACAGTGAGAAAGCATCAGTTGAGCCAAAATGTTGGTGTGATGGCGCGATATTATTTAGAAATTCATATTTGTGTACCTCATTAGCCCTCTTCATGTACCCTCTACATGAGTGCAGGGTCTTGGGTATGTGTGTGTATGTGCGCACATGGGTGTTAGGCAGGGATAGGACGTTCTCCGAGGAGCACGCACCTCCATCTGGGCCAAAGTAATTGGTCTGCTATTCATATTCAGCAGTGTAATAGCCTCGAGCTGTTCATACAGTCACACATGAACTACTTACGCTGAGAACAATCAAAAGATGGGTTGACCCAAGTGTCAGTTTTTTTTCAGGAGGGGTTACCGAAGCAACATGGTGAGAAAATCTAACCTGGTTTGATGGGATGCATAAGAAGATAAATCCCTTTTCTGATTGAATCTGCCGAACATTATCCACAGGCTTCCAGTCGGCAGCATTTAGCAGGAGATTTACATTTTTTTTATGATGCAGAAACACAGTTAGATTGTGCTAGTTCTTGGGACGGTGAAGGTGAAGAAAGAAAAAAAGGGAGTGGTGAATCTCAGTGAATCTTGCATTATGATGAACTGCCATTAATAGAACCTGCTGCACTTTGAATAAGAAAAAAAAAAAATCTGTCCTCCTTTCCCTGAGAAAGGCCTACAGCAGTCCTGCACTCTGAAATGTATGCAGTGAATCATCAATTACAGTGACAGCTTATGTTGAATTACTATCATGTTGAATAAATAAAATGTTAAAGTACCAGAGAGTGCAATGATAACATGCACAATAACGCTGTATATGTGCATAAACACTTCCTTGGCAACCAATAAACTGGACTCTATTTCACCATTAACACCACCTTCAGTGCAGTGTAAAGTCCCCTGTTGTAAAGGTAAGCCGCCGCTGATGTTTTTCCTGTGTAAAAACACCTATAATTACCTGCGTAATGGAAGAAAGCACCCTTCATCATCTGATCATTCCTCAACAAGATAAATATGGTGGTCAAGGCATTTAGAGACAAATGCTATCCTCTTGGTGGCAAGGGTTTGGAGTGGTGTATTTATCATGGTTTGAAGTGGTGTCTGAGTCTAACCAAAGTACTGATTATTCAGAGTGAAGAGGAGCTGCCAGCCCATTACCTCCCAGAAAATAACAATGTGAACACCCGCCTCCCTGGCCTTTCCCAATGTAGTCTGTCAGAGCTTGTCAGCTGCAGCACCATTCATTCAATCTCAACAAGCACCGTGCTCCAGGATTCATTCCCTGTCCTGCACTATCTCTCTCTCCTTTTAGCTTCACTCTCCCTACGCTGCCTCGCATTACCTCCCAATGTCTTGCAGGTTGCTGTACCCCTCCACCCCCCACCCCATCCCCGCCGCCGCCACCCCTTTCAGCCCCACCCCACCCGCTCACTTCCTCCCATTCTGCAAGCCTGTGCTGCTCCACCCCTCCACCCTACTTGGTCCTGATGAGCCATTGTGAGATTCAAGCAGATGGATGGGGAACAAAGGGGTGAGAGGGGGGCCCCTCTGCCTGTCCCCCTTGTATCACTGCCAACCAGGCTCTGGGTAATCTTCTCAAGCTTTCACGGCAGAGCAATGAATAACCTCAGCCTCCTCTCTGAGACCCAGGCTTCGCCGCAGCCGCCCCCCTCTTATCTTACCCTCTGCAGACTCGCCAGGGCCGGCTGCTCCCCGGATAGCATCTCTCACCCTCGCTTTCTACTCACTGTCTCTGCCCTCCACACCCAATAAGGTTTTTTTTTTATTTTTTTTTGTTTCTAGGGGCGTGTTACAAGGCCCGGAGATTAATTGGGGCTGTGGCTGGATGACATCTGGTCCCAGCTTCATAAAAGTCTGGGTCCTTGAGGTCTGCCGGGTTTATAATGAAGTGTATATAAGTTAATTTTCTCATCAACACAGCGTTAATCACAGCTTCCTCAATGGCCATTTCAACATTTATCCGGGTGTAGTTCAGAAAACAGTTTGGTAAATTTGATTAGCAGAACCTGCTAATTCAGCAGAAAAATAACTGATTACTTAACTGTACTTTTTATAAAAAAAATCTTTTAACCTGTTCACCGGTCGCACTTCTTCTTTAACATTAAAGGATGTGACCACAGATATTCAATATTTTTCTTATTGTCGACAAATCCCACGAAAAGCCCAAAACCAACAATGAATTGATCCTACTGACAAGTATTGACTGTGTATCCAAAGCCTGATATATCTAATTCCTCTGTGCCATGGAGCTCCATTGTTGTCTAAAAACTATTAAGAATACATCAGGGAGCCACACTGTTGCACTGCCCTTCATTAGCATGAACTCACACACTGTATTTTGACACACCAGCCTGCTGCTGATAGTCCCCCAATATACACAATTTACTGCTGTTTGAATAACATTAAGGGAAGAAATAAACTGCAGTGTCTAGCTGTTTTGGGAAACTATTCAGTATTTGATAAAGCACATATTTATAGTTATTTATATTTATTATCAGTAGGAACCAGGGGGTTTGAGGATGAACAGTTGTTGTTTTTTCTTAACCATTGTATTCATTCTGTTTAGTATCTTTCCAAACTTCTTGTATTGAAGAAGACTAACACATTGTTGATTTTGCTCTTTTAATGGGATTTATAGATTTATTCTTTAAAATGCCACAATGTACAGAGCTAGATTATAATTCTATAATCATAATAATCATAATCAAAGCACTCGGACTGAATTGTTAGACCTTATAAGAGAAGCTGCTCATTCACTAATACGAGCTTTATGCTTGTGCCACCAAAAACAATCCACCTGTTCTACTTTACAGGAACAGCTCAACCACTCCACAGCTTCCTTGCATGGCCCTGTTAAAATATTGAGCATGTACTTAAGTGCTATTTGGCCAAGTGTCATTTAGGCTGAAGGGCTCTCCATCCACAAAAGATGTCTTGAAGTGACTGGATCAGAGCTGGTAGTGAACCGCAGAGGAATACACAGGTGTTGAATTATTTACTCTCAATAAAATATTTATACTTTTGTCCCACAAACTACTAACTACAACTATGAAGTAGGACTGCAGCTCCTCTGCACTGAGAGAGCAGGAGCCAGCATACTAACTTTATGTTACATGTGTTTAACTAACACAACATAAAAGTCACGATAAAATCATATTGTGATTGTGATATATGATTAGTGTGGGAATGATTATTTTTGTATCACAAATCAATTTTCACTGAAAAAACCATTGAAATCATGTTGATGTGACATTTTCTGTAGCAAACAAGCATGTTTTCTTAAATCTGGACAAGATTTCTGGGCCAGGGCATCTCTTCAGCACTACAGTACTTCATTATAATGCTGTTTGTCACACATTTTACCTTTATCAAACAAATTTAAGCTTCTGTGATTTGCATTTTGCACTTGGCCATATTGCAATTGTGATAATATAATATTAATTGTGCAGCCTTAGTCTGAGATCACCTGAACTGATTTACCAAAACATAATAGATTTAATTTGTGTTTTAATGAACGTATAAAGTGAATGTAATGTGTGCTTCACTGACATTTATCAATAATACAACATTTATATAACATGACTTCAGCTCAGATGTCATAATAGACCCATCTCTTTTAACCCTTTTAAAACAGTTTAAATGATTAATTGTTGTTACTTGTTATTCTAAATCCATTGCTCTTGTATAGAGTGCACTATACAGCTCAGGCTGTTACTGAATCCTGAACAATTAGCAACAGTTTTAACTGTCTGACGTCGGTATTTGAGCCTCAGTTCTTCCATTTACATCTCCTCTTTTATTCTAAACAGATTTATTTCACTGTAAACATAAAACATAAAACTTGTAAACCTCACAGCGTGTCTTCAAACTCAGCCTATCGTGCACAGAGGTGATCAGCTGAAAGCAAATTGTCTGTAAGCTCTCCATTTTGCTCCATAAACTGTGATGACATTCTCTGATTAAATTATAGCTGTATTGACTTTTGGGAACCACTTGCCTAAATCTACAAGATTAGCCTATGATTAATGACAGACACTTAATCCTTTGTTCAAATTGGACTGTTCAAAAAAGAATTGTAGCGGGGGAAGACAAGACGTTCACTTTCTCTTATTCTACCACCTGTCACCTGCTGAAAAACAGCCTGTAAAACTAAATAACCACACCGTGCATGTTTGTATCCTTTGTCCTTTAAAAAAAAAATGCCACATAGCGCTGCTGTTTCACTTTCATACAGATAAAATGTTGACAGCGTACAAGTCTGTCTTGGACCTTTACGTGATGTGAAAGGCCAAGTGCTGCCTCGGTGCGAAGCCTTCAGTGTTGATCTACAGGAACAAAAACAAGATCAGTTGTCAGGAAATGTATGGATGGAACAATTCTGGATGTAGTCGGTTCTCAGGAAGACCCGACCCTTTAGATCTGAGTCTGATCTAAATTATACTGATCTACAGATGTTGAACTGGTTAGAAAATTATTTTCTGCCCGTATTGGTTGGGATCTAATTATCTTTGGTCTTAAACTCTATCTATGCACGACAGATTCGGGAAGGTTTTCGATCGGTCAGTTTAGGATTGGATCTTTTTCTCTTGAGGTGGTTTACTGCAGACTTGCCAAAATGAAAATGCTTTTGACTCTACTGGTGACTGTGTTTGTCCCCTCACTGCTACACTTTGGAGTACCCCAGGGATCCATTTTGGGGCCAATTATATTTTGATTAAACATGATCCCACCTGATCATATAATTAAATAGTCACTGGTTTTCCACCTTTAGGATGATGATACACAGATATACGTCCTGGTGGTTTAAACCACTAAACACTAAATCTTATGTAAAAATTGAACCTGCTATGAATGGATGCCTGTTGCTGAGCTCCTGTTTTTCTTTTGCCTCTTAATTCAAGTGTAATATTTGGATTAATAGTTGCCGTACAACCAGGCTTAATAAGGTTTAGTAATAAACGTTGAGTATTGCGGAAACCCCATTACCAGCGTGGCCGTCTCTCTTCGAGCTAACATTAGCTCAACTAAGAAACACAGATATGAAATGTGTTGTTTGATTTTAATCTTAATTTTGAATCGCATATTAGCAAAGTCGCCCAATCTTGTTTTTATCATCTTGGCAATACTGCCAAAATCAGGTGACAATTCACAGGCTATATCTCTGAATGCGTGTCCTGCACACAGTCTGAGGCTGTTACCATGTCAAGGTCTAAGACTAAAGGGGACCATATTTTTGCCATTTGGGAATCTCAGTTCTGGAACAACCTGCCTGATGAACTGAAACTAGTTTAAATTGTTTCTAAAAACATATTTCTGTGAAAAATACTTTTAAAAAACCTGTTTAATTTTGATAGTTTGTTTGCATGTGTGCATTTGTGTGCAATATCTATGTAACATATATGATTGTATGTATGAATTGATCAAGCTTTTTACAGTTTAGCAAGTTGATTTATTTTATTTTCCTAGTAATGCACTTTTTAATCTGTGGTTCTGCTATACAAATACAATTTATTATTATTACTATTAGTAGCAGTATTAGTATTATTATTGTTTAGCATTTATAAAAAAGCTGTTACATTATATACTCTACAACTCACTGGTAACCATTTTACATTAACAAATCTGCTAAAAATGCTTTACTTTTGTAAGAATGTCATGAAATAGTTCAACATAGGCCTTTTACAAACGTGCTATTTTTGTTACCTGTCAGAGGAGTGTATATTCACGTGTCACATAAAGAGAGCTACCATCAGAGGTTTATGGATATCTATGAAAGACAATGAAGAACACAGGACTGTAGCCTTATTTAGACAAAAAGGGTTTGCTGGGATATCAGACATCATCGCGTGACACTTTAGTCACACACTGAGCAGTTGTTTATACATAATTCCTTTGTAGTTTCAGGAGCTCATTCTGTGGTTGATCATATTCTCTTCTGCCTGTGTTCAGAAGCTGACCTGTTGTGCAGAGATGTGCATATTTACTCTATTCATAGGCTCCACACAGCACACATGCTACAGGCACATATTCATTACTAAGTAGCCTGTGGCGACTGTCATGTGCAGACAATGGTGGAAGACAAAAAACAGTGTATCTACCGCACAGGGAATCTTCCACACTTGTAGCCACACTACATAGATAGCACGCCCAAATAGCGTGTTTTTTTAATCATATTCACATAATCTTGTGAGAGTCGTATGTGGAATCACAGATAAGCCTCCTTATGTTGCTCAGATATTACTGCAAATGAGCATGTCTGAGAAATGTAACACCTTGCGCAGACTCTTGCATTTTAATTTCTGTGGCATCTGTGACCAGTCCGTCATGTCCCTAACCCCCTCGGGGGACCCCCAACCTATCTACTGCAGACCCCCAAAACCCAGGAGGAGGGGACGTGGGGTGGGGGTGGAGGGGTGTGTGTGTATGTGTGTGTGTGTTGGGGGGGGCAGAGACACATTTGATTGATGATGGTGTGAATTAAACAGAAAGAGATGGAGAGAATCCTTTTATCAGGCCAGAAACACGAGTGGATTAAAATGTAGTTGTACAACCCCTCTGTATAATGCAGCAGCCTGGCCGCATATCACGAGGCAACAGAAGCCAAGATGAGAGCTGTTCGTTATTATTGTCCCCTCCTCAACCCAGCACATGAAACTTTGCTGAAGCAGGAAAAAACAGGGCTGAAACATATGAAACAGGATTGAAAATAGAGCTGAAACGATTAGTGGCTCGACAGGAAATTTATCTGAAACTATTTTGACAATCGTTTAGTCATTTTTCAAATATTCAGTAATTCTAGCCTCTGAAATGTGAGAATTTGCTGCTTTTCTCGTTTTTTTATATTTAATTAATTGAGTATGTTTGGGTTTTGGACTGTTGATCGGACAAAACAAGACATTTGAGACGTCACCTTGAACTCATTCAGGTAAATAATCAGCAGACGAATCGATAAGAAAAGCACTTAGCATAATAAAGGCTTAGGGTAAGAGTAGACATCAAACTATCTCCGTAGAAGCTGACAATAGTTGTGGTTGCGTTACAATAAAAGAAAATGTTGTAGAAAATTCACTGGAGGCTTTTTTTACACTGTAACTGCATTATGAGCGTCATGTCATGTGATCATGCAGGTAAAAGCCCTTGATTGTCCTTAAACAGCATCACTGAGTCAACTCCTTCATGACCACATCCGAGGCTTTAATGGACCTGCAGCATGTCTCGGTCTGGCAGTAGCCTCTGTGCCCGACTCCACTGCTGCTCTGCTGATGTTTTGTGCCACTGCATAATTTATTGCCCTCTTTGCAGGACTCTTCTTGCACATCCCCTTTCTCGTGGTGCAGGTGAGAGTTCAGCTGTTTGGTTTAACACATCACTGAGGAGGGCCTCAGACCTGGCTCCACAGCAGCAGACCCCACATGTGACAAATGCAATTAGAGGGAAATATGCAATTACCGCAATCCCCACTCTCTCATGCGGCCAGACAAGGACAATTTGTCAATGAGGCCCCAGTGGTATCTCCCGAGCCTGGATAGGGACCTGAAGGTACCATTGTCCCTGCCTCCTTCTCAAGAGCTGGCCTGTGGTGTTGGAAGTCCTGAAGCCCCTGGGAGGCTTGGCAGAGGAAGATGTATGGCCACAGAAAAGATACGTTCAATAATCAAAAACAAACCCCTTGTCTTTGACTGTTTCTGTTACATGCCCCCCTTCCTCCTGTGGACCACAGAGGGGCTGCATTTAATAACTACTGGCTGTAGGAAACAGTGCGAAGAAATACTGTACTGAAGCAGCAATGGACACAAGTTTCCAGAAGTTATTTTTAGTTTAATTAAAATTTTTATTTCAACCTTGTCAGTTAAAAACAAATCACTATATGGACAGGTCTAATGTGATTTCAAAAGCTGGAACATACTCATATATGCTCATATGTGTGTTTAAATTCATAAATATAATTAGTGATAGTGGATAATCAATAAAATAAACAGATAAAAAGAAAAAAACTTACTCATGTACATTATTTTCAAAAAGTACCATCCTTATCCAAACATATAAAGAGAAACACAACATATTGTTGTTATAAGCGTAGTTACAACATGTCAGTGGGAATTTAATTGAGGTTTTAATAAATGTGAATGGTGCTCCAATAATCTTTGATAGCGTCTTCCATTTTGGACTCTCCAGCGCTCCTTTCACTCAGAGGTCAACACTGTCACTGTAAATTTAAGCGTCACACTTTACCTACGCTGAACTCAACACAAACATCTGCGCAGATTAACTTGCTAGCCGATTCAAGGCTCTGAATGATTTCATTGAAATTAATTGATTTTTCCATTTAATTTCACCATTTTGAATGCTGGTGTGACCAAACCTCATGATTAATCAAGCCCAAAATAATCTCCATACTTCGTTTTAGCACTGTGTCAGTGCTTGAGAAAAGGCTGGTTGAACCCTTTATCGTTCTGGTATGAGGGGGAAAACGCTCTGGCTTGTTTGTGTTTCTTTAAACTGATCACAAACCTCTTGGGTGGCAGTAAGCCCAGGACGCAGCAACGGCGCCCTTGCAAAATAACGTTGGAAGATGGTGAAACTCAAACTGGTTTTATTTCTGCTTTTACTGGCCTACTTCCTGTTTGCCAGACTAACTAACCACTGTTTGTTCTTACGTTAAAGCACATTCAAGGTCCCCTGCATCTCATCGCATCGCGACCTGACACTTTTCTTCTATATCTCATCCAACAAATTCTTATCACCTTATACAAATAATAATGAAGAGAGCAATTTCTTGTCTGTGTGACTGAGACACTTGTCTGAAGTGGTCAGCACTGGCTGACATGTGAAGTGCACGACCTGCTGCATGCCTTTGTTCCCTCTTTGAATGGACATGATAGATTGAACTGGAGCAATGGAAGCGAAGACCATGACAATTTGAGCACTGACCTGGTTTTCACTGTAGTCATCATAAAACACAGATCCAGCATCCTGGGGACATGTAATAACATCAGGCCTTTGGTGTAATTCACTATCTCAGTGTGTGGCAATATAGCAAAACCCATTACATTTGCCTTGTAATTTGCTGTCGCCCCAGCGAGGGATTCAGGTGACTGCGACCCCCGTTAATGGAGTTCCAGTGATAAGGACCGGTCTGTTTATTAGCCACATGCGGTCAAGCGTGGCAGGAACAGCTGAGCGCAGGCAGGTGTCGGGCCCTGCGAGGGCTCAGGCACCGCTGGCAGACCTCGCCGCTCATTTCACGCACGTTATCGTCACACTAGCTAGGTTGAAAAAAGGAGGTCGCTGGGTGCACAACAATATAACTGCTGAGTGATGAGGTTTCCTCAGAGTCACACTGGAGTGCACAACTCCTGGCAATTTGGTTTGTTTGTGGAAATCAATGAGTCATCTGCGGTTTTTGTTTTTAGCCGAGCTGGAGGAGGAGCTCTGTGAATGAAACATCAGGGTTTCTTTTTTTTCTCCCAGTTTTTTGGAAGCCACCTCGTTTCAAAAGGGCCACTGGAAAATCCAGAATTTACACTCACACACCCACAAAGCCAAACTGTGGTAAATGATAAGTGAACATTTCATTAGGACACAAAAATAAAAAGATCACACGCTGCAAAGAAAGGTTATCTCTTCCAGCGTGCGTGCTTGCAGACATTTACAGAGCCTTGAGGAGAAAATGAACTTCAAATTAAAATGTCTATTTGATGCATTATCCTAATAGGGACGGATGGGAAAAGAGAACTCTATAGTGCGCTCATCCCTCAGCCTGAGGGGACAGACTTGGGGAGTTGTCATTACCAACTTAGCCCACCAAGATGAGCCTGTTGGGAGGTGGATTCACAGAGATTGTCTGCTGTTTTGACAGGTGTCTGTGCTGGTTAATTTATCAGGCAATTACGGAATAAATGGAGCTATCTTTACATGGGAAACATGATTGATCCTGTAGCAGTGTTACAGTGTTTAATTTGGAGTATTGGGTTGAGTATTGAAAAGAAGTTCAGAATAACAAAATCAGGCAACCTAACTGGACTTTTGAAGTATGTAAACGATAAGTGTCTCAATGATTTGATCTTGTTTTGTTCATTTCCTGAGACAGTTTAGCTTATAAACTGCATCTTGTAACACTTGACACTTGAGTGTGGTGCTATCTGCTATCTTAAAAGTACTTTCACACCTCACACAGGCAGCACAGGAGAAATTATAAAACTTCTACAGAACAAAAATTGATAATGACTTAATGGGGCGGCAACATCATTATTGATTTATCTGACAAATATGTTTCTCAATTACCCAGCTGACTGCTGAAATAGGAAAAAAGAGAGAAAATATTTTTTTAAAATCACAATTTTCTAACATCTGTCTTCCTTTTTCTGACCAACAGACCAGAGTAGATATCCCAAAAAGATATTCAGTTTACTATCAGATAAGATAAAGAGAAATCCTCTCAACAGAGATGGAAACAGGGATTTTTTGGCATTTTTGCTTGAAAATAGTATAGTTGCAGATTCATTTTCTATCAATTGACTCATCAATTAATCAACTATTCATTTCAGCTCCAGACTTAAGAAAACAGACAGACTCAAATTCTTCCTGCACCTTAAAGTCTGCGCATCACAGCCGTTATCGATGGGCCAGACAGCAGACGGGCAGGCAGCCTTTATGTAGCCTATATAAAGTGTGACCCAGGAGCCAGGGCTTTCTGTAAGTGTGCCAACATGGACGTGCTTCCAGCAATAGTCATGCTTCTGCCAGCTGCATCATCTGTGCCTGCACAAAAGCATGCCCTTTGAAAAGCGCTCAACACACACAAAAGCAGTGATGCGTGGTGCACATGCATCAGTGTGCAAACGTGCATGCTCACATTACTCTTTATTCAACTTCAGATACCCAATAAAACTGATAGATTTCACATTCAGGAAATTACATTTGGTTTCTCTTGAGTGAGATTCAGCATTCTGTGTTCAAAAATGTTCCTCCTGGTAAATCTTTTCTTTATTTAGGCGTAAATCTTGCACAAATGTTCAAAAAGAACGGAAATGCTGAGGCTGGTTTAAAAGATTTGAGGTGAAATCTAAGTACGCGTCGGCAGATTGAAGTAGAAGCAACAGAGCTCATCTGTCCTCTGGCAAAAGACTCACTGTGACTCATACCAAGTGCACACATCACTGTAGAGACACTCAATTATGATTCAAATCTCCATAACGGGGCAATAAAGCCATTTGTCATGTGACCATCTGCAGTGCATCTCCCCTGATTCTGCCTGAATGTAGTTAGCCCCTGCACACTGTGAAAGTGCAAAGAGTGGAACGTGTGGATTTATTAGTGTCAGGCTCAAACTGTAATCACCACAGGATCGGTGCTGTGCCGATAGATTAATTTCATTTTCTGTGAATTTTGTAGCCTCCTGAAAATCTCTGGCAGCCTGGAAACAAAGACGTGCCCTGCAGCCCTCTTTGTTTTACTTTTTCTCTTCAGATTTAAAAACAATGTGTGAAGGGAGAGAGCAACACCAGTTTAGTCCCAGCACCGTAATTATCGCCTGCTTTCGTCTCCCAGGGATGTTCATGGACAAGGGCCTCATAACAGGTGACAGAATGCCTGCCAGCCGCCCCCAGTTCCCCGCCCCCACCCCAGAATGGTGACTATTATAAACCAAAAACGTATGCTCTCAATATATATGCAAATGATGCTTGGTCCCAAGGTGAAGTTCGCAGAGCAGCAACGCCGCTTGCCTCTGTTTTGCTCATTTGCAAAAATGTTGAGAGTAACAAAGACCACAGGAAATTGAAAAATTGTTACTAAGTATTAGAAAAAGCAATCATTTTCCCGAGGCAGCCTAATCCTGTGGAAATTGATCTCACCTCTCTCTCTGACATGTACTGGTAGGGAAAACACATGAGAGGAAAATGCCTGTTTCAATGTTTCCTGGTGGAAAATTTGTTTGGTTGCAGATTTCTTTCATTTTTTTTCATTAAAAAAAACCCACGTTGTCCTGTGTTGTCAGAAACTGGTCTCTGTGTTTGTCCCCTTGGCTGCAAACAGGTGTAGTGAATCCACAAAAAGAAAATTAGTATCTGGTGTGTAATTGTTTTTCCAGACTTGCTGCCACTGCTGCTGCTGCTGCTGCACACAACAGTGAGTAATCTTTCTGCTGCTCCATCCATGCTGCATGCATGCAAATCTGTCCATTTGTTGTCTAATTTTAAACACGCTGATACCATCTCACTAATGCATTTGCTCTTCCTTCGCGTGGAAGTACAAATTGGAAACGACAGTCTATTACCCACTGCTCTGACCTTCGTGATGGAACATAATGTGAAAAGACCTACGATGCCTTTATTGGAGGGAGGGCGAGGACACAGTGGTGATTAATTAACCCAATTAATTTAGACTAAGATTATCTGAACAATTATTTCTCGATAAATCAGAGCAAGGTGTGATGATGACTACTGTAGTTAAGGTTTAATTACAGCATTTGAAAATGAAAGTGCATGACTAAGAACACACTGAAACGCTGAAGAATGTCTTTGGCTGTGAATGAAATGATTATAGCTTCTTTTGAAAGAGAGAAATAACATTTAGGAGACAATAGAGCCACGAGGAAGAAAACCTCTTCCACAGCAAACTTATTCTAAGTTAAAGGAAAAGTTTGATATTTTGTGAAATACGTCTACATGCTTTACACGCAAGAGTTAGATAAAAAGATTGATACGTATAAATCTAACACCAGTGGCCAGTTAACTTAGTTTAGCATAAAGACTGGAAAACAGCTAGGCTGGCTCTGTCCAAACATAAAAAAATCTGCCTACCACGGGGTAAAGTGGGGTTACGTACAATACTATTTCTTGGCAAGCACCAAAAGTCCTCCAAATAAAACAACAAAATGTGTTGTTGGTCTGCTATGGTTACAAAAACAACTTGGTTAAAGCAGCTACAATCAATATTTCTATAATAACAATGTATAAAATGTAAAAACAATGTGAAAGGGGTTGCTTGTAGTGATTAACTACAGACAATTATCTTACCAGGACCTGCAGTTTCCGTCTGCTTTAAAGAGATTTATAGTGAGATTCAGCTCATTATTTAGCTGTCGGGCTGCAATTTTACTGTTTTGGTTCACTCTCGCCGCTCTCTCTCTCTCTTCTGACCACATCAGGCAGCTGGTAAAGCTCTAAAAACCCATTGTACACTACATGCTCAGCACCAAACAGCACACATTTAGGGGCCAGATATTTCCGTGAAGAACTGGTAGAAATTTGAGCTAAAAGAGATTAAAGATTGGACTTGCATTCATCAGGTGGACAGAAACACGACTCCAAATTAATTATAATGTAGCTCCGTAATTGCTGGATGTGAAAAATAAGAAACTTTTTGCTAACAAGTTTAACTTAAAAGGTGATGATATGTTAAAGTTGTGTTCACGACTTGTTTCTGCTGCTCCCAAGTGGCCAGAAACCAGTTACTGCAGGTTTAAAGTCACTGAATATAGGATTTATTTGGGGCCGTACAACAGCAAATTGTCATTTTTACACTTCAGCTTTTATACAAATAAAACAAACAAGTTATAATGTCTTAATCAATGAACTGTAGAGGTGTTGGCAACTTTTGTTGTCATTCAAAAAAAAAGCGAGGCTAGCTGTTTCCTCAATTCCCCGTTCCTGGTGCTAAGCTAAGCTAACCGGCAGCTGGTAGTAGCTTCATATTTACCATAAAGACACAAACCGAATAAGAGCTTTTTTTCAAAATCTATTCTTTTGATATCAAACGTTTTAAAACAGTAAACCACATTTTGATCAGGCTTTCTTTTTGCTGGTGCACAAAAGAAATTATCCGAACCTTGGAAGCTGACACATTTGTTCTTAGTGGCTGACATGAGCGCTCCTTGCTGAGCATGATAGTGGGTAGCTGGTAGAGATTTCATATGGTTTATTGCTCCCACTTTCACTGAGGTTATTTATTGAACTGCCAGCATGGCCCCTGCTCCCCACAGCCACCCAGTGCCTCTGTGCCCCTCAGTATGATAGAGGAATTTATGCCACATGAACAGCATACTGAGCTTGAGTTTAAGTGTTATTAAGAAGCATCACTCATGCATAGGATACTATTTACAGTAATACATTCACACATGTAGCGACTTCCTATGACGGCTCTTGAAGGAAAAATGATGATAGATTGTGTGCAGGGTGTGAGGCTATAAGGGAGAGCAGGGGTGAGACGGAGGGGAAACTAGGTTTCAAGTATTCCACAGGCTAAATGAAGAACAAACATTCACCATACAAGACAGTGAAGGGGAAAAGATTATCATCTGGAGATGAAAGGCAGAGAGAGAGGGAGAGAGATTCATTCACTGCCACACAGCTGTCTTATTTGCAAGGTGTTGAGAAACCACTTTTTTTTTTCTCTCCAAGAGGATGAAAAGATTCTTCTGAAGCCAAAAGGGTCTGCTATCATTTTTGGGCAGCTTGAGCGGTAGAGATGTTATTAGCATAAATTATCTCCCCCACCAAAGAGATACGAACATGCTAGCTCCTTTCTGCTTTTCACACTTAATTGCCCTATTTACTGAACAGTTGCCCATGGACAACAAATGCACACACGCTCCGAGATGCATACAGGACAACAGGCAGACACAAGCCAAATAGGGCATGAGTGATACACTGAACTATCTGCCAAACAGCATTAGATACAGTACGGCTGGGGAGGCAGCAAAGGTCCATTCAGTCTTCATGTTGGACTGAGAATCAACAATAAAATGTTAAATATTGGTTTCATGACCTTCTCCACTGAGCCATGTTTGGTAAAATGTTTTTTAAAGGGTTATTGTGTGAAATGCATGATGGCTGCCACAAAAGGGCTTTTAAATGAAACAATAAATAAGAATTTTCTTTTAAATTAAATACTTGTTGCATCTGACATGCGTTCATCTTCTATTTTAAACTTTTTAATCGTCAGCAGTTCTTGTCTTTCCAAAGAGCACAACAGTCTGCTGCCGTAGCAGCTCAAAAAAGCCTCATTGAAGTGACCCAGTAAGCAAGAGTGAGGTGAATTATAGATGGCTATGCTTAATGGACTCTTAGCTTCTCTTCACCTAGCCCAACAAGCTCAGAGTGACGTTATATAAGCAGAGCCAAGTATGAGGCGCTTAAGTTTCCGAGGTTTAATGCATCCCAGTCCGAGTGGAAATCATATTTTCTGTTTGGTAACTCTTCTTCTTAATGTCAGGTGTCCGGATTAGCTGGAAGTCAAATGATTAAACAGACTTTCACGTGTCTGTAAATAGAGATATAAAAAATGTTCGTCTCTTGTGGAACAGTGTGAAGGAACAAATCAACTAGATTGACTTCATTCATTTGGCCGACCAGGTCATCTCCATAACCCTGGAGGGCCATACAGGATGTTAATGAGGCTGATTGTATCACAGCTTCCACCCCCTCCCCAGCCCCCATCCCATCTGACCAGAGCCAAGCCCCGCCCCGCCCCTGCACTTCTTCAGCACCGCAGAGTAAAAACCATTCCTCCAGCCCGAGGGGGTCTGTCGCTATGGTAACGTCCTGAGGCAGTCACCACATGTCAGGGGGAGTCTGGGGGCCATAAGTGGACCGGAGCTCAGGCATGAGGAGGAGGTGGAGGAAACAATTGGCAGTGAGTTGCCTGCTGCTGGATACAAGTGACCTGAGAGATGTTCCAATCACAGCGTGTTTCCTTTTGTTTGTCACCTCTAACCTGTAGCTAACTTGTTGCTTTCACTCTTCAATTTATCAGTAAAACTCTTACATATTGGAATAATTAAATAGCAGATTATGTTATCTAACCCTACTTTAAACTGGTGGATATCTTTAACAGTTACAGGTGGCTTCCTCCATCATTAGCTGGGTCGATATAACAGTGTTGTTCCAATATCAATACATATTACGATACGGCGTATGACATATTAACGTAAAATCATTAACTTGATGTTCAACACAATGAGATGTGCTCCACGAGGGAACACTTCACACATGTAAATCAAAAACATTAATGACTCATTTTGCTTTTAATTATAATTTGGCTGGAATCCATCATTTGAACAGCAGTTTTATGTAACATATTGTCACATTTAGAGCTGAAAGAATCAATCAATTGACTTATCATTTCTTCAAGTCAAATACTGAAAAAGTGCTAAACATTTGGGTCCAGCATCTCAAATGAGGCTGTAGGCTGAATATCCTTGGGTTTTGGACTTTTGGTTGAATAAAACAAGACATTTCAAGACATCAGCTTGGGCTCTAAGAAGTTTTGATGGGTACTTTTCATTCACATTTAATAATTGATTTGTAGAAAGCAAAATGAAATAGTTGTAGCCTGCAGCCACTATATTAATGTTAATGTTTTTATTCTTAATTCTTCTTTTTTTCCTACAGTAATCTCAGCATCACTGAAAATGAGGGTTCAACCCCTCGATGTATTCCTGAGAAATAAATAAAGGTTGAATGAATACTTCCTCCGTAACCTTGCCATATTGATGTTGAGTGTGCCATATTTATACTTTAAAGAAGTAAACTGTCTGTACACTGCTGCACCGAGAGCAGAATAATGAGAACTTCTGTCAGAGGTGAGTTGTAGTTCAGGAAAGGTTTAAGAGGCTGCTGGAAAAGCTCAATATGAGTCAAAGATGGTTCAGTGTTCATTTAACCTCCACGCTCTATGGAATAAAGTCTGAAGAATAATTCAACAGCAACAAAAGATTTTTTATTTCTCATGAACAAATCATCATCTTTGCAGAAAAAGAGACAATAAAACATGAGACACGAGAAGCTAATGTTTATGGTGAGAGGCTGGATGAGTAAAGTATCTTAAAGGAAACTGGTGCAATTAGATAATTAAAGGGTTGGAATTGATTTGTGTAAAATACTGCTTCCCAAGATGACTCATACATAAGAGTGTTTATTAAAAAAGATATTTCACCACAAAAACAAAAAAACATCCCTCGCCAAAGCTCATTATTTTAGACAATGATTCTTCCCCTGACCTTTCTCGTCCTTGCCTTTGCACTACAAGCCTGGCTTGGTGACAGCAATGTGAACCCTGAGCTGTAATGTACAATCACATACGAGTGATAAATCCTAACCTCGCTGATTTAACACCTTCCCCTCTTGAAACCTGCAAGCTGCAGGGTCACCGTTAGCAGTGGAGATGATTTAGAGCAACGGGGGGGGGGCACCCCTAAATGTCTGGATAAATCTACGGGCACCTTTAAACACATTCAAGCACAATTTTAGGGTCAACCTGGAAAATATGCTAAATATAATAAATCAGGTATAAGATGAGCTGTTAACCTCTGGCGAAGTGTAACGGCTGTGGGACCTTCTGTTGTTTTCCGGGGTAATCTACAAGTGGTGTTAAAATCTTTTGGGAAACATTGGAAACACTTTCTTTTAAGGCTAAATGTGACTTCTGATGATGCCAAACTTAAAAAAAAATTGAATTAATCTGCAGAACAGAAAGATATTTTAACATAAAAATAGATGTAAAATTAATACAATTCAGTCTACTAATTGATTTGTTGAATGCCAGAAAAAAAAAGGCAGGGATTTTGATAAGCAATCAATTATCAAGCAAATAGTTATAGTTTTCTTTAACTGTGAATACAATTCTTTGAGTTTTTCCACTGCTGAATGCATGAAAAAAGAAATTTGAAGACTTCCCCTTGGGTTTGTGGAAAACTGTAATGGGCATTTTCACTATTTTCTGACATTTTACAGAAAGAACAACTGATAAAAGAAATAATTGGCAAACTGTGAGGATAACTGCATATCGGAAAGAGGATTTCCTTTACCACCACCATTATTGCTCAAACACACAACAAAAACAGAACAGGCACGAAGTAAATCGGGAGTAAAGTAGGATAAACACGTAGATCTGCACTATTTTTTGACGCCTGCACTTCCTCCACCGACACTATGTGAGATATAACAGAAATAGAAGCACTTATTTTCCTTTAAATAGTCATTCATTTAGTTAATTTAATGCTTTAAACCATTAATTAATCAAACAAGTGACGTGACACAAGTGTTTCCTGTTGATGGTGAATCAAACAGGTGCATCATTTCTGTTTCACTTGAAAACCCCACTAATGCTTTTCGAAACTACCACGGGATTTAATTTGTCTCCATAAATATTTCACTTTAATTTATTCCAACACAGAGGACAGCAAGTGAAATATACAATGTATAATGCGGCATAAAATCCATAGAATGAGCTAATGAGTCCACACAAACACAAACCAACCCAGAGAATATCTGGCCAATTTAGCAAGCACGGATCTAATTCTAGATTTCACCCTAATCAAAAAAAAATGTAATTAATTAATCAGATAATTCACTGCCACGCATGGCAGGACACACATCTGTGCAGCGGTAATGGGGAGGGAGAGAGAGACAGGCTGAGCAGAGCGGCATTAGTAGTTCCCCGTAGCCCACACGTCAACAGTGCTGGAATCCAGTGCAGCTTTAAAAAATGGTCCAGCACTCCCAGACGCTCAGATAACCTCTCCTGTACTGTACATGTGCTCTCAGCATGTGAGTGTACAGTGCAGTGTGTCGAAGGGACGGAAAGATCTGAGGCTGTTTGAGGTAACAGAGATGACATGAGGGAGGCAGTGCCTGTACAAGGCAAACATAAACTGTGCCACTTCATCTGAAAACAATGGGGGACAGGACACTGAGTGTGCTCTCATCCACATCTCCATTGTCTGCCCTCCTCTTTTACTCCTCCTCCGAGCATGGAGCATAAGCGGGGTGAAAGAGGGAGGGGAGGGGAGGAGAAGGGGGGGTGGGGGGGGGAGCAGCAGTGGGGGCAGTGGGGGTCTGGCTGTGTTCTTTCTCCTCTGTCTGTGTGCGAATGCACAGACGGTTCAGTAGTAATTTGATGTGTGTCCCCGGGGACATTTGATGGATTAAAGCTAAGCAGCTCCATTTCGCAGCACCACCTGATCTTCCACTGCCTGTGCCCCATATAAAGGCTGGCGTGATTGCTGATCTCAGCTAGTCTGACAGTCGCTCTCTCCCTCCTCTCTCTGTCTGTCTCCATCTCTTCTCTTCCTCACTGGTCCCTCAAGCCTGCTGCATCACAGGAGCTATCCAGTGCTGAACAGGATCGCTTTTATTTTTTATTTTTTTATTTTTCTGGGGGAAGCTGGGGGAGCCAGAGAGTATCACACAGCGTTGCCGTCAGCCTTGTTCTCCACTGGTTTCCATTTTCTTTCGTATCTTATGTTTTTGGCCGTTGTCTTCACATTAACCAAAAGGATTACCGTCAAGCCAGCTCTGCTCGTGTGCTTCCTCAGAGGGTCTTTTATTTTCTCTCATGCGTTTTTCTCAGCTCTGTGTTTTTATCCATTGAAACATGCCCCGCTCATTTTTGGTGAAGAAGATCAAGCTTGATGATTTCTCTTCGTCCAATGTGGCCACCTCCAATCATCATCACCACCTGGACGACTCGTTCACTTTTGCACGCTCCATCACAGACTCGGTGACCAGCCTTGGGGTTCGTCTCAGCGAGAATGGTGAGTTAACATGCCTCCAGTCTGCCGCGCTCTAGTTAAAGATGTGCTAGCACTCCTGCCTGTAGACAGACCCGGTGCTGATTTCAGCATGCCTGACATTTCTACTCTTAGCACAGATGGCATCCTCTTTTGTTTTTGTGAGATTTTCTTTTGCTTCAGCCGATAACATGCTCTTAGTGTGTAAATTAGTGTGAGATGTTACATGCTACCAGCTGATTTTTGCAACAATATCCTAAATAATCCTCTCCAGAGGCACCCCACCCCCATCATCCTGCTCCCAGACTTTTGTTTTTTGACTCCAGTGAAGGACGGACACAATTCAGGTCACAGCCACGGATTAGCTTATGTAAATAGGGGACAAAACGTGTGTATAATCAGGAAAAGCTCCAGTTACGTATTTCTATGACTGTACCAACCTTGTGTTGTCTGAACACACACAGGCTGATATATCTGGTCATCATGTGGACTAAAAAATTCATGAATATGAGAGATGAGTATCGGATGATACATTTGTCCTTAGCTGTTATTGTCCTTGAGTTCCCATCACGGTCCGATCCTCCCTTGCCCCCCTCTTCCCATCCAAATGGAGCATGCACAGTCTCCCCACCCCCATCGCTCCACTACATCTTTCTCTTCCTTCCGGGCATTTGAAAACTAGCAGGGGTTAGAGTTTCAGCCGTGCAGGCCTATCGTCGCCACAAGAGACATCAACACACTGTACAGTACAGCGGAGAGGGAGGTGGGGAGTAGGGCTGAAGGGATTGCAAAGAGAAGGAGAAAAAGGAGACAAAAATGCTTGGGGCAGCAATGAGGCTTGATCACGTGACAGAGGTTGTACAGTAAACATGAAGAAAGGCACATAGCTGCACTGTGGTCAACACACGGGCCAGCCAGAGTAAGCTTCAGTCAGAGCTGAGAGGCGACCTTCACTTTCCACAGTCTGCTTTAAGCTCGCCGCTTCCATTTTGTGGCCACGTTTAGAGGGCCATATGTGTGTCTTTGTTATGATTCGTCAGGATATTTTCACAGTGAGAGACACTTCACAGTCCACAGCTAAATGTTGTGATGATGCCCACCTGTTATTCAACCGTGTCAATAACAAAGCTCAGGGAATTTTATATGGATCAGGATTAGTAGAATTAACACAAATGTCTGGACTGGTTTGTAAACTATAACGATCTGCTATATTAAACATAACTAACTCAATAATTGTGGCAAAAAATACAAACAAGCATTTTCTATATTTAGGCATATTTTGAAGCTCATCATGAATGTTATTTAGATTTCCTGCGCTACTATTTGATAATATTATTTAAAAAATCCATTTGTGTAATTATTATCAGTCTCTATTGTTCCTGAATCTTTTGTTCAACACCATGAAAAATAAGAATTATATTAAAAAGAAGAAAAGTATGATAAGGCACTACATCGGTGTTGACAAAAGGTGTTATATTTGAACAAAAGAATTGTCCTTTTTCATGCTGAGTAAAAAAAAAATAAAGAAGCAAAATAAAAGAAATCTCAGCGTGGCTGAAATAACTCACATCAGCACTTCTGCCGTGCCAGCAGATTTTCTTTCCCCCCATTGTGGAGACATTTGACTTGAGTGTCTGTCGAACAACAAAGAGGGGTGGCTGAGAGGGTCCATTAATTACATGCTTACTTTGCATTAGAGAAATGAGTCTATGAGCTGTAAAGGCTGATACAGCGCAAGTCCTAAATGATGAGCTCCGTGTCTGACCTTGGGTAATTGAAACATAGTAAACAACTCTGCTTACACTGATGCAGTATGTTCTGTTAAAAAAAAAATATATATATATATATCTGCACAATAAAGGCCATGTTGTCGCATGTAGTGCAGAGGCCCTTCTGCTATATTTATGACTATAGTATAGTCTACAGTGTGACTGTAAAACAGGTGGATGCAGTCACGGATAGTTGTTCAAGCTGCAGCATTTGTAAATTAAATTCTATTTGTAAGAATTTAGGATTGAAAAAGGAGAAATAAATATATTTCTTCTTTTTTAAATTTAGTTTTTTTGAAAGTGTCTCTTTCTCTTTCTCTCTCTCGGACAAACACCATCTGTGTAGTTTAAAACAGTGAACCCACGCGGTGCAGCATAATAATGTGTGCACAGGCCTGGTGTTTCCCTGTCCCCGGGTGTCGTGGTCATGTCTTTGACAAAGTGGGTGTGTGAACAGAAACCCTTGGGAATGGAGATGCTGTAGTAAGAGAGCACTTCAACTGATTTCTTAATGGCCTTTTTCTTGAAGGTACTTCAGCATGCCTTGCTGCTGTAGACAGGTGACCCCTCTTCACAAACAATGTGTGTAATGCCATGTCTCACATTATCCGGCCTCAAGCACACTGTGCTCAATAAACTATTATTGTGTGTCGCAGATACTTGATCTGTTCCTCGCAGTATTTCTGTCCTCTCCAGCGCTCGACTTCTTCTAACAGCTGCACTATTTTACATATGATAGCCTATTGATCAGTTCTAAACTTTGAATTTCATTAAAAAGCAGTCAATAACTAATTTCCACCGCTTGCTGCACACAGTGCTTAGGAATGGCTTTTTTTTCTGCAGCTGTGCACTATTTCTCTCAGGAAAGGAATTTCACCACACTGTATATTTGCACTCATATGTTCAACTTGTAGAATATCAGCCCTGGGGGTAAAATGCATTTAGTATTTATTAAGCTACTGAGATTCACAGCATAAGAATGTATTGAGTTCTTTTAGGATGCATTTAGCTGCCAGCAAGCCTTTTAGCTCCTTTGGCACTGGGCTGCTTCGGAGGAAAAGGAGAGACATGAATGATGCCAACAAAAATATATCTCTCTGAAATCATGCTCTGTACAGTTGGAGACATTTAAATCACTTGTGGCGCTTTGTGCTTTGCTGCATCTTAAACCTGCTTAAAGAAGTAGCATGAAATCCTAAAGGATGTGAGCAGCTATGTAACAAGTTCATCTGGTCCTAAACCAGAAAATCTATTTGTTTGCAGCAAAAAAACATCAACAGAGAAATCACTTTCAAATCAGAGATGTAACTTGGTTTTAAGGTGTGTTTTTTTTAGAACACATAAAAAATACAAAACCCCTGCCAAAATAAAGTTCTGGAGAAATAAATTATTTATTAAGGTTTAAAGTTGAAACATAATCCTTTGACTTGTAATACCAGCACTTACAGAGCATTTATTAAGCAAACATGGAGATAAGGCCCAGCCACAGAGGGCTGATATAACATAGATGAAGAAAGGGACGTCTAATCAATGAGACTACTTTATTTAAGAGGGGCTTTAATATGCATCTTCTTACACAGGAGACTACTTTGATTAGCTATTATCTAGCGCTCATCCGCACTGTAAAATTGCAACCTTCCTGAACGCAGCTGAGCGTGTCATGTTTCTCTGCATCACTGCACTTTTGTGCATACAACCTGTGAGTTCTGGAAAAAATGCAATTAGCTCTGTGCTGCCACTCACTCTTTCAACATTTTACGCAGGGCAACCATCCAACATTATAATCATGTAATCACCAGCATGTCACTGTGTCCTTATCCATCACAACCCCTGGCCAACTGTGTTTGCGTGTGTCTCTTACCCAGGCTACATCCAGGATTACATCACGCCATCTGTATACCAGGAGGAGAAGAAGATGGAGCACAAGCTGGCTTCGCCAGTGTCAGATCCCCTCTACACCCAGGTGAGCAGCGGAGGGGAGTACTGTGACCCCGACCTGAAGCACCCCGACAGCCCCCAGTCTGGCATGACAGCCAGCGGCTTCTACAGTGGTGAATCGGAGGCCCTGGCCGAGGGTTACACCATGGATGCCTTCTTCATCTCTGACGGGCGCTCAAGGCGGAAGGGAGACAGCGAGAGTCAAGGAGGGGGCTCAAGAAGCAGCAGTGCCAACGCCGGGGCTCAGGAGAGGGGAGCTGGCACGCCTCGCCACACCTGCAACGAGTGCGGCAAGACGTACGCCACCTCCTCCAACCTCAGCAGACACAAGCAGACGCACCGCAGCCTGGACAGCAAGATGGCCCGCAAGTGTCCCACCTGTAATAAAGTATATGTGTCTATGCCGGCGTTGGCCATGCACATCCTCACCCACGACCTCAAGCACAAGTGCGATGTGTGCAGCAAGGCCTTCAGCCGGCCATGGCTCCTTCAAGGTCACATGCGCTCGCATACGGGGGAGAAGCCCTTTGCCTGCGCACACTGTGGCAAAGCCTTTGCTGACCGTTCAAACCTCCGCGCCCACATGCAAACACACTCTGCCTTCAAGCACTACAGATGCAAGCGCTGCAATAAGACCTTCGCTCTCAAGTCCTACCTGAACAAGCACTATGAGTCAGCTTGCTTCAAGGGCTCAGCAGACGAAGACGACTCTGGATCAGAAAACTAACCACGAGGAAGAAGCAAAGTTTTGAACCCCTCTTGTAGGTTCACAACCAATAACCCTGTTCACTCTGCCCTCCATGCCTTTTTTCTTCCCTTTTTTTAGAAAGCAATATTTTCACTGAGATTACGTGAAGAAACTCTAATGATTATGGCAAAGACAATTTCAAAAGATGCTGGATTTTTTCCCTGCACAGTAGCTAATCGTCCACAGAAACATACAATCAAACAACCTTCCCCCAAATAGAGACTGTAGATGATAGTTGTACACAATTAAGCAACATGTGCTCGCACGGGCACATGTAAACACACACAGACATGTATGAACACACAAACACACACACCCACACACACACACACACACACACACACACCAACACACAAACACACATTAATGTACGCACGTGTGCACACACACACTTACACACACAATTATATATGAGGCCTGGCATGTGAATTTTTATCAATGACTATAATGATATTGATATCAATAGTAATAATATTTAGATTCCTGATATTTTATAGCAAATAGTAATGAGAAAATGAAAAAAAAACAATAAAAAGGACTAACAGTGTTCTTTTGTTTTTTAGAGACAAAATGACCTCTTGTATTTTTATGCTGCTTTTTATTTGCTAAGAATTGAATTCTTTTGCAACTGCCAACATGAACTTTTTATGAAAATGTGAACTATGACAGTATTTGCAAAAAAGGGAGATCATTTTAAAGGTAAAAATACAAACCCCCTTTTTCCACACCAATGTTTCAATTCAACGGATGTTATTTTTCTATTTGATTTTTCTAAATTTATTTTTTTGTGCTTATTATCCCTTGTTGATCAAAAGCATCTTTGTAACTGTGGGTATTCAAAAAAAAAAAAAACAAGCTAATTTAAATAAGCTATAGGCCATAGGTCATTCAATTTAATTCTGCAAGAGCAGTGATTTTAAAATGTTTAACAGGCCTGTTGAACAGGTTTTCACACACTCCGTCCGATCAAATTCATAGTCTCACCCTGATGTACAGACTTGGACTAAAACACTGGGAGCCAGACCAAATGATCTATTGTTATAAGTGCCATGTGCGGTTGACTTGTCTATAGCAATGAAAACTCGTTGTTCTTCCTCCACCATGGTGGCTTGCATAAACTCTGCTGCCTTTATGGTGCATCGTCCCGTCTTAAAGAGCAATCTTCGCCCAGTGTTTGAGGTGCTCCCCCTCCGCCAGTGTTACCTCAGAGTGAAGGTATGGACTCACACACCCTCAGTTACAAAGTGACAGTCAAATTATTCTGTTTGTCTGTTTTATATGTCGCTCAAAGCTCCGCCCACGGTTTAGATGCATACCATCTATTTATCATGTAAATACTTTATTTATCTACCTATTTATCTATTTATTTATTGACCTTATTTTTGTGTATTTATTGAAAACTTGCTTATTTGTTAATTATCATGTATTTATTTATTGTTTATAATTTAAAAAATGAACATCCATTGACCTTGTAAGATGCTGCTGATCTTCAAAGAAAATGTTTATATGCATGAAAACTGTAGAGAGTCCGTGGGACTTAGTTTTTTAAAGAGGAACAATGTACAGTACAAGTGTTAGGAGACTTCAAAACAAATGAATGCAGAATTACTTTTGTTTTCGTGGCAATAACTTTACTGACACAGCAATTGACATGTATAACAATCACAGCTGTCCTGTTTTCAGTCGATTTAGGGCAATAAAAAGAAACGATGAAAACGAAACGCTAAAATATTTTCCATCTTACTGTTTTCCAAAAGTCCACCGCCTCTTCGTCAATGGAGATTTTTGGCCCCTTTTTTGACTTAAGATCTCAGGCAATAAATAATTCCCAGAAATGGCCGACGTCGATGTGCATGTACACGTTACGGTGGAAATCCGTTAAAATTAGAGAGCCAAATAATGTAGGTGTAACCTAGCTACACCAAGGTTTCAAAGGTGCAAAAGCAATAATGATAGTGATGCAGTAACTATGAGCAACACTCAGTCCTTTATACAGCGAGTCCAAAACTGCTAAAAGTGTTAATCTGACTGGAAAAAAGGCAGATATTCTATACTATTATTATCATCTTTAGTGTCTCTTTTGTTTTTAAAAGCAACCAGGTTTAAAAAAATCTCTTCTGGCAGCTGAAGGTCAGGTATTATTTGACTGAATTGCAAGAAAAGTTACGTATTACACAACAGGATTAAAATAATTCCCATTTAGGTCACTGACATAATAAATCATTTAAATATAGTTAAAGTCAAAGTGACTGCTGCTTCCAAATGAATCTGTAGCAGTTTAACACAGCTAAGCAAATCTCTGAGGTGTCAGAAGAGAGAATCCTCCTGAGGCAACATAAGGATGAAGGTATATACGTCTTAACCAGCACTAATGGAAATTATCTTGACGTGAACTGTCTTGGTAGAGAAAGTTTTTCCGAGATTGTTGTAATATAACGACGCGCTGTAATGCACTTCAAACTCCCCCATCATTTGTCCCTGCCTCGCGTCCCTCCCCTACCAGCCGTCCTCATCCCATCCCAACTGCCTCTAAACAGACGCACCGAGGATGAGATGTGCTGAAGTGGGATTGGCGGAGGGTGGCGGAGTGTGGGAGGATAACAGGTGTTTGCAGACAGACTGCAGATAGGGAGCGTAATTGAGTCGGTGAGCGACCTCCAAGGAGAAGGTCAAGCACCAGCAGGCAAATGCACTGTCAGCTATTTGCATATTCCAAATGGATGACACGATTGCAGTAATGCTGAGCTCGCCCTAAAAAAAAAAAAAAACAAAAAAAAACCCCCACAAAAGTGAGGAGAAAAGAGGAGTTTCTGCTCTGTTTATCCGTCCTCTCCTCCCTGTTTCACCATCATCCTGTCAATGGTCGTCTAAGTGCTACAGCTGAATCACTGCATGAGAGCATCCAAACCACCTGTCTCCTGATTAACTTGCAGAACACCCAGTTTTGGCACGTCGCTGTATTATTGAACTAATGCAGAAATGACTACTTCCTATAGATTATTTTTTTATACGTTTACTATTTTACTGTGGGACAGAGATACAATGCGTCTCAAAAACCTGGGGATTGTGTTTTAATAAGGCATATAAAAGCAATGAGACCGTTAAAAAAAACATCGATTGGAAACGTACTGTAGGCTTGTATCTAAAACTGGCAGTATTACAGATCGTCCTCAGAGAAAATACTGATTACAGAAAAGGAGGCGCAGTTTGATTCTAAACCTCTGAATTTAGATGTAGGGAAACATTGTTCCTCTTTGATGATTTTGTAAATATATTTGTAAATATATCACAGCAATAATATGACAATGCATGTAGACATTTAATTGCTCTTTTTCTATTCATGTTGTCTTTTTTTTTTATTTAAAAAAAAAAAGAGAGACAAATACAGGTACCAATTGCAGTCTGGGTGGCCATGTGAATCAGGGAGTGTCTTGATTAAAAAAGCTATCTGTTGTAAGTTACAAACAAAAACTTCAAACTCTGTGTATTCTCAAAGATTTGATCATGTTCTGTATGAGTTTTTCTTCTGTTCTTGTTTTCTTTTATTTATGTGCCCGGCTTGGCTGCGCAATGAAAAAGTGCCAAAAAGTATGATTTCCATGACAAAAGCCTTCAACATATGGTTGGCTGCTTGAAACCTTCCATATGGTCCTCAAAGAGAAAAAGAAAAAAAAAACTGATTAAGATTTTCCACTTTCTTTCTCACTCTCTCTCTCTCTGTCTCTCTTTCTCTCTTTATCTTTCTATCTCTCTGTTCCAGCTGAGTATGAAGAAACTTAAGCCATGATTGCTGAGGGGTGTTTTGATTTATCTTGTTCTGCTACAATTAATAATGATGACAACAATAGCAATGATAACGTTAATAAAAACAATAGCACAAGGAAAAAACCGCAAGTCCACTCTTATTTCTTTTAAGGAGGAGAAAAGGGGTATTTTTGTGTAATTTTTGTGTTTTTTTATGACTGAGAAAACATGCACACACACCCTGAAGATGTTCACTGACAGGCCAACCTGTTCATTCAAACACATTCATATATCTTACACCGTTTTCTTATAATATATATCTAACAACGCTGAGAATCTGGAATCTGTCTGGTATAGCCCTTAGTCAACATTAACACACTGAGTAATTATAGTTATAACTATAATGTGCCATCAGCTGTAGCCTCCTCTGTCAATGTTTGATCAATCTTATGAGCTTTACTGTCAATTTACTAACTTTTAATTTCACGGCTACGCGGCACCAAAAATGCCAATATCCTTTAGTTTTTTTTCCATGGTGGCTGAGAGCAGGAGCAGTCAGAGGACCTGACAACACCAATATAGCTTTGAATAAGAGTTCCTGAGATGTCGGCGTTATCAAAAGCAGAGGCATCTGTTCCACCACTATTAAGCCCTTCCTGGTCATTAAATTTTAATGGAACATTGATTTTATGCTGGAACTACTCTTTCTGAGTGACTCAAAAGCCAGAGAAAAATATGGAACAAAATAAAAATGAATCATGACAGCGGACAGGGATTATTATTCTGGGGTTTTTCTTGATTGGTTTCCAGGGAATATACAACACTTGAATTCAATCGCTTCTGTCCTTCAGTGTCCTCCAGCAGCACAGCGGCAGTATAATGAGACAGCAGGCAGAGCGGAGCAGGGACTCAGAAACAAGACACTTTGCTGCACTCTCCTCTCTTCAGTGTGGGAAAGCAGTGTTTGCCATTGCTGTTGTTACATGCCAGTATGCTAGTTATGCTGCTGAAGGTAAACAAAATTACTAAATAAATTGTCAAATGACAAGTTTACAACCAAGTGTTGATTCTCCACAGCTTCCCAATGCAACAGATCCGGATGTTGCAGACCGCTCGCACATCAACATTCATGTGCGGTAGTCACTCAAACTTTACCCTGGCAGATGTTGTCCCTTATCAGATTTTATGATGAAAGTAAATAACTGATTTCATTACATGGCAATGGACTATAAAATGTGGACCCATGCAATCCAATTACATCACCCGTGGCTGTGCTGTGTGTGTAACAACAGCGGCAATGAGTGATCAGCACCGGGAGGCAGCTAGGGGTGACGTGGCCCTTCATACGTATACCTGCAGCACCCTGCAGACAGCCACACACACACACACACACACACACACACACACACACACACACACACACACACTCAGAGCATTTCAGGTAAATTATTGAAAACAACCTGCAAAATTGAGCGTGCTACATTCACACTTCAAAGATGCTGACCCGAGAATGCCGTCATCTTCTGAGTGACTGTCTGAGAGGAAATATAACTGCCTTCTGATGTTGTGAGGGGTGGCGATAAGGTTACTGCACAGATCTACCTACAGCGGCAGATACAGCTGTTAAACAACACAAACTGGGGGAAAGAAACACTATAGATTGGATCATCATGTTATCTATAGGAGCAGGAAATGGGAACAGCATTCATTCAAATTCTGACATCCCTGACAAATTATCTCTATAGGAGAGAAAAAAAACTATATTGATAATGTATGTGGATGTCCATTTTTAAGCTCATTAGTGTAACAGTATTTTAGTTGCAAATAGTGTCTTTCAGTTGCTCACACACACGACACAGCGAACAGCATGTTCAGCAATTAACTGATTAGTCAATCTGCAGAAAATCAATCAGCAACCATTTTTCTAATTGAGTTTGTTAAACAAAAATGCTGAAATTTCTCTGGTTCCTGCTTCTGAAATGTGAATAATTTATGTTTTTTTCTGTTTTGTTTGATTTTAAACTGAAACTAAACTGATCTTTGGTCCTCCAAGGATTGGAAGATGTAACCTTTATATAGTTAAGAGCATTTTCCACCATTAACTGACCTTTTATAGGACAATCCATTAATTGGGAAAATAACCTGCAGTTAACCATCAATGTGCATTTTAATTCAAATCTACTACTACTGCTGCTGCTAATCTGTCTGCTAGAAAAACAGTAGAGCTGAAACAATTAGTCGAGAATTGATTAGTTAATCAACAGATAATTAATCTACAACAATATTTATAATAGATTAATAATCTCAGTTGTTTAATTAAGCAATAATCACAAATATTTCCTGGTTCTAGCTTCTCAGATGTGAGTATTTGCTGCTTTCATATCATCTTAACTTGAATATTTTTGGGTTTTGAGCTGCTGACGTCACTTTGCGCATCACTTTGATATTTTCCCTATTTCTACATTTCATATAGACAATTAATAGGTACATAAAAAAATACAAATGAATCAATAAAAATACTATTGTTTGTAAGCTGCAGTCTTATTTCGTTTCGTTTATCTCAAAATCACCAGGGTGGATGTGTGAATATGTGAATTAGTGGTGAATGGGTGAAAGAAGTATTCTAGTTGCAACTGGTGTCTCTCAGCTGCTCACAGGTGATTTAGCAAAACAACACGTCATCTTTGTACTCAGACAAACTATCATCACTTAATCCAACGCTCCTTCCACTGGTGCCGGCCTTCGCTCTGACCCTTCACATACATCTGGCGCCATCTGTTGGCTATTCACCAACTGTCAACAATTCAACCACAACAACAAGCTGTTTACCGTTGATGACAGTGCCGTCGGTTCAACTGGATGATTCAACGGAAGGAGATATTCTGCTCGAGGCTCTTTAATTTCTAAATAAAAACACATATCTCCATTCAAACAATCTCCATGTTAAAACCAATAAACTGCATGCACGCTGACCAAAGTCACTCAACAAGAGGTTAGTAAAAAACCATTGTGTTTCCACCAGACAGGGCCAACCAACTGTAACTGCTCCTTTAAGAGCTAACAGTTTGTCTTTTCACATTCTGCATCACAGGAGAGATGCTCATTAAAAGCGCCTCCATTCCTCACTGTTTCATCAAGTGAGACTGCCAAGCTCTTTAACTCAGTGTTCTTGATGTTTGTGCTGTTTGTGTAAAACCCATCTGTTTCCTCGTCTCTCTGTTGGCAGAGGGTCCACCTCATCCGTATGCTTCTCTTTTTGAAGTCATGTCAAAATCGCATTTTTATGCATCTAAGATATCCAACTTGTCATCAGCACTCAAGCAAGAGTCAAGGAGGGCACTCTTTAAATAGCTCCTCTCTTCCCTTCACATACAATACATGCAGAAACAAGGACAGCAAATTAATTACAGATGTGAGGTATTTATCAGCTTTTTTAGACAAATCAAATAATTTAGAAAAACGTGTGTTGTGGTTCTTTATGTAGATATTTAAGGTAAAGTAAACAAGCTGAAGCGTAAATACGATAAAAAGGCCACAACTTTAATCCCCTTTTAAATAATCTCGCTCCAAAAGCACCACTTATTCTCTCCCTGGGCGAGGTTGGGAGAGCAAATTTATTTCAAGGCGAGGAAGATCATTAAACAGAGATCCTGTTCTGGGCAGCTGCAGGAGATGGCGCAGAAAATAATTTCGTAGGTTTAAGCAGCCAGAGCCACCAGTGAATAATCAACATCACTGAACGAATCAGTCACACATTCAGCCACAAACACAGCAACACCCACTGTTGCTAAACCGTGTCATGATTTCAGACACATTCATCTATCACAAAGCTATAGTTTGAAGACTGAAAATCACCGTCAGAATAATTATCACTTTAAAAGCATGTCAATGTGTAAAAAAAAAAAAAGAGAAGGTATAAATAAATATAGCTCACTTCCCTGTCGGAAAGCTGGCAGGTAATTTTCTCCAGCTGCTCTAAGTGTGACAATCCCACAGGGACTGAAATCTAATATTAACAGCAAATCATTATGTGGGAACTGTTCTTCCGTGACCTGCCGCTGTACCTGTGTGACTAACTCAATCTAAGTAATTGAGATACGTTAGCGAGAAGAACGCAGTCCTGCTGTGACAGCAGAGGGTCACGCAGAGTGTAGTGGGACTCCAAACACACCTCGGCACCGGAGATGATTTACATGTCTATACGCTTTGACTGACAGGGTCCCCTCTCTTCATGTGATGCTGGTTTCTTTTGGTGCGTGATGAAGTGGCTTTTGATTGACAGCAAAGAAAGTGACTTGAATCTGACATTGTATAAAGTTTATGAATGCCCAGGGGGGGATATGTCACCATACATATTTACTGTACTGTAGTTGTTCGTACAGAATCACCAAGTCATGCAGTCAGCTGCATGATCCATGTCAGCATATTACAGTTTAATTGGAGTTTTTTTCAGTTGTTTTTACACTACTGGTGTCAGCTAAATTGCTCTTTAAGTAAAAAAAGAAGTGGCTTTCAAAACTAAGCTGTTTTCTAGGGAATCATAAACAGATTGTTGCTGCTATTGCAAAACTCCCACTTGACAATGATGTGAAAAAGCTGATTACATTCACTACAGCAGCTAAATTACAGCTTGTATTTGGTTCAGTTTTATTCTACAAGGATGTATAATGTACTGATACCACTGTTAATGATTACATACTATATATAGACCTCCTTCATGTTGGAACTGATCCCCGTGTGACCAATTAATCAACATAAAAGGTGCTTCCATTGTAGTTCAAAGTATTTCTAATAATTCAATATAATGGCCTGCCTCTCCTGTCCAAGAAATCATTTTTAATTGTCTCATTAGAAGATGCTGTAGCTGTGGGTTGGAGAAAACAACAATAGTTCTTTTTCCGCTCCACTGCCACAGATCTTTGAAGCTTTCCACTTACCTGAGTAAAGCTGCGGGCCCAGACGTCCTTTTTATGTAACCACAGCAACCTGACTGGCTCTTTGAAACTCCCTGCAAAAAATAGAATATCACCAAGTTGTGCACTTTGAAGGAGGAAGCCTATATCATGCTACAGTCAACAATACAAAACACTGACCTCATTAAAAAGTATTGTCACCAAAGGATTCTGGGCTTGTAGCGGCTCTTTTCAACTGCTTGACTAATTGCCGGAGTGAATTTTAATGAGAAACAGTTTTGGCCATGAAATGAATAAGTTATCTTACGAAAGGGGTAAAGTTTGTGTTTGGTACAACATGTACATGAAATACTCAACAGCTACCATCCGACACGGGTCTGTTTACATGCCAAGAAGCAGACCTGTTAACTAAAAAAACATGCTTAACATTATTTTGTCAGCTTGATACTTTATAACTTTTACTCATTTTTATAATAATTCCTTATTAACACAAGTTTTGAAGACGTGTTTCAGAAGTCGACTACAGAAAATTACACATCTGTTGTGGTCTCAGAGACTCCAGCTGCAAAACATGGTTAAATACAGGGGATTTTCATATGGTGATGACACAGCAGAATCCTTAACGAATCCCAAGTAGGTCTGTTAGGATTTCTGTCATTGGGCTTTTTAACAGGGGGTCTAATTTACCTCAAGCAAACGTCACCATAAAGGGCAACAAACTGTATGTTTGTATGACCTCTTTGGCAAAAAAAAAAGGAATATAACTTATTATAGTCCACACAAACAGCAGTGGGGTCTATAGGATCCCAAACGACAAGTAAAGCCAACGTCAGTAACTGATAAAGTCCATGTATTGTTAACTAAATGTAATTCTTTCTATCACTGATAACAGGTTGTCACACCCAGCTGGTAAGTGTGAAGCTAGAGTGAACTACTATTACTGTTACAGCTATAGCGAAGTGATAATTTTATACTAACACTGTCAAATGACAATGTGAATGAATTATCACCTGATATGAAGCTCTTCTGGCTTTACAGACGTTTTAAAGTGAATTTCAGCTTCAACTTTACTGTTCTGGTTCACTCATTTCCAGCAGCAGTAGGATGCTATTTAACACTAACACCAAGTACAGGCAGTGGTTCCTAACCTGGGGGCCGCCAAAGCTTCATAGGGGGTCACAAGGCCTTCTTGATTTTAAGGCGTGCTAAGGTAAAACATATACACAGTAGGCCTGTATCTCAGCATTTGGTTCAGTTTTGTGAAGAAAAGTAAATTGTCAAAAAAGAAGCCAATAAGTCTGTATGATTGTTAGTAATGATAAAAGAAAATACATAATACAGAGAATTGTATAAAAAGTTCCCTAAAACGTAAACAATCTACTAAAAATGTGTCCAAATCACTCGTTTTATACAAACTTACTGAGTTCACTATTCATTCATGGTACAATTTTGAATATAATATGAAATATCCATAAAATATGTCACTTAAGCAGTCTTTACTTTAAGGAAAAAGATTGCGAACTAGCTGCACTAAGATACCTGCTCAGCACCAAACTACAGTCAGACACAGTTAGCGACCAGCCGGTGAAGCATTTAACTGCTAAAGAACCCTCTGCAGCAAACAAACAGGTTTTCTTAAATGTGGAGAGCAATATTTGAAAACCAGGGCACCTCTGCAGCTCTACAGTACTTTTATTATAATGCTGTTTACCTTTAACAACACATTACAGCTCATTTGCATATTGCATGTGGCCATATTATTGATTATTAGATAATATTTCGACAAATTGTGCAGCCTTAGTGAATAAATGGACTTACATTCATCCGGTGGCCGAATAATAATGTCGCTCCATCACTGCTGGATGTTTAAATAAGCAACTATTGGCCAACATGGTATATATTATATTATATCAACTTAAAAAGTCCCCAAGTGGCAAAAAACTAATCTAATTCCGGCATTATCAACCTATACAGCAGTGGGCAGTCTAACTATAGCTGTGCTAAATGCCCAAAGAAACAAATATAAGTTTTTAATTTGGGTAAAAACAGGTAATTTGACCGTTTGAACGCCAAAACACCTGAGTGGGCGTTGTCCGCTTGTGATTGACAGCGCGGACGACCAATGAGAACCTTCCGTTAAAACTACGCATCAAGCCACCAACCAGGAAGCAAACACACACACACACACACACACACACACACACACATATATATATATATATATATAACACCCAACAGGGTGATAGGGAAATGTTTCGGTTGTGGCACAGCTCTCAAACTCAGGTGAGGCTGTTGGTTTCATCCGGTAGGAACATGTCGACTCGGTCCGGGGTTGAAAACGCCGACAACAGGTCGATTCACTCGGGCAGCGTCGGGGAGGTACACCACGTACCGATGGACGTCATCATCAGACCGATTCCTCCGGTTCTGGATGAGCTGAAAGTTCAGAGTCTGATGGACACGATAATGAAGGTAATTTGTTGTTTAAAGCTGTTAAATGTGTGAGTTTTAAGGATGGGAGACTGGAATAAAGATAAAGTGACATGTCTGACCTACAACACTTATTATTATAGGTAGTATGGTATAGTACATGCACAGAATAAACATAAACAAACAGGACAACAAGCTCAACAAACTACTATATACAGGTTTACATATATATATATATTACAGATACGTAAACAAACAAAAACTATAACAACTGTAGTGAATAGTGCACTGGTCTAGTAGTCGCAATATGCAAATCATATAGGAGCTGTAATGTGTTGATAAAGGCCAAATGTGTTAGAAAACAGCATTATAATGAAGTACTGTAGAGCTGCAGAGGTGCTCTGGTGTACAGATCTCCAGATTTTAAGAAAACATGGTACACAACATTTGGTACGGACCCCCTAAAAGTTCACAAATTCCTTTCCACATAATCATGAATCGCAATATCTGGCATAAATAACCACAATATGATGCTTTTACCATATAGTGCAGCCCTAGTTCATTACATTCATTTCAGGTGCACATTTGCAGTGGTGCAGCGGTGCCTGGAGAAGTAGGTATACTAGTTTATGCCCCAAGTTTAACACCCAGATAAACAGCCTGTGTAATAAAGACATTTAATACATGTTTAGTTCACCCAAATATTGTAGTAGTTTGTGCACATTGTCACTTAACTTCTGCTGCTTTACTTCAGGGAGTAATGATCATTATGAAATTAACATTAACCACAGAAGAATTGCAATCAATACTAGCCCACAGACGGTAAAGACAACTACTTTATATACTACTATATTAAGTGCATTCCTTATTCCTCCATCCACTCATGAAACTTTGCCTTTGCCATTCACTACTGAATGATACACATCACAGGGGATGTAGAAGTGGGTTTACTCCACTGCATGTTTGTACTATTTGAATGTTCTCTACTTAAACCCTCTTATATCACCACTCTTGGCTGCTGTGAGACTTCACATTCTCCCTAAAAAGCTTAAAAAGCACTTGAGACTTGTAAACAAAGGCAATCAAAGTCTGCAGAATGTTAAAAAATAAGTAGGCTAATGGGATATTTAATTATTAGACGTATGCATTGAAGGGATTTAGTGTAACACAGCTTTGTGTCACAACTGGTCGCATTCGGAGACCTGAAAGTCTGAATTAGACTCAAAATAATTATAAAACAGTTTTGCTTGTTACTATATGACATTATGATCTTATATATTAAATATATGAACAGTTTTATAAAATATGATGCGTTCAGGGTCGACCACTTCATTAATTTATGGGCAATGTAGAAGTTTTATATTGAGTTTATGTTCAGTGATTTCACACTTTTTACATATGTTTGTTTTTTTAAGGACTGATTCAATGTTTTTAGACTAAATTTGACAATTTGTTGTCAAAATAAATACATGAATTCATTAAAATGAAAAATAAGTTATTTTTTTCCACCAGAGTTACAATCTGGACCCTAATATGAGCAGATACATATTAGTTTGGTTGCTGGTTTGGACTTTATGGACTATGGCCCTTTTTATACATTCAACCCACCAACATTATTTAAAGCAGTTGAAATGTGATCCACCTCTACTGGATACAGCATTGTGATAATAACATCACTGTGAAAGAGACCATTCTGCATAACAAAGACTATTTCTATTGATTCTTGAAGTAAAACTTGCTGAAAATAATTCATTTTTTTTACTTTTTTTACACGTCATTGTTCCCATTTTGGTATTTAGGTAAAAGACCTATAATGTTCTTGCAATATTCCTACAGGAAAATGTTTGCAGTAACGTCTGGCTACTCACTCTCATACTGTAGTTTTTTCTGCTTTGCCGTTTGAATTAACTGTCAGTTTGTCTTTTCTTCCAGGAGACAGCCGACGTGAGTGTTGTTCCTCCCATTGATGTGCTCTGGATCAAAGGCAGAGAGGGGGGTGATTACTACTACTCTTTTGGAGGCTGTCACAGGTTTGCGGCGTATCAGAGGTTGAACATGCCGACCATCCCAGCCAAGCTCATCAAGTCGAACACATCACACCTGAGCACTTACTTGGGGGCTTCGACGCCGGATCTGTTGTGACTCTAGAGCAGCTTGGAGTGGTTTTTTTTGAGAGACTTGGCTCAGGTGACTCACACACATAGAGTTTTGACTCTTCTGTTGCAGCTTGTAACTGCAGAGCAAAGGATTTACCAGCAGGGGGAAATGTAACTCTTTAGTTAAATACATGATATTTTCCATTTAAAAATCACTTAAATATCATTTTAAGTGTGTGTTTGTGTGTGTTTTTGTAAGTTATAAATTTTTACCAGATCATTTAATAGCTTTTAAATTCAAACAACAGTTGTACTTGCACATTAACAGTATTTAAAATGATCCTTTCCTGCAGTTATTTTCTTGTACGTTCCTGTTACCCTTTTGGCTTCTTGTGGCAGGAAAAACTCCAATAGGTGTCACCAATAATGTCAGCGATATCTCGGTTTTAGGTGTCCCAGTAACACAATATGTTGTTGTATTCACGCCATGTTGGCAGAACGGGAAGAACAGGAAAAACTGTTATGTGAAGTTGCACTATAAAGTATAAATAATATGTATTTATATAGTATATTTATATCTATTTGGAGCATTTTCTTTTGAAAAAAAAAAAAAAAAATAAATATATATATATATATATATATATATATATATATATATAAAAGAGAGAGAGAGAGAGAGAGAGAGAGAGAGAGAGAGAGAGAGAGGGAGGTTGCCTTTATTGGACAGGACGGCTCAAATGGACAGGAAAGCGGGGAGAGAGAGAGAGGGATGACAGCAAAAAGGCCACAGGTCGGAGTCAACCCAAGACCGCTACAGCAAGGACTCAGCCTTGGTACATTGGTACTGGAGCAGATTGTTAACAAGTGATATCAGATACTATCAAATAAAGTATGGCCCCTTTTTAAATGAACATTAACACTAATTTTTAAATACACATTCAATATGTAGTGTCAATATTAGATTAGATTAGGATGTAACTGTGGTTTTTGTAGCCGCTGGTTTTTTTTCCACTAAGTGTGAGATTTTGCTGCTGTTAGAATTTCCCAGTGATTAAATATAAACAGCGCTGAGTCTTGAGACTTGAGGTGTTTTCCAACTCGGCTGTTCACATGACACTGAAATCAGTCTCTACTTACTCTATAGTGCGCATTATTTAGGTGTCTGAGTGTGTACATCATGTAGTGCCCTCAAAAAGTCCACAATGGAACAAAAAAAGGGAGCATCCGAGGTGCTTTCTGCTACCAATCCCACAGTGTAATGCATAGCACTGGGAGTGAATTAGTAAGACTGACTTCAGACACATCGGTTATTTGATTAATTACACCCCTGCTTTTCCTACTGTGCGATGTCAAAATGTCTTCAATAAAATAAAAAAAAGCTTTTTTCTATCCTTTTTCATGGCACGGATATAATAGGCTGTCCTTGTACTGCACCTTTTGAGCTTTCTTCCTGCTGAGCACTGAGGAAGATTTAAATACAAGTTGTCTCACATTCAAGTTATTTTAAGTCTGAAATTATATCAAAAGGTCCCTGCAGGCAGATTTTTTGGCACTAGTGTTAATTTTAGAAATCAAATGATGTGGAGCCGCTTTGTGTGCAGCGACAGAATACGAGAATAAAATGTGCATTATTTCAACAAGTAGGACTGTGCCAACAAAGTGCAGTATGTTATCTAACTTTATTAAATCTCATGCACAGTCAACTATGGTTGTGATGTTTCAGACAGCGCGAGAAGACGAGGTAACAGAAAGGAGCCTATAGACCAGATGGTTTGTAGGAGTCAGGCGTTATGAGAACATCAAGCTGACAACGTCTTGCGTCAAAATGCAAGATGGTGCTGAGTCTGCCCCCTCTCCCCATCATCAGTCTCTCTGACTCTCTGAGAAGGATCCCTCCTGCAACCTTCCAGATTGTGTTTCGCCAAAGAAAGAGGAGGAATGAGAAGCACAGTGCGGGTCAGTTCAGATTAACACTCCTCCTATACCAAAGCCTTTTCTCTCTCTCTTGAAGTGCCATCTGATAAAATAGATTGATGGCTTACTCTTCATGCTATGGTCCGTAATGCCATTTAAGAGTGCTCCACTTACAGTACATAACATAGATAGCAGCCTTTTCACCTTCCTTAAACATGCAAAACAATGATGATAATGGCTTGTTCTGCAGTGTTGAATAATCAAGTAAATGCGTAAGTGTATTACACAACACCCTGTTTATTGTTGGTGCTGACCTTGAGACTGGCCCTGCTTGTTAAATCAAATCAGTTCCCTTCCCCCTCTGTCTTGGAGGAAGGAACTGTAGGTTTGCAGAATAATATAGGTAAACTATACATCGCAGGTCACCGCACAGAGACAAGGCTTTTCCGACATCAACGCCTTCACAATGCGAGCTCAGAGCTGCTTGATGGTCTCCCTCTGTGGCCATCGAGGAAATGAAGGGAGACCTGGGGCAGCTTTTACCGACCGGCCCTAAAGGACTCTAAATTTCTCCCCTGAATCGTCGCGTGTGAGAAGACTTCCTGTGGCTCACTCACTGTCTGGAAGTAACCGTATCCTCAAAGGGTTTTTGACACGCAACACCGGTATGAAAAAATATATTGCACCTGTTACTTCGGGGAGCGGTTTCCATGGGTGGTTCTGTACGCTTTATCTTTGAGGATTTAAACAGATCAAGGGGATTTAGGGGGCCAAGAAGAGGAAGTGTTTGGGGCCATTTTCACAAATGGATTGGGGCCATGCTAGTTCCCATGTACTTTTTTTTGCCGTATGCTATTGTGTTGCTCACTTATGACTTAACAAACTAACTTGAGGCAACAACTTTATGCTTAGTTCATAAGATTTTTGTGACGCCTTTTTGATTCCAGTATAGTTTCGGTCCTGAAACATCATTTAAATGGATATTACCATAATAAATACAGAAAATACACATATCTAAACATACAATATGTGATTTCTGCCGCTAGGAGTCTCTCACATAAAAATAAAATAAAAATTGCATTAAGGATCATGGGAGTTGTTGTTGTTAAGCATCATTGCTTCCTACAATGTTAACTGTGAGCCGAATTATCCACAGAGGTCTCCTCCTCTCCAAAACAAATGGACCTGCTGATTAAAACCTGTAAAAACACTGAATAAAGCAGATTCACCTTTAAAAATCAGTGTTTCTCCAGCAAACAAAGGGCAGCCAAGCTGCTGCTAATGTTAGCTCAGCTTTTTTCTGACTTAAGATCTAGACGTCCGATGACTAAAGTCCTTCATCCTGTTAAAATATATAGTTAAAAATATCTAAAAAGTGTATAAAATTGTAAAAGGATTGTTAAAAATGATTTTAAAGCACTGATTAAGGATTAGAGTGGAGCTTGGAGTTGTGTTGTATGTGCACGTTATCCGTCTGACACATTAATCATTTGTGTTAACAAGTTTTATCAGTTCTGTCTTGCATAGACTCTAATGAATGGCCTTTAGTGGGTTTCTAATTAGAGCGAGTCTGTGCAACACTTAACCATCAGTCCTGGTTTCACTTGAAAACAGAGTGAAAATATCTCATTTATTATCTATTGGTGATGCAGAGAGGATCATTCCTTCCTTTACAAGCACTCGCACGCCGCAGTTTTTTAGAACACCTCTTGTGTTCACACATTTTTTCTATTTTTGGCATCTCATCAAATTGTATCACTTACAGAGTGTTGCTTGGTCTTATACACATCTGTGTAATATTGTACCGCACAAACCAAAAAGATTATTTGCTCAATGGGGTTTTACTGTAACCAGGATGAAATAAAGCTGGTACATTAAAACCGACAAATCTGCCAGTTGTTTAAAAAGTCTTCTATTTTTTATGGCAGATTTCACTTGGGATGTGTAATTGTTTTAAAGGTGATAAACATTGATGGAAAGCGCTTTTATATGAAGTAATCCAGAACCACCAACAGATTCTTGCTCTCCTGCAGAGTCTGTCTACATTTAAAATACAGCTTTAAATGAAAAAAAAAGATGTCTGGTTAGCCAGCTCAGACATTTGTTCCACTTGGGGAGGAATTACAACCAAATCCTCTTGAAGGAGTTTAGGTGTTAGAGTCGCTGATGACTTCTCACAGCTTCCTATCCGGAATTCCCTCAGACTACTGGTGGCTGCAGGCGTGAAATTTGTGCCAGATTTGCAATGCCGTATCCACCCTCTGACCTCACCACCGTGTGCTCTGTGACGCATTGTGCACGAACCTCCGTCTCTGTGAGGCTTTGTGAAAGTATACATGTGGTATAATAGCAGTAGGTTGTATTTCACACAGGTTTCAAAACTTGTAATGTGGCTTGTAATTTGCATGGCTATGATAATCAGAGTGAACGACTCCAGAATAAAAGGACCGGTTGACTCATTAGAAGGCATTGTCTGTGGTCAAACATATTATCATGCGCTTCAGGTCAGCTTTGTCCTCTAACAGCACTCTGTTGGCTTCAGCTGTAGGTGTAAGCACAAAGCCCAAAGTCCCTACTGTGACATCAGTCACTTTGACGATCTCTGTCACCTTACAAACATCTAGTCCACATGCAACAGAACAGCTGGACTACCATGCTCTGCAAGGGGGTGAGTGATGCACCTACACGTTAACATACCAGCAATGTTCATCAATAGGGCCCCTTAAGCACCTTAAGAAAAACAAGTACTGTATGTCCCCATGTTCAAACACAGATCTGGAGACACATTTATATTCAATAAAACAGGGATTTCAGAAATATAATATAATCTGGCCTTGCCTTTAATTGATAGTGACAGCTTAAGAGTGACAGGAAAGTAGAGAGAGAGAGAGAGAGAGAGAGAGAGAGAGAGAGGATGACATGCAAGGGCCACAGGTTGGAATCGAACAAATTAATGGGGGTCAAAAAGGTCAAAGGTACCTGAAAATGCATGTAAAGGGTTGATTAGAAGAGAGCAGTTTTCTAGTCTTTATTTGTTGTTTGGCTGTGAACAACAAAGATGATATAAAAATGTATAGAAACAGCTGTCTTGTAGTATGTGAACGTTTTAGTCGCCCTCCTATGAAACGACAATACCAGCAGTGGCCCCAAGTCAATTTGATTTTGCAATCCCTGCATAAAACCTGATAAACCTACGTACCTAGACCATGATGCCGCAGTACACATCCCCCTCTACAAATGCTTCACTGAACAAGGATGAGGGAAAGTATGTGATTGGACGTTGTTGTGTTTCCCCACTGATTTATGTTTCTCTGTAGCTTTACCTCAACACAACCTCAGCTCTAACCCCCAGCAGTTTTTCCTGTGCAATGCCAGACCATAACCTACCCTATATGCTGCCAGAAACACTGGGAGACAGGAGGATGTGCCAAATCCCTTGAAAAGACCAAAACCAACAGTGAGTTAGCCCTGTCTCTCCAACTTCCCGAGTCTGTCTGTTGCTTTTATCCCCAAGCTGAAGATATAAATCTTTCAAACAGGGTCCTGATTTTACCATTTAAATTCTTAAAAGGCTGCATGCTACTCTAAAAGGAGTAAATAGTGTATTTGTTGGGATTTACAGCCACAGGACTGTGTGTGTGGAATCAGCTCCAAATAAACTACATATGAAGTGTTTTTTTGTGATGGAGAAATACTGTATGTTACCCAGTGCAAAGGTGTGGCTCATAGATGTGTTTTTAATAGTTTTTGGACAACAATGGAGCTCCGCGGCACGGAGGAATAAACTATGTCCGGCTTTGGCTAGAAGGCTGTACTTCGTAGGATTAATTCATGTTGGTTTTCCGATTTTAATGGAGTTGTTTGACAAAAAAGAAAAGTATAGAATATCACCAGATTTGAATGTAAGGAGCATTAACCGTCTCTTTTGGCTCATACATTAGACATGTATGCAAATATGTCAGGACTAGATGAAACCTGGATAATGGGGCAAAGCTGGAGAGTTGCCACTGCTCTCTTTTCCGGTATCGGTGACTCAACAAAGACGACACCCATAAGTCAGTGAAACAGTGGTGGATAAGGAGCAGAGCGACTGCGGCCCAACAGCATTAAAGGTTATATACGAAATACCCTTGCCACTGGGTGTCACTAGAGCACAGGATCTCACACCAAAACAACAGGACAGGAATTAAATTAAACTCACCAAAACCATCTTTGTTAGTCTTTCCAACAATCACCAAAGTTGATTTGGTTAAAATAAACCCTTAATTCACAGATTTAGTTGTGAAAATATCAGTGAAAAGGGCGACTGTGGCTGCAACGTTAGCCAATGTTGATCCTTGGAGACAAGACAAGTGCTTGTTTTTGCCACTGACAGTCTCAGATTGTTATTCTGTATGTCTGACAACATTAAGGAAAGGATCCGTACAGAGATAGAACTTTAGTTTAAGTTTGTAGTTTAAAAAAATAACTTTTTCAGTCGCTCTACTCAGCCGCATACAGAGCAGACCAGCGATGTAAACAAACCACAGAGAGGCTCCGATAGCAACACAGGCAGAGGGAGTTAATCTCTGCTCAGGACTCCAGTATATCTTTACATAGCTGTTTGCTGCTATGTTCATATTTTAAATGTCATATAAATATAACCTTTAAATACTCTGATTGACTGTGCTAATGAAACTAGATAATATTGTGAAATACAGTTATATCGGTAGCTCTTTTTTGTCTTTAGTTAATTACAGGCTCACACTGATAATAGGCTAACATGCTGATGTTTAGGAGGTTCGGTGTTTACTATTTTCACCATATAAATTGAAAATTAGAACATTTTCTAATTAGCACTAAACACAAACTACAGTTGAGGCTAATGGGAATATTGTTCCTATAAATTTAGTTGTTTAAATATCAGAAGTAATATTGGACAAATTAAAGTTTAGATATGATGATGGTGATGAGATCACTAAAGTTATTATAAATCATCCAGTAGTTGTTGAGACATTTCACTCAAAATTCACTCAAGTCAGAGCATCAACAAAATCATAAGGGTTCATCCTCTGGAAACTATGAATGTCTGCTAACTGACTGATAAAATAACTGACTTTGACCTGCTGGTGGCGCTACAGAAAAGGTCCAAGGATTGCCAAAGTTATAAGGATTCATCCTAATGGGGAACAGGAATATTTTAACCAAATTTCATGGCAATTTGTCCAAATAATGTCGAGACATTTTACTAAAAGCTGAAAGTGTCAACCTCATAGTGGCACTAGAGGAAAAGTCAGGAGATCCACCTTGGATTTATCCTTATAACAGCAATATCTGTACAAAATTTCATGGCAATCCATCTTGTAAAGTGATGAACTGACCGACTGACATTGACATCCAGAGAAAGGCAAAAACATACAGCAGCACAGACACAGAAAACCTTCCTGTCTGAGCTTGGTGGCTCAGAGCAAGCTGCTGTTCTCAGAGATCTCTGAAGCACAACAATGCGGCACTCAGTGGGTGGCAAACCCAACATGCTGTCGGCTCATCAGTATGGATAAATGGATCTACTTCATCCGGACGAGCAAAAGGGCCGTTTTACAGTTCCATGAAATAAGAGAGTTGTTCTGAGAGAGCTTCAACTTCTGTCTTTAGTCTAAAGTCAACACACACACACACACGCACACACACACACACACACACACACACACACACACACACACACACACACACACACACACACACACACACACACACACACACACACACACATTTGTACTGCAAAATAAATTCACAGTGAGTCGTCACGGGTCCTGGTAAATGTAAGTAACCATACAGCAGCAGAGAGTGTCTGAGACTGGTGAGGTGTTGTTGGCTATTATCAAATATCACAACAAATTAAAATCAGTTTATGTGTCTTTCATAGCTCATAATTTTTTTGATTAATTTCTATGAAGTTAACTCTCCAGGGAGACTACCTTATTTTTCCTAATTTAAATATTCACCCGGCTCTTTTGCTGCTGCAGAAACCTGTGTTTGGTTGCTGTCCTCTATTAGACCTCAGCGCTCATTCAGCAGACAGTTTTAGGTGTCTGATGTCTGACTGTTGATGCAGCTGAGGCACATTGAAGTGGTTGAATGTGCTGCCGGCTGTGGAGACTTGTGTCTGTTGATGTGGCTAGGAGGGACTAAATCATCCATTTGCCACTGCTTTGTTTTTCTGAACTCGGGGCAGCAAGCAAATAAATCCTTGCCATTCCAGGATCATCTGCTCAGTGTTTATTTACTCACACTTAACTTTCTCCTGCTGCCTGACTTTGTGCTCCTCAGTATGAGCCATTGGCAACTTTATATGATGACATAATTATGTACTAGTCCAAGCCTGTTTGTTGCAGTAGTGATGCTTAAGGGCAAACATTAAGTCTGGCCTCCTCAAAAAGATATTCAAATGAAAGAACTTCTTACATTTGACTTGATCATTTCCATTGGAAATTTGAGAATTGGCCAAACAAACAGCATTTACATACACATTCATTGCGCAAGTTCTCCAAACACCTGCACAATTTTATTTAGACGTTGTTGAGCAAGCTGAAGCTTAGTGAGGTTAATTTTGGTCTTGACTGTATCTGTGTGGCAGGCCAACAAAAACAAGCCTCAGTGGGCGGCAGCACCATAAACATGTCAACCTAACACAAGATAGTAAACTGTAAAATAACTCAAAAGCAAACTGTAGTCCCTGAATGCCTTTAAAAGACTCTATAACGTATACATTTGAATTTTGGAAGTTTATAGTCGTGCCCCTGGGCCAGAAACACTCATTTTATATGAGAGAAGTGTTTAATCCATCCTGTCAATACAGGCAGTAGAAACTAAGAACATAAACTAAGTATTAGAAGTACACTTTTGCAACTTTATACTACATTTCTTTGGCAAATATTATTATTATCTTTTTACTCCACTACTCTATCAGCAACTACAGTTACAAGTTACTTTTATGTTTACAATTTTACATGCAGAACATTAGATTAGTTTATTAAAATTATGTATTTTATGTAAAGTAATTAAAAGCTATCTGGACCTTCACCAGCTTACAGCACATGCGTAATAATAATATAGTATTCAGTAATAATCCACTCAGTGGGGGTTTTCTGAATAATGAATACTTTTACTTTTTATATATTTTGCTGCTAACACAAATACTTTTACTTAATTAATATTTTGAATGCAGGACTTTTCCTTGTAATGGAGTATTTTCACTGTTTCTACTTTTACTTAAGTAAAGGATGTGATTATTTCTTCCACCACTGATTACAGGTATAACTTTTTCTTTCAATACTAAAGTAAACTAAAGAGTATTTTTCTTTCTAAAAAAAAGAAACTGTATTCAGTCACAGTGTGTGTCTGTTCCAGTAATACAAGGATCACTTTCACTTATTATCGTGCCTTTGTTTATAACGATGTGTCATATTTATGAATTATAATTTGTGTATACAGAGTCTTGAGAGGTTACTGTAACACTCAGCTCCTCCCATCTAGCTATAAGAGCCCAGCTGACCAGGTAGTCAGGGTCCATCCTTAAAACAGGCCAGTACAAACTGAAAGTCTGTCAGCTTTATTAAAACCTTTTTACATTAGTGGTTGTGTGAAGCCTTTGTGTCATATTGAGATGTAGTGTTAGTCCTTGAGTTGGTTTTTTCGGTCTGCTCTAACAGGGGATTTGGAGCTGGAACTTTTTAATGATGACTTTCGCCATGCTGCGGCCTGTGGCGACACACTTGATCTACTCAGACTTCACTATCACGTCCGAGGACGAGGAAAACCGCAGCGAAAGCGACGGCAGCTCGGAGCAAAGTTACTGTGGCTCCAACGAAAAACGAAGGAGGATTTCGCGCAATCTGGAAGGAGACACCGGGGTGGTGAAACAGAGGAGCGCAGCTAACGCCAGGGAGAGAGGCAGGACCCAGAGTGTCAACACCGCATTCACAGCTCTCCGGACTCTCATACCCACCGAGCCAGTGGACAGAAAGCTCTCCAAAATCGAAACTCTTCGACTGGCATCCAGCTACATTTCCCATCTGGCCAACGTGCTTCTTCTCGGGGACGGCGGCGCAGAGGAACAGCCCTGCCTCGGCGCGGTTCATGCGCAAGGAGAGAGCGGGGCGCAGCAGCCGAGGACCATCTGCACCTTCTGTTTGAGCAACCAGAGAAAAGGGGTAAATGCTGTATTAATGTTTATCCAAAAGTCAGCACCGCTTAAAATCCAGCGCAGATTAAATACAACTGCTAAATATTTCAGAGTGGCAGGAAACAGACACGATTTTGTTTGTCTTCATCATGCTTTTTTTTAGAAAGTTTGGTCTGATGCAGCATCTGTTTATCTGTCATTCGTGACCATGTTTGTGTAACTCCATTATTTTGTGTTAGAGTGTGTGCGCGCTTTTACGCACGGCACAGTTCTTGGCGCTCGTTAGAAATTCTTCACACATTCAGACAGACACAGGTGTTTTTTATTAAGATTTTTTTTATGACTGTAAGAACGCAAAACATAATGTGAGATATAACATAATTAGTGGCTTCCTCTTGCATTTGGAAATAAATGTGAGAATCAAACGGAGAGAAACTTGAGAAACAGTTGCTATGTCTATATTTATAGAAATGCAATGCATCTGGTGCAGTTAAATTAAATATTGTTGAATCTTTATATGACTGAGGCATTTCCCCCCTTTTTCTCACCCCCAGATAAAAGATGGCAAAGACTGTTTAAAAATGAGAGGGATGGGTCAACTGCGAATGAGACGTTGACAGAGGACCAGTGAATGATTAGCAACCTGAAAATCCTCAAAGACTTTCTCAGGGAAGAGTCAGAGCTGGTGTTACACAGCGCACACACACACACACACACACACACACACACACACACACACACACACACACACACAAGGTATGTACACATGCTGGATCAAATGTTGGAACCAAAGAAGAGACTATTTATACTTGACTGAGAAATTTAAACATAAGACCTTCAGAGATGCAGTGCATTTGTTTGAAACTTATGAGTTATTGTCCTTTTTTTCCACAAATCTTTTAAATAAAATATATTTTATCAAAATAAGGGCAATTATTTTCCTGATTTACATTAAAATGTGGTTTGTCTTGTGATAAACAAGAAACACAACTGTGCCATGAAAAAACTGTCAAACAAAATGAAGTGTAAAGTCATAATATACCTCAGATTGTGGTAATGTCTGGGACATTGATTATATGGACAAAAGGAAAAATAGAAAATGTTTATTTCTGTTTATCTTTTGAGACTCTTTGTTTTCAAGCTGGTCTGACATTTTTAGAAAAAGGGATGTTTTTGTTATATGACCAGACGCTCAACTGCAGTTTGGAAAATGGTCTCAACTTAAATTTCTAATAAGAAATTTTCTTTGTTTGACACCTAACTGCTCACTTAACTTCCTGTGTTTAGCTCCATTTGCAAAAATCTGTTTTTCTTAACAACCAACTTAGTGTTATAAAATGTTTTTTTAAATGTCTTTATGGAAAGATGTCTCTCTCTGTCTCAAACACACACACACACACTTCCATTGTTTCCAGTAATGTTGCCAAGACGTTGTTTATGAAGCCCGCAGAGCCAAAGCAAAGGTTCAGGGTTTCTGGTGTCAGTGACTGGTGTATTTTTTTTCCAACTCTCACGATTAGTGTTTTTTGAAGTCTGTTATCGATTAGTCACGGCAAATAGTAGCCCACACTCTGCTCGGAGCCCCAACACAGCTGTTGGTATGTCAGAGGGATAAATCACTGCTGTGGGTCCAGTGGACAGGGAGAGATGGGGTGAGAGGTTGGAGGTCACGGTGGAGCACTGAAATGAAACCTTGCTGACGTGTAATCAAGGCGAATGCTGCGGATGTAACGAAGGCCTTCATCCACTGTAAAACCGGATGAGTTCATTTAACTCCAAAAATTGCTGAAATTGAACTGTATTTTTAAGTTACACTAACTTAATTATTGTAGTTTTTATTTGTGCTGCTAAAACAAAACACCTAAAACTTGAAGTAAAAAGCACTTAATCAGGATGTTTCTGTAAGTTACAAAACTAAGTTAGCTTCACTTAAAATTACTAGTAAAAGTTGCTTGATCAGGAATCTTTATTTAACTTACAAAAATTAGTTTGTGTTACTTGATGTAATCCATTTAGAATAACTTCTGGCATTACAGTGTCCTGAAGGGTAACTTGTCTTTCTGTGATCTGATTTCATATTATTAGTTCACATGTCACTAGATGTTCAGGCTCTCACTATCATGACAGATAATTACCATTTTATTTGTCTTCTTACAATCGACTGCAAAAGTTAGTTAATTTCCTACTTTTATATATCCTTTGCAACGTGGTCTCCACAGCACAGAGCCGATTTAGACCACTTTCACCGGAAAACATTTCATAACTTCTTAGGAATAAGACTGCTGAGCAAAAGCAGCCCAGTCTCCGCGGGCCTCTCTCTGTCTTCTCCAGTCTGAAAAAGACACTGTAGTGATCTGTCTAACAGGCGGATTGCGGCTCAGATACACAGACAGCTGAGCCAAAGTTCCTGTCTGGCATCGCTTTGAATCAGCTTGCAAACTCAGTCCTCAAAATGACAGCGAGAGGCTCCCCGGTGGCACAAGGAGGATGGGAAGTGTATGGAAAGTGAATTTTAAGGCAGTTAAAGGTGCATGCTGGGGGTCCGAGCTCCCCTCACCACGCTCCATCCCCACAACCCCCACCTGCCCTGTCAGGCTAATTGGAATTTGCTGTGCTAAGTCCTCCATGCTTGGGGCCCGGGCCTCCTCAAATGGCTCCCCGAGGCTCCCTCCGGCAGGAAGATGTCACAGAGGCACAGGAAGGGAAAACAACGCGCAGCCGACCTCTCTGAGGAACTCTCTCTGCGACGGGCTTTGGGTCAGCGCCAGTCTTGACATCATCCGGCGCTGGGACCCAGATGTACAGCTCTCTGGTGGTACTTTTCAGAGCGAGTGAACCAAATAGTGAGTTTTCAACAAAATCAGAAGGAGGCCTTTTTTTCCCCCCAAGATGACAGCTAACAAATTGATGGCAGAGACCATCAGAAGAAGAAGATGGGGGAGACAAGTAAAGGCAGCAAATAAGGTCAGTGTGGATCTGTTTAACATGTCTGACAGGCGAGGCTCCACCTGGGGACCACTGCGAACGTTTACTACTTCACTTTGATGAGTTTTTCCTCTTCCTCGAATCCTCGCATCTCTTAATCCCAAAAGAGGAAGAATTTCAACGGAGATAAAAATGAAGCTAGAGGGCGGTTCCACCTCCTTCTGCCAGCTTTGTGAGCTGAGATGACGAATGACCTTTATAGCCTGTGCTCTATTGTTTTATGAAAGGTAGAAAAAGAAGACAAGAACACTTGTTTCTTCTATTTAATTACTTTCCTTTGCTATATTATGTCATATTTTTGAAGGATGAATTTTTATTTTTGTAATATTTATATAAATAAACATAAAGTGAAGTAAGTCAGAGAGAGAGAGAGAGAGAGAGAGAGAGAGAGAGAGAGAGAGAGAGAGAGATGCTTTTTGCTTCCTTCCTTCCACACTAAAAATGACCGGTTAAAAACTGGTCAATATATTGGGTCAATATATCACAGATGCAATACTAGGTTAACTTTACCAAGTATCAATTGGTTTCCAAAATTGGTTTTGACCCAATGTTACTGTTATTCTTTTATATTACTGTTACAAGATATGGTTATCTTGACTCAGTTTAACCTTTTAAACTGTTGCTAATTTATTGTTAGTTGTACATAATGATGTGTGATATGTGATATTTAGAACTAAACATTATATTAACACTAACAAATAGTGACATATTTTAATTTGGGTAAATAACTCAACATTAACACTGTGTCAAATCAAACCCTTCTCTTAGGTGGGTTTCTACCCATGGGTACTGGGTAACTCAGTATTGTGTAGGTGCTACATCGACCCGAATTGAGTCCAGACCACCCAGTGACTTTCAGTGTGTTGGATTTAATCACACAAAGTAGCAGCAACAAAGTTTACGATGATTTCCAGAAGATATGTGGACAGGATTTGGATGCCAAATGGCTGTACTACAGCAGTGAAGTTCAATAAAGTTCAATTGTACAATAAAGTTAACTTTAAAGTGAAACAATATTGAGAAATGTGTCTTCTTTATGTTGCCCAGTTAGAAGCTCAGTGCTTTATTGCCTTCCAGATGTCTGGTTTCTACCTTTTGGAGAGAGTTATTTGTGCATAAATGTAGTAGAAATTGACATAATGTAACATCTTGGCCTGTTCATGTTGATTGACTAACAGTTACTGATCTAAACAAACAACAACAAAAAGAAACTGTCGCATTTAGGAAGCCAGATTTGATGAATCCTGCTGAGCAATGGCTCCATGAAAACATCTTTACAGATTAAACACAAATCACTGCTCTGACAGCTCAAACGTGTTCCTGTTCTTGCCTCACCAAAAGAAGAGGAGGAAAAAAGCTGAAATAGATGATCCAGAAAGGGGAAGGATGTAAAGCGTTTTTTCAACATCATCTGGGAGTGCAGTCCTGATTCCCAGATGGGTGCTTACCTTGAGCATTTTGTAGTATTGCCAGAAAGCTCTTGTTAGAAACAAACCTGCACATGGTAATATTTTAATAGCTTTTGCTCTCACAGTCTGCTTCAGCATGTTTCAAACACTCACTGGCTGGGGAGATGGCCCCTCGCTCCACCTGCATGTCAAAGATATTAATGGTTCTGAGTCACTTTGTGGCTTGGGAGTCAGATACTTCGCTTCCGATTTTACTGAACATGACCACTTTTCCAAAAGGAGGTGGAGGAGGAGGAGGAGGAGGAGGAGGAGGAGGAGGAGGAGGAGGAGGAGGAGGAGGAGGAAGTCTGTCTGCCTGACCGTCAGCTGAGCTTCTGAAGGGGAGAAAAAGCCTGTCTGAGGAGCCGGTTGTGTCTCCTCAAACGTACAAGAACAATTGTTTTCATGTGCCAAAGAGTTTGGCAGGGCCTTCAGACAGAGGGAGGATGATGGAGGGCTGTACAGTGAAGGGGATGGGTGGGTGGGGCGAGCTGGCAAGAGGAAATCCCAGAGAAGAAATTAAGGAACAATACAGATCGTCGTAACACAGCTCTGTTCTGCTGCAGGCTCGCACAATCAACCTCCAGCACTCAGCAGCCTGCCAAAGTCCTGAGGCAGAGGTGAAAATCCAGCAATACAGACTGAAAGGGGTTTTTACTTCCTTAAACAAACAATTGAACCGGCAGTGTGATGCAGCTCTGCAGCCTCAGTTCCCTCACAAAGACGGGAATCATTTCAGCCAGTCATACAGTCTCAGTGCAGAAGAAACGTTTTATCAAGATGAAACAGAAATGAAAAAAATCAATGGATATATGGATATATACATCCTCTCAGGCATGTGTTACTGCATATAACTATTACAGTGTATGTTTGTGTGTGTTAGTTTAAATAAAAATTGTTACATTTGATTGAATACCAGATATCAGTCAGTTAAATCTGCAACAGCTGATTTTTTGGGTCTCTTAGGGGGCAGCAGAAACAATCTGTAAACATATTGTAAACATATTATCACCATATAAAGTTACACTCAGTTAGTTCCCTATTTTAACTTTGTGGATAATGGATTTAAGCACCAAAAATACGTAAAGAAAACAAAAACTATTGCATGTGTTGCTGTGACATCTGTCATGACATTCATGGTCTGCAGAGGATGAATTTTAATAACTTTGTTTGATAACTTTCCATCTAGTGCCATCTTCAGGTCATAATTTAAATTTGTCCTGTACTTTTGTTTGTGAACAATTCCTGCAAAACTAATGGTTATCTCACCAGCCTCAGCTGCAACTTGTAATTCATTTTAATTAGCACATTTTATCAGGCTAACACACCAAACTAATATTGTGACAAAGGTAAGCATTACACCCACTGAACAGCATGTTAGCATGCTTTTAGCATTAAGTTTAAAGCACCTCAGATATAGACTATCACTATGAGTGACCCCTTTCACAATCTGCGCATACAGAAACATAACAATGGGGGTTATAGCGGCTTTAAAGTTTGCTGCTGTTAACCTGACTGAGGAGAGCTACTTGAAACATATAATCCACAATTGAGTTGTGTTTTTATGTGTGTGTATTTTATCTATTGATGTACTTGCTACATAACATTTGTTGTTATGTGAGTTTTCATTTTAAGGTGTTTTCCTAGAGCTTCTTTTACAACCGTCATTCGGCCTCAAAGAGCTAACTAACTAATTAGTTTAGTTAGTTAATTAGCTTTTTTAATTGGTTGCAAGAAAGGGCAACAAAGACTGTATCACTTGGGGAGGTTGAATGTTTTTAATGTTTACAGCTCTGTCACAGAATCAGTTCTGCAAAACACGAATCGACTGGGACATTATCGAGGTGGAGAGTAAAATCACTGGTGAGCAGGAGCCTCCCTTTGTTTGACCCTTTCAGCTGACAAATCACACAGAAGGCCATCATCACAAATATGAATCACCCACACTTTAAGGAATTTGACATCCTCCCCGAGTCAGAGATGATAGGTCTTTTAAAAAATGAGGTGCAACAAGTTACAACTTTCATTCATCCCATGTGTAACACATGCTCTTAATTCTAATAAACCACATACTGCCTCTTGGTACCCCTTTAGCTTGTTCGTGTTCTTATTGCTGCAGTTTGTCTGTGTTTTATCACAGTAAACCTTTATTGCTTTCTATATTGCATGTCTAGTACAAGCACTTTTAATGTCTTCAATTGTCCTTGTTTATGGTTTATGTTTTTATGCTTCCTTGCTGCTGTTTCCTCTTGTGGGACAATAAAGACATTATGTGAACTGAAGTAAGAGGGATTTGATTAGTTTTAATTTCAGTTTTTGGATTTTTTAATTACCATTTTAGTGGATCTTCTTTCTCAAAACAATAAAACAAAGTTAATAAATAGAGAAATAACTCGAATTATCTCAAAATATCATCTACCAGCCTTTGCAGCACATAAACATTGGTACTGTTACGGCCCATCAAAGAGCTATATATCTGTCAAACCCCAGTAAACATGCACAGTTTTCATGGGAAAGTCTCCATGTACAGGACCTGTGGGAGAGATGGCGGAACTATTGGGACGTTTAATTTCAGCAAACAGAGCAAACAGTCAGAGGATTTCCTCAATCAGAGGCGAAAGAGTGTGCGGTGAACAACCTCGCTGACAGAAACATGGAGACCTGCACTAGCAGCTGGGCGTGCTAACAACCTCTGGGATTTACTGTGGCGTGCAACACCATTTAACTACAACACTTAGAGCCAGAATCAAACACATACATGCACACATTACACATGCACTCGAGTTCAACAATCAAACCCTCAGAAAGTCACAACTTTGATAAGTCTTACAAGCTTCAGCAGTTAGTTTCTTTTTGTCACTAAAGTTAATAATCACAGTATTTCCTTATGACACGTAGTTTGTATAAGTGTAAATAAACGCTGCGCTGGAGTATCAGAACATCTGCGGTGACCAACACGTGAAAAATATTTCAAAAATGTAGAGTATCACGCTTTGCTATTTCTTTCTCATGCTGAGATTAACCCCTGTCATAAATCTAAAACCGCTCACAGCTGCACAGTTACCGGTGTCCAATAAGGAAGCGGACAAAAAAAATATCCTCATTTCCACTGATGATCTGTAGTAAAATCAGTACATTTCTACCTCCCTGTGTTCACTGTGCCAGCTGCTGCTGAATGAGGCATTGTTTGATGCAGATGGTGGAATCCAAAGACCTCACTCTTCCCTTTTCCATAAAACCAGTCAGCTATTAATAACCATATATCGACCTCCTTTGTCAACAAGAGCGACACATACAAATAATATGCTTGAAGGGAGACAATGGGGAGTTCCCTGGGATGAAAACAACAGGATGAGCCAGCCTCACTGTGTGTGTGTGTGTGTGTGTGTGACTGATGAGAGTCTCCAGTATGTAAGTCAGTCATCTCTGACCAACTAGGTTACATCCGTTTTGACAAATCCAGACCATTTGTGAACCTGTTGCACTACAATTAGGTGCAAGAGGTTCAAGTTTACATCTATTCCACATGCAATAATTCTCCTTCATTCAAACACACCAGGGGACAAGAACTGTCGGGCCTGGGGGCCATTTCCAGCCCTTCATCGCCCCTTTGACAGGATGTAAGATTTGTTTCCTATTTGTTTTATGTCAATTAAACAACCCCTTGATATACAATTCAAATAAAGACACAATTATATATATAAACTGTGCAATGCGAAATAATGGCAAAGGTAAAAGGTGACTGCAAATGCATGTAAAGGGTTGATAAGGAGAAAGCAGGTTTCAGGCCTTCATTTGTTGTTTTGCTCTGAACCACAAATATGATTATATATAAATGTATAGAAACTGATGTTTGCATTTTTTTTTGTTAATTATTATGTTAGTAATGGAAATATTTTCAAAATATTCTTATAATAGATGAACGTTGAAGTGGCCCAAACGACAATTTGAGTTTGAGACCCCTGAAATACACCATAAACTGCCAAGATACCCACATATAGCCTAACACTTTGTATTATCCTATACTTGCTTGCTGTATTGTGTGTTAGGGTTAGGGTTGTGTTATATGTATAGTATTCACACATGTCCACTGTCTTCTGTTGCCTTGTTTCATTGTTTGTTTGTGTGTTTATGGCCCACTCTGGTTGAAGGTATCTGTTTCATAATGTGTTTTGTTGCACCTATAACTACACCCAACAGTGATGAACCCACTTCTGTATCACTGCAGTGAGGTGAGAAGTTAATTTGACAGTATAATCCATCAGAACTGCTTGATGGAAGGTCAAATAGCTTCAGAACTGCCCTCCTCCACCCCACACCTTTCCAGTGCTGGATTAGGGAGAAGTTACGTCTAACCCTTTCTGTAAAAAGTGTGTTTCAGGAGGTTTTTAAACCGGGGGGCCGAATAATCCACAGAGGTCTCCTCCTCTCCAAAACAAACCAACAAATCAAACCGTTAAAATAAATGAATAAAGCAGTTTCACCTTTAAATTGTGTGTTTTTATTATGTTATTTGGTAGACAAAGAGCTGCTGCTAATGTTGCGGTTGTTTCTCTGATAACTGAAGATTATATTATTAGTTAGTTAAAATATATACTTAAAACCCACTAAGATCTAAAAAGTTTAGCATAAAAATGTGCCTTAAAACTAGATAAAAAGTCAGTTTATAAAGCTTCAACTACAACGCTGATGCATGCACAAAGAGCAAAAGCGCCGTTCCCTAAATAAAATATTGGAAACATTTGTGATAATGTAAGAATGTGTATATAACATAGGTCTAGTGTTGATGGACATTTTAATGTGGAAATATTGCACTGCTCTCAAGCACCACACGATGGCATATCGCCATCTAATAATAGTCAGCTAAAACAGGCCCCTTTACAGGAAGTGACTCCATTTCCAGTGAAGTGAGAGAAAAAACATCACTTGTTACGGATAACTCAAGTTTAAAAGATGTTACAGAAGGTACTGTTCATTAAGGTGAGTTAAATCAGATTTTTAATTTTTGTTTATATATATATAATTATAACTTTTTATTTAACTATAAAATTCAGTCTTATAACATTTTATGGATAATTTCATCCACTAAAGGAGCTCAGTGGTTTGATGCTGTGCACACTGATAGAAAATCTGATCTGAACACTGTGTTTGATCATCTCAGCTGTTGTTGGTGCATTACGCAACCCAGACTCCGTCAGAAATTACTGCAGCCTGTGATGAAGATGTCCAGTTGAAGTGTTCAAGTCTTGAAAGTGGCCGCACAGATTTCCTCTCAGTGACATGGTACAAGGTCAGTGAATCATTTCTATGATGCTACAGTTAATTGCAGTGGTCTGTTATTCTAGACACACTCAAAAGTAAACCTGTACAGCCTTTGCAGTAAAGTACAAGAAACCATTAAATCCTCTAGTGTATTCTAACTGATACAACACAGTGATTACAAACTCCACAGTCAGTAACATTCATTAACTTATTTTTGTCATATGGATGTATGAAAATGTCTTTTTTGGTTGTTACTTTGAACAGTTGGACCCGAGTAAGCGTGGCATTATCAGGAGAGGTAAAAATGATGAGGCGCTGCAGAGCTACAACTTCACTCGGCCGGCCAGGTTTGGAGAGAAATACAGTCTGCTGCTTCCCAGAGTGACGCCTGAAGATTCAGGCACCTACGAGTGTTCCATCAATGCAAATGTAGGGCGCCAAAATCAGTATGACAAAGTCATCCTGATTGTTAACGGTGAGCTTTGCAAAATATATAATGCTTTACTGACTCAAAGCATCTGAACTGAGCTACACATGTATCTGGATAGTATGTTGAAGTATGTTTAAAGGTTCTTTTTAATATCTCATCTCAAAAGTTTGGATTCCTAATGCAATAATAAGATGTTTTATATATATATTATATATTTGATAGTTAAAGATTTTATACTGCAAGTCCTAAAAGTCTTTGGAGTCTAAAAACAAATTATTTAATAATTAATTCATTAATTTAAGTCACAGTCTCCCAGTGAGGTGCTTCAGAAAACGTTAAATTAGCAAACACCTACAAGATTGGATTAAAGTTCTATTTAAAACAGTGGTTCCCAACCTGGGGTTCGAGCCCCCGACTCAGGGTCACCAGAGATTGTAGAGGGGGTAGTTAGGCCTTCTTGATTTTAAGGGGTGTAAGAAAAGGTACAAATTACACACAGTAGACCTATAACTCAGCATTTTGTTCATTTCTGTGAAGAAAACAAAATTAAGGTGTTATTTCTAAAGTTTAGATTGTTATTTAAGATATAAACTTTAAGGTCCTGAACACAAGCTACATTTGCAGAGCCTTCACTTTCTGCCAAACAGGTCCATCCTGTATTGGAAAAGTATGCAGTTAAAACAAATAAAGAGTTAACAGAAGAAAATGGCCAAGCATCAGGGAGAAGGAAACACTGAATTTGTCACAAAAGAAGCTTATTAAGTATTTATGATTGATTAAATAATGATACAAATACATAATACAGAGAGAGAATTGCATAAAAAGTACCTTAAAATTATCAGGAAAACTCACCTTTATTAATATTCACAGGAAATAATCTGCTCAAAATGCATAAAAATCCCAAATATCCATAAAATATGTCACAAAATCAGATTTATTTACTCAAGCAGCAGCATTATGTTTAGATTCATCTGACAAAAAAAAAAAGTTCCGTGACCCAAATTGGTTGATTTTAAACCTCATTTCTGCAAACAGCCACAGAAAGTGTAGACCACATCAAAAAGCAGGAAATACTCATCATCTATCATCTCAAACACAACATAGTTTTTCTTTCCACTGTGACCTTTGTATGTATGCATTTGCCATACATACATCTTCTTCCATTCATTGGAAATATAAAATATACTATAGTCTACCAACTGGCAAATGTTACTTCTGCTAAATAAAATTATTTCTATGTCAGGTAAAAACATAATTTCATGTTATAAATTCTGTGAAACTGTCTGTTAAACCCCTCAAAGAAATCATGTTTTATCATCGATAAGATACAATCAGTTATTACTGTGATAGATTTCTACCAGTCTCGGCTGAAATATCTCATTTATATGCTGGTTTCTTCTATTTTTGTCTAAATACAGTATGTGCGTCCCAAGCTGACCTGACAACAGTGACAAATGTGCTGAACACGACTCATCACGTCTCGCTCTGCCACAATGAAGCTGAGGACCTGCCCGTCATGTGGAGCATTACGGGCTATGTGGCAGTGGGCCTGGCCAAAATCCTTTTATCTTTAATTAGCATTTTGGTAAATAGACTCTTTTTATCTGCACGCACTGTATGTATTTGTTACAGGTTATGAAGCAAACATGGTCAATTCAACATAAAGAGCATGAAGTGGTTTACGAATAGATGATCCAAATGAAGAATAAATGGGAATGTGGAAGGGAGAAGAGGGACTGATCAAAAGACGGCGCCGGTGCCAACTCATGTAGGGCTTTAAAAACATATGAGAGAATCTTAAAAATCGAGTCTATATTTCAGGAGGGCCTTGCTGCAGCATTTAGAGGAGCTGCAGTCGACATTAACACGACTGACTGACTCTTGCGCAACGAGAGATACATCAAGTCGCAAAGAGAAAAAAACATGTTTTTAGTTTTGAGGTTGACAGATACGGCAGCATTTTGCTTCCATAGAATATCACCTTATAGAGTGAAATGTTTATTGTTATAACAGGATGTTTTTCACATTTTTACGTTATTACAACATACAACCTTATCAGATTGTAACAAGGAACTTTTCTTGTTATGACAATATTTATCTTGTTCTAGATGGCGACAACTTGTTGCTCTTTTAGGTACAGAAACTTACCCAAAAGAGTGTTTCCACACAAGGAAAATAAAAAACGGATCAGTATCACGTTAAAACATGTAAAGTTTATTGTTACAAACATATTGTTACATGTTTTTCACATTATGACAAGATATTTTAATGTTGTTTCTTGTTATAACAAATATTTCTTATAACGTTAAACTTTTCTTGTCACAACAATATACTATTTATCTTGTTATATAAACATAAAATGTTTCAGGTTGTAACTTGATAACTTATACGTGAATCCAGCTAACGGTTTGCGTGTTTCGCCATCTAGCGGCGCCGCCATTACAGCAAGCGACTCTGTGAGTGAGAGCAGCCATGTGGGTAGTTCGATTGACGACGTTGGGCAGTGGCCCCCAGTTACTGACCCTTATAAGGATGCCGAGCTTAGCGTTATCCAAATGTTAGATATTAGACATTTGTGACGACAACAGCCAGAAACAGAGAAAAAAAAAAACAGCGCGACTGCCACATTGCAAGTGGTGTAACTACTGTGTAATACTACTGTACGGGCTAGCTGGCAATGGCAGACAGTTATATTAGTAAAAACTTATATTGTGTCAGACTTGAAGTAAAGTCGTGTGTTTTACATTCAACTTTTCAACAAGATGTTGCACTTTATCACCCGAGACCGCAGTTCATTTCCTGTTTTAATATTTCCAACTGACAATCAAAGTAGCACCTCAACCAAGTGTTTATTATTGTAACTATGGCAACATTAACAAAGTACTTATTATAACCTAAAATATGATCTAAATAAAACTCGAAGTCCCGCCGATAGCAGCGTCAGACAAATAATTGAATTCTGTTATTTAACTTGTTGTTTTGTCACATAGTTTAAAAATAAATGTTACACTCAGTGGCCTCTTTACCAGGTGAAATCCTGTGAAATCGAACGCAATCCAACCCTACGCAGGCATAAATTCTGCCTTTATGAAGACAATAATGGTCAGTTTTTATTGACACTGTATTCATTTAACTTTAAATCAGTTTCTATCATCGAGGTTGTAGTTTGCAGTCTTGTTTCTGATATTTTTCACACCCACATTTACAAACATGAAGGTGGGAGGAATCTTACTAACACCTCATATTGCAGTCCAATATAACCACACTACAACCTCAATCATAAACATTAAATTAAAACAATCAACAACAACAGAACATTTTTATATTTTATGGCTGAGCTGATTGCATTAGACTGTGTACACAATAAAGTGGGCCAGGAGTGTATTATATAAAAGGATATACACAGTATCAGAGGTGTTCGTGTATATTTAGTGTATAACATCTTGTATTTTGTATGTGAGTAATGCAGACTGTCCCAGTGTGGGAATCTGACACCTCTTACAGTGTGAGGGCTGTTGTTCAGTCATGTTTACAGAGAGACTGTAGGCGAGCTCACCTCTGCTCTGAGGCACCATTTCCTCTAACGACAGCACATCTCCAGCTTTTGGGGGTTTTTAGGTTTTTTTACACACACATAGCACATAGCTTCTTTCCAGTTTAATCATTTTGTTCTGTGCTGTTTTGTCTCTTTCTGCTGTCATTCAGGTTATTCGAGCTTTTCGTATCAGGTCTTCAAGACAACGGCAGCGTAAGTGGTGAAGCTGACTGTCCGACCTTCATGGAGATCATTGACGCAGACAAACAAATCCCCCAAATCACTTACAAGATGATTTTTTTATTACTTATTTATTGTATTTTATTTGCTTTCAAAGATATTTGAGTATTTTTCCAGTAAATTGTCCTCAGATTACTAAAATGTATCCTGTGCTGAACCAACCCACTTGTTGCCTTTTTATTATTACTATTAAATAAGCCAACTTAACCAGAAAAGTTGACTGTAAACAGGAACAGACATGAAAGGATGTAGGGCTTTTTTTTTTTTTGAGAGAGAAACACAAACCACCACGCACCACACATTCACTGCTCCAGGTGTAAACACAGTGTTAACTCTAGTAGAGCTGACATGTGATAACATTTACCAACAGTTTAAATTACAAAGTTCAGCTTTGGTTTCAATACCAGGTCATAGATCACACGTATCAATACTTTTTATTGTTAAAAACAGCTGAAGCATTATCATAGGGGAGAGCGACCACCAAATAATTTGCCAAACATGAGCCATTTCTTTATGTTATTCTGTGTTAATTACTTAATCACATGTTTAAACAAGACGTTTTGATGGTAAATAAATAAATGTACATTATGTAAATGCACACGACCGCAGCAGAGATGTAAATATTGCAGCACTGAGAAGAATATTTATGTTTTTCGATTCATCCAGTATCAGTTCTCATGACTGATTTTAGATTTTATTTTTATATGCTATAATATGATATGATATACAAATCTAAATACAGATCCATAAACGTATACACCGTTGGATCTTTCCAGATACAGGTCCTCTTTTTTTGTCCATCGAATGAAATGTTTACTTTGATTATTTATGACGAAACTCAGCAAAACTATATCATTCATCTAGTGGCTTTCACACACCGCCTGTTACACTTGTAGTTTCTGCCATAAATCCGTTGCTCAAAGACAACGATACCAGCTTGAACACAGTCACACCGCAGACACCAAAAACGTAATTTCAGAAAACCTTTATCAGATGTAAACTGTGGTTAATTTATCGGCGTAGTGTAGTTCTAGAGTATAGTTCCTGTTTATGAAGTGAAAGTGCAAACCAGGATGTAAAACTGTTAGTACTGACTTCTCCTTTTCGGGGATGTAAAGAAATCCAGCAGCTTTTGTTCTGCAGACACCTGGAGCAAAACCCACCAATCATCACAATGGAGTGAATATCCACCGCTGAGTTCTCCCCCGGTTTTACAAAGCCAGAAGAATACAGGAAAACCATTAAATGGATCACTGCCTTTTGAAAATATTGATTTGAGACAAGAGGCGAGGCATCTCATTGAGAGCAGCTCAGCAGGTGCAATGTGGGAAAAGAAAATGTGCACAGATCACCACCTACTGGCAAATCCTCAGACAACAACTCCACACTCACAGAGAATGGAAAATTTTGGTGTGTGTCAGTTGGGGTTTTTTTTTGTGGGGGAAAATGTGGGACATGACATTTTGATTGAATGTCTAACTTAAAAAAATAAAGATTTCTATTCCCCTTAGGTTGTAACACCTCTAAGCTTTTCCCTCTGGTTTACTCAGCACACAATACACCATCCAGGTTACAGGTAAGACCTTTAGCATGTGAAGTGAGCTCGAATGCAAATCTCCCACTCTAAGTAATCATAAAAGGAAGCTTTGCAGTTCTTACGGTCTCATACCATCGTCGCCTTGCAATGTCTTCACCCAGTTAGTTTACCAGTCTTTGTTGTAGCTGCATTTCCGTTTCTTTGTGGTACTTCACCGTCAAATATCTGCATAACTAGTTATTTTGTGGTAACCTGGAATTTTCCCTGTTGGGCGTAGTGTAGCAAAGATTGTGGCAGATTAGCCTGCACTAGGCCCATGTGTGCGCAGGTTGATTGACATTAACCACAGCCTGGTGATGACAGCCTTCCCTGCTTGCCTGACAGCCACCAGACAAACATCTGATTTTAGAAAAAGCAGGCAGTGGTAACCAAAGTGTGGGATATTGGCACAATACGTGGGACAAAGGATAACAATGCTGTGCAGGCCCACAGAATTAACAACTAAACTAAGCAAACGCAGTAAAATAAGTCATGGAAAGATCAGAAACTCTGTCTTTCTATAATGAATAAGTCATTTTATCTTAGCTATCATTCATGTTTACAGACTGTAGGCGAGCTCCGCTCTGCTTTGAGGCACTATTTCCTCTAATAGCCGCCTGTCTCCAGCTTTAGTTAGTTATTTTTCCAGTTGAATAATTCACTGGACTGGTTCTTATTCAGTACTGTTTTGTCTCTTCCTGTGGTCATTCAGGTTATTCAAGCTCTTCGTATCAGGTCTTAGAACACTTAAAAAAGACAACAGCAGTGCAAATGGTGAAGCTGACTGTCCGACCTGTTTGGAGACTTTAGAGAGATCATTGACACAGACAGACGAATCTTCTAAATCAGTTATAAGTGATTTTATTTTACTCAACCAGAGAAGTTGACTGTAAACAGGAACAGACATGACAGGATGTAAGGCTTTTTTAAGCTTTTGCAGTTTCTTATTTAGTGTTTTCATTTACAGTTAACAACCAGACACCAGAACTGAACATCCGTTAAAACTAAGATTGTAAACAACCATGTTCTTTGTGTTAAAGATAAGTAAGTAAGAGGTTGCAGATGCAATACTGAGCATTTTTTTGTTATGTGTGACAGCATTTATCACAAAGTTATAGCATGTAAGACCTTGATCGCAATTGAGGGCTCGTGGTTGCCTGATTTCTTACAGGATTTGCAGATTTTGTCAAGAATTGTCCCATTCTGTTCCAGCTCTTCAGGCTTAAGTTACCAAGTTTGCTCGTTTTTCTTTCTGCTTTTCCTCATGAAAGTGATGCCATGAATTGAAGCTCATAATCCTGCTGTTGTTCCCTCAGTCCCTCTGGATTTGTGATGTTTCAGTATGTCTGCTCTCAAATTGTTGGATGTTGTTTAAGATTAGTGGGAATTTTTGTATTTTGTATCTTTTTATGTGTATGCTCGGAGTGGCTCCAGGTGATCAGCTAATGGAAACATACCTATGAATATTATAATCCTCGTCTGCCATTAGATCCTCCTAAATGTTACACACTGGACCTTTAAAGTGATGCTGTACTCATTGCTTGTAATAATATTCAACCAATATTACAGTGATTATTTTTTACCAGCAACTAGTGGTTTAAGTAATGACTAATACATTTCAGTAATAATGCTAAAAATAAGTAGTTACAACATCACTGTTGTTGGCACCGCCTGACTGATTGTAAATCCAACAATTCAATCACATGTTTGGATTCATTTCTGTAATCGTGGAGGAAAAGATGAAAAAAAGAGGAAATGCTGGAAATATTCCCTTGGTTTTAACTAACAGAACTAGATTTTAAACTTTTTAAGTCTGAATTTTGGGGAGAAGGAGCAGAAAAGTAATATAACGGGAAGTGTTACTAATTACTGTTGGCAGGAGGTAATAAGTAAAGTAATAATATTTGAAAAGAGTAATGAGTAACAAATAAAAAAAATTAGTAACTAGCCTGATTACTAACACTGATTATGACCCTTGGATTTTTGTTTATTTGCCTTTTAAAATATGTTTAGTTTTTTAATATTATAAATATATGTGTCTTATATCTCTGGTTTTGCTCTTTATTTAAGCATTTGGTCTTTTGCAGCTTGTTTTTCTAAATGCTGCACATTTATTGTCAAATTAATGCATTTCATCTTAATTTGCAAGTGTTTTCTTAAGTTGCAGTGTTGAGCTCTCAGGGCCACCGTAGACTCAAAAGTGCACAGAAAAAAAAAGGAAGGTTTTGGTGAAGTTAAGATGCATCACTCTTCCTGTGGGAGAGGCCTGCTGTTGGGAAACATGACAAACAGCTGACCGTCTCTCTGAACTTTTTGTCACCCCAGGAGGTGTTTCAGCCTGTGGTTAATCTTTTCTGTACTCGACCCAGAGGCTTCAAAGCGCGTCCCAACTGGCTCCTCTCAGCCAGTCTGGAACTCCCTTTTTCCCAAAACGGAGCTAAAACTTCCCTCTGGAGATGGAAATATCTGTTTTATCCAAGAAGCTGTGGTGCATCCACAAACAGCTGATTCTCCTCTTCACCCCACTGGTGTTTCTGCCTTTACTCTTTACTCTTCCAGAGAAGGTGAGGCAAAATTTTCGCTGTAATATTTCACTTTCCAGCATTTTCCGTGAACGATGAATGAATCACATTAATTCTGACTGTGCAGCCAATTAAAGAGCACAGTAACCCCATGTGTTTAAAATCAAACTAATTCTCTTATTTGTTCAGTGATGACTGTATTTGTTTTAATTTAGTAAGAGTTTTCCAACATTAAGTGAACAAATATAATATAAATCTCCATTGTTAGATAACAATGTAATATGCGACTTTACAACCTTAATGTCTCAATTAGATCGATTTAGAGCAGTTTTTCGATGAACAAAAAATAATCTGCAAGCATTTAGATAACTAATTAATAATTTAAGTCATTTAATTGAAGTACAAATCGTGAAACAATGCAAAATATTCTCTTTATGCTCTTTATGTATCATTGTAAACTAAAAAATCTTTTTGGACTTTTGGTTGAACAGAACAAGACCTACAGTATAAAACACTTTGAGCTTTGGGAAGTGGTGATTGCATATTGTCACAGTATGTTTTTGATATTTCATAGGATAAATAATGAATCAGTTAATCAAATTGATTGATTTATTAAACAACCTCCCTCTCTCTATATATAAACCTACATCTAAAATATTTATTATATAATCATATTGATTGGCAGCCATTAAAGCAATAATAATTTTATTATATTGGCCTAATGATAATAACTTATTAATACCACACAAAATTCTTTATGCATTTTATTTTATTTTTTAAATACACAAACATGCTTCTCACCCACACATGGATGCACGTTCTCTCCCTCTGACACACACAAACACAAAGTACTTTTATTTATTTTAAAGGAAGCACTGTATGACTGAAATTGCCAAAAACATATTGTATAATCCATCACCTGAACAGAATTATGTTGTTAATTTGTTTCCATTTTCTCCTGTAACACCTTTCTCTTGTTTCTCGAAGTTGAATGTTAACAACCCGCACGTTGTTTATCTTTTAGGAGGGAAAATGTCTTTATGTGGTGGTGCTCATGGCAACGTTTTGGTGCACAGAGGCTCTTCCTCTGGCTGTCACTGCCATGCTTCCAGTCTGCCTTTTCCCGACACTGGGAATTCTTCCATCCAAGAAAGTATGCCCTCAGTACTTCCTCGAAACCAATTTTCTCTTCCTGAGCGGTCTTGTGATGGCCTCGTCCATCGAGGAGTGGGGCCTGCATCGCAGAATAGCCCTGAAGGTGCTCAGCATTGTCGGAGTAAAACCAGCATGGTGAGAAAACTTAATTTAAAGGATTAATCTGGTTGTTTTCTGTATATTTCAAATGTCATGAAGGCCAAAACCAAAAAGTAACTCCTGCTCACAAGTATTGTCTGTTCATCCAAAGCCTGATATAGATTATGTGTCTGTGCCAAAAACGAATAAAAGTGCATTAATGAGCCAAATAGTTGCACTGGGTGGCATATTCTTTTAATCTTTATTCTTATTCTTAAATTGGATCCCTATTAGTTTCCACAAAGTGATCGCTAGTCTTCCTGGGGTCCTTTTATCATGATGAACACAGGCACTGTAGTTTATTCTGAGTCTGTCCCACAGGCACCATTCTGCAACTGGTAATATACCCAATGTGTATTAATCCACAGCTGAAAATGAAGCTGTTTTAGGAAAATATATATTATATTCATATTCATGTGCGTGGCAGACAAGGTAGGGAAGTCGGAAAGTGTTGAGAAACGGGTTTTGGACTTTTCATGGGATTTATAGACAGAAAATAAAGAATATAACTAACCTGTACGTGAGACTGCTCCTTAATCCAAGAAGAACACCTTTCAAGTCAGCAGCCATGATTAGTGTTAGTTTTGAAATTGTGGATTTAATTGTTTTCCTAGGCTCATAATGGGAATGATGATGACCTCGTCCTTCCTGTCCATGTGGCTCAGCAACACCGCCACAACAGCCATGATGCTGCCTATTGCTAATGCCATCCTGGAGAGTCTGTTCGGAGACCTGGAGACCCTGAAAGAGAAGTGCAAGTCCAAAGACGATCCTGAGGTTGACATAATAAATGGTACGTTGTATGTTACACATGGAGTATGATCTCTCGCTGAGTGTAATTACCTAAAACCCACAGAGAATTATCGCCAACTTTGGAGTACCAGTTTAGTGTCAGTTAGGTCATTCTTTGGGTTTTATGGCAACTTTAATGTTTTGGTTCACTCTCACCACTCTCTTCAACCTTTCAGTACCAAGAGGCAGCTGTTCAGCACCTTGATATACCCGCTGTACACTACCTGTCCACCAAACAGACAGACAGACAGACAGACAGAGAGACAGAGAGACAGACAGACAGACAGACAGACAGACAGACAGACAGACAGACAGACAGACAAAATTATAACAACTAGCTGGTGAACATAGTGCAGCATTTAGTAGCTAATGAGCCAGATACTTTCCCCTAGGAGGCAGTGGAAAACAAAACAGCTAAAGGAGAGAGGGGAATGTTGGACTAACATTTACCAAGTGGCCAGAAACACGACTCCAAATGAATAATAATGCTGCTCCGTAACTGCTGGATGTCTAAAAAAGCAGCTTTTTCCAAGAAAATATGCCACATCAACTTTATAAGGTGATTAGACGTCAGTGTTGGGTTTACAGCTTTTCCCGCTGCCCCCAAATGTCAGAGAAATTAATTAATGCCAATTTAAGTTTTACACAAACATGTTTTATTGTTTTAACATTGTCGGCATGAGGCTTTAATATGTGATCTAAGATGTGAACTTTGTACAGTTTTTCCAATACACAACAAAGTTAGTCAGTATTCAAGTGGTAATAGATTTGTGATGCTGGATGAACTAGAAGTCATATATTAAGTATATATATATATATAAAAAAAACCTTTCCAAAGAGCTTTAACTTAACTTAACTTAACTTAAGATTTGACTTGTGTTCATACCACAACCAGCTTTTTTTATTTCATGGTTGCATGTAAACAAACACACACTCTTTGCTTTACTTTCTTTCAGGTCAGTCTGCTGTGAAGCTGCATTCACTGCCCTCAGTGCCCTCGGAGAAGCAAATACTGTCAATAGACGGGTAAGAAACACACGGAGATCATTTGACGTAATCCTGTACATCCATTAACATCTAACTCAGATGGTGTTTTGATAGTGTTGTTTAAAGGAAGTTCGACATTTTGGAAAATATGTTTATCCGCTTTTCTACTAAGAGTTAGAGGAGAAGATTGATACCACTTCCGTTTGTAATGAAAATGAATCTATAGTCAGGGGAACGTAAGCTTGGTGCAACAGCTGGAAACAGCTTAGCTGTCTGAAGGTGACAAAATCCAAGAAATAGTTACAGCACATAACCTACCTTAAAACTACAACTTGACATTTGTTGTACTTAAGTTTTTGTATGGATTTAATACACAAGACATAACCGTTGGATTACCATTTCGAAGCCTTGAGTTTGGCATTAAGGTCGTCGCCATGCCAGTTTGTCAGAGCCAGCGGAGGTGCAAGCTGAGTGCACGGTTTTGACTCGTCCGTAGCAAGAAACAATGGCGGCTCACCTGGTTACACACAATCTCGTATTACAGATAAAGAGTACACTAAAATATATTTGTGAAACAGTTTCAGGTGGGAAATAGTCATTAGAAAACTGCTTATTGAGCTAATAAATCAAGTGAGAAGTGAGGTAATTTCTCCATTAGAGTGAACGGTATCAGCGTGTTGTTGCAGCCAATGGAGCTGCCCCCTGCTCTATTGGCTTTACATAGAACGCAGGTTTAAGCCATTATATATATATATACTGCCAATGGTACCAATTCTTTCATCTAATGCTCAGCAAGAAAGAGAATAAGGGTATTTTGCAAAATGTCAAAGCATAGGCGACCTTCAGCTCTGGAGCCGCATGTGGCTCTTAAGCTCCTCTCCAGTGGCTATGAAACAAAAAAACATTTCATAAAAAAAGGAATTAAGTAAACTTAATGAGAGTAGTATCAATCAAGTGTGAACCTATCGTGACGTCACCCAGTGGTTTGTGGAGAACCAGTTTGAAGCCTGAGGTTAGCTATGGATTACAAATCAAAAAAAAGAAGAAATTAAAAGTGTGTGGACAGATTTGTTTGCTTTCACCACCGACGTTGCCGGTTTATATGGAGCCATTACTGTAGCAAAACTACTGTGTAACTGTATCTCAATCAGTGTGTGCGTAATCAGATTTGTAAATGTGTAAAAGAATCTGTAAATATGTATTCAGATTTGCAAATGTATTGAGATTTGTAAATATGTAGACAAATCTGTAAATGCAGCCTCCCTCAGAAGAATATGTATGTCTGCACTTACAGAATTGTCTACACATTTACAAATCTCAATACATTACAGTACAGATTAGTAGGCACACATGGATCCATTACTTAATGGTATGCTTCATCTGTGGTGAGAAATTAGCATTTTAAGGCTTAAAAATATGTTTTTCCTTTACCTCTTTTTCGATAGTACAGGTTGCTGATCAAACTCTGGTGGAGTTCATGTACTTGTCCACTGTTCACTTAAGGTAATAATGTCTCTTAAATCTTCAAAAGGATGGACGGTATGGAGCAGAGTGATGTGAGGACATCTGCGGAGATCCGATCCGAGTCGCAGTATCAGCTGAAGGTGTGGAAAGGATTCTTGATCTGTATTCCTTATGCTGCCAGTATCGGAGGCACCGCCACGCTGACAGGCACCGCGCCCAACCTCATCCTGATTGGACAGCTGAAAAGGTGACATTTTATCTGTGCTGCATTTAAACAGTGAAAACTTGGCATCATAGAAACAATCATTTTCCAGTAGTTTGACAACAGTGTCTTTGCTTTACAGCTACTTTCCAGACTGCGACCTTATCAATTTTGGATCTTGGTTTGCGTTCGCTTTCCCTCTCATGCTTATCTTCCTGTTTTTGGGATGGCTTTGGATCGCGTTCCTCTACGGGGGATTGAATACACGGTAATGTGGACTGGTATTCTTACATTTCACCCTGTAAATTCAATAAAGGCAAAATGTCATGATGGTTTTATTTTCATATGAGGGAAAACACCATTACCATTCTTATTTCACTTTCCTAATATGAAGTAGTGCTCTCTTTCATTCTCCTTTTCTTGAAATGTGTCATACAGTGTGTTTTTATTTTATGCAGATTGTGCTTCAAGAAACAGGACCAAAGAGCCCAGGCTGAGGCCAGAGCACAGGCGCTGATAGAGGACGATTACAGAAAACTAGGGCCCATAAAGTGAGGACTCGTGTATGTCTTCAGATCAGATCTCATGAATGAGTACATTCTTTATCACAGAGCCTTCTACTGACTTTTACTCTTCATGCTCAATTTCAGTTTTGCAGAGGGAGCGATTTCTTTCTTTTTTATACTGTTTGCCGTTCTCCTGTTCACAAGAGATCCCAAATTTGTCACCGGGTGGTCTGTGTTCTTCAAAAAAGGGTGAGAATGGCACACTGAAAAGTACTTTGCTTGTTTGGAAATGGTCACAGAATTTATATATTGCAACGCCTGTCAATTATCAATCTCTGTTAATTATTTCCTCCTATTGTTGCTCTGCAGGTACGTCTCAGACGCAGTCACTGGTGTGATCATTGTGTCTATATTGTTTTTCTTCCCCTCGCAGAAACCCTCTCTGAGCTGGTGGTTCGACCCTCAAGGTCAGTGAGCTCTTCAAACACCTATTAACAGTTAAAACTTGACATATTGCAGTTCTGACTCATATTTAATCTATTATTTATAATGATTGTGATATTATAACATCAAAGAGATATAAGAGATTAAAATGGAAGCAACCAGTTGCATCAGGACGGTAAGTCGGTAGTTAATGTCGATGACTAAATATTTGTGAAGGATTCAAAGAACAGCTATTGCAAAAAGCTGAAAATAAGCTGAGGAATGTTAATGTAGATTAGAGAGTCTGAATTAATTTCCTGTCTGGAGCTAAAACTACAGTTTCTCTGTTTCTGTGATTACAATAATCCCTCAAAACTATGTTGTCACACTTTGGGGCTTTTGTTTGTGAGTGTCCGTGTAAGTGTGTAAGTGTGTATGCATGTGCACAAACTGGACGCACGTGTTTCGTGTGTGTTGGAGACACGTGTGTGTGTGTGCGCGATTGTGTATATTATGTTCAGCTGGTCAAATAAACCACTGCACGCGAGCAAAAAAAAAAAAAAAGGCCCACAAAAAAAGCAAATAGTGGGCTTCATTCGTCCCTCTTGTTGTAGGTCAGACTTTAGAATAGAGGAGAATAAAACTATTGTCTAACAGAGTGGAAAATTGTCTGTATCTCACCAAAACTTAAATTAAAATCAGCACAAACATATGTAGGATTAAATATAAACATACAAATAAAATACAAGAAAGCTGAAAACATTGAAATATAACACTCCAAAAGTTTTTAGTTTAAAAGGCTGATTGACTAAAGTACTTCTTAAACATATTTTTAGTTGCACCCTGTAGTGCCTCTGAGTCACTTTGAGTTCTCGCTCATATTTCTGTTATTCTGTCGAATGTTTTGAAAATGAGACACACCATTAATTAAAATACTGTGGAGCTGTGAAATGCACCTACTGTATGTGCAGGAAGTAAACAAGACACTGTTTATAGTAAAGTGCAGCTTAAAACTACCAATTAAGAGGCTTGAAATCTCATACTGTACTGTAGGAAAAACTGTAATAAATAAAACATGACATATACTGAATATTTCATGATTACAGCTTCATATTAAATCTGAAAAATGTTTACATGAATGTTAAATAGAAGGTCTTTATTAAGTGTTTCCTTCCATATTTTTCCCCAGCATCAAATACTCCTTATGTTCCTCTCTTGTCATGGAAGAAAGCCCAAGACTCTGTTCCCTGGAATATCATTCTGCTCCTCGGAGGCGGCTTTGCTATGGCTAAAGCTTGTGAGGTAAACGTGTTATTCTTCTCTTGTGTTTCTTAAGGCCCTAGTTTGACATTGTGGGATATACACAGAGAGTCAGATGAGAAGATCAGTCCCACTTTAATGTCTGTGTGAAGCTTCAATCAGCAGACAATAAAGGTGTGGACTCGAGTCATGTGACTTGGACTTGAGTCAGAATAAAGTAAAAAATTTGATGACTTAAGACTTGAAATCAAAATTCAAAAATCAAAAAAGACTTGCAAAGTGAGTTGGACTTTAACACCCATGACTTGTGACTTCACTTGGACTTGAGCCTTCTTACTTACTTAATACTGGATACTTTCTCCCAAGCCCAAGAATTAAAACGTGTGTTATTTAAAGAGTGTGACACAAATCAAAGAATTTCCCTTTATGTCCTGAAGTAACTAACATCATTAATTCCCAGCAAGTCGACACTGAATTCCCCAGATCCACTTTGTTTGAATCAATCCGACAGCATCCAGTCAAGTTAGAGGAGAGAAGAACTAAAGTTACTGAGCACCAAAAAGTGTATACCAAAGATTACATTGTTTTGTCTGTTCAGCTGTTAAAATGGCATTACATTTGGTGAAGAGTGTATTATGACTTGTTTAGGACTCAAAACTCAAAGTTTAAGACTCTGGACTTGAGCGCATGAACTTGAGACTTAACTTGTGACTTACAAAACAATGACTAGGTCCCACCTCTGGCAGGTGATTAGCTTAGCTTAGCATAGTGACTTGAAACAAGTGGAAACAGCTCTGTAACTCCCATATTATATCATATTTGTTTATTCCCTACAAAAACAGAACTATAGAACAAAAAGCTGTGGTTTTACAAGTTGTTACATTTAAAGTAGTAGTACTTAATATACTACTGTACTGTGTCAATCTTCTCTCTTTACTCTAGGCAACAAAGTGAATAATCGTCCCAAAAGCTATTCCTTTAAGATTTTGCTGTTTGCTTAAGTTTCCTCTCAGATTTCTGACTCCAAACTGTAAAAGTGTACATGTCATAATGGTCATTCAATAAATGTATCCCTCCTCTCTCCTTTCGGCTCTGTGACTGCTCTGCGGCTCTGTTTGGTTCTGCTTTGCTTTGTTATGTTGTGATTTGATCTTTGACCCCTTAACCCCGATCTTGTGGCGTTTGGCAGGAGTCTGGACTCGCCTCCTGGATCGGAGGCCACCTCCACCCTTTGGCCGAGGTTCCTCCCGCTGCAGCTGTGATGTTGATCACTGCTTTTCTGGCCTGCTTCACGGAGTTCGCCAGCAACACTGCCACAATTATCATATTTTTACCCGTCATTGCTGAACTGGTAAGATTGGTAAACTTAAAGATATTCAATATAGAGCGTTAGACTCTATATTGAATAATCTGTGTGTTCCTGTTATTGAAATGCCTGCACTATAGGACTTAAAATGTTTTACAAAAAGGTTCAAAGTCCTGTGAAGTTAAGCAGGAACGTTCCTGTTTCCACTGAGTTGAATATTACAAACTCATGCTTATTGAAATGTAGGACAGACAATATAGCTGTAATGAACTTTGAAAGCCTTGTAGTACAAGTAAGGTTTCATATGAGCACACAATGTAAGTCACTGATGAAGATGACAGAGAGGAAGACAAACTCAGTTACAAAGACAAATCAGTAGAAACTCATAAACTGGACAGGAGACAGGGTTTGTTTCTGACCTCGTCCTTTGTGTTAGTCAAGGGCTTAGTAGGCTTGTTAAACTCTTGCGATAGATGTTCTTATGTCTGTAGCCTGTTGGACATTAACTGCTGTTGTTAGTAATCATTGTCTGGGGCGTTTGTACTTTGCAGTGGTCCCTATACTGCGAAGTACGCACTCAGAGAATTGTTTACAGGATGTATAGGACGTTTAGTTTTGTCCTGAGTTCTCATTTATATTAAAAACTTACTGAACATTCAGAATTTAGCTTAAAGGGTCAGTTCACCAATAATACAAAAGAAATCAAACATATTTTCTCACTTGCCTTTAGTGATATGTAGCCTTTCTCATACTTTTGACTTCCTTCTGAAAAGATACGTTGCTTTTAATTGATCTAAATGTAATTTTTAAATAGGCATACATTTCAGGAATGGGTAAACCTGGACAAATTAGACCAAATCAACCTGCATGGCTGCATACCTCTAGATGTAAATGAGAAAATTTTTTATGTAATTTGGTTGCACTGACCATTTAATTACCCCTTCCAAAGCAAACCTGGCAATGTGTCTCTAGGTACAGACTGAAATATCTCAACAGCCATTGAATGGCATCCATTAAATAATACATTCATTCAACCCCAGAGGAAAGGAAAAGTGTAATGACTTTAGTGATTCCCTGATTTTTCTTCTGTTGTCTTTCTTTCTGAAATGCCCCCCCCCGCAAGGTGCTCTTAAACTGTACGTCAGTGTAAATAAATAGCTTAATGCAAAAAAAAAACAGCAAGTGAAAGTGGATTAAAAACTGGATTGAGAATTAGGATTAGGGTTATGTTGTGTTTAGAGTTCAGGTTGTGCTGCATTAGGGTATTGGCACCTTTTCGGTCCAATTCAGGCACTGTGTGTTGCCACTATATAGTTCATATTTGAGTGAAATGTATTTATTTGCCATGAAGTTTGGTATACACATTCATGTGCCCCTCAGGAAGTACCATAATAATATAAGTAATAACTCATTTTGACCATCTGGTGAGACTTTAAATCAGTCGAGTTCCTATTATTACCAAATTCCTGCAAAACTAATGACTCAACAATCTGCCTCAGCTGTACTTTGTGTTAGTAGCAAATGTAAGCATGCTAACACACCAAACTAGGATGTTAAACATTACACCAGCTCAATGTCACCATTTTAGCATTGTCATTGTGAACATGTTGCATGCCGGTAGACTGTTATAATGTAACATCACATTTTTCAAGAGAAACTCAGAAACAAGGCAGTTTCTTTATAGCTGCACCATTTTACATAAAATGGAATAGTCTTGTCCGGCATATTTGGTATCTTTGGACACCTTTGCTAGAATTTGATAGAAGTTTTGTTGGTTAAGATAAGTTTGCATTAGTTGTGGAAAAACTGTGGAATAAAACCATCCAGTACAGATCTTTTTAAATTATCTACATCCTTATCTAAAAATGTGTTGTTCTTTGTTTTGTCTTTGTCTCTGTAGGCTATCCACGTCTCAGTGAACCCTCTATACTTCATGATACCTGCAACAGTAGGATGTTCATATGCCTTCATGCTGCCAGTGTCCACACCACCCAACTCCATCGCCTTTGCGTCAGGACACCTCATGGTCAAAGACATGGTAAGATACTTACATCAGCACTTGAATATATTGTTACCCTTCATCACAACCCTTCATGTTTCCTGCCCCCTGTTTTCTCAGGTGAAAACCGGTTTTGTCATGAATATCCTGGGTGTCCTCTCAGTCTCTCTGGCCATGAACACGTGGGGCGTTGCTATGTTTAACTTGAACACGTATCCAGAATGGGCTCACCCCATCAACAAGTCCGCTGTTCTTACCGATGTGCACTTCTCATCTGTCCAGTCGCTCAATGCTACGCTCTGATCACTCACCAAATCTCAGCATGAGCAGTAAACAGGGACAAAAGTCTGTCTGGTAGACGTAGACTCATTAAAATGTCAGAACGCTCTGGGAGCTTCCGCTGTTACCTGTGAATTTAATACGTTTCTTATATTCAAGTGTCTTTGTAGGCTGTCAAGAGTCAAGATTTCATGCTGTGAATGTAAGTTTTGGCAGGCTTTCATGTTTTAAGTTAAAAACAAGCTTCATTATTTTACTCTCTGCCTTCTTAAAACTGTACAGAAGAGACATTTAACCTCAACAACAGCTCTTAAGAGCTTGCAGAGTGTGCTGTTCGTATTTGATGCTACTAGGCTGACATCTGCTGGAAGAATGAGAGAGACCTCTGTGAATAATTCTTTTAAATTATATATTTTTTGGTTCAAATCACAAAGAGATCAGGTTATGTGTTTATGTAATATATATATGGTGCATGTTTAGTTGCCAAAGCCTCAGCACAAATATTTTAAATCTATCTTTTCTACATTAGACTGTAAATCCCTACTAATGAATGTGTAAATTTTGTTACAGAGTGATTTAAATTCAGATGTGCTGTTATAAATAAATTTAGTTTGTACTGTGTTAATTTAGTTGCATGTAGTCTCAGTATTTCTTATAATGAGTGAACATAGTTTATTGCTAAGAGAAAGACCTTGTTATCAGAATATTTGCAAGTGCTTAACTGTGTAAACGTTTAGCTTTTAATAGAAACCAACAACAGAATGTAAACCTCAGTCCTCAGGTTTTAATTAACTGTCGCTAATGCTGCAGGTTTCACACATATTTAAAACATTTTGGCCTCTGCACACACTCACACAGAGAGCCAGAGAGAGCACACAGTTGTAAATGCCTTACAATGTTTGTTTGGTGTAGTAAACTGTCTGAAGTCACGAGGCCTGACAACAATGGTTAACTTGTGCAAGACTGTGGTGGTTACTGAGTGCCAGCAGGGTCAGTGTGAAAGGTCCTGTGGTGTTTAAATACAAAACTATAAAACACTTAACAAAAAAAACCACAGACCAGTACAGGATGTACCCGTCTGTCTGCACGACACAAACAACTTTTTTGACAACACGGATTTCAACCAAAGCTGATTTATGTCTTTGCTTTTTGAGGATCTTAAGACAGATTAGACATATTTTAATATTCAGTTCATAATAAATGTAATTGACGTTTGTATTGATCATTACTGGAACTACTGTTACATTAAATCCCGTTTCTTTCAAGTGACAAAAGATTTCTTTCTTATTTTAAACACCTCTGCATCACTGACTAATACAGACACTGTTTGTGTGGGTGTGTGTTTGTGGAGTGTGTGTAAGAAATATATAGCTCTAACAAAGTCTCTTCTGCCCTCACTAAAGGTTGAAGACAGTTTTACTGTAAGCTATCGTGAAACAGTATTGGACAACAGATTAAAAGATAGTGATGATAATATAAGAGTTCTAAAGGCCAATGTTATTGTATAATGCCCTAGTACAGTAACAAGCAAATCCACAAAAGCACGGAGTAACTGTCACATTGAAATAATGTGCATGAGTCAGCAGTTTTATATTGGTGTGACAAACTGGAGGAAAGCACAGACAACAGGAAACAGTTTAATAATGAGCCTGAATTCAGCCAAACCGCCAAAATACTTGCCCCCCCGTTCAGCAGATGAATGTAAAAAAGCCCTCTAGTGTCGAGCTATACAGAGGGGTGGTATACGGGGGGGATCTTAAGGGGAACCAAGCTGCCTCCCCAGTTTGGTGTCAAATATAACACATTCATTTGTATTAATTTAAAAAAATAACGTGAAAAATTTAAATTAACACGTATGATTTGATGATCTGTTATTTATTTAGTTATTTTAGACTAGAAGTAGAAGTCAGTGGTTCCCAAATTTTTTTCTTAAGGGACTCCTTTTTTTATCATTGTCTAATCTAACGACCCCTGACGAACATGTTTTATGGAGTTTTTGTTAAACATTTATACAATTCTCTGTCTGTATTATGTATTTTTTTTTTTTTAAATCATTTTCAACAATTATATATTAAAATAAATTCAGCGTTTTCTTCTCATTGTTATATCAGCTCTTTGGAACGAGGTTGATAAGAGAGCAAAGGCCCTGTGAATTTAGTTTACGTTCTCGTCTTTAAAGTGTACATCTTGAATAATTATCTCAAACTTATTTAGCTTTCTCCACAGAATTGAACAGAGAAATAGCCATGTTGTGTAATTATTAAAAATGTTTGGATGTGTGATGACACCGGTGCCAACACAACACAGTGAGTGAAACAAATACTACAAATTATATTCAATTACTAAATCTTATATCATTCTGAAAATGCACTCGTGTCAGCGTGACCAGTGTCACACTGTATGTGGGATTACATCATGTCTCTCCATATGATATTGTGTCACGTATGGTTTATGGTCTTTTCATTTCCCTCGAGGGAACTGATAGGCGACCAACAAACACTAACATGACAGTGACTGTTCAGAGAAGTTCCTCCTTTTTAACTTCCATCCTTCATCACTTCCCAGTCCTGTTTTTCCTTAAACTCATATTTTCATAGACAGAATGAAGTCCGTCACAGGGACCGTTATTAACCCTCTCAGGTAAGAACTGCTTAATGTTTAATTATTTGTTATCTATCTATCTATCTATCTATCTATCTATCTATCTATCTATCTATCTATCTATCTATCTATCTATCTATCTATCTATCTATCTATCTATCTATCTATCTATCTATCTATCTAGTTAATCCTGTGGCTATATAACAAATATTATTATTGATTTACATTTATTGTGGCTCACAGTAATAATTTCCATGTGAGAAATGATCTTTTGTCGAATTGATCTACTTCTGAGTTTTTCATTTTGTGTAGTTTGTAGAAATCATTTGACATCAAAATGGTTGATTTGTTTTCTTGATGAGAGTTACATGAGAAAAAAATAAATTGGGGTTTTTACAGGGAGTTACAAGTTATATAACTGTATCTTCACACATGGTAATAGTTGGATACTGTGCTCATTTGCTGTCTTGCCAAGAGTTGGATGAGAAAATAAATACCACACTCATGTCCATGTGATTTGAAGCTGAAGCCAGCAGCAAGTTCGGTAATGCTCCATCAAACCACAACTTGTTGTTTTTAAACTTTTGTATGGATTAAACAAGATATAAGAGAGAGCTTCAGAGGTGTTGGTAGGTGTATTTTTCTTACAACTGTTTCCCCTTGATTTAAGTCTTTATGCTAAGCTAAGCAAACACTCTGCTGGTTGAAGTAGCTTCACATTTAACTCACATTTATGAAAAAAAGTTGTAATTGATTTTGTAACGTAACATCCCTACAGTGCTGAATAATGCAACAATGTGCAAAAATATATTCTCATAGATGCCTGATCAGCCCACCACTCCCTCCCTCCCTTCACCATCTGCCCCTCACACTGCAAACACATCCCTCCCGTCCACCTACCGACCCCTTCGACTACTAATTTACACCTATTCAAAGAAAGAGGAATTTGCAGTTTACAGTTGGAAGAGGGGAATGAAACAATCAATGTACAAACAATGTATAACACAGATGAATATAAAAGGAGTACTATGTTGCAGTCTCCAGAAAGGTTCTAAAACCACGCCAAATCTTCTTAAATTCACCAGGCTTACATTTATTTGCAAGAAATCACTGTCAAACAATTGTGGGGTTTTTTTTCTCCTCAGGAACAGAACAGGATCTTGCAGACAGGCTCTAAAATCTGTCCTGCTTTATCTCTGGGATGTTTACTCTGCACCTGCACCTGCTGGCAGACACGTCCTGACTCTACTGACTCTCTGTATCACACTCGCCATTATCACTGGCGGCCTGCTTCATCACTGGCTGTCAAACACTCTGAAATACAACGATGAAGCGTCGATTCAGACCACCTGCATCTACAGTGTGGCCATGTTCCTGGTCTCCTTCCTGTGTCACCCTCTGCGCTGCGTGCTCACCATGACTCTGCCCACCGTCTGCACCAAACAGGGACGTAAACTCCTCATCTCGGCCTCTGTCATGATTTTAGTTTTGAACGTCGTCCCTAATATCACAGTGAATGTCGGTGCGGTCGCACGCATCCTGAAGTGCACGGCTGAGGGTTTTACCAAGACTTTACTGAACTCATCTGAACCGTTGAACAAAGCAAAGCGAGACCTTGTTGAGGAAGCCATCAAAGTGAAAAGGGAAGACTTGAGCATCGTCACCAACTTGAGGAAGTTAGATCATTTCACACATGTTAATGTGTCAGAAGTCAAAAGCAGGTTTACTAAGATGATTGGGCAGATAGAGGTCAACTTCTCACATGCCAGGGACCTGATAAAAGAATACAAACTGTTGTCAAACCGGATCCTTGCTGCCATTTTTGTTGCTTTACTAATATTTGAATCTGCACGCTACTTGAAATCTTATCTGACATCAGTTCAGTTTGATAATGGCTACATTTCCAAAGAACTCCTAGATAAAGTGACTCCTGCTGGCAACAAAAAGACAGCTAAAAATAAAAAGTATCTCACGAGATACAAAATAACAAGTGATGAATGTACCTCTTGCTTCATAGCACTGGTTGTGGTAACATTATATTTCATTGCAATAACGTTAATAGTAGCTTTGGATCATGTTGTGTATCACATAGTGCAGGTGATTGTGCCATGGTTACTGGATTTTCCACCGACATCTGCCAGCATAAATGTCAATTATAAGGTAAGACAGCAACTGTTCCACCACTGCAGTCCCTTTTTATTGTTCCTGCTGTATTTGCTTCCTCACTTTTATAGCTTTCACGTATTTGCTCTTTCTTCTCGATCTCCCGATAGGTACAATGGTTCCCCCCTGCTTTTTGCATTATCCCACAATCCTGTGTCACACGGGAGATCACAAACTTCCACAGGGAATACAAGTGGACCTTCAACCCCGAGCCATCGCTCTGTGATGTGTCAACTTCAGCTCCGAACCAAGGAGTCCGGCTCCTGCTGGGTTGTCTCTGGCTGATGAGCTACTCTCTGGTGTTCCTCGAGGTTTACGCAAGACGGCTGCGCAGGAAGATCTCTGCATCCTTTTTCAGAGAGCAGGAGGAGAGGAGAATAGATTACCTGATGAAGAAAATACAAGTGAAGCTGAATAAAAAAGAACAAAAAGAGACAGTTTCTGTTGAGGTTGCCCGTGGCTGAACTTTCACTGCACAATGCAATGCTTGTCTAATTATTCTGATGTTTTTAGCCATGCTGGCAATGTGGCTACGTATGGCAACAACAACTATCAGATGGATTACCATGAAATTTTAGATAATCATTCATGTTCTCCAGACAATAAAGCCTACTGACTGATGATCCTCTGACTTTTCCTCTAGCGCCACCACAAGGTTCCCATTTAGGTTCTTAGTGAAATATCTCAACAGCTATCGGATGGATTGCCCGGAAATCTGGTTCTGACATTCAAGGTGCCAAGATGATGAATCCTCATGACTTTGGTGAAACCCTGACTGGTCATGTAGCGCCACCAGCAGCTCAAAGTTTTTACTTATAGAGTGAAATCTCAACATCTACTTGACTTTAGTGATCCCATTGCTTTTCCTCTAGCGATAAGGATAACATGAGTTGTTTTTAGTGACATGTTTCAACAAATAATGGATGCCATCAAATTTGGCACACACATTTATGTTCCCCTCAGGATGTATGAACTTTGGTGATACCTTAGCTTTTAACCTAGTGACATCAGGTCAAAACAATTATCCGATACTACCTGGAAAAGTGATAACATTTCCATCAGATTCCAGTGTGGCCAATAACAAATATGTCACATCCAGCACTGAAGTAAACCTGAAGGCCACTGAAATCAGTGTTTACTGTTTCATTTATTTTATAAGTTTAAGTGCAGTTAAAGACATTAAATGTGTGAGCAGTTGATAACGAGGATGATGCCAAATGTTTAATTATGGCTTTTTGTGGAGCAATGACTGCTACTCCTGTACAGAGGTGTGCATGTAGATGCATAGTCGAAGCCAAGATTGGTGGGATTGTGACATGAATGGCTTCACAGAAACAGAAACCTTCCACTGACTACCTCCATCGCAGCTGTCTTTCATATTCACAGACTCCCACTAGCACCAGAATTGTGGTGAATGGGAATCCACAGTGACTCACTCTGAGGTTCCATTGCAAAAAAATCAAACCTGTATCTGGTTTAGGACCACATATTGAAGTGAAAAGATCAGATTTCCTGTGATTTGTGCTGAAAAAACAGACACATATGAACAAAAAACAAATCAGATTTGGCCACTTTTGCCTGCAGTCTCAACGTAGCAGGTTTGTATCACATTAATCAGGGGTCTCATGTTGAGTTTCTGTTTTAACGAAATGTAAAGTGAAGATAGAACATCCTGTGTATGAGTCACTGCAAACAACACATTTTCCCCTGCAAGCGTACGGCCACTCAACAGCATCCTCTCACTCTTAAACCTAATGTGGTTTTTATAGATGTACCACCACATCTGCTTAATTTGCATCCACCTTGTTTGTTTGACAGGAACACGCTTGTTTTTTTTTTTTTTCACATAAAGGTCACAGAGCACGTATTTTAGCGTATATTTTTCTGTACTGTGTGTGTGCAGTGTTGTATTTCCTCTTGTGTGGACCAGTACAAACCTGTGTGCTATTTCTTGTTTTTTTTAAACCACTCAGCCCCACTAGATGCCACTATGGTGCTTTGGACAGATGAGGACAGAGAATAATACCCCTACTCTTCTGTCAGGAAATGAACAGCAGTAAATTGGATCTTACAATTTTTTTAATATTTCATAGGCCTAGATAACTGTAATAGATTAAATGAATCTTTTTCATGCGTACATCTAATAATTCGCCAGCCTATTTTAATCAGTGTGCCGTTCCAAAAAAATAAAAAATAAATAAAAATCACTTACAGTTCAGTACGCTCCTGCTCAAAACTCCCATGAGGCTTTGGGAGTTTATTTTAAGAAATCATCCTAGAATAATAATAGAATACATCTTTATTATCTATTTTTAATCCTGACATTTTGTCTGCCTCATGATTGTCTCAGAATTCAGCATCCTGTGTAAAGATGATACACTGTTGTTTGTCCAGAAATGATAAATTATTCATGTATTTGCTGTTACTATGAATTCTGTTCATCAGCGTGTTGCTTACTGTATGTGTGTGTGTGTGTGTGTGTGTGTGTGTGTGTGTGTGTGTGTGTGTGTGTGTGTGTGTGTGTGTGTGTGTGTGTGTATGTGTGTGTGACAGCTCTGTCTGGGCTCGTTCTCGTTAGAAATATAGCAAAGTAAAAGATTGATTTTTGTTAAAAATGTAAATAATAATGTATCTCTTAACACCCAGTTTCCAATTTTCTTTCTCTTTTAGTAGCTTTAAGGTTGGAAAAATCAACGTATTCTACACTAGACAGTATAATAATTTATATATTCTGCACGGAAGCTAACAAGCTTTGATGTTTACACTGAGTGAAATATTAGAATTAATTTAATATCGAAGTTTAATGAATAATTTCAGATTTCTTTATCTAGACCTCACTGTTAAGGTCAAGATCTGATGGCGGGTTTGCCATGAAGTTTTGTACTCTGTATGTCTCCAGAGGATGAATCCTACTGATTTGACGATTGCCTGACTTAGTGTAGTTAGATTTCTCCACAGCTATTAGATAGATTGCCAGGAAATTTGGTTCAGACATTCATGGCCAGGAGGAATTGTATTAACTTTGGTGATCCTCTGACTTTTCTTCTATCATCATAGCATTTCCTTTAGCTTCAGCTTTGTGTTTGACAGCTCTGTCTGGACTCATTCTTGTTAAAATGCAGTGAACTGAAAGATTGATTATTGTTGAAATAGAAATTAAAAATGTATCTCTTAACATCCAGTTTCCAATTTTCTTTCTCTTTAGTAGCTTTAAGGTTGGAAACCCCCATTTAGTCTACACTAGACAGTATCATATATTCTGTATAAGCTTGTTCAAAATCTGCATATGATGTTTACACTGGGTGAAATATCAAAACTCAAGACTCAAATAGAAATACGACTTCAGTCTGGCATGTTTGGTACCTTTGGAAAACTTCCAATCTCCACTAGAACGTAAAATAAATGTGGGTTTTAACAAATCTTTGGATGAACAGAATGAGAACAACTGGCACACCAGCAGGCAGGAAGCAGTCACTAATTATAATATTTGTTCAAACACAGTATAGGACAGGCTTCTTAGCATGCAGCAGTTCAGTCCATCAATTACCTGGACAAAAAACGGCTCTGCAGGATTTCTTTTTCTTCTGTGAGGCTGTTATCTGTTCATTAGAGGAAGCCTGGTGGATTGAACGTTCTGCGACTGAAAACTATTCTTCTATGAAAATGTAAGCATCTGTCATGCATTAGCATTCATACTGACAGTCAACTCCACAGGCAGAGGTTTAAATAGCTTTCCAAGCTCTAAGTGGTTTGTTAGAATCTGTTTTAATACCTTTGAGAAACATATTTTACCTAATGTTTTCAGCCATTGGAAGCAGGGTTTTTATCAGTATCAGCATTTACCACACACGGTCCTTAAATGCCACAGGAATAGCAATAATATTAATATTATGTTTGTTAATGTTTGTCCTTCAAGAAGCATTAAAATTGTTGAATTCTGCACTCCCGAATCTGTGCAAAACCAGTGAATCCGAAGATGTTAATTTGCCCTTTCACACAAGATGAAGAGTTCACTAAATTATGTCTGCTAGTGGCAAAAAAAAGGTCTGCTTGGTAATTAGTGCCATTTCATTTCAATGGCCAATCACTGCAGAGGCTGATGCTTTGAATTGCAGGCTACCTCCTCTGTTCTTTGAGTAATTATAGGGTTTATGGATACAGCGATAGCCACAGTAGTTGACCTGACATTCTGAGCTTGGATGGGGAGGTGGAATTGATTTTTAAGTTGGTGGCTGTGCAAGGCACTGTGTTGCAGTGTGGATATAATGGTGTGTGATGTGAAAGAGAGGGAGGGGTGCACTGGGGGAAAAAAAGGGAGGGAGAGAGAGAGAGAGAGAGAGAGAGAGAGAGAGAGAGAGAGAGAGAGAGAGAGAGAGAGAGAGAGATGTGGATAGCTAGAGCGGCTCTGGAGAGGGACTAAGCAGTCATCTGTGTTTCTTGGTTGTTTGCACCTGAGTGCTTCTACCATGCCAGAGTGAGTGCTGCCTTTTGCAAATGATGGTAAGCTGCCCATTTTCTTCTCTTAAAAATATTTGCAGCACATTTATATCCTTTGATTTTCTTAACTTGAATGTTTTAGCTATTTATTCCTGCTGTGTTTCCTCTGCTTAGGGGCTGTACAAAAGTAATTTAGGGGGAGGTAAGAAAGGGGGGGAGGGTTATGCATTTGTTTCTTTTTGCTGTAAGGAGGGTAGTCTGAGGGATTTTTATTTTTACTCACACCAGATTTATATTTCATTCCTCCCTTGGCCTATATTAAGATTTGAGTTTAACTTTTTAGTATGTCTTTATTATAAAATAGAGAGTGACTGGAATATTCCTAATTTTGTTATGTTTTCTATTAAGTTGGAAATGGCTGTTTCCACGTATAATGAGCACATTGGCAGCTTTGGTGTTGATTATATTAATATGTAAAAACCTGCAATAAAAACATGGCCACTTGGGGGCAGTGGAGACAAGTTATGAACATAAAATTGACATATTATAATATAATATTTTCCATTTATATGGTGAATTTAGCAAACAGTGATTTATTTACACATCCAGCAGTTAAGTGGGGGACATTATAATTGATTTGAAGTCGTGTCTCTGGTCACCTGATGAATGTAAGTCCAATACTTATTCTCTTTTAGCTCTGTTTTTGGTCTCCAACTCCTGAGGAAAATAAATATCTGGCTCAGTAACACTTAATGTGGATAGTCTGCCAATAGATAGTTTATAGAGTATTTTAACATTTTGACAGATTATCTTATGTGACACTTCATGTACATACCCAGATAAATACCAAGATTTTAACAAAATCTTTTTCACAGAGGTGTAATATCATAAAACGGTTGTTAAATCTCAACTAATAAGCTGTTGAAATGTTACAAAATACTCTATGAGGTATCTGTATACTTGTAGGTGGACCATCCAAACCAAGTGTTAACTTTGGCTTGTAGCTGCTAAATGCTCCACTATGTTTAACCAGCTAGTTACTAACTGTGTCTATCTGCTGTTGTGTGCTGAGCAGTTAGCGTACAGTGTATTTTTTAGAGCTTTTTTACTGACAGCTAACAGCTGCCTGGTGCACAGTCCAACGGAAATTATTAATAATGCTGGGGAGGATCTTACTTTTTCAAGTGAATTATAAAATTCAAACTACCTCCTCTCCCCAGTCTTCATACAGTCCCTATCTATTGTTTCTCCCTGTTTCTGTCTTAAGGACTCTTGTTTTGTGCCCCTGGAGATCAACTGAATTGTGGCCACAGGACTTGAACACGATGGAGAACAACACGACCATCTTTCAGGATGTCACTCGGGTTGTAAATCGGACTGAAATGCCTCTGAACCCTCTTGAAGAGCAGGTCATAACAATATTTTTGACAATGCTAATCTGTGTAGTTGGGATTGCTGGCAATGTCATGGTGGTGCTGGTTGTGCTGCGCACTAAACACATGGTCACCCCGACTAACTGTTACCTCGTCAGTCTGGCTGTCGCAGACCTCATTGTGCTGCTTGCTGCTGGGCTCCCTAATATCTCTGATGTTGTAGCCTTCTGGATATACGGATACACAGGATGCTTGTGTATAACATATCTTCAGTACCTCGGCATCAACGTGTCGTCCTGCTCCATCACAGCCTTCACCATCGAACGATACATTGCTATCTGTCACTCCATAAAAGCTCAGTTCATATGCACCGTTTCCAGAGCCAAGAGGATCATAGCTGGAGTCTGGATCTTCACCTCACTCTACTGCATTATGTGGTTCTTCTTAGTGGACACAGATGAAACTGTCTATACCAACGGAGTGGTGGTCACTTGTGGCTACCGTGTCTCCAGGAGCTTCTACATGCCAATCTATTTCCTGGACTTTACTTTGTTCTATGTGATCCCCCTCGCTGTGGCCACCGTGCTGTACGGGCTCATCGCGAGGATCTTGTTCATGAGCCCTCTGCCCTCACATCTGAACGACAGAGCCGGAGGAGGGTCGGTCCACCAGGGTCACTCCAACAGCACCAACAAGGCCAACAAGGGTGCAGTCTCTGCAAGGAAACAGGTAATGTGATGGAGAGGCTAGAATTATGTCCAATCACAACAACTTTTGTGCAAATTTGACCAATTATTGTAGTTTCCTTCACAAAACGGTGAGCCATATGTCACCAGACTCACTTCCTTGTTTCTAATTGTGAAGATGCAGACCATGAAGGCATGTGCAATGCAAAAGTCTCACATTTACCCCAAACAGTGTGATTTTATTCTCACAAGTTATCTTTCATTTTTAATGAGTTTTACACAAATAATACAACAACATTTTAAAGAAAAACTGCGATGAAATCAGACATTTTAGGCCACAAGAATCCCACAAACAGCCCATGAAATCCTGGATTTGCCAGACATTCATGTTTCCCAGAGGATGAATCCTACTGATTTGATGACCACCACTATGAAGATCACATTTGTGATTATGACTTTTAGTTTATTAACAACTATTAGATGGATTGCCATGAAATTCAGACATTCATGACCAGGATGAATTGTAATAACTTTGGTGATCCTCTGACTTTTCTTCTAGCACCATAATGAGGTCCAGTAGTTTGGATGATGACCAAATATCTGCACTACTAATGACATCAGCTTAGCTACACTGCGTGTTTAGTTCTATTTAGAAATGCTATTAAACTACATTAAACTAAGATTGTGAACTTGGTAAACATTATACCTCCTAAACACACAGTGCTGGTCAGTTTTCGAAACCTCCACAACTTTCTGACATCAGAGTTTGGCATGTGTGACAATTTCTATAATTTTCTGCAAACTGACAATCCGACATTCACTTCACGTTGTGATTGGCCATCTGGGTGAAGATGAGTCAGGGAGTGAACTTCACTCAAGCTCTATGTTTTCATTCTTTACACCAGTGGTTCTTCAATAATGTACTCCCTTTGAAATATTTCTTCCACAATCCAGTGGAGTCCGCCATCAGTGTCTGATTTATTAAACAACAACATGTAAGTGTAAAAGCAAACAATGCTTTGGAAGGGTTGCAGCTCGTTGAAGTAAATAACATTAAAACATATTTTTCCTGATATTGACAGCATTTCATTGGCTCTATTTTTTTGGTTCTTTTTCACTTTTAGCTTTAATGCTGCTACGTTTTAACCACAAATCCATTTTATTGATTTTCATCTGCCATTCAGTATCTAAACTGGCTTCCCGCTCACAGCGAACAAACATCATCATGAACGTGATTGCGTTCGTTGCTCTTTTATTGTGTGAGGGCGGCAGTTAATGATTACATTGAAAAAAGGCCTATTGGTGGCCCTCGACCTGTGGCCCTTTGCTGCATGTCCTCCCTCCTCTCTCTCCCCCATTCACTGTCCCTATTAATTGAAGGCAATAAAGCCCTTTTCAAACCATCCTTTAGTGTGGTCACTCAGAACACCGCAGTCATACAGCACATCGTACAAACAGTTGTGATCTAGAAGAACCTGTGAGCATGTAAGCATACTGACATTGGCATTTAGCACAGCTGTCCCCATCAACCTCACAGAGTTAGCACAGGTTGTTATGTCATACAGTGTGCCTGTTAAGATAATTATAATTGCACTCTTATGTCCTTGTCCTATGTCCTCTTATGTCTTGTGTCCTTGCTCTTCTGTCTCTTTCTTTGTGATACCAGATAACAAAGATGCTTGCCGTGGTGGTCGTCCTCTTCGCGTTGCTCTGGATGCCGTACCGAACCCTGGTGGTGGTCAACTCCTTCATCGACCCGCCTTACAACAACACCTGGTTCCTGCTCTTCTGCCGGATGTGCATCTACACCAACAGTGCCATCAACCCCATCATTTACAACCTCATGTCTCAGAAGTTTCGCGTCGCGTTCAAAAAGCTCTGCAAGTGCAACTGGCAACGCAAGGAGAAGGCGGCAGAGTACAATGTGCCGATGTATTACAGCGTGATAAAGGATTCATCCCACGAGAGCAATGAGCTTGTCACAGAGCAGGAGGAAGTGAGCGGCCAAACCACCAAGAGGTTCAACAAGACGGATGATGATGCAAGCACTTTAAGTATTTCTTAATAAAGGCTTTGCTGAGTTCGGACAGACTTTATGATAAATCATTTGTGAAAATCTTTCATTTTAATGTTAGATATTGCTGTTATTTCCACCTGTTAGAAAAAGAACTTATAGATAAACACATATTCTTGTTGTTCGCTGTGACACAAGTTGTATTTGTGGTGTGGTAGTTGTGGTACTTTTACATCAATATTGTAACTGTGTTGTAAATACAGCACGTGAAACCAGGCTTTAGTGTACTTCACACAGCTTAATGGGAACTAATGGCATCACAATGTGTGTCACCATTTCACAATAGTGTAAGTGGATCTTTGAAATATCATAATCACCATTGTTGTGCACATAAAAAAAAAAGACCCGGCAAAGATGGACAATTTATGTGAAACGTGATATTGTGGGTGCATATTATGAATTTTGCCTTCAGACAATGTCCAGACTTTATGTTAACTAGTTCTGTCATGAATCAGCACTGATTTTGTGCAGCAATGACCTAATCAAATTATCAGTATAATATGTCTCTTGATAACAAGTGTACTTGTGCTTTTCATGCGCTCAGGCTGGAGTGCTCCTCAGATGTTCCACGCTCTTCAACAGCACTGATGAACAAACAGCACAGTTTTTCACCCTTTTTTATACATTTATTCAGTTTTAACAAGTCGACAGTACATAAAAAAACCAACTGCGAGAGAGAGAGTTCTAACTGTGCAGCCGTATGTTTCTGACTGTGTCCATATACTGTATGATTGAAAATGGATGTAGTCTTTGTGATGTCACACATGAGTTTCTAAAGAGCTGTTGTGAAGCTCAAATGTTTTTTGCTGTGAACATATTTATTTCTGATCTATAGTTGGGCATTTTAATATGGGGCCTTATGGAGATTGACTCACTTCTGTAGCCAGCCTTAAGTGGCCATGTGAGGAACTGCAGTTTCTGTTGGCTTCATTTGCCAACCAAGGACGTTGCAGCTAAATCATTTTTGGTATTTAATTTAAAAAACCTCATCTAGGTGGATATTTATTGAGAGGACAAACTGAGCTTATTGTCATAAAATATACATTTAAAAAATGCATTTGTTTGTCATGACCAAATACCTGCAAAACTAATGACACCCTCTGCCTCAGCTGTACCTTGTGTTTAGTGTGAATTAGCAAATGTTAGCATGCAAATGCATCCGTGTTATTTATACAGCATCATGACCATTATATATATGTTAACAGAGTAGCTACTGTAAGCAGCTTCCATAGACAGGTGTGCAAGGCTAACTACTTAAACTAGTCTCTACACCGCCATAGTCCACCTACACAGCTGTTCTCACTCATGTTGTCACATTAGACACCCTCTCAGACCTGACTGACATCTCATTCACTCTCCTCATAGATTTATTACACTTGTTGGACATAATCATAATTAGATTAGATGATTATTAAATAATAGGCTTTGGTGTCATTGTGTAATTCCAAGAGTAGCTCCACTCCACCTAACTAGAGGTCTGATTATTATTTAAAATGCCTGTGTGGGTGCAAGGCCTTTAATATTAAGTGTTTTAAGCCTCAGCAGCAAATAATTACTATACCAGTACTTCCTCTTTTTCTCCTTGACATTGTCACCGGATTTACCAGCTAAAAACAACCCCTCAATCCTTCTTCTGAGATTATTTCTGACTCCAGATTCGCGTGTGGGAGAAGTTCATATCATTAGACTTCCAGTCTGCCAAACTGGGCAGCAGGAGGTAATAATCTCTGAAGCTCTGATAACAAACAAATCAGTTCCAATTCAAAACATCAGCCAATTCAGAGAATATACATAAAGCCTTTTTTAGCCACTGGAGAGACATGCAACAAATCTGACAGCAAATGCATCATGGGGAACATGTTGTGACGTTAAGTGTTGCCAACGAGTTTTCTGTCTCCCTCGTCTCGTTGCTGTTGAAATGCTGTCAGCGGCATGTCTCAACATATCCAGCTCTCGAGACTCATGTATGATTCCTTTTCGCAATCGACATATTTATATATTCTGTATACTGTACACATGTGAGCCCGATGTTGATTGTGTGTTTTTAGCATATTTTGTAAAAATGCTCGTAGTTTCCTGTGTACTGTGGGATTAACAAATTGTCCTTTTACAGCCCTAAAAAATTTACATTTTCTTTATTCATGAGAAGTTTTTTGTGTCAAATAAATGTTAAAATAAATCATCAGCATTCATCTAGTATTTCCTTTAGAAAATATAGATTTAATTTAATTGAAACTGTGTTTGCATACAGCATCAGCGCTGGCCCTGAATGGGGATAACAGATTATTTTCAAGGACACATTTATTATTCTCTTCTGCTTTGTTTTGCATTAATTAGCCCATGTTTGATTGAGCATATCACATCTGTGTTTGCTTGTGTTTCCAGGTTCCTGTTGCGGCCCAAACGTGTAAAAAATAAAAAATCAAGACTTACACCTTAGCATGTGACATATGACACATGACACTAAGAAAAAAGAGCTACATGCAGCTTCAACAACACGTCACATTGGTTTGGGTGCCTTAGAGTGAGGTTACTGTCCATAATTAAACTTGTCAGTGTTTTCTAATGTGGGAGCCATATTCTCTGTCACGTCGAGAATATTTAAAGCAATTAAGTCCCTCTGGACATTGTGCAGGCTGGATAGATGCTGATAAATTCCATATAAGGAGTTTTTATGATGAAAGACATGTCAGGAGGGTCTGGAGAAAAGAATCAATGAAATAAGAACTACACACTTACAGAGAGACCTCCAGCAGAAATGGTGCTAGTGGCTCACTTGTACCCACAGCTGCCATTTATATTTGTTCTTTTCAGCTCTTAGATGTAACAACATGGATCAATAATATACTGTTTTGTTGCATATCAAATAGAAGAATACCTTTTTGCTTAACTGAATGGCTCTTTTGTGCTTTCTGGCTATTATTCAGTCTCACATTTTATCCAAAATTCAATATCTTTTCTCAAGACTTTCATCTGAAAATTGGGTTACTTCCTTTTATTCCTGAAAACTTTTTTCAAAGATTTAAGGCTTTAATCTTGCAGTTTCAATACCTTCCTCTGCTTGGTGGGTCAAATTTGGTAGCAAACTAAACTCAAATGTCCAGACAGACAACGCTAGCCACTTTCTGTGCAGATGTAACTCCTTTTAGAGCAACAACTTTAACAAATAGTGGCAGGCTGGCCCATTATGTCGTGTTGTTTGACAGCACGCTCTGCTTGGTAATGGAAGTTCTGAACAGGGACTTGTCAGATCACAGATTTATTCAGTCTTCTGTAGAAAATAACCTGCAAGGTGATGTCAAAGAGTATTCCCCTTCATGTAACAAAGGAATAATTCAACAGTTCATAAACTGTTCAGAGTGACAATCAAGAACTTATTTTCCTCCAGTTGCTTTTCCCCAAAGCTTGCACTTTGCAGTTTATTAGCTGGTGAGAGAAGTGTTTTTCAGTATGATTAGCTTTCTTTATTCCTCTCCTTTTCACTCATACAGTAGAGACTGTGTCCACTCATTTTGTACTACACCTTTTACAACATTTCATGCAAAGAAAACCAGAAAACATAGAAAACTAGCCTGCTGTCCAAAGGCTACAAAATCTTCCTACCAGCACCGATAAAGCAAAGTGAGTGTTTTTAAAGCTTTGATTATGATGTGGATTGTGTTACCTTATAGGCTAGCTGTTTCCCTCTGTTCCAAGTCTTTATGCTAAGCTAAGCTAGTTGCCTCCTGCAGCTGTGGCTGCAAATTTAACGTACAGACGTGAAAAGTGGTATTGAATCTTCTCATCAAACTCTCGTCAAGAAAACTTACAAGCCTATTTCTCAAAATGTCAAACTTCTACTTGTCTTTGTTTTATTACATTATAAACTGAATAGTTAGAAAAAATCACAGACAGAGCAGCAATGTCTAAACTGTCAAATTTAAATGAGAGGATGCTAGTAGAGAGTCTTCCCAAACACTTTAAACACAGTAAATCTCACGCCTGGTGCCCAGTGAACCCGCAACGTTCACTCACAACGCATTTGTAGCTGGGACATCACCACCGGGCAAATTCAAGGCTTTAATGACCAAACAGATGCAGCTGCTGCACAGATGTGAAGGCATGAGGCTGAAAGCTAAGTTTGCAATTGTTATGGTCCATGGGAAGAAAATGAGCTAAATATGCAGGTTCATTCATAGTGGAAAAAGTTACAGCGTCTTATTATCAAGCTTACTTTTGATAATGATGATGATGATGATGATACAGCAGCTCCATTAGCAACATCACATAGACATAAATTAGGACAAAGATGGTAACAATGTGTATTCACTGTTCAGGACATGGTTGGGCTCAGAGACAATGTTGTTAGTCAGCCTTAATATATTATTACTGAGCAGTTTTGACTTTAAAGAAGTGGACAAACATTCGTCAATAATACTGCATTTTCTGTCCAGTGTTGGGCAGTAATTCATTACTAGTAATAATACTACTTTTCCCAGTAACTAGTAGTGTAACTACTACTAATGAATTTCTGTATGAGTAATAATATTACAGTTACTCTTCCAGAAAAGAAGTTGTTGTTGTCACCGTCTACTGATTTGAAGTCCAACAATCCAATCACATCCTTGGATTCATTTTTGTCATTGTGAAGGAAACTAGTTTGAAAGATGGAAACATCAGCAGCTGGAACTCCATTACTAAATCTATTTTACAGGTAAAGTTACTATTTAGATCTTTATTTTACATACACAACATATGCCAAGCTTTTAAAGATACATTGTTATAGATTAACTATCCAACAGGATATAAAGAACTTGTTCCTTCTCAATCAACTAAAAGATTGAAAAGCTTCACAAATGTAATAACAATCCAATAAATATAACACTGACAAGCGCCATCCTGCCACCCAACTTTATTTTCATAGATCAGTATTGCTACTTTTCTTTTTCCCACCACTGAATAATGGATCATTATGTGGGTACATCTTTTTGAAAACAGAGTTTTATGTTAATTCAGATAACTTACAGCCCCCCCCCCCATCTTCAAACACACATTTGCTGCCAAATGTAGCATAATCTCATCATTCAGACATCTGTTTGATTAATACTTCTGAATGTGTATCAAAGATGAACCACAGAAAGTCGCTACACCACACTGAGCTTAATTTAAAGATCATGAATAAATCACATGATGAGTAACCGCTAATACAGTAAGATAGGTAGCAGCTAGTATTATATATTTTAATCCCCTTTGATAATAGAGAACACGAAGAGCGGCTCTTCGGTGCGAATGAATAATTCATCCACTGCTTCTGTCAAGAACTCTTGTCGTCTTAGTATCAACACAAATAATCAAAGGCCAACCAGAGTGTTCTGCATTGTTTCAAGAAGTCCATTACGCTGCATGAAGAGGCTGTTTATTATTTCTTGTGCATTAATCCTCCCGTGTTTGAATAAATGTATCTGTTCCAAAGGCTCTTTCCCTGAAACTACACAAAGCAGGGAGGCAGTAGGTGGGTTTTAGCACATATAATACTGTATTCCAGTACTCTCAAAGCCAATGTGAAGGTGGTAATCTGATGAATATGTTTTAGTGGAATTAAAGGTAACATTTAGGAGGAAACTGGCAGAATATAATATAATATTTTCATTAGTGTATAATCACCTGAATATAGGAATCGTTGAGTTTTTGTTACCTTAGAATGAACCGGTTTTATCTACAGACGCCTTGGAGTCCGTCACGTTTAACCACCATGTTTCTACAGTAGCCAAGAAGGGACAAACAAACACTGGCTGTAGATAGGGCCCTTCGCCTTTTTGTGAGTTTCGTGGCCATTGCATTTTCTCTTGCACAGCCTGTACTCATTCCCAGGGTGTTAAATCCAGATGCAAGTCGTGTTCAGTTAGTTGCAATCTGAAACTTCTCCATTAGTAGTGGCTGTGGCTCAGAGGTAGAGCGAGATACTGAACCCCAAATTGCTCCATGATAATATATATATAACTGTAACTATAACTATAACTGTGTGTGAATGAATGTTTCCGTTCTGATGAGCAGTTGGACCTTGCATGGCAGCCACTCCCATCAGTGTTTGAATGTGCGCGAATGGGGTGAGTGTGGCAAGTGTACAGCGCATTGAGTGGTCGTAAGACTAGAAAGGTGCTATATAAGTACAGTCTATTTACCATTTACACACTGGTCCTTTAATAGAGGGGAAGATAGGATTTATTAGATACAAATATGAAATCATGGCATCAAGGGCAGGGCATACATAACAATAATTAGCAGTGCTGCAGCTTAATATCTTTACAGTTATTTCCCAGTTGCAGTGTAGATGATATAGTGTTGTTTACAATTATGGCTCCCACCCTCGGGGTCAGGAACCCTCCCGAGGTCACAAGATACATCTGTGTTGTTTTGTTTTATTTTTTGGAAAGCAGACAAAATCTGCTTCTGCTACACAGAAAAAACACGATATTCAATGGATACTGGATACTTTAACGTTTTAAGGCCCAGTCGCTCTAAACGCTTTTATCAACTAAACAAATCAAACAGAAATTAGAAAAGAGACTTCCAGCTGATAATGAAAGAAGCTTAGATGAGATTTAGATGACATCGCACTTGTGGGTGAAACATTTGTTGTTGTTAAAGCTGAGGTGAACTGTGTGGTTTATTTATGATACACAGAGGACAGCCGTATAAACAGAACTTCTTGTTACACCTCTAATTCCTGGCTTTAAAGTACAGAGTAAAATATGGTCACGAGTGAGTCAAATATTTAAAGAAATAAATCCACTTGTCTCTTATATTTAGTGACATGCTTAAACGCAGCTGATGAAGTCTAAATATATTAAGTTAGAGTGTTTGAATGTGCTTTAGAAGACAGACTGCAGTCATCAGGTCCTGTAAGAGATCCTTTTTATCAGCTGTTCTGGTGCCGATGTGGTCTGTAGGTTGCTCCACCACTCCGGTCCAGACTTAAATATCTCTCAACTATTTGATGGATTGCCATGAAATGTGTACGGCTCCACCCTGAGGTAATAAAGAGCATTTGGTTTGGGGATTTGTCCGTACCGCTGTGTGCTGATGATGATGTAACTCTGCCTTCACCAGACCATGATTTCTAAAGTGTGCTGGAGCACTGCTCTCCCAAATAAAGGTGGGTTGTCACATCCAGTTGCTGCAGGGATATCGGTGTTGTACTGGACTGAATGTTTGCCACTGTGACCCTGATTCACATATGTATTACTCTATTTACACATTTCTCTAAATAATGTACAGAAAGACCTTGAAATTCATACAAAATGGTGAGTTATTGTGTGAGATAATATGCAGTTTTGAGGCTATACACTGTTCCCAATCTCTACAAACAATGAATGTTACCTTGTCTACTACAATATAATTTAATTAAATATAATTAAAGCCCTCCACTAAAAATATGTTTTTCTTCTTGTTCCTACAGTGTGATGTTTGATCTTCGCTGTGCAGAATGATGTATGTGCAGAGTTTAACACAAGAAGGATGTTTTCACATTAAATCTGCTCAAAGCGGAAAGTTTCTCTGAGCTCACTAAAAAAAAAATCTGATTTCAAGCAGTGGGGCCTATGAGCATGATTTATAACCTCACAAGTAGTCTGGAAGTCAATCCTGGTCCAGTATGCAATTTATACAAGTGTGATGTAGAAACTTGAAGCCACCAGTGCACAAACACTGAGAATGGACTTTATGGTGAAGTAGAAGACAGCTTGTGTCCAGCAGGAAAACTTAACTTAACACTAGAAATTTAAAAAATAGCATATTCATAGATTCTGTAATTCAATTTAATTTATTTATTAAGATATTTGGGTTTTTTTTATTCCTTTATTTTTTTTATTTTTATTTTTATTTTCTCAGATAAAAACACACATTATTGTTCCAAGCAGACTATTTGTATATATGCCTTAATACATGTCTGAGGGGATCTTTAACTACATTAAGGACACTGTAGGTTCAGGCAGTGCACTCAATATGGATCCAATTAATTACCATAGCAACACGGTATACTCTCCCCAGGACATAATCCAAGTAAACCTTGTTGTGTGACAGAAAAGTAAGTTAACTGTTATTGAGGCTGCTCTCTGGCTGTGTTGATGTTAAGGAGGTAGTTTGTGTTCAGTCAGTCATTATTGCCTGTTGTTATCAGTTAGCAGTGGCCAGGCTTGTAACAGATTACAGGTCAGGGTACAAAAAAAGGTAACTGTAATCCATTACAGTTACAGGGGGGGAAAGGGCATACTCAGATTACAGTTACATTTAGTAAAAAGTCTCCACAAGTCTTTAAAGCAGAAAAAAACATTTTACTGTCTGATTTTCTTAATAAAAAGCAAGTTTTTCTTTTTGTTTTATAAGGTCACTTTGTTCTGTCGTCTTATAGTCTTTATTTGGTATTAAGGTAATCCTAAAGAAACTGGATGTAGTAATCAAGTTACATTACTTACAATATTGTGATACTCGGATCAGGGTACTACAGGTAATTAGTAAATGTATCAGATAACATTCTTAAAGCAACCCTCCCACCCCCTCCAGTAGCAGACCCAACAGCAGAGGTTGAGACACAGTAGCCACCTAATGGTACAAGTCTCTCATTACACCAAATTACACAAGAAACAACACTGTAGAGACAAATGTTTACTCCTCAATTCCAAGTTAATATTACAAAGACGAGACATATTCTGGTGGCTAATGAATGTATTGCATTGTACTGACAGGAAATGACAGATTTTATCAGAGCTGCAACTTTCAAAATATGCAACATGACAGTTTCAAATTTATAAACTTAAATGAGCTGCTTTCAGAGCTGTTACCCCATCATCTATGTGAGCCTGCCAATTTCCTGCTCTCGCCAAAATCACTCCCATATAGTATATTTCTGTCCACCCATTAATTCGAGTGTGGACAGCGGATGGAGCATGTGAATCCATCCTGCTGTGGAGAGCTCTCAAAGATTCCCACAATGGAACGGAAAATAATGGTGCCCATGTACATGCAAACTACTTCCTGCTAACAATCTCACGATGCAATCTCTGTATTTTATATGTGATTCTAACCCTGAAAACGATGATTTATAAGTGTATGAAATCTCAGTTCCCAGCTCACTGATGATAGAGAGAACAAACAACTGATTTCAGACGCAGCCTCTGTAAATTATCAGCCTATATTATTAATTTTTTTTTGCAGGTTGAATTGTGGGACCGTGTACGTCACTTATTTTAGTTTTTTATCAGTATAAACTCAGTGAAGTGTGGCACAGTCAAAGCATCCATGTGAGTTTATTCACCAACAAGTGTTAGAATAGAAAATCCTCCATTTATTACTCTGAATTTATTGATGCTACACCTCATAAAACCCTCAGCGGGCTGTAAATATGACTTATGAGCTGATGCTCTTCGTCAGACATCCAGGCTTAAATCCTAAAGCGAGTCTCCTCATCCCAGTGCCACATGTGTCTTATTGTATGACGCTGGAACAATATAGCATTGTATTTCTCAATGCATTGAGTTCTCCTTCACTCTCCTGAATATTTTATATACAGTCATTTAGAATCAGGGGGTTATTAGCATCAGAAACCTACTTCAACATGAAGGTTAAGGACAGTTGCTATAAGCAACTGTCCTCAACGCTTTTATCGCTTTTATGAGCTTTTATCCTGTGCTGTAAGATTAAAGTGATTTTGCTGAAGATGTGCAGCTGTTTATGTGCATGTACATGTTTACAGGAGCTGAATGAGTCTTTTGTATGTGTTTGTTTGTGTAAAACCTTCTCTGCTCTTCAGAATAGCCTACATGAGACAGTATGTCATCACTTAAATAATACAGTTTTTTAATTGGAACATCAAAGCTGCTTCTGTCTGAACACCTAGAAATAGATTTCATAGGATTTTTGGTAAAAGAAGATATAAGTATACTGCTCTCTTTAAAGTTATAGTTCAGAATTTTAAGAAATATACTTATTTTCTTACTTGAAGAGAGTTAGATGAGAAGCCACTCTCTTATCTGTCCATAATAAAAAAAACATTCCTATGAATATTATATAAAATTTCTGCCAATAGATCTTTAGTAATAGTACCTTTAAAATTACTACACGTGTTTCTAACACTGTTAAATGAACAGAAACAAAAATGCTGAAGCAGAGCCAGAAAAGATGGGAAACTTGACTTGCAGTCATAAAAAACAACACAGTACACACAAAAACAAAAGTACAAAAAAATGTTTCCTGTACCTACAATATTCAGAACACAATAATACAACAACTATACTCTCTAAGATGTTAAGTTACATGTGCAGATTATTGCACAAGGAACAGAATCCTCTAAATCTACAGCCTGAGGGAAGAGTGTCAAACTGATACTGACACTCGCTTTTTTGCAGCCACCGTAGTTCCTCCTTCGCACTTGGAAGGGTAGAGGGAAGTGAGCGTGTTGCAATCTGCGACTAGACTGCTAGATGCCTTTGAAACCTTAAAGTAAAGGATCAGATTGCTTCTTCCACCAACGTTTGTTGCTACTTTATAATAACGGCGTTATCCAGGTGTGTGAAGTTTTAAAGAATTCAGAAGAGTTCATAAATGTGGATGTAGCATAAAAACGTGGCTTGTGATGATAAAGCACACATGTGAGTGAATGCTTCACTAGATGTGCAAAGCTTTCATCATTATCCAGCCACAGCAAACAGTTTTATATTGATTTGTGGTTATCAGTGTACTTTGAACCTTTCTGAGGCCTCACTGAATGTTTTTCTGTCAATACTATTGTCTGAGATGTTACATTTAAATTCTTTAAAAAATAAAGTACTCAGCAAAAGCAAACTGTGTGAGGTATGAATGAACCAGCATAAGAACTTTGTTGTTTAAAACATGCTGGGATGTTCAGAAAAGTGATAATCTTGTATGAGTGATCATGCATACCTGCTGTGTGTTAAGCAGAAGCCTGACTATCCATACATTAAACTACTGATGAGAACAAAATCTGTGTATTTACCTATGTAGTGTTAGCTTTTCAGTTTGTGAATCATGTGTTTTAATTTATGCAAACATCATTGATTAAACAATTGTGTTGTATTTTCTATTAAAAGGGTGAACACTGATTAATTGGACATTTTTTGGAAATGATTCATATGAAATAAATATATTTAAAGAAAATGTGACATGGAAAATAAGGAACATTTAGAGTGCTGGATTAAAATTAATCCAATCCAATTAACTTTTAACTGATTCATTACATACAAATGTCTGAAGGGCCAAAACAGTTACCACCCTGCAGTATTACTGTATTGCTGCTGCCTGAAGGATATAAAACATTATTATAAAACCTTACTGATCACTGTCTAACGTAATGAATTTGTACATTTGATGGGTTTAATGACCAATAATGATCATAAATAAACAGATGATGGGTCTATCTGTACTGTTTATCACTTGTAAACACAGAGGGGATTCATCTAAATCAGTGTCACTGTAACCTCTCTTCAGTTGCTCCTTCAGGTAGAAAACACATTTCATGTACAGAGGTGAAATGGTCGTGATCAATACTCCCGGCTCTGCAATCGCACACAGAGATCTCTTTCATTGAGCCACACAGCCGTCAATAGTGTGTGGTAAATTCATATTTTATATGTCCCTGGAGGAGAGGATTTTTCTATACTGTACTCTCACCCTGTTAATGTTTATTATTTAGTGATTTCTGCTCGGCCTAAATGGAGAAATGTGGACAGAGAAGAAGCCTGAAAGAAGCAATTTTGGGCCATTAAAGCTAGAGAGGAGATAACGTTGGGGAAACTCACAAGAGACGGCTACATTTTGAATAGCGTCCCCTTCAACTGAGAGAGACAGAGTCAAGCCCGAGACATTGCCAACGAGTTTTGGCAGCCAGGCATACGTTTGCAACTGACATGGATTGGCCACCTGGTAACCAAGGTTACTAAGCGGCCAATGTTAATGCCCGATTTTAAACTAAACCAGTACCCGTTCTCTGGACAAAGGCACTTCAAAAATGTTTTGTTTGTTTTTTTTAAGGAGGAGGAAGAAGAAAAGAACATATAGAGACCAACTTGAATATTTGTCGAGTCTGAGTGCAAATACCAATGAGACCGAGACAATAGAAAAGTCCAGACTCAAGTCCAAAACCGGACTCAAATACTACAGTTAGACTACAAAGTTCAGGGAAATTACAAATTCCCCCTAAAACAAAACAAACCACACAATTACCTGTCTCTTAGTTCATGTTGAAACTATTATTAAACTACTATTGTTTGATCTGTTGCCTTATCCAGACTTTTTGTTCATAGAATTTTTCTACTTCTGTGTTTCTTTTCTTGCTTTGTTTAGCTGTGCAAACGGTTGTAGGTACAGGTGGAACTATACATTTCGGCTGGTCTTTCTCTGCCATTATTGAGCGACTATAGCTCGGTACCTTTAACAATAACTGCCCGGCCAGCTTGTATGAGAGTCTGATCATGTGCAGAGAGTGGAGGAGGGGCAGTGCGTGTTAAGGTAGACAAGTAGGAAGGTAGACAGGCAAAACAGCCAACCAATCAGTTCATTCAGTCCAGATGAAACGATGGCTGGGTTTATTACAGGCCTGTGTAAAGAGAATTTCAACCAGTGTAACACAAAATGCTTCTGAAATACATTGACAGGGTTTGGAGGGTTACTTTAAATGTAATCTGATATAATTACTAATTACATGTTAAAAAGGTCAATAACCTAATCCAAGTATCACAATGTTAAAGTAACAATAGAACAACGTAACTTTTGAAAAGAAAATCCTCACTATGACAACTAACATGCTGATGTTTGGCAGGGAGACTATAATATTGACCATCATCATCTTAGACGATTGTGTTAGCATTAACTAATTAGCACTGAACACAAAGAACAGTTCAGTCTGATGGGAATGTTGTTGGTTTTGTGGGTATTTTGTCATTGTCTATATGAAATTTCCTGACAGTCAATAAAATGGCTATTGAAATATTTCAGTCTGGACCAAAGTGGTGGACTGACCGATCGACTGACAGAACAATGTTGCCGTCCCTAGAGCCGGTAGCGTGGCTAAAAATAAAAAATAAATTAAATTATCCCTCCACCTTTTTCTCACAAAGTACTTTTGTCAGTTTTTACCTGATCTCTCAACTCTTTTAAAAGCAGACTCTCCTTTGATGTACTGAAGCAGACGATAGAAAGACATATTTGACTGATGAAAAAGCCTACAAGCTGTCTTTATTACACTTGTCACCAGAGGAACTTAATTCAGCCTGACAGCTCCATTTCACTGGCGATGTCAACCTTATTGCAGCTCAGTGTCCCTGCAGTTGTGACGATCTCTGCTGTCATTATTAATCTGCTCCTTCCCCCCTGACATTTGCCGTTGTGTTTGTGCCATAATTCAGCCTTCGTGCTCTGCTGAAAACACATGTACTGTACGGCTCAACTGTTGCACTCCAGACTACAGCGGGAGACTTATAGCTTCATATCGGAGTGATGTCTTTTCTGCTTCAAATATTAAGACGTACTGTAAGTGCATGTGATCATAGGGACTGCATGTGGAGGGAAAACAATACAACTAAAAGTTACATTATCATGGGAAAATAAAGGATTATGAGGCTTTGTTTGTCACCCTGCCTGAATTTATTTGTGTTACTTTTCTCCCAAAGGAAATGATTAATTAACTCTCTGCCCATAGAGAGAGTGAGTCATAATCATTTTTATCTCTCTACTCCCTTTGGTACGACTATGTACGAGCAGCCAGATTGGTAAACATGGCGGTGTGCTATTTCTGGTTATTGAACATACGTCTAGAGTTATTATAGTTTAGTATGTTTCATTATTTAGTTTTTAGCTTTCAATTCAGTTTAGTTTTTGTTGTTTAAAAATGTTTAGTTTTAGTCTAGCTTTTATTAGTTTCACTGTTTTTTGTTTTTTTTAAACAATAATATGCTGCCTATTTGTCAGGGGGCAAGAAAAGGTATTACAATACAAACACTTTGTGAGGGCAGTTTATTCACAGTCATGTATCCCCGTCTTAAGCTTGTTGTGATTTGACCAAACTGTCGAAGACTAAAACTAAAGACATTTCTTGTATATCTTTATTTTAGTTTAGTTAGTTTCATTTTAAGTATGTTTATTTCAATTCAATTCAATTTATTGTCCTCCAAGGGGGAAATAGATGTTCACATTACTGCACCTGCAGGCAACACTATACACTCAACAAAGAAACACGCTATCCACAATTAACAAATCTACAGAACAAAACAAAACCAAAAAGTTCCTCCAATAACAAAGATTAAACAAGATTCTTTAGAAAAGTCTGAAAATAAAATAGATTTTAGGGGTCAAAACAGGGTTCACAACAATATCCCTTTACCTTGAGCAAGCTTTAACCTCAATTGAAAGTGGCACATTGAGAGAAATAAAGCTCTGAAGTGATGATGCAGAGACAGAGCCTAGGCTCCAGCAGGATCATGGGAAAGGAGAGCTGAGCTCTCAGCTGGCTCGGCCTTGGACTTGGCAGCAGATGGTCTCCCTCTCAGAGTCAGGCGTCAGCTGTTCACATGAGCACAGGTCGGACGCTGAGTCTGACCCACAGCTCGCAGAGGGAACCACACAGTCACACAGACTCCTGACAAACTCCTGACAGCCTGCGTCTTGCTGCGTTTACTTGAATTTGACAAAACTACAACTGAAGATACTTTTCTCTGTGAAAGCTCACGTATACTCTGTGAAGATATGCCTCATTTCAGGTAGGCCATGGAAATAACACTTTTTTCTTGTCATGCTTTCATTTTTCAGAGATTTAGCTCTGTCTTTATCACTGTTATTGAGATAGGAAGTTCTTTAATCTTGTAGATGATGAAACCGTCACATATTGTAGAATGAAGTTACAGAAATAACATTTTTTCATGAAGTGGAATTTGAACAAAAACAATAAAAAAGGAATTATTTCAGTAGCTTTTCACCCTCCACCGAGCGTTACTCTTTATGTGGCACCTGTGACAAAGTGCAAGTGTATTTGTGTTTTACGCTCACCTTTTACAAGAGGAGATAAACAGGCAGGAGGATCACTCACCTGCTAAAGCTCCTCTAATTCCCTTTGCTGGACCATAGGATCTGCCTGAACAGCTTATGAAGTCCTATCAGTAATACACACTGTAGTTAGACAACCAAGTCTGAGCCAACAGGAGAGGAGTAAATAAACACAGTTCATTGCTTAACACATCTTTAGTCTCCTGGAGTTAAAAAATAAATTATTTACATTGGTTAATTTAAGTTTTAAAGTGATGCAAAGCTGTTACCAGTGGTGAAAGTAACTAAATACATTTACTTACATACAAAACAATTTTGAGGTGCTTGTATTTCCATTGTATACTTATAGTCCAATTGAAAGGCAAATATTCTACTTTCTTCTTTCCACTAAATGTATCTACTATAACTTCAGTTACTAGTTGCTTTGCGGATTCATATTAATAATACAAAATATGATAAATAAATGGTTATGGTGCATTTTTATATGTTAAGATAACCATTGATTTGCTGGGGGGAATTCATAAGCTTTACCCAGCAGTATACAAAGTAAAAAAATAAGTTAAGATTAGCTCCAACTTTATCAGCTTATATCAAAGGGATGCATTGATTATTATAAAACAATAATATAATATACATTATACTTAAATCGCCCATTCTACATAATGAGAACTTTTACCTTTGGTACTTATTCATATTTTTGTACTTTTACTTTAATAGAAGACTGTCGCTATGACTATGTTGTATTATTGTTGAGCTGTTTGATTTTGTTATATTTTGTAGTTAACAAGCACCAAAGCACATGCCCAGAACAATAAGCCTGTATGATGATAGCACCAAGCCACCAGGTCATTTCCTCATCTGTATCCTGTTCTTAAAACAAAAGAACCAGGAAAGAGAGACGTTAAACTCAGAGGGGATCCCCAGTTTCCTTCTCTGGTTCCTGAACGGGGAATTGCACATAGGAAAGAGCCATATATCTCTCTCTCATATATCCACTTAGATAACGACACCTGAAAGCATAATGACGTCTCAAATGGAATAAAAGTAATATTTTGAAGGATTACTTCCCAGGATGTTCATAAGACTTGATGATTAAAGTTAGCAGCCAAGGGAGGGAAACAGAGCTCATTTTACGTTGTAATGGCAGCTGAAAACACTCTTTGTCTTTTTGCAGGTGCACAACAGGAAACAGTTCAGTACGAGTTCTTCGTACAGGAGCTTCCTCTTTCCCTGGATGCCACATGCAGGACATTCCAGTTTCCCCTCTTCAATGAACAAAGCGGATTCACATCCAGAGCAACCACAACAGCAGTAGAAGTAATAATCCTCCAAGATGGCAGTCACTTCACTCTTTGTTACAGAGGAGCCAGGAGCTGGCTTAGCTGAGGTGGACATATGTACGCTTGAGATTAATATCAAGCATGAAGTCATCCCATCTATTGTGTGCTCTGTTTGCTTCTCATTTGGCCTCATCCACTGCTTTTTCGGTATGTATATTCATGGTGCCAGAACTGATATTAATTAGCGAATGTGCCTGAATTGTAGAGGTGAGGACAGGCTACTTAAAGTCAGTATTTCAACACACCCCTGCTGTCAGTGTTTTCATTCTCTAAATGTTTCATTAGCTCACCTGACGGCTTAAAACCCACAGTGGCAGGTGTCTGGGAGCTGCCAGGGGTTTAGGGTGGATGAACACAAAGCTGGAGGAGGCAGATGGGTAGTCTTGCGTCTGAATTTGACACAGGCAGCGTTAATGAAGCACCACCTGTTGCACTGTATGACATCTCACTTGTTTCACTGTGTTAAACCTGACAAAAGCTCATGTGAGGTGACAGTAATGTTGTTGTTTTTTTATAAACAACTTCCAGGCAGTTGCAGTGTGTTGAGTACAATGCTGTGAGGGAGTATTACCAAATTTAAAAAAAACACAACAATATAAGGCCAAAGAGTTCAACATAGCCTTATTTCTGTCTCTGTTTTCACAGAGAAAATATGTGGAGAAAAATCCAACAAACACAAACTGTGAGTGTGATTAGGAGTAGTGTGTCCTATGGACCTCAAACACGTGACATTATGCAAACACACTCGCTGCCAACTCGCTGTGTTCCCACTAACTCGCACAGACAATGTTACTGTTGCCTGTTAGGAATTTTAAGAATGTAAATAATTAATAATTTGAAGCAAAACAGCAGTTTCAGTGCAGTGTTGTCAGAGTTGTGTTTTCTCCTTTGTATGTTGCTATCATGAGCAAAAAATTGAGTTTGAGCTCTGACATTACTCACATGAAAAATATTAATGACAGATGTTAGAGTTGGACGTTATATTGGAACAAACTCACTTATAAAATGTAGTTCAGTAATGTGTGACGCATCGACATCCGCAGGGTCGTCCAAGTAGCTCAGTGAGATTTGAGTTAAAGTCAAGAAACCCGTGAAAGTGCTGTATGAAACTGTTCCTCAGTGTATCTCTGATACAAGCTCTTAACTTTAAAGAATTTACATTATATAATCCAAACTAAAAACAGGCTGTAGCCTACAGCTTCTGATCAGCACAAATTTACAGTGTTTTAAAATACACTGTAATGCAATAAGTTATTTTAACTCAAATTGTTTTACATCAAAAACTTTCTAAATATTCTTGATTAAGCAGCTTTTACTAGTAATTTTAAGTGACACTAACTTAGTTTTGTAAGTTACAGAAACAAGTACAAATGGAATAAAATTAAGTCAATATCACTTTAGATTACTAGTTACTTGATCAAGAATGTTCTCTTGACTAACAAAATTGAATTAGTAATTTCGATGTAATTAGTTTCAACAATTTTTTGAGTTAAAATGAATTTATTTGGTTTTACAGTGTTGATTTTGCTAAATTTTCATAATAGAGTAACAATTTGAAAAACTGAAAATGGCCTCAGAATCACAGAAATATCACAACACTTACATTTATCACTGAATCAGTTATTATCTTATTTAAATGAAACAATATCAAATAACGCCGTAAAACGGCTACTAAATGGTCCGTGTGCTAATTTCGTCAAAATTATAGCAATGAAAGAAAAGTCTTAATTCAGCAGTGTAGATTAGAAAGTAGTTTCAGTCGCTCTACTAAGTCGGGAATGGGGTGAACTCACATCCACTACCATACACACACAGCCAGACCGCATTGGTAAACAAAGCGGAGAGCGGGAGTGATAGCATCAGACACAAAGGGAGGGACAAAATTCTCTGCTCAGGACACCATGACTCCATTATTCTTTACATAGCAAATAGTTGTTTGCTGCTATAGTAAAGTTTTAATTATCATGCATATAACCTTTAAGAGTTTTGAAACTCATAATCATAACCTTTGTTTTTATTCCACTTTTTAGGATACCGCTGCTTCAAGATGGTCATGTTCTTCTCTGGCTTCATGCTTAGCTCAGCGGCCGTACTCCTCTTGTACCACAAGGAGCCTGTGTTGGACACCCAGCTGGGGACAGAGACAAAGGCAGGGATCGGCCTGGGCGTGGGCGTGCTCTGTGGGCTGATGACCATGCTCGTGTCCACTATGGGACTCCTCCTCAGCGGCCTACAGCTGGGGAGCCTGGTCTGCCTCTCCATCCTGGTGGTTATCGGACAGTTTCACAGCCTTACTCCATTGTGGGTGCCTCTCAGTGCCGTACTGGCTGCCAGCATTGTCACTGCTGTCTTCACACTTCAGTGGCAGAAACTGTTCATCATCATCTACACGTCTGCATTTGGAGCAACCACTGTGATGCTGTGTGTGGATTACCTGCTGGGGACATTCATGCTGCCAGATCAGGTGTATGATATGCTGTGTCAAGTTGCCCCACGTCCATTTTGCTGGTTTAACTGGGCGACCACCGGGATATGGCCTGTTATGAGTCTGATAGGTGTGTTGGTGCAATGGAGGTTTACTGCCAAAGGAGTAACACACATAGAAGGTGAGTTTAATGAAATATACAGCCACTGATGCATTAAAATTCAGGCTGTTTTTATGTTAAATATGCCCCCCCCTCCCAGAGCTCAAAGCCTCCTGGGATATTATATACTCATGATTTCCCTTTGGATGTTTCCCAGCTTCACACAAAAAACAGAAGAAACATGCCAAGAAGCACAGACATAGAGAGTCAAAGAGAAGACCTCAACCACACCGTCGACGCAGGCCTCCAGTGCTGAAACGCTACGCAGGAGACGTCCTGGCACCGGTCAGTGGCTAAGATTAAAATGTGTTATCATGCAGCTTTTATTTCTTCAGAGAAGCAGTTTAGCCCTCACCATTAATGTTTTAAATTCCAGTGATGGAAGAAAAGCCCTTACGTGTGTCATTTTTAAAATCTTACGTAAATACACAGAGTTTTTAACTGGCCTCCATATGACCTACATAAACAAACGAGAGCATCAGTCAGAGGATTGGCTCTTTCTATACAGGTATTCTTCATTCAGATTCAGTTGCATTCCTCTTGTCATCTATGAAACAACGTGGTGGAAACACTACAACCTTTGGCCACAGGGAGCGCCAGAATCAGCACAAATTGGAAGCTCCTTGTAGGGGCTTTAAGTATTTAAGTATTATCATAAAATGTAATTAAACTATCAAACGTAAAAGTACTCATGCAGTAAAATGCTCCCTGTCAGTTACTGGGGCATTCATGTGTAAGTTGTATTTTACTGCTGTTTAAGAATGAGATCATTTTGACTACTTTATATGCTGTTTGGTGGTTTAGTATGGTAAATCTATCATATTCTATAAAATCATCATATATCTGTAGCATCACTGTCCTGTATCTCTAAAAAGTAAAATTCTCATGAACTCAGAAAAACATTCATGTTCTTTTTTTAACGTCATTCAGTGAAACACTTCACTCTGTTATCAAAGAACCAGGAATTATCTTAAGTAATCTAAAGTTTTCAGCTTTGTGACAGGAGCTTATTTAGCAAGAAAGTTGGACAAATTTCTCAACCCATAAAGGAAAACTTTATCCTAAAAAAATCTAAATCACCAAATCAGGAAATACATAGTTTTCACTGGACAGGAAGGGTATTAAATGTAACTAGTAACTAAAGGTGTCAGACAAATAGCAGTAAAGTAAAAAGTACAATATTTTAGTGGAGTAGAAGTATAAAGTTACATAAAATGGAAATACAAGTACCTCAGATTTGTACTTAAGTACAGTAAGTAAATGTACTCAGTTACATTCCACTACTTTAACTCTGATTGCATAATATCCTCGTCCTGTATAAAAGTACAATAGACGATCAGGCCAGTAACTAAATGTGTCTTCCTCCTGTATTGCCTTTCAGAGTTATCTCCGAAGCCTTCAGGAGCGCCAGATGGGAACGGGCTCCTCATCCAGCAGCGTCAGCACAATCACACACACTCTAATTGACTTTGACTTTGAGACGGGCTCCATGGTGCCTCTGACTGCTGCCTCTCCTGTCTTTACAGTCTGAAGGAACAAACACCATCAAAATATCTGCTACACTGACAATCAAACATTCCTTTGAAACGTTCACTTCCGAAGAAACAATTCAACCATCTCGACTGCTGGCGTGAATCCACTTTGACCGGTTCATCAGATAATCATCGACATGCACACGTTGTGATTTGAGATGATTGGAGATCATCTCCTGAATGATGACGACGACACACACAGTCATCAGACAATTAGTGATCATTAAAATCCTTTGAACAGTTTATCTCACATTCGCTTTGTGTTTCACAGTCGAGCTTTTACTCTTCAGATATACCATGTGTCTAGATCAGTTTGGGTGTTTTGAAGTTCAAGTGTTACTGTAATAAACAATAAATTCATACCAATATATGCAATTAAATTAAGGATCTACATGAGAATAATGGGGAATATACCACCTTGATAATGCACTGTTTCTGGAGTATTGTCTTGTATTAATGTCCATTAATGCTGGTGTTCCCAACCGAGGGGTCGGGATGCCTTCCTGATTTTAAGGGGAGTGAGAATGTATCTCAACATTTCGTTAATTTCTGTGAAGGCAACATTTTTTGCTTAGATGCTATTTATGTATGTAATGTATCATTTTAAAAATACATACTACAGACAGAGAATTGTTTAAAACGTTCCTAAAACTATCAGGAAAACTAATCTCTGATCAATATTCACAGGAAATAATCTGCTCAAAGTTCATCCAAATCACTTGTTTTAATCAAACTTCCTGCAGTAATTGTGTTCACTATTTGGGTTCATTGTGCAGTTTATTTGTTATATAATATGAAAAATCTATAAAATATGTCACTTAGTCAGGGGTAGAAAAGAGGTCCCTGCAGAAAAAAGGTTGGAAACTATTGCTTTAAAGGTCCAGTGTGTAAAATTTAGGAGGATCTACTGTCAGAAACATAATATAATATTCATAGTTATGTTTTCATTAGTGTATAACCACCTGGATATAGGAGTGTTTGTTTTTTTATTACCTTAGAATGAGCTGTTTTTATCTACAGATGCTGCGGGTCACCTTCCATGCAGTCTGCCATGTTGAGCCGCTATATTGAGCCGCCACGTATCTACAGTAGCCCAGAGCGGACAAACCAAACACTGGCTCTAGGGCCTTTCACATTTCTCCTAAACACTTCACAGCCTGTTCGGTGTTCAAATACAGACATGAGCAGTGTTCAGTTAGTTTCAATCGGAAACTTCACCGCTAGATGCCACTATATCCTACAGACTGGTCCTTTAAAGCAAAAAACACTGTGAAAGTAGAGAGGAGTCACGACTCAGTAACTGAAGTTGCAATACAGTTTGCTAACATTAGCTAAGGGTCATACTAAACCAAGTAAGGCTGCAGCAGCAAAAAACCCCCAGAGTGCACTTAACTGATCAACTGTGCTTTTTATTATTTATTAATTCATCTTTTCATTTGAAAGAGAGAGAATGTGTTATTTCATCTTTCAAAAGTTACAGAGTCTCACTTGGCAAACATCCTTTGAAGGCCCTGCACACCCACACAGGCGTTATCACTTCCTCTGGCTGATTAGACGCCTGCTCAGGTTGAAGTTAGACGGAGGTCACAGAAGTTTATGTACTAATTTTACTTAATTTGATTAGTTTATCTGAAAAGAACTCAGCCAGTAAATCAGCCAGAGTGAGCTTAGACAGCTAATTTCCATCTGTTGCCCCTATGGCTAAAAATGCACCAGAAACCTATATCTAACACAGTTAATATAGAGAACATAATAAATATGCACAAAACTGAACAGCTCACATCTACCAATATATATTCACACAGTGTAACACAGTTATCTACAAGTTATAGGAAAAAAGTGTGTGTAAAAAAAAAAAAAAACACACATGCAGGGAAAGAAACAGCAAGTGACTAATCAAGAAATAGCAGCAGAGAAGAAAACCAGCTTCCAGATATTCATGTTTGAATATTAATTAGCTGCAGCTTCAACAGGACAGTAAGCATTGATTTATGTATATATGTATGTAAAAGTATGAAAACAAGACAAAGATTTACATATTTCATAATCAGCTTAGGAGTTTATTTCGTCTAAGATTTTAGGTATATGTTCTTATGTATTCTCATAAGAATGACAAAGATGTGAGTGGAACAAAACATGGTGAAAACACGTGCAATGTGAAGACATTTTGACACATAAAATTAATGATGGTCGAATTCCATTTAGCTGGTTCAGTTTCGGGGTCCTGGTACACTGTCATGGACTTACATTAGTAACATCTGTGCTCTTCTTACAATGACAGTCAGAATATCTGCTGTGAAAAAGGCCAATTGATTGAATATGTCTATGCAGTTATGATTATTACAGGAATATCACATGTATGTTAAATTAATTGTTAATAGCTACTTTTTAATTAATAATATTTTATTGCCACAAAGCTGAAACAAATACTTATTCTGCTGTTGATTTCATGGAAACCTTGCCCAAAAAGATAATAATACTCTAATTCCTCACTTGGGAGATTCACACAGTAGCTATATGATTATTTTTGTCAGGGTACAATTAATAAATAAGCATCTCTGGCTGTTTTAATACTGAATCACTGTGCAGTTAAGGTTTGTGTTGAATCCCTGGGGACCTCTGGTGGCTCAGTCGTCACACTGCATCCAGCGTGTGTCAGTGCTTAGAGGATAGTCCTTCTCCACTGCTTGGTATTGCTGGTTTACACGCCAGTACTGACTGCCTTTAAACAAATATATATGACCATTTGTCCATGTTAGTGCGGCATCAGTATTGCTGGGCAACCCTTGGAAGAGCTGGGCAGTAGGTTTGGGGTATGAGCTGAAGTCTGTCGGGCCAATTTCATCCCACTGCCAATATCCAGAGCCCTGAAAATAACGAGTAAATGATTTATTGGAAAGTGAAAGAAACATTAAACATTAAAAAAACCTATGTTTCACAATAAATCCAAGCAAATATGATCTTTCGCATTTACCTTGAAAAAGATAATTTTTTTGTTCTTATTGAAGTACAAGGCTGAGTCAATGTTAGCAGGGATATTGGTCAAGAGTTTGGGGTAGCCATGGTCAAGTTTGAAGCCGTTGTATCTCCATACTTTGTCTTCTGTGAAAGAACATGTGCACAGTGGAAAGGTTATACAATACTTCCTGCCAGCATTGTACATAAAGTACCCTCATGAGGATTTTCGAGACTATAGAAAAAAATCTCCTGGTGCTACAGAGGAACAGAGCGTTTACAACCTTGATCCGGTTTATAGGCAGTATGACAACACTTAATATACATATATACACATATAGGAGCTGTCTTAATCATTTAATCATCCGATCAGAGGACTACAGTGATTAGTTGTCAGGTGATCACCTTGAACCTCTCCAAACATGACACCGGTCGGTCACTAAAAAAACAGAAAGAAGGTACAACAAAGTACAGCTATGCCAAAAAATATTGAGCAACATCATCCAACAGAGGCAAAGGCAGCTGGCGAATAGTTTGTCTTCAGAGTTGATGTGTTAGAAGCAGGAAAAATAGGCATCATGAGGATTTGAGCATCTTTGACAAAGGGCCACATTGTGATGGCTAGACAACTGGGTCACAGCATCTCCAAAACTGCAGTTCTTGTGGGGTGTTCCCGGTCTGCAGTGGTCAGTACCTATCAAAGGTGGTCCAAGGAAGGAAAAGAGGTGAACCGGCGACAGGGTCATTGTAGGCCAAGGCTCATTGCATCACATTATGACCACCAGGGTGTCCAGGTGGTCATAATGTTATGGCTGATCGGCATATATGTATATGCAGTGTTGTCATGCTGCCTGTATACATGGTATACAGGTTGTTGTGTAAATATAATTTCTTCATCAGTAAGCAAGACAGTGTGCAATGCACTCATTGTTTAAAAACTATTAAATTAATCCACCTTTCAGAAAATAGGTCTTGCCAGTCCGCTGAGAGTGAACAGCTGCACTGAGGCTCCCTGGCAGCTCCTTCCACAGTGCAGAGATCAGGATGGGAGTGTTGTAGCCAGAGCTGGACACCGTCCACACGTACTGACCACTGAAACAGTATGTCTTACGCAAAGGACCTGCAGGGACACAATGCAGGAGAAAACATAGCTGCAGGTAGATAGATCTCTCAGTTGGGGAAATTACTGAAAGAATATCTTTTTTTTAAGTGCAGTCTGACAGCATTAAGGTCTCTATACCCAACATTACTGCATCCAGAGTAGCCTTGCAAGGATCTGGAACAACTCCTGCTGGAACTATTGGACTTGGCTTTCTGGATGGAGGAGTCTTCTCTGGCTTTCCTGAAAAAGGGACAACACAGGACATTACATGAATTGAACTCTAGAGATCACACACACCCTGACAATTTGACGCTTTATGACATTACCATATAAAGCCTGGATCCCTTGTATGTCATCTGAATGCAGCTTGAAGTCTGAGCGGTATCCGTTGTACACAGGTCCCATCAGCGCGCTGTAGTGCTGCGAGTGGCCCAGGCCGAGAGCGTGGCCGATCTCGTGGGCTGCAACAATCCTCAGGTTGGAGCCGTAGCTCTTCCCTTCTGTCCACACTTCATCGTTGTCAAAATGCACGATGCCTGACTCTGGGGCGTCGGCGTGGGCTAAAACATGACCTAAAGATAAAGCAAGAATTCTACAAATACTTGAACATCTCGTCTGCCTTTGTTTTTAGGTGTCAGCTTATATCAAAGGTTTAACAACTGAGATCACAAAACCTTTCACAGTTTTAGTTCAGTTTCATCAGTTTAACACCAGTTTTTATTGCTCCTACCTCGCCCATCAAAGGGCACTGGACACGTCTTGTCTTTTCTGTGAAAGGAGATTTTGATGTCGGCTCTTCCTTGCTGCAACTCCTTAAACCTTAAAGGCGACACGTCACTCCAGTACTTAAACGCACTCTGGATGGCCAGACGGGTCTTCCCCTGACTCAAGTGAGGAGTGTAATTATAGATGCGGTAGGTCAGCATCTTCTTGCGCCAGTAACCTTTTCAAATAGGGAAACCTTTAAGTGACTTTTTAGTAGATATTTTACACCAAACAACACTGCAGTAACAGAATCTGAATATGTGAGTGCAGTCACCCACCCAAGACTCGATATTTGAGAGATTTGTGATTGAAAGAGTCTTCTAGACCACACCGAGGGTTGTTCATCATCGCCAGAGTGGCTGAATCCAGTTTTCCTGAGATTTGCAGGTTTGTCGCTTTCTGAAAGATACTGACATATGAAGAAGAGACAAAAAGGGTGAAGGTAAAAACAGACGGAAATATGTTAAACTACATTTATAAACTGTTAAAATCAATTAAATATGGTCACCTTAAGGCTTCCACTATCTCCTCGGGTGAATGGTTTTGGCCTTTACTGTCCAGTGGGATGTGCAGATAGCCATACTTCCTTAAATACACCTAAAGAAAGAGAACTGACTGTGATAGTGGTGGAAGAACTATTCACGTCATTTACTTACAGTACCAACACAAGTCAGTTATTCACAAATGTACTTGTAAGTAAAAGTATTACTAAATATTTGCAACAAAAGTCTATGTAAAGAATAAAAGTAAAAGTACTCATTATGCTGAATCACTCCTGTCAGTGTTATAATATTATTATATAACTGGATCATCATTATTGATACATTTACATGTATTTTACTTATTTTATGAACTGATTGTGTGTTTAATTAGTAATTAGTTACTATGTCTGTAAAATAAATGCATGGAGGAGTGTAGGAAGCCATTTTATTGATTGCTTTGATCGACTTGTGTCATCCTAATAAAACAAGCAACATCACAATGATTTATGGTTTGGTTTACAATTGAAAACTTTTTTTTCCTCTTGTTGAAAAACTAATTTATTTGATTTAGTGTGGAGTTTAGATTTTGATCTTTAACTGTATATCTATTTAATTTGATTCTAATGTTCTGAGAGTGAATCTAGAGGACAGGACATCCCAGTTTGTTGTCAAATGCTGTCAAATTTAACACATTAATTTAGATTCAATTTGCAAATATTGTGTTAAAAAACAGAAATTAATTTAATGATGTGTTATGGCCACAGTTTAGGATAAACAATAGGCCTAAGTTCAATGAAAAAAAAGAGTATTGGAAAAATGTCTGAAGATTGATTTATTGATTTATAATACCACCTTTGGCTATTTCTATTCAATGCTTTACTAACGTGCCACAATAATGTAATGTTTTTTAGTTTAAATATTTTCATGTGGAGGGTTTTCCAAGCAAACTTTCAAATACCTGATTGTTTGCAGCATAAATTCAAAGTGTCCATGCCACCATGCATATTCCATAGTCACAATCAATAGGCAGCTTTAAACTGTAAAAATGTGCAATTCAATATTAAAATTGGGTTTAATATTGGAAATTTGTGGACTTTGTTTGACTGCTTCCAAGAAATCAGAGATTTTGTTTGTATTTAAATTTTCTTACCACCGCTTCTGTAAAATCTTCTCTGCTTTGGGCAACGGATGAGGCTGTTGTCAGAAAAACAAGAAGCACCATGAACTCCAGTCTCCTCTTCCCTTTTATTTGATTTTCCATTATTAGGGCAATAATAAAAAAATAAAAAAACGTCCTCAACTCGATCCAACCACCAACACCAAGTTCTCAACTAACAAACAAAATCCTAATCTACATCCATCCTCTGTGCATTAGTCCTTCTGAGTTCCCTGTGCCACGGTGGAAGCTGGTGTCTTAGTTTGGGGATTCAGTTTTTATACCATCATGTGTCTGTTCAGGACCTGCCTCAAAGCCACATAATAAACCTTTACAAGGAATGTGATGTGTGGACGACAAAACACAAAACATATTTCAGACACCAACAGCATAATCACGCCTTCTTTTACCATCATTCAGAGCCACTTGTCTTGAAGCGTTTAAGAATAACTTCCGAGTAACTTTGTTTACGTCAAAGGAAGCAAATAAATTCATTATTAACGGTTAAAAAAAGGAGATTGGTGTGCCCACCAGCTCTTAAAGGTGATGACTTATAACCAGTTATGTCATTGTGGTGAAAAGAAAACCCACTTTCTTGATCTTTCATTGAGCTGGAACACTTTGAAGGTGAATTATTTTCCAGACAGCATTAATTAAGGTGTGCCAGATGTACCAGAAATACCGCTGGTGTTGCTCATTTATGATTTATATTTGTGAAACAACATTAATCTTAAACATTCTTTCACGTCTCGGGTACAGCTCTATGAAGAAAACAACTAACCACACTTCCTCATGAGAGAACAGCTAATTATATTGTTCACAATGTAGGAGACCATTCAAGGAAAAACAATGGCAATGACGCCCCCATGTAACCATTGCTACAAATCGTCTCCTCAATAGAGACAGAGAACGCCTCCTTTGTTTCTGGCTGTGGCTCTTAAAAAGTGAGCAGACGGATGAGAAAGAGACTCAGCTCACACATGCTTCAAACAATTATCTAAATTTAACCACCAGGTTCAATTTTGATGCCAATCAGTAGAGGCTGTGTTTTATCTGTGAACTAACTGGGTGCTTTCCTGCCCTGGGTTCTGCCTCTCAGGCGTAGCACAACTCCTTCCTCTTTTGCCAATTAACGATTGATTGTTATTGGCCGATTGAGCTGGAGCGGAACAAAACCTTAAGCTGCGTCCCAATTCCAAACTGCGCACTAATTAGGAACAGATTTTTTAAAAGTTTGTTGCATGTTCAAACTGGGAAACTGACAAAGCAGTTTTTTTGTGTTTTCATCTGTTTTAAATTCAATAATTTGTTCTTTTATTGGCCTCTATATATCTTCTTTATATGAGATCATTATAAATCTGCCCTTACTTAAATTTTAACTGGTTTTATATGAACTTATTTCTTTTATTTTGCACCTGCACCTACATTTGTGCTCATGTTTTTAATTGGTTTTGTATTTCTTTATATGAGGGACTCACGTGGGATGTCCTTTAATCTGGAAACCACTTTGTGCTTCAGCTTCAAAAATGTTTTATCAATAAAATTATTATAGTTATAATTATACTGTCAGTACACTAAAATAAACTTAAAAGCAATGCCCAAACAAAAAGAAAAGGGTTACATTTTTAATTTAAATAAATTGTATGGTGGTGAGACAGATCCAGAAAAAAAAATATTTGTAAAACAGTTTAGCTTATATTTGTTTAGTTCGTTTAATTAGTAGCAGCATCCTATGTCGCAGTTTAATGGATCTCCATGGTGCATGTATTTTATCCTTATTCTTATAAAACTGTTCAGTATGTTGATTTCCTGTATACGAACTGCTAGAATCTGGCAGTAGGGTACAGGAGTTACGAGTCAATACACTGTGTTGTTACTGTACTGAAAGCAGGGTGATATATTTTGCAATTTTTGAAATCTAATTTTAGGGAAACTGTCATAGTATAAAAAAAAAACACACACCACCACATGCATAAAAACAGTTTTAGGTTCCTGGGAATTAACATCAGACAGACACAGAGAGTCTGTCATGGTCAGCTCATATCTCCACCCTGGGTAAGAAAACACAGAAAACTACATTTCTGTGCCGAGTTCTTAACTTTTACAGAGGAGCGAAATAAAGCATCCGGATTGGAAACATCGCAAACTGACATGGGATGTGCACAGTCCCGGACAACAGGACTCTGCAGCGTGTGATTAAAACCATCCAGAAAATCAGTAGCATAAAAGGAACTATACCTGAATGTCATCCTACAACCTGCTGTTGTAAATAACAGTAAAATAACCTTTAATTCTTTAATCTGAGTAAAATAAGTTTACTTCTTTATGCAACCAGAACAGTGGGATCTTCATTTGTATTTATCGGTCCCTGTAACATCCCACATCATAGCCGTCAGTTTACGTTTCCAGCACTGCAGCTGTGGGTTTAAACACAAAAATCGATACAATATCACAGAACTAAATATCTATTATCAATACTTTTCTATATATTTCTTACATCCCTATTATAAGTGTATAACTTATATTAAAAATACCCAATGTTGTACATTCTTCCTTCCAAAACCATTCCCCAGTTATTCAGGCTACTCAACAGAGCACTTGTTCCCTGTACTAATAAAAAGCAGTATGAGATAAACATTTTCCGCAGCATGTAGTTTTAATTAATGTAATGACTGTATGGACAGTGGCTCAACATTAGTGCAACTACAAGAAATCATCCAATCAGTGACAAAAACATTGTGTTAATTCTTAAAGCAGACACGTCAACAAACTATATTCTCTTAAACAGAAAATACTTTTTCCATTTTATGTGTAATACCTGATGCCATGAAAGGTACAAAACGGAGAGGACAGACACGCACAAAACAATTCATCATGTCTTTAAAAGATATTTATAAATGAGTGGTCTGGCCAGTGCAAGTCTATGAGCAGGAGTCACAACATTATTTAGAGATCTGGATCTAGAAACTCAGGCTCGTCAGTTCTGAAGATGCGGCGTCCTGCTTACGTCAGACGTCCTGTCGTTTCTCAGCTTGAAAGGCGCCGGGACCGTGTTCACTTCCAGAGTTCATAATGGATATCAAATAGGCAAAATATGTTTAATGGAAGCTATGATCACATGGCTGCAAAAGGTCCCTTCCCTGTCTTTCAGTATGTAATTTGTATGTTTAGTCTGTCCAACCCTTCCGCTTTCCTTTAGTGCTTCAAGAATCACGCTCGAGCTGCCGTAACTCCTCTTCTATGGCGAGCGCCCGACCCAGCTTTTCCAACTGATCCTTTGTTGGCTCTTTTATTTCCCCTGAGTCCACTTTCTGCTGCAGATCCTCCACTTGTCGCAGCTTCTTTTTCAGGTTTTTGATCTTTTTGGCCTTTTCAGCTGCTGAGGAGTCATCGGCAGGTGAGACAGAAACGGGCGCCGGCGTCTTGTTTGACTCAAAAGCTTCTGAAATGGACACATTCTCGACAGCGTCGGTCACCGAATCCACATCCACGTCCCCGTCCGGGCCCTGGTGCTGCTGTTTTCGTTTTTCTTTGCGTTTCATGTTGCGTTTGGCAGACTTCGAGAGGCCAGCGGCGTCACTGTCGCCGCAACCAGGAATCTTTTGCTGCTGCTTTGACGGAGCTCCCTCGGACGGGTTCATGCCGGGCGGCAGGTCCGGTTTGCTCTTGAAAAACTTCACATACTTGTTTTCATATCTAAAAAAACAGCAAGAAAGCAAACACACAAGATGAGACTCAAGTGAGAGAAATATGACTTTGCACTTCACTCAAAGCATATTTGTCATTTCTAGTGAACATGAGGCCCGTTCTGATCGATTGGAGCGTCCCTGCTTGTTGCAATCCCCTACAGGTTTCACAATAACATCATGATTTATATGTTCTGTGTTCAACTGTAGGGAAATGAGAACTGCACTTACACTGGTACTTCTTCCTGGGGGACATAACCATCCTTCACCCGCCTCGGCTTCCTCCAGGTCCCATCGGGTCTCTGAGTGGCAGCAATGTACTTCCCTGAAGAGCAACAGAAACAAAAGTTTTTTAAAGAGTACTGATAAATTTTGCTGTTTTTGACTGTTATGATAAAATAGTGCTCACTCGATTCCTCCGTAGGTTTGTCAAACTGAGACATAATTGCAATGTTGTGTTGAAATGACAGACCCCGGTTCGGATCATCCTGACCCAGAGAGTCTCTGTACACTTTACAAGTCAGTAAGAAAACAACAGAAGAGAAAAAACAAAATATAACATGTAAAAAGGTAAACACACACATACACACACAGGTTAGTCATTTTAAAAAAAAAAGTTGATCATGTAACTGTAACAGGTTTGGGGGGTAACTACGTCACAGATAGTGAAATTATTGCTCTGCATGCTTATAAACTATTTCTATAACTATTTAAATGTTAATCTTGTATTGTTTTTTCGACAATGTAACATCTGTCCAATGACTAGAGATGGAAAAATAACCTTTTGGCCATTAACACTATTTATTAATGTGTGCTGTCCCCATCAAAAAATACTAACAATAAACACATTTTTAAAATGGACAGCAGAAGTGGAAGCTATGCAGTCAGCAACCAGCTGATTTAAATACACTGTACATCTCCCCTCATTAACATAATGCAGTGCATACACATCATTGCCAAATATGGAACATTTTAAAACTCAAATTACCACAAAACTGTGTTACAAAAGTAGACATGTTATTGCTAGCTGCCTGGGAGATGATGTCTTTCTTTTTAATATGCTGCAAGACGGGGAATTTCTGGTCAACCGGAAACGACCACACTTCGATTTGACTTGTGGGGGCTGATAACACCACGTTGTCACTGTTTGACTGTGTTGTGAGAGAGCTGGTGTCAGATGAAGAACACTGTCTGACACTGTAAACATCACATCACAAAGTCCTGCAGCTACACAATGTGTTAAAGTGAGCCGCATGTTGGTGGAGAATATCTGAGAGCTATGGCGATGTACACTGAAAGTAGTAATAATAAAAGGTAGGACTTCTCCAATCACACAACATTGCAACTTAATGAAATGTCACATAAATATCGACCACAAAGTTAAGACACATGAGCCCACAGTGAAACCACACTAATACAGAATATTAATCATTTGTGTCAACATAAATATTTGATATCTAGGCTTTTTGGACAACACATTGATTATTTTACCGTAGCATACTGCACAATAATATGTGCACCTGCTGCAGCACTTCTGAACAAGACTGTCACACCACACAGGCTTGTGCACATTGGATTGAAACTATAAGAAATCAGCCAGGTGTTGTTGTGTTTTGGCCTCATTCAACAGCTGCTGTGAGTTTTTAAAACCACCAGATGTCACTGTACACGTTGAGTTTCAAGCCTCAAAGCTTAAAATCTTTTTCCTGGTATAAACACAAAGAAAAGCCCCAAAGCTTCATGAGGCTTCATCTGCCCATCACCAGGATGACAAGCTGTTCACAGAGAGTGTGTGTTTGTGGTAACTTCGATCCCTTTGTCCACACACACATACGGTCTCACACTCTGAATCATTACAGTTATACAAAGCATAGAAACTTTAGGTCAACATTGAATATTTGATCTGGGAAATACTGATTCAATATGAACGTTATTTCAAAGTATGCATCATATAATTCTGATTATTGTGATATATTTTCATAGTATGGGTGAGCAATATGACAATATACACCGTGTATACATACTGTAGCAGCTATCCCTTAAAGATCTCTCAGTATACTAAACCACTGGTTCCCAAACTGGTTGTTCACGGTCACAAGATAAATCTGAGGGGTCATGAGATGTTTTACAAGATCGGAGACAGAAGAAAAAAATAATCTGTAGCACCAATCCTGCTTATTTTTCTAAAAATCTGCTCTTTTTTTGTGACATCCTTCACAGTTTTCCCCTCTTCAGTCCTCTTAACTGTCCAAAACCCCCTGACAACAACATGTGACTAATGTTTGCAAAAAAATAAATACTGCTTTACTTTAAGGGGTGTTAAAGCAAAAAGGTTGACAACCACTGTATTAAACAATTGCAAGGAATAATACAAACCAATAAGCAGAACAGCTTTGGGACAATATTGCATTTTATCTCTTTCCTGCAGCACTGCGATAAAGTAACTCGACTTCTCAGACATTTAATTTGAATATATAAAATATGAAAGCATAAATACTGTTATACATGTTTTTATACTCATCACCTGCTTCTACTTGTCTTTTATTGGTCTTAACTCACTGTTGGATGTCACAATATTCAGAACTGATCTTCATTTTCTAACTTGAGAATGAACAAATAAACAAAATAAACACCTACACCTGCTTGAATAACTCGCATTACTAACTAATGTTAGTGTTTTCTTTTCTGAGACAGCAAATAATACACTAAAAACACACAATCTTCATACAAAATATACAAAATCCTTTATAACTTCTACTTGTTTGTGTCCTGATGGTGTTTAAATCACTTCTGAAAACCCCTTTTTTTTTTTTTTTTTGAAGACTTGCCATTATGTGAAGTCACTTTTACTTTAATATCCATCTATTTTATTTATTTAGATTATTTATTTTAAGGCTTCTACTCTGCTCTTATAGTATCTTGATGGTCAGTATTTTATATTAAAATCATACGTCGTGTATCACAGTTGTCATTCTGCGTCTGTCAAAGCATACTACATAAATAAAACTATTATTATTCCAACTATTATTAGTAGTTTTAATAGTATTATGAACACAACAACCATTCACAATAAACCAGCTACAGCACGATAGACAGCTAATGTTGCTACAGTTAGGTCGTTATAACTCACATAAAAAGATAAAAAAAAAGGTAATGTGGCTGATTAAAACACACTAGATTACACAACTAACAACAGAAATGTGTCCCTACATGTATAATATACTGACTATATCACACACCATCCACATTATATCAACTTACAACGAGCCAAGCAGCGACGGCGGAAAGTTAGCCGTTAGCATTAGTTAGCCGCAAAAAAAAAAAAAAAAAAAAAAAAAAACACTAATCGATAACGTTATTGAATTACTATCGGTAATAAATACAGCGGATTTTAAAACAAAAATAAAAACATGAACTCGTGGAACCCCCTCCGGTTGTGGCTGCCTGTGTTTACCGGAGAGGATTGTCCTCCGTTAAACAAAAGCTCGGGCACATGCAGCTTACCGGATTCGTCTTCCACATACGGGGTTGCCATTTTGGTGTAACGTGTTGCTCCGCTCCGCTCTGACGGCGGTGTCTCCCCCCTTTCCTCCCCCCCCCCCTCCACCTCCCTCTCCACCTCCCTTCCTCCCCTCCTCGCTGAGCTTCAGTTGGACCCCTCGCCGGAGCTAAACTACAACTTCTTCAACGCCGTGTTTTCCCTCGAGGTGGGAGCCGTCATGGCGGCAGCTGCGGACGGTTATCGGAGAGTGGCTGTCTGTCGCGCAGGAGGGAGGAGACATGAACGCCTTAAGCACCGAGCCGTGTTGTGTCTTCACCGGGCGGTGCGAGGCAGTAAACCGTGCGAACCCCTCTTCTTCGACTTCGGAAATGACGACGTGGATCATCGGGGTTGCCAGGTTTGCACAGTTTTTTTTTTACTTAAAGTGGACAACGATGTTCAGTTTTTGTATGATTATACTTAATTTAATGTTAGATTTTTCATTCAAATGTAGCTGGCCCCTAATTTCAGCAAATTATTACATAATTTATAATATAATTTTATTTTTTTTAAACCTTATTAAGCTTCTTGAAGTAACAAACAGGCATCGTCAATGCAACAATCAACAATAAATCCATCCAAGCAGCATATATAATAAACATATATAACAGAAAAGAGAGATTAAAGGAAAAACAGTCCAATAACCTAAACAAAAAAACTTGTAAAATAAAAGTCAACTTAAAGGGGGTTTAATTAAGATATAACACAAGTAGTTTAGAGAGTCTTAAGGCTGTTTATATTCAGACATCTTAGCTCTGAAGACAGAATGATGAATGAAACTGTGATGTCAGTCATTGTTAGACATTTAACAACAACTGATGATGCCTGTTGATAAAGCTAAAAAAAAAAAAAACTGGTTAAAGTGGGCTTTTAGACTTTGAGGGTTCGGGTTGCTGATCTGACAAACATTAATAAACATTCAAATAGTTTGTAATATCTCAAAAACACACAGGTGTATTTTTGTGCAATTACTGGCCTTGCATATGTTTGTCAAAAACAACACGTTACTAGAAGATTTGATGACACAGCTCCACTTGGGTGTCTTCAGGGATTACATGTCCATTTTTATGCTTATCAACCACACGCATGAATCCTCCCAAGTTGTAAAGATACCAGTTAACTCTACAGCTGTGAATGTGCCTTATTCAGCCTTTGGTACTATCTGATCTAATGTTTTTTTCCTTAAACATCACACAGTTATTGTTATATCATTATATGAATGATGTCTCTCTGAATGATGTTTTTGTATTTACTTTTTTGGCCTTTTGACTTTCTATATATGTATTTTATTTTGTGAAGCTCACATTTATGAATGCATTTGGAGAAAAGACAAAATAATGTGGTTTTTGGTAGAGATTAAATCAAATATAAATGAATGTGCTGTACTCTACATGCCACATTCACCCCATCACAAACAGCAACTAACTCCCTCATTCACATTCATACACTAATGCACAGCATCAGGAGCAATTTGGGATTCAGTATCTTGCTGAAGGACACTTTGTCACACAGCAGGAGAGCAGGGGATCAAACCGACAACCTTCTGATTAGTGGACGACCCGCTCTACCTCACTGAATCACATTTCTTACTTTACGGAGGCAGAGCTGCATACAGTTCTTCAGCTACCATACAAAATACAGTTAATACTGTCACTGTTGATAGTGGCAGTGGTTAGAAAGAATACTGACTTTCTTCGTGTAAAGTTAGAAACTAATGTAAAAAGTATTAGCGGTGGAAGATAAACACAAAAAAATATAATATTTTAATGAATTAATGAAAAACCTTCATTGCCTCTATTGAGGAATTTGCTTTGGATAAATTGCAACAACCATACATGACAGCACATAATATGATATAAACATCATAAATACATTATCAAAAAAAGCTGAATTTACAAGTACAAGTTCAAGAAAAGAGCCAATCTCATATGTGATCTAATCAATACTTTCTATCTGTCCCACGTGACGTTCTCACTTTACATCCAGAGTTGTAGCTCCCAGACTTTGGAATAGCCTCCTTTGTTTGTTGTGTGTTATGCATATGGAAGTGTATGGAGGTGTATGTATTTTTGCTTCTATGTACATATGTATATTATATTATATTAAAAAATAATAATTATGATCTCACTACTATTACTTATTTCATATCTGTTGGTCACATACTGTAGCATACATTGACTTCTGTCTATATTGTCATATATTGTATTTTTGTATCATATATATATATATATGTACAGGCTCTTATTATATTTATTTTTCTATCGATTTCTATTGTTTATTTTTACATATATACCAATATATACATTTTCTATTTCTCTCTATATATTGTGTTGTAATATAAATACAATAAAGTATTGTATATATCTGATTCTGATTCTAATATTGCCATAATATTATATCACTCTTTATGTTTATATTTGTATATAGTGGCTCCTTTTTATTGTCTCTCTTTATTTACATTTGTCTTCACTTGATTGTGATTATTATGCACCAATGTAACAAGGCAAATCCCCTCATATCTGAAAACCTACTTCTGATTCTGATAAATAATAATAGTAACATTAATAATAAGAGGAAGATCATGTTTAAAGTCAAATTAAACCTCATATAAATGAAGTAGGTCTGAAGCCTTAAAAAGAGGGCTGTGTGAACGCGACCTGGCAACCCCCGGTTTGAGGAGTCTAGTGTAGGACGACAGTGTCCGCAGCCGCCGCAGACTCCGCAGACTCCTCGGCGTTAAAGCAGACGACAGGCGGCCGGAGCTCCGCTGACCCGTTTCCACAAGCTACTGCTCGGATTTTTCCCCCCTCTGCCAACACCAAAGTACGTATTTAATTCAAATTAAACACCGTGAACCCTCGCTGACATTAACACGGGATGCTTTTTTTTTTTTTTACAGCAGGCTAGCCGAGCAGGCGGAGTGAGCTTAAAAAAAAAAAAAAAAAAAAAAAAAAAAGGATGGCTAGCTTTGAATAATAATAATAAAAAAATAAAAAAATAGCTACTACACTAAAGCAGCATTCACAAGGTCCGTCCATAAAGACGGTGTTGGTACTTAAAGCTGCGTCACGTTGAGTTAGGAGGTCGTTTTAAACGTTAACGGCTGTAAATTGTCAGTTAACGCGGAGCTAATGCTAATCACACAGTGAGCTAGCGTTAGGTAATGTGAGCGAGCCGCCGTTAACGTAAGCCTCCCGGACTTTAGAGACAAAATATGTGAACGAAAAGAGAGAGAAAGAAAGAGAGACTGTTGTTGTTAAATTAAAAGTTAGTCAGATAGGTTAGGTACAGGTTGGATAAGCTAACGTTTTCGGAGGGTCCATGTTTTGATGATCCATTTTAAGGGTTAAGTTGGCTAACGTTAATAACGCGGAGTTAAATGTTGATGGCAGTTTAACGTTAGTCGTTAAAAGAAGCTCAGGTTGTTTCTCCTGAGATTGCTGAAGGAGGGAGGCTGGAGGAGGAGGGGAGGGAGGGAGGGGGAGGAAGCTTTGTAACATTTGGGTAATGTTTGTATAGATGTACGGCAGCTGATTTGACTTAATGCAGAAAAGGCTGAATCTGCACCATTCACATTAAAGATGCTTTACAAATGACCTGTCTCTCTCTCCCTGTCTCTGTGTGTCTCTCTCTCTCTCTGTCTGTCTCTCTCTCTGTCTTGTCTCTGTCTCTCTCTCTCTCTCCCTGTCTCTGTGTCTCTCTCTGTCTCTCTCTCCCTGTCTCTGTGTCTCTCTCTGTCTCTCTCTCCCTGTCTCTGTGTCTCTCTCTGTCTCTCTCTCTCTCCCTCTGTCTCTCTCTGTGTCTGTCTCTGTGTCTCTCTCCCTCTGTCTCTCTCTCTCCCTGTCTCTCTCTCTCTCTCTGTCTCTGTGTGTCTCTCTCTCTGTGTCTCTCTCTCTGTCTCTCTCTCTCTCTCCCCTCTGTCTCTGTCTGTCTCTCTCTGTCTCTCTCTCTCCCTCTGTCTCTGTCTCTCTCTCTCTCCCTCTCTGTCTCTGTCTCTCTCCTGTCTCTCTCTGTGCGTGTCTCTCTCTCTCTCTCTCTGTGTCTCTCTCTCTGTCTCTGTGTGTCTCTCTCTCTGTGTCTCTCTCTCTCTCTCTCTGTGTCTCCCTGTCTCTGTGTCTCTCTCTCTGTCTCTCTGTCTCTGTCTCTGTGTGTCTCTCTGTCTCTCTCTGTGTCTCCTTGTCTCTGTGTCTCTCTCTCTGTGTCTCTGTGTGTCTCTCTGTCTCTCTCTCTCTGTCTCTCTCTCTGTCTCTCTCTCTCTGTCTACATTTTCTATTTCTCTCTATATATTGTGTTGTAATATAAATACAATAAAGTATTGTATATATCTGATTCTGATTCTAATATTGCCATAATATTATATCACTCTTTATGTTTATATTTGTATATAGTGGCTCCTTTTATTGTCTCTCTTTATTTACATTTGTCTTCACTTGATTGTGATTATTATGCACCAATGTAACAAGGCAAATCCCCTCATATGTGAAAACCTACTTCTGATTCTGATAAATAATAATAGTAACATTAATAATAAGAGGAAGATCATGTTTAAAGTCAAATTAAACTGTCTCTCTCTGTCTCTCTCTCTCCCTCTGTCTCTGTCTCTCTCTCTCTCCCCTCTGTCTCTGTCTCTCTCTCTCTCTGTCTCTCTCTGTGCGTGTCTCTCTCTCTCTCTCTCTCTGTGTCTCTCTCTCTGTCTCTGTGTGTCTCTCTCTCTGTGTCTCTCTCTCTCTCTCTCTGTGTCTCCCTGTCTCTGTGTCTCTCTCTCTGTCTCTCTGTCTCTGTCTCTGTGTGTCTCTCTGTCTCTCTCTGTGTCTCCTTGTCTCTGTGTCTCTCTCTCTCTCTCTCTGTCTCTGTGTGTGTCTCTCTGTCTCTCTCTCTCTCTCTCTCTCTCTCTGTCTCTCTCTCTCTCTCTGTCTCTCTCTGTGTGTCTCTCTCTCTCTCTGTCTCTCTCTCTCTCTCTGTCTGTCTCTCTCTCTCTCTCTCTCTCTCTCTCTCTGTGTGTGTCTCTCTCTCTCTCTGTCTCTCTCTCTGTCTCTGTCTCTCTCTCTGTCTCTCTCTCTCTCTCTGTCTCTCTCTGTGTCTCTCTCTGTCTCTGTGTGTGTCTCTCTCTCTGTCTCTCTCTGTCTCTCTCTCTCTCTAGCTGTAACATGAACTGCTTCAGATTTGTTTTAGTTTTATAGCCTGGATTTTCAAAAGTACACAATTGTTTTACCTACAAACACTTTGAACTGTTTCCATGCTGCTTCTTTTCCAGGAGAAGAGATTATATCGCAAAAAAACCCCCTTAAATTACCCTTATTAATAATTATTAATAAAGTACTGTATCTCTGTAGAGATCTCCTTCCTTAGAAATCTTGCTAAACAGATAACATGTTTCTTAACAGATGTCACATCATATTGTGCAGCCCTGCGTGAAAAGTGGTGACTTGCAGTCTCGTTTGAGATTGACTGACTGACTGACTGTATGCAGCTTGGTTTCCGCCTAGATGTGTCACATGTACAACCAACGTCTTTACATTTGCCAACTTCTTCAATTTAAACAAACTTTTCAGTCAGTTTGGTTGTTGTGTTGAGTGCTGAGTTGGCACTTGTTCTCCATTGCATCAACAAGTGCACCTGGCTCCCTTGAGGATTCAAGCACCATCCCTTTTGATAAACATAATGCATCCTTGTGCTTGCGTGAATGGCTGCTGCAGTGTCGCCTTGCCTGTGTGAGTTTGACGTCTGCAGAAGGTGTGGTGGAACCAGGACTGTGGCATGCCAAGGTCCTAATCAGAAGGGTGTGGGTTTGTACAAGTCTCTAAGTTTCCCTTTCTAGAGAACCAGGTTCAGAAAGGGAAACCTAAAAAGGGGGAAACAGCTGGCCCATAAAAATGAGTCCAGATTGCTGAAGTCTGGTTGAAGCATTTTTAAGACTAGAAGGGACATAATTAAAGTAGACTCAGGTTTGGCTGTAGTCTGTAAAAAAGAGCTTGAGGTATCAGCAGAGTATTGATTGTTCAGCAGGGTGATGGCATCTTTTCCAGACGATCCAAGGTTGTTTTAGAGGCTTGCAGACGTTTTCCTCTTTTATTAAAAAAGAAAAAAATCCTCTTTTTTACTTTGGTGGTTTCTTTTGATTTAAGAATTTCAGAATAAAAGTCTCTCTTTTTTTAAAAGCAACAAATTGCAGACTCATTTGAGAACAGAGAACGAATCAGGAATGCCTAGAAAAAGATGTACAGATTTCAGTGGGATGATACAACTCCTTTCTTTATTATTATTATTAGTGTGACAGCTTGTCAGCTTCTTGGTTGCTAATTCACAGTTTAATTCACAGTAACAAAAAAAATGTGTCATGAAAATTAAAAGCACTTTGCAAGACAGAAACGTGTCCAAAAGGCACATAGTCAAAGCCCTTTTTTATATTTCAGTTACAACTGGCATCATCAAAACCATTTGTGTCATCGCTTATGAGTTCGGCTGCACAGAAATCCAAAATATTTGCGTTGGCTCTCGATCACGCCTATGAAAATAATTTGTCGACGTGTCAGATTCTTGGATATACAGTCATCATCAGCCCGTTTACCATGAAGGCTTGGTAAGTATTCTGTGTAACCGTCATGACATTATCACCCACCACTCCTACAGAGCACTGATGGAGGGGGGAAAAAGGAAATACCCTTCAAAGACGTGTTTCTCTACAGTCCTGCTAACTTTTTTTTCCTTCAAACTAAATGCTGTGTTTCTGCCAAGGACAATATTAACTGCAGATTCAGTTCGAGGAACGCTTTTCCAGGCAGACAATAACTTATTGAAATCTGTTTTTCATTCATATTTTATAGCCAGAGGAAATGCATTCATATTTTCTGATCTCGACGAAGTGGAGATTTTTATCTGTGCATTTTTTTTTGTTGCTACATGCTACTTTGAATATAGTTCCCCCCACCCTTACATTCTGGACCATGGTGCAGAACCATTTTCGATCACTGTTTCCTGTAACACAGCTGATTTATTCTTTTTTTTTTTTCCCCCACAGATTTGGATCAACTTGGTGGAGCAAAAGAGGAAAACCTGAATCTTTGCCTAAATGGTGGAGTCCTGATGTGAACCTTGTTCTTCCAACCCCCCCTCCTGGCAGTTGTGAGCCTTTTTGGCGTTTTCTCTAACTAGAAGAACTGAAAAAGGAGGTTATCACACTTGGAGCCCTTTCTTGAACACCAGCATAAACATATTTGAAGGGTTAATAAAGTCTTGAGGAAGTGTATGACCAAGCGTTTCTCTCATACCTCTGTGTGACATGGCGAAGAAGAACAGCCAAAAGGGTATGTATTTGCTTTAATAACTCTTTAATTAATATTAATTAATTAATAATATTGTATATGTTTTGTGTACAACGCTGTTGTCATCTGTGTTTTTAAAGGCTGCAGCATTCAGCTGAAGAAAGGTTTACGTTAGATCACAGTTGGAAGTTATTTAACAAATTGTGCATAATTGTTTTCAGATGGAGTCTAATGGAGTAGTCCTAAAAATACTGAGTGTTGTGTAACAGATACTTTAATTGTGGATTTGAATTGTAAATGGAGAAGAAAAAATAGAGAAATGCTGTCGACATTTACGGTGACATTAACCTACTTTTGTGCTGGTGGAAAAACAACTTTTACAAGGGCCCCGTCTTTCTGTCTTGTCTTTAAATGGACATAGATTAACTCTGTACTTTACCCCGACTCTTCACACTCAGCTGTAGCCTTTTGTTTATCTTTTATCTTTTTATTTATTTTTTTTTGTTTAAAGAAATGTCCTTAAACCAGAAAATTATCTCTTTTTTTGTTTTAACAAATCTTAATGCAGCTGTTTCCTGACTGAGTCAGACAGAAACCGTGAACTTGTTCCTCTTGCAAGAATGTCTTTTCAGACAAAACTTTGTTGGTTTTTAGTAAATTCAAATCAGATTCAATCGCATTGTTCAGACTTTGCTGCTTGTGCTGTTAACTGAAGTGGCTGTGCTTATATGCCTAGATAACACATCCTTCCACCTCCACAGTACAATGTACAGTGATGTTGGCATCGACATTTTCTCATTTTGTGGCGATTTTAATACTAACAATGCATACAGTAATCTCATAGGTTGAAAATATGTTTATAGTCAAGATAAACATGGGTATTTGAGTCAGCCTTTTTTGCTCGAAGCGGCTTCACAAGTGCAGATCTTCCATTGATTCATAAATGTAATCGACTACTCTTTCCAGGAAATCTCTGAAGATATCTCTCGGCCGTTTTGTTTTGCAAATTATGTTCTACAGTGGTTTGCAAATACGATTCAAGGCTTGAACAAACAATGGAGTTTGATGTTTTTATATATTTTTTTTTCCAGATACGTCTGGGGTGGTGTTTGACACTCGCTCTAAAATGGTCATGTCCCAGGGAGGAACAGCTGAGAGGATGAAGGAGAAGGTAAGACGTACACACACACACACTACACACGACTGGCACAGAGAGCCTGCGGGTTTTTACTGGAGGGTTAAATTTCAAACATAAAATCACAACATGTGCGTAGCATCAAGAGCTTCTAATCTGCTCCCGAACTTAAACACTTTTCTCTTTGTTTTGGTTGATTTGCTCCTAAGCCTCGACATTGAGTTTCATTAGTTGTGGGCTCTGCACAGCCGTTTCCCAGTGAGCTGGTTTTTGGCAAGAATAAACAGGAGAGGGCAAGTTGTCGGAGCATGAGCAACAATATCGTATTGCTGAAGGAAAAATGTAGCGCTACGAGCGACTCTTGGGTTATTCCTGTCTAAATGGGTGTTAATTTATCAATGTCTGTTAGTTACTGAGATGTTAAATAGCTCAACACAATATATAACCTGAAGTCTTCATGGGAAAAATGAATGACTGTGCAAGAGGTATACTGTACCTGTAATGTAATCTCATGATGAGCCACATCCTCTTTAAATCTGTTAATCTATAATGGAGCAACTGAATAAAAAGAAGGCTGTACAGAGTTTCACAGTGGAGTCATAATGTCTTCATGGCAGGTTATTTGGGTTTTGGTTTCTAATTCAAATCTTTTGTGGGGTTGCCACACTGAACGCAAGTGGCAGTGAATAATTAATGCCGAAACTGCTAACAAATATTGTGGTTTTAAACTGTTACTGATACCTGTCCAAAAATACTAATAGTAAATAAAAATGATAAAGTTGTGATTATTTGCATTATTAGCTTCTGGTTTGTGTACATGTCTTTCTCTGTTTGCAGTAAATAAAAGATTTGTGTATTTCTACATTTGTAGTTTATGAATAAGAACTAAAGGACATGGCTGTGTCCTTGAGGCAAATGTTATTTAAATGTTAAAAACACCATTAGGAATTTACAGTAAATGCTGAGTCACTTTTGAGATGATGTTAAAACCTGTTCCTCTCATACTTTTCTGCTTTTATTTTACAGATCAGTGCTGTCCGGGCAGTTGTCCCCAACAAAAGTAACAATGAGATTGTGCTGGTGTTGCAGCATTTTGAGAACTGTGTTGACAAGGCCGTTCAAGCTTTTTTAGAAGGTATGAGGACGTCAATGGGAAATTATAGGAACTTACAGCGAAGTTACTGTACCATAAAACTGGTAGTATTGCATATTTTAGAGCAATTGGGCCTTGAAGACAGTGGTAATTGCACCACACGAAGACAGATTTAAGATGACCTATATTATGTATGCTAGTGTAATGTGATGCACCATATCTGCTTCCACAAATACTTTCTGTAATACTGTATTTTAGTCAGCCCCTTTTGTCCTGGCATGCCGCCCACATTTGTGCAAAACGTGACCTTGAGGAAAAAATTTTTTGTCACGCATGCCATGCTTTGCATTCACCAGCCTGAGCGTCATTTGCATACCTTTTTAGTTTGACGAGTTTAATTATAGCCTGAGAAGGTTGTCCCCGTACGTCACACTGCTTTGTTTCCCGTTTAGTGGTGTCTAAACAACGCCTCAGGGCATTCAGATATGTGTTAAAAAGTTTCAAGTCTGTCAGTGGGTCAGTGTGTACCTTTTGTCATCATTGTTTGCTTTGTACCTCAGGTAGTGCAGTTGAGATCCTGAAGGAGTGGAATGTCACTGGCAAAAAGAAGGTGAGAACATGCCTCTTGAATGTCTCTTTTGTTGAGTTAGCATATTTATGTCAGACCTAGTTTTTAGATTCTTGAAACTAATTGCTGTACTTTTTAAAATTAGATGTGCAAAGTGCCTGTCATTCTTTGTAAACTACGGATTAAGGCAGAGAAGTGACATGTTAATCTGAATGCTGACAAGCTGTTTATTCCAGTTTTGGCAGTGTTTTTTCAGCTTTAGCTCAAATCAAAACATTTGTCTGTGTGTGCACTGAATAGGTTAGAGATAATGAACAAAGACAATATGAACAGAGATGTTTTTACACTCATTTCTCTCTTTGTCCAGCCCAAGAAGAAAAAGAAGCCCAAGCCTCAGCCAGAGGCCTCAGCAGACCCTGCGCCACCTGAGACCACATCGCCTGAGGAGGGCAAGGATGAGATCAACGGCTTTCATGCCAACGGATCAGTAATGGATGGAGAGTCACTGGATTCTCTGAGCGAACAGTTGGACTCTGCCTCCCTGGATGCAGCCGAGCTGGACTCTGAACCCGCTACATCCGAAACCACCGGTAATGACAGATCTGTGAAGTGATAAAGGCAAAAGAAAGAAGGGCTGAAGGATTTTAAGTTATTATTTTGCTGGAATGAGAATTACCTGCTCCAATCAGTATAGATAATATGGATATATAAAAGTCTGCTCTGATCGCCGTTTAAATGAAAAACAGTCCCAGGACTAGTATGGATATTGGGCTGAAGCTTACTGTTAGTGAAATGAAGAGAAGGCTGCAACAGTGAGAGCAGAACGCTGATGACTCTCTTCTCAAAACTCTAGAGAAATTGTGTTTGCTAACTAACTGTTGGTAAGCTTGTTAGATCAGAGAGTTTAATCTTCCCTCTTTGTTTTTATTTTTACATTAACATTGATTTGCTCGCCAGCTGCAGCAGTTCACTACTAGCCTTGTGAGTAGTCATTGTCATATTTATATAGGCCAATATCACAACTAACAAATTTGCCTCAAGAGGCTTTACAGTCTGTACAGTATACGACACCCTCTGTCCTCAGACCTTTGGCCCCTACTTGTTCCCTTTGACCACCTTCCATCTAAGTCATTGACCATTTAATCTACATATCAAACTTCTTCTTTTTTATTTTAGTACAGTGCTGACAGCAGTAGTAATATTTCCTCATTGTTTTGGGGTCCCTAACATGATTACTGTTTCCAACATGAGGAAATTCTTGCTTTATTCTGGGGTAACATTTTTATGGATTACATTTTGCATTATTTATAGTAAGGATAAAATCTCATGGATGCGCCACTCTTAATGAACAGGTGCCATTCATCAGGTCGATAAATAGAGAGTCCAAATGTATTTTCTGTTTGAGATATTGTGATGTAATCTTTTGCTATATATCATTTCTCTTTCTTAAAAGAAGTGTTTTAATTAAGATTTTTTTTCTTGTTTTTTTGGGGCGGGGAGAAAAGAAAAACAGCCTACACAAATACTCTGCTGCTGACCGACTTGGGAAAGTTAGTTTAGAAACCACTGACTCTACTTGCTGTAAAGTAATCTGTCTTCTCACAGGTGCAGAAGCAGAAAGTCAAGGTAGCGCTCCAAGTCCCGCCTTACAGCAAGGAGGAAGGAATCACCAGGGTCCCAGAGGAAACAAGAACCGACACAGGCCAGGCTCAAATTCACATCCACCCACTTCCTCATTAACACCCACCCCTGATGAGCAAGGATCGTCAGGAGTTAAGAAGATAGGTTAGTCACCTGTACCTCTTATCTCCCAAATTATCTTGTCCTGCACGTTGTTTATTGTAACAGTGATTGATTGAGAACTGTGAGGTGTTACGAAGGCACGGGTAAAATCTAATCTGTGTGGTAGTCATGTAACACCAAGTCATGTGTGCTGTCTGCCCCTTCAGCTTCCAACATTGACCGCTCTGTGAAGGACCTGCAGAGATGCACTGCCTCACTGACTCGCTACAGGATGGTGGTCAAGGAGGAGATGGACTCCTCAATCAAGAGGATGAAGCAGACGTTTGCTGAGCTCCAGAGCTGGTGCGTGACTTAAAATCTGCCTCTTGTCATGGCTGTAGTTGATCTTAAGGTTATAAAATATTGTAGCATGTTGAAAAGTGAGGTATAACAAAACACCCTGTAGGTTGTTTTCCACTTCAGGAGCTTTCCCAGGGGACCAAGAACCTTTTGAGGAACTGAATTTAGTTCCTGTATGATAGTTCCTGGTGCAGTATTTTCTAATGGAATCAGGAACTTATGGGGCAGGGTTTATAGGGCTGACAATCACTGATCAGTCAGACACCACACCCACTACAACTTGTACTCTAGTAACAATATCAGGTGGAGGGAAGGACAGACATTCCTTTTTGTTAATGACGTTAAAAGCAAAGTTTAGCTTTGTTGTTGCGGCTCCTGACTAGTAAAAGTAAAATAAAGAGAGAAAGGGTGTGATGGGAGAACAAAGTGAGTTTTCTGTCTCCTCTGATGTATTTGTCTAATTTTCAATCATTCGTTACATTCAACTCAGACATCAGAGTCGGGCAATATATCGGACGCTGCCTTTTCAGTCATCGGTGCAATTTGCTTAATCTTCATGGTTCATCGGTTGCAGTGGAAACAGACAAACAAAATGGACTTTTAGTTTTTGAGTTTAGTCCCTCTGCATCCATAGTTCCTGGAACAAAATGGTCAAGAAGGGCTGTTTATGTTCCTTGATATTTGTTCATGTTGTATGTTTAATGTAGCGGGTAAAGTGAGTGGCTATAGGTTTCAGTTCAGTAAGTCAAAGGGCATTGTGCTTACCTTTGTCCTACTCTATGACACTGGGACAGAGCTTTGCATAATAGGAAACTGTTGGAGACTGTTGAGCCTGTGTATGTATGTATGTAATGTATGTATGTATGTCTGTCTGTCTGTCTGTCTGTCTGTCTGTCTGTCTGTCTGTCTGTCTGTCTGTCTGTATGTATGTCTTCCTTCCTGTGGTGTGAGAGGGAAAATATTATAGACTATCTAAAAACTAGAGTGTAGTGTTATAACTGATAACAAAATCTGTTAGCAGTTTTATTAATTTTGTTTTTAAGCTGTAAGCAGTCACTAAACTGTACATATTACTAATGGATCTAACCTAGAACAGTACAAGTGGGTCAGAAGGGTCCCTCCACCAGGGTCCAAAATTAAGACCGACCAAGCGCCAAATGCTGGTAAATTCTGGGTTTGGCCAGAAAACAAGTTGTGGTCACGAGCCAGATGGCTGCAAAGTAATCTGGAATCACAGCGTAGTGGCTAAATGAGACTAAGAAGGTTGTCGGCGACATTAATAAACCTCAGCAGGCAGAACACTTAAAGTTGACTCTGAAGTCTTGCAACCACAGTATAGTTTTATAGCCTAACATTAGCTTTTACTTCTGGTGAGCGTATTTACACCTCAAAAATCAAGTGGTGTTCCTTTAAGATTATCTTGCTGAACAAAATGTGTATCAGAAACGTTTGTTCCCCCACAGAGCTTATGTTGTACAATAATCCAAAACCGAATGGAAAAGTCCCTTTTTGTCAAAAGAACCGGATTGGCTTACAAAAAGACGTCACCCCTGCAGCACTTAATTTCCGCACAAAAAGCCTGCCATCATAGCCTCCTGCATTACACTTACCGTCTCTCCTTGAAGGCAGTCATGCTGTTGACCTTGTTTGTACACACAAGATGTGACGGAAGTAGTTGTGTAAAGAATGAAAAAACAGAGCCTGAGGGAGACTCGTGCATATTCACCTCTGCATACCTGGCCAGTTGCTGTGTAAAGGGGTGCGACTGTAAGATTGTCTATAGGGAAAAATACTAAAAATCTAAGGCAAACTCCCCAATTTCAGGCAAGAGAGGGACACTGAGTCAGACAATCCAACCAGCAGTTTGTTTAAAGTATACTGAGGTCTTAAAAGTTCCCACATGGAGTTTCCTTGTAAACAAAGTAGGTAGCGGCAAGTTCGCTACCATCCCTTAATTTAGATGTTAGATGTGAAAATATTCTGGCTCTACATGCTGTTTTTCCTCTCACTCATTCTTTGGCTCAGTGCCGCTGAATAACTGTCGCTTTGCAGTGGCTCTCACTCATCCTTTATAGGCAGAACATTCAGTTAGCAACACAAAATGACAAAAATCGCCCCAAAGAAACAAACAACCGCAGTGAACTTACTCTACTCACCCAACCTGAAAACTTCTGTGTAAATTCACAGATTGTCACCGAGGTCCAGTGTGTAACATTTAGGAGGATCTATTGGCAGAAACGGAACATAATATTCATTGTTATGTTTTCATTAGTGTATAATCACCTGAATGTAGGAATTGTTGTGTTTTTGTTGCCTTAGAATGAGACTTAGAGATGCCGTGTTACTGCAGTAGCCCATTGGCTCTAGATAGTGGCCACCTTTTTATTTTCTTCAACCACTTCACAGCTTGTTCTCATTCCCAGGTCATCAAATACTGATGCGAGCAGGTTTCAGTTAGTTGCAGTGTGCAACTTCACTGCTAGATGCCACTACTACTACCAACTGGTCCTTTTTAATCCTTAAACATTGTACTAAATGTTTTGTTTTTGTCATTTTGCATTGTCATGCATCGATGCTGTTTAGGTTTAATGTTATTAGATTTGCTTCGTAATCTCTGCCTCAGTCAGCATTCCTCTTGTCTTTGAGTAAGTAGTAAAAAAAATTACCCCCCGCACCCCTTGTGTCTCCCTCTCTTTTTTTTCTAGTTTAATGGACAGAGAAGTGACTCTGCTGGGAGAAATGGACAAAGTGAAAGCTGATTCCAGTAAGTACTGTTTCTTAAAGTATGTAGACTGAACCTCAACCTTCTTGTCACATACCACCCGGGAGCTGTTAGTATTCTTCTCATAATATGATCACCTGACTCACGGGAAGAAGAATCTGACCTAAATCACTTCCAGAAAGGTGGCAAAAGGGATTCTTGTGGAACAGCAAGTCCCAGTTTCTTCTCAACTGCAGTGGTGCCCTCAGGGTGCTCATATACCTGTAGCATACCACTGTGTGTGTATGGAACATGACAGAGCAAGACTGCATATTTGTACAAGTAGGCCATTCTCCCTTATGTTATCCTCTCAGTGTAGAGTGTTGTGTGTTCCAGGCCTGGGAAAAGTGAATAGTGTCAGGTGTCAAGGGAGACTCAATGCTGTCTTTGTGCAAGGTGTGCGGGGAATTGAGAGGAAAGCGAAGAAACTCTAGTTTTTCTTGGACATTACAAAAGCCAGGTTTCCTCAAAATTTACCTCCTACTAATCTACTTCCTGTGTTACACTGGTGTTAACTGATGGAAAATTAAATAATCCAAACAAAACGTTCTCAGTATTGTTTAGTGCAGACCCGGATAGAATGATCCTTACTGATCCTCACTGTAGGTAGCAGTACTGTAGCTGGTTGTTGTTTATGGAATAATCTGTTGTTTATATAAGTCCAAAAACCAAAAGGATTTGGTTTCATATAACATTATATAATCATATAAAGACAACAACTCATTAGAGAAACTGGAACCAGTGTATGTTTGGTATTTGTGCTTGAAAAATGGCTTAATCAATTAATCAAAATAGGTGACAAAGCTTTGTGGGGGGTCGTGAGGCCTTCTTGATTGTAAGAAAACCAAAACAATATATACACAGAAGGCCTATATCTCAGCATTTGGATCACTTCTGTAAAGAACTAAATCTAGAGTAAATTGTCTAATAGAACAATGGGCAAGCATTAGAGACAAGAATAGACTTTTGTCAAAAAAATACATAATACAGACCGAGAATTGTATAAAAAGTTCCCTCAACAGGAAATAATCTGCAATGTAGTCACATTCATGCACATAGCACACTCGTACATCTGTGATTAGTTATCCATGATTAGTTATTAACCGATGGCAAGATAGTAAGCAGAGGTAAAAATTAAAGGTTCAAAAACACTGCAATCGCGTCTCCAAACAGGAACTATGGGAAGAGAAGTGTGGAGCAGGAGTACCCTCTTTCCCACCAAATTAGCTCTGGTTCTTGACCTGCTTCCATTTAGGATTCAACCTGCTTCCTGTGTGAACTGTCAGTAGCTGAAGAGCCTTCACTGCTGTATTTTACTGTACTTTATTGTATTTTATTGGCCATAATGGTAGTACATGGGGAGTCTGATATTTTATGAGGTGGTACAGAAATTAAATTCTCTGTTTTTCACCGATATTCAGCATCATACAGGGAGATATCTATCATAGAAGAAGCAGAGATGCTTTTCTGCTCAGCGTTTTCTCTCCTACAGCAGCAGTCAGAGCACATAATGTGTAGACATGTAACACTGTGCATGTAGACTGTATGTTGATTTAAATGCTCTGTTTGACATTCAGGGCTGAAACTAAAATACACGTAACTGGGCGTTCAGTGTTGAGTGACACTAATGTCAGTTACTTATGGGCCTTCACATTAGCACATACATGGTATCTTTTATCTGTGACCCTTGTTTACCTTTAGATGCTGAGTCAGCTGTACTTTGTACTGTACATTTCAAAAGAGCACAGCTGAGTTCTCACAGGAAAATGAAACTTAATGCGATTAGAAGTCTAAAAGGATTAGTTGGTTAATTGATGAGTCGATCGACAGAAAATTATAATGGAGCAGCTAACTTGAGCATCTATTAATCATTAAAGCATAATGCCAAATATTTTCTAATTATTGTATTTGCCGATTTTATTTTTTGTCTGTGTGATAGTAAACTGAATATCTTAAGTTTTTTTTATAGACCAAACGATTAGTTAAGCAAAGAACTTGAAAATAATCATTAGTTGCAGCCATAATGATTATTCCTAACAGACATGTAAAAGATATTTAATTACATAGTTTGTTGCCCCTTAATAGAACATAATCTGTCAGAATATTTAGTGCAGTCTGGAACAAGGACATCGTGCATATCTGTTAAACATCACATTGTTGTTTCAGTGTTGATTTTGGACGCCCGGCAGAAGAGAGCAGAGGAGCTCAGACGGCTGACAGATCAGTCGGCGTCAATGTCTGAGGAACAGTTGACTGAACTGCGTGCAGACATCAAGGTACTTAGACAATACTGCTGCTCCAGTTTTGGCCTCGTCTGTCTCTCGCTCTGAATACACAGTGGATTGGGTGTTAATCATTCATCCACCATGGAAAGCAAATTAAAAAGTTCATTTGTATTTGGAGTTTTTGTCTTTTCCAAGGTGAACCACAAGCAGAAATAATTGAAAGAAAACAGCTAATTAAACACACATTCACCTGCTTGTTTTTTCGCAGCACTTTGTCAGTGAGCGTAAATATGACGAGGACCTTGGGAAAGCTGTAAGATTTACATTTGATCTTGAACCGCTGAAGACGAGCATCTCAGGGTTTGGATCAGGTACGGTATTCTAGTTTTATCTTTCTTTTTATTATTGTTTATACTCCCCTTCCCCATTTAATTAATCCTAAATGATGCAAGCCCCAGGTTGTACTGTCAGTGATTGTTGTTGTTGTTTCTTTTACAGTTTATCATCCGCGTACAGGCTACTCAAATCGGTCCCGTTGCAGCTCCACGTCCTCTTCTGTTGCCAGCCCGAGCCTGCTTGAAACTCCTCCTCCACCCACCCAGACCCAAAGCACCCCCAGTGAAAACCGCCCTCCACCAAACAAACAGGTCAGCTGGAAAAGCAGTTGTGTTTGGCAAACAGACCATAAAACCACCCACAGTTCACAGATGTTGTAATAATTCTTAGCTGCTGACTAACTTTTTTTTTTTTTTTTTCAATATAAATTCTCCTCTCAGATTTTCCAGGGCAACAGGCGTACTTTCCAGGGACAAGGGTATCAGCGGTATAACGGCGGTTCCTACCACGACAGGAACGCCGGTCGCACTAACCACCGCTATCAGAGTGACGGCGGCTCTTCTGGTCCTACTTCACAGCACTCTAACAACTCAAGAGGTCCCTCCCGTTCCTCCACGTCCTCCTACAACCAAGAACGACCCTCTCACAACGGGCTGCCCCAAAGGCCTCCCCGGACGCACTGCCCTTGACATTGGAAACCCGCGTTCTCAATCACCCCCATCTACTAACCCTTGCACTCCCGCGCCCATACCCTACACCCCCCCCCCCCCACCCCACCCCCTCCTACTAACTCCTTTCAATGAAGAATAGAATACAAGTTTACATATTTCTGTCAGTTGAGCTGTAGTGCCACCTCTCTGCATCTACCCGTTCATCCCTCAAACTTGAAAAGCTCTAACTGTTCTGTAATCGCTCTTCCTTTTGCATTTCGCCCATCCTGGTTAAGGTAACAGCTTCTATCTTTAGCCCCCCCCCCCCTTTTGAGAGGTCTCATTGCTATGCTATTGTCAGTATCTGTTATTAATTTCGGCAGTTAAGCAGACTGACAGGATTACCTGCAACAATTTGTGCACTATTGAGGTTGAACTCTTAGTACTATTTCTATTTTTGCTGTGGCTTTTGTCAGCTCTCTGATTTGCACCTCAAATCTTTTTCTTTTTTTGTTTCCCAGAACCATTTCAATGCCTTCACTGTGGAAAGTGTAGTGAAAGTACAAACGTAGTTCTAACATTAACAGGGAATTTTGTCATCAGGATAGAAGACATGCAATCAACACTACAGACTTATCGTTAATCTTTAAAAGGTAGAAAATGAAAACATATCAAACTGTAATCCAGAGCTTTTTTTTTTTTTTGTATGGCTGCTACAAACATTAGGGGAACTTAACGGTTTTTGTCTTTGAGAGTAAATCTCTGAACGCAGAGGTTGCCCTCTTAACGGAATAGTTTGACATTTGAGAAATAGGTCATTGCTTTTCTTGTCGAGAGTTAGATGAGACGGATCGATACCGCTCTCACGTCTGTATGTTAAATATGAAACTCGCCAGCATACACTTAGCATAAAGACTGGAAAAGGCTTTTGTTTTCTGTCCTAATGTAACAGAGTCCGCCTACAAGCGCCTCAGAAGCTCACTAATGAACACTTTCTATCTTGTTTGTTTATTTTCTACAAAGACTGAAGTGTTGAAACTACAACTTGTGGCTTTACTGGAGGTTATAGCCAAGCTAGCTGTTTCCCTGGACGTCTAAGTAAACTAAGATAATCTAATCAGCTGCTGGCTGGAGCTTCGTACTCACCACACAGATGTGAGAGTGGTATCAAGCTTCTCATCTAACTCCCTGCAAGGAAGTAAATTGCCCCATTTCACCAAGGTGTCGAACTACTCCTTTAAATGTTGTCTTCGGTCAGTGACGTATCGCCCTCCCACTGGCCAACGGAGTTATCTTGAATGCTGTTGTTCTCGGCTTGCTGTTCATTATTTTACAACCAAGAGAGGGCTGATTATTATTTGTGTTGTGGAATGCTGTTAAATGATACGTTAAAACTCGAAAGAAAGGAAACTGTCCACATGCTGTTTTATAGTTCTCGACATTTATTCCGATGGATCTTCTTCCACGCGCACTGTTTGCTCCTTTTGTGTTTTTGTTGTTAAATGCACACGAATGGCATATTAATGACGTGCTTGCCTTTTTAGTCACAGAGAGACTTCACATTTGCCTTTCTAGAGACTTGGATGTCTGCATCATGACGGCTTTCTAATCAGATGGTACTGGTAGAGCGAGACGTGTGACTTATTAATATATGTGTGAGAATAAGATGCAAGATCTTTTTCTTCCCCTTTTTTTATACACTCACTTTATCCCGTCTGTGAAAGTAAAATTGATCAAACTGCATTGGAAAGGTTGTATTGATGTCACAGATTTCTTTTCTACGGCTGCCAAGTAGATGCTTCAAGGCTGTTGTTGGGGGTCAAGTCTCATCGTAGTGTCCACGGTTTGAGAACAAAAAGCAGGTGAATACCTCATTGCTGATCTTTTGACACGGCCTGTTTTCTCACAGTGGGCTCTTATTAAGGGACAGGGACCCCTGGTGATTCCTCATCACTTATCTTCTTGTAGTTATGTACATACAGTTGGTGGAGCTGCAAAGGCTGTAGTGTAAAACTGGTTGTTACATTATTGCTGCATCTTCTTCATCATGTGTCGTCTTCCCTCGTGCAGACTTTTTTTTGGGGGGAAAAAAATGAAATTAAAATGTTATTTCCCTTTTCCCCTTTTTGTTTTCTCTTGAGTTTTCTGATCATAGGGAGATTTTTCATATTATTTGAGATTTAAAAAAAAAAAATCTTTATTCCCGTAATTATATTAGTTAATATTGTGGAGAAAAGAGTGCTTACATCTTAGCAGTCTTTGGTAAATATGTGCTGTAAAGACACATAAATAAGTTACCTTTTGACTTAAAGCAGTAGTTCAACATTTTAGGGAAATGCCCTCAATGCCTTTCTTACTGTTTGAAATCTCTTCCGATAAAACTTAAATCTCACCTTTTGTGTTGCAAAGATCCTTGTTGCCCCGTGTGGCTGCAGTTCTTCACCACTTGTAGTTGCAGTGGGTGTTTTCCAGCCTCAGGGGGCAGTAACGAGCCCATTACGGCTTGGCGCACCGCAATAAGGCAAAGAAGACGCAACACTACACTACTTATTTGCTTATGATAAAACGGCACATTGCCATTTTGACACTATTTTTGTACATATTAAACAAAGAAACATAAATGTTAATTAGTGAGCTCTAAGTGTGGTGGGCAGATTTAGTTTCCTTTGTAGACGGAGTTGTTTCCAGTCTTTCTGCTAAGCTAACTGGCTGCTCTAGTATCATCATATGTGGAATCAGTCGTCTTATTTTGACACAAATTTCTCCTTTTAGTCCCCATTACTGTGGTGGCGTCCCCGTACAACATGTACACGTTTGACTGCAAGCTGTCATAAGAAGTGTACAGTTTTCTTCTTATCACATTTACTTTCTATAATGTTACTTTTTACAAAGATGTTTAGGAAATCAGGAAGAACCTGTGCACTTATCAGCTACTAAAAACCGAATGAGAAACACCCGAGCCTTTACTTCATGAAGAGTGATTTGATTTCTTTATTAGTATAATTGGTCTGTGATGTGATGCAGTTTCAGTTTTGGCCCTCCAAAGGGAAAAAGTTTGGGTCTAACTAATATGTAAAATGTGAATAAAGCTAAAATCGCCGGCCATATAAGGGACCTTCTTCATTAACTGGGGGCCACTGCCTAACATTAAACCAACTACCTTTCGCTGCTGTCACACTCAGCAGTCGGTGCGAGTTGCCACCACAGTAATGGCTGAACACACACACTATATACTCGCAGTAAGAAAGCAGTGTTATTTCCTAAAATGTCAAATTATTCCTTAAAGTGCTTTCAGAGGCGGTAACTTTATAATGTCACCAAGACTTTGATTGACGACGTTGTGGGGTGGGGGGGTGGGGGGGTGGGGGACAACAATGTACCACATTTCACAACTCTGCTTAATGATGGTTTGAATTAATCAAAGCTGCAGGACAGGTGATAAACAAATCATCTTTTATTCCAGCATTATCTCTAGAAGTTAGAGGTGCTGAACTTGTTCAATCAAGACTCAAAGATAGTAGTTTTTTTTTCTCATCTGAGATTTTGTCTGTCTCACTTTTTTCTTTTTGTTTTACATTCCAAACTGTAGGAATATTAGGTTATCGCCAAAGAAATGATTTTCGTCCTGTTGCTGCCTTTTTTTTCTTTCTTTCCTTCCTCTGCCTGTAAAGAATTCCAAAGGGGATAAATCCAACACTTCACTTATTCTTCCTTCTATCGCTCTTAATTTTCCTGATTCCTTACTGTATATACATATATGTAGCTATATAATTTTGTGCTCACATGGAGCATTTTGTATGTGATATTCATATTAGTCATAATGGAGGTTAACATCTAGCATCATCTTCCAGTAGATCTCCCCCCCTCCCCTCCCCTCCCCCCGGAGTCCTACTCAAGACAACCTTTCTGAGACAACTGTAAACTCAAGTGCCTTTTCTTGTCTCCCACCAATTCATTGACATCCCCTCCACCAAAATATGGACCAAAGACATCGACCGTCCCCGACAACCCCTCTCTGCTCTTTCTCCCACTCACTGAATTGCACACTTTTCATTTACTACGAATAAACAGTTTGCAATACTGACTGTGTATGTTTGTTTCTTTTGTAGTTGCGTTCACATGAGCTGAAGCAGAGTTAACAGTGAGGTTTTACAGCGTCTCTAAAGTCGGTAAGTGATCCAGGGAATGTCCAGCAGTCTGGCTGCAGGGGTTTGAAGTAATTCATCAACATATTTCCTGCTTTTGAGTCCAGATGCTGCAAGTTCAGGATTCCCAATCATCCTGGAAAAATCTGGAGATTCAGAGACTAGTTTTCCAGTTATGGAAACACCTGGAAATTGATTTAAATATTCTGTGTTGTCCTGGAAAGCTTTTAATTGCACTTCCCCTCACTCAAATCGTCCACGTTTTTGGTAGCGTAAGATGACACTTGGAGGCAGGTTTACCAGACATGGGACAATCTTTTCGTCATCACGTCTATTTTTGCCGGAGTATCAGTATCCTCATGAAAGCCCAGTGGAGAAATGTCTTCTTATTGTCGTTGATAAACATACACATCAATTTTAATTGCATAACAAACACGTCTACTTCTTTTAATGGGCTAATAAGTGAGAAGATTAATTTTCTGTCAAATAAATTCTACTTAATTTGAACAGTTACTTACGGCCTGTGGCCAAAGTAACTTCCTGTGAGAGGAAAACTTGTAAAATGTAGTGAGTTCACTGGAGACGCAGCGGAAAAACCGTCACATTAAGCTGATCAACGTGAACCGTCTCAAGTGCTGACCTACCTGTGATGAACCTGAGACTTCATTAACCTGCATCATTAAACAAGTTGGAATAAAACTGCAGTTAACTGTGTCAATACTAGGCTGACCTGTAAATTCTATGAAGTGCTGTAATGTAGAGAAAACTCCTGGAAAATGATTTGTTAAGAAGAGTGGGAGCCCTGAAGTTACTGTTCACTTAGTTTTAAACAAAACGTGTTAATAAATGTATGAAACACTGAACTTTCCAACAGTGTTCTCAAGTCCTTTGCAAATAAATTAATCAATAAATGCAATAATTGAAGGTAATGGGGATAAATTAGATCAGAGCTATTAATCCTTAATGCATAGTTCACACAGCAGCTGTACAGCCAGCAGAGGGCACCATTACTCTTTAAAGGACTTGCTGGCAAATGTATTCAGATCTTTTAAGCAACAGTACGAATAAAACAATGTATGTTTACTTCTACTCTGTTACAAATTAAAGATAAAAAAAATAATCCTACTTAAACAAGAGGGCTGCTGTTGTGAAGTATCCAAAACATTCACGCAGTACAATGTCCCCTGGACCTGATAAATTAAATGTTGGTTGATGTAGAGCTAGCTCATCTACTTTATAAAGAATGATAGATTAATCCAGCGGTTCCCAATCTAGGGCTCATGCCCCCCTCAGTGGGTCACCAGATGAATCTGAGGGAGTTGTGAAATGATCAATGGGAAAGGAATGAAGAAAAAACAATGTGATCCAAACATTTGTGTTCATTTTTTAAAAGTTTTTCTATTGATTTTTTGAAATATTGGATTTATTTAAATGAAACTATGTGAGAGGTTTTGAGGGGCGATCTCTCTTTGGATCTACAACAGCTCTCAAACATGACGAGGTGCCCCAATTAGACACTGCTTTATTAATAAGAGATCACTCTCACTTAATCCTCAGCAATGTATTGTATTTTATAAGCGTAAGATAATCCTTTATTTATATGTTATATCTGAAACATCACTAAAGCTGCCAAATAAATGTAATACTATATTTGCATATGAAATACAATGTGTTTATTTCCTCCTGTTCCTCACTTCCACTCTACACTAAATGGCAAAAATGAATAATTCTTAGTTTTAAAAAAAATGTCACAGTCCTCACCATCAGCTATCAGGTTCCTTTGACCCCTTTTAGACCATAAAATGTACTTTGTGTCCATCGATGCCAGTAAGTATTAGTAGATATCAAAAGCACTGACCAGCATTTTGCATAATACCGCTCCATCACAGAGTAGTAGGGGCATTATCCTATCAGATAGAAAGTAGTAAGAGGCAACAAATCGAAAATGAAAAAAAATCTTGTTAAACCGTCAATAAGAGCACACTATTGTGTTTTTTCCCCAACATGTCATATTGATTTAAAAGTGGTTAAATATTCAAATGTATCTGGCGCTGTGCCACACATGGATGTGTTTCCCGTAAATGCAACATTACCTCTACTGTAATCAGACATAAAAAGGTATAAAAGTTAGAAAATGTATATAACAGAGTGTGGGGGTCAAAAAGACTGTTAAGATATAACATATAATATATAATATATAGAATTCAGTTAATGAGATAACACTGTGTTGTCTTCAGATCTGATTTTAGAGAGTTTTAAGAAAAGTAAAATACTGTGTATATTTATTCTTTGTTTTCAGAAGATGCTGATGTTGTAATGAGAATACAGGAGCAGCTTGAACATCAGAGTGAAAACTTTAAAAACTAGTTGTGGGTGGTTCTTTGGCCTTTTGGGTTGAGGACACATCAATGAGAATTCCCACTCTAATCAGCTCTGAATGTACATCGCAAACTCGTCAACAAAGAGATGAAAATGAAGTTCATCTCCTGGTGACATTTGACATTTCTATGCAAAAATTCATCAAAGATGCAAAAGTGTTGAAGAGGAAGTTTCTTCCCAAGAACGGCTGCAAAGCAGGTGAAGTCAAAAAACAATCCGGAGGGGAATTTGAGGCCGGATGAACAACTAAACGTTTAAAGGGAGAACTAAATGAATCCACTGACTGTACAAATTTATAAAAATCATGTTTGCAAAGATCAGTTTTAAAGTTATAAATATGCATCAGTGGATATGAAACAACAATATTATATCTACAAGAATAGCTGCAAAAGATATTTCTATAACTTATAACCCTCTAAAACAGAAATAATAAGACCGATACTGTTCTGGTTAAAGAATAATGAGACACAGATTTTGGGATTTCAGGTGGAAGATGAACATCCATCTGGCCTACAAAGGTTTAGAAATACAAATATTAGGTCATTTTAAAAATTCTCTGCAGACGTCATTATTCATTTGAGAGGATTAGTCACCTTAATAGTAATGCTTTCCCAGATTGTTACACATAGCCCAAACTTCCTACATCTGAGCTGGTCACAGCTAGAAACACGGTGTTAAGTGTTCAATGTGGAATTTCTAGGATGAAACAGTTCTCCTTAAAGAAAGAAGATCCTCTTCCTGTTTTTTTTTTTTTTTTGGGATGCGTCCTGACTGCTGCTATTTGGATAAAAGATTACTCTCCTCGTTCACACGGCAGTTCGTTGCATGTGAAATCATGTACAACCTAAAAAGGTTCTCATCAGAAGTGGGGAGCAAGGATCAACTTTTTATATCAGTTGATGGGTCGACCGAATTTATAATATATTCATTTAAATTATTTTAATCTATTTTTCTTGAGTAAAATCGTTGGGAGAAAGTGGGTGTGGATTTGAATCATTTACAGTATATATATACAAAGGTCTGTGAAGTGAAGCAACGTAGAAGTGAAGCAACGTAGAAGTGTCTTACACCTGTTTTCTATGTAATGGCCAGCAGGGCGCAGCTCCATTGGCTGCAATAAAAAGTCAGATAGTATTGAGTCTTATGGAGAAATTACCCTAATTTTATGAGCTCAATAAAATTTCCATATGAGTTAAAAGTCTCAATCACTCGTTTCAAGTCTTTCCATAGAGCATGATGTTGATAATATAAATTATGGTCCAATTTAGAGTAAAATAGACAAAGCTGGGTATGCTTTAGGGCGGGGCTACCTTGTGATTGACAGTCCGTCCAGCTCAAAGCACCAAACTCAGATCAAACTAGTGCTGATCAAATACAAAGCAAGATTCTTTTACTGCGTTGCCTATTTCTTGCATAAAATCTTTTCAGAAACATATTTTAAAGAACTGTTTATCTGTAATATGACAATGTACGCCATCCAGACTTGAGGCTTCATGTTTGTTTATATTACTGGTGAATACGTTGGAACATACGATTGTAAACCATTTGTATAACAGTGACTTTGTCCTTGTTTTTAATTCATTTTCATTTTTTAAAATTTCCAATCCATGTAAAAATGTTTGAATTGCTAATGGAGAATTTAGACCACTTGGGAACGATTATCAAACCTGTCAGGAAAATGAACAGGCAAATTTGAGACCAAGCAAGCATAACACTACAAACTTCACAAAAACCTGGGAAGCTATTATGTATTAATGTAAAATATATTCCCCACTTCCTGGTAGCAAACACGATGCATCTTCTGGTGCTCATGATTTATTTACATGCACCAAATAACACACTGCTTGTTTTTTATTAAAAAGGCACTAAAAAATCATAAAATACAAATTTATTTCCTTTCCTTGATGAAAAGTGATTTGACATTGACATGATTAAAACAGTTTTTTTGAGCATGTGTGCTGTACAGGCAACAAAGACCATCATAAACACTGTACACAATGCAAAAATAAATGCAAATAAGTAGAAAATATGACACTAACTGAACTATCAGTCATCAGTGAAAACTCTCCAGTGGGAACAGGTGACGGTGCGGCTCACAGCCCCATCACAGAGGGAAACACAGCAGCACCTGTTAAAGGAAGAAGAGTGCTTTCAATCCACTCAGGCGGAATCGGTTTCTCATCAACCCTCCCATCTAAACCCATTGTTAGTTCATTGCCATCAGCCTACACCTAATTCAAACGTATGTCGTACTTTTTGGGCTACCTTGACCATCTCCTGTGTCCGATTCTGGGACTTTCCAGTCCATCTGGCGGCCTTTTTCGTAGAGTCCCTTCAGGACCTTCCTCACTTCGTCTGTCCCACCTCCACGACTCAGCTCCAGGTACTTCCTGTACAGTTGCAGAGCGGTGCGGGCGTCCTCTATGCTGTCGTGGGTTTCCCCCTGGATGCTGAGGTCTGGGAGCCGCACAAAGAAAAAAGAACAATCAGGAATGACTAATCATAATGATTCCTGTGGCAGCATTTCAACCATTAAGGATCAGTTTACAATGTGAATATTGGACTTTTAAAAGGGATTAACACCTCAATGCTTTACTGCCAAAGCACAAACACAGACATCTAAATTATTCCTGGAGACATTTGAGAATGTAGACAGACCTGAATACTAACTACCCACATCAAAAGAAAAGTTTGAACTGAGAATGAACTCTCTGATTTATCGACAGAGATATTTAAGCAACCTGACCGCCCAATGGGATGAGTCCAATAATTACTCTCTTTTAGCTCTGTTTTTTTTATCTACACAAACTGAGGAAAAAATATCTGGCTCCTTTACTGCTAAATGCTTCAGTATGTTCAACGGCCAGTCACAAACTACGGATGTCGCAATACCAGAAATTTAGAAGTCGATACAAATGCCAGTAAAATTCCACCATTGTCCATACCCAATATGATAAACCGGTAAAAACAAAACAATAAATCCCATGTACTTCAATATACACTCCTTTGCACTGTGATGTTCAAAAAACAGTTTCTGAAAGTACCTAGAAAGTACCAGGCGAGAAATCTCAGAGAAATCATCCTCTTGCGGGGTAAATGAAACAGGTAGACAGTGTCGACGACTTGGTCTTTCAGAACCTTAAAAACAGAAGAAACACCACTGTTCAAAGACACAGTCTGTTCTTGTAATTGTGCACTATCATGCACTACACAGTCAACTTTAAACCTAAAACATGCACCTACAAAAACAAATCTCACTTTAGGAAAAAACATACCAGTAAATTAATAACCCGAAAGTCCTTCTGTAAACCGTGGCCAACAAAGCGAACTCCCGTGTCGATAAGGAAGCGCAGCTTCAGGTAAGTGGACTTCAGTGTGGTCAAATGCTTTGAAGAAATCTTTGCATCCAGGTCTCCTGGTTTGATGCCAGAATATTGAGTCAGATAGTCGACGACCTGAAACATTCAGAAGTGTTAGGGGTGCATACGTGAGCAGCAGTTTAATAAGATGAAGTCAAAGAAAGCACTGTAGCTCTTTTAATATTTAACTAATAATAACTAATGAATAAAGACTTTTCTATCAAGTCAGCAGAGAGTAGTCTACCTACATAGAAACTAGACAAAGGGACAAGTGATTAATTATTATGATCAAAGCATAATATGAGAAGATTAGGAAAAAATCCTGTGACGTATGTTTGTGAATCCTAATAGTAACTGAACAACAAATAAAAAAACCACAGAGTTCAAACTCTCTCTGCTCACATGAATAACGTGCTACTCAATTCAGAACTTACTGGAATTTCTTGAACTTACTGCAGGCAAATATTTTGTTACTGGATGAACTTGAAAAAGATTTTTTTTTTTGTAAGAATGTATTATGACCACCAACAAAAGGACACACTGTTCATGACAATGAAGGCAACATGATAGAGGCAGTGATGGGAAAAAGTGTAATCTCACATAATAGTTTATTCAAGCGTATCCTGTTCTCACAGCATTCAAAACCTGCTTTCAAAGTCAAATTAATGATGTGTTTTTTGCTTGGCCATCTTGTTGTTTGGCAGTCTCTCACCTGCTCCTGAGTAGAGATGTAGTCATCGATGAAGGGCACCCCCTCGTTGGCCCCCTGACCCCTCACACAGGTGATCCTGGCAACAGACATCTGACTGGGCTTGATGGTCGACTTGGTGCCGTCGCTGCGAAGTTCTGCCTCTTCCTGCAAACAGTCATGAATCAGGTTTATTAAAGCCAGTAATCACAAACTGACTTTACAATAAATACAATATTAGTACGAGCTCACGGAGCTCAAGAAGTCTCTCTGATTCACCTCCTAACAGGCTCAATTTATCACATTCTACCATGTCAAAATGTTGATTTGAGCATAACCCAACCTATATGACTATGAGTGTATGTTTGTGGAAGCTTCATTCACACTTTTAATCATGTGACAGTCCCATTCATCCAGGGAGCTAATGTTTTAAGCTTCATGTAAACAAGAAACCTGGTTCCCGTAATAAGGGTAGAGGATTAGACTAATCTGGTTTCCCCGCCTACATTTTTCCTAAAGAGCGCCGATTTGTCTGCCGTGTAAGTAACCGGATACACGTGTGCATGACAAAGACTTCAAAGAGTACTCAACCAATTTAGCAACGTATATATGTATTATATATATATATATGCATTGTCAGACTCACAATGGATAGTTTGAAAACAAAAACAAAAAGGAATCAATGCAGCAGAATCAGAGACATAACTTTCATTCCATGCATTCTTATTCCCCCGGTCAACATTACTTTGTGCAACTCCCTCTGATACAACTTTTTACATATGCAATAGTACTCCTCAACACCTGTGAACAGTCACAGCAGAGTAGACGAATGAAAGAAGAGCTCATTACACAGATGTGTCCTCATATTTAAAAAAGTCCAACTACAACTGATAGTAACCCAAAGTAGCCTCAAGAAGTCTAAATATGTTGGTTTATGCTGAACATCCGGAAGCTGCATCTTCTAAAACCGTTAAAGTAAGCAAACCTTCAAAATACGGGCCTAGAGATGAACTCTGATCTCAGACTGACTGGTTTCACATGAGTGCATGAAAACATACTGTGGGACAGAGTGAGGTAAACAGACAGCGGCATTATAATCCTGACTCACCTGGTTGAGTGTGACAAACTCAGCGTCTAGCCCCACCAGGTCACCGGCCTGTGGCATCTCACTGACCATCAGGGGGATGAAAGTGGCGTGACTCTTCCTCTGCTTCCGTGCCAGAGAGGCTTCTGTCAGCAGCACGCTAGCGTCTATGGGATTTTTAACTGAGAAGAAACAGCAAAGCATGAGCGTGAATGCCCTTTACCTGAAAGTAAAATATTCAGATTTAATGTATTGAAACGTACTGCGGAGGTCGTATTTGGTATGGTAGTTCCTCTTGGCGTAATACAGAATGGCTGGCACTTTCCAGCTCACATCAAACTGAGCAGCTTCAGCCTTTAACAAAAAACAAACTTTCAACACGACTGCGAACATGACATTTCATCAGCATAAACTAAAAGTGGTCAAATACTTACCTTGTCAACTGGCTCAATTAAGAAATCATTGAAGAGGTACCACTGCTGGTGTGTGACTCCCTGAAACAAATGTCATTTTAAAAGTCAAAACACAGAACTGAAGTGACCAGGAATACCACATCAAGAACTTTTGGCTTTCACTTTACAGAAGCAAGCGTCTCGCAACCAGTTTTTTTCTAAATCAAGTTTCACTCACCTCTTTTCTTTGATGGTAGGTCTCTCCCACTTTGATGTGTGCAATCAGATTTCCACCTGTGCGAGCATCCAGGACGTGAGGCACCGTGACCACCAGGTCATAGAGAGAAGCGCCCTCCGCCTCTTCAGCAGAACTCAACTGTTTGGAGACGATGTAACGGGTCATTAGTTGCATTTAAATCTTTACACCACAAAGAGAAAACCAAAAATCTGAGTTTTAATCCAGAAATCAGAGTTAAATCTTCCTCACCTCTTCTCCTTCAGGCCAGCTGCTGATCTCCAGTCCCTGACTTTTGCTGATGGACATCTTGAGAGTGAGAGGGATCCAGACGTGTCGCAGGTCCTCCGCCCGCGTGTCAAAGGTCAAGCCCTCCATACTGCATACATCCTCCCCACTACAGGGATGTACGGTAAGATTAAAGAGAAGCGGTGTTGAGACACATTCAACTGAAGAACTGAAGATTTGTCTGGGAAAATATCGTGGCCATTTTCTGATGTTTTCTTCATATTCAAATTCATAAATCAATTAATAAATTGAAGAAACATTAACCGATAATGGCAATAATTGACGATGCAACCCTCTATATTTGATATTAGAAAGGGATCTTACTCCAAGCACCACTCGGTGGGCATGGGTGGGGGTTCTTTAGGTTTTGCAGGTTCCATCGCCTCTTTTTGCATGGCCTTATTGAAGGCGTACTGTGAAGAAAACCAAAAGAACAATTACATAATTCATGTAACTAACAGCAGGAAAGTGGTTAATCAATTTTTTAAAATGTATTTAAAACCAGCCGGGATGGAAAGTAAAACCAAATAAGTGTAATTTACCTCGGCCTGGACCTTCCAGAATTCAGCCTCTTTAGCACTGTTCACTTCACAGTTGATGACCAGAACATCTGGTAGACATCGAATGTTGCGCGTCTGCACCTACAGCGGCACAAAATAACACTCTCATAATGCAGAATAGGGTGGACAGATATCGTAAGTAAAGCCCAGTTCAGACAAAAGACTAAATAGACCAAAGGAAACGCTGCAGCGATTTCAACAGCCAATCGGCTGGCTGTAAAGTCAGCTGGTCAAGTCGGTTACAACCTGTCAGCTGGTGGAAATTGAAGAGTTTTGGACGGAGGAAAGAGAGGATCAACTCATCTGTTTGAAGCCTTAAAATGTACACATTTTAAGGGCCTCTGTTTGAAGCCTTAAAATGTACACATTTTAAGGGCCTCTCATTTTATTGAATGTTTTAATAGTTATATGAATAAAATGCAACTGTAGCAAGTTACTCACCATTCACTACCCTAATTTTATATTTTATATATTTTTTTATTATAGTATTTTAGTTAAAAATGATGCCCAGCTACAAAAAATGCCTAAAAAGGGAAGTACAGAGATTCGTTGCTTCGGAGACGATGCACTGTTCCATCTAGTTTCATTGGTGTGAGTGCACAAGTAGCTGCAAGTTTCAACTGGGTTGTTGCGACTCTTTGGCCTAAACTGGGCTTAATGTGTTAATCTGAGCTGCTGATACGTGTGAATGGGAGGTGGAACTCACTGTGGGTTGATACTTCTCACAGTTTTCACACCACGCCTGCGTGCTCTGCTCCAGACAGATGCTTTTCTTCAAGATCTCAGCAAAGTCATATTCCTTTACTGTTTTTTCTGACGAGACACAGTGAAATCAACATATTGTCAGCAAATACAGAACTTTTATCTGCCCCATTAACCACAAACTTTGAGGCTTGAGGTACACGATAGCTTCGCACACACTGTTCATGTACAGCAGTGCTATGAACTCACCTTGAGAGTTCTGTTCAGGGTAATGCATGGTGAAGAGCAGCGTGAGGGAGGAGCGGACCGTCTCCTTGCCACAGCGACACAGGCTGCTGTTCTCAACCTCACAGCCAAACAGTTTTCCGATGGCAGACTCACCAGAGGAACCCAGAGAACTATATCGAATGTATCGACACAACACAAACTTATAAGTGATTAGATCTGCCTAATCGGGGCAGATAAAATATCAGCCAATAGTGAGAAATTTATACCATTATGTATTAGAAAAATCTATATTGTACATATTTTCAAGTGGTTTGGCACTACGCTAACAGTGACACACTAACATCTATTCCCACTGGCTGTTCTCACCTGCTGCTGGCGCCCGGTAGGCCTGCGGGCCCTCCTGCTCCTGCGTCTCCTGGTGGAGCTGGGTGAGGATGAAACGGTTCCAGCTTTGGATTAAGCGACCGAGTCTGGCCTTCCCCGTTTGCTCGTCCGAGTCAGCGAGGATCAGACCCAGCGCCGAGGCTTCAGGGATGGTACGAAAAGCTCGGAGGAAGTTACTGGCCTTGAGAACAGGAAATAGGAGAGGTTGGAATGAGACAATGTGGTCGATATTTTAACACCTCTGCATTGCCACAGGGATCGACCTACCGTTATTGAGAGAAACAGTAACAAATAGCTACCTGACATGGATCTCCTCGAGACAAATCCAACATGTGAAAGAGAAAGCCGAGCTCACAGGCCAAACAAAACTCCTTCTGGCACAAATGATTCTGCACTAGACACCGGATTGGCTCCAAGAAATATAAGACCTAACGCACCAACACAAAAACAGGAAATAAAACAACTTTTCTTTTACATAATCTCTCAAAAATGTAATATCACTAAAAACTAATTTAAAAAAAAAAAAAACTAGTTTCTTACCTGGATCATGCAGTTACAGTAGGCATTGGGGATGTGAGGCTCCAGGCCAGCAAACAGGGTTCTGTTGTAATGTTTGAAGTCAAAGTCCTCTAGTCCAAGTTTTGAGTATTTAATTGTGACCTGATTAAGCAAAAACATACAAACTTCAAATTTTAAAAAAAAAAAACACAGCAAGAACGAATAAATTATTCTAAGATAAAAATTGATAACGATTCTTTTAAAAGCATATGGTCCAACCTTTCTGTACTTCTTGGGCACCATGTAGAGGTGTGGCTCTTCATCACGCCCAATTGGTGATTCGGGGACCTGGTTGTAATTATCATAATCCAGCTCCACGTCTTTAATTTTGTATGGAACCTGAAAGCAACACAGAAAATGTATTTTAGGTTGTTGAAATGTGACACTGAACACAGAAAACATGTAGTAGAAATGACACAATACTAAGGCAGTTACCAAAATACACCTTGTAAAAATCGGCCTAATGTATTTGACAATTTAGTGTTTTTACAGCCTTTACAACAACAGGCTGTTGTAAAGTCTCATCAGATCTACACTGTATGTTTCTGACATACCTGGTTCCGAGGGCGGGTACGAGGATTCGCCGCGTAACCAATGAACCCGACAGTTTTCATTGTGCGCAGGATTTCTGGGTCTACAGGAGGAGCTCGTCTGTTGGAAAGAAGTGTTAGATAACTCCCTTTATTGTGATATGTATTGTATCGCCACATTCTTGTATTCACATTCAGTACACAGCTGTAATGTATAAGCATAAACTAATGGTGCTGTTACATGCCAATCAATCGCCCTGGCTGGAGGGTGTTCTTCGTTTTTCCCCACTGAGTAATGAGACTCTTTTCAAACAAGGTTAAATTCTACTTTGTTAGGACGAGCAGCCTACATGCAAATAAAGGGCCAAATTTGAATGAATGAACATGAATCACTGATTAAGTAACAAGTAAAAACAATGACATCACTTCAGCAGAGTTAGCCAACTGTGGCTGCAGAAAAAGAGAAATGAATAAGTTCCACATGATGAAATCATAAGCTAATAAATAATAAGGTAAGATCATGCATGTGAGCTGGATGTTTTGTTGTCATTACGTAAAGTTGCAACACCAGTTAAAAGGTGAAGTTGGTGAGATATTCTATATTTCTGCTAGTCAACAAATCCCACCAAAAGACAAATACCAACAATGCGTTGGTCTGTCTCTCAATAATTTCCGACTTCCCTGTTGTTTCTGTGGCACTCAGCCCCAAAGCCCGTTTGGTTCCCAGTAGTTTGACCGGTGGTCACAGATATAGTTTCATTTTTAACAAAGGCTGAATCACTTCCTAAAACAGCTGAGCACCCTGATGGAGAAAACATTACCCCTACAGGATTAATAATGTATTTGTTGGGAACTATTATCAGCAAAGGACTTGGTGCTTGGTGAGTTTTGCTAGCAGTGTAAAGTTCACTCAAAATAAACTACTAGTGCGATTGTTCATCATAATGAAGAAACATGTCAACCAGTGCAACAGTGTGGCTCACTGGTGTGATTCTAATAGTTTGTGGACAATAATGGAGCTCTACAGCACAGAGGAATACACAATATCATCACAGGATACACAGACAATACTTAGCATCATACAGAATCAGCTATCTTAAAGCACTTCTGACTGTGTTACCTGGGGCTGGGTGTAGCCAGAGCAGTGGGCCAGTCTGAGAGCAGTTGCTCTGTGCTGGTCAGTGGCATGGGGATAAGCGAGATGGGCAGCAGGTCGTGGTTCCAGTCCAGCTGAGGCAGCGTGTCCACAAGGCAAGGCAGGGCAAACTCTGTCTCCCGGGAGTAGTCGTTAAACGAAACCTCCGGAGCGTCTGACCAAAGGTGCACACATCCCCCGGAGTCCCCGAAGGCCAAGGCTTGTTTGCTCGATGATACGTCAAAACTCATGAGCAACTGGCCCACGGTGTTGACGTGAAAAATGTCCGCCACGTTAGCGAGACCGGTGGGCTCGCAGAACTGGCACTGACCTGAAGAAAGAGGAGGTTGAACATTAATTCAAAACTACATGTGCCTGTATTAAGAAAACATTTGTATTTAAATACCAGAGGGACTTTGGTGCAAGTGCCACCATTCAAGAAGCACTTCCACTGTAGAGACTTAAGTTTGATGCAAACACACACATTTTATTATTATTTTATTGTTACACAAAAAGCATATATCCCATTTATTCAGCAAACTCTCGAAGATAAATAAGTTTAACTCTACAAATACACTGACTACAGAGCATGAAGTTGACCACACAATCCTCGGTTAATACCCGTTTGTGAGATGATCGCCAGGCGTGACGTGTAGGTGGGAATGAAGCGCAGGAAGAGGGGGTCCACGTGCACCTGAAGTGGCGTTACAGCTCGCATCATACGGAGGTCATACACCATGAGGAAACGGTCGCACGCCAGCCCATTCATTCCTCGGCTGGAGAACCCGCACGCAGCCAGAAGGTTTCCATGAACGTCGAAGTCTGAGAGACTGCCAGAGAACGCGTCGAAATCGTGCTCCATCTTGAAGGTACGCAGGTCTCGAAGGGTTATCTGTTTTTTTTAAAGGATGGTGAACGTGAGAGTTTTGTGTTAAGAAAGGAAAAAACATCTTTCACAAACTGATTTAATAAAGTCCACCTTACTTTGCCAGACGTGTGCCCACAGAAGAAGAAACGACTGGTTTGGCGCATTATTGCCATTCCGGGTACCTCAACAGTGAACTGTGAAATACACATAAAAGCAAACGATGCATCGCCTGCTTTTGTTTATTCTTATAAAGGCGCATTATGTCATGTGTTCCTGTGCTGCATGCATCAGTAGCTGTGGATGTCTCACCTTTTGAGTTTCTTGAACAGTATTCAAGTCAACTTCAACCGCATAGTTTTGTAATCCGCCCATAAGAACGGTGTTGTTGTCGGTCATGAGAAGACTATGCATATCAGCTCCTTCGTCCATGCTGGAATGCACATGTATGTTATTATTAAATCATTTCACGGCTGCAGTTTGTCTACAATCAATCTCAGCACAACGTCATTTGTCCCAGTCAATATTCAGTGAAACTTACGGGAAATCAAACATAACGAGACCGCCACGAGTGTGGCATTTGAGGTTACACTTGGAAAGGAACAGGACGCCTGTCTCCAAACTCTGAATGTGGCGGATGTCATCTGATGCATGCACTTGGAAAGATGAGTGGCGGCCCATTGTAGGTCCGAAGAACGAGGTTACGTGACCCTAAAGAGAATAATGAAGGGAATTAGATGGAGTGCAGAGTATGTGTGCATTTCATTAAACTGGAGGCACCCTGTATATCAACAGATCAAAGCTCTTACTCTGTGGTTTCCCATCCAGAGCATTTCCTCCTGCAGATCAAAATGTGTTGCAGTGACTGGGATGCCAACTTCTGAAACTGCACTGTGCAGCTCGGAAAACATCCCCTCCATGAGGTGCACAGACTCGGGGACAGTCACGGGCAACCCCTCGGAGTCCAGCTCCACCCCCTGCAGTAAGTTGGGGTTCAGGTGGGGGTCCATGGAGGGCTCCATCCCCGCGTCCAGAGGCCCGTGAAGGCTGGGCGGGTACTCGCCCATCCCGGCGTCCAGACCGTCAAAGTTCATCATGGGTACAGCTAAATCAACCTGCATGAGGAATGACAGCGTCTGTGAACACGAATACCACCTTAAATAATAAACATGTGCAACTTATTTGTTTTTGATTAATTAAACTCTGAAGTGTCCATTTTCTCCAGGCTAACAGCAGCTAGCCCCGGGAGCTAACGTTAGAGCTAACTGCTAACAGAAGCCCCCCCCCCCCCTCCCCCCCCCAATAAAGCCAAAGTTACATTTTTAATTACTAAATGAAGACAAGAAGCTAAACTATCTCCAGTCACAACAGCAGCGTCTCATTAGTGATATTTAATCAATTAGTTTCCGTTAACGGTTAGCTAATGTGGCTAACGGATAGCTAGCATCGTGACACTGTCCGTTTCTGTATCTATTATATCGATCAGTTAATCAATAATGTGCGTCAGAAAGACTCCGTATATTATTGTAAAGTTTACACCGACCTATTCTTGCGATGCGACGTGCCGCACATGAGTCCATGCTCGCTTCATTCACAACAATAACACACTTTTAAAAAAAATAAAAACAACAAACAAAACATTTCCGGAGCAAAGCGGGGTGCGTTCAGGAGCAGCTCCGTGATGTCGGAATTCAGGGCAGTGTTTCTATCAGCGCCTTTTAAAGTTATTGTTCAGTCCAGATGTGTGGGTTATTTAACTTGGCTCGTTGACTGTTTGATTAATGTTATTTTCTACTTATTCAAATCAGTGATATCAGTTCTGTCTTTACCGATCACCAACCGAGCAAAGTGGAAAAGTGCTCCGAGGTCTCCAGACCCCCAGCGGCCCCTGAAGGCAGCTGTTACTCGGAGCCTTAATCAATAAACTTAATAAAAACAATCTTAACCATCACTAACAGTACAGGCAAGGTAAACCGTGTGATATAGTTTCTAATCTAAACTACGGAACTTAATGCAATATATATGCTGTTACCATTAATTAGTGTATATTATATTTTAATAAACCTGAGAAAAAAAAAAAAACAATCTGCGAAATGAATCTAAATAAAAAATAAAGTCAATCAATTAGTAGTCAATCAGTTGACTGACTTAAAATTCTTCTTTTTTTTAATCGAGAAATCACTTGAGTAGTTTTTCCCTGCAAAAAATATAAAACCTTATTTTATTCCAACTTTTCAAAATGAAGAGATTTTCTGTTTTACATCATGTTAAACTGATTTTGTAATAGTATTTTCTGAAGGTTTATAGGACATACAATTAATCAATGAATCAAGGAAATAATATACACGTGAAAGGGATCATCAGTCGCGACCCTACAGTTTGTTTTAGGATTAAGCATCATGACAGCGCTATATAAACTGGAGTGATAAAGTGTCAACCTCCTTATTATTGCTGTTAAAACTTACACAGAATATCTATTCCCTTTAATAAAAATAAATAACACACCTGAGACAGGATAATTCTCCAGCACAGGTGTGTCTGATAGTTTCTGTGTCTCATCCAGTAGGAACAGACCTTTTTCACAGCATATTCTGACATGGAAATAAAAAAAAAACCAGGTGTTTACAGTGATGCTGACCAAGGTTATGTTACATTTATTGTAGCAGAGCCTTTTCCAGTGAGCCAAACATGCAGAATGTAACGGGACCTTAATTAATGTTAAAATGGCTGCTGTGAAAAAAGGTTTATTACATCCATAATTGGACAGTTCTTGGACAAAATGTCATTGAACAAACCCCCTTTTGGCTATTTATTCTGTGTTAATTTGAATTTAAGAAATAGTAGTAGACTATCAGCACACTTCCCACATTCACCAGTGTTTAAAATAAATAAATAAATGTCACTTTAATTAAGAATGAACTGATTGAGCTGAGTGCGGTAAATGAGTCAGTTAGAGTCAGTTTGGTATATTACTACTTACTATACCAAAGAATATAGAACTTAAACGGGAAAGATAAAGGAAGCACGAAAATATCTTATGTCTTCCCTTATCATCTTTTTGTCTTTCTCCGAAAAACAAAAAAAATTCAGTTGAAAGGCAGAAGGTTTTTCTCTGGTAGAGAAGAGGGGCAGAGCGTGGACACAGATGGAAAGTTTGTCCAATCTGTGTTCAGTTCATTATCGCCCTGACATGTAAAGGTTAATCTCACTTCCTCAACACAGCCAGATGTGAAACTTGATTGCAGCACATTTAGGCTAATTGGTGTCACCCTTACTATATTGTCTGTCACCAACTTAGCCCAAAATATAATGGGGGTGGGAAAATATCGGTTAAGAATATTATTGAGTATATGTGATTTTAAAAAAAAGATTTTATTGATGACTGGAGATCAGAAAGAATACATTGATTTAAACTCACATTCATTCAAATTCATAAAGCAGAGATATATATAAAAAGTTTGTTCATGATGATTCGAGGTAAATATTGTTCACTTTGTGATTACAACAGGCGAGCATTGTGCTTTTCTTCCTTTTTTTGTTTTCGTATTCACTGACAATTGCCTAATATAATGCAATTATAGTGACATCATTCGTGGTCTTCCGTGAAAAATGCACTCGGCTTGAACTTACCTGAGGAAAACCCTTTCACGTGATCAGTGGCGCTTATTCAAAACATTTAAAGGCAGGAGCATCCACACTCACTCACTCACTCACTCACTGACTCACTCACTCACAGGGACGAGCTCACACCGCCACAGCTCCAAACTCACTGAAACTCATCATGGATTTTTGTTTCGCGACTTTTGCTGCTCTTTTCTTGCTCTTCTCGGCTGCATCCTGCGCTCCGGCCGGCCACAGCCTGCACGATGCATGTGCGGCTGTACAGAGGAGCTCTCTGGAGCTTAATCACCTTGCCAAAGGTGTATCAGTCGAGGTATGTAGTTGTTTTTTAAACATTTATTTGGAATTATTAATGCAAAATACACCCAATTTCCATACAGCCTCTGGAATATGTGTTTCACTCAAATTGTGTTTTTTTTATAAATTATTATTAAAGCTTTTATAATTTATTTTTAAATATGATACGTTGAAGCATGTATTTAAACACATCTTTAAGTGTTTATTGCCTGCAGTATCTCTCTATTTATATAATATATAATCTTTAATTTGACAAGTGCGGACTGGTAAGATTTCAGAACCTCACTTACAGACTGCTTGAAAACATCATTAGTGATAAATTAACTCCACTTCCACATCAACACTGGCATAATGAGGAATACTGAACTTTAAATTTGCTGTATATACCAACATTTATTGCTTGATGTCTTTATTATCTCACATATTGTGGCAGTGTACTGAGCATGTTTGTCTCAAATTGTCTGTAGGCACGAAATGGATCCAAACATATGGGTACTTTCACCACCAATCTTGTCTGGATGGAGGCTAAAGACATGTGTGATCCCGAGAGCCTCAGACAGAAGTCTGAGGTAAGAATCAAATACCAATATTCAACAAATATCATATCAGTGACAATAGAAACTAATGGGGGAAACAATACATATAATGGACTTCTTCAACATAAACAATGAGTTCCTGATTTAAATGTGGTTTTTTTTTCCGCCTCCTTCCTCAGCCATGCATTAGCAAGATACACGATGTCCTAATGAGCTACAACTCCTTAATGAAGAGGCTTGAGCAATTTTCCAGCTGTGCAAGGTTTGCCAGCAAAGTGATGCCAGCGATGCACAAACTGCACACAGATATGAGCAAATGTGTGAATGCGATTACAGGAGTGAATCCCCACAAGGTAAGCTTTCCCCTCAGAGGGCTGTGCAGAATTTATTAGTGTTTGACTTTGTTAACTCGTGGCTCGGTTTAAAAAACTGACCAAAAGTTTTAATGGTGTTTTCTGATTCCACAGCACATCAGTAATGAAGAGACTCATCCCATGATGCCTCGCTGGGAGCAGAATCTGCTCTGCCGCTACACCCTGGACAGACTCTTCTCCTTCTCCATCCTCACCGCTCGGGTCTTTGCCGTCGGTGACCCGGCTCATCACGCCGATGGCTCTGCTCAGAAATGCTTGTAGAACATGAGATGTCGCTGACATGAATCGTACTATCATCCTTTATTTGATCACATTGATCAAAGTCTTTTGTACAGCCTTCAGCAGCTGACTATGTATCTACAACAGTATTTCCACTCATTTCTACAATGTATACATGCAGTGTATTTCCAATGGAATTATTATCTAACATATTTATTCAAATCATATTTATTGTATTTATTTATTGCTATTTATTGAAATTGGTATTTGTTTGTATGCAGAATAAATACAATGTTCATAATAAACAATATGACTTTCATCATCATATGTGTTGTGGTTCGTACATTATGTCATAGTGTCTCTCATGTTCCTTCCACTGAAAACATTAATGATACATATTGCCTTATTAAGGAAGGTTAGGAAGTTACCTGCACTGAGAACTATTTTCTTTGAATGAATTCCAAAAACAACACCCCGACAAACATGTTGATATAAGGAGGAAGCTGTGCTTTCCTGAAAGATTCCTGCTGCTCTTCAGAGAGGCACAACTTCCTGCATACTTCCTCCCAGTCTGTTTAGTACAGCAGATGTGTTCACTCGAGCGCTCTCACACTCTGGTGATGCAATGTTACTCCAATAGTGCTTCGAGGCAAAAAAAAAGGAAGGTGTCACATTTAAAGGGGAAGAGGAAGTAGCAGTGAGCTAAGTGTAAAGGTACCGGATTGCTCAACAAGGAAGTTTGTTCTCCGAGTGACTTAATATGCAGAATTCATTCATCCTTTCATCATGTCCTGTCCACAGGAATCCTATCTTTGAAGATTAAAAACTCCAAACTTTACTGATGGACATGTGTCATGGCCTTCCTCAGAAGAGGAAATCATTTATCTAAAAAAACAGACTTCCCAAAATGCTTTACAAGTAAGATACGAAAGTGATATGATCAAAGATGCACAAACAAAATGAAATAAACGCATAGATAAAATAAAAGTTTAAGAACAATATATAATTCTTGTAATATATACAAGAAAATAATGTACAAAAAGCCTGCCTGGTGGCATACTAAACAGATATAATCTGCTTAGCTTTGAGAGTTTTTTATTTCCAAACATATAAGTAGTCCAGCCCCAGAGCCTCTTCCCAGATAAATCCAAAGACAAGAGAAACTAGCAGCATGGCGAGAGGTAACTGTAGAATAAAATACCTACATCGCAGATCCAAATTTGGACAATCGGCATCAGTTTAATGCTTTGCAGGTTAAATTGCATCATCCCTATTAAATAAGCAAATATAACAAGAAGCACAAGCGGCCCTATGCGGCTGTAATGCTCATTGTAAAGAAAAACAAAGAAATATGAAAAGAAATGCTGAAGTTGAAGTTCTGTTTTTTATCTTTGGTGGTCAGGGTGAAGTGACCAGAAGGTGATGTCAGGATAAACATATTTGTTCTGCTTTATTGTGTTATTGTGTAAGCATTAAAAAAAAAGTGATGTGCAGTGTTACTGTAGTTTGTTTGTGTGAGGGTGATGCAAGAGCAGGTTACAGTAAGTCAACATTTATGGTGCTGTGTGAGATGTGAACCTGATCCAGATGATGGTAGTAGAAAAGAAGTTAAAGGAAACGGTGTGCTGGAGTTGTTGGCGTCTAGCGGTGAAGCTGCAGATCGCAAACAAACTACTACTTTAACTGTGTAGGAGAAACTGCGTGAAAAGACCCTATCTATGAATATTATATTTCATTTCTGCCAATAGATCCTCCTAAATGTGTTACACACTGGACCTTTAAAGGTTCACCGAAGAGAGTTCACAGAAACAACAGTTCATAAAACAATCACAACTCAAGGCCCATAAATATAAACATACAATAAAAATGTTTCTGTGAATGCTCGAGTCAGCAAGCCAAAGTTCCTCCTGATGTCCAGTATGTGCAATCCAAGGGTCATTCGTAATGTGAAGTTTACGTCACTTCCTTGTTACATTTTTCTACATGCTGTTCACGCCACGGGGAAGTAATCTGGCCAGCGTGCCGGTAACAGCGTGTTTTTGTTTTCATTCCCTGTGCATTAGTCATTTGGGGCGGTCGAAGATATTCTTCCCCTCTACGTTACTCATACCGTCTATCAAAACCAACATAGATTTAATTTAAAATGTAATTTCCATGCTTGATTTTTCTGTTTCTAACCACTGCTGTTTATTCTGAGAAATTTGAGCTGCAACTAAAAGCTGTTTACTTTATTTCAACTTGTACACCAGAAAAACCCGTCTACTTGTACATAAGGATGTGTTTGAGTTTGAGAGCGACATCCTGTCTCCATACTCCCACTATTGACTACGAAGCACGATGTTCAAGTGAAGAATGCTTTGATTTGTGCATTTGAGCCACTGGGGGTGAAAAAGATTGTGCCAGAGGTTTACAGACGGTGAAAGCATTTAATTATTTCGGTTTCCGTTTAGTAATTTTATGCAACGTTGCAAATCAATGAGCAGTTCTGCTTTAAGGCAACACTGGTTTCCTACATCAGGGTGATACGGCGCCTTCATTTGGCATGTATTTAGTTCACTTGACAGCAGACATTTCCATGTGGTTACTTTCTTTAATATACCGTAACAGATTTATCCATCGCCCACCCCCCTATTAGTCATTTCACATATATATATAACTGCTCCTTTTGCATGTATAGTTATGCTGATATTTATCTATATGCAAGTAAAAAAAACGTAACACTTTATCTGGATAGTCCGCCTACAGATGCATTTGTACAGGTCTTACACATTACACCACTGTGGTTAGGCTTTGGTTAGAGTACGTTCATGAAAACCACTTTCTATCCACAGACAATGTGAAACAGCTGAAAAGGTACAAATACACTATATAAACGGACATAGATCTGTAGGCAGACTATCAAAATAAAGGGTTACCGAAAAAACAAACTAAGGTACATTTTAGGTATCAATAATTGTGGGCTGTGAGGTTACGATCAGTGGTGGAAATATACTTTAAGTAGATTTAAGTAAACGTAGGAATACTCTTTTATGAGTTTGCGTTATTATACTTAAGTATCATTATTAAAAATGTATTGAAATTATTGTGCAGAATTCTCCTTTGTTATATTATTATACATTGTATGTTATATAATTCGACTGATGAAGACGGTTTTCATTGTTGTAGGTGGTTGAGGTGAAGCTCATTTTAATTACCTTTATAATTAAATCTATCCTGTTTATAAACTGTCGGAAACAGCAGTTAACAAAACCCTCTCAACTCAAGGCCCATAAATATATATGAATAAATATAAAATGTATACTTTAAAATGTGTTTCAATAAACGCCTGATTCAGCAAACCAGCAAGCAAGTTCCTCAAGACGTCCAGCACATATAATCTATGGGTGTAATGTGAATTTTACATCACTTCCTTATTTTAATTTCTCCACAGACCGCTCGTGGTAGAGGGAAGTGATCTCAGCGCTCACCCTGCACGGCAACAGCCTTCATCTTGTTTTCATACATCAGCAAATGATGATGTGGTTTGTATATCCAATCTGAATATATATATTCAGATGTTACATAAAAGTGAGATGAGAAAAAAAAAAAACACAATATTTGAAATGTAGTGGAGTAGAAGCATGGCTGGATTAACCTGTTAGGAGCAACAACAAAAACACGCTCTTCCTGACCCTTAACCCCCTAACAGCCCAAAGCCAGGGGCTGCACAACATGGTCGATTAATGGGAAAGATCCATCCAAAAGATCGAAACCAACAAGGACCTTAATCTATCTCTTAATTTACGTAACATAACTTCTGTGGCACTGCTTCCCACTAAAGATGTAAATCTAATCTGGCTACCAAATACACAGTTTCAAGTCTAGTTTCTTATATTTATTCATTTCTCATATTACTAAACGGTTCACCAAAGGCTAGTTTCCATCTGTAGTCCCCGAATTGAATAGCCTGAAATCAAGAAACAAGTTTTAAAACAATAATCATGATTAACTGGGTAGTTTAGTTACCCAAGCTGGAGTAAATAGATTAGATTGATCGGGGATTGCTGTGGATTTGGTGGCTGAGTGGTACATCTGAGATGGGACTCACAAATAAACGACAGTGCCCACGTTGACTGTAATGAAAGATAATGTCACCCAGTGCAACAGACTGGTTTATTCATGTGTTTCTAATGGCGTGTGAACAACAATGGAGCTCTGTGGGACAGAGGGACTCTACATCAGGGTCCGTGCCTGCAGACACACAATACTTACTAGTATGATATACGATTGCAAAAATTACAGAATATCACCAGATATACGCCCTTTAAGTACTTTCCACCACCGGCTTCAAAGCACTTTTGTACCAAACCCCCCCCAGTACCTGCAGTTTGCTGACCTTTAAGCCTGTTGACATTTTGTTTGTGGTGCATTTCTTCAGTAGTAGTCATTTATATCAATTTAATTTAATTTCTAAATACAATTTTGGTTGTTATTTGTGTTGCATTAATAACCCAACCTAGGATGTAATATTCTTCCCTTTTAAACTCCACCTGAGAGGCAAAAATATTTAAAAAAAAACAAGCTTAAAGCCGAAGTGAAAGTGTTGTGCTGGAGAGTGAAACTTAAATCCCTTTATTGTGATGACATTTTGTAGTTACAAGGGAATTAACTCTGATATTAAACTATTGCTCATATATATATTTTTTTTTTTTTTTGAGGGGGGGGAGGGGGATTTCTTGCAAGGGCAGTTTCTACCACCACCACTCACCTCACCTGTTTACCTGCCGCTGATGAGGACAGGAGGACGGGGCTGGAGTTTTGACAGATGTCCGCCGCAGCGGTGGAACCAGCCCAAACCTAACGAAGGCGGGGTTAAAGACAAAACAAGGAATTTCCTGGTGAGCTACGACAACACAGGAAGGTAAAGTTTGCTCCGGTTGAAATGTGAAGTTTTAAAACCTCAAAATGCCGCCCGGGCGAGGCTAATTTATCTCGACTGACACCCCGAGAAAGTGATCCAACTCTCCCCCCGTCGGTAGAAACGCGTCGATCTGCAACCTGGCACCAACCGTCAGCGTCACTTTGAGCTAACGTTAGCTCGTCAACCTGTAGATAGCCGCTCAACGGTTAGCTTCCGTCGCGAACGTTATCCGACGTTAACTGCCGACGGTTACTGTCGTGTTATCGTACAATATTAACGTTATTACGACTTTATTGTGGCTTTTATCGTGTGTGTATCGTGTGTGTGTGTGTGTGTGTGTGTGTGTGTGTGAACGTTGCTGCTAACTTAGATGTAACGTTAGCTGAATGATGGTAGTCCTGTGAGAGGAAGCGCATGTTTAGTCACCCAGAACAATTCAGTCGGGCGGAGTCTCTCTCCCCCCCCCTTTCCAGAGAGTCGATATAATTCTTATAATTATTTATTTTTATGCTTTAATGTGTAACAGTGGAAAATATCTGCCCCTAAAATATTAAATGTACAATTATATAAAGTATTCGCATGATCAATTAAACTTTATAGCAATTGTTGTTGATTATTGATTATTGATTAATTGTGATGTAACAGCTGCAAGAGCAGGGGCGGATCTAGACAAAGTATTAATGAATATAATATCCATAGGTATGTTTTTATTAGTGTGTAGTCACCTGAAAGTAATAATCATTGTTGTGTTATCTTCGAATGAACTGTTAGTATTTACAGAGGGAGGGGGTCCTCTTCTACGGAGTCCGCCATGTTGGACCGCCATGTTTCTACAGTAGCCCCAGGACGGACAAACTAAAACACTGGCTCTAGACTCTTTCTTTCTACACACTTCACAGCCCGTTCCCAGGTTGTCAAATACAGACGCGAGCAGTGTTCAGTTAACTAAATCCTACACACTGGTCCTTTATATTGTAATGTAACAGTTGCAGAGTGGATGTAGGACGGATGGAGACTTTAAAGGGGGGGCGTTCACGTATGTCAATATTTGCTTGCCTTGTTATTTACAGGTGATTACACACTAATAAAAGCGTATTATATTTAAATTTCTGCCAGTCGGCCCGCCTAACAGGACGTTTAAAGAAGTGCATAGAAATAACTTAAAACACTGAAATAAACAAAACCACAAACATGAACTTGAACTACAATGTAATGATTGTAACTATTGTATATGTTCCACTTCCACGTGTGTATTGTTTGGGGATGGTATGAAAGTAAAGCAGAGTTCTGCATTGTCGCAATTTTATCGGAAATGTTGATTTTAATAACTTAATTTCAGCAGATCAACCTCGTCGCTGCCAGTAATTTTACCGTATGTTCTCATAAGTTGGTTCTCCTGGTTGTTAATGTGTTTGAGAAGCAGGATATCTAGAGTAAGGAAGTTTCCTAAAAATCTTCATCAATAGCAATAAGAAAACTGTTCATAAGAGTATCGAAAGTTGCACAGAGATGCATTTAATGCAAACCGCCTTGAAAGCACATAATGAACGAAAGTCCCGGCTCATAAACAGCCTTACATATCCCTTGATAAATGGGAGCGTGCGATTAGTGAATCATATATCGTCAGTCACAACCTACATCTCAGGAAACAACCCACAATAAGCACTGATATTGACTGAAATTAAACATTTTATTGCGATCCATTTTTCAGCTGTATATCACCCAGCAGTGTCTGCAGCCACAGGGGGATTAAAAGGTCTGCGGGTGCCTCAACAGACCCCACCTCTTCCTCCCGTCCTGAACCCTTACGCTCTGTTTCTCTCTGCGTTGTAGATGAACGTGGGCGTAGCTCACAGTGAGGTGAACCCCAACACGAGGGTGATGAACAGCAGAGGAATATGGCTCACCTACCTGCTGCTGACCGTCGTGTTGCACATCGTTCTGCTCAGCATTCCTTTCTTCACTGTGCCGCTCGTCTGGACCCTTACCAACGTCATCCACAACCTGGTCAGTCCAAATCATGTCATGTCCATGGGCTGAGTCGTTAGGCTCTTTACATTAATAATTTATTACATGTCTGTGTTTACTTTTAGGGGTGGGCAGTAAGATGATATTTATCATGCAGTATATCTCTGTTTTGAATAGTTTGACATTTTGGCTTTGCTTTATTCACCACACGTTTTTTGGCTCAGGATCAGTTTTCTCACCTATTTTTTCTTTAATTTTGAAGAGATCACGAAACAGGGTGTACACAGCTAGCCTGGATCTGTGCATAAGTTAAAAATATCCGCCTAATGAGCACCTCTAAAGCTTGTCAATTCATATTTTATATCTAATTTGTTTAATCTTGTACAAAAAAAACAACAATAAGTTGTAGTTTTACATATTAAAAACCACAATGTGTGGAGTAGTTTAGCTTAAGAGGTGCTGGTAGGCTGATTTCCTTAACCTTAGTTTAAACTAGTCTCCTGAGACAGATTTGAGCAAGAAAGCAAATAAGAATATTTCACAAAACTATTCCTTTTAATTTGAGATTTCTGTCTTTCTGATTTTTGCCTTACACTGATTAATACTGTCTGCTTCTTTTATCCATTAACAATTTCTTGATTGACTTTCCAGGAAATCTACTATATCACAATATATACTGATATCATAATAAGATTACGTATACTGTAAAACAGGCTTTATTCATATCGCCAACCCCTATTAATCTTTATCTGAAGTATGTAAAATATCAATTTATCAGCACTGAAATCCTGATAAACACTTTGTTACACTTTCCTACTTCCTTATGAAAACGCTCAGCTCTGCTTTCTACTGCCTCTTTATAAGAGTATAGTTGTTCTATTATACTGGGTTGATGAGAAACCCTGTAGATACATTATGTGAAATGTTCCTTTGGTTTCATTATCAAAAATTAAAAACTTAAATTAAAAATTGGAATTGCAACAGCTCTGTATATAAATGGTTAAGTATGTGTCAGGCCTAAACATAAATACGGCATCTTTGCAGTGGTTGATACTGAGAGTTTGAGTCCTGGCTGTCAGCTAATGATCCAGTGATCTCTGAGGATTACTTCTTGAAAAGAGTACAAACAGTATGGAAACTCATCTGTCTTTGTGGCTGGTAGTATTTGTTTTATTTCTTCTTTGTGGTTTGTCCTGTGCAGGTGATGTACCTGTTTCTACACACAGTGAAGGGCACTCCCTTTGAGACGCCAGACCAAGGCAAAGCTCGCCTGCTCACGCACTGGGAACAGATGGACTACGGCGTCCAGTTCACATCTTCACGCAAATTCCTCACTATCTCACCGATTGTTCTGTAAGTGTGTTTGCAGCTTTTTATTTAAACAGTCATCTGCAGTGATGGTAACAGTTTCTCTTTCTTTATGATGGCTAGATCAGCGTGTAGAGGAAGACAGTTTTTGACTCACTTTTTCAGGTTGTTTGGTAACCTTCTCACCTTCTTGTTACACTACTTTCACACTGATCTACATCATTAACGTCACCTTCAGAGAACTGAGACAGAAACCGTGATAAACTTTATCATGTAGACCAGAAGCATTGCAGAATAAAGTGTGTTATCACTTGAATGGTGTATTTTTCCCTGTTTGATTATGTATATGTATACGACTGTTTGTCTTGAGTGTTTTTGGTGTTCAAAAATGAAATATAAATCGACACTTTTCTCTCTCTGCAGGTATATTCTCGCCAGTTTCTACACAAAATACGATCCCACGCATTTCCTCATCAACACAAGCTCCCTCCTTAGTGTCCTCCTCCCAAAGTTGCCTCAGTTTCACGGAGTACGGATATTTGGGATCAACAAATACTGACTGAACACTGGATTTTAACCAGCAACACTGGACTTGTAGTTTTCTGTTTTCTGCTGAACTTTTTTTTATGTTTAGAGGTTGAGGAGAAGAGAACCAGTTTCAGTTTGTCTTTATCTGTACAGACTGTGTGGAGTAATATATGAAAGTTGCAGTTTGTGCTGCCTCTTGCAGCCTGAGGGAAAAAAAAAAAAAAAAACGTAAATGCACTGCTGCTGTTTCATGAAAGTAATTGTCGTTACTGACATTCCTGATGTATGGTTATCAAAAGCCTGGCACTTTGCTCTTGGCTTCAAGAAAGAGCAAATTTGAACTGCACTGCTTTCCAATTTTTATTCATCATTTTTTAAATGTCGTCACCCTCCGTCTCAGATGTAGCTTTCCCTGTTACAAACTGCACTGGCTGCACGTCTGTAAAACTGTGCCTGGTTATTGCCATAAATGTGAATGAGTTCATTGCGAATTCATCGTGGCAGTGTGGTTCATGTTCTCATAACACTTGCACAGGTTTCCATTTTCTTTCACGTTTTTTTTTTTTTTTTTTCTTGATTTACTATGAAGGAATTCACACGCAAGTATGCATTTACACGCCTGCAATAAAACACTGCAATCTTTGTTTTGCTATGATACACGTAATCATGTAATTTTACCGTTTGCTTTACAAAAGCTGGACGTCTTTTCCAGCTTATAAAATGAGTAGTGAGAGCTACACGGTGTACACACGTGGTTGTTTTATCATCTTTTTATTCCACATGGTGAAAACTGCACAATCGTTTTGTGTGGAGGTCTGTAAGAATCAAGTTATCAAATGTGGGTGAGTGTGTAAGCTGTGGGGAACTCCAGACACTTTACATGAAGCCACCATGGGGGGGCTGTCACAGTGTTTGCAATATGCTCATACATCCGAGGGGTTCCCCCCCTTCCGCATATGATGTGGTCGTGTTTGCATCGCAGCGAGGTTTCCCTGTTTGTGTTTGTGTTTTGGGGAAGTAATTCGTAGGAAATGCAGCAACATGTGAATCTGATTACACTGTTGCTCATGCCAGCCTGTGCCTGGGAAATATGCAAATAGTGTTAGCAACATCAGCTGTTTCATGTTGTGTAATCGAGTGTAGTCATTTGTAACTTTTATTGGGGTGTTCCCTGCCTTCAGATCCTGCGAGGACAGTCACATTCATGTAAAGAAGCCGGTGGCGGGATGCAGAAGGCAGGTGGGCTAAATGTCATCAGATATGGCTCACTGAAACCGAAGAGTGGGAGCGAAAGGATGAATACAATGTTGGTTTTTTTTCTCCAACATATACTGAAAGCTACTTGATTTAAGATAACGCTATCTCGCTTGAACAGCAAATTTGGTCATCGGCTGCAGTTTTTTTTTCTTCCCAGTTCTGCTTCCACTTTAAATTTAATGTGAACTCAGTAAACCTTGATGAGAGGTGCTAGAACACTGTACTGTATTGTAATGTGTATTTAAACCTGAGAGCTTTCTGTGTGCAGGAGTGTGGCACATGCAGTGTATGCCATCACTTATTTTATTTTAACTTTAGATTTTTAACAGATTTACATGGTAAATTATATGAAAGGAGACGTCAACGGTAATGTGCAGATATGAGAAAAGGTCAGAAGTTTCTAGTTTGGTGCAGGTGGTAGATGTTCCAAAGGCTTCAGAGAAGATAAGTCATATTTCCACATAAGATTTGAAGACAAAGGTCCAATAGACAGGAAAAAGTCACATAGGGGGTTTTAAAGTAAAATGCTGTTTCATTTGGTAACTGAGGAAAAACAAAAGATGTCATTCATAACGCTGACAGTGATTCATTTCTGAAATAGGCAGATTCAAACTGTAAACTGTGGCTGTTAAAATCAAATGCAGATTCTGCACGTTTGTGTTTGATACAGTTCAGCCCTCTGCTGCTTGTAAAGTCCACGATCATCTTCCTCCCACTGGTAATTTATTTAATAGTCTCTCTAATGCTGTGCAAATAGTGCTGAAATGACTAGTTGTGAAGTCAAATGATCGAAAGCAATATTGATAAAAAATTAAGTAATTAGCAAATATGCATCTCAAACATTTCAGCATCTCAAATACAAGGATAATATTTCATTTTTTTATGTTTTATTCCATTGCACACTTCATATTTTTGAGTTTTTGTAAATTATTTTGGACAAAACAAGCTATTTGGAGACATTGTGAACTGTGGGAACTTCTGATGTCATTTTGCTTGTTTTATTAAAAACCTTTAATAGCCCAAATAATAAATAGAACATGAAAGACATTAGCTGCTGCTGTAGATGCAAATATCAAATCAATAAAATAATCTTGTGGTAAAAGTATTCAGATCTTTCACTTAAGTAAATGTAGCAGTACCTTCAAGTCAAAATAAGTCCTTCATTGAAAGTTTTACTCAAGTAGAAGTACACAAGTATTAGCAGCAAAATGTACTTAAAGTCTTTAAAAGTTGAAGTTATATAGATATAGTTATAGATACGTGACTGGAATTTTATGTTGTAGCTGCTTGTAGTAAACCTGTTTTTAACTATTTATATACTGTTGGGTAGTTTTATCTGTAACACTGCATCAAATATAAAAGGATCGTATATTTTGTGTGTAGCAAAATAACTAGTTTTATGTCAGATAAATGTAGTAGAAAGTATTTCCTTCTGAAATGTAGTTGGGTGGAAATAGAAAAACACCTCAAAATTGTACTTAATAAAATGTATTCAGTTACTTTAGATAGTTTAGGTACCACTTTAGAAAAAGAGAATTTTAGCTTCAAATGCGTCACATAATTAAATCAAAGCCATGTTGACAGAATGTTTTTTTTTATTCAAAATACATTGGGAAACCTCCACTGATTTATGTCCATTAAAATGAAAACAGTGAAATACAAACTCGACTGAACTTTTCCTCCCCGAGCAGAAAGCTATAACAGTAACCACCAGCCACCTTGTTGCTGTTCAGAGCAGTGGACAGGCATCACGTGACGCGCTGCACAACCTGGACGCTCCCATTGCAGTGAGCCCATTTAGAGCCTAAAGGCTGTTAACACAACATTTTTTTGAAAATTAAAACGTGAAACCTTCTCTAATATGACTAAAGACAACACAAACTATCATCACACAGTAAAAAGTTCAATTGCTTTGACCTCCAACTAGTCTCAATAACTGAGTTTCATTGTATTTGTAACCTCAATTTTAACAGAAGCTTTTGTTCCCTGAAAACGAAGCAATCTGCCTTTAGTGCAGTCTTTTCAAATCACTTTACCATTGTTTTAATGCTGATAACAGATCTGACCTGCGATTGTCATTGATTTTTTTTCAATGAAAGCCAGGTGGCTCTTGTGACCGACATGACAATCCAGGCTTTTTCTTAATCCAGCCTCCACAGTAATCACTCGGAAGTGTCCACAGGAGCCATGGCGAGCTGTTCTCCGGCCACCTTTCTGAAAGGCAATGACAACTGTTTATATTTTCCATACGTCTCCCAACGCTGTGCCGTCTCACTCTGGTTTCATCATTGGTTTGATGATATCGTCTTCCTCGTCGTCTGTGTCAAAAAATTCATCCTCGAAAAAAGATCCTCCGAAGCCATATTCCTGCACGTGGACGGACACCTCATTTTGCATCAAGTGAGGGGACCCTTCAATGAAATCTGCAAACCTGTTGATTAAATGTTCACAGCACTATGTTCATTGGCACGGTAATATAAAAGGAGTTTTTTTTATAGTTTGTTTACAGTATATTTATTAATTTAGACAACAAAATACAGTGCCTATAAAAAGTGTTCACCCTACTTAGTTTTGTTATCGTTTTACAATTCAATCAGAGTAGATTTAATGTGGCTTTTTTTCAACCTTTAAAGTCAAAGTGAAAACATCTCTACAAAAGTGATTAATTACAACAAAAAAAACCAATTTGTTTGCTTAAGTATTCGCCCACTTGAAAAGGGCACATACATATCATCACTGGTGCAGCCGAGTCACGTGACTAGTTGAATGGAGAGCACCTGTGTGTAGTAGTCAAGGGGTTTCAATTGATTGTAGCATAGATACATGTGTACTGTACCTGGAACTTTGGTGACTCAGCACTGTGGCAAAACCTGCACCAGCTGTGGTCTCATCTTTTTCTGTTGCTCATTGTCAAAAAAAGCCACACAAATCCACTCTGATTCAATGTTGTGAGGCGGTAAAAACTAAAAAAACTTCCAAGGGGGTGAAATAGTATTGAATCACAATATTATCTCTTCAAGTTCACATGTAAATCATCAGACTTGGCTGGTTTCGGTTTTTGTTGACCCAAGCCTCGGACTGAGCATAAATCAAGCATTAAAAGACATTTAACAAATGATATACTTGTGGACAGAACATGTCAACACTCACCTTTTTGGAGACTGAAGCCTGGACACTGCCTTCCACGGGCTGAACTCTGGGCTGTTACAGTACTTCCTCAGCTCCTCCAGTGCACGCCGAGTCTCTTCCTCTCCCTCCTTCTGATACTCCTCCTCAGTCAACAGGCGACGTGGCTCCGGCTTCCAGCGAACGAACCGTCTGATTTTCCTGCACAAAACACAGCAAGTGCTTAATAAAAAAATCCAAATGAATATCACAAAGGGAAAATGCAATATAACAGACTACCATCTCACTGTATTGAGTTTCAGTAGTTTAAGCAGTGTGAACTTGTGTAAAGGACAGAAATAAGCACACATCATGCAAAACTTTTCAAAGTACAAATGACCCAAAATATAGTATAGAGATTATCAAATCATTTTGTGGAGTATCAAAAGCTTTTACATACAATAACAAATAGAAAATACATTTGTGACACAGAGCTACATGACACTACATGAGGTAACACGAACCATATGAACGGTTTTAAAAGTGGGACATAATATATTACTGTACTCTTACGCCACCTTCTGTCAGGATTGTGAACACCCACCTCCATGCAACAACAACCAGGAAGACTGGGTACTCCAGGTTCTTGGAGATCAAACTGGCCACAATGATGGCGAAGGAAACTTGCTGAATTTGAATCCCTAAATAAACCAGGAGCAGGCCAAACAGCTGCAGCGTCCACGACAGGATATTAACGCTCTTCTCATCCACCAGAGGACCGTAACGGTAACACACAGCGAAACTGATGAATCCCACCACTGATACATAACCTGACAAAAACACAAACACAGACTTAGTGTTTAAGAAGAACTAACCCAGTGCAGAGGTATGCAACAAAAAGCCTAAATACTGAATTTACTCATTTATTTACAGTCTCTGTAAAAGTCCTGCAGCCCATCATACATATATACGAATATATTTTGGGGCTTTTCCCCCACCTTTATTAGACAGGACAGCTTAAGTGATAGACAGGAAAGGGGGAGAGAGAGGGGGGGTGACACACAGCAAAGGGCCAGATTCGAACCAATGAGCACTGCAGCAAGAACTAAGCATTCTGACCAGATGAGCTATGAGGGCCGTGCATACTGTATTTTGTCCCTCCTTGACTGATTCAAATCTCTAGCCTCAAAGTGGGGCAGACGGTAAACTGTGTGCAGACTTAAGCATGCATAAGTAACCATTACATACTACAGACTAATAATCTGTGATGAGAACTTTAACAGATGTCCATTAACGTAACGTTAAAAGTCTTAAGGTGACAAATATATGGGAAGTTTAACAGAACTATTTAATATGTTATATTAAGAGTCTTGTTTTAATCTGATGTTTCCAATTCCAGGAGGTCACTGTCTATATCACGTTTGTGTTGATGGAGGGTCTGTACCTAATGCCACATGCCAGTGTTCTCGCAGAATCATGTTGAGGTTCCTGCAGACAAGCTGGATGGCGTACACAGAAAATGACCAGCCGCCAACAATCAACACATAAAAAGGGCTTTTCTGCGGGAACAGCAAACACAAATGGTACAATGATCCAGTATGACAATAAAGTGATTTGACTTGTAAAATCATGAATATTTGAGGATGAAATTACTTACCTTTGGCAGAAAGCGAGCCAAAATGAAAAAGAGGATGATGAGAGAGGCGATCATGCCAGTGCTCACACCGGCGGAGTAGAAGAAAACTTGACTCCTTCATGTAAGGGAGACAAAATGGTTAAAAACATTATCTATCAACAAATCCTTATCCTGTTGAATCCTAACAATGGCACTTAAGGAAGAAGAATTACCTGCTGAGTGAGTCTGCAAAGATGAACAACAGCGCTCCAGCGAGGAATACCAAAAACAGATAAATATCGAACTCTGCAAGACAGAAAAGAAGATTGTGTTGGCCGTATAACATCTATTAATAACCAGCAAATGTATTGTGCTTATTTGTTTTCCACTCACTACGAAGGGGCTTGATGGTGTACGGAGTTTTATCAGCAGGATCGATCTTGAAGCACGTCTTCTTGCTGAACAGGTTGATGTTAATAGTAGTTTCATTTTGCCGCTCGCGTAAGAAGCTCTGAAACCAGCCCCAGAAACTGAAGCGGTCCAGCTCCTGCAGCTCCTCCTCACCTTCCACAGTTTCCACCTTAAACACGTTTGAACTCCAAACTCTGACCTGTCAGAAATCTTCAGTTATTACGGACATAATCAACCGAGGTTCACCAGCAGGAATTATTAAAAGATCACAACATATGAAGCTTTAAAGGGGGGACATCGATCGATAACAAACTTTTAATATTAACTTATTATTAATATTAAATCTCACCTGAATCCGTGTCCATGTTTGCCTCCAGGATGGCACTACAGAGTTTGTATAACAGAACTTGTTGGACCCTGACCTGACGTACGTTTGTCCATCCTGGAGGTCAGTTACTGGATGTTGGTTACCTGCGTTGGAGAAGCGGAGGCATGTGACATGAACAACAAAGTTAAAGGATATCTGTTACTTAAAAGGCGTTAACTCAAGTCTAGTATTTTACTAATAACGCTGACATTATTATACATCTTCTGTATTGTCGATAAATCATATAAATAACAGCATTAGTGCGTCCTTAAATACTTCCTGACTTCCCTTCCCTGTACAGGCACTCAGGCTCACGTCCATTGGTTCCTACTGAAGACAAAACTCTTTAAAAATATAAAATATATATATATTGTTTCACTTCCTAAAACAGCTGGGCACTCAACCAGTGAAGAGTGCGTTTAGTTTCAGCTGCAAAGAAACACAGATTCGATACTCTACAGAGTGTTTACACCTGCATTACTTGTCTGTATTGGTTTTATATTTAATTCAATGCAACAACTCAAAGTCTGTTTAGCTTTATTTGATTGATTAAACAGATAAACAGATAAACATTGTTCCAGATAAGCACAGTGACCTGAAGGGCGGGGCGGGGGCATCAACTACAGCAACGTTAAGGTTTATTTTTACAGATTAAGTAAAAGTTAAGTAGTTGAATTGCAGTAAAAGACTCGTTATAAAGAGATATAGTCATAGATTAACCCGCAGGAGCGTTAGCATCAAACAACTTCTGTACAGTTTGAAAGCTAACAAGAGTTAGCCGGAGCAACGACACTAAAACGCGTGTTTTATTAATTAAAGTGTCTGTTGTGGCCTCGTAACTCTGCTCCTTACCCGCATGCTGCTGGGAGGTTGGAGGTAAACAGGCCAGCAGCGCCGTGAGAAGCATTACTTTAGCAGCTGCAGACATCAGACCGTTTATCGTTTTCATGCATCCCGCCATGATGCTAGCACCGAATCACTCAGGTCGTATGTCCCGCCCCTTCCGGTCCGGGCAGCGCGGGTTGAGTTACAGGCCGTTCAGCCAATCACAGCGTGAGATGTCTGAAAGTCGTCATCATTGGTGGACGTTCAACGTCTCTACGAGTGGCTGACTGTTATTTAATAATAATAATAATAATAATGATAATAATAATAGTTATAATTATTATAATAATTATAATAATTATAATAATACTAATAATAATAATAATAGTTATAATAATAATAATAATAATAATAACAGTTATAATAATAATAATAATTATAATTATAATAATAATAGTTATAATAATAATAATAATAATAATAATAATAGTTATAATAATTATTATAATAATTATAATAATAATATTATTATAATAATAATAATAATAATAATAATTTAATAATAATAATGACTATTATTATTATAATAATAATAATTATTATTATTATTATTATAATTATTATAATAATTATAATAATTATAATAATTATAATTATTATTATTATCATTATTATAATTATTATAATAATTATTATAATAATAATAAATAATAATGATAATAATAGTAATAAAAAATATTATTATTATTATTATTATAATTATTATTATTATTATAATTATTATAATAATTATAATAATTATTATTATCATTATTATAATTATTATAATAATTATTATAATAATAATAGTAATAATAATGATAATAATAGTAAAAAAATATTATTATTATTATTATTATAATTATTATTATTATTATAATTATTATAATAATTATAATAATTATAATAGTAATAATACTAATAATAATAAAAATAATACTAATAATCTAATAATAATAATAATACTAATAATAAAAAAAAAAAAAAAAATAATATTATAATTATTATTATTATTAATAATAATAATTATTATTATAATAATTATAATAATAATAATAATAATGATAATGATAATAATAACAATAATAATAATAATAATATAATAGTAATAATAATAACAATATCATTATTGTTTGTATTATATTATTATTATTATTACTATTATTATTATAATTATTATAATAATTATAATAGTAATAATAATAATAATAATAATAATGATAATAATTATTATTATAATAATAATAATAATAATGATAATAATAATAATAATAATAATGATAATAATAATAATGATAATAATAATAATAATTATTATAATGATGATAATTATAATAATAATAATTATTATGATAATGTAATAATAATAATACAAATAATAATAATAAAAATAATAATAGTAATAATAATAATAATGATAATAATAATAGTCATAATAATAATAATAATTATAATTATAATTATAATAGTCATAATAATAATAATAATTGTTATTATTATCATAATAATGATAATAATGATAATAATGATAAGAATAATAGTCATAATAATAATAATTATAATAATAATAATAATAATAACAATAGTACTAATAATAATAATCGTAATAAGAATAAAAATAATAATAATAATATATTGATATATTAACAATTTATATTTTTAACTATTATTTTTATATCACACTACTACAACTACTACTACTAATAATAATAATAGTAATAATAATAATATATTATTTAAAAAATATATGATTATTATAATAATAATAATTATTATTATTATTATTATTATTTATTATTTACGTTTATTTTATAGCACTTTTTAAAAACAAAGTTTACAAAGGGCTTTGACAGACAAAGCAAAGTGATAGATAAATAAATATAATACAAAGATATAAATATAAAGATAAATATAAAAATAATAAATACCAACACTCAACAATAAGAGTAGAAGAAGAAGTATTAGAAATATATATATTTTTAAATTAAATAACTAAATAAAATAGAATGAAGTAAAAAGACAAAAGAGAATAACACAGTACATACCTGTACATACATACTTTATATATAATTGTTTAGATGGGTGAGGTTCTGCTGGGAGAATCATGACCCCAGTATTTCTACAGTTGTGGTTACAGTCCTGTGATTGTGTATGGAAACGTGTATTGTTTAGCCCAGGGGTTGACGGTGCCACATTAACATTATAAATAACATTAAGTTTCAAATTTAAACCTCTAACAGATGTGTAATTTTATTTCATCCTCATTGGCAACATGCATTGCAGCATTTAAAATGTTTTTCCATAATCAGGAAATTGTTATTATATGGGAGAGCACTCTACATCTCTAATCTCTATATACAGCCACAAAGTGCTTTAATGAAAAAAGATGCAGATAAGAAGGTTTATTGCTGGTGCACCAATTGTAGCACTTGTGTGTTTCAAACAAATAAAACAAGCAAAGCTTTTACCCATTTCAGTCAATTAAATGTCCATGATTTTCTATTTAAAATAATCTGATGTGACTGAAATTAGTTTTTTTGTAGTTAATTTTAAGATAGTGGAGCCCACATGGAAACTCTTTAACTAAACTGTGTACCTTTGGCAGCACCTGTAGTTTGACATTGGTGGAGTAAGTAAATACGTGGAGAGATTCGGAGGCTGCTGAAAGATAAGCTCCTATTGTAAAAGTTTACCATTGGATTTGTCCTATGAAAACACAGTGTCGGCTGTAAGTATTAGGGCTTAAAATAGATTTTAAGGTATCAAGAATGAGCAGTCAAGTGACAGAGGCGTTACATCTTTATAATCTTCTTGAGTACCACTTGTACCACTAGGTGGCAGCTACTGACCTTATCTTAGTTACATCAGGAAAAAAGACAAACAAACACCCACCTGTAAGCTAAAGTATTAAAACAAGGACATTTTTTTTTTTACCGAAGAAGCCATCAAACGTTATTACTATGTAAATTGGTGGCAATATTTGATTTGAAAAAACTAAAAGTGATTGCAACTTTAAATTAATCAATTTAAAAGTAGTTTGCCAGAAACATTTAGCCATGTAAGCTGCTGTATCTGCTACAGTAACTGATTGTTGCATTGGACGAGTCTCCCTAAAATCATTTATTTTCAAAGTGAACGAGGACCCAACACTGATTGAACCCTGTGGGGCGTTCAGAAGACATAAGAGACACCTACACACAAACACCCACCAACATACAATAAAAAACAGATGAAGCAAAACAATAATAATAAATGGTTGCCTGAGTATATGCATGCTCAGATATACTGATCTCCCTTGTTCATTGGACATGTCCATACGGGTTGAAACTGTCTGCACCCTCACACAGTCCAGGGTAGTACAATGGGTACAGGTAAAAAAAAAAGTAGCTCAAATAAGTTGCACAACAACAAGCCAAGAGGGGCAACAACCAACATGTCATAGCATGAAAAGCACGGTTGTAAATGTTATGATCAAATATCATGTGGGTGTCACAGTTCCAGGGTGCTGGTATTGCACTCGATCTTGGTAGTTACACTTTTACCTCCTTTCCTTGGATTCACTTATTGCCCCCATGATCTAAAAAATGCCACCAGTGTGCCCTCCTGGATGCCCCTATAGTAGATAAAACATGATAGAGTCCTATCTAAGGTGTTAATTCTAACCCCGACCGAGCTGTTTCACCATAAATGCATCACAACCTTCTGCACGTTGGTTCTTTTTTTAATTTTTTCACGCCTGCGTCTAGGGCCTTCCCCCGGAAACGGCGCCCTGGCCCTCAAGACTACGTAGTGTACAGCTCTGCCTTCGCCCTCTGGCATTAAAGCGCCATGCTGAACCACACGGCGCAGCTGTTATCACCGTGGCCCCACAGTTTACAGACGGGGAAAACTTTCAAATACGTCTGTAGTAATGCAGTCAATGCTGCTGTATAAGAGGTTAGAGGTCGGAGAGAATGAAGCTGAACCCTAAATATGTGTCACCAGTTGTAACACACACATTTATTCATAAACCAGTCAAATAAAAGTACTATTTCATTGTTTACACAGAGACCAGTGCACAGTGAAATGTTACGCTGAACAAAGTCTACCGCTGATATTTGTCCATTAGGATATGCTCAGGGATGTGAATTACTCAGTTGTTTGTTTTTCTGATACGTTTGTGGGACAATGAGCTTACAGGTTACAGCCCGACTAACTGTGGTCATTGATTGAGTCCATTGAAGTGGTTCTTAAAGTGGGACGGGGGCCTCCTTGGGGGCTGCCAGGGGCATCAAGGTGGGGCTTCAGCAAATTTAAGGAAAGATAATGAAAGCATTATTATAAAATTAATAAAAGTAAGGAAATATACTATAAGTAGTATTGTCAGTGGGTTTTTAAACACATCTTACAAAAGGGGAGCCTCGTCCGATGAGCTAATGCTCTTTTGGGGCCTTTGCATAGAAAAGTTTGGCCAGACTCTTCATATTATACATTGTACTTATATCTTTATATCTTTTTTTTTTTTTTATTGCTGCTGCATGTCACTGAGAGTTACCAAACACAATGCTGTAGTATGCCCACAGTGATAAATAAAGAGTTCATATATGTCCTAACGTGGGAAAAAAATTGCAGCATGACTCAGGTTCCTGCATTATGAAGTTCAGTGGTCATTTAGAAAAAATATTACTCAAGGAGGCGGTTACTCAGCAGTCAAAGGATATTACTCAATATGTAAAAGAGGAACTGTTTGAGGAATTGTATTTCTTAGGAGCAATTTTCAGTTCTCTATGACTTAACAGAATTTTAATTAGAATCCCCAAAAATAGGAATAACAATAGATGCAGAGAATATTTCACACTGCCTTCCAGTACTGTTTATATGTTTAGTACAGCCTATAATACATTCATAGTCATAATTCTTGTTATAAATAACCTCCGCTGCTTGCATGTTATCTGCTCTTTATTACAGCTCTATCTATCTATCTATGTAAGACAGATAATTTCCAATGCTCATCTCTCCCTAAAACAGACATAAAACATGTTTCATTTAGTTTTCTTTCGGCCTACAGCATATATGTTTAATATATAAGTTTTCTTCTCAAATCTAAAAAGCAACCCCAAGTGAAGGTTTGGTGATCCCTAATGTTAGGATCCACTGGTTTAGATAGTGTGTAAACTTAATTTAAAATACATAACACAGACAGAGAATTGTTTAAAAAGTCCCTAAAACTAGTAGGAAAACTCATCTCTGACCAATATTTACACAGTTCATCGGGTTTATAATATATTTATACCCAAAACAATATGTGTCTTAATCAGGGAGAAAGGCGGCGACAGTTCTGGGTTTAACGAGGAGACCGCGAACGCAGCATGTGGTAGTTATGGTGGGAGAAGTAGTTCGGGGGGGGGGGGGGGGGAGGTGAGGGAGTAACGTTAGTAGTGAGACGGGAGCTGAGGGAGGAGGAGGGACTATAAACACTAAAAGTTAGTCTACAATTACAACACATCGTCGTCCTCGCCTCCCATCGCAGGATCTCGAAGGCTTTTCTTCACAAAAAAAAAGGTTAGCCATTAGCGAACTTTCAGTCACTTATAATGTTAAGATTTTAAACTTCCGTTGACCGTTTTTTTTTTTTTTTTTTTTTTGGAACGTCAGCCGTTGACGGTTTGATTGTCAGTTAATGTCGTCGTTGTTTTTGTGGTGTTAATCTAACGTTAACTAACTCGGTCGGTTAAACTGTGTGGACTAATTCAATAAGAGAAATGCCCTCTGGTTTTCACAAAGATAGTATTGTTTGGTGGTTGGTGGTTAACGGTCCGGGGGCAGGAGGAGGGGGGGGCAGGGACAGGGGTTGTTTATTCCCTTAAAAATAAATAAACGGAGCTTTTTTTTTTATCCCTTTAAGGCCTCAGACGAAGTGTTCTTATACAGCTAGTGAGGCCTTTACTGACCTTAACACTTTTATTTGTTTGGCGAATTTGAAGCACAGCCCTGCCCCACTTTTTGTCTTTCTATTTGAGTGCTCGTTTGCTGTTTTAACTTTGATTTTGTGTCTTTTATTATATTAAAGAAAAATGAGTTAGTCAAACAATAGGAGCGTGTGTGATTCACTGACCCACGTTTGTAATGATAAATAAAATGCGCAGCTTCGTCACACATGTGCTGTTGACTGGTCAAGGCCTTTTCCAGCTAAAAACCCCCTAAGTTCCTACTTAAAATGACTCATATATTCCGGTGCTGCTGCTCATATTACAGCTGATTTATATTGTCCATACAACTGCCTTGAAATGAAATGTCTTTTTTTTTTTTTTCATGTTAAAGGAAACTCATCCTCATCAGCCATGGCTGTGGAGGGGGGTATGAAATGTGTCAAGTTCCTGATCTTCTTTTTCAACTTTATTTTCTGGGTGAGTAGCAGTTTTACCACTTCTTTAAACACACAAACACAGAACTGTAAACAACAATGTGACAGAGAAGTGAATGCAGCTTGTTGTGGTGAAAAATGAAAGCAAAGAGCAGGCAAACAGGAAACAAAACCAGGTATGTGCATTGTCCTGTGGGATTTTTCTTATCAAGATAAAGCACCTTATCTTTTTTGGCAGGATTATGTCTTTGCCGGACTAGTTTTGTGGCATTACTGCCTGCCCTGTGACTTTTTTAAGACTGAACTCTTGCTTTTGTTACCCTTATTTAAGGTTAACATACAGTTTGCTCATCATCTGTTAAATCAGCTGATGAGCAAACGCTCACTCAACCTGTGACATCCTCCTTCTGGATTCCTCATTCCTTCTAGACGGGCTCACATGTTTGTTTGATATCAAAATTTAATGAAAACATGAAGGAACATAAACACGAGGACGTCTCAAATCCCCCGGACTTACCTGAACCTATCCTGAATATGACCTGTTTGCAGCCTCCTCCTCCTCCTCCTCCTCCTCCTCCTCCTCCTGTGTTTTGAGTGCTTTAAAGCGAGGAATGTGAATCTTATGACCAGATTTTCAAAGTGTAACCGACTGTATCATGTGACACATCTCACGTTAGATCATCGGTTTTTCTTTCTTTCCGCCTCCTTCACTGACACAGTGTCACTCGACGACGCTTCACACAGTGGTGTTTGCACAATGAACTCTGTGGCACAAGAACAAATCTGATAATCATCTCAGGAGGAAGTTGACAAGAGGAAGTACACAATGACAAAGATATATTTATTCTCTTTACTCAGTGCACATTTTTAGGACTGCAATTAACAATTATTTTTTTTATTATTGATGGTAACTCTTTACTTTAACCGCCCCTCCCTATGTAGCACTGATGAGCATTATATGAATATAACACTATAATATGGTTGTAAGCAGATGTGTTTAATAATTTAATTGTCAAACATTCATAAGTAGAGGCTAGTTTATAAACAGATTATGAATAATAATATAGTAAAGCACATGTAAGATATGTCTCCATAGGATAAGTTATAATTGTTGACAAATACTGCACATTAACAAACCCTTAAAAATGTCCTTATAGCTGCTCACAACTACATTATAGTGTGTTATAAACCATTAATTTAAATATTTATATACTGCTTATAAATGCTAAGAGAAGGGGTTAAAGTACCCGTCCAAAGATATTCAGTTTATTACAAAAGCAATAGCAGTAATTTATGTTTAAAAATGGTTCGACTTGAGTCTCAAAATGCTTGCAAGGGTCATTCAGGATTATTCTTTACACATCTTCAAGAAATTAAGGTCAAGAAAGAAAGAATACAACAGCAACCTGGATAAACAGTTTTATTTTATCACTCTATTCCATTGAATTCTCTTTTGATGTGAACGCCATTTGCTTTTGCTCTGTTTGCATCCTCTGTTTACTCCTTTATGTTGTCCTACGTCGATCAATAGCCACCTGTCTGACTCACGCTCAAATATTTGCATTGGTGGTGCCAACAAGGAGAGGTCAGCTGCAGCGAGGGCTTAACATGACATGATCATGGGTCATCTGATATTAAGGCTGATGATAACCTTCCAGTGTAAATATGTTGGTTTTATCCTGCATTTCTGCTCATTTTACTTGCTTTAAAACAGCATGAAAGCTAAAGGTTGTAAGACCAGTTTGGCTTCGTTGTTGTTGTCCCTGGAGCTTAAATGTAAATTTGTACATCGACTTGATTTTTACTGTTGTAGAGAATTTGTTAACAGTTAAGACAGAAAGGAAGCGTTAGAGTGTTGTCATCAATCCTCTATGATAACCTCAGGGTGAATAATGTCTCAATCCTGTGCTACTTCCTGGCATCATGTGGTTATTTTTAGGTGGTGACATGTATAGAGACATAAAGGTTAATAAATAATCTCAGTATGACTCACAAATAAATATACAAGCAAGGTTATAGCCACATATTTTGATCATTTATAAGAAACCATTGATTTATCAAACAAAACAATATTTACATCCAAATACATCCAAGTCATTCCTTTAATCAACCCGCCTCCCCCTGAAAGTTTGAAGTTTGATACCTTATGGACTAAATGATTAATCGAGCAGTGAAGATAAACAATCTTAAAATGAATAAACATTAGTTGGAGCTCTGTATATCAGTATGCATAGTGAAGGCCAACGTCTGAGTCACTGGGGTTTTTTACAGTTTCATACAAACTTGTTGCAGTAATTCTCGCCTTGCAGTCAGTGTTTCTCCTCATGCTATTTTCATGACCTGACCAATGATTTCCGCATCCAAACACCCTTATTTATGCGTCGTCATATAAGCTGTTGTTCTAAGACACATTCATAGTCAGTATTCATGATAAGGTACACATTAATGGTAATGCTGAAAGAAATGTGTTGCAGGAATCTTTTGCAGAGTAGAATAAAGAGAGAAATGAAAGTCATATGTTTGATGTTTGAGTGAGTCTGTGAAAGTCTGTTTGATGTCCAATAAATACATTTAAAAGAAAAAGCTCACACTGGAGTCACAGTAGGGTTGAGTGTCTGGCTAATTGTTTTCTTGATTAATTGTTTGGCCCATAAAGTAGCAAAAACAAATTACGATGACAATTTAAAATGAAGAAATCTCAACATAATGTCATCCGGCCAACATTAAAGCAATCTGAAGATATTTAATTTGTCCTAACGTAAGACAAAAAGAGGTGAAACTCCTCATGTTTGAGAAGAAGGAACCAGGAAATGTCTGGTCAAAAAGATGTGTCTTGCTGATTATTTTCCCGCGGATTAACTAATCGATTAATCGACCAATTGTTTCAGCTCTAGTGGATACATTTCCTCAAAGACACACGGTTATTTAATTGTCATTTTCCAACGCAGGGTTGTGTAATTAAAGTCAGGTTGCGGTTCCCTTTATGCTACTCTTATAACAAATATATATATATATACAACAATTAGCTCCACTAAAATTGATTAATAAGTCATAAAAAAATAATAATAGGATTATTATCGTCAAAGTGAGTCATTCCCACCACAGTCGTATCCACCTGCAGTGAACCGCCTGCTCTCCTTTGGAAAAAGCCCTGTCAAAGTAAACAATATGAAGTTCGCTGTAATGTTTGCTTTAGAGCTTGTTCATCCCAAACGATCACGATCAAACAGATGACCCACACAATGTTTGCAAAGAAATGTTATAGTCGCCCCACCCAGAACAATGACATGTGGATATCACATTTTATCATCTGACCGCTTTTTACATCTGCACACAGGAACTGAAAAGTGTCCCAACTTCCTTACGTCTATTTAGTGTTAGCGCTTTGTGTGAGATGTTCATATGTAAGGAAGGCATATAAGTGACTATCTCATCGTAATTTTAATTTAATTATGACTGAATACTTAATGTTGAAATTTGAATACTCCTTCTAGAATATATCTAAATTTGTGTGGTTTTATTTCCTATCTTTAAACCTTCCAGTTGGTATTTTAACTTATATTTCTGTCTATATCTGTTATTTTAATTTTAAAAACGTGATTTTAAGTATTTTTAGCCGTCCTAGCAGGTCCAGCACTGTCATTGTCTTTCTTGGTCCCCAAGGCAATGTATCCTACTCACGCTGGTGTTCCCATGACTATTCATTTATTCATTTATCACCACCAACCGGTCCAAATTTCAATTTACTCAACACTTAATGACCAAATACCTGCAAACAAATCCCATTTGTTATGACCCAAAACAGAGTTTGTAGTTCTTTTAAAGGTTTATTTAAAGTTTAGCAACCGTAACTAAAAAAAAACCAAGTCACTAACCCCTAAATCAAAAACAGGAGAAACAGCTCAACCCCCACTGAACCCTGGGCTGTTACATCAGTTAGCAGATCTATTACATATCACACAGAAACATGTTGGCTGGAAGTAGAGAGAAGAGAGCCCACAGGAGCTTTTAAGCTCGAAGGCTGGAACCAATCAGCTCCCTGGAACAACCTACACACTCACACAGTAAATCGTTCCACAGCGGAGAGAGAGAGAGAGAGAGGGATCCACAACAGCAAATTCAGGCCCGCAGCAAATTCCATCAGACAAATCCAGTGCCAATTAGCATGTTAACACACTAAACTAAGATGACAGTTTACTTTTTTTTATCCATATTTTTTAACTTTCTAACAACAACAACAGGTTTTTGAGAGGGAGAAACTTTAAATGGAAATGGAAAATCAAACCACATGAATTCAGATCAATCAGCATCAGTATTTAGAAGTGGTTACTTTTCAAAATTAGGCATTCAGTTGCTTGTAAAACCCACATTACTACGGTTTATTTCTACTTCCATGGTGCTGCCAGATAAAGTTTCCACTACAGGCTCAAACCAAAGACTTGTATGTACAAATTCTCCTCTAAACTGAATCTCCCTCTCTTTTCTGCAGTTATGCGGCTTAGCGTTGATCGTCGTGGGAGTCCTGGTTCAGGTGGGTTTGCACAAGACCTTCACCATCAAGGACGCGGCGGCCTCAGGAGTTCCCATCCTCATCATCATTGTCGGTGTGGTGATTTTCTTCATCTCCTTCTTCGGCTGCTGTGGCGCCTGGAAAGAGAACTACTGCATGATCACCACGGTAATGCATAAAGCGTGTTATCTGTTAAACCGCACAACAACAGAGGTTGAATTATCAGCTGGGTGGGATTTGATGGTACAGATTAATGAATAATGTACTTTTTCCTCAGTTTGCCATCTTTCTCTCACTGATCATCATTGTTGAGATTGCAGCAGCAATCGCTGGATACGTCTTCAGGAACAAAGTGAGTGTAGAATTTCACTTTTTCTGTGTGTGTTTAATAAAGAAGGTGTGGTTTTAACGTGGCTTCTATGTTGTGTCTACCCACGTTAGCTCTCAGGTGTCGTCCAGGATAGTCTCACTGATATGATTATGCATTACGAGAACGGCACAGCTGAATTCAAAGACACTGTGGATAAACTGCAGGAGGAGGTGAGTTCAGTGTAAACTCCCCTACACTCTGTTTACTTAGTCTGACAACACCTTCACATAACAGTGCTGTATCCTGTTGGTCGGTCCTATTGGTCGGTCCTGTAGGACACGACTTTGTTTTCCTTTGCACCATCTGTTGACACAAGTTATATCCCTTTTCTCTGTTCATCATGTGACCACATGGCCAAACCTTATGGCCGTAATGTCCATAAAAAATGTGTTTCATGTGACTTATTTGCACTTCCAGTTGAAATGCTGTGGCGTGAACAGTTCTTCCGACTGGAAAATCTTCAGTTCTGAGGGAAACTCTGTGCCTGACTCATGCTGTAAGAATATCACTGCTGGCTGTGGAGTCGGGACCATGACGGACGCTGCCAAAGTGTACCTGAAGGTAAACCCCCAGTGGTCGATATGTTGTTGCAAAGTCACTGAACATGAGATTTAGTTCAAGTGACAATCCTTTAAGGTCCAGTGTGTAACATTTAGGAGGATCTATTGGCAGAAATGGAATATAATGCTCATAGGTATGTTTACATTAGTGTGTAATCACCTACAATTAGGAATGATTGTGTATTTTGTTACCTTAGAATGAGACGTTTTTACCTTCAGATGCCACGGGTCGCCTTTCATGGAGTCCGCCATGTTTCTACAGTAGCCCAGAACGGACAAACCAAAGACTGGCTGTAGATGAGACCTTTTTCAGGGGTTTCGCAGCCACCATAGTTTCTCCTAAACACTTTACAGCCCGTTCTTCGTACTTCACCGCTAGATGGCACTAAATTCTACACTCTGGTCCTTTTTTTGGTCTTGATTTCAATTCTGGTTGATTTCGCGACACCCATGATTTAGTCCTACAGCCAACACTCGTTGAGTAGCTACTACTTCCCAAAAACAGAAGAAAAACTGGTTTATCTTACAGAAGAGACAAACAAACTCAAGTTGTTTTGATAAAGAAGTCAGTCAATAAGCAGCCTTTTCCCATCATGCCATGAGCAACCGCAGTCTGATTTCTTGCTGCATGCAGTGCGGGTAGTTTTCCACACATCAGGGCACAGTAAAATCCATTACACACACATTCTTGTTGTACAGTCTCAGTCAGCGCTAACCTCTGTGACAAATACATACTGTTTTCTGCGACTGATAATACACATTTAAATCATTTGAATGTGACGCAACAGCAGTAGGAAATGTAGGGTTAGATTTGTAAACAGTGAGGCTGATTACAGGAACAATCCCATGAATTTGTTTTTTACAGAATTGAATACTGAGCAGGATATTTTACAGATGATAAACTTGTCAGTGGTATCTGATGGACAAACTATATTAATAATTAATTATGTCGTAGCATCACTGTTTCTAAATTCCCTGAAGCGGATCTCTGTACCACAATTTCATTTCCAATATCAGCAAACATACACACCGATACAGATATATCAGCGCTGGTCAAATATCGGCTGATAAATCGTCTTGGCGGCCCAAGTGTGAAGTATAAGTTGCAGATTGTGACAAACCTACAGAAAATAATGACCCAGCTCTGCAGTCCTACACTGTCAGTGTCACAACCCAATCTTCAACAACAGCCGGCCATTGCCAGCACCAAATGGCAAGTTAACAACTCGTCTCTGGAGAAGGTCAAACATCAACCAAGCTAAAGAGACACCAAAGTAAATATTAGACAGAAGCATCGTCTCCACTGGGATAACAATGTGGCTTTGTGTCAAATAGGCGTGTACACCAGGGTTTATTCCTGATAAACGACATTCCCGGGGATACCCTGTCCAGATTCACAAATATATATTTACCACAAATACTTCAAAAGATTGAACAATGAAGATGCAAAGTGTGTGAACGAGTGATCAGATGTGACGAAGGTTCAACAAGCAGTTCATTGTGATCTGTCTTCTAACAGCAGCCTCGTGGTTGAAGCAAGTAGTTTGGTGATTTCAAAGTAATTCTATTAAGCTGAGAGATATTGTGTTCAGAGGCTGCTGCTGCGAGCCAAACATTGTTATAATAGATATAAAACAGCTCACTTCTTGCCTGAAATCAGTGAAGATGGATGTTTTTTGTTGGTGATGGATGAATAAGCACAAGACTCCATTGAGCCGGGACATTAGAGACGCATATCAGACCCGACTGGCCGGGCGGTGACACTAGAACTGCCTCAGCTTAACTGAATGACATTGAAAACGCCAAATTACTTGTTTGAACAAATTTAGTTGATTCAGGCTGTACAATGAATAATTGTCAAATATCACTTCCATGAAGCTGTTCGGATCACAAACAATGAACATTTTATAATCTTTGAAAGCTTCACTGCAGTTTAATTTTATATTATCTTCATTCTAATGATGATTAATGTAAATGGATTTCTTTTGCTTTGATAATTATTAACAGCACCAAGTAATACACTATAGGGGTCAGGTTGGGAGGCCACAGGTTCGTGCATATTTCTCCTTTAGCGTTGCTTGAAATGTGACCAATGCGTTTTGACTGCAGCCGAAGTTCAACCTTAGAACAAGTGTGGTTCCCAGGAGTCCTAGGACACTAGTGTGCTTCTGTTCCCAGGATAGAAAATGTCTCATTTTTTGAAAACAAATATTAATCCTTAGTGTACACACACATACAGTTTATGAGTCCTGTATGTAAATTATACCTCTTTGTGGTAACCAACCCCAAACATTTGGCAAACAAAAAGGAATATATTTGTTTATGCATAGCCCATTTTACAAAAAAATATATGTATTATATAATATAATATTTGGTGTAATAACAGCAACTTTAACAATACTTTATGACAATATAAATGTGCAAGTTTGTGACAAAGTGAAGGGTTACCACTTCAATGCTTTGCCACATATCAGGTTTTAATAAGGTCGGAAGAAAAGGGAAATAATATTGTTCATTTTATGATTATTATTATTATTATTATTATTATTAGACATACTGCATTGAGGTGTGTGGAAGGAAGTAAAGTCAATGTGAACAAAACAACTGTTAGAAAGAAGTCAATGTTTTACCACGAGGCAACGTGTCTCTCAAATAACAACTGAACCAGTGAAAAGTCCAGATTGAATCTAACTTTTCTCTCTTTTTTGATGTTCTAGGGTTGCCATGATGCTGTGGAGGCTTTACTGAAGAAAAACCTCCTGTGGGTGATAGTTGCAGCCCTTGTTATTGCTTTCTTGCAGGTACGTAACATCAATAAAACAAAAAACCTGGTTGTATTACAAAGATTATCTTACCAGACACTTATTGGTTTTTGTATTAATTTGTCATTTTAACTTATTACTTCATTATATTTAATTCTTATTAAATTTAAACTGCTTTATTGCATTTTTATTGTCATATCTGGTGGTTTTTCTTTAGCTTCTGACTTATAAATACTTCTCAACCTGGCTTTTGAAAAGTGCTACAGGATATAAATTAAGATTTTATTATATGTCAGTCACATAATATCTCGGAAACACTAATGTCCTCTCCTTTTTGTGCGTGATTGTTTTCCTTCCAGATAATGGGCATTGTGTTCGCCTGCTGTTTGATGAGAGGCATCCGCAGCGGCTACGAAGTCATGTGATTCAGCTTCCCGCCCCGAGGCAGGAGCCGGTTGTTCAGATCACACTTATTGGGAGCGTCATTGTTCGTCATTGTTCGTCCTTATACTCCAGATAAAGTGCACAGAACAATTCATTTTCTCTTGTATTGATTTTTGGATTTTATTTTCATAGGTTATATCTCCGCTTTGATACTTTATCATTTGAGCTTAGGAATTCTAAACAGTAGAAAAAGATAAATGTGCGCTTTGTTATGTTCTTATTGGTGGCGAGGATTTCTAACACACTTTTACTTTGCTTGTTCTTGTTAAGAGCGCCAAGTTTTTATGTTTTTATTAAAGACTGTTTAAATTACATCTGCATTTGCTTTAAGGGTAAACACAAACAGGGGGACATAAATGTACCATAATGGTATTTATTTCAGACACAGTTCCATTACAATGTGTTTAATATTGGCACAGCAATACAAGATTCAAAACCTGAAGAACAAATAATATCATGTCTTAAAATAAATCATAAACAGAACAGAACGTTTGCAAATATTATTTCAGATATATTGTGCCAGTTCTTGCGAAAAGGCACAGGAAGCAAATGACATTTCCTATTTAACAACTTACAACAGCAAACAGCAGCACACGGGGAGGTGCAGTTCCTCTTACTGTTAATCTGAAGTTGGTAAAAAAAAAAAAAAGCTTGAATGAAGCTCGAAGTGTGGTCTGACTAGGATGTGTCAATGTAATTTAAAGCCTCCAAAGCAAGAAAACATCAAGTAAACAATAAAGTGCCATCACAACTCTTTTACACGCAGCTTGTAAATGCCGTGCTGGCGGTGCTGCACCCCAAAAAAGGTTAATCCATAAAATAAAGTTCAGTTTCTCATCACACACACAAGCTTGAATGTCTTTGCAAGTAATAATTGGGCTTTTTTCTTTCTAATCTCTATTAAGGATTCTTTTTTTTTTTTCGTTTGAAAAGGTGCTTTTGTGTAATCTAAGGATTTTTGGATGCTGACCACTTGTTCCATATTAGTCAGAACTATTTCCTTCCCTAAAAACTTTTTTTTGCTATGACCAGCATTGGTCATTGTAGAGAAGAGCCGAGCACAGAGTGAGGTAAATGTGTGACAACATACTTATTTGTATTTTTTATGAATGGAATGTGTCTGAACTATTTTACCATTCCACAAGTGAAATATATAACTGAGCCTTTTACTAAACAACATCCTCTTTGTTTCCCTGCCTGTTTTTGTAGCTGTGTAATGATGCAATAGCTTAGAAGTAAACAATCGACGAGTCTGCGTTTTACAGTGGCGACAAAGCTTGAGATACAGCGACAGGTAAACAGCATATTACCTTAACATCACCAGTTAATATAGCTCAGTGCATCACAATGGGTTTAAGTCCCCTCGTGAGGGGCTGAAGTACACGAGAACTCCTCTAAGCAAGTGTCTTATCTTGCTAATTTAAAGTAATATCCCACATCACTCCTCTTGATAAAGACACAATAGATTCATCCTTTCTCTTCCAAAAGAAATCTTCTTAACGGTGTATGTTTTTTTTTTTATATATTCTTAGGTATTCATAACTTACACTGGGCATCTAGAATTAACGGGATTATTTTCTTGACTGCAAACCTCCTTTGAAGTTTTGGGCTAAGAGAGTTTATTTTATAATTAATCCTCAAAATCTCAAAAAGAGCAGTTTTTGAAATTGTTTTTTCCTTGGCAATAACGAGACGTTGACAGCTCTCAGGAAGCTGTGCTGCCCAGTCCTCAGAAGAGAGCATATAATCAGAAGAGCAGATTGCCTCAGGCTTCCTGTCAGTGTCGGCTGGGACTGTTCGGGTAGTTGACGGAGAGAAATACAATGCTGTGCAAAAGCAGTGACACCTCTGAGTCTGCAAAAAATTAAACAAAAGAAGGCATAGAAATACCATTACATTTTAGACATGTCAATAGGAAAGGTTTAAAGTAGCGGTTGAGTATTTTAGTTAGATGAGAAGACTGATATTAAGCTCATATCTGTGCATTAAAGGAGAATTTTCCTTACTTTACTACTTAATTTAGGCAGAATTTGTTACCTTCAGGCTGAACCAGGTTACCAGTTTATGCCAAGCTAAAGAGCCGCTGTCTGTAAGCTCCACATTAACCATACCAACTGTACAATACAAACTGGTATTCTCATCTAACTCTGGGCAAGAAAGCGAATACGTGTCTTTCCCAAGATTCTTGAACTGTTTCTTCATATATTAGACAAAACAGAAATGTCAACAGGATATCATTGAAGAAAATACTGCACAGCCAAAAGAAAATACCTTTCAGTGAGGATGACACCTGAAGCCACTGGGATAACCACTCACGACACTGATTAATGCCAAGACTATTAGAATGGAGCCCCCTTATGTAACAAGCCTGCAAAGAGAAACGCTTATTTATATTTATTACAGAAGTAACAGATGAATACACATTTTTAAATCATATAAATTTGGCCAGTGAATTCAAAATTTGCCACGTCGTGCAGAGCGACTGACCTGTCTGAGTTCAGAGTCACTCAGCTGGTTGGGGCCCAGCCGGCTGAGGGCCCGGTCCAGCTGGAGCAGCTCCAGGGCATGGCTGTTCAGCCGCCGGCCAATCAGGAAACCCGGGAGGCGAGGCGTCAGGAAGAGCAGGGGGCTGATGTGTCTCTGGTTCGCCATGACGACAGACAGAAGAGATATGGGTTGGTGTTCAGGTTCACAAAGCCTTTTTTTTTTTTTTTTTAACGCTATTTCATGTCAACAGAGTTTTTGAGAGTGTTTGAGTGTGCAGGATGAAGAGCAGGGGGGATTTCACCGACCATGTGATCCACGCTCATCCTCTTTATACCCAGAGGGGGTCCGGAGAACAAGGCCCGAACGGCAAGGATTTCAGACACTTTGGGGTTTTCTCCATTTTGCACCTGAAAATGTACGGAAAGTCAGTTTATCCCACTTTTCATAGGATAATTAATAATAATAATAATAATAATAATTCAATCTGCCTTTAACTATTTATACCAGACCAATCGTCACAGGTAGCGACACGGAGAGAATCAGGTGTGAAAAGGCTCACACAGTTAATAGCTGAAGTGGTGGGAGGGAGCAAACAAACTTGGGTTGCACCAACTGTTTTTAAATGCATCACTAAGTTTATGTGTGAAGTCGTTGAGCTCTTGGCAACTACATGATAGTTTCATACTAGCCTGTAGAACATCTTAGCTCGTAACAACTTAATGTGCAAAGGCAAACATCTGTAGCGCCGTCCAACAAAAAGCAATCACCAGTTTTAAAAGCCATATAAATGTAGGAACAACTATATATACTACTAATATATCCTATTATATACTAATATTTGTATATTCAAATGTGGAGAAATGTGGAGTTTCAGAGTTATATGAATATTATTGGCTTAACAATTTGTCATTCGAAGTATATTGTGTATGTATCTTTCCAGTCAGCTTCATTAAAGTGCATTTTGTGTCATAAGTGTCAGGTCAGATGTGTCGAACATGTTCCAGTGGTGGAAAGTAACATTTACTCAAGTTCTTCACTTACATACAATTTTGAGTATGTATGTACTTTTACTTGAGTATTTATATTAGATGCTACTCTATACTTCGAGTCCTTCAACATTTCAGAGGCAGACAGCTATTATAGTTATTAGTTACTTTTCATGATTAAGATTAAACATAAAACAAAGAGACAAAGATTTTTACCTCTTGTGACAAAAGAAGCAGTCTCTTGTTGGGGCCCCTTGTCATGTTTCACATTTAACATCCATTATTAGATGGTTGACAGTAGAGTTTGGGGTTTCTTAATCTATAATTATACAGATATTTTACCCGTCTACCACTAGGAGTTTGTATGTTAGCCTGTTCAGGAGAAGAAATAGATAAATCGGACTCTTTGCGTACAGATGATTAGTCATCTTATGTAAAGCAAATGTACATTTTTTGCTCCATACTGTTGAAGCAGAGTTGTAAATGTCGTCTATATGTGTGAAAGAAGAACATACAAACCGTTCTGTATCTGTACAAACAAATAGTCTGGATGCGTTCACTTACTTTAGCGCACAGGTCCGTAAGGCGGCGCTGCAGTTGACCGTCTGTGACGTGGCGGCTCGTATTCTCGAGCCCTTTGAGAACTGGCCAGTGGTGCCGGGCCCTAAGAGAGTGGTACAGTGCCTGAAACTCCACCTGCTGCCTGGGGGTCCAGAAATGAGGAATCAGGAGCTGGCGGGGGAAAAAGTACCTGGCAGTGAACAGACAGGATGGTAGCAGAGAGAGGGGAGACACAAGGGGTGATGGGAAAATATGTATCAACAGGCACAGGACAGGAAGGAAGACTCAATACAATGTAGGACAAGGAGTATTTATTTAATGATCATCACTGAATATGAAACAAAGGGTGTAAACTAAAAATTAAAAACATGCTTATTTTAAAGTGAACTCACATCAGGACAAAAACCAGGTAGTTGGCAAAGGGCGGGATGGATATCACCACCAGTGGAAACGCCTTGACCACGTTTCTGCGAAACTGCAACACAAAAGTAAAGTAAGTAAAGTTACTATGAGAAAATAAACATTACAGACCTGAAATTAAACAACGGCAACGTCCTAAACGAAACTGCTGACCCGTAAGGAACACTACTCTACTCAGGCATCTGATTTACTCTGATTCATCCAATAATTAACAAATCTGCCCAGGCAAAATACCCAGTTCTCTCTGTGTGGTTCAGTAAATAGACCCCACCTGTCTGAGTTTCTCCATGTCTCTGTAGGGCAAATCCTGGAACTGTAGTTTTTCAGAGAACATCCTCGTTTTTATCCTCTTCACATCTCTGGCATCTTGGAACAGCAGCTTGAATCCTGGAATGATTCAATGAGATAAAATATGTTTATGATGATGAAAATGGGCTGCATTTATATAACCATTCTACATACACTGATTGGGGGTGTAGCTGCCATGCAAGGTGCCTGGCTGTCTGGAGCAAATGAGGTTCAGTGTTTTTGCTCATGGCAACTTTGTGAACATGTGAACAGGAGACGCTGGGAATCAAACCACCAACTGAGCCACAGACGCCCCGTCCTGACCCCCTTTGACTTCTTATACAGTCTGTGGTGCCACAAAAAGATAAAACTGCTTAATTTTTTATATATTTACGTTACACAGTGACTGTCATTGCACTAAATTCACATGAATATTAGGTTTATTTTAATGAAGTTAAATAAATTATGGTCTGCAGTAACCAAGAAAATAAACTTTTGTCACTGAGATTCAATTTAAGGCTTCTCTGCAACAAATTTGATCTTTAATTACTTTTTTTTTTTAAAGACACGTAGCTATAAAACCAACAAAAGAACCAGTATGAAGTTTTAAATAAATAAAAATATCTAACACAAACCCAGACATTTACAGAAAGTATTTCTAGTCTATAATAGATCCACACCAAGTGATAAAAACATAATAATGCTATTGTTTTGACGCATATTGCGATACACTTTACACGATTACTGATGTTCACTGAAGAACACTAATAAAATTAAGGCTGCACGATATGGCAGAAACATCATATTGTGATTATTTTTGACAGATATGATTCACAATTTGTGTGTAAATTATGATTTTTGCATAAAAAATGAAACGTTTTAGGGGGTCTGTACCAAACAAACATCTGGAGAACAAGATTTGTTGACCAGAGTTTTAATACCTCATTATAACTCTGCCTGCTTTTTCAAATTTGACCTTTATTAAATTAATTGCAGCTTCTGTGATATTTGGATTAATTTTGCAGCCCTAATTAAAATCATGATGATGTGACATTTTTTGGGTGGGTGGGGGGGGACCAGAGTTTCATTACTTCATCCTTACAGCTTCAGCTCTTTGGACATTGCACCTGGAGGACCTCAGAGGTGAGACAACAGTGGACTTACCTTCCACAAAAGTGTGGTAGAGCTGGAAAAATCTGGGAAATCGCCTTTTGAGGAAACCTTCATATTTGCTATTTGCCCTCTGGAGCCTGGAGGAGACATATCGACCGATACCTCGTCTAACTTTGGACGAGGAGTAGTATCTACACAGGGGCAACCTGTAAAAGCAGAATGCATATAACTCCTCAATAATAATAATAATAATAATAAAAACATCTGTCAGGACTTTAAATTGAGTAAAATACAGGAAATGATCAACTTCCAGTTTCCTGATGTTTGGATATATTACAAGATAACTGGGTAGTGTTGTTCTGGATGCACATTAATAATGACAGTGAAAAGCACCACAATTTAAATACAACATAAAGACTTAATGTGATTAAATGTTTCTTAAACGGTGGAGCTCATCCAGACATGGAGCTAGCTTCAGCGACGCTCTTCCAGTCAGTAAACACAGTGAATAAGAAGGAGCTTTTCCACAGAGATGTATAAATACCTGGGCTGATAGGACACACGGGGAGAATAAAGGACATTTGTTATCCTGTTTGTCCTGAGACCACACAGACGGATCAAAGACAAATGGCTACACAGGCTCGAACAGGACAGCGCCATGTTTGACACTGTCACTGTAGTTACCGTAATGACTCTCATGTGCAGCAGCCCCCAAAGAAAAATTATATTCAATTACCGTAATGTCTGTAATGTAGTGTCCATAAACTGCAAGTGAATTCAAGTTGTTTTTAAAGCTTTATTTATTGTCAGTAGCTATAAAATGGCTGTTTGGTAGAAATATCTTATTGTACAGTTATTTTTTAAATATTTTTGCACATTTTGCACATTTAAATTATATATTAATATATTGTTTGTCTATTACATCTGGAGTATATGTACCGAAAGTGATCCCCCCCTGGGATTAATAAAGTATTTCTGATTCTGATTTAGATTTTAATATTTTAGAATTATTTGAATCATTTTCATTGGTGCACACATAATCATAAATAAACAAGCTAAACAAAATAGACATAAACTACAATGTATAGTATATACAGTACATTATATATATATAATTTATATATATATAAACAAAACAATAAGATGTGTAGACAGTAGTGCAATAGTGCAGAGGATGCTGAAATAAGGTTTATTGTTAATGTACTTGAGGTAGATGGATATATATAGTAGTATATACAGTATACAATGTATAATGTACAACCAATTTAATACTTGTACTTACATCCGCACTATATAATTTACTGCTAATCTGTTCACACTGTAAATATCTTAACTTAATAGCTGTGTATATCTTAGTATTTTCACCTCACTCCGTTCATTCTGTTAATGTCGTTCATACTGTAAATATCCTGCTAGTATATTCATACATATAAATATCTATAATGTTATTATTTTTTATATTTATATATCCCTGTACATCAAACATTACTCTGCACTTCACTTTGGGTTAGATGCTCAACTGCATTTCGTTGTCTAGTACTTGTACTTGTGCAATGACAATAAAGTTGAATCTAATCAACTCTAATCTAAAATACACAGTATAAGTAGATGTGTTTGAATGGCTGTGTTTATGTTTAAAGAAAAGAAACTGAATTTCAACAATGAATAAAGTGTAGTAAATAGTTTACAGGTACAGTGGATGTTAGAGAAAATGTGTTCCTGTGTCTGTTTGTTTTGGCGTACAGGTTCTCTGTAGCGCCTACCAGATGGGAGAGCTGGAACAGGTTGTGTCCAGGTTGAGATGGATCTGCAGTGATGTTTCCTGCCTGTTTCCTTCCTCTGGACAAGTATAGGTCCTGAATGGAGGGCAGGTTGGCACCAGTGACTCTTTCTGCAGTCCTTACTGCCCATTGTAGTTATTAGACTATCAATCACAACTATAGCCAATTATTCTTGTTCCAATTACATTATTGTAATCATATGAGGGAGTACAGACAGTACAACAATTTAAAACATACAATCAGTGCTGGAAGGTAACTACAGGTAAGTTTATTTACTCAAGTAACAACAGCAAGCAAACAACTATTTGTTATGGTGTCTTGAGCAGAAAACAATAATTACAGTTTTATTTTATACACACAAGGCCTTCTTAATTTTAAGGTGAAATATACAAATATACAAGGCCTGTCTCAGTATTTCATTTGTTTGTTAAGGGAACAAAATCAAATTGTTATTTTTAAAATCTTGATTATTATTTAAGATATAAACAAATATATAATATAATATAATAAATATTACAATCATGTATTTACCATATGTCAAAGCAGCCTGTATATCAATAATTTTCTACTTTTACTCACACACTTATACATTGTGTCACAAATTTTTATTTGTTTTTACTTTTCAGTTCAAATTTAATTCAAAACCTTTATTTAAGTCTCGAGAATCATTGATGTTTTCCTTCATTTACAGTGAGAAGTTTAAGTTAATGTAAGTTTATTTATACAATAAATCATGATAAAATAAAATTAAGATTAAAAAAGAAGAAGAAAATAAATCAATCAATCAATTCGAGAAGCTTAAGGCAGATTTTCCAAGTTCAGAATAAACCAACAGGACTCAAGACAGTAGAGTTTTATAGGGGTCCTGAGGTCCAGTGCAGCATAGATGTTATATAGGAGAACAAATGTCCAATAAGGCATTTATGGATGAAAAGTGCTTGTTTAAGCTTCTTTGTCAGGAAGGAACCAACCAACTTTAGTGTACAAAGTGCAATAGTGAGTGTAGTGAGGGATCTCCAGTAATGAATCTGAGTCTAGTCTGTAGATTATATCACAGTAATATCCAGGACTGATAGAAACACTGTCCCAACTCAGTAGTTTTCCTGCTATTCAAAGGGATGCTTTTATTTGAATGCGGGATTGTATATTGTCATATTGCTGCTTCTTGCTTGAGCGAATGATCTGAATACTTCTTCCGCCACTGCACTGAACACAGGAGAGGTATTTACTCATCACTAAAACAACATTTATGACCAGACCACGTCCATAACTCAGCAACAATACGAGAGTCATTTTTATACTATAGCCCATTTCTTTCGATTGCACTACCTGTATAGTCCTCACATACATATATACATATATATATAAATAATTTCTTACTTCTGTTCATAGCCCTGTGAAATAATTTCTATATAATATATTTTTTGTCCAGTATAATTATTTATTATTTATTTCAACAACACGTCACTACCTCCCTCTGTAACCTGTGCATTATTATTATTATAATTTACCTTTAAATCTGTATTATCATACTGTCTGAACATAAAACCCAAATTCTATTTCTTGTCCTTGAAATCTTGTATTTTCTTTTCTATTTTATTTTGTTATTTAATGTGTATTTTATTTGTCTTATCTGCTGAGTTACACATCTGGAGCTGCTGAAAACGAGTTAATTTCCCCGATGTGGGCTCAATAAAGTATCTTATGTCCAGAGGTCAGTCAGGCCTCCTTTTTATATGTTTTACACACTTTAACAAGGCGATTGTGAGATAAAAGTTACCACGTGTTAATTTCAATGTTGTTGTTGAAACGGGAAGTCACGTGTGTCCGCGTGACGACAATAACAGAGGGGCGGGGCTAAAACCTTTTTTTAAAAAAAAATCTTTTCGCTTCAGCGATTAGCACAAAGCTAACAGGGAAAAGGTAAGTTAAGTGATAAAATGTTGTATTTAAAGCAGTCTCTGAAACGTAAAGTTAAGATTTTAGTCATTTAAACGTGTAATTTAATTTTTGTTGTCACGCAGTTTGAATCATAGTCGCGTTGTTGGCGAGCTGGGCGACACGCGTGTTTTGTTAGCAAACTTTTAAAACCGCATTCACGGTTTTAGGAATGTTTTTAATTTAGATTTAAATCTAGGTACAAAGAGAGTTTCCACTAATCACAAAACCCTCTTTCTTCACTTTCTTATGAATGGTTTATTTTAAAGTCGTGTTTTAAAACCCTTTTGAAATACGTAGAGCAAAAACCCTGTGATGCTCTTTTTTTATTATTTTTTTTATTTTTATTTTATTTTGCATTTGCAGTCGCACTAAATCCAAGTTTGTGCAGATGTTTTTGGTATAAACTCAAATTCAAATCGGCTTTATTGGCATGAATGTAAAACAACAATATTGCCGAAGCTACAAGTAAATTAACACATAAGAACAATTTCATACATTTCATTAAATAAGTAAATAAAACAGTAAAAGTTGTTTGTGTTTGTCAATAAAAAGTAAAATAATAATAATAATAAAATATTTTAAAATTAAAATAAATAAATAAAATAGTAAGTGTATGTATGTATATACATAATTAATGATTAAAAAAATTTTTTTAAATAATTTATTTTATATATTTATCCGTCTGAGTTTCCTCGTTCTCAGTTTGTGGCATGAGGAGACATATTTTGCTGCAATTATTTGACATTTGGGCATTTCTCCCAGTAAATAGGGGAGTTTCTGTGTGTCTAATATATAAATTCAAATTCGAGGTATATTTGGGAAATGTTTGCGAAGTGTTTTTCTCTTAAGGTTTCATATTTAGGGCATGAGGTTAGAAAGTGCTGCTCTGTCTCTACCTGTCCTCTGTCACACTGGGAGCAGAGTCTCTCCTCTTCTGGTAGCCAGTTCTGTCTGTGGCGACCCGTTTCTATGGCCAGGCTGTGTTCACTCAGTCTGTACATTGTCAACATTTTTCTTAGTTTAGGACATTTTATTGTGCTCAGGTAATTTGCCAGTGTGAGTTCTCTCTTTAGGGTCAGATAACATTGTAATTTACTTTGTGTTTTGGTCGTTTCTTTCCATTATTCAATATATTTTTCTTTTTGCTTGTTGATAATGTGGTTTGGTCTGCTTGTTCACAACAAACTTACACCAGCAAACAAACACACATTAGAATATTGCACAGCTGAGGGGTTACCTGCACCAATGGACAGAATCCTGCAGATTTATGATGATCTGATGGGTTGCCATGGTTCTGCAGCTTTTAAATTCTTCATGTGGATCCAGCAACCTGTCAGTATTTGTTCCTGTCTTTTGTTTTTTTTGCATTCAGCTAACTTTAATCTTATCCTTGAGCTCCCCAGTTAATCAGTTTGTGAAGTAAATCCCAGCTGCAAATGGCGACCACCATAAGATTTGGAACCACTAGCGACCCGCACAGGTCGTCTGCCGCTGCTGAGAGGATGCAGGTGGCAGAGGACGCTGGTAATGCAAAAGATATTCTTCCACAGCATCTGTTTTTTTAAGTTGTCTTCTATTATAGTCCAATGTTATTAAAAGGTAAAATGTATAAATTTGTTCTTCTTTAACTTTAAAGATGAGAAGGGAAACTGTGACCCGGAGAAACTTCTGCAGTGCCCCTTTGACAAGAATCACCAGATCCGGGCCTGCCGCTTCCCTTACCATCTGATAAAGTGCAGGAAGGTGAGTCGAGCCCTTTATTATTTATTTATTTATTTATTTATTTATTTATTTAACTAACTAACAAATATGAAAAAAAAACATTGTAGGATTACATTGAATAAAAGCTCAAACACACTGGAGCCAAACAGCCCCTATTTATTTTCTAAGTATCAGCCCTATGGCTACCTGATGTGGCAAAAACATCATATTCTCATTGTTTTGACACATATGACAACATGATTCTCGAGTAGTGTGCGAGCGATCATTTTTCTGTCACAGATTTAATTTTCACAGGAAAAAATGATTAAAATAATGATAATTTCCACCAAACAAACATGTTTTCTTAAATCTGGAGAACACAGTTTGAAGGCCAGGTCACCTTTACAGAACTGTAGTTCTAAGTTATTATTTTTCATTTTATTATACGTCATATTATTCAATTTTGTCACACATTTTACCTTTTTATCAAAAAATATGCATATTGTATTATATTCAATTAATTGTGCAACCCTAATAGCCTCCACCCTGGCAGCAGCTAGACCCTGGGAGACCTTAGGTGAGTTTAAATAGTGGTGTCCACACGTGTTTATAAGCTAAAGTCTTATGTCTGTGTCTCAATTTTAGTATGAAAAAAAAAAAAACAATTGGCCTTCACAGTTCAAAAGGTTAAAGTCCTGCTTAAATGAGAAGACTATGCCACCTTCTGTTTTAAATTGGTACGAGCGTTGGGCAGTGACAGCAAAGGATTATTTGTCATCAATGCAGATCTGCTGTTATCACAAATCTGAGCAGCTCCAGGAGATTAACAAGCACTTCCTGTCAGTTCTTTGGGCGGCACTGTGCACAGTGTGTTTTAGCCTTTAGAGTGCAGGGATATATGTATTACGTATAGTTTTTTGTTTCATTTTTTTACACTCAGTCACCAGTTTCTTATGTATACCTAGTTAAAAGTCTTATACAGCAGCCCTGGAATAAATCCTGCCGTCCAATATTTTGCAGTCTGCTTGTTAGTCTGTGTCGTGATTCAGTTCACGGAGTAACAGGCTGAGTGCGGAGGTTACAGGAATACCAGTTTTGAGTTTTCAGTCGGGTTATTTGCTATCATCACACTGTAAGTTTGAGTGTTGTTTAACTGACCTCTCATTGATGTAGAATCACCCGAAACTGGCCAGTGAGCTAAAAACCTGCCCGTTCAATGCTCGCCACCTGGTCCCAAAGCACGAGCTGACATACCATACTGAAACCTGTGAGGACAGAATCTCTGTGGACACTGAAGATGGTAAGATTATCACTTGGTTGTCTCTTTCTTTACGCCGCAGAGTCGACGTGTTACGTCTTACAGTGTTTCTGATTGGAGTTGTGCTCTGTTTGCAGGTGCGAGCACAAATGGATATTGTAAATGGCAGGTCCCAGTCAGTACTTGGGTGAACTCAGACACGACTGAGGACTGGGACAAAGGTAGTATTAATAACCGCAACTTTGGATGTGTGGACTGGGCAAACGAGATATAACTTGTTGATTAGTTAGATTACATTTAGATGGAACCAGACTTGCCGTTTCCTCGGTTTCCAGCTAACTCCTGATTCAACTCTCAGCATGTCTTAATTTGGTAACTATCAGTTCTCTGAACCAGAGTTTGTACTAGACTTGTAAAGGTAACAGAGTGTTTTGTGTCTTGCAGAAGCTGATGACACTGCTGCTCCATTTGTGTGGGGTGTGAACACGGTCTTGAATGAAAAGTAAGTCTGCCCCTAGCACTCGTTTGTGCACATTTTCTTTGTTCTTTAACTCTTATTTTGTCTCGTTTCTCAGCAGAACGGAGATGATGCCCACCAACAATCTTGGTCCCAGTTTTAGAACGCCCAATACCCTCCCATGGTCTGGTTTATAAGCATTCATTTGTGCTCACTTTTTATATCCAGATACCAACTTGGGCTACGTTCACACTGCAAACCATAGTGCTCAATTCTGAATTTGTTGCTCTTATCTGATCTTTTTTTTTTTTCTTGGCTGTTCACATTATTTTTTAGGATCTGAACTAGATTTCAGGGTCACATGATGTATGACGAATGTCTATCTAGAGTATATTAAATCAGATTTCATGTGATTTGTGCCATGACAAAAAAATCTGATCTGAGTCACATATGAGCAAATAAAAGATCACATTTGAGTCACTTTGGTCTGCAGTCTGAACGTAGCCTTTGTGTCGGCAACATATCCATGGATATTTCTTTTTAATTTGTTCTTAAGTTTTTGTTCTTAAAGTTTTTGCACATGTAGTAATGTTTTTAATTTGCATAACCAAGTCTGTGTATAATAACCCTAAAAGCAGAGTATAGTGACAGTTGAGTGGCATTCACAATAGTGCCTCATTTTTTTCCTGCATTGTCTTGCATTTACTCCCTGTTGCAATAACAAATGGCATTGGTTGGATATTGTGAATTATGCATGTTATATTAAAGGTGTTTATTTCAAATAATTTGAGTGGTTGGTTATGAAAATGGTAAATTAATCACGTGTTGTAGCGTCCACAGGTTGAAATAACTAGCAGTTTGGGAATAATTTGAGATGTAAGTGATTTTTTCCCCCCTTTTTTATGTCATTGTTTATTCTGATTTGAGACTCTGTTGCACTTATACTTCACTAAAAGGTGTATTTTAACTCAAAATGATTGTTACTTTTTGGATCAAATCAGATCCAAAAAGTGGTTGCTGGAAAATGCATGTACAGGCTGCTATCAGTATGCAAACACAGCATACAGTATCAGCAGATGTTGGGTTAGTCAGTGGTACAGACACTTAGTAGTGTACTGGTATGCTAATGTAATCCTGTTGAACAGCCTTTAATCATTCTTTTCTCTTCAAAATGGGTGTTTAAATCGATTATTTTCAAGCTGGACTGAAATAATCACATGTTAAGAATAAACAGGGCAAAAGTGGAAGTTGTCAGACAGCATTTACTTCCTTACAATAAGTAGACACAAGTGGTTTCCTTTATAGTTCATGTGAGAAATGTTGCATGAACACAGAAATATACACACACAATGTGCAGATAATTGTGGTAGTGACTGCACACTCGGCCAATAAAAATGACCGTGGATCTTTTATTTACCTGGAAAAGTTACAATAGTTCAAAGGCTTAAATGAAATAGAGTGAACACAGGTGTTATCAATGATACTAATTAAAACACATTAACACGTACAATAGCAGCGCCCTGACCACACCTGAATGGAACAGAGCCTTCATTAGATTATTGGTAACATCTGTGTTTACTGACAACATAAACAAACAATGTGAATATATACATGTACTGCAAGATTCTTTATGAATTATATAGTCAATCTCTAGGATTCTCTCTCTAGCAAGGAAGCAGCCGTGTAAACAGATGTGTCACTGTACGGCCACTGGATGGCAGTACTCGTCAGTTTGTTACTCGACCCAAGCACTTTCATAATCACTATGCCTACTTCCAAGCCCCTTTGAAACTTAATTCGTTAGATTTGATTATCTCCTTTTGATTCAAGTAGCTCCTCTGGGTATCAGACATTTTAATGCGGGCACGTTTCATGCATAAAGTTCCACGTTGGGCAGCTGACATTTGTTATATGTTGAGAAAATGCTCCAGGTGAAAGCCAAAGGAGTGAGCTCAGAGTGATGAGTGTCAGGATAATCTCAGTGTGTGGGCGGCCGGCCAGGGCTTTCTGTCATATCTAAGTGGCATTATTGATTTCATGTGATGACTGTCTATTTTAGTTGTGGCTATTATTGGAAGTGTTCAGACAGTCTGTGTGCTGTCCTGTCACCATCTTTAGGGACGAGATATGACTCCTCTGAAGAGAGTACATGCAGGATCTGTGGTCTTTACAAGACCCCTCATTTCTATCGAGGAACTACTGCCTCATCTTATGCTGTATATCTGTTACTACCCATTCAGAGTGTTTACAGGGTGAAAGCTAATGTTAGTTTTGAACTTTTGAACTCTTGAACTTGTCGCAGACTAGGCTTAAATGTCATATCCTAAAACCCAAGACGCTGATGTTAAATAGCAGAAGTCACACCTCCATGTCGTGTGTATCTGCGTGAATCTGCCAGCGGGAACTGATGTTGCCTCTTGAATATGACTCGATCTTAAAAAAAGATCTGCACCAAGACAGACCTATAAATAGCTCTTCAGATGTTCTATGATTCCTAAATACTGTGGGTGTTTAGATTTCCTTATAAGAGTCTATTTTGGAAGATGGTTTTCCAATTTACATAGAGAGCATATACATATAAGACATAAACAAATGTATTAAAATTAAAATTTTAGCTTTATATACTATTTGGTAGTTTAAAATATCACCATTAATCATACTTTATCAGCTGATCATGTTTCCTGTGAGAAATCTTAATCTGAAAGACAACTATTAACTAAATATAGTAAACACGTACAATATTTGCCTCTGAAATGTAATCGGTATCAATTGTCATAATATGGAAATACTGGAGTAAAGTACAAGTACTTGTAACGTACAGTACATAGATACTAAGAAGAGTAAATGTTGGCAGTGTATACATTAAACATACATTAAATGTCAGTCTGTTGTACTGTGTTTCCTATCAAGATGTCAGACCAAACTGTTTCCCTCTAAAATAATTTTGTTGTGGGTATTGATCAGTAATAAAACATCATTGATTAAAACCCTTTCCCCCTTTTTTTGGCGAGAAATCTAATGCCAAATCCATATTTACACTCTTGCCAACGAGCAACATAAAATGAAACTGAATAGCCTTCAGTACATCACGTCCCAGACTGAGTGGCCAGTGCAAGTCACTGTCAGTGAGTCGTACAGAAAACCTACAGGAGCAAAGAAAAAACCTGGAAAACGTCTTCCCTTCTCCTGATTTAAAGCTCCAGTGTGCAACATTTAGGAGGATCAGTTGGCAGGAATGGGATGTCATATGGCTTGGTTAAAATGCATTTCTAAAAATGGCATTTTTAGGGTGGAATCAACCTTGAAGACACGAATATATTATATATCTACACTGGTTATGAGTTTCTGTTCTCTGAGAGTGTGCTTCACTTCATATCCCCTCAGAAAATAGTATCCTGCCATCACATCACACACATTCTGGTATTTTATTTGGGGTAATATCTTAAAATGTTGGATTGAAAGTTTGAAGACATTCATGGTTCCCAGAGGATTACAACTTTTCCTCTAGCACTGTCTTTTGTATTTACTGATAATTAGCAAATGTTACCATTGCTAACACACTAAACTAACATGGTGAACATTATACCTGCTAAACATCAGCACATTAGCGTCGTCATTGTGAGGATGCTGACGTTACCGTTTAGTAAGTAACCGACAGCCTTAAAAGCTGCTAGCATTGACTGTTAGTCTTGTGAAAATAGATCTAATAAATACTAAATTAGATAAATATTATATACATAGATAACTTAATGTGATGTTTGGTTTCCATTTGTTTTCACACTCAAACAAGGATCTTAAAGGTTCAGTGTGCAACATTTAGGAGGATCTAATGGCAGAAATTAAATATAATATTCATAGGTATGTTTTTATTAGTGTATAATCACCTGAATATAGGAATTGTTGTGTTTTTGTTACCTTAAAATGAGCCGTTGTCACCTACAGACGAGGCGGGTCTTCTTCGATGGAGTCATGGAGTTTAACCGCCAGGTGTCTACAGTAGCTGTATCTGGCTTTAGATCGGGACTTTCACGTTTTTTCACGAGTTTCGCAGCCACTGTAGTTGCTCCTACACACTTCACAGCCAGTTTTCATTCCCAGGTCATCAAAAACAGATGTGTTCAGTTAGTTGTATTCTGCAACTTCACCACTAGATGCTGCTAAATTCTACACACTGGTAAAAGCCACTGACAATGCTGCCTGAAAAGATATTTCAGTATGAATGTTACCTGCTGCATGATTGGATATATATTATCGTTATATTTTTTAAGATTCTGGTTCCTTTGTGACACAGCAGAGAGGTGATTTCACATTGCTGGTCTCTAATGAAACTCATCACACTCACGCTGGCTGCTAAACACTCTGCAAACAACTTTCAGGCATGCATCCCGGGCTTGTCGCCGCAAGTGAAATCGAAGCCTCACTGTTGATCTTGTTTTATAAATGTGACATTCTCATATTCTTTCAGACATAAGAGTCCTGCACAATGTGTAGTGGACAGTTTGTGCTCTGGAGTTGCCCTCTAATCCTGTAACTCTGTCTGAAGCTTGTGATCCTCTATTATCACTGGCATTTCGTACCCCACTCAAACAAGCCACATTCAAGCTGCTCTCGCTTTCCCCAGTTTCCACTGAGGCATGATGGGTAGCTCATAAAAGAGTTGCCCTACCCACCTTGTCATTATCAGTGTACCATCACTCACATATGTTCTGTAATCAGAGAGATGCCAACTGCATCCAACTGCTCTTGTTGCATAAGTGTTACATGTGCAAGGTTATCAAGTCCTCCAACTTGTATATTAAGTTACGTTACAGCACCACACCAGACGGAGAATTTCAGCATTTGTAACTCAAGAGAGGCATGAGACCAGCTGGATGCTGGTAGCTGTAAGTTATCTCCAAATTCAAGAGCAAAGTCTATTTTCAGTGTTTGATATGACATCGGATCAGAATAACTTCAGTGCAAGAGCAATAAATCTGCAGGAATTCATCTTGGTGACACTGAAGAATATTGACAAAAACACATATAGGCTTACTCCACTGGGTACATTACAATGTGCCACACAGTGGTCCAGTGTAATGTTTAGTAATTATGATGGAAGTTTAATGAACACCAGGGAACCTTTAAATAATACAACACACTGAATACTGCATATCGTCTGTGCTGGTACCATTTCATAAAAGGACACTATGGGATCAATACATCCTTTGTAAAGGCTTTATAAATTGTAGCAAATGGCTTTATTTAGATTTTTTAATTTGATTTTAAGCTGTCACTATCTAATAAACACAATAAATAAATAATGACAATCATAACTTTTCATTGCTCTCTGGTAGTCTAAATCTGTCTCATTACTCAGCACATCTTTAACATTTCTGTACTGCTAGTTGTTGGTACTTATGAGCCGACACATACACAGATACTGACATACCGGCAATAAGCTGATATCTCCTAATGTACCAGTCTCACTCTACTCACTGTCAGAGCTGGAACAAATATCCAGGGGGGCACCAAATTACAGGCACAGAGTGGCACAGAGAATGTGAAACCGTTCAGGGGTAAGCTCCCCAGGAGAAACCTTTGAGGATTAATCACAAAAACAGTTGCTTTCCTAATAATCTGACTAAAAGCAAACATCTAATCTAAATCTAGCCCGTAGGTGTAAATAAATACACATTTTACATTGGCCGAAACTGCATCCAAAAGCTGCTTTCACAGAATACTCCAGCCATCCCCTTCTCCAGTACCAGGCAGCAAGGAAACATCACTTCTTACTCCCAAACAGGCTCACTGGGGAGGTGTGGAGACTGTCCTGTTTAGGGCCTTCATCTAAATCATCCACGGTGGCATCAGGCTCAACAGAAAGAACTGAAATTTGGTACAGACCACTATATCCCCCTTGCAATGATTTGATATAATTTTTTTAATTGTTTGTTGTGCTTCAGCCTACAGTCACTCGTAATATGTATTTAATCAGCATTGCTAATCACTCATGAGCCTGAACCTCTGTATTCCTGCTGACTTTGTCTGTTTTGGACCAATAATAATGGATCACAGTGGCCCATGTGCTGTTAACACCTGAGTAATCTACAGCCTATCATCTATAAAAAATATTTTATTGAGGTGTCTTGCAGTATTTTTTCACAACAGTGACTCCAAGCTGTAAAAGGTATACATTAATGTTTTGGCACACACACATTCATGTGAGTGAGGCATTATACAATGATGAAGTGGTCTGAGTTACTTGAGACTGGACTGGGAATTCCACTGGCTTCTAAAAAGAGACCAGCACATAACTGGGAGGGAGGTGGACGGGGGTACATTTTTCACCAGTATGTTCTGATCTGTTGCCAAAAGAAGAAGTTACACTTGACTCAGGCTTACAGACTGCTGGCCCAGCACTGCCACACAATGAAGGAATAAACAGTAGACTAACTTGCTTACAGGTCCAGTGTGTAACATTTATGAGGATCTATAGAATACAATATTCAGAGGTATGTTTTCATTAGTGGATAAGGAAAGTAAGAATCATGTTTTTGTTATCTTAGAATGAGCTGTTTATATCTACATGTGCTGCAGGTCCTCTTCCATGGAGTCCACCATGATGAACATCCATGTTTCTACAGTAGTCCAGGATGGACAAACCAAACACTGGCTGTAGATATCGCCGTTCATGTTTTTTGCAAGTTTCACAGCCACCAAACTTTCTTCTACATGCTTTGAAGAGGAGGTTGAGACAAGGGCGTTGAAATCAGGGACTACAGGACCAGTGTGTTGGTTTCAGTTGCAGATTGCAACTATTTTAAATACAGCTACGGTGGCTGCAAAAATATAATATCTCTAAATATTCTGAAGTAAAGATGGAAAAAGCAGGTGGAATATGCAGTTTTATATTTTATTTAATGTTTAGCTGCAGTAAAATATAACTTCTTGTAAAAATAACAGGCTCACAACAAAAGTACATTTTCATCAGACTACAGAATACAGTTCATGTAGCAATAACACCAGCAGGTTTAAAAGAAATTAAAAATATTTTACATTCAAGACCAGTGTATAAGACTGTACTGATGATACACACAGTATACAGTATTAGCTGCTCAACATCTATTCATGATACATGAATGATACCACTGAATTATAGGCTTAACCTACTTTATTGTCACCAAATACATATGGTGGCATTAAAGCAAACTGGAGATTTGAGTGACTGATGCTTTGGACTCACCGAACATCAGTTTTGGGGCCTGGAAGTTGGTTCTATGAAATGATTTGCTTGTTTGAACATGTTGGAGCACCTGATATATTAAAATCTGAACAGAAAAATAATGCCTTGTCGCATATTTTATGTGCAACTTACAGTCATGCAAATCCCAACAAAACATAGGTTTTTTTTGTTTTTTAAAAAAAGAAGCTAATTGTTGTTCTCATTGCATCCTTGAAATGGTGGTGCAGATAATATTTGTATTCAATTTGAAACTGTTTAGAAAGTGCAAATCATCTTCCCTCCATCAGAAATGTTTCCATTCATGACACCTTGTTGTATGTAAACAGTTATTTTGGTCCATCAGCTGGCCTAATTCCATCTGCAGAGAACACAATATCCTAGAAACACAAACTAGGAAGAGCGTTTTGTGGCAGCTCCACATACATGTTGCTTCTGAAAGTTTTATAACTCATTCACTTTATAATTCAGAAGTAGCCCTTTTTCCTGTGAAGCTCTTAGGATTCTTCTTCTTGTTGTCTTCTTGCAGTTTTACTTAATTCTACCTGAAGTACCAGTGCTCAGTCTGTTGCCTTTGGCTGTCATATGAACTCCAGAATTTATATCACAGATGGTTAATCTCCTATCTCACACTCAAAACGGAAGCGTATCCATGAAGATTTTGTCCACAATTGGTGGAGGAGGAACAAGATCTTCTAGTTTAAGGTAAAAGATACGCTGGAGGCCTTGAGTGCACAGAGTCCTGAGCTCGGGCAGCTTCCCGAGAAGTCTGGACAAATAATTGGGCCGCAAAGAGTCGGAGCTGCAGCCAGAGACGTGATGTTTAAGGCAGGTGATGAGCTGGTTCTGCAAGTCCTCCACACGTCCTGGCTCCTTAAGACCATGCCGGTCTGCAGAGGAAAATAACATGTATGTTAGAGTTAGAGTGAGCCTTATGCATCATTATTTTTTACTTTATATATGAATAACACACACACATGTTCATGATAGGGACTGCAAACTTTAAAACCATACAGTAACAAATCTGATGCTGCAACTCTGGTCTGTATTTGGAATATCTTTATACAAAACATTAACTACATTAAGAGGAATACTACAGCCCTAAAGAGGAAACCTACTAGTGCTGTTGGCAGTTTAAATGCTTCTATGTTGGAACAATTCCTTTGCTTTAAATTTAAACCTGCAGTGTAACCTATGTTTAGTCTGCTTTGATATATTGCATCTTGTCTGTACTATACATGAGGTCATGTCAATCTTGTGTTATGTAACTGCCTTGTATTGTGCACACGAATGGAACCAAATCCCTCATGCAAAGTGAAAAAAAGTTACTCTGGTTGGGACAATAAAGGTGGGTTTATCTCTGCCTCTAAAATTAGATTTGTTAGTGTTACGGGATGACTGAAGCTCTTACCAGTGATTATGACGAGGGCTGTGAGACAGGAAAAGGAGGACATGTCTAGCTTCATGCGATGGAGGGCCTGAGAAAACTCCAAGATGGAGTCGATCCAGTCCCCAAAGCCTCGGACACACTGCATTTTGTGAAGCACAGCCCCATTGCAGAAAATGATCTTGTCCGTTTCAGGACTGGAACTTCAAAAGAAAAAAAACAACATAGTTTGTTGTTTTTGTCCAAGGCATCAGGAATATAAGTTGTATCATAAACATGTGCAAGAAGCTGCCCTTACCGATAAGCGAGACGCAAGATGAAGAGTTCAACAAATGCAGATTCCAGCAGCAGTTCCTGGTCTTCTGAGCAGAACTCAGGGAAACCTGGGATGCTCTTCGCCCACTTCCTGATGACCTCCATGGAGGCTGTGAGTAAGTCGTAAAACCGTTTGATGTCACTCACATCCTCTTTCTGGTTCGGACTGACTTCTGTCTCATCATACTGAAATAGCAGACAGCAGAGGAGTTAAAGGAGATGCCAACGTTGGTAATCAAATATTCCAAAAAGAGTTGGAAAAAATTAAAATAGGGATTCTGTTTTTGTTTCTTACCTTGGAGTAATCAAGCTTCCCAACACTGGGGTTTGAGTCGATGTGGGCCCTCACAAGGGAAGCAATCATGCTCACTGGAGACACAGTGGTTGTTGTCACGTCCTGGACGACTTTAGGCTTGGACGGCAGGCGGCCTCTTCGTCCTTTCAGGCTATCCGTTCTCACAACTGGACAAATGGAGATGTCAACTGTTACTTTCAGTCCAGCGTTTACCGTCCTAAATCCTCCCGCTGTTTTTCATTTGTGTTTGTGCCAAACTTACCTTCCCTCACCATGCCTACAGTTAGACACTTCTGGAAACGGCAGAACTGGCATCGATTCCGCCTCCTCTTATCCACAGGACAGTCCTTGTTGGCAAGGCAAACATACTTGGAATTCTTTTGTACTGTACGCTGTGAAATAAAAAGAAGAATCACTCTAAACCTGTCTCAAGGACTGGCACAAAACATTCAGTGAGACATTTAGTCCATCTTCAATTGGCTGCATAGATAAGTCAGATCTTATTACCTTGAAAAACCCTTTGCATCCCTCACAGGTGCGAACGCCATAATGCTGACAGGAGGCGTTGTCCCCACACACAGCACAGCAGCCCTCATTTCCACTGGGACTTTTTAACTTGGGTGATAAGCTCCCATCCAGCTGGTCAGTGCCATCAAGGCATTGCGCTTGATCCATCACCAAGGCAGGGAAGTTCAGCACAGATGGGTGACTGTGGGTCAAAGTGAAAGGATCCTGCTCTCGTAAGCGTGGTTGACCCATGTGAGACATATCTTCTACAGATCCTGAGCCAAAAGTGAAGAAAGAGGGCGCATGTGGCACTGAGGTCTCCTCTGCTGCCCAGTATCCTGGACTGGGTGAGTATGGCCCGAAGGCTGAATCCCAGTTGGATGCATGCTGACCCTGGAACCCGGGGGTTGAAGGAGACGAGGCTGACGCGGGGCTGCCGAAATAATCTGACCCGGCAGGGGAAGCGGCCTCGTCTGGGTAATTCAGCGTGAACGTTCCAGGGTAGCAGCCGTAAACCTGGAGGTCATCCAGCTTGAAGGGGGTCTCCTGGCCTGATGATGGAGGGACGTGGGCAGGGGCTGTGGTGAACTGACACGAATACGCATCGAAGTCGCCCGCCTGAGTGCCCACCAGGGAGTTGATGCTTGGCAGGGATGGAGCAGTGAGGTGGTCCCGTGAGCTGCTCATATCGACAGCCAGCCTGGAGATGAAGTCTGAGCTTTGAAGCTCCGAGCTGCCAAGGTTGAACTCACAGGGCTGAGATCCATGCTGGGGGTGTATGCAAGTCATGGCTGCAAGACTGAAAAGGACGTAATAAAAACTGTTAGAGTCACAGGAGCTTGTTTTACAGATCTTTATCTTTAACTGTCAGGCAATGGTCAGTTAACCTGCTGGGGGTCCCTGGGGCAAAAATGGGCGACCTAATTTCCTCCTATGTGTGCTCTCTGTACAGTATTTACAGACAGGCTCTGTGGCAGCTCAGACTTCAAGATAAGGTAACAATGCATGTACCACCTCAAAGGCATTTCATAATGTAATTTGAAACTGCACAGAAATGAATTAGCCTACATTCGTTTTATGATAAAACCTAGAAAGTGTTCTGCTCTTCACAGTCTTAAATAATCTGATCATATATTACTATGTAATAATACGGTCAGCTGCACATGCCTGGAGGTACAGTAGTGGTGTTGACTTTCAGACAGCGGGCACAGAGCCAACATATGAGGCACATGTTAACGTTACCTAAGAAAAACACTGGGGCGACCTCACCTGCTGCACTTTGATTCCCAGACTTTTATTCTACAATTCAAGCTCACTTTGGTACATATGTAAATAGCAAAATACAATATTTATGCAAACTATTTTCCCCAATAACTTGGGAAATAGTGGCTGATTTATGTTTCATTTACATTTTCTTAACGCCAGTGTCAGTATCGTTTAAAAATAAGTAAAGAAATAAGTTGTTTCCGCATTCAAGTCCACTGTATTAAAATAAAATATAAACATATATCATAAAATAATAAAAACAATAAATATTTCTTACCTGTGTTTCGGATCCGTCTACAAGTGTTTTGAGCTGTCTGTACTCCACAAACGACCGTCTGTCATCCTCAGTGTTTCCCAGCTGAGGAGCAGTCCCTCCGCTCGCGGCTCGACAACACTTTTATACTAATAGCCCTATTGTACCCATGACGCCAGAGAAAGGTTTCCATACAAGGCGGTGGGCGGGGAGATTTCCACGCGTCGACCAATCACAGCGCGCGTTCGAGAGAATAGACGTCCGATGACGCACTCCGGGATTCCGTTGACGCGCATTCAGCGAAGAACCGCAGCATTGTCCTCCTGCTTCACACACGCACACACACGCACACGCACACACACACACACACACACACACACATAGACACACACGTAGAGCTAAATTAAACCCCCTCACAAAGCTGAATATAACGTGATAATTTAAGCAGGACGAGGCCAGTGTACACAAATCGATATTAAATCATCCCCACAACTACCTGTTTCTTCTATAGTGAGTAAGTTTGGCTGATGAAGTGGAAAAAAAGGATGAATTTATGATTTGTAAACAGGAAGTGATGGTTGATTCTATGAATTCCACTTTTGTGGTGAAAATGAAGAGAATTTGTGTTAAAAATCGCAGGGTTTTTTTTTTTTTTTTTTTTTTGCTTATCTGGTGTGTACCATAGAATAGACACAAAAAAATACCAGTACTTGTTTTTGTGTGTGTGTGTGTGTGTGTGTGTTTTTGCACAGGGTCATAAAAGGCTACAGGTTTATGTATAATTTAATTTAAAATATACTTATGCATCAGAAAGCACAACATCCTCTCACACCTGGAGGGCCTTGGAGGTGGGTCCTGCTGTGAGGGACCCCCCTTTGCTCGTTGTTATTTCAGTTTCATGCTTTCTGTTTTGCATATTTCCCCCTAAATTAATTTGTGTTTAATCAAATTACAACAGGTAGTATTCCAGCACACACTGCACACAGAGTGGGGACATTAAAAGGGGCCCGACGGGTCACTATAGCATGGGTTAGACACAATACCACCTGTACAACATAATCCAGTCCAATCCAATTATTGTACGTGTGATAATAATGAGCTTTCTAAAGCTTGTTATGTTGAATTGTTTGAGACTGTCAGTGCTAATTTGAGGTCATTTTAAGGGTAATTTCTTTTAATTATCTTTAATATTCAGATTTGTTTTGGATTGCATGCATGTAAAGCAAATATAAGAAAGTTTGGTTTTATTCCAGAAGCAATTAGACGTGTGAACAGCCACGTTAAAATAAATAAAATGTTACTTTTTAGTGATTTTATGGGTTGTGTTGGATATTTCCGGTGCAGCTTTTGACTGCTATTTAACCCTTGTGTATTTAAACTTGTTCTAACCTTGTCACATGTGTATTTTTATGTATGTAAATTAATTTCCTATGCGTACTTCTGTTTGCACGCCCGTTTGCCTTGAACTTCCTCCTACGGGATGAATACCGTATTTTATAAAATGAAAGGAATTTAATAGAATTTTATTCTCTTTTCACCTGGAGTTTGTTTTAGTTTTTCTGACTGGTGATGTGCTCACTGACCCTGAATGTAATCCATAACACCATGTTGGCCTCATGGGAGGAAGAGCTTCTTACAAGCTGGTGCTACAGAGCAAGCAGGCCACACACACACACACACACACACACACACACACCACACACACACACACAGAGAGAGAGAGAGAGAGAGAGAGAGAGAGAGAGAGAGAGAGCTGGAATTGTAACAACAAAACATTTTATTAAAGTGAACATCTCAGCTGTTAGTTAAAAAAAGACACCATTCCTGCTTTCTTTCCAAGGTAGTTTTATGGTTGCAGGCAGCTTCCAGGATTCTTGGAGGGTACACATTTTTATTTTTGCCTCAAGCGGTTGCAGACTGTGGGGGAAACTAATCACCCTTGCACTGAAGTCTTTTTTTTCTTCTTCTTATGAATGATTGGGCATTTGTGATGCCATGCCAGCACTGGCTGGGACTTCCCTGCCCCACAGAAACTGATGTAACTGGTTATCTGATCTGGGTTATCGGAGACAGGGTACATTCTGTGACATCAACCAGATCTTTTTTTTGGATCTCCTCTCTGCACGGATTTAGATGAAAGATAACTTATTTGGTGGAAGGACAGAGTTGTCAGGTGTGAACTCTGTGTGTGTGTGTGTTTAGAAGCTGTGAGAGTTTTGGACGCGACAATGTGATGTGCAAGAAGGCCTTTACGTGCAACTGTTCTCACACACATACTTGTTATGTATTATCACATGTGCATAGCCAGAGCTCCACCCACCACCTGTTGCTACTCCAGAGTGCTATTTTTGAGGTTGAGAAGATGCTTGTCATTGTGGAGAAATCCTGCAGTTCAGTGGTTCCCAAACTGGGTCTCGAGACTCCTTCTTGATTTGCCTCTAGATAAAAATATCTCATTCTAAGGTAACGTAAACACAACGGTTCCTATATTTAGGTGATTATACACCAATGAAAACATACCTATGAATATTATATTACATTTCTGCCTATAGATCCTCCTAAATGTTGCACACTGGACCTTTAATATCTAAACGAAAAGACCTGAACACAATATTTACAGATAAAAAGCCCTTAATTTGTCCAAAAAAGCTAATAAAACAAGCCAATTAAGTATGTATAATAGTTAAAAATACATTATACAGACACAGAAATGTGTAAAAGGTTCCTGAAAATGTCAGAAAAACTTGTGTCAGATTGTTTTCACCATTTGGGTTAATTGTGCAGTTTACCAGTTGATATGTTGTGTTATTGTTAGGCACTGAATGCAATATATGAATAATATCCATACATTTATGTCACAGTATACTCAATGATAGAAAAGAGGAAACCACTGCTCTAGTTCTTCAGTCCAAACATAAAAATACCTCTTTGTTAGTTTCTGTTGAAATCCACTTGCTTAACATCTCATTTAAATCCAGCATGCGACCAGGAGAGCTGTGAGGAATCCCTGAGGGAGACCAGCAGCGAGATGATAACTGATAACAGAGTGTTTTTATTAGATAGACCAACCTAAGCTCCAACTGTTACAGCCGGAAAAAAAAAAAAAGTGACAACTGATGAAGTCTATTGGATCCCGAGCACTTTGCATGCAGATGTAAATGAGGCAGAGATGATGCTATCAGTTCTGCTTTGCATCTTCCCCCCCCCCAAACCTTAGAGGGTTCCACTGCTCATTCACACGTATGATTTGTTGATTTTAGCTCCAGTGTATAAACTTTATAGCCTCATTCACCGATTAGGGAGTTAACAGAGCTTAGTCTTAGTTCTTTTATTGTTAAGTGGTATCATTAACTCCAGTTTTACACAGCGGTCAGTGTATGAACACCCTCCCGGGATGTGCTATCTTCTGTTTAGGCTGTGTAATTATAATTAATTCATTGTTTCAAGTCATGATATATGTAACGTAAGTAAAGAAATCTATCAGTGCACCACTCTGCAAAAGACAGATTTGTGTAATGGTGCAGAAAAAAGTTTCTTATCTTGAATATCAAAAGGATGATATCAAGCCAGTGGTTAACCTAAAAATCCATTACGCCATTTTCTTATCACACGTACCTCCCAACTGACTGGAAATACACTGTGAGAACATGACAGGGGTTCAGCAACACCTGCCTCTTTACTAGATCTATGAGCACAGGACGTGCAGATGGATTTGTGTCTGACACAGCTCATATTCTTGCACCCAAAATACAACGTGATCAGGTTCAAACATGCCTTTGTGGCACCCTGGCTTCTTCATATGAGCAGTCACACTGATTGTTTTTATGGGGTGTGTAGAGTGTGCATTGTTTGGATCCCTGCAACATGATATGAAGTAATGTTTGTGTACGTGTGTGAATCTGTATATATTTTCTTGTGTGTTTTATTTATCTGTGCACTTTATCTAATATTTATTGTTTAGAGGTGCTCTTATACACTAAAGGGTCCTGAAATATAGAAACACCAATGATGTAATGCAGTGCAACAGCCATGCTACCTTACTTAAAAAGTTTAGTGGAGACAACTTGATTCAGTTCAATTGTATATTTTTTAAGCTGTATTGGATTCAAAAGTAATATTTCTAATATTTTGCCCTCTTTGCATAATGATACTGGTCTTGTGATTGAGTCCTTACTGCAGTGGTCTGGGTTCGGGTCCAACCTACGGCCCTTCGCTGCATATCATCCCCACTTTCCTGTCAGTCTTCAGCTGCTCTGATCAAATTAAGGTTAAAAAACAGTCAATCAATCATTAAAAAAACAATATGACAAGCCACAACTATTTAAGTAAAGCAGTTTAAAGTGTTTCTCAGTCAACCCCTCTAGGATTCCACAACTTTTTTGGGTGGATTGTTGCAACCTTTCATGGTAGCTTTTCCAAATAAGTACAAGGCATGTTGTAACGTTTTAGGTATTTTTTGCAATAAAATTGTGAAAGAAAGTGAAAATTGCAAAAAATAGTTGCAATTTGTTTTGTGTAATTAATCGAAAGCATCCTGTTCCATTGAGAATAACATTGTTTGTAGTTTGGGGATGTATGGCTTAATGACTGTTATGATTGGTGCAACTTTTGCATTTCACAGGGATTGGTTGAAAAGTTGGGTTAATTGTTGCGATCGCCCACATCACAACTTCCAAGAGGGACTGCTCAGTGAACTTTAACAAGGAACTTGGATGGATGTCAATGACACGTGGCCGAGACTACAGCCACGCTAGCTGCTCTGTGAGTTGGTACTTAGGCACAGTGGCGCTAACACACTGGAATAAATGCACACGGTACTATCCAAGGTGGTGTATAAGGACAGAATGCAGAAGATCTTTGACTGGTTTTATTTGTGTTATGATTTGATATGATATGATATGATATGATATGATATGATATGATATGATATGATATGATAACATAAGCACTGAACACAAAGTTAGGAATTTAAACTAAACAACTGATCATATTTGATTAAATGAAAAGTCAGGCGGTCACCAGAGTCAGTAGGATTCATCCACTGGGGAACATGAATGTCTCTAAAAAAAAATCCACGGTAATCAATCCAATAGTTGTCGAGATATTTCAGTCTCATAGTTGTGGCTTGGCTGACCTATCAACATTGCCACTGAGACATTTCACTGACAGTGCTTAAAACTATCACAAAGTGTCCTGCTAAGTAACTCTACTGAAATACTATTCTTCCGAAAGATATTTGGTGTTTTGATGATGGCTGAGAAAAAGAGTGGTGTCTAACACATCTCTCCAAAATCCCCCATAGGTGTTCAGTTGGGTTGAGATCTGGTGACTGTGGAGGCAATAATGTATAATTCACATGATTTTCATGTTTTTATGACTTGTGTTCTGTGTGAAAGCATCTGAATTCATTATGTATCTACACTGACCTGTTCATGTTTTGCCTTTAATTTGTCTTTGCTTTGTACCTCCTCAGTGGAGATAATTAACTTTATTTTATCTGTGACAGTGTATTATTGTCAGGATGCATCTCAATACAAGACAATATGTTAATTCCAGGAAGCATTATCACAATTTTAACCAAATTGTTGAGTTTATAGACAAATTTAACAAAAAGAAATAAAGTTAAATACTTGTTGGCATGAAATATACCGGGGATCTACCATGTTCCACATTCATGACCACAATATGGAATTTATTACAAAAACCAGAATTTACAGACCAAGAAATTCACATATTTAGAGAAGCTGCTCTGCACATGACGAAAACATGACAGGACCTCTTGGTGACGCTTCCCCTTTTTTGACCAAACATGTGAGACATGTGTTTTCTGTCCGACATGTCTCCACTAAGCTTGAATCACCACTGTCCTTATCAGGTTCCACTTTCCACTCTCAAATGAAAACGGGATTGGACATCACACATAAAAGACGTCTCATGTTTTACATAGAGATCAAATTAATTATGACCACCTCCTACGCTCCCCCTCTCCAAAGCCTTTTACTGTCCATTATGTTTAACTTGTGTATGACAACAGGGTCTGTTTTGATTGGCTGTGGAAGTTTATTTGACGTGTGCTGCAAGACAGATTATTATCAAACATTTAAGTACAGGAGCAAGTGATATCTTACCCTTTATGTCTGTGCTCACTTCAGAGTTCTCAACTTTTGCTGATGTTTGCACCAGGGAGGACATATCGTATCTCATACTCCATCTGGTGGTGCAACATGGGAGCATGACATTTGAGTTTAACTCTCAAAAGGTTAATAGGTCCGTCTTTTGTCTTGATTAAATAAGTGGAAGACCGAGAGAGTGTGTTTGATATGTTGGAGCTGAGTTATGTGCAAAGTTAATTCTTCATTCTTCTTCTACTCCGTCTGCAGATGAAGACTGTGGGATATGATTGAAAGCTCCTGATCAGCTACGAAGGGACTCTGTGGAGAGATTTTTTCTGTGAAATATTCAGAGCATTTCTCGAGTAAAAGTACCAACACATCAATGTAAAAATACTCCATTACAAGTAAAAGTGCATTGAAAACTTAAGTAGAAAGAAGTGTTATCAACAAAACTGACTTAAAGTAGAGAGAAAATGACCTTTGTGATTTATGTATCATTATAAATTATATTATTATACTAATACTGGTGCTTCAGTAGCATACATAATGGCATTTTATTGTAGGTTGGTTGAGGTGGAGCTAGTTTTAACTACAGTTAGGTCGTCCAGTGGCTGTGTGGGCCAAACCCACTCAGAAGGTCACAAAATACATCAATCAGCTATAATATCATGACCACCTCATAATGTGATGCACTGTGAGTTCTGACACCTTTCTATCTATCTATCTATCTATCTATCTATCTATCTATCTATCTATCTATCTATCTATCTATCTATCTATCTATCTGTTGGATCAGACCACACGGGCCAGCCTTCGCTCCTCACATGTATCAATGAGCCTTGACCGCCCATGACCCTGTCATGTTTTTTTTTTTTTTTTTTTTTTTAAAGGCCTTTTATTGCCTTTATTTGATAGATACAGCTGAAGATAGATAGGAAAGGGGAGTAGAGAGAGGGGACGATACGCAGCAAAGGGCCGCAGGTCGGATTCGAACCCTGGGCCGCTGCAGCAAGGACTCAGCCTCGGCACATGGCTCGCCAGCTCCACCCACTGAGCTGCCAGGGCACCCATGGACAACTTTTAATAGGTACTGACCTCTGTAGACTGCGAACACCCCACAAGAGCTGCAGTTTTGGAGATGCTCTGACCCAGTCGTCTAGCCATCACAATGTGGCCCTTGTCAAAGTCGCTCAAATCCTCACGCTGCCCATTTTTTCTGCTTCTAACACATCAACTTTGAGGACAAAATGTTCACTTACTGCCTAATATATCCCACCCACTGACAGGAGCCATGATAACCAGATAATCAGTGTTATTCACTACACCTGTCAGTGCTCATAATGTTATGACGGATCGGTGTAAATCTGGTGTTGTAGAATAATTAATGAGAGAAAAAAGATGAAAAAATACATTTCTGCTACACAAATGGTCATTACTCTAATCTTTAGGGGAGAAATCACCCTTTGGCGGATCTGTGAACAACTCATAGACATCTTAAATGTCACAAGAGTTAGACTTAATTACAGCACTTCAGTAAAGTATGGCTGCCAGGCAGTTATGTTGAGGTTCTGGCCATGAGACTTTAAACTGTATTGTAAGCAGGATGTCTTTGACTCTTATCTGTGTTGAGCCTGAGGGCCTGGACTCAGCACTGCCCTGATCAACTGACCATAAGAGGCTTGAAGCATCTCCTCTCATTATATTTAATTATAACGTTCTGTATTTATTGATATGGAAAACTCCTCAGCAGATTCTCTCTGCAACATGACACCTGAGATTAGCCACAGCAATCAGATCAGATATCAGATATGATATAAGACATAAATCAACCATTCATCTGGGATAGAGGACAGCTTTAGACTCCACGTTTTAGCAGCTGCTAACAGTTTGACAGCACGCTAATTGTCTTGCTTTGGCCTGTGCTGACTTTCAGGTCGGGGCTGAAATTCAGCTAAAGCGTCGTGAGAATCTGTTGAAGGTAATTCACGAGTTACTTGTGTGAATGCTTCTGGCTACGAGTCTCTGACACTTCACAGTTTTATATTTGCTTAAGTTGGGATCTCAAACTGCCGGCCTGGGGGCCATTTCCGGGTCCTCCACCTTCCTCCCCCCCACCGGCCTGCGTCATTATGTCAAAAAATATAATAAAATCCTGTAAGATCGTTTTTTTCTAGATGTTTTATATCAATTTAAACTAACCCGTCATGTATAATAAAAATAAATAATTTTTGTTTGATGCACAATATTGGCAAAGGTCAAAGGTGCCTGCAAATGCATGTAAAGGGTAGTTATGAAGAGAGCAGGTTTTCTGTTTTTCAGGTATGATGTCAGAATATTGTGCTTTACGTGTATCAGCTGTTGCCCCCCAGCAAATTTAAGTTCGAGACTCCTGGTTTAAAGTGGAGAAAAAAGTCTGAAAAGTCTGAATTGGAAAAAAGTATTGGCTCATTATGTTAGGAAATAGACAAATATATCTGAATGTCAAAGCCTTCATTTATTTTATTTAATTCATGAATTTCAAATTAAAGTATCAAATCCTAGAGAATCCAAGAAGAATATTGCCTTACAGAGAGAGACATTTTGACATCAGTAAGAAAAGCGCAGGTATAAATAATATATATATTTTAACACTTTATTCATCGTTTTCTCATGCAACATTTGAAAATAGCATTAATGATGAATTACATTTAGCTGCTTTAGTTTCAGGGTCCTCCTGTTACTGTGCGTGCTGGTTCACTGTCACACCAGGACACTTGAATATAACGAAGCCATCATTAATGTTACCTAGTTTAAGATCTACCTCTTAAGAGAACAAGAAAATATTTTTGATAGAATTGCTATTTACATGAATCGAGATGCTAATTAATAGTGTAATTATTTAAATATTTAATACCCAACTCTTCTATATCTTATTTTAAAACTACTTTATTGCACACCAGCTTTTTTTTTTTTAGCACATCCTCAAGAGTATGTATGCCAACCTGCACTTCACTGTAAATAATTTTTGTTTTAAACCCAAAAGCTCAATAAAAAAAGTGTTTGAAGAAAAAAAAGGCTGGTTTGTGTCTTCTAAAATCAGATTTCCCAACTTGATGTGGTCCACTTTGTATGATAGTGCATTGACATTCACCACCAATGTCTTGACATAGTGCATGGAAACCACTCAGTCACCACTGGAGGGCAGCATCCTGACATGAATGAGTAACTGCAGCTCAGTAAATGTCACATTTACTGGACTTAGGTCAGTGCTGCTCTTATTTCATAGTGAATGACATAGTGACATTTGGTTTGGGTGGATAATCAACAGCTGTGTAACATCAGCATTGTCTTTTATAATATAACCAAAACTTATACTAGTGTTGATGAGTTAATGAGTTTACCTGTTAGCACAGGTAAGAAAAAGATTAAAATATAAATTGTAGGGTCTCACATAAATATAACAATGACCATTACAGTTAGGAATTATCAATGAAAAACACATAGCACAAAGCATAATGTATTAAAACATACACACAATCTACCAAATTTGAGTAGTTTGACTCAGTCTAAACTTTGTGAGAGGTTGATCATGTCGCAATTTATCCCACAGCTGAACCAAAAAGAGACCACTAGAATAACTAATACTCCGCAATGTGGCTTCACTGCTGAACAATAACTTTCCATCCAGATTATATTAAGTGAAAATGACGCAAGGCCCGACTGTGCTGTCATCAGAGACGTTTCATCACAGCCCCGTTTGAATAATGAGCTCTGTCTTCATGCTTGTCTCTGTCACCCCAAGAGGACAAAATCTTTTCTGTCATCCGTTTGTAGGTCACAAGAATGTCCTCCTTTGAGCCGGCCCACTCTCACATTCCTCCCTCATCGACTGCCCACATACACTGTCTGGGGCCACACACGCTCACTCTCAGGGGCAGACCACCTTTAGGTGTGGTTTACTGAGTTACTGTTAATCACATAAGAAAAATTGTGGTGGTACAAGCACTCAAGTCTTATACCTAAAGGAATATAGCTTATTAACTTTCTGGTGGAGATGATCGATAGTAGTTAAAGGGAAGATTTTCCAGTTTCTTGAATAGTCACATTGGGAATCACTGGTTTTACACTGATATGGTATTATTATATTATAATTATATGATATTATATACGATTATTGTATGTTTTTTTATGTGAAATCTGAAAAGTAACCACAGCTGTACAACATCTACATTTAAATTAGCATACAATTGAAATAGTCAAGTAAAGTGCCTCTTAATTGTACAATACTTGAATCAATACTTAGTTATTTTCCACAACGTGTTTTAGGTGGTAGGAAACACCTCTGCTTTTGTTCACACCTCGGTTTTGTGTCTCTTACTATTTGGTTTTCGTGCCGCTGCGGTTGTGGTCATCACTGCTGTCTCTGAGAGAAGAGGCATGGACGAGGGTGGGGAATGTTTTCTGTATAAGTCCCACAGGAAAACAGACAGGAAGCATTACACGAGGCCTCAAACACTTTCGTCAAAGCTGGAGGCAGCGGCTGAACACCTCCAAAACTCCCCATAACCAGCATCTCCTCACAGGCCACTATAGTGGATTGCCAGTGCTTTTTGTTTTGATTCCTCTCCAGGCCTGGGACAGTCGCCATCAGTGACTCACACATATTGGCTTTTGGCTGACTTTGGCCTCTTTTCATCTTAAACTTTTTTTTTTTTCTCTTCTCTCTTTTTTTCTTCAATGAGTTTCCTCTTGTTTTTCCAGATACAGTCCATGGATGAAATAGCGGTGTTATTGTCTCAAAGTTTCCTGGACCTGTTCAAGGTCAGGAGCCAGTAAGCAAGGGGGACTTTGTAGAACTGTTTGTGTGTGTGTGTGTGTGTGCACACCGGGTTTTGATTGCATTGATGCAAGTGAAATCCCCAAACAATACAATGCCTGGCTTGTCAGTATTAGACTAGGGATAGAAGAATCTTGTAGAGGTTGGAAGAGAAATGTCAGCTGTTACAACCACAGCTGCCATTCAGCTGGAAATGGATAATAGCTTTACCCCAATGTGCTTATGTTTGGTCTCCTTTCAAATCACATAAATTCCTCACTCTCATCATGCATGCAGAGTACAGTCACTGTCTGTTATTGGTGCTGAATTCAGCCTCACACTAAACTGAAGGGACCGAATGGTGAAACAGCAAATCACGTGAAAATTACAGGTCTAGCGGTGGTAAATATTCAACAGAAAATGGGACACTAAAACAACCTTAGCTCTCAAATTATTGAACTTGAGCTGACAAAATAAAAATGCGTGCCGTGAGACATATTCAAGTAATCATGGGATCTAAAACCCAATGGAAAAAACAAAAAAAGAAGAAGATGAAGAAGCAGCACCCGAGAAACCACAAAGTGACTAGACAGACACGTAAACTTCCTCCTTTCCCAATACTTTGTTTTAAAAATATAATGATCACTTACAGTAGTCTTAGCCCTTTCATAACACACTTGTCTCCTTTCATAGTCGTCATTCACATGTCGTCCCTTTCCCCCTCAAAAAAAAATCTCAATATGAAGCATGTGTGTGTGTGTGGGTTCATCATCACCGCAGATGAGTCACTTCTACCTTTCTTGGATTGAGAATGAAAGACTTTGAGGTAGAGAGTGTGTGTGGGCAGACAAAGTGTTAGATAAAAGTCCCTGTACCAACACACTGTATTTAATATAATATATTATTGAGCTTTAAGGCCACACTCTGTTCCAGTTTCAGGTCATTTTGACACTGAAGAGGGAAGAGGGGCTGTTTGTGAGTTTTCCATTGGATACAATCAAACAAAAGCATAATGTCATCTTCCTAAGAAGCTAATTTCAATCATAATGTTTTCTGGGAACACGGTACAGTATCTCTGGGCTCCATCCTCCCTGTTTTCCTGGAGCTGGCTCTTGAAAAATAAAAAGAGCCCCGGTGAGTCAACATCCTCTCTCCTCTTGGACAAACACCGCAGCTTACAGCATTCCTGAAGCCCAGACGATCCTGCTCTTTTCAGGCGGGCATGCTGATTTCATTTGCTCTGGCGTGGTGGGAGATGAGGACAATATGCTGTACTCTGCTGTACTGTTCAGTCAGTGTGGACGTGGTGGTTTGTATTTGTTCAGAGTCCCCTGGAAAAAAAAAAAAAAGACGTCAGAACAAACTGATCCCCACCACTTCCTGTCTTTGGAGACAGGAAGAAGTTACTGTCGCCATTCTCTGTCTTTCAACTCAAGTGTGGATGTCTACAGGTCTACGTGTTGCTGTAGTGGTTAAACACATCTTTAGCTTTGGGGCTGAGTATGACAAAAGTGATTGACTTTAGTAAATAATCTAACTGAAATATTTGGCAGTTACAACTTCTGGGAAAAGGTTTCAAACTGTGGCCACACAGCGATTAAAGATATGACCCCATGACACTTCCTGCCATTGTATTTGAGGACTTTCTCTGTCTCTGTGTGTACACTCTGCTCTCACACTCACAGCTGTCAGAGGTTTTATATAACAGGCCTTCACCCTTAGATGTATGCTGGGTAAAAAATGCTCTGTTGTTATTTTTTTTGACAAAATTTATTCCAGCTATTCCTCAAGAGTCTTGCTTTTTTTATTTCCATTCAATTTGTCTATAATGTCTGTAAACACTCTTCCTATGTCCTATATTTTGTTGAGCTGTGAAATCTTAACTATATATTTGAACCAGATGAAGGATTTGAATCATTAGACGTCTGGATCTTAAGTTGTTAGAGAAACTAAGTGAGCTAACGTTAGCAGCAGCTCAGCTGGCCGGCTCTTTTTAAAAGAATTTAAAGAGTTTTCTGCAGAAACCGTCTGTATATGGCTTATTTACTTGTATTGTTAACTGATTTAGCTCCAAATCTGGACATTTTATTTGATCTCTACATATTTTGTTATAAGAAATTGGCTGATCTGGAGGCCGGTTACGTATGCCGTGGCAGCTTTCGTCAACAACCAACATCTCGACTCTGCAGTCTGAGCGTCGTTAAACAACACGTAGCCACGTGGCCACGCCCACTATATGAGGGTTTTAGTTACACTGTTTTATTCAGTGGTTGTACTGGTTTCACCGGGACTGTTTGTTTTAGAGGAGGAGACCTCTGTAGATAATTCGTCTCTCCTGAATCCTAACCAGGAGAAGCCGACTGCAATGACAGCAATGGTGGTGAAGACAACAACTCCCATGATCCCACAAGACAACATCAAACTTTGTCTTTTGTTATTGTTTTCATGTGAGAGACCCTCTAGTGAAGGAAATTACATGTTTTACATTTAATTCTTACCAGTTTTTTTTGGTCTGATACATACAGTACTGTGACCACATGTCAACTATAATCCTTTACTCTCTTAAAGGACCAGTGTGGAGGATTGTGTGGCTTCAAGCAGACTGAATCTTGCCGATTACAACCCACTCGCCTCACCCTCCTGTTCTAAGCTTGTAGGAGAAACTACAGTGGCCACGGAAATCACCAAGAACGGAAAGGCCTCTATCTAATTATCTATCTAATAAATATTACAAAGGTTTAATAATTCTAGTGTGGAGCAGCAGCTGATTGGAAACTGATCTAAAAGTCAAAAAGTAGCTTCAACATTTCCAGTATTGTTTTGACTGTCTTCTGCGTGTGTGTCAGAGAGTGGAAGCTACGGTACATTGGCAGGTGGTTCCTTATCTGTTCTCAAACATCATAAAGCCATCATGAAAAAGAGGAACTTGTTTAATAACTGACTGTTCAATATAAGGCCTGTAGTACGTCATCTGTACACACACTGTTTCACATCCTGAGGAAAACTCTCTCAAATACCCCAAATCGAGAAAACAACCTGCAAATGATTAGGTTTCATCCAGATTTAATCTGACTTTTCTTCTTACCAGATCTGCTGTATTACTGACGCTGTTGTGAGCACGACAGGAAAGACAGAGCAAAGAGTTTAAGCCAAACACAATCACATGTGTATTGTATTAAAACTAAGCCTATATGCACCACTTCAGGATGTTTTAACTTCCAACTAATATATGAAAACAGTACCAACAAACAAATGATTTATTCATTCGCCCCTGAATTTATACTGAGATTAGCCACATGCAGCTGTTGTGTTTCCTGTGTGGGCATTAAAGCTAAATGGCCACGACTGTCTGACATATGAGGAGCAATAAGTATATTCACTGACGCAGACATTCACACCTGTCACCCACTTCAACAGGAAATACTCTAAGTATATAAGTATGTGTGTGTGTGTGTGTGTGTGTTGTGTGTGTTGGTGGGTTTGGTGGGTGATATAAGGTCTTATTTTGTAACTGGATACAGCCACATGGTGAGACAATGAACAGGAAGCGTTTATTTCTGTGGACACTTCAAATATTGTTTTGTTGCAAATAGCTTCATATTCATGTGCGTGCTCCGCTACAGTAAAACACAATCAGCTGCCAAACACAGAAAAGCCTACACAGCTTTATAATGAAAGATCTATTTAGTAAAACCCCATTTTAATTGAAACCATTTATCCTTTAAAGAGGCATTTAGTAAGAGAGATATCCTAACATTTAGACAGTATTGCAGGGTATACGCAGGCATGACGTATGACAATTTCCATGAGTGGATGGAGTAATGGAATAAGGGATACATCCCTCAAAATCTGCACCTCTACTGTGGCTAATGTTAATTCCATAATGATCCTTACTCCCTGAAGTAGAAGCAGCAGAAGTTAAGTTAACCTGCGAGTACTACTGGTCTGTTTTTGGGTGAACTAAGAGCAGGGAGGTGCTGGACAGGCTGCTTTAAAACACAATTTGGGGCATAAATGAATCTATAGTATGAAAATAATATACACTATACACTGTCTTTGGTCACTGGTTCCCAAAACCCTGTCCTACAATTCCCTTAATGCAACTCATTATGCATCCTCTTCCATTAGACCCTCCCTGTCTGGTAAACATATGTCTTTCAAAGTCCATCCTCTAAGTTCTGTTAAAGATGTAAAGCAGAGGACGATTTCTGGCACAACTTCCAAGCGTTGAGAAGGGAAAAAAAGGTCTTCAGAGACACTTTTAGGAGATTTCAGATCGCTGCCTTCATCAAGGTCATCATAAAACACAGTTAAGCAGTTCTTTATTAAAAGGTTGCTGGAGCTGCAACACTGTTTAACATTTGACATCTCAAGCATAATTAAAGCTAGCCATGGTGAGAGGGTTGTATTAAAAAGCATCTTTCAGAGTCACAGAACACAATATCCAAGTTAACCTGTAAAGTCTGTGGCGTGTTCCCATTAACTCATAGTTTGCAGTACAGCAGTTCAATATATTACAATACATTTTTATTGCATCTCTCAGATATGTTTTATTTATCATCCTGCCACTCCAACTACACCTACTACAACTGGTTTTATTTTACAAATCGATGCATGTTAAAGCCTACGGCATTAAATATCCACGAATGAATAAGCGATAATTAAAGTCTAAGTTTGGAAGAAAAACATCCTTAGTTATTATTTATTCAGTGTTAAAAATCCAACCTTGCTGCAGCATCTGGATGGCGGGGGCGTTGTTTGATCAGGTTTCACTGATTGTGCCTGTCAACGTTTGCAAACAAACCACACGACTGTCATCAGATTGTGATTTGAAACGTGCTAATCTTTCATTGGTGCGTGGAAATATCGCTATCACCCTTTTTTCCAACTGAGGACTTCCCACTTCAAACCAGCACTTTAAAAGAAAATTTAATAAAATCACAAACAGAGAAATATTTAATTAAAAATCACCAAAGAACTCTGGCAGAAAATTGCGACCGCATATGAAGCTGATTGAGAAAATCTGTTTTCAGCTTTCATGTGTAAGCTGCTATTTTTGTATCTTGATAATCAAGCATGTTTTTGGATCTGTTACACCCGTGCAGCCACTGGAAAACTTTTTTATAGACTGTAGCTAGGGGTTGATAAAACACACAGCAGGGCAGTTCCTAAATAAGAAGTTCAGACTGTACGACTGAGTTGTCCATTAACAAACCGTTGGGTGGAAATTATGAGCAGCGGTTTCAGGAAAAAGGCTGTTAAAGCCACAAAGAGACAATATAACCTTTAAGGTATCAGTTGACTCGTGCTGCTGCTGCTGGGAAACCAAATGCACAATCGTTATCTCAGATGCAAATTTATGAAGAACGTCTTTCAATTTGCATTTATTAAAGCATTCAGATACTGTAGCTGTCGAGGGTGGCGGCTGTTGGGTTTTGCAGTAATGCTGATTCATCCTCTGGGCAGCTCAGTTTCCTGTGTGCTACATTCACCAGTTTGCGGACATTTTACGGGTAAAGGAAGAGTTTTTATTTGTAACTTTTGACCGTGAACTCCTCTTTAATTCACACCTGTCGTCTCTCGAAGCAGGTGTCCAGTCTACTTGCTTATTTTATTGCATATGACCTGTTCTCTCTCACTCTCTTTGTCAAACACACACACTGGCAGACAAACATAAAGAGATAATCACATATGATGCTGCCTTTTTTTTTAGCATGCCGTCAGTTGTATTCTCTTATCTTTATGGTGGATTTCCGGCACATTTGTCAACCACATCCTGCGCCTTGACGGCCTACTCAAACTCCTATCCGTCTATCAGACACAACAGACACAACTCCAAAATGCCACACAGGCCACCCACGCTTTATGACACCAAAAGCTTCCCTTTTGAGAGATATTTCGGCTTCAAGCAGGTTAATTCCTTGCGTGAGACTGAAGTTGTGGTTTTGTCTGGTGTATTTTCTGTTCACATATATACGTGTAAAAAAACGCTGCAAGTGTCGAGCTCAAACTTCCAACCGCTTCCTTATTTTTAACCAAGAACATCTGCACCGATTCCATTAATTTGACCAGAGGCACTCACAGCCCATCAGAAGCTCTGACGCACGCCATGTTTGAGAAATAGCTCTCTAGCCGGAGGCTGTTTCACCACAGAGGCTTAACTTTGTGCTACAGGCCCTTCTGCTTCCTCTTCTCAAAGCTCGTTTCTCATCGCTGACAGGACTGGACACAGTGTTTTAATAATTGTGTGTTTAAGACTGCAAACTCAGTGATCAAAACTTTAAATGCATTAACTTCAACTTTTAAAGAGTTCTGGTTCTTTACACGCAGTTCTCTTTATCCGTCACACGACTATCACATTGAAAATATGGTTTGCAGAGAATTTAACACGAGCATGGAATTAAAATGTTAGCCCTTTGCTCCCAAAATCCTAAATCCTAATCCTGCAAGAATAAAAGGACACACCAGAGTGGTATCAGGTGTTGATAGACTTCCATATGGATGTTACCAGGCCCAGGCCTAGGTCCAGGGGGGGCCGAGGGGTCAGGGGCCCCTAAGCCAGAACCTCTTTGTAAAGAAATTTCTTGTTGAAAAAGTGAGTTCAGCAAAAAGTACAAACATTAATATTAAAAGAGTATTCCACTTATTCAGCATTTCTTTAACACTGTCAGACTCACAGTGGACAGTTCACAAAAAAACGATCAAATTTGACACAGCGAGAGAGAGAGAGAGCTTTTTTTTATTTATTCCACACATTATTCCCTCTCATCAAAATATGGCGCCTACATTAACCACAATGGAACTCGAATTCTGAGAGCGCGGTCGGGTTTTATGGGTTTCATGTTAGTAGCACCTAATGTAGCCACAAGCCGCTAGCCTCAAGCAGACAGGTCTGGTGACGTCACTTCTTTCACACCGAACCCCCAGATTTATTTATTTATTTATCTTCAAACTGGTAGTCTTCAGCATCAACCAATATTGTGATCATTAACACATTTGATTGCTTTATGATTTTGTGATTTGTTTTCTGTTGTTTTATAGATCCAATTATTCATCAGTTAATCTAAAACATAAGCATACACTAAAATATAATTATCTGCAGCCCTGATCCATTTTATTATTGCAAGTTTGAACTTAAGATTTGATGCTCCATGTTTCGCTATTTGGTTTTTGGCCAGCAGTTGGTTCAGTTTCAATTATTGTTGTTTGACTGATTTTAGTGTCCAACTTCATCAAAGCATCGTAGAGAAACTGTAATACGGGCTTTCTCAACATATTACGTAACCCTCCAAACAATGCAGAGATGGTAACAAAGTCAAACTTAAGCAATTAATTCTACTTAAAATGGAGGGAAAACAGCACAAGGAGCCGTCTGCCTGCAGTCCATGTTGAAACACACTGCTGCACGGACAAAAGAAATTCAGCACATAGTCTTTGAATCAACAGTGGTGTTTTAGCAGTAAGGCGACATCCAAACATTTGCAACTGTATTATTGACTAGCCACCACCCTACACTAACCTCCCACTGGGTTAATTGCTGAGTACCAACTGCACCCTCCTTGTTTGGGCCCTCTGTCTCTGTTAAATGGCCCTTTCACACATTGTTTTTAGTGTACCATCATCTTGAATAATTACCCCTTGTTATGCATTCAGCCCATTCGCTCTAAACCCATGTTTCAAGCACCAGCAGCATGCATAACAATCCCTTATGTCAGCGTCCTTTCCAAAGCCCCCTCCTTCCCCTCCTCCTCCTCCTCCTGCTCCCTGCTTCTCCTTAATGTCCTCACAACAGTCAGAGGAGGGCATGAACAGGGCTCGGCTCTGAACACATGGCCACATACCATCGCTCACCATCATCAACACTCCTGACGCATCTGTGAATGAGCGGCAGAGGACAAAAGGGATCATCGCCGCAGAGCCGACGGAGAGAGTGACCACCATGACCTCATGGGTCAGCTGGGAGCCAGGAATGAAAAGACTCCAAGCAACCCCCGCCCAAACACACACACACACACACACACACACACACACACACACCCAGTGAGCTCTTGGACAACTGAAGCCGCCATGGGAATATGGGAGCGTGGAAGAAGAGGAATCGGCATTCGCCTGCAGGAGCTGAAAGAAAGTGGTTGTGTTTGGAATTCTGGGTCATGCCTTTCTCTGCACATTCCTCTCTATTCTCCCAACAATAAACTGTGTCATAGCCGACACAACAGCCTCCATTCTGGATACCTTGAACCACAAAAAGCCTAGAACCATACGAAACCACGCACTAACCTCCTAAACTCGGGTGATAACATTCTTAAATGGAAGAAGAGTTGTGAAACTATAAAGACGTACTATATTTAAAAGAATCACATGGAGCAGGACGCATCCCCACTGGGGGAAATTACAAACAGAATGTGTCTACACTCGAGATCTGAGCGCTAATTTAAGTTTGGCAGCTACAATTCCCACAAACAGTTGTGGCCTGTGGAACAAGACAGCTTTTCTTGCAAGTTTTGCACAAAAATAATGAGCATATCATCTGAAAATGCCACATTTTTTATTTTTAGGAACCGTGACTTAGGCAGAAAAAAAATATATAACAGGATCAATTTGAATGATCTAAAGTAGGTATCAAACTTACAAAATGTTGTGTTGCACAATCACAACAGTAACGGGTCATTTACTCAGCTGTCAAAAGTGGGTGCATGCTGTAAAAACTGGAAAATCCTTCATTCTGTACATAAACCTGACATGTTAAAATAAATAAATAACTTAGAGAAAACAATTTGAAAAGTTATGTACAGCTGTGAAACAATGAAGGCTACAGGACGCGGCCAAATGTTCATTGGTCTACTCAAACATGGAGAGGTGCAGCTGTAGAGCCATTACTTTGGTCTCTTCAGTCTTTGGGGCTTCTTGCACTTTTTTTCTTTGGCAGTTTTAGTTTGACAGTCACTGGTGCTTTAAGTCTTTGGGTCTGTGAAGTTCAGGTGAACCACTCACAGTTTGCTCTCCTCCTCCTCCAGCGGTCGGTTCAAGCCTGGGATGAATTTGAGGAGTCGCCTGCGGAAGCTTTTCTGTTTGGGCTTCCTCTGCAGTGTGCTGAACCCTCCCTGCTTCTCCCCCGAGGTGGAAGACGACGACGACGACGAAGGTCCCCTCACGTAGCTGCGTGTGCTGGCGCTGCGGGTCAGGTGCGTCTTGGCCGTCAGGAAGAGCTCGCTGGCCGGTCGGAGACGCTGCTGCCTCTGCGGCGGCTGCTCTTTCTTTTTGTCTGCAATGGTGTTGTCCGAGTCCACGCTGCCGTCCACCTGGTACAGGCAGGTCTGGTAGAGAGGGTCATCCTCTGTGGCTGTGCTGAGGAAGCTGGCGCTGCTGCTGGTGCTGCCGGTGCAGCGGAGGGCTCTCTGAGCGGCGGGGCTGGGAGTGCCGAGGCTGCCGTATACACCTGCAGACTCCAGGGACTCGTACACTGCAGCATCACTCATTACTATGCCTACAGGAAAGAGTGGCAGAGTTAGGATAGTGGACTAGCTGCATCACTGAACACACAGGAATGCTAGAAACTATTCAAATGGCAGTAAAGTGGACTAGAGTGGTTTTTTATTTGTATAATGTTTGTTTAATCTGCTGAATGAAAACTAATAAAAATTAATGATTTGAAATCTGGATTTCACTTTGATGTTTTAATACTTGTATTGTTTGTTTTACTGTATGTACAAGCATGTACACAAAGGTTTCTAAATAAAAGAGGATACATAAAACTCCATACAACCTACCATGAACAAGCCTCTGCTCCTGCACCATCAACGACCGATATTCATCCCATTTCTCATGAAGGGTTTGCTACAAAAGGAAGAGAACAGAAGAGATAATGTTAAATAATTGTGACAACAAACCACAACACACTCATGGAAAAGGATCTTTAACTCTACTGAAGTATAAAAAACAATGCCACAGAAAGGTAGGACATATTAATGTAAATCACAACAGGTTGTCAGCTCATGTATAACAAAGATCTGGTGATGTGACACTTTAATATGCAACTTTTAAAAGCAATAAAAGACTAAAGAATAAATGCTGTATTGCTTGGGGAATATTCTCAGACATTCTTTGTGAAACAAGAACTGCATTGACAAATAAGAGAAGTTGCAGGCTAAAACCAACAGGAAGATGACGTATTAAGAGGGCATTCCCAAATACCACTAAGTTACACGCAACTTAATATGAATATCATTGTATCAGTTTTTGTCTTGGTGATGTAGTTGGTATTTCTCAGTAAGTGTTTTTGATTTTCCCCAACATGAATCCACAATGATATCATATTCAATGTGAAATCAACATCTACTAACAGTTTCACCCCAAGCAAGTCAAGTGCAAGTGTGTTCAGCAGCAACGTTAATCTTTAAAACGTTTGGGATTAGTATCTCAGAAAGCGGCTGTGTTGCAGCTCTCACACACTGGTGGATTAAGAGAGGGACAGCTGCTGTAATCTTGGGGGGGAAAAGCCACTTCACAGGCAGCTTTTTAGAAACAGCCACGAGTCAAGAATGTGTGCAGCGATCAGCGAGAGCCTGCTGGAGGAACTGCTGATGCAACAGGTGGTGCTGCTGGGAAGACAGGTGTGATGGGGGGGTGATGTCTATATACAGCATTATAACGTAATGTATGTGTGTGTATGTGGGTGGGTGAGGCTGGGGGACAAACAATCCGGCTGACTCACTGCTGACAAACAGTAAAAAAAACACACAGAGAAGACAAACTCACCTTCAGATACTGAAGCCGGGCCTCCAGCTCTGCTTTTCGGATTGAGTCACTGTAAACCGTCTCCAGCCTTTTAAATGTAAAACCAGAAGGCAACAGAATTAATAAGCGTTAACAGGAAGCGCTTATTAAAACCTACAAGGGCATAAAACGGCGATTTGAAAAACAAGTTGGACCATATGAAAGGCCCTTTTCATAAGACGGTGGCGGGAAGGGGTCTGGTATCAAACGGTTTACAAGCAAGGGGGAAGGATAAGAAACATATACACTTTCCACTCAAGATACTTCAGTGTGGCAAATCCTTTGAGTCACATGAGCGGCTGACCGACTTATAGAGCTTGTTTTCACTTTAACAGTTTATACAGACTTGAGTTTTTAAGTATAATTTGATGATGTCAGTCTATAAACTCCCTGCGTACACTGGCACCTTGATGCGGTTCACCTCACTTCTTTTGCAGCAGCTTTCAAAAGCTCACATACAGGGGCCTCGCTAATTGTCCTTTTAATCTTTTACAAGCAGAGAGGGAGGATGAGGAAGAGAGTGTGGTTCAGATTAAACACCCACTCAGCACTCAGCTTCAAGTGCCAGATATCAACGATGTTTGAGTTACTTAAGCTATGGTTGACAAATCTCTTTTACCTATTAAATGGAGACAAATATAGACTATATCTTGATTATTTTTAAACTTTTAAGCTGCAACTATGCTTCATTAGATGGTCGTAGAGCTTCTGAAACCCTGAAGCCTTTTCAAATGTCAGTTTGGGGGGGGAGCTGCGTCTGACCATTTCTGTAACTGTCTGAAAACTGGCAATCTGACATTCACAACCACATTACACAGCGATTGGCCAGCTGTGCAGAGGTGAGGAAGGAGCCAGTGTTCAAACTTCTCTCTTTAGGTCTTTTTTTTACCCCATTCTTGACAACTTTTTCACGCAAATAACTGAATGTAACACTGCGACTTCCAGGAAAGACGAGTCTGCAAATATGAGCGGTTATCTCTGTATTTAAATGATGTTGCGTCTGGCCCCTTAGACCAGACCAAAAGCCAGCTCAGCTTCTTAAGGGAACATCTTCTAACTGCTAGTTTTGCTCAACCAACAGATATATGCAATTGGCTGTGATAGAAAATAAAGAAAAGCAGCGAGTCCTCACATTTTTGCTCATTTAATAATTTGAACCAGTGATTCTCGAACCTATTCTATCACCCCTCCCCCCTTTAAGAACTAAAAATCCATCCTGCCCATGTAAACTGAATTCAATCTTTATTAACCATAAATAGATTTTGGCACACAAAGAGAGAGAAAGTCAGAGAGATGTGTTTTTCTGTTATTTTTCCCTTTTGAATGGATCTTTCTAAGCTGAGTTGTGACAGGAGTGCTTTGACGCTAACAACACTAAGAAATAAAACAATCAAAATTGCTTCCAATTTTTATGTCAAATTGAACTGGAATAAATGTAATGTATTTATTAATGAATTAAAAACCTGAGAACATTCACTAACACATTCTATATTGAAATTTAATGTCGCTTTCTGTCAGTCTGTGTACCTGATTGTGTTGCCGCAGGCCCTGATGAGCTGAACGATCTCCTTGTGCCTAAATCCCTCCACGGTGGCCTCGTTCACACTTGCGATGGTGTCCCCTGCGCACACACACACACACACACACACACACACACACAAACATCATGTCTGTTAACCAGCAGCCATAAGGTCAGGGTGCACTTCAATCCACTGTGGCTTCAATTACTGCAAGCTGCAGCCAACTGAGGCTCATTTGATTCTAAATGAAACCTCGACACATGTGCAACACAAATGTGGAAGGCCATGCGTGTGCAGTCGTGGCAAATGGCTCGTCACTGAACTGCAGTCACCTCATTGGGAAGAAGCTTATTTCAACATGTTAAAGATAAAATTAATGATCAAAGTTGCTTCCCAAAAATATAAAAAAAAACACTTAAAAAAGGAGGAAATGAATTACAGAGACGTGCAGATGTAAGCAAATACATTTGAGCTCAATCTACAACCAATGAGAGGAATCAAAGAGCCAAACATGTTCCAAAAGAAAAAAATCATTATAGGGATGATAAAAAGTTATTATTACTATGTTGAAAGCGAGCTTGTTGCGCTTTCTTTTGTTATGTTAAAACCACCTATGTTTATTTATATGAGTCACACCATTCCACTTTAGACCCTGCAGTTATTAGCTGTGGTGTGAACTCTCATGCGTGACAACAACCCTTGTGAGGTTTCAGCACAATGTCTATTTTCCTCTTTCAAAAACCACCGCTTAATCTGCTTCATGCAATGAAGTCACCGCGTTCGCAGCAAGGCAGCAGGGAACAATAGTGCAAGTATGCGAAGAATGTAGAAGTGAAACTGAAGTGACATACGCAGGATGGATGAAGGAGGGAGGTGGCTGAATCGGAGATCACCTTCCTTTTTCTTTTCCTTTATTGACACACTGATTGACGTAATGCTGAGAGCGGCCGGCTTGTGACTGAGCGGTCATGAGTTTTGAAAACCAGAGCCAATTTATAGAAGCAAGTGAACAACCGCCGCGATGCTCTTCAGCACAGACCTTCTTTTTCTCATCTTGCTTCAACAAATATTTTCTTCACTTAACTAATAAACACAGAACTTCTTGTGCTGGTTTATTAGCACACTCTTTCTATCTTTGAGGAATTCCTTTTAAAAAAGACCCAAAAAGGAAGCGAGCTGTTATTTGCCAAATACAAACAACACTTCATTTCAAAACTGCCATTTGAGAGGTTGTCTTTGCTTTACTCTATCTGGCACAGTGGTGAGAGGAGCTGGCACTGACGTGTTGGCTGAAATAGCCGCTCACTTGTTTGTTGACTGGAAAATGAGTAGGCGCACAGTCATATTTGTACTTCCCTAAACAGCCGGCTGAAAACACAAAGAGTGCTTTTGTTGATGTACAGTTTGTGGATTTTAGTTGGAAAACACAAAAGAGGATGAGCTGAACCAAAAACCTCTTCACACACACTCACTTCCCCTCACGTCTATTATGAGCGTTTTCCCAGGATATTTTAAGGCTTCGATACGGCTCAAAGGAAAATAGAAACACAAACTCACCAACTTTAAGTCCTGCTTCCTGAGCCGGGCTGTCATCGTGCACCTTACACACAAACGTGCACATCTCCACCGAGTTTTGGTCCTGATGGTGGAGGCCGTAAGTCTGAAAGAGACAGAAGAATCACACTGAACCACAGAAGCTTTATGAATACTTCCTTACGCCTCACATATAGGAATGATCTTACACAATGTGATTGATGTCAGCAGTTTTGAAATCTTGTAGACATGCATTTCAACACTGATAAACCACTGAATGGCAAGCTGAGGAAGTCATGGCAGACAATGCAGGAAAGCAGATCGTATCACTGAACGTGCAGAGATGTGGCACAAGCATGCAAAGCAAGTTTCACTTGTCTGATTAAACAGAAACTGTTGGTAGACGTTTTAATGTCAAACATTTGAGGGTAGATTCACAGGAGCCTGTATGTGTATCGAAAGGGTTCCTCCTGTCCATACTTTTTTTGTAAGAGAAGGGGGACAAAAGCCCTCCATTATGTGCATAAATATACTCGAAAGTTGCAGAAATTACAGCTTTAAATTCATCTGAAAATAATTTGAGGCTTCAGCAGACTGAACTAGAGAGGAAATCTTCCAAAGTTACAGTCTTTATAGTACAAAATTCCCTCTGTGTGTGTCTGTGAAAACACTGTTCACAGAAGCTCAAAGAGGGAATACTAAAAACAAAAAAGAACAATAACTCTGGATGATGACTACTCATACAATCTTTACTTGAACATTGCAATATATGTCTGCACAGAAAACACATCTGATCTCTTTACAGACAGTTTCTTACAGAGTCAGATAACTCTTTCAGCATACAATAGATTAGCCACTTTATAAACCTGCTGCTGCCACAAAACTCATTAAGAAACTGCTCCACAAACACAGATCACAACAAGCGAACCAAATACCAGCACCACCTCATTACATATCTAATATTTTGTTGTCTTGGGAACCGTTTTTGTTACTTCCACATGCATTTGCATGCTCTTCCTGGTTTCAGCCACCACATTCTCTCTACAGAAGGTCACTGGAGGCAACAGATACACTTCCTCTTGTCACTCAACTATCAGTCAGTCAAGATGCTGCTTCTGAGGGAGCCAGTAACTCTGCACCTCGACTAACAGGTCGAGAGACTCGAAAAACGATGGGAACGTCTCTTGAAAATAAAGCCCAAGTTATTGAGCTTCCCATCTGTTACAGTCAGTCAAGTGTTCCTATTAAGACATGGATCCAACTTGGATGAGTGTCTCTTATGGAAATTTGCAATGATTCAAATCTGCCTGTCTGCGTTTGCTGCTGGCTCACTGTGAGCTTCCTTTACAGCAGCCTAAAAGATAAACCATCCAAATATCGCTGAGATGCAAACATCATATTTACATGCTGGATGCTCAGCTCCACATATGTATTAACATAACAGGCACCGAGGGAGGGAAAACCACCAGGAAACACTCTAAAACTCATCTCTCTCTCTCTCTCTCTCTCTCTCTCTCTTGTGTGTTGACCGTCAAACTGGCCCTCATGATCTCACTTCCTTCTGGCCACAGGCAGGCAGGAAGGGCGGGAACCTCCATCGAAACCGTAAATAGAACAATTTGTCTTTTCCTCAATGCAGCCCTCCACTTCAAGAAACACTAACCGTCCCAGAACACATTACATTATCCGCATTACTGTGAAAACACTCAAACCCACATTTAACCATTTCAGAAAACTATTTAAAGAATGAGGTCTGCACAACAGAGCCGACATTGTGAGGCAGTGCTTCGGGGCGACGTGAGCGTGGCGAGAGAGATCTGTGAGATACTGAGGTCAAATGTGTGAAGCGTCTGCCTGCTGAGCCGGTGAGAACGAAGCAGGTATTACATGGGAAGCGTGTGAGCAAACCACAGGGCTTAAAATAAACACCGGGAGAGAAAGAACCCATCTCCTCTTCAGTCATATGACTAACATCAATGAGTTATTTGACTGATGCATGACCTTTCAACCCCCGGACGCCAGCGCAGGCAAACGTTGAGATTAAGAGATTTATGGGATAAGATGTACATGTTCCAGTCAGTCAGGCATGATGATCGGTTCACAGGGAAGTGGCCGATCAGGGAAATCCTGTTAAATGGCACTCGGGAGGTTAAGAAGTCTTACCTGGATCTCAAAGCCAAACGTCTCCTCGTCCTTTTTCTCCAGGACAACCACCTTTCTGAAAAAAAAGGAAGAGATTCCGTCAGTTTTTTACTAACTACTACTCTTTTCTGTATACACTTCAGCTCAACTTCTTTTGTATCCTCAGATTTGGCCGAAGCAGATGAGTCTTTTTGTGAAATTAACATGAGCTCCGAGGAGCATCTGTTTTGATAATCAATGAATCGCTGTCGATAAGTCACTTTTAAAGCGGAAATGCCAAATATTTGTTGGTTGCAGGTTCCCAGATGTGACAAATGGCTGCTTCTCTTACATTAAAAGTAGAGATTGTAGAAATTAAGTGTTGCATATTTACCTTATGATAAAGTAGAAGAATCAAGAGGAGGGGAAAAAAGCACAAAAGGGTTGTATTCAATGCAGAGCTGAAACTATTAGTCTATTAATCAGCAACCATATGGATAATTGCTAAGTTGCTTTGTGTCATTTTTGGTGTCAGCTTCTCAAATGTCAGATGTTTCTGCTTTTCACTGTTTTATATTATTGTAAATTGGGGTTTTGAACTGTTGGTTGGAAAAAAACAAAACAATTGAAGACGTCACCTTGGGCTTTAGGATATTTTGATGAACATTTTCACAGAATATAATAGTTAGTTGCAGCCTTGCTTTCAGGGTTATCTACCCAGAGATTGGGTTTTTTGTTTTTTTTATGAAAATCACCTTAAATCTGAAACCTCAGCTTCACTCTATCACTCTAACTAGAGCTGAACCATATAGTAAAAGCATCAAATTGTGATTATTTTGACAAATATTGTGATGCCGATATGATTCCCGAAGAGTGGGAATGATATTTTCTGTATCACAAATGTATTTATTCATAAAAACACATGTGACATTTTTTGGGGTCTGTACCAAATAAACATGTTTTCGTAAATCTGGAGAACAAGAGTTGTAGATCAGGTCAAACTACAGTGCTTTAATATAATGCTGTTTTATCAGACATTTTACCTTTTTATAAAAAAAAAAAAATGCAGCTTCTGTGATTTGCACATTGTAATTTTTGATAATAATTTGATTAATTGTGTAGTACTAACTCTAACATTGGACTTGAACTGCAGTAGAACCAGAGATACAACTTCTTGTACTACCACTCCCCATGTAAACAGCCTCTGATGTGTAAAAATCAGTGGAGCTCCCCTTTAAAGCAAATAAATATGTGATTTAATAAGCATACCCATCAGCTTTTTAGTCTGATGGTAATGGTGACATTTAAAAGACTCAGAATCATTTATAAAATAACATTTTTGTACTTTAAGACCAGGATGCGGAGGAGGTCGACAAGATGTTTACGTCCATCTCTGGATTCCTCTCTTCCATGTCCATCCTTATCTAAATTGCATAATGAGATATCTCTGCTGGCTGCACAGGACTTCTTCTGTGTCCAGCAGCATCTGGACGTCACAGCTAAGCGTACAGTACAAGGGTCTGTTGGACTGAGGGACGTCAGCACTGCATCCCTCATGCAGGGGCAGCAAAAACGCATGAAAATTCATGACAAACCTCAAGAATATCATGAATAACAATGCCAGCCATCGTTACAGATCACTGTTTGAATCATGGGGGGGGGGCGGGGGGCTTTTCACTCTGAGGGGGCGGCTCACTTGTTTGCAGGAGGGAAGGCTGTTGCCATGAAAACAATGGGTGTGAAGACAGTGAACGATTAGGGGGATTGTACCTTTGTGGTTCTGGTGACTGTGTGAGGGGTTTCCACTTCTGCAGCCCGCCACCCTGCCGGGAAGAAACGAAACAAGACATGGAGCGTGTCAGACACCTGCGTAAGATGCATGCGTGATTACTCATGAGGGTTTCCCCCGCACCCCACCCCCACCCCAGCATTTCCTAGGCACACCTACTGTACACATCAGTGCGTCGACCGGTCCAACGAGTCCTGAAGCTGCACGTGTGCGCCAAGCTTTGTGTTTGTGTTTTTAAGCCACTGAGTTATTATGCCGGTATAAAACATCAGTACTGAAACCCGAAATACGTGTCTGGCTGCTCTCTGTTTACTTCAAACAGTCACAACATCAGAGAGAGACCACAGAGGGCCTAAATTTAGCCTTTAATTTCACACAAAATCAGCTGCCTGCAGGCACTCAGACTGTTGACCCATCTGAAATTTTAGATCATTTAGGGCAAGTTTGTACAGATTCCAGCCTATTACAGAAACAAATAAGACACAGTGGTGAACACTGGGCTGGAATAACTGCCACAATAACCGCATTGAGTGAAAATCCAAGTCAACAGTAGGTCAAGACCCGGCCCTACCTGACTGTGTAAATAAGGAAGGCATCTGTCCAGAAAGGCTCCACTAAATCACTCACATTCAATCCTCGTCTGTTCCAACTCAATCACGTTCAAATGCTGCTCCTATGAAAGGGCTGCTTTGTGCCACAGTCTCTCTGGGTAGTAAAATGTTGCTTTCTTTATGTCTCCACACTTACAGAATTGTCCCACAGCCGTCTCAATGAGTGCATTTATTCCCACATACCCACAGAGACCAACGGAGGCGGCTGGAGCAGGATCTCCGTGCCTGTGTGCGCACAATGCACTGTTGTAGCCCTTTCGCTCCAGCTACTGCACACTAATGTATGTATGCATGCATGTATGTATGTATTGTGGATGACTGTGCCTCTCTTTACAGTACACTGTTGCAACAGTTCAAACTAACTGGGGATTTGTTCTCAGAAACTGAAAAGGAAGTTGCAGAATGGAATCAGTGAGCTTCATGAGACACAATAACCAGGAAGATTTGCCAATTGACCACCAGCAGTGCCAACTTCCAGCCTGTATTAGGCAACGCCGACTAAAGCTGATGTCATTCTGGACCATCAGAGAAGGAGGGGGGGCCTGTCAGTCCTGGGTCCTGTACTTCAATCATTCAATTAACTAATCCGGTCAAGCAAGTTGTTATCAGGTTAAAACGTTTAATTTGTTTACCTTGGATGATGTTTGCCGCAGTGTGCTCTTATTTTGAAATGAAGGCAGCATGTAAAAGTTATCTTAAAGCTGAATAAATGGCACTGTCTGATTCAAATGTGTACAAGTGAGTATACAGTCTGTACTTATGAGTTCAAATGACAAATTTCCCATCATAAAGTCAGTTTAATTACTTTCTTTTGGTCTTTTGACCTCAGTTTTCTAACAACTACAGTTGAGTTTATGTGTTTTTCCTCATAGTACTTATATTTTGTTGTATATTTTAGTATTTGGGTACCACAAAACTATTATATAGTTACACCAGGAGCTTGTAAGGGTTTCTCAATTACCTACATGTAAAAATCACCTCTAAAATCCTAATCATATCTACATGTTCCATCATCCCTCACAGGAAAGAGGAGTCATTATACTTGATAATGAGTTATTCTTGGACTGTTGTTTGTTGACAAGTCCACATATTAAGTAGCTCACAGCGCCCCGGGCTGTCCCTGACACAGCAGAGACCAGATTCAGTGTTTGGGTGGTCCACACTTGCCCCAGGATGGGCTACTGTTGGCCTTCAGTCAGATGCCCTCTACAGATAGTGTGAACAGCCTTCCAGCAGAGCTTTCCCAAACATTTTCCCATCTGAGTAAACTTCATCCCACTTAACTCCAGTTTAACTTTAAGACGAGGTAACACAAAGTTCAAGGGTTGACCAGCCACAATTACAAAATGATCTCTTCACCCTCCCCCCGTGAAACGCAAATAAAAAAGTGTTGATTTAGCAGAAAAGCCACAATCCAAAACCACAAGTGGAACTGGACATGAATTGATGCTAATGAGGCAAATAATAGCTTCTGCCTCTAGAGTGGAAAAACTTAATATTGAGCTAAATCTAACTGTAGAAAAAGCTCACAGAAATACATTTTAGAGTGCAGTTTTATAAGATTAAAATAACCTCAGACTAAAAAGACCCCCCCCCAAAAAAAAAAAAAAAATGAATGAGGGCACAACATAAAATAAAAAAAAGGTTATGAACACAAATGCACTTCTTACTTTTTTGAAGTTCCTGGGCAGAGTCCCTCCAGAGTAAGCCAGAGTCCTGTAGTTGTAAACCTCCGAGGAGTTGGTCGGTAGCTCCATCGTCCTGCAGCTGTCTGACTTTGACGAGGGGAAATAGATGTCGTTGTCCTGGGATGAGTGTCCACTCTCTGGCCCGCTGGAGTTCACCTTCTTCAGCCTCCTGAACGTCATGCTGAGGTTGGTTGAGGTTGAAGTGGGGAAAAAGTTGTTGGAAATAAAAAGATATAAAGAAAATATGTTGTTGTCCTGTGAAGAGAGAGATGCTGGCCGAGTCGTTCGCTTCAACGTGGAGGCAACTTCACTTCAAAAGTGAGTTCAGAGCGTTTCTTCTGAATAGGCTGCGGAGGCGGGGACTTTATTGTGAAGGACACGAATGAGTGCCAATAGCGACGTTGACGTGCATCCTTTACGCTGCCTTCGGGTGCGCCTCGGATTTTTTTCTGTGTCGCGTTTAGGAAGCTGAGCGTGAGCAGCTGCAAGTGTTGTTTTGTTTATGATTATCAGTATAATCCAAGACAGAGGGCAACAAGAGAATGAATCAGCAAATGTTTGGATAATCGATTAGTTGTTTTAATCTTTTTTTTTGGTAATTTCTAAAGCAACAATGACAATCATTCACTAGTGTCTGCTTCTAAAATGTGAGGATCTTCTGCTGTTCTCTGTGTTATTTCAATGTAACCTGAATATATTTGTAGTTTTGTACAAAAAAACCCCCAAAACATCTGAAGATCTCACCTTGATATAGAAATTTTGCTGGACATTTTTCACTCTTTTCTGATAATTTATAAATCAAACGATTAATGTGTTTATCAAGGAAATAACATTCAACATTAGCTTCAGACATAAATCAATGTTTATATTGAGACTTAAAGGGGAGAATTAACTTACCTAAGTTCAATGAATAGTTGTGAACAAGCACCACTCATTCCTTACAGTAGAAATCGCAGTAACTTTATTGACCTGGAAGATTTTTGTGTGAGTTCTCATCAGTGATGGTATGATACAAGCTTGTGGGTTCAAATTCAACTTATATCTGTGAAGCAGAGCCCCGCTGTTCGAGCTTCACTGTGCAGAGTTTGAGACTCACGTTCATTCATTCTGTGCCCACGTTAAATCCGAGTTTAAGTTACATACAAGCATGATTTTGTGACATCTCCACCTGTTTGGTAACCATAAAGGTCCAATATGCAACTAATAAAACCATGACGTGGACATTTGAAACTTCCTCGACACATACACTGAGAAAGACTCAATGGGCCCGCTGGGAGTGGAAGTATTTTTTATTAAAACATGTCCTGAGGTGCTCTTTAAGGCTTTTCTATATATAATTCAATGAAACTGAGCCATGCTAAGGCACATGTGTTTAATTCTTGAAATTGATGGCTTCTTTTATATGCAAACAGTTGTTTAAATCACTCTGAGCAGCAGCTGTTGGCAAAGTTTCCAGACATACAGTATGTAATCATGATTTGTCCAACAGCATCTGAAGGCAGCATCTGTTGCTGGCACACAAACCTTCTCACTAAAGTTAGGTGTGCTATTAACTCAGAACAAACTACTATTTATTCTACACACAGATCCTGTCTTTGACAACAAAGAGATTAAGTTGTACAATCAGAATTTTAGTCTAAGAGAAAACTATTATTTTGAGTCAGGGGGAACGTGAACATGTTGCAGCCATCTGTGGGCATCAGTAAAAAGTAGATGACGCCCCCTTGTGGTGGACACAAATAGTAATTTACCACATAAGGAATTAAACGAAAGAAGTATACCAAACGTTGAAGTCCAGATGATTTATTAAAATCTTTACACAGTGTATTATTTCAGGCATATTACATTAACATCTTCCAGATACATTGAAATGATATGACTGAGAAAGCATTTAAATAAGAACTACATACATTTAAAACTGGTCTGAACCAACCAATTCAAATCCGACTCCTCCAGAAATTTACAAGTTAGAAGTGAACATCTTTCTGCGCTAAACAAGTACTACAAAACACTTTCTGCCTTCACACACACGCAGTCGCTCACACACACACACACACACACACACACAGGAACAGCAGAGTAGGCTGACTGCTGCAGCGGATCAACGTGCAGACCCCTTTTGGCAATGATTCTCCTTTTACTGTTCCCCTAAACACTTTCAAGTATCTCCTAAAAATCTATGGGAAAAAAAATTAGAAAGGGAGGAAAATAATGTCAGCCACAATCTAAAGCGTAATCGCATCTATCCTTCTCTTCTGGTTCCAATTTGACAAGAATATATATATATATATATGTGTCCGGCTTTCACAGCATCTTTACAGCCACAAGCTATACAGCAATACTACGTGGTTTATGTCCAGAGTGCATGCCTACACGATGCTCTGTATGTCCTCCTCCTAAGCCATAACCATAGAGAACAGATGTTTAAAAGGCACATGAAGCTGAATATTCTTCTTTTAGCATGCTATTCACTTTACTTTAACCTTACTTTAAGTTCCTACAGAGCAACATTCTCCATTAACTGTGGAGCACTGAGACGGAGGCAGCGAGAGTGTCGAGTATTGATAAAAAGAGTACATTTGGTCAAAATCATTTTGCCACGATGCAAACATATCTCACCATATAGTTTGCATTCATACAGTTCTATGCTTCAGTTATGTGTTACAGACATGCAGAAAAAGTGTCAGTCCTCTATATACAATCGGCACGTAGTAATCGGGTTTTACTTGTAGTTGAAAAAACCAGATGATTTGCCCTGTGGAGCCATCAGCATACTGGCTTGATTCTTGTGTGTGATGTGAATCTGAAAAGGAAATATAAAAATATAATCAAATCAAAACATTTCTACTAATTTTATTTTATTGCTAATGGGAGATTTTGCTCCAGTATTTAATTTATGGTCTTGCCCTAAAGAGGAAACGGTCTGTGTGGTATATTTACCGTGCAGGGAGGCTGCATCCACGGCTCTCCATCTATCTGCATCGGTAATGCTTTCTTCGTCCTGGGGGCAAAGCAAAGAGGGATCAACAAACTGCATCAGGTAACAAAAATCAATGACCCAAATGTGTAATTAAAATACCAAAAGGAAAGCCAGCATACTTAATTATTGTTATGTAAAGAACCAGCTAAGTATCATCCTCAGCTGGTGATCAAAGTCACATAGAGCCCAAAAGCCGGACAAGTCTGAACACGTCTGCGTGGCAGTTTCTCACCTGATGGTGATCTGTGACGTTTTGGCGAGCCTCACAGCGCTCTTAAGGCCTGTGTATATCTGCCCCATCTCCATGGCTCCTTCGAGGCCGACCACCTCTAGTCGACGATCACTGAGATCTGACGAGAACACACGGACATACTGAACATCCACGGAGCGGGAACGTCGACATGTTTACAGTTATCATACTGTGCATAAACTGGATCTATTACATACATTTATGTGAAATATAATACTAAAACTATATCTGTAACAGTTCAAAGTGCAAATATTTTTAAAGAGGCTATGGGGTCACATGTTATAGGGGACCACTTTTCCAGGTGTAGCAGGAAGCTGTACCCTCCCTGCTCAAGTCCAAACAGCCCACTTGGAGTATTTAACAGCTAAAGAGATAGATATTTCCCTCAGGAACTGGTGGAGACCAAAATCAGACCTAAAAGGAGAGTGAATATCACACAAGTGTACAGAAACTCGACTCAAAATGAATGCTACTGTTGCTCTGTGTCTGCTGGATGTGTAAATAGGCAACAATTTGCAAACAAGTTCACCATATAATATTGAAAGGTCAGTCTCTCTGCTGCCCTCAAGCGGCCAGAGAAATCAGTTATTGCAGGTTTACCACAAGAGCACTAAAAAATACATTAGACCAATGCTGTCATCATGTGGGCTGATGAATCTGATGAATCGTGAGAGCCAGTTTAATTTAATGCATTAAATGATTTGTGCAAATGGCCCCTCCCTTAAAGCTGCATTAATGGCTTTTTTGACCACTGGGGAGCAGCAGATTATTATACTACGTCCATTATACAATCCTGCATTTTAAATGACAATTAAATAACCTTGAATCATTGAGAAAACACATCTGACAAATTATCACCATAAATAAATAAATAGGCAAGCATTTTAGCCAACAGTTGCCTATTTACACATCCAACATTATCATTTATTTTGGGGTCCTGTTTGTGTCTGGCAGACGAGTCCAATATTCACTTTGCTTTTAGCTCTGTTTTTGTCTGTCTGCCATTTGGTGCTGGACAGGCAGCATACAGTGTTTATCAGGACCTTTCTGCTAAAAACAGCTTCCCGCTGCAGCTAGAAAGGGGCTCGATGAGAGCGGAGTTTGTGGGCTTTAACACGAAAACATTTAGATGAAAGAAGTTAAAAGGCTTCTGATAATCTCACATGCACTCTGGTCTAAAGTCACCGTTCAGTAGAGTTGAGGTCAAAGACAAAATACCTTGGGAGGTCACTTTCAGGATTTCTGGGTCGATGATCACCTCAGGCTCCTCCTGACTTGTCAGTCCCTTAGTGTCCCCTTTTTTGGTTTCACCCCATAGGTTGGAGCCACCATGCATGCTGGGAATGTTCAGGACAGCAACCCCTTCTAGAGACACGCCACTGAGATCCAGTGGAGTACCACAGCACTGAAGAGTGAAGAGCAGCATGTGACAGAAACAATGTAAAGCATCAGTACACTGTCTGGTTGTGGGAACAGTTATTTTTCACACTACAGAAACAGTGCAACACACTTGCAATTCTGGTAACGCTGATGCCGCATTCTCACCTCGATTGTTAGACTTTCGCTCAGTTTTTTGCAGGAAGCAGAGATGGTTTCTGAAGTGGCAAATTCAAAATACCACAGCTTGTTCTTCATTCTGCAGTCACAAAAAAAGTGTGTGTGTTTTTTTTTTTAGGTTTTAGTGAGATTTTAATTTCATTTTCAGGTTTAAGAACACACAGCTTTTAAGGAGGAGGAGGAGTCAAGCTGCAACCACAGACATCTGCTGTCACCACCTGCATTCATTTTTTTTTTAAAAATCCGTTACAGAAAACAGAAAAAATAAAAGTAAAACTGATGATAAAATAGAGGTCTGCTTTGTTGTTAAAACTGTGTTGTTATTACTATGAATGGGGTATTTCTCTTTGTTTGTTGTTCCTGAGGAAGTACCCTAGAGACTGAATGTGTTAGACCAAACTGTTTAAAGCATACCTGCTGTTAAATTTCTGGGGATGTTTCTCCCTCATTGTGTGAAACCGGTGGGCAATGGAGGCATCCTGTCAACAAAACACAACGATCCAAATGATCCAAACCTGAAAAACTTCCTCTCGTGTGATATATTTCTGAGAAACTCACAACGCCAATAGAGAAGTAGTTGTTGATGATTTCATATGGCACCGGGTCGCCCTTCTCCTGATTCTCGTCTGTGATGACCTGCACGCTCCAGCGGTCCATCAGCACCTGAGCGCTCCCCTCGATGTCCTTAAGAATACGACTCAGATCCTCACCATCATATCCTTCAGAGAGGCAACACACACGAAGACCAACATGACTCACTGCTTTCATGTGCACAAATATAGAATAAAGCATTTGGAGAACTTCTCTTTTGCTGAAGCACATTCAAACAAACACACACATAGCAACAGAGCATACAGAGCAAACTGTTTCACTATGTTCTTAAAAAAGGAAACTCTCAAACTCCAAGATATTAATTTCTTACCTCCTCCCCATCTGAGACATCGTGCAAGGTCATTTCCTGTGCCCAAAGGAAGCACAGCAACAGGTGGCCGTACTAGCAGATTGGCTTTGTCTGATTGCAAAAAAAGGAGGAAAAAGGAAATGAGTCACAATGATTTCTACCAGCAGCTCATGGTGTGGAAGTTGACGCGTGTTTTATAGTCCTAGATCCAACTATCTCACCTATTGCGTCAAGAATCCAGCCAACTGTTCCGTCTCCCCCGCACACCAGGATCCTGTAATCCTGTAGATTTCTAAAGAAACTCAATCTGAAAGAAAGATAATGGGAACTGTAACAGCAAAGCATGACACAGGACATTGTGCTGTGAAATGCTCTAATATTCAGGTCTGTGTATTTTAAAATAAAATCTATTTCAATGTCATGCTGACATGATAATATGTCGTACAGATTACTCACCCTGGTCCGGGTCCGCCATTTGAAAGGTTGTATACCTGCCGTGGATTCAGTAAATACTGAAATTTATGCAGGACTCTGAAATACACAAAACCAGGCTAAACAAAGAGCATGTATTAGACATCTATTTCTTCATGAGCGTATTCTTCTTTGGACTCACCTTTCCCCCTGCTTGCCTCCACTTTTAGGGTTGACAAACACTAGAAGAGGATGAGTGTTTGGCACAGCGCTGATCTGTTCAATGATAAACAGATGCTCATTTACTGTACATATAGCCAAATCAAATGTAGACTACTCAGATGTCAGGTTGTAAGTATTAATCGAAGCCTCCACTGAGGTAAATAATACCTGAAGCACTTGTCCATCAGGAGTTGTATTAAGCTCGCTGTCTTCTGCTGAGCCTGAGCAGCCATTCTTTACATTGTTTGGTCTCTCCTTTAGGGACCAAAACAAAGGCACACAGTGAATAAACAAGAGAAATGTAATAGCTTTTCCTTCCCTTTGAGGACAAAGAAAAAACTGTACTAGCTGTACCTGCCACACAGGTGAAAAGGGTTTACCAACAACAAAAAACAGCCCTGGGCTGTTCTGCGTTGGTGTGACAGGCACTGTTCGTACTGTACATGTGCTTGAAATGTGCCAGAGGACAATTCAGTACCTTTATAACAGGATATATTGCCCATGGAGGCAGGATATGGTCTCTGAGCTGCCCACAGGTACACTCTGTTGGCTCTTGGTCTGCACAATCATCATGACGCTGTAGAAAACAGAAAAACAGTGACGCATTACATAAACCCCCAGCACAACAGTGATGACAGCTGATCCAGATTTATCTTTTTAAAAGATTTAGTTTTGCATTTATGCTTCATTTACTGCTTACAGTGTAAATAGGCAGTAAAGTTAGAAGGAGGAGGAGGAGGAGGAGGATATAAGCTTCCCCAGACTGAATTTGAATCAAAAGCATTATGGGTACATTTGAGGCTAGATGCCTGATAACCAAAATGCACATCTTCTCCTCATTGCTCAAAAACAATGTAACTGTTTATTCCTAAAGATCAGTCAAACACTGAGATGCTTCCTCACCATTGTGTGGCACCACACACAGTGTTTCCCTGTTAAGCCTTGGAGGCTCTTGATCTTCTTCTGGCATTTATCACACTTCCTCGAGTCACAGTTCCCACTCACCCAGTCGTGTGCTGGAACCTGAAATGCGAGATGAATGTTTTAACGTCCACATAACAGAACTCAGCAGGATAACGTCTAACTTAGACGGTCAGTGTTAATGTAAATGTTGTCATAGAGACACTGGCATACCCCCGTTTCTTTCTTTGACTTCACATACGTCCGGGTGCAGGGAGCCGGGTTCCTGTTAGCACAGCGTCCGTGGACTGTGTATTTGCAGCCTGCACAACAGGACACATAACCCAGCTGTCATATGATGTTTACATTAATATAAATCATCCTGTAAAATGTAAGGATGACAGATGAGTATCAATCTAAAAAGGATGCAATTCCCAGTTTTGACGCCACAGTTCCAGTTATAAATGTCACTGTAGTGTTGCCCTCTTCTGGTGAGTTCAGGTACTCACAGGTGCAGCACAGTCCTTGCTTCCTCAGGCCCAGCAGCATGCTATGGCACACATTGCAGTAAACAGGCTTGTTGAAATGCTTCATCCTCCAAAGGTGCTGACCGTCCTTCTGGGTCATCTGGTTGTTGAAGGAGTATTCGTTGAAAATGACAATGAAAAAACAAGAGAACATCACATTTAAGATCTTTGCTGCTGTGTAAACCTAAATGTTTGTAATAAAAAATGCTTATATCTGTTTCCTTTGTTAAATTTTTGGATCAAACTACACAAACCTTTTCACAAAAACAATGTGGCCTGCATTTCACAGTTTTTTTTCACACCCACACATGACTAACCTTGCATTAATGAGATAGCTGATTATGCAGTATGTAGTGGCTCTAGATATCATGACATACAGTTCAGCACCATGGGTATTCAAATCAACACTGACTATAATCTCAAATTCTCAACACAAGATTATAAGGTTGCTTTCAATCTGTTTACACAGCGCTCTTATTCAGATTACACACTTTTTCCCCCTGACATGATGCATCAGCCTATCGCTTACTGCATGAGGCATAGCGGGGCAGCACAGAGCAACTGTGAGGGGGCTGGATTCATGCACACCAGGCTTCAAATGTCCATTGGTGGCTAGAAATAGCCTGAGGGGAAGTCCCTGGCATTGTGGTAGAGGCCAAACCCAGTGACAGGGTCTAGTTCATGGTTTTATATTGCTGTTTAACAGTAAGTAGCTTTTACATATCTGGCAATACATTAAACAACACCCATAAAACAAAACTGATCTGTCCTTGATTTAAGACAACCATTTTTATACGTACACCCAATATCAAAATGATTCATTTCTTTAGTGAAGTGTAGTGCATCAGCGCTAAGATGCCTATTTTATGCGAGCACTTTGTTAAATGTGGGCACAGATTGTGCAGAGTAATTGGAAAACACTAAAGCACTTTGATGGTGCAGAGCTTGCATGAGAGGAGATGACATTACCACACCCTGTAACACTGAGTCGGCAAAAAGGCCCTTATGGACGGGGAGGAGGCGAAGGACAGAGGAGTGGCACGGCAAGGCCAGGGTTTCACAGGAGCAGTAAAAGTAGGTTTTACCACTTTGTGAGACACCTGCTGTAAAAATGAAATACACCTGAGGCTCGGCTTTTGGGGCCCAACACTTATTGAAAAGAGAAACATGCTGTTTTTAAAGCACCTTCAGACCCAGCAAGACCAGCAAGGGAACGTTGTTCATGCCTCCCTCCACCCACTCCTCCAGAGACACTGTGCCGCTGCTGTCGGCATCAATTGCTGTCATCATGTCCTTGAGAACCTGATGAAATTAGATTTGATTGTTATTATCCAATCAGCACACACATTTCTATTACTTAAAACTGGCCATATGTTTCCTGATACAAGTAATGTGTGGGAATTTGTTGACTTTGTAGGCCTAGATAAGCTTCATTTCACAAACCCTAGCAAATGAGTAACAAGAACTGCCATATATAGTATGTAATGATGTAAGAGATATCTTGTGCAAACAAATGTGTTTATCTATACGTACATTTACTACGTTGTCATGGCTGAAAGTACAGTATGTACAGGCTTTCCTGTGTTTAAGAGACTACATTTCAAAGTAGAGCATTCTGGGACTTACCGGCCTCAGCTCTGACACATCCCATCCAAGGTATTCGGCAGCATGCATCATCTGAGCAATAATCCTATCCACCTCCTATTTAAAAAGAGAGAGTAAAGACTTGTTTTAGTAGTGCGGCCTATATAATACAATAGTTTAAATTAAATGTTGATCAAGAACCTTTAACTGGATAAGTAGGATCCACAATTAAGGCCAGAATATTACACTGATTTTGACAATCACACCTAAAAGATTTTCTCTTACAGAGCTGTCGAGGACTCCGTTGCCGTCTCTGTCATAGAGCTTGAAAGCAACTAAGGAGAGAGGGGAAAAGAAAGTGGAAGTGCTGGATCAAGTCATAACTCAAATTATTTTGGGCATAAAAGAAACAAAGAAAAACTCACACTCCAGCTTGTCCCTGGGCTGGCCATCCTCCAGCAGAGAGAAGTAACATGAAACATCTTTCAGAAAGACCTCCTCTACAGGAGAGACGGAGGAGAGAGAGGGACGGCTGTGAATACTCTGGTTACCATATCTGCACAAACAGTACCTCACAGGCATGTGGTGATAAATGAATGTATGCCAAATAGGCCATGGCGTAAATGGATAAGGGCCTGCTGCAAAGTAGCATGGAGGCAGTGAGTTGTGTTAATACATGGTGTATAATCTCACTGGCACTGTCTTCCCGGGTGGGTTCAGAGTTTTGGAAGGAGCGGAAGAGTCTCTGGCAGAGATCCACCGGGAAGTCTTCCACTTCTAAATAAGTCTTCAGGAACAGACGAAAGCCTTCTTCATTGATGCACTGGGAAAGAATGAATGGGAGAGCCATATTTTATTTACAGTGGTTTTTTTGCATGTAAAATGAAACGTTTTAACTCTGTGTGTGTGTGTGTGTGTGTGCATGTTAACTTCTGCATTTTTCAAATTCACCTCTTCTGAAAATAAGGGAAGATGACGATCACATTGTTGACACTGTGAAAATGTTGTATCTGACGTGTTGCTTACTCAGAAAAACTGCCTTGTTAAGACCTTGAAAGTCACGTAAATAAATCCAGTGACGGTTGAGATACGCTTTCAAAGCCCAAGATGTTTCTCAGAAACATTTAAGCCATTGTTTTTAGGTAAAAACATGACGTTGGAGTGGTTGCAGGGTTTTCAAGATATTAGTCCATCTGTGTCGCCTGGTATCTGTCTTTCTCACATGATAATATCCTACAGGGCTAACAAGCAATATTCCCTCGATAATAGTGAACCACAAACCCATTTTTTGTTGACATTATTCCATTTTCCTGGTTGATACCCTGCAGAGCTGCTCTAGTAATAAATAATGCCACTGCAAGGCAGCTAGATCACAAAAAAAGGACAAATGAGAGTGAGGCTAAGGAAACAGCATCATTATTCTGCACCAACATTTTAAACAAATAACTTAATTGTTCTGCGTATTTTAACAGCTATTAACTTCTAATTCATGGCAATATTTGTGTTTTCGCCCATTAAAAACATTTCCATTTCCTTCCAATTATCTAATTAAACTGTATGCAGCCAAATGATCCATCACAAATCATTGCATTTGCTTCCTGCACAAATTAGTTGGCAGTGTCAGCCACTGATGTACAGTATTGGAAATATCTTTTTTCAATCACATTTGAGCTTACACTGCATGAGGGCAGCCAGCACACTGTTCAGCAAAGCCTTGCTGCGTGGGCAAAACTAAGAAGGCAATTTATATTTGCAACCTTGCTCGAGTGCGCTGAAGATATTTCTAACGGACAGCTTAGTCAACATGATCGATGGATTTGAATCTAATTAATCAGCGTAGGACAATTAATAACGGCACAGTACACATAAATCAAATTCTAATTTCTCACTAAACTGCTCCACTGAGTGCCATATTTCAGTTTAGTTATGTGCCTCATAGCTGACATCCCTGTGAGTGAGTTTTGGAGGAGTGGACCTGATGGTGAACAGCAGGACACACTGACCCCCCACCCCCACCCCCTCACCTCTCCATGTCTGTGCCGGGCCAGACTGCCATCTGCATCAAATTCCCTCAGCACGTCTTTCACCTTCAAGCTGCAGTCTGGAAGCAAAGACACACAGGTCACACAACAGGGACACAAAACATTTTCAATCCTCATTTCTGACACATCACGAACACACATGATTGCACAATGAATATAGATTTATCTAGGGAAAAACACAAAAGATGTGCATGCTTTATTTGCACAAAAACAGAATGTGGCAGACTGCTACCTCCTCTAGATACGAGAAACCATGAGCGAGTGTATATGAGTGTGTGTGTGTGGGTGGAAGTGGAAGTGGAGGAGGGGGGGAGAGAGTGTTAAGCGCTGAGAAAGCCTGCTTGCCCGCCCGCCCGCCCGCCTGTCTGTACTCACATTCAATGTACTGCTGTAGCTGGATAAAGTCGACAGGGCTCAGTTCCTTCACCTCTGGGTTTGTGGGGGTGGACATGGTGCCTGCTTCTGCACTAACTGCCTGCCTGTGCATAGGCGAGAGAAACAGTGAGACATAGACGGAGAAAAAAGAGAAGGTGGGTGCACAGTAGCCTGCCTCTTTGTAAAACATGAAAGCATGGCTGCAAGCAAAAGATAGCATCTTCCAACTCGCACTGTAAAAATCCATGATTGTAGACAGGGAGATTTACACTCAACATCCAAAGTTTGAGTGAAGCAGAGGCAGAAGTCAGTATCTGTAAGAGGATATGTAGAATCGTGCAGAACATCTGCAGTGCATCTGTATTTTACGTTCTGGTGAACATATAAAACAGGTTTTTATGGGTAACCAACATTATATTTCACTGTGGTCCGTGTTCATAAACCCACAGTCTTTATTTCCTTGTATGAGGCTCTGAAATGCAGCTTCACTGCTTAATATAAACCATTTAGTGCACTCATGTCTAAATACTGTATTTATTTTACGTTTCTCACCAGTAACTTGCAACTAGCCACTCAAAACTGGGCCAAAGTCTGGTGCTAGAATTATTTCAGGCTAAAGGTACCCATGGTACTTCGGCTCTAGGGATTTTCTGCACCCACAGTCTCTTTCCATATACTCACTGGCCCACATTCGATTTATAGAATACCAGATATAGGGAGTGTTTGGTTTAGTTTAGCCCAAAAGAGTACAAGGAAGTCTTGTAATAAATACAGAGATAAACAATAACATCTTGTGGACAGGTCAAAAAAAAACAAAAACTGGCTTATCAAGGGACCTCCCCTCCAAACAAAAGGAAGAGACCTAAATGTCAAACAAGGCTGAAAGCGAGCATGAAATTTGAATCTGACACAGAAAATGTGGTTGCAATCGCAATGAACAATGGCCTCGCATGTCGTCCTAAAGTCGGAGGCATGACGTCTGGATAAACATTTGGTGGGTTTCCTATGAATGCTTTCATCAAAAGAAACAAATGCTGTTGAAACATAATAGTAGAAGATTCCCTGATGACAGGAAAACAAGCAAACAAATGTATAGTTCATTAATCATTGAAGAAAGAGAAGGAACTAGTTAATGGAGTGGAGAAAAGTGTCATCCTGACATCCTGTTGCTGTTGCAGATGCATGCCAATAAGATGTTGCAATAACAAATATAGGTATAGATCAATATGGAGTTTAAAGAATGCCTAATGCAGATGTTGATAATCAATATGGAAGGCAATTACAATCTGTTAGCCAAGATCTTTCCAGGCAGGTCTGTCATAATAAGCACCAATAAATAGTATGCATGCTTTTCTGATTCACTGATGCATTCCTTGTAAGAGGAGTGTTTAATAGAATATTTATGTTAAAACAAGACTGTAATATTTTTAAAGACATTAACAAACATAATTCTGAATTATTAAGCGATAAAATGCACTCTTACTCTATTTATTTTTGTTGCTACAGTCTTACTCGGTCTGATATGACCAGTAGCTTATGGTGCCTAATGCTTGTTAATGTTAGCAGACTTTAGATAGATATTGCTGTGTAATGGGCATTACTGAGTCAGTTACACCTCTACCTTTTACACTATGTTTTACAATAATCCCCTATTTATCACTTATTAAGAAAAAGTTGCTTTGAACAAGTGATTTTACATGATTTCTCTCACAAATACTTAACATAACTCTTGACATTTGAAGCCTGAGTTGTGTTATCCATCACAGCAAACTGCATTAGGTTCTGTCTAAATTACATTATCATTATGGGGTAATGCAGTTAAGACTCTAAATCAATCTGCACTTCACCTACATTACCATGCACTCACTATGGCCCTTTGAAAACAATAAATACACCTTTTTCACCACTCTGTGGGAGTATACAAATGAAGAAAGTTTAAATAGTCTTCTAATTGATTTTAATATTGTATGGAATTTAATGGCGACGGAAGGCTGGAACATAAAGCAGGAAAGGCAGATTGAGAGTGAGAAACTTGGAAACTGGAAAATGGTCAGTAGTAATGGTTTGTACTTAAGGGGAGAAAAAAAAGCTGGTACGGTCCTTAAAGAGCAGCCTTCTGGCTTAAAATCAAGTATCTAGTAGCAATTCTGGCAATTCCCCACTTAATGTGATTGTTACTAAGGATATTACGAGGGGGAAAAGTTTAAAATAGAATGAGATAAATATACTAAATCTGGTGTAGCAGAATTGTTAAATACACACGTAAAGTAAATATGATATCACTTCTGATATCAACAGCGTTCTATCATCACTTACACAAATACAAGACCAGAGCAGATAAAATACTGTGTGTTGGTTTTCAGTCCAGGTTGATGAATAGGACCTCACTGTAATTGTGTTGTTCACACTGTTGTTCACAGGTGTTATCACACATTAAAGTGCAGCCAACACAGGTATCAGTGACGGCTGCCTGCACTGAACAGAAAATCAGAGTACTTAAGGGACAAAGAACGCACTGAGAAAAAGAAATGAAATATACTGAAAAAAAAAAAAAAAAACACCCACTCTTTACATGTGATATGAATCCGTTTGCTGTCACTGGACTAGGTTCACACTGTCCTCAGTTAATTCCCTAAAAAGGTCAGTAGCTTAGCGCTTGTTTATGCAGCAGATCAGGTGGGCCAGGTCTGCATCGACACTGAAGTGACACACGAAGGAATCATGAAACACTGCCTGCTACTGATCACCTGATTACAGCCAAAAACTGTTTATTCTAAAAATATGCTCCTGACTCCATCTTCAAACACTGTCTTATAAATAAACCAAAAATAGGCATCAGGCACACCTCTTGTTTTAGATGACTCCTGGGTTGTTGTTTTTTCCTTTCCTGTTGTTATGCTTTCCAGAGCAGTGTGATGTCATGAGCAGCATCGTCTATTTTGTCTCCTTACCGACCCGAGTATCATCATTATTGTCTGCTTCAACGAGATCTCAAGCCTATCTGAGTAATCTGATTCCTCACTTCCTGATTAGATAATGATTTGCGTGCACAACGTGCAGTAGGAATCAGGATCAGTATGAAAATGAAGCACAGGAAGAGGCATTTCCAGCACTTAGAGGAGATGAGATAAATAATAAGTGCAATATGTACAGAGCCAGTCGTCTCCATGTGGGATGAGGAGACAACTGGTTTTGAAAAAACAAAGGCGACCATCTAAATGAGCTTACTGAAGCAAGTATAAATATTTCAGGAAGTTTGAGGAATGTCAAATTCCTGTTAAGACTTATTATAGACCATGTGACCAACCACTTTCTGGGCTGGCTCTCAATAAGGTTACACTGTTGGGCTAAAGTAAAATGGTACATGCTTTACGAGGGAACTGTTTATGTTGCTTTATAGAAACATTTATGTGGTAGACACTCTGTTGTGTAGACATGAGAAAGATTTAAATGTGAGCTAACACATCGCGGAGTCACATCGCCATCATTCAGTGTGATTTACTTTGGTTAGCTCTACTGACAGACTGTCTCAGGTATAATTTTGTTTGAACAAAATGTCGCACCATATAATCAGTACAGAATAAATGGCGCAGCACATGTTCTGAGCCGACATGCACGAGAACTACAGCCTCCTTGCTCTATGCAGGGCCACTAGTAGTTCTTCAAATAGCAGTAAAGAACAATTTAAATGTTAAAGTGGTTCTTCAAGTAGCAACAGCTTGAAAAAGCAACATCTACACCCCCATACCACTGAAAAACCGTCTGTTCAGAGCCCGACACAAGCCTTTTACTTCTGACCACTCAACTGAAAAACACCAAAGCAATAGCTTTATAATAATTCACACAGTGAAATAATTGGGGGATTGGAGTGAACAATAGAGTTGGCATTTTCAGTCACACATGCCAGGCATTTCATTACGAACCCTCAGCGTCTCGATGAAAACGTGTCAATAACCATAAAGCACTCTCTTTACGATTTCAAGGTGCACTCGGGGATGACCTTTTTCCATACAGGCTAATGTTTGTGCAAGCTGTCATAACGCCCACGCCTTGTGTCAAGGAAATCTGCTGTTTTGCAACACTTGCAGAGTGCAAGCCATAGACTCCGTCATCCTGTGGTTGGAAAACACTGCGTAGGTTCTCTGTGAAGTGAAGTCTACATCTAATGTTGGGCCATTTGTTTTCCTCCTGAAACTACAACAATTCTCTAGACTGAAGTGTGTACAGATTGCATCAGGTTAACAGAAGAGGGAGGACGGACATGCTTGGTTGCTATGGAAAGTGTTTCCCTCCATCAGCTGCTCTCCGTCAGAGTGCTGCCACGGGTGACTAACAGGTAGGAGGAGGAACAGGCAGAGAGGGAGGCAATCAGCTCAGGGAAAGGGGAGAGCCCAGTCAGTCGTTGTGAGTCTTCCTCCTCGTCACTCCACCTCCTCCCACGCCAGGAGCCTCGTTTGACCTTCAAAAACAGGGGCCACGCTCTACACTGCATTCTACATGCAGATGCTACTGTGACTCATTGCATGAACAGGGGAATACTCCCTTACTATAAATGGACTGTTTGCTCAAGGGGTCACTTCGCAGGCCGAGCTAAAAGTTACAAACCAGCAGTAATTTTTTACTTACTTAGTGGAACTATCAAAGAACAAAAAGCCACTTTTTCACATTTATGTATCCCTAGAGCTGCAGCTCCAAACCACTACTTCCCCTGGTTGTTTGACATCTTCATTTTAGTGCAGTATAGTAGGTATTACTCTACTGGCAAATGTTTTTAACAGACTCTATTAAAACCACCCAGGCTGTTATGCATGTTCCTGGATAGGTGGATTTTTAGATAAAATACAGATCTGGCTGGTGTAAGATTCATCAAATGAAAAACAAATAATGAGCAGGATCAAAAGTAATAAGTAAAAGGCAAGCTCACAACTGGACACGGTGCCTAAAAAGGGGATTCCCCTCGTGCTTGAAGAATTGAGTGATATGCAAACTACAACAGGCTCCGGTTAGTAGAGATACTAGGGGAACTTGAACACAATAAACATGGATTACAAATCAGACAATAACACGAGAGAAAAATGAAGAAAAAAACACCCTAAAGGCATTCACCACAGCATGAATCACAGATTTCTCGGAAAATGTGGGCGAGGCACTGCTCTCTCCACAGCTTCAAAGTGAGGACTGCCCATCACTCGGAGTTCAGACTTGAATGTGACTTACATAATAGTTTTTTTTTATGTGGAGGCAGCCTTGTAGAACACCACGCCACCACACAGAGGAAAAAAAAAACCCTCAAACCTGCCCAGACTTGTGAGGGTACAAGCTGTCATACAACAGCCACATGGCTTTTATGATGAGTTTGCACGTATCAAAGAGTCTCGCCTGGTTCGCCCCCACAGATCTGTCCAAGACTGAAAATGAAATAACATTTTTAAATGATTCAATCTGAAACTCACTGACGTAGGATTCTCCACTATCATGTCAGTAATTCAGAGATCCGGGATCTTCACAAAGAAGATTGTTTTTTGCTCCTATGATTCACCTTCTAACTATGAATAGACGAGCTCAACTAGGAGAGAGGAGTGATGCGTTAAGTTACAGCATTTGAGAATTCAAAAGGCCAATTCTAATCCCTCGTATGACGTGAGAAGAAAATACTGAATAACTGGTATGACAGTTTATTTACCAGAGCCAAAGGGGTTAAAAAAACCCCAGTCATTAATATTGGATTCAGGCAGACTCAGTGTGATGATATAATGAAGGAAGTGAAGGCTAAATGGAAGATACAAATGCTGTATTTAGAGAAGTGAAATAGTCTGTAAACAAAAGGCATTCGTGCCATTTCTCTGATCATGCTAGCGACGCCACATAGCAGAACATTTAGAAACAAAACAAAAAAAACACAGATCACAAAATGGACTTATTTCTAGTTCATTTACAGCCTCTAGCCTCTGATGTTAACATTAACAACGGGACAATTGACCTGGCTACAGCATTGATTGCCTGTGCCTGAAAACTCTCTTGCAGCTAGAAACTGATGAATACCACTGGGACTCAAAGTACCTGCCTCATAATGAGCACACAGTTCAACCCGGAAAGAGTCACCTGGAAATAAAGTTGCTCATGCAGGCAAAAAAGGGGAAAAACACAGAGCTGGCTATATGTTGTTATGGCTCTTCCAGTATGTTTTCTTTTCCTGCTTAGCATGAGGGCTGAATGTCACATTCACTATTTGCAGTCCAACACAGTGAAAGGGGTAAAAAAAAAAAAAAAAAAAAAAAAAACCACACAGCAGTGACAGTGCCCACCAACGCCCACCATGATCTACTTCACACAGTGAAAACCCTCCACTATAAAACTGTACTGGTGACATATCAAGTTGTAGCATGTGTTGTCAGGGTTGAATAAAAACATATAAAGGAGCTCTTTGCACCGTGAGCATCTGCAGACATGACAGCTCAGATACTTCAGACACCCCCTGAAAGCTCAACCAGCCTCGACTCTGACAGAGGAATTGTTCAATTCTCTAAATAGACTGAGAGAAGGGTTCTCCCATGGGTAACTCAAGTAGCTTGACATTAACAATCATAAAACACGGCAAAAGGGAACTGAAATTATGCCTTTATGAGGTATAAAAAGAAGAGGCAGGGGGCCGTGCATTAAAATGCAATAGGTCTGCCCTGCTGGTTGTTGTTCGGCTGAGTGAATTACTCTGTTATTAACACACTTCTTATTTCTCTTTTTTTTAAATCCCATGCACGGAGCTGTCGTTTACCGGATGCACGTCCTTCGATTTCACATTAAATCCCTAAAAAAAAAAAAAAAAACCCCACAATAACAGACTCAAATAATCGCCCCGTATTTTGACTCTATCTGCAGCCGCTCGGAGCTGCATCAAAACTTCAATCAATACGCCGAGCCCGGACCTTCTTACTGTTTGTTTGTTGTTTTTAGAGATTAATCTACCTTTCTGTGGCCACCTCCGTGGACGAGCCAGTCGTCGCGGTGCAAAGCTCTGCAACCAAAAAGTCAAAACGCTGCCTTCAGATGCGAAGTGGCCGTTAACTTTGAACGGAGGGCTGCAGGTCGGTCGGTCGGTCGGTCGGAGTGGAAGCAGGGAACAAATGCACAGCAAAAGAGAGAGAGAGAGAGAGAGAGAGAGAGAGAGAGAGAACGTGAGTGAGCGGATCCCTCCTGTCAAGCGCCGCCTCAGCTGCTCTGCGCCCTCTCTGCTAGCCAATACACACACCCGTCACACCGGCGTGCATCCATCTGCAAAGTTGAGAAAGTCGTGTTCGTTACAATTGTGCAACTGTAACGCGTGGCAGTGGAAATAACATGCAATATATATATATAACGTTACACCAAACATTTTCTGAATAATGTTTTACACAAACTGATAGTTGCATGTGGAGTCTCGGTTGCAGTACTAGGCTACAAGAAAAAATAACTTTCTTTCTGGTGTTATGTCCTGTTATGCAAGGCTAAGCTATGGTTTTATGATAACATGCCACAAAAAAAAAAAAAAAAATCAATAATACTGTTACAATATATGGAAAAACGTTACAATACAATGGCGCCACCACATACAGCCTTATTAGATTATTATTATTAATTTTTTATAGCTAGCAGCCATTATTAGTGACCAAAACATTATCAATAAATTAGTATCTGACCACATTAATATGTTAACTTAATGATTAGGCTGTTGTTGTTTTTTTCACCAGGAGTTCAACCGCTACCGTTTCTTTTATGTCGTCGCTATGGTTACCAGCAGTTTGACGCGCATTGCGCGGTGATTTGGATCGCGGTGATTGGAGGAATCAGTTTAACGGTCACCGGCAGCCAATCAGAAGCGAGTATTAGGCAGCGGTGGAATGACACAGTGCGGTTACTAAAATAGTGCACTGAAGTACAAATTAGTACTTGTAATTAATTGAATATTTCCATTTCTTGCCACTTTATACTTTTTTACATGAAAAAATGAATTTGACAACTATAGCTGCTATTTCACTAATTAAAAAAATACTTACAAAACATATAATGGATGTATTTTTAAAAGATTAAATTTACCCAACAACAAGAAAATGCTTCAGTTTAGTAGTTTAATGTTTAATTAAGAAGCATTTTCAGTGCAGGACTACTTGTAAGAGAGTACTTTTACAGAGTGGCCTTGCTCCTTTTATTTAAGGATCATCCAGTATTTGTGTTGTAGCCTACATTTGGTGCTACTACTACTAAGTAAAGGATCTGATTTCTTCCTCCACCACTGCATTCATATTTATGCTGTACATTTTATATGAATGTGTTGCTTGTAGAAATGTTTTGAGGTCCTTGAAACATATTCCGTAACTTAATCTGTGGTGTACCATGTTTCTAAGTACGGGGACTGCTGTACGCCGTGTAGCACCAACCACATCTCATAATAATGTGTGTGGACAATAACAGAGCCACAGTATTTGGTAAAGCACATGATTTCACATTCCAGTGACCACAATGGCGAGGGATTAGGCTCCACAATGAGGACAAGGCTGGCAAGAGAGGATAACAGACATGGAAAGCATGTGGGTGTCTGGGTTAGACAGAGAAAGAAGTGTGAGTCAGGTCAAAGCAGTCAGACCTTCCTCCCACTGATCTTTGTGGTTAAACTTTCCTCTTCATATTCTTAACCTGGATCAACAAGCACTTCACATGCCACCTCTCCTCCTCACTGCCCTGCTTTCTTTAAAAGCAGCAATCATTTTCTCCAGATTGAACTTTTTACATAATGTATTAAGCTGATGTGCCCTTAAGTAATGTACCTCCCTGCAGATCTCTGATGACATGGTGTGGTAAAATTAGGAACTGCATTTTTTCCTAATTAAAATGCTAAATATAAAAATCCTGTTATCCCAATGAGAGAATACATTCTTCAAGGATAAAGTTTGACATTTTTTATTACTTTCTTGTCTGTACAGCACAGTACATAACAGACACAAAACAAATAAAAACATTAACAGGGAAAACAATAAAGGGCACAATGCAAACTCATCTGTTTACCGCACTTGTGTAGGCTTTTTATAGCGGATGTCTGAAGTCTTGTTTGTCTTACTACAGCAATAAGTGACTAATGGTGAAACATTTTACCTCTCAAAAGCCATATCTGTGACTTTACAAATATTTTTTACAATCTCCAAGCTATGGGTTTTTAGTGACGTCAGTGAACAGACGGTTGCTAACTGTGAAGAATGAGAAGATCAATGTCTATACTTCAATTATCAGAAAAAGACATATGGATCACCTAACATATCAAGAGACCCATTATGATTTGTCAAATAAAAATTCATTATACATAGTTAATTCCGAAATGTTGAACTTCAAATTTAACACTTAAACTGGACCCAACATTCAGACTATATATACAACTGAGGCAACAAAGAAAACACAAAATCGATTTTCTTCCTGCAATAAACTTCAAATGCACCAAAAAAGGCAGATTTCCATACATCGAATGGTAACATCTTCAAGCATTTTTGTGTAAAAGGCAACACAATAAATAAAACAAATGGCACAGAAGGTTTAGACAATCTAAACTGAGAAGCACAATGTCTTGTGAAATATTCACAGGAAACTAAACGCTAAAGCAAGCACGCGAAAAAAATCTTCTGAGCCAACGTCCCTGCAGACAGTAACACAGGCCGACAAAACAGAAACGAGATAAACAAAAATCACAATCTAATTACAGTGAGAGGAATAAGAGAATGACATTTATAATTCAATATAGTATTTGTATTTACAAGCATTTATACAACTGCGGACATTAAACATGGGGTTCAAGCTTATTACTATATTAGGACATGGAGCAGAACAATCAGATCATATAATGCACCAAATATAAACCTTGTAAACATCACATCTCACCTTTTATCTTAGATATCAGTCAGATTAAGTTTCTATTCGACAGGTTCATAACATATTTGTCCTTACTTTAAGGCATAGGTATCAAGCTTAGGAGTGAGCCTGTTATAAGATTTTATTTTAAATAAGCCAGATTTTTCAGGGAGGTTTCACTCCAACAAGGAAAAACCTACTCGTCACAGCAAACCCCCAAGCAAAACGTCCCCACTTGTCTCTGAATCAGCTCAGCAAGCCGTACAGTTATAAGATCTCCTCCACTCCGTGCGCAAAGATCATGACCAGGCCGGGTTCCAGGATCATATCCTCCCCCATATGCTGATTCTCACAGGCCATCACCACCACTGCCTGCTTGCCAGGAATACGCTTGGCAACATAGTTCTCGTAGTAGCGCCTGTTCATCTGTCGTGTCTCGAGCGTGGCTAGTCCCTGCGGCCAGTTACGCTCGTGGGCGTTCTCGATCAGGTCATTCACAATTGAGAGAGGACAGCCGCTGTCGATGAGGGAGCGTTTGATGACTGCCTGGAGCACGGCGTCGGGGGTGGAGATCATGCCACCCCAGCGTGTCACTCTTGCGGGCTGCATGGAGTTCACCCACCTGAAGAGAAGATAAACCACAAGAAATTAGAGACACAGCTGCATCTCCCTGATAAAGTTTATATTATTTTATATTAGAATACAAAGCAGGGGAGATAATGAAATTTCACTTACTCCAAGATCTCATTGTACTCGATGCTCTCTTCAAGGTTTTGCAGGTTAGGGTTAGCACTGCGGATTGCTCTCATGTAGGCTTTTAGCAGCTGAACGTCCCGTTTCTGGAATTTAAAAAGCATCATTCAGAGACGGATTTCACAAAATCTCCTAAAAGTAAGGAATTTATTTCAATTAATTAGCCTAGTGGCTGCCTTGAAAGGCTGCATGGATCAGAATGTGAGATATTCACATATCAATTTTCTTCAATTTCTTTCTTTCCTTCCCTTCACTCACTTTTATTAGATTTTCCTCAGTTGTATTAGTTTTGTCAGATTCCAATAGATTTCAATCTAACTGTTAAGAATATATTTGTAATAGCAGTGCCTTATATGGTTACATGATAATCATATATAAATATTCTTCTACTTCTACTACTGTATCAAACAGAACATATATAGAGACACGCATCCATACCAACCTGTAACACACAGACATATCAAACTCAAGTGATCAGTCAGGCAAACAGTCTACCAAACAATAACCACAATCTGTACCCAAATGCTTTGAGCAATTAATAAACCCAAATCCCAAAAAGCATTTTAGTAACTGAATTAGAGTGAACCACAGTATCTACTCAGTATAACTGTCAATATGAACCCATTCCACATTTGTAAGTAACATTATCCGTACTGGGCTCACAAAGCGGCTAATAAATCAATAAGCAGGCAAATGTTCTTACTTGTTCCCCCAACTGGTGTTTATGCTCAGCCACAGTTTTCTCCAGCTCCGAAATCTTTGTCTGTTGCTGCTGGACGACGCTCCGCAAGTGTTTGATGCAGTTATGGTTGGGCAGCTCATCTTTGGGCATCTCAAGCCTGCAAGAGTGGTGGTGGTGAGAAAATAACAGGAGAGAAAATAGAGGCTTTAATACCTACCATACAGAGGACAGGTCATACATTGCAAATCATATATTCATAATAATTTACAGCAAAAATTTAATTTATTATTTTTTTAGGTCATTTTCTGTCACATGAAAGCCACTCACCCACAACCCTCCTCACAGTTGACAGGCCTTTTGGGGTTGTGCTCACAGTCCTTGAGATGTGACTGCAGCTGGTCCAGCCGCAGCGTGGCCGTACAGCCAAAACCAGCATTGTCACAGCTGATCTGAAGTTTGGACAGCATGTTGCGCATGATGCGGGGCACAGGCCGGAGGTGAGCTAGTGTCACTACTGTGCGGTCAACAGGACAAATCTGTTGCTGCGCAAACCACTGTGTTATACAGGCATTGCAGAAGGCATGCTCACAATGTGGAGCCTGAAATGAAAATGAGAACACAAATTACACATTTGAAAAACGCTGATACAATTCAGAGTGGGTATTCTTTCAGACAGACACTTACCTGCACTGGTTCTTCGAGCACTCCACTACATATAGGGCACAGCAGGTCTTCATCCACCTCCCCTTGGAACCTCGTAACGTCGTACCCCATGGTACATTACTGGGACCCGCAACCTCCTGATCAACACACAACCATGCAAATTAGGTTTTTCAGACAACTTGACTACATTAAATAAAAGGACTGAAGATATTTCAGACACACACACAAATGCTTTCGGACTACCTCACTCACAAAAGGCCTCAAATGCTTCCATTCAGCTCTTGATGTAGTGCTGATTCGTCATATCTGGCAGAAACAATCTGTCTGGTGAAAGAGACACAGACAATCCCTGCAAAAAAAATTATATCATCACATGGTTATTTAGTTTTCAAGAGACTATAGGGTAGCTGCTGGTTAGATGAACTTATGTTATGCAATGTAATCTAACCCCACATGATGAATATAATGCAGTTTATCTGCAGACAATCAGTGATTTCTAACCTTCCTCGTCCTCATCAGACACTCTCTCTACTAGGATAACATTATAAAAAGGTAAAAACGAGGGGAATATTGCCATCTAACGAACACGTGTAGTCTTTTTTTTTTTATAAATTAAATGTACTCCATGGTATCAGCCATATTCAGACACATCCAAGAGCCCAAAAGCGACGTCCTTGATCGGTAACGTTGTGTGGGTTTCACGAACATTATCTCCCCGACTTTTGTGTTACCAGCCGAGCTCCAACATCTTGAGGAGAGCATCCTGTCGTCCCAGCTGACTGGTGGCTGACCTAATTTCAGTGAAAGCAGAACATACCGGTCTGGAGGCGATTTACAGATCCCCTTTTTTTCCTCCCATCGCACTCAGCATGCCTTGCAAAACAAGCTACCCCTCCATGCTAACAGTAGCTACGTGTATGATGTTGGTCCGCTGTCAGTGTTGCATTAAATCGCGCTGCCTTCGGGGTTTATAACGAGACGAACCGGTGTCGTGTTGAATAAACAGCCCAAATGCTTCTCTTCAGGTGTCAGTACCATGTATTTAAAAGGTGGCTAACGCTTGCTAACTGGATAACAGCAGCATCGCCCACGGTACCGTTGGTTTCCTCTGGATATTAGCCACCGAGCTAACCAGACAGACCTCAGTCTGGACAAACTGCACCGACAAATGGCTGCTTACAATCAGCCACGTCGGGAGAAAACATTATAACCGAGTCGTATACTTACTTGAACACACAGTAAAACAGATCCTAGTCACGATGTTTGTGTATTTTCGGGGCGTCCTACTGTTGCTAGTAGCTCCCTAGCCACGTCCTGTGCTAACGTTACATCCTACACTTCTGTCGACGTTACGCAGGCGGGCGATGACGTCATGACGCACAGGGAGCTTTTGATTGGTCTTTTAAAAATCTACCTCTCTATATTTTACCACATGTTTGAGGTGAATCTGTTTTATTTTATTTTTATAAACATGTGGTTAAATATGTATTAAAGGACCTTAAAGGAGAAACACAGCATATGTTACACTGAAAACTTACTTGTAAAGGAATAACAGTAGGAAGGCATGATGAGCTGTGAATATCTGTTTCTCAGTTTGTGAAAGTGTGCATTTTAATTCAATACATTCCAATATCAGGTTTGGCCGGATACGATAACAGCATGAAACTCCTCTTTCGCTGCCATGCACTGTTGCATTCCTCTGTATGAGGTAGAAGGTAAACAGGAAGGAAATGGACAGCAGCCTGCATGCAGAGTGTGTGAGAATATGGCTTAACAGAAGAGGGAGCTGACTATAAAACATGAGTCATCACTCCCTAACAGTGTGATTGCATGTTGCAACACCCCCCCCAAAAAAGCAATTTCATCACATTGCACGATTACTCTTAAAGAACCATTTGGTTGTGTTAAAACTGAAATCCAGCCCCAGTCAGTAGTAGTGTGAGCACAGTTAATGCACAATGGGTTACTGCAACATTTATGCTTCTTTCTTTTTGTGGTTGCCACAGTATGTAGTACAATATGTTCTTTAATCCTATATGGGATTTACACTTGAATAGAAGGACTCATTCATTGTACTACATAATTATTTTCATGTCTAAGTGCAGGTCAGTATTTCATTGGCTCCTCTATGAGCCCTTCTTAATGTCTCACAAGGTGTCTGAGAAATACTACAGGTTTGTATGACATTAGAGTGGCCTTTGTACATTCATTTCTAGTGGATGTAGCCTTGGGTCCGGGAGAGAGAGGCCATCGGGTGGTGCCCAACCTTCTCAGAGTGTTTGAACCACAACACTCTCCAGTTGTCAGTAGGACATTGGAAGCAAAAAGGTGTAAACTTCAAACCGTTCTGGAGATGTATATTGACACAGTAACTCAATACCCTTGAGAGCTAAACGTGTTATTGTCTGAAACACACCCAACACTTTCCTTCAGTAAATCCAATCAAGTTCTTTTCTTTGCTTCATCATCTCCGTCAGTTCCTCATTTCAATCAAGATAAACACCTTAGATCTGAAACCAAGAACCTCTTCCAGTAAAGACATTTTCACATTTAAATGAAGACTTGACTCAAACTATTTTTTTAGATAAAGAAGATTCTTCAGCTTCATGCAGCTTTTAGTTATTCCAGTTGATTCAACATAACTAATAAACAGGATAAAACATGTGAATATGAGACCTGAACAATTACTTATCAAAAGAAATAACTCCAGACTCAGGAAATATTTAGCAATAGCACTTTATTGAACACAAACAACCCTAAGCCACAATACTGAATGACAAGACCAATTGGCTGCAGCAAACATTTTATAAAATAGATTCAGGTTTAATGTCACTAAATTGTTTTTTTTTTTCTTTTAACGTCAGAAAGACAGATGCAGGTTTTTCCAAAACAGTGAATGATCTTTTACATATTTAACATTTTTGTAACAAATTATCATTCACATGTTCACACAAAGGAATAACAAGGCAAAGTGCTTTCAGGATTGCATTGTCGAAAAAACAAAACAGAAAAATGAATGGCTTGAGGTTTAGGTGAGACAGTGGGTGGGTGACGGGGGAGCGGGGGGGTGGTCCTGTCCTGGATTAGGCATAGGTGGGTGGGGTGAATGGGTGGGGGGCCCTGGTCAGAAAACCTCAAACCTTTCACCTTGTCCTGTACCCCTTGTAGTCAAACTGAATGTAAAATGTCAGGGCAGTGTGGAGATCTAAATCTAGCAGAATTTGGTTCGCAGTGGACAAATGGATTTCGAAGGCATACGGCTAGAGGGGCTCAAACTCGCCCTCGTACAGAATTACAAATCCACCTCACTATCTTCCTCGTGACAACCTGTGGTATCATTACAACTGCAGGGCAATCGATGGCTGACCCAGAATGAAGCTGTAAACGTTGAAATAATGTACACTATAGGGCTAGACAGGGAAGTATACGCACAGAGGAAACCAAAGAAATACATGGTGTTAAAAAAAAAAAAAAAAAAAAAGCCAATGCATGGTTATTTATTTTCCCAAGAAGATGAATCCTCTGACCATTCGCCACTGAATGTTAAAGGGGATAGACTATCATCATAATCTGCATCATAACATTGTCTGGCTTCACATTCCAGTGGTATTTTGTCGTATAAATGCTTCTCATAAATATTTTTTTTTTTTTTTCAACGTCAAATAGACATATACACATACAGCACAACCAAGCACACTTTTTATGTATAACTACCATTGCTTATGATAAATCTGTATTCCCGTACTGTGAATAGACTTTTTTTTTTTTTTGTCAGAACAGGTGGAGAGACAAAAACAATACTCAAGGCTGCAAAACAAGGAGGTAGGAGAAATGCTACTGAAAAACAGCAAGTGATGCTAACATGATCGTTCACTTAAAAATAATAGTGAGACACACCAGGCTTCGGCTCGACTTCTTGAACCATGCTAGTGCCGACAGTTGCTATTCCAGCCGGCATTTGAGGAGCGGTTGCGTTACAACTGTAGCGTTTAATTTTCACCTTTATTTTTTTTTGTTAAAAATAATGTGCAATATTGATTTGACCACCAAATTAAAAAAACATCCCAGACAAAAAAAAAAAAAATCTCAAAATTGTATGTCTCCTGATTGCTCCAGATGCAGACTGGTGTAGCAACTGTGGTGATTTACTAACTGAAGAAATCTTAGAGGCCCATTCTGCCTTACAAAAAAAAAAAAATAATAATAATTTGAATAGTGTCTTAAACCCTATATTTCCCGACTGGTCATATTCTAAAATTGGCTAACTTCATTGGTCCTGTTGTCATCACAGGTCTAGAGACCACGCTGCTGGTGATGGCATTGACTCCTTTACACACAGTAGAATAGTATATTTGCAGATTTTTGTAAATGAGGTAATCAGCGTTAGGCTAAATAGGGAACCCTGTCATTGACACACATGCCCACTTCATTCACCAGCAAAAAAAAAAAAAAAGCAAAAAGATTTCCTCAATCAGTGGGACAGGACTGTGGAAAATGAAATCAACTTTGGAATGTTGGGTGGACGAGCCAACTTTTTTTTGTGTGTGTGTGTGTAAAGGTGCACTGTGAAACTATTTGATTGTAACTCATCACATGCCCTGATTCAGAGTCCTTCCACTCATAATAAGGGCTCCTTTGTATTTCCCCTTAGATAAGCCACTCAATGTAAAAACAGGCAACCCATTATCAATCACTTTTTTTTTGTTTTGTTTTTTTGAATTCGTCATGAATTAAGGCTGCATCAGCAGCAGATCAATGCCTGCTTCAAGTCCAGTTGTGAGAGGATTGTTAATAGCTTGTGAGTTGCAATGAGTTGGCAACATCTACAGTGAAGCGGACTAAAAACAAAAACATGAAAAGGGACTACCACTACTAAAAATGTCACAGAACATGCAGTATACATCCTTTCCTACAGTAGGCTATTCCTAATAGCACATTCAAGGGGGGCTCCTAATGGGCAAATTCTCTGATATGGCTCTGCTTTAGAGTAATCAAGCTCGGTAGTGAGACTATTTCCATCGTGGGCTCACAGAAGGAGCAAGTCGATAAGGTGCTCCATCAGAAGATTGCTGCCTTATTTTTCACCTGCACAAATACTTTGTGTCATTCAGTTCAACAGGTTCAACAGTAAACACTGGAAAGTGTTCTGAACATTTGTTTTCCTTCGTGTAAATACATTTCACCCCCACCCCCCCAACCCCGCCCAAAGACGCATCCTCTGCTGGTGAAAACAAACGGCACTTTCAAGGGGAATGTTTCTCTAAAATCACAATCACAGGACCTCCAAGTAACAAATTCTGAAAACACATAGGCTATACAGTAGATATAAATCTCATGAGTTTCTTAACTGTACAAGCTTTAGGCTACACACTGAAAAGGGAGGGACACGTAGAACCCTTAATGCTTAACATTGAAAACAAATATAAGGCATTTCATATTTCCTTTTATCCGCATACATCACTGACAGCAGGTCTAAATATTTTTGAGAAAACATTTCATTCAAGGAGGAAGAGGATGCATATACACATCTACACATGCAAATGAACATGTCTACCGGCTAATAAACCAGAAGTCCAGACTACAATACTATCAAAGTCCATCCATAAAAAAAAAAAAAAAAAAAAAAAAAAAAGCACCTACTCATATCTACCAGTCAACTTGTGCACAGTCCTTTCTCTGAGCAGGCAGCTTTTAAAGTTGGACATTGATCACAGTTTTAAGAATGGAATATCAAACACTCCACTATCAAATGCCACCTCTCTGAATACAAACAAGAGGACCACTTGAAATCCTTCATTTGCTACAGACGAGTGACTTTTGGTGTTAACAGAAAGGGCATATTAAATAATATTTTTTTTATTTTTCTCAACTGAGGAAGCAATGATAAACAAAAGGTTATTGCACTTTTTATCTTTTGTCTATTTCAAACGAGGTCAGCTTTAGAGAAGATGATTCATGCCTTAATGTCGTGGCAAGACAACAAATGTTACGTCACTTCTATAAGTATGATCACACTGTTATTAACACTGCACACAGCTACTACTGCAACCCTACTTGTAGTCAGTCTACCCTAAATAAACACAAAACAATCTCTACAATCAATTTGCAACACAGTCACAACAAACAGTTTTGCCTAAACTTGATCTTGAGCGCAGGTACCGCATCGTTTCACAACTTGGTTTGTATTGTGAAGTTACTAATCGTCGATGAATAGAGTTGAGAAGAACAGTCAGAAGAAGCTCTGAAACTCCACCACGATGGTCTTTCTACAGTTGATGTGTTACTGACAATCGAAACCTCGTGTCTTCTGCACACAGAGGAGTCGGGTGTCTTTTCTTTCCTCTCATCTTTGCCTAAATTTGGTCTATAGGCTCCTTCACTCCTTGGTGTTTGGAGAGCCAACTGAGCCCCGAGGTGCCTTCTTTGGATTTGTGCTTTCATACTATTGATCCCCCCTCCATTCAATGTTTGATGTGCCCTAAATCGCATCAGTAATGTGCAATTTATTCTGCCACCCAAAAGGGAGCACTCAGTCACTGCATAATGAAATCCAGACTAATACAGGAGGAGTTTTTCCAGGCTTTTTTTTCTCCTCTCTTTGTTTCTTATAACTCAGATCACATAGGGTTGAAATAATCACGCTCAGAGGGAATATGAGCCTATCCACTGTAGTTGTGTATGTTCAGTGTAATTTCTTTTTCCCATTATAAGGCTTCTGGGAAATACAAATGGAAGACCGTACCTTTCGGTAGTAACAAATAAAAGGCACCATGCCACCACTGTGCTCGATATTACACAGGTCCTATTGGTGGGTGGGGGGGATTAATAACCAAGTGTTCAGGCAGGGAAGGCGGTCGAACTAGCATTAGTCATACAGTAAAATTGTATTGTTTTGACTTACAGAGGTAAAGTTTTATAGCTACCTTCATTCCCCACCTTATATTAGACTGTACCCTTTACCCTATATGACCTGCACTTGATAACAGACTCATCTGTTGGTTGCAATGAAGAGAAACATGTTGAATCATGGTTACTATGCTTTTTCTGTTCTAAAAAAAGGGACTTGTGCATGTTTTAGGTTCGACATGCATATATTGAAAAGTCACTCACACACACTATAAGAGAGAAATCTACACGACTGGCATCAGGAAAAAACGAGAAGAAATCACAGAGGATAAATGTCAGCGTCATCACACAAAATTTCACTGATGAGGTAAAACTGCAGGTCCAATAAAAAGTACAAGGTGCAGTTCGCTGCCCCTTTGTAAGGTAGGAAACATGAGACATCTGCCGACACTAATCTAACACTTCCGCATAGATACATCTCTGATTTAGGCTGGTTTAAGCAGAATTACACTACCCACGACAAGATGGATCACACAATTTTTTAACTCTTTGTTAGCATAGCTGTACAAGCATTTTTCATAAGAATTTCCTTTCCATCAATATTTTTTTTTTTTTGAGGTACACCACTTTTATCCCCAGTGTCCTTTGGCTCTGGATGACAGAGAAGCCAAAGTTGATTGTTTACGAGTGAATTCTGAATTCATTCAATTCACAGTGGCAAATATGGCGATATCCTAACCTCTCAGAACAATCTCTGCACCATGGCAACCTTGAGCTATGTGCTACCTCAATTGATTTGTGTGCTTCTCGACACCCAAAGATGTCTGTAAGACCAAAATTAGCCAAGAATTTTTTATTCATTTTTCTTCGTTTAGCAATCCAACCAAGTAGCATAACTCTACAGGTGATGCAACTTATCAGGTACTGCCAGGTATCATTTCCTTTTTCAGCTTTTAAGGCAAAAGGCTCAACAGTGGATCAGAGAGTTGAATTGAAATTTGCCATTTACTTCAAGTAAGAACCGAGACATCCATTGAGGCAAATCAATTCTATATTGTATATACCAAGCTTTTTTTTTTGGACATCAAAAATGTTTTTTTTTTCCTTCCTGGTAACACACATTATAAACCATCTTGTTAAATAAACACACAACCTAGGGATTGCTTTGCCAATACCAAAGGGACTCACTATATTCTTCAAAAATGTCCAATTATACAACAGACTTCTACCGACACCAAATTTTAAACAGAATACTTGCATTTAAGTACTAATATCCCATGCAAATATTTATATAGTTTTTCTTTGACTAATATAATTGGTGAAAACACATGCAGCTCCAAACACAAAACTGTAATAATCCGGCCTACTTCTGAATAAGTTACTGACCAAGTAAGTATGATTCATGTCTAAAGGCAAATAAAGGTTTCTATGGCACTAAATGGGTGTAGCTTAGGTGCATTTCTGTCAAATATAGGCTATTTACGAGTATGTGTGATCATATCTACTGTAGACCTTTTTGTCCCTCTTGTTTTACTGTACTGTAAGGCAATCTCAATGGAATGGATGAACATGAATGTTAAATTCATCTGAACTCTTGTCCTCTGTTTACCTTGTAGGCTACACTCCACACAAATATATATGTATAGAGAAAGAAGAGCGATATTACACAACAGCAGGCCTACACTCCAACAATAATGCCAAGAACAAAACCTATCCAGACCCTCAATGCAGGAAGACTACTACACATACTGTATAATATGTGGGAATTAGTTATTACATGCTACCTGTATAATCATATCTACGCAAGACAAATGAAGAGCAACAGTTTAAAGTCGGGAGAAAGCAAGTTGTCCTGCTCTAAACTGACCCTACATTCATTTCAGTCAGAAAATTCATGGCTCAGATTTGATGGTCAGACTGTAAACTGCTTGAACATATGCATAAATCCATTGCTGCTTTACTAAGAGGTTTTCCCCCTCTCGACACATTTTGGCAAAACAGGCCTTATTTGTGACCAAAGATTATAACATCTAACCCGCATTTAAATCTTCCATTGGCATTTATGCTATGATTTACTGAATTGGCCTAAATGGATGGCAGTGCAATATTTGTGCTGCACACGATTACACACACTCTCTATTGCTACAATTGGACCTTTCATTGCTTTCCGTTTCTGACACCAGATATATTGTATATGCTCCACTTGTTCAACCGTTACTATATCAAAATTGTGATCTAGCTCCATGCACAATCACTCAGTTATCACTGGTACACACAAATAAAAAAAGCATGTATAAGAATACTGTGATACAACAAAAGGATTCAGTTGCAACCTGTATAGTTGCAGGGGCAATGGCTCCATTTACTGGTCAGATAAGGACATCACAAGAGAAAAAAATCCCTGCCCAAACAGACATCACCTGCAGATGGCAGAGAGAGTATGTAGAGTATTTTGAGGAGTCTGCCTGAGGTGTCTGTTGAATCACTGGACTGACTTTAAGTGACTTAGGCCAGAGTCTGTATTATTAACAGTAGGCTGGGTAATGTAACCTTGTCACTTTTTTTTTTTTTGGGCCGGTTGCCCAGAAATAGATAACACAAAGAAAGTCAGCGGGCAGTGGACACTGTCCCAAAGTACTTAGAGACACTTTTTTTTTTTTAAGTAATGCATTGTTAGAGTACAATTTTGTTGCAGCCTTTGCTTGTCTTTTGCAACCCTACCTTCCTGTATTCAGCAGCAACACACATGCATGTAAACATAAGTACATACATTACATCTGCTCTATTTTGCACACTTAGAACCTGAATGTACTAAAGTGCGTGCTTGACTATCTAATTAAGTGCTGTGGGATTAGGGTTAAAAAGGAATTAAATTACGGAAAATCCCATCAAACAAAAACGTAGACATAATCATCCTGCTGAGATCTGATTGGATTAATAAATTCTGCCCGCTGCTTCAGCACAGGTCCTGAGATTACAAAAAAATTATGTACCTATCCCTAATATTAATAATAATAATAATATTAATAATAATAATAATAATATTATAACTGTTCTTGTAGAAATGATAAATTGATCAAGGGAACAAAGGTTGGGGGTCACAAATTAGATCCATTTCATTTCAATCAATTATGGAGGTCAATTGAAATGCCAACTACGAATCTATGACACTAACTCTGAGAAATTACTGCTCTGAAATGGACTTAGTCAGTTTTAGAAAATCAAGTAAAATACACTAAAGACTTTCTCGCGGGGGTATTTAACAACATAGCCTAGTCTAGGTCCTCATCTCTCATCCAGTCAACTAATGTGTGCAATTGTGCCACTTCATTACCAGTGGATATGAAGTTATCACATCAATGAAAACAATCTGACTCAGTGTAATTTAACCACCAGCAGATGGTCTAAAACAAAAAACAAAAACAAAAAAACCCCAAAACAAAAACAAACAAAAAAAAAAAACCCGACAAAATAGCATAGATATAACATCTAAAAGTCACAAACAGCTCTAGTGGTCCGATACAATCATCTTTAGTATGCTTAGTACCAGAAATGGGATGAGGAGACAACAAAATGAACACCAAAAAAGCACATATTTGGATTTCTGCTATTCCTGAAATCTAAACAGGTATTGGCCTAAGCAAAGATCCCTCTCATTTTCCTCTTAGCCCTATTTTCTTCTATAAGGGATATCACCTCCCTGGTCATTAATAATGCCGGGGCATATAAAGATATGCCGGGCAATTTGTTTTCCACTAGATAATATGGTGCAACTGTGGTTCAATGCTGTTGCTATCAAATGTGTGGAAAGTTAATCAGTCTCAGGGCTCATCATACTCTGCCATTACGCAATCCAACTGAAATGATGTGTTACGGAAGGCATGGGTCAAAAGGCATTTCATGAGATGCCATAAAGGCAATCCAGTGCATTTGTGTTGACACTGACAGTAAAATGCCCGGCACACACAGAGCCATTCGTTTAGTCTTTAGGTAATTTTTCATGAAACAATAAAAACGCAAAAAAAAAAAAAAAAAAAGAGAAAGAAAAAATCAAACACATTCCAGGGAAACAAAAGCCCTTGTGACAGTGATTGTCTATTCAATAATGTTAAACAAAAAGGCCAAAAGAAAATATTGCTTGAAAACTGCCCAATAAAAATAGCAGACAATACTCTATCTGTTCAAATTGATCAGAGCTGACCACTGAGAAGTTGCGATATGAGCTATTATTTGTTTAAGACTAGTTTACCAGCTCCACAAAATACTCCTTTTAGTGACAGCTTGTTAAAACCACAATGCTTAATGGCCAGTTCAACTTAAAAAGAAAAAAGAAAAAAAAAAGAAAAAACACAAAAGAAAAAAACGTCATGAGTGCCTAAAAACCAAAACTGATCGCTCTCTTTCGATAATTAGGCCATTCAAATTCTGAAATCTTTTCCAAAAAACACTGTTAAAGAGATGGGAAATAAATTGAAATGGCTTGTTCATTTATGTGCTCAGATATATGACGCTTTGATGAGGTGTTGTTGGCAGATATTACTAGTAAAGCCTTCATCTAGAAATAAACAAGGCCTCAGTCAGTCACTATCCTACAGTAGTTCTCTAGTCCTACAAAAAAGAGAACATTAGGCCTACGGACCCTGGGTGAAGATGAAGCAGCTGCTAAACGAGTTGACGAGGTATATCAAGATCTATTGTCTTTCTCTATACAGTACAGTTCATCTCAAATAAATAATTTATAGCCATAATAGTGTTGATCAACTTTGGTCATAAGTTATATGCTTAGAAACATTCTAGCTTAACAAACACTTATTTAGCATCTTTAAAACATGAAGTCAGCATTAAGAACAAATCGATGTTACAGCGCTGACCCGAAACATGGCTCTCCTTTGGAAGGAGACATGCTAATGTATTCAGCAGCATTACCAAATTATCTTAAAATGCCAAACAATTCTAGGCCGTACATTTAAAGTACACTATGGAATTAACATCTTTGTGACCCTTTTCCAAATTTTCGGATTGTACTGTAGTACACAAGCATTGCACTCTTAAGCAAAATTTAGATTTTTCCCTTGTGTGGTTCCTTCATAAAAATCTAAGCTAACGGACAATTAAAACAAAAAAGAAAGAAAAAAATAAATCAAAAAACAAACAAAGAAACTCTTTGATCATTCTTTTGGGAAGGCTGTATGTTCCTCTACAAGGTCACCACAACTGATTAAACATGATATGACTTTTATACTGAATGATATGAAGAGAAAGACAGTCGAGGATACAGCGATTTCCATGCTCTTAGATGTCGGTTATATAATTGTCTCAACATGGTTTTAAAGGGTTAAATGATTTAGAGATGGCCAGATTGCTAGTGTTTGTTTTGGATGCCACACTTTATCTGAGTGACCTTGTAGAGCAATCCGCCCCTACATATTAAGCACTACTAGGAGATGGAGGAATGGGATCTAATTGCATATTAGGTTTGACTGCACCTCAAGAGAAGACCAAACACTCACGCACACACAGACACACAAACACATACATACACAGAACAGACATGTGGGTGGGTGCTCTCCTGGTCCTCGGGGCCATGTTAAAGGGAGTCCCCCCCTGGTGGTGATGATGGTGATAGCAGCTGACTGAGGGGGGCACGTGACCTCACTCAGACAGACACCCATCCAGGCCGACCGGTGCACCGTGACGGTCTTTGACGTAGCCGTTGTGGAGGCCGTTGCTGGGCAGGGGGGCGCAGGTGGCGGTGATGCCGCAGTGCTTCAGCAAGTTGAGACCCGGGGAGGGGGAGACGGTGGGAGAGGAGCAGGAGCAGGAGGAAGGGTCCCGCTGGGGGAAAGGCTTCATGGTAGAGAGGATCAGAGCCAGGCAGTCAGCCACGTCCTTGTTAGGAGCACAGGCCAGAGCTGGGGTGTGGCCTGATTGACAGATAACAAACTCAAATTAGTGCATACATACAACAACACGTGACGGTGAATTATGACCCAAATCTCCAGCTTCCATCAGTTCAATGGAGCATTTTAGCATCTTTTTAACTCATTTGTTTTGCATTTTGGTTGACTCACGATGGTCTTATCAGTGTCGTTGTCAGACGCAGTGCGCAGCTGTTATCAGAGAAAAAAAAACTCTTGCTCCCTGCTCACCCCACATACAGCAGCAGACAGACGCAGTTAGTGACTGACTGGTGAACATAGTGGAGCATTTCACAGCTAAAGAGACATATTTACCTCAGGAGTGTGTGTGGAGGTCTAATGTACCTACAGAATCATTTATAGTAAATATCCTAAAATATTTTAAACATTGTAAGATTCTTTTAAAATTCCAGACTCTAAACTCACTAGAAATTAACACAAGAGTTTAACTGTAAATCAAACTGGATGAACAAAACCTGAAAATGACTCACCCTCCTCATCCACAGCCAGCACAGTGGCTCCTCTACTCAGCAGTGCCTGCACCACCGTAGCCAGGCCATTACGTGCTGCAAGATGGAGGGGCCTGGAGGAGAACAAGGGAGACTGTGAGAGACAGCTGGCAGAGCTACTATTCGAACTACAACATGTGAAGAGTACCATAAAACTTTGATTTAAAAAAAAAAAAGAGCCTCAGAGTTAGCAAAATCATTAAAATGACTAAACATTAACCCTGACCACGTTTTTGTTGATAGCTTAAAATTGTTAATAGCTTCTCACATTTGCAGAGCACTGTTGGTGGCGTTTATGAGTGTGGGACTGTGGATCTCCCCCAGAATCAGCAGGGCACACATCTCATGAGCCTGAGGGATAAAATAAAAAGACAGTGAAAAAATTATACATGAGCTTCTGTCGCTCAGCATTCAAAGAAAGTGCACCTCATTACACTCAGGTGCAAAATATTGCTGATGAAAGAAGAACTGTACTTGATTAAGGACTCGGATTCTTTCTAATAGGCTTGGTGTTCATGCACACCACAGTGAAGCTTTGACTTAGCATAATTGTGCTGTGTACCTTGCTGCAGGCCAGGTGCAGGGCAGTGTTCCTGTTCTCATCCAGCAGTGTCAGGTCAGCCTTGGCCCGGTGAAGGAGGATGGCTGGATGACAACAAAAAAACCCCATTAATTCCCTGCAACTATAGACGACCTGATCTGATAATTATAGCCAAAGGAGATGCTCAAGGGACCCAGTCAAGCATAGAGTGTGACAAATAGCTATGTATTCCTGAGAAAACAAACTGCACTTAAGAATCCCAAGAGAATAACAGGTCAAAGACTTACCCACGGTGCCACTGTGTCCCTTGTCAGCAGCTACCATCAGAGCAGAGCGTCCACTTTTGTCCACTGTATTGATCTCTGTCCCATGGCGAAGCACCAGCTGAAGTCCTGCGACATCCTCAGCAAATGCAGCAGCATGCAGTGGGGTCCTACAGGCACAGACAAAGACAGTCCAAGCAATTACAGTATAATCAGTGTAACTGTGGCAGACCGTCGTGACCAATTATTTTAAAAGATAGAAGGAGGAATGGCTTTAGGTAGCACCACTAACTCTACACTACTAACAATGATGAGGATATCTTAAAAATGCTCTTTTTTTTAGGATCTACATTACATGCTGTCTTTCTGAATCACAGTTGTTCCCAAATAAACTCTTCTGCAACCTCACCTTCCTTTGGCATCTCTGGTGTTAATCATGTGGACCCCAGCAGATTCCAGCAGCCTCTCTGCAGCACCGCTGTGGCCATTCATCCTACAAACACGACGGTTGAGTAAATGAAATGATGTTTTCATCTAAACCGACAAATTGTGTTTTTGTTTTCCTTTTAAGTAATAAATTTCGACACAGCAAGACACAAGACAAGAGCATATGCCAAGTTAATACTCACAGAGCACAGTGCAGGGGGGTGAAAGGGTTTCCCTCTTCATGGATAAATGTTTTAAATTCAAGTAAAACCTCCAAACAGTCTTCATGCCCTGAGAACGAACACACTCAGCATTATAGACAGCAGATGTTACAGTGATTAATTGCAGGTTTGAGGATTAGCCATTTCCAGTCGATCAAACTGAGCAAACCTTTGTAAGCAGCCCAGTGTAATGGGGTGTATTGTTTGTTGTCCAGCAGTTTATCTTGTGGGTCTGTTGCCATGGTGGCCTGCACCAGACTGGCCAGGATCTCCGTGTGGCCTCTGGATGCAGCGTAGTGCAGCGGTGTACTACCCTGGACGTCCCGACACAGTGCAGAAGCTTTGTGCTCCAGCAGGGCTGTCACACAGTCATCATGTCCCAACACCGCCTGAACAAAGACCAGCAAGGAGTGATGAGACAATCTCCACTGATAAAAACAACACCTTTACTTTAACTACACATTCCTCTGTTATGCCTTCTACTCCGGGACCTCAGCAGTAATAATTAGATCTAGGATACTTTCTTGGACCTGGGATTTCTTTTTTAGGGATTAAGAATGTTATCCATTAGATATCTCATTTGAGAAGGTTTTTTTTTTTTTAATCCAGTGTTTCCTTTTAATTACTATGACTATGGCACGCCACCATGGTCTAATTTCAGCCGCCATAGTTTCATAAAAGTATGTGTACACTTCTCTCTAACATTGTGTTTTTCGCCATTGCTTCAGCAAAGCATCTCTCACTCACAGTACAAATATCTGAACAATTAACTAGTGGTCAATCTCCCCTCACTCTGCTCCTCCTCCACAGTCTACTGACAGTCACACTGCTATGCAGAGAAACACAGAGTCAGACGCTCTCTGGTGCAGATAGTGTTTATTTTACCAGTGCGGACCAGGTAAAGCAAGAGTGAACAGCAGTGGACACATCACCTGTTTGTTACCACGTTAGTGTTGGTAAAAATCCTGAACGAAAGGTGACTTTACAAACGTTACTGCTGAAGAAAGTCAACAGAGACACAGAGAGAGAGAGAGAGAGAAACAGTAAGAGGCAAGGGCCGCGAGCCAATGTCTGAGTGAATGAGAGAGACCAGAGTATCTGTGTGTGTGGCTTGTGTGGAGAAGACTTATGGAAGAGAAAAGCAAGGTGATTAAAGTAGTTTGAGAGTTACGTGAAATAAGTTATATATAAGTAAAATGTAAAAAATAAGTATGTGTTTTATTTTCAATAGCTTAATATCGGCAACACACTGGATATTTAAAAAGGTTCCCAGTTTGACTAGATTATCTAAAGTACTATATTTGGTAGCAAGGATTAAGGTGAAACACTTAAGTTGTTTGTGCTGTAAATGTTAAAATCTACTGTGTTTGCATTCTAAATGTTAACTTCTACTGTATTAAGTAACACTTGTATGTTATGTTTACCCACCAATTAGTCTTTTTTTAGTAGTTTTTGTGGTATAATTGATGCTCTGCTACAGTTTGTAGCCACGTGCAGTGTTGTTTTGACCTACCCCTCTGTGCAAAGCTGTGCTGCCCCTCTTGTCCTTGGCATCTGGCAAGGCACCCTTCTCCAACAGGAAGTGAACACAGTCAGTGTGACCTCCCAGAACAGCTAGCATCAGAGGGGTCCTGAGGGAGAGAGAGGTGACAATAAAGATGTGTTTCATTGGTAGGGTTAGGCATTAAACTACAGCCACACGTTTAAAAGAAAACAACTCACTGGCCAAATTTGTCCGCAACGTTGGTGAGATCCCCCTCCTCTCCATAATCAATCATCATGCGCAGGCAGTCTGAGTGACCATTGGCAGCTGGTATGAAAGAGTACAAGAGTGAGAGTTACAAATATATTTGTATATTCTCAACATACAATTGACTGTATTCAGGATGGTAACAATCAGACAAAATGCTACACCATGAAATCTTTAAGCAGAGAGAAGTATACCTGCAACATGAATTGGAGTCCACATGAGGCGGTTGTCATTGAGGAGACAGGAGGCCCCCTGAGCCAACAGTACCTCCACACAGCGGGCGTACCCTTTCTGTGCAGCCAAGTAGAGCACAGAACGGCCCGCAGCATCCTGCATATCAACATAGGCTGCAGTCTCCGTCAGCACACGCAGTGCCTGCCAGTGGCCCTTGTCAGCCTGAGGGAGCAGAGGAATGCCGTCACAACTCTGGATTTTGTTAACATTAAGAGCTTGATTACAGTCTGTGTCGACCCAGAGAGCTGATTAAATGGGAAACACTTACAGCAAGATGCAGTGGACTGACTGGAATACTGCTTTCTATGTCTCCTAGTGCATTAAAAGACATCTCCAGGAGCTAAAAAATAAACCACAACGGTGGATTTCATTTAATTTACTGAGGAAAGAAGTAAAACACAACTTGCTACGCATATTAATATAAATTTTAAATCTACACCTGAACATTTGTTGTCATGCACAGTCTCTAAAAAAAAACAATCCTATTAACTAATCATTCACCCTAAACATCGTTTAATTCTGGAAACATATTTCACTCAGCTAGGGCACAGAATTAATAAATACATCTGTTGACCTAAGAAAGTCTTGCATCTACTGTGGACCAGATTTGTGACATCTGCTTAGGTGGAATATGTGCAATCAGTGTGTGTAACATGTCGAATTTGTAACATCTGATGCATCTACCGAGTTAAGGGATTTCAGATTTAAAAAAAAAAGAAAACTGAAAAACTCACCAACTCCAGGTTCTGCTTGTTGCCATGGTAAGCTGCGTAGTGGACAGCACTGTAACCCTTTGAGTTGACCATGGATGGATCAGCACCATTGTCCAAAAGATGCTCCAAGCAGCTGTTATTAAAAGACGACACAAAATGTAGCGAAGGGATAAAGAATAGCAGCATTTCATTTGGCGGTCTTAATGTGTGAATGTTTTCCACAAACAAACTTTTGTGTTGTTTTATTGAATTTGAAGTCATAATCCCATTAGTCCTGGTCAGACACAAGAGACAAGAACTTACAAGTATGACTCCTTCGCCTCATCCTCATCGTTCTGATGGTTGCCAGAAAAATGACGATCGACTCTGAAAACAACAAGAAATACTTTGAGTCAATCTTATTCTGTTTTTAGGGTGAACTTGTACAGTCTGTCCAGAGACATTTACAGCAATGTTTTTCTATCAATGTGGATGTTTTCTGCTGAATAAACCAACAAATAAACTGAAATCAAACTAAAAAATAAAGTTTCTTGAGGTCAGGATAACATAAATCACGGCAAAGCTACACATTCCTTGGTGTGTTGTTTAGATTGTTACACCGCTATCCAAGAAAGCTTGTTGTTCAACTATTTAGTATATTTACATAAAAGTAAACAGCTTGAACCTTATAAAAATGAGTCATGAGAGAAAACAAGTTGAGATACATATGATCGAGAAACACCGTTTACGAACTTCATAAACCACTTTCTGCCAGACATGAACAGAATTTGGTGGCTTGTGTTGCCTCTGTTGTGTCAGAGAGAACACAGAATGAGAGAAACACATTTTCCAACCTGCTGAAGGCTTGGGAGGCAGCAGAGTAGTGCAGGGGAGTACAGCCTGTCTGGTCAGGCTCGTTGACCTCAGCGCCAGCGCTCACCAGGGTCACAGTGCACTGGTACCTCCCATTAGCAGCTGCATAGTGCAACGGTGTCCTACAGAGAGGGAGAGAGAATACAGTCACTCAGAATGAGAATGACACTTAGGTAAATCACCGTTACAGCATCAGTAAAATGAAAACACATATTTCAAAAAAAAAAAAAAAAGGATCAGGGGAAACTCACCTTCCCATTATGTCCCTCTTATTCAAGTCAGTACCGCTGCTTAAGAGCAAGTTCAGACATTCAACATTTCTGTAAAGAAAGGTGATCACAGGAACAGAGTTACAGATGACATGTGATACAAGAATATTTTGACAAATTTGAATAATTCATGTACAGAGCAGATTCTGCATCTCACCCTCCAGAGGCAGCAGCGTGTAGACAGGTCCTCCCAAAGTTGTCAGGGGTGTTTATGTCAAACCCAGCCGATAGTACATGCTCCTTACTCATAGATGAAACTATACTATACAGCTGACCTGTAGGGTTCATTAAGAAACAGGTCGCTTTAACAGCTGTGTCCAAAGTGTATACAAACATAGATATAGAAGTTAATAAGAGTGCACAGATCTATGGAACAAAGACAAACCTGAGGAGAGTAACTTGCGACAACAGTCTGAAAACCCGTACAGCACAGCTAAGTGCAAGGGGAACATTCCATGGATCCCACGTCTGGAAATGCCAAAAACACACAGAACAGAAAGTTAGAAACCAAGTAGTCATTGAAAGTGTAATCCCAAACACACTCAACTGTCTTACAGCAGCAGACACATACATGAATGTTGTTACTTCATATTAAAGGTTTTGTCTTTACAACCTTATGGCATGATTACACTCAACAGTAACATTACTTAAGAGTTTTCCGATACCTGGCCGTGTCTGCTCCGTTGGTCATCAGAGTGCTGATCAGCAGTTCATGGCCGTACTTAGCAGCAACGTGGAGAGGAGTATTGCCATACTTATCCACGCAATCAATTTCCCCACCTGAAGGAAAGTAGGAAAAGACAGAGTGAATCAAATACCCATTAGGAGGAGAGAAAACCTGCTGCAACATTTTCTCACAGATCATCCCGACAGCCACAATCATCGTTACCATTTTGGATGAGGATCTGAGAGCGTGTGAAGCGTCCATGAATGGCTGCCATGTGCAGGGGGCTCTTCCCTTCTTTGCTCTACGTAGGGTAAAAAAACAGAATATACAATTGTGTCAGTTTATCTTAAGGATAGTTCAGAGATAACTACCACAGAGTCAGAATTCACTGATTAATTAGACTTTTAGCAAGCTTCGGAAAACTGCAACAGGCCGGTTTGACAACTCTGTATCTTACAGCTAAAGTATACATGTTTCTACACTCTTTGTGCAGTGTTTCTGAAGGCAGCAGCAGCTAAGCAGTTTCGACTCTTTCTGCTATCACATCAAATTAATATAAATTTGGAGTGACAAGTTTACAAGACTCACTTTACATTACGGTCAATCCGTTTCCACTAAAAAGGCAGTTAACCAGAAATTGTGTCATTTCTAGCAGCTAAATGTATGTGTGAGACAGAGAAGAGTTTCTATAGTATAGGAATCGGATGTGTCATTTCTTCTGCTAAACTAACCACATGTTCATTACTTTGGACCACAGCTACAATTCAAACACACACACACACACACACACACACACACACACACACACACACACACACAAGAAATCTCTAATTTGTGTAGAAAAAACTGAACTAGTTTATGAATGACAATCTTTGATAGTGGCCTAACCATTGCACTCTTATCGCCAAAATACACTACTAGTAATAAGAGGAACAAATAAGACACAGTAGTTAAAGTAAACTGTGCAGTAATTTCCATTCGGGACATCTGTAGTGTATTTCATACCTGCTGGTTGACATCTGCCCCATTGTTGACCAGCAACTCCAGACAGAGGGCACCGTTGGTGGAGACGGCAGCCAGGTGCAGAGGGGTGTAGCCGCACTTGTTGGGCTGGTTAACATTAGCTCCATGGTTCACCAGCTCGGTAGCCACCGCCTCCTGCCCCATGTAGCAAGCCACGTGGAGTGGAGTGTTTCCAAAGCCATTGGGCTCATCAATCTGACAGTAAAACACAAAAGGTGACACAAGATCAGACTGCACCTCGAGCTCGGGATTCCTGGAAATCTTAAAATACAAGACATATTTTAGCTGCTGATGATAAAAGACTATTCATTATACAATGTGACATTTAATAAAGCAGACAATATGGCAGCGTAATTTGGCTAGTTTCAAAATCTATATATAAAACCACTCACCTCTGCCCCCATCCTCAGTAGGTACTTCACAATTTCGATGTGACCACTTGCAGCAGCAGCATGGAGAGGTGTATAGCCCTGCTTATCCTTGCAGCTCTTGTCTGCACTGCGGGACACCAGCAACTTCACAACCTCTGAATGCCCTAAAGGAAACACAAACACACACATGTCAGTATGATCCCCAACATGAATTATATGTTTATTTGACAAATTCACGGCAATAATGGCCACAAATAGAGAGATTAAAGCAAATGACGCACCACAGTTGGTTCTTTCAGTGATAGTAGGGTCTTTTACCCCTAGACTGTGATGTAAGGACTTGGCCATGTTATTGCTCCTCATTTGAGTCAAACTTGCAGTGAACAATGGGAGCTTTTACTGCTGTCTGACAATGAAAATTTGTGTTGTGCAGCATTGGCAAGAAAGGAAAACTTGCTTACCCAAGTAAGCAGCACAATGGATAGGCTGTCTCTCCTTCTTATCGATGGCACTCAGGTTGGCCCCTTTGTTCAGCAGCAGCTTCACCATCTGTAATAAAAATAAATACATTTGAAGAAACACCCCTTTTATGGTCTCATTATTTAATGAATCCCAAAGAAGAGAAGGGCATAACTCTTACCTCTTGGAACCCACTCTGAGCTGCGTGGTGCAGGGCAGTTCTGCCGGTGCGATCTGCCATGTTCAGGTTGCTCAGCTGGGTTAGCAGGGCCTCTGCGCAGCGCGTGGCACGGTTGGCAGTAGCCACATGCAGCGGTGTCTGCCAGAACTTGTCTCGTGCGTTTGCCTCTGCTCCGCGCCTCAGCAGCAGACCCACTGCCCTCTAGGGAGAAGGAAGCAATCACAAGAGCTTAAAGTACACATCACATCTGCAGTTTGCAGCATTTCCTGCAGTCAGCACAATATTTTGGTGCAATTTTATAATCGCTGTGGGTGAATACATAATAGAATTAAAGGATGAGGTCATCTGACAGAGAGATAATTGGACTGTTTGAAATGGCAAAAGGAAATGAGTTGATTGCTTACTTCATTCCTGGAAGCAGCCGCCCTGTGCAACGGGGTCAACCATACATGGTCTTTAGCATTTACAGTGGCACCTGGCAGACACACAAAAATACATCAACCATTTCTTTTTAGGGGTCACAAAGACGTTGGTGAGAAGAGCAATACAGCTGCTGGTGTAATGACAAAGTATAAAGTATGCACCACATTTCACTAACACAGAGGAGACTAAAATCTTAACACATAGTGAAGCATTGGTAATACATAAAGCTCACTCACCTGATTCAATGAGGAGGTCCATTATATGGACGTCACCCACACAGGCAGCAGCATGAAGTGGCGTACGGCGATCTTGGTCCTGAGGGATAAACATTGTTCACAATCAGGGAGAACCTTTTGTGTAATGGAACAAATCCTTTCGTGATCTGAACCCTGTTTTGCTCCCTAACCTAATGTACATCATACATACCAGTGCATTGACATCCTCCTTTTTGTGCAATAATAGTTGAACTTCTTCAGCATTACGATTGAAGATGGCCTGGACCAGAGGAGGCTGCAACACAGAAATACCTCTTCAGTTAACAGCTCCGATAAGGTTGCATACAATTACGTTAACGCCGGTGGTGCGGTGGTCCCTGGAGAAGTGGGTATACTCTTAAAATTTAAGCCCGTAACATAAACAATGACATGTATGACTGCTCTTGCATATGTAGCTCAAAAAAGGGGGGCCAGTAGTATTTATCACTCAACTTCTGCTGCTTGACAGAAGAAGAGGAGCAACTACAAAATTATTCATTTTGAGTGTAGTATCCCTTTACTCCATCCTAGGTCATGCCTTTGCCATCCTGCAAAAATAAAACCAGCTCACAGATCACCACTGAATGAAGTGTGTGTCACCAATGTTGACTGAAAGAGAAGTACCCCGTATACCTGCGTACACCCTGCACTAAACCACCGGGTAACGTTGCTCGATGCCCATCACACTGGGATTCATCTGCACTTCTAGTTCCAGCAATTAACCAACCAGCGATATGGTTGATATCATATTAAAGTTGTATTTAGTTCGTTTACTGTAGCTGTAGATTTAACGTTACCTAATGCATCCCCCCCCTCCCTTTTCCTTTCCAGTAAATACCCTGATCCCGACTGCGGCCTACAGGCCCTCATCTCTCTTCTTACGTCAGCTAGCCCAACGGCTCTAGTTAGCTACCCAGCTAGCTCCGGATCTGGCCCCGACCCAGAGGAGGGCCTCGACCGCAGCTGCAACAACGCGGTGTGTGTGTGTGTGTGTTCAATCCCGAAGCATCGCTAACCACAAGGGCCTACATCAATTCAACTCGCGATGTCCGCTTGACACAAAACATGCACCGCCGACGAGCCAGAAACGAAAACAAGCCGTTGAGCGAGTAAGACGTAATGTGTTGCGCACAAGAAGCTTCCACCAGCAAATAGACTGCGCCACAAGCACAAACACGGAGCGCTTTATTTTCAGCGTACCTGGTCTGCAATGTTGAGTACTCCCATCTCCCAAACTCAGCCAGGACGGAGCTCCTTCATGAGGATGAAACTTCGAGGTATATTGCGGTGCGCTACTGTATCCACTTTTTCAGACTACACCCATAGCTGGTTGCAAACACAAATGCGGTCTTGATCTGTCACTGTTGTTGTCTGTATCCTCTGTCTGGTCTGACGATACAGGCTACGACGGTGCGGGTCCGCCTACAGGCGTGGCGGTCTGTTTTCGCCTCCTCGGGTGAAATGGCGCCATCTGGTGGGCGAAGGCTGTAAGTGCACCCTGCAGTCACACCGACGATATGGGGGGGGTACTGAGCGAGGATTTAAGGTGGGAGATGTTTTAATAAAAACGTAAAATAGCTGTTATTAAGCCGTTTTTTTTAAATTTAGGAACAACTTGAAGCTGTAGTTGGTAACTTTTTATATAAATTACGTTTTGGCATATTTGTGGAAACAATTTAATTTGCTTTATTGGCACGAGTGTAACAGAAAAAGAGTAAAAAAAATAATTAAACACATTAGAATTAATAAGAGCAAGAACATTGTTAACATTAAACTATGTCTTTTGCAAAAAAATGATTTAATTCAGGGGAAGCCCATTTCCACCCATGTGACAAAAAAAGGGATCGTGTTAATCAATATAATGAGAAACTTTCTCAATATTTTGACTTATTATCTAAAAATAATGAGAAACTCTCTCAAAATAATGACTTAGTATCTCAAATTTAGAAACTTTCTCAATATTTTGACTAGTATCTCAAATTTAGAAACTTTCTCAATATTTTTACTAAGTATCTAAATAATGAGGAACTTTCTCGATATTTTGACTTAGTATCTCAAAATAATGAGAAACTCTCGATATTTTGACTTATTATCAAAAAATAATGAGAAACTCTCTCAAAAAAATGACTTAGTATCTCAAATTTAGAAACTTTCTCGATATTTTGACTAAGTATCTCAAAATAATGAGAAACTCTCTCAAAATAATGACTTAGTATCTCAAATTTAGAAACTTTCTCAATATTTTTACTAAGTATCTCAAAATAATGAGGAACTTTCTTGATATTTTTACTAAGTATCTCGAAATAATGAGAAACTTTCTTGATATTTTGACTTAGTATCTCAAAATAATGAGAAACTCTTTAAAAATCTCAAAATAATGACTCAAAATAATACTTAGTATCTCAAATTTAGAAACTTTCTCAATATTTTTACTAAGTATCTCAAAATAATGAGAAACTCTCTCAAAATAATGATTTAGTATCTCAAATTTAGAAACTTTCTCAATATTTTGACTTATTATCTAAAAATAATGAGAATCTCTCAAAATAAAACTTAGTATCTCAAATTTAGGACTTCTCGATATTTTACGAATACTCAAAAAAAGGAACTTTCTAAAATTCTACAAGTATCTCAAATAATGAAAACTTCTTGATATTTTGACTTAGTATCTCAAAATAATGAGAAACTTTCTCAAAATAATGACTTAGTATCTCAAAATAATGAGAAACTCTCTCAAAATAATGACTCAGTATCTCAAATTTAGAAACTTTCTCAATATTTTTTACTAAGTATCTCGAAATAATTACTTAGTTTTTCAAAGTAATTAATAAAAAAGAAACTTTCTCAATATTCTGAAAATGCTAAAGATACTTTGAGATACTAAATCATTATTTTGAAACGGCCTTCCATATTATTATTATTATTTTTATTTTGTTTTATTTTGAAATAAACACTACATTAGCGTGTTTATTTCAAAACAAAACAATAAAATGGCATTTAAAAACGCTTTTATTTTGTAGCCGTGAACCTCCAGCACGGTGGGCGGCAGCACTTCACCACAGAGCCGTTGGCTTTACGTTGGGCCAACGGACGCTCAGAAGAAAGGAACAGTTTGTCCCACCGGCGTTTTATTCAGCAGCAGAAGGTCGTCCGCGGCTCTGCGGGGTTTGACAGTACTGTACACCAAAAGTAGTCTAAATAATTGTTATTGTAGGACGTTTTTTTTTTTTTTTGGGGGGCTTTGTGAATATTTCTGGGGGGTGAAACAAATAGAGGAACGCGGCTTTACGGGCTCGTTATGAAACGTTGCTAGCTGCTAACGTTAGCGGTTGACGTTAGCTGCGCTGACAGCACTGAAAGTGAAGGCAGCTAACTAGCCTGCTAACCGGCTAATGCTACGTGTAATATTGGGACACCCTCACTGAAGCAGGGTGTTTGAAGTGGACCACCCACTGGGTTCAGCTCCTCTAGACCCAGGATCCTTCCTTGAACTGAGCGGCTGGTTTGATGGCAGCCACCGCCAGTGCCCGGCGGTTACCCATGGGTGTGCGGACATTCAGTGACTTTCTCCAGGTCGCCGCCGTGGGCTCCCCTCGGGTGGGCTCCCCTCGGGTGGGTCGTACGGCAGCTCCGAGAGGATGTTTGCGACAAAACATCAGGTGAGCCCGTCATGGAGACACCCGAGTCTATTCTTGTAATGACAGTCGGGCTAGTCCTTCAGTACGGGGCGACTGGGTCACCTTTGGGTCGAGCAGCGGGAAGGTTACAAGCTCACTTTTATTTATTTTATATCTGGGTTTGTTTATATTTATGTTTTCTTTATCTCAGAAGTGTGACGGTTCTCCATTAAGGCAAGGGTTTAGTGGTGGCTAGTGTCACGGTTTAGACTTGTTTATAATGAATACATTCATGTAAGCAGATGCCTACAAGTCAGGGATTCACCAATATGTGTTACTAAAGTTAATTACCAATTATTATCGATCATGCAGCTGAAAGACCACAACAAGTTTTATTATAATTTAACAGATTCTACTGAAAACACAAAAATATTCAGTCAGTATTGTTTGTTAATGCCTATATCAGCTGATATAGACAGTATATTGATTAATGAGTGCATCCCCAGATAAGGATGTGCTATCTTATATTTGTATAGTTTTTTTTTTTTTTAAAGTAATGACTAACTTTACATGCAGCGTCAACAAACATTGCTAACTAAAATCCTACAAAAAAGGTAGTATGTAAGAGGTTTGGATATAAAAAGTGAGGTGACCAACACTACTTCATCGTGTGACGAGAGTGTAACAGCTCATTTGAAGTCTAAACAACCAAATAGATGTTGTTTATGGCAATTAATAATAATATAGCAAAGCAATGTTATAGCAGTACTACCCTGTGATATTGGGATATTATTTTAAAGCAATATCGGCCCATCCTTATCCCCCTAGTCTGTAATGAGGAATGTTTCTAAACACATTTGGTAACCTAGGTACAGGTTGCCTATAGGAAAACACATTGCTAAGTGGTGCAACAAGCCTGACTGGTTGCGACATTATAGGTTTTTTTGCTTTTTGCACAAATGGCCCAACTCAGAAAACACTAGCGCACTCACAAACACAGAGACCTTCCATTACCTCCTGGTGCGCTGTTGTTTGTGTACTCATTGACTTTAGTAGCTGAAAACTGGAATGTTGTGGGCCTTTTTTTTTGTTGTTGTTGTTGTTGTTGTTGTTGTGGACTGCGCCTGTGGCAGGTTGCACTCTTTCCAGAATGGGGCTCACAGGACATTTTCCTCTTACCTCTTTAGACACTTGTCATCATGTGGCATTTTGATGACAAGAACCCCCAGAGTGCTTTGCCTTCAAGACTGGGACACAATGACGGCTGTTCCTCAAAGCAGAAACTTCATCAGTCTCACCAACAAAAGGAAGGAGTACTCCGAGCGTAGGATACTTGGGTAATTTTCTCCAGTATCAGCTAGTCATATGTTGTTGTTGTTGTTGATTTTTCCATAAGTCCATAACCTTGCGTTGCTTGCTGTCGTAGGTTTTCTATGCAGGAGATGTATGATGTGGTGGCCAATGTGGACGAGTACAAGCTCTTTGTGCCCTGGTGTAAGAAGTCCCAGACCATCATGAAAAGAGCCGGCCACTCGAAAGCCCAACTTGAAGTGGGATTCCCTCCAGTTGTGGAGAGATACACATCTATGATCAGTAGTGTTCGGCCTCATCTAGTCAAGGTAAGTGCCAGTAGCTTCACTGAGTCTGTCAGTCCTGTGAATGAAGATCTGTTTAATGGCAATTGTATTTGATACTGCTACAGTTTAAATAACCTAAAAGAAAAGCCTACTGAGACACTAATACTAATTTTTTGTTTAAGTGAATAATGTTTATGATGTTAACAAGCCACCCATTGCTCAAAGCTCCTGATTGTAATCACAGAGTTTCTCTTTTGGGGGGATTTTAGGCCGTGTGTACAGATGGAAAGCTGTTCAATCACCTGGAGACGATATGGCGCTTCAGTCCTGGCATTCCCGGTTACCCTCGCACCTGCACGGTAGACTTTTCTGTAAGTAGCCTGCACCTCGCTTCTTGTGGTGATTTATTGACCGTGTATTAGACCCTCTTCATACTTTTTCTTTTTGTAATTTCCTTGATAAAAGGAATAGTTCAACATATTGGGGAAAACTTTGCCTCACACAGTGAGTACATTTCTGGCAGGTCCCATAGAAAAGCTCAGGGAAGTGACTGTGTGCTACAGTTAACTGGAAGTACATTTACGAAACCAACAAGTTAGTCTTCATCCTTGAAGTCTTTTTTTTCTTTCTTGAAAAATAGTTTGAAAACACTTCTGGTAAAGCACAAAATTCCCTTTTGGCTTTGTGTCACTCGACCAAGAAAGTTTCTATTGCGGCAACTTCTTCATTGTGGTTCAGCAAACCTTAATGGGCTAGAGAACTGCTTGTAGTGGGTGTTTTTATTTTTTTATTTCTCAGAATGAGCCTGTTCCACACTCAAACAAACCTTTATGAGCAACACAAAGCTAAAATGTTCTGTTTTATCAGAAGTGTGTTCAAATAGTAAAGTAAATAGGAAAAGGCTTATTAGCTTTCTTGCAGAGAGTTAGATGAGAAGCTGTCAAGTCTCTACAGTAATTGTAAAGCTTCAGTTGGCTTAACTGTATAAATGTATGTATAGATACTGGAAGTCGGGGGAAACGGCTAGCGAACAAAGTGTAGAAACAAGAAGTTGAGGCTTTTACGAGTGGTTATGTGTGGGATTCTATCTTTTCCTCAAGCAGTGACTTCCTGGAGTCGCTGCTCTAAGATGATGACACACCAGTGAGTCACTGCCGAGCCAAGAAATAGTTCTACATGTAACTTTTGTTACCTGAAGATAGAACCAGGCAAGCTGTTTCCCCGTGTCCACTCTTCGGTCGTATTTATGGTACAGACGCAAGAACTGTGCTCTCATCTAACCCTTAACAAGAATGCAATAAGTGTATTTTCCAAAATGTCTGTCCACTTTCTATAGTTGCCATATTTTGAGGACTAACCTGCTCTCTGGCATACACTAAAGAGATTATTATGTTTGTATCTTTAACAGATATCCTTTGAGTTCCGCTCTTTGCTGCACTCCCAGTTAGCCACCATGTTCTTCGATGAGGTTGTAAAGCAGAATGTCGCCGCGTTTGAGCGGCGAGCCTGTAAGCTCTACGGTCCAGAGACTCGCATCCCACGAGAGCTGATGTTTCACGAGGTGCATCAGACGTGATCTCAACACCCGTATTTGTCCTCATCCGGCCTTAAATCATACCAACCTTTTATTTCCTTTATCCACACGAACCTGCATGATGCTGCTTAGTCACCCATCACGTCAAGTCTCCATCGCCATCATGGCTCCTGAAGATGTTTCACAGCCGACTCCTGTAAGCATTATGTTGGAATTGCTGCCTCAACAGGTTCTCGCTAATCTCCTCCTCCTCCTCCTCCTCCTCCTCCTTGTGTTACGTCTGTCCACTTTCTGTCTACCTCCAACTTGAAGGGATCCTTGTTTAGCAGAAGGACCTCACCATTGCTCTTGCTCCATGGCAGTTACAAGCTGTATTTATGTAAACAAACAGTAAACCATTGCAACATTATGTCACCAATGGTAGAGAGTCGACTATTATTTTAAACAAACAGCACAGTGACACTCAACAAAATTTTTAACTGGGATCTTATAGTTTGACTGTGACCTGAAGGTCGTTTGCCAAACGGACACGTTCGCGAGTCACAGTGTGTCCAGTTTTTTAGTTCACCAGTTACCATCATCACTTTGATCAGCTGATAATACTGTATTAGGAAAGCTTGTTCTTTGCCTTTACTTTTATTATTCACATTTATTTCAAATGGAAGTTTATTATATCGTTTGACATATAGTAGTGAACTTGGTGCAAAACGATAACTTATTTCATCCTTTTTAATTTATCCATCAGTGGTTATATGCACATTTTTATTAGTTTTATTGGGGTTCAGATTAAATGTGCCATGTCTGGGATGTCAAGAGAGTTTGCAAAAGGGGGGGAAAAGGGTAATTTCTTATTTAGTCAGCTGTGCCCTCAATTGGCTTTGAGGTTTGGGAAATGTATCTTTTAACTTGGCTGTTGTTGTGCTGTGAGGATTGTGTTTTTGGACACCGACACCTGGCCTGCCAATTATAATAATGCCTTATTTTACAGCCCAGCGCTTGTAACTATCCCAAGATTAACAGAAGTACTCTTAACTTTGCACAAACGGAGCACCTGAATGACTCCACGGCCAGGCCAGAGAATACTGTGAAATACTTACAACAAGAATGTCACAGATCATACAGGATGTTCTGTATATTTATATTTAATGAAAATATAGTTTCAGATGATCACTAAATGGTCTGCTTTAAATCATGGGACACGTATTAATAATAATGCAAATAAGCAAATTGTAACAGGTTATGTAAAAGTTTCCCTACTCTGCTTTTTGTATTTTATGGTCCATCTTCTGAAGGTCACCAGGAGGATGTTACTCCTCTTTACATTGTGAGTATAACATACAATGCTGGGCTGTAGAATAAAACATTATCAATGTTATCATTGTCTTTGGGTTTCATGCTTATATTTTGTTGATGTTTTAGCTTTTTATTTATATCCATTATCATGCATGAATGTAATTAACAAAGGCAAATACAGTCTACTCAACATTTCCTAGTGTTTAGTGTTGCATTGTTAGGGCGTGACTACATTTAGTTGGGATTTATATTTCATATCTAAGTAGCCCATTGGCTCTTTTCCCAGAATAAAGTGCTCATAAAGTCAATTGATTGTTCTTACCATTTGAGAGGTGACTGATATGGTCAAGTTGCCACACGCCAATGGAAGAAGTCCTGGCCTTCCAGTTCATTATGTCCATGTGCTCCAAGTCTCATAATCCAATAAAAGAAAATAGTGTTTTTAAAGCTGTTTTTGGGGCTGTTGGTAAGATGACTGGAAATTAAAGCACATCAATGCATGAAGAATGTGTATTGAAGCAAAATTGGTCTGTGAATCACTGTTACGTAGAAAATCTAACTTATTAAAAGATTGTTAAATGCCATTTCTGAGTGCTATATCCTTAAGCAATGAAATAGGTTAAGTCTATTTTTTACCATATGGAACTCAGACATGTTGTTTATATTGTGTCATCTTTTATTTCTTTTGCTGGATGTTTTATTTTCAATATCTTTGATACAGATCTCATGCCAAGCTTTATTATAGTAGGTGGCAGTATTGTAATGTAAATTAAAAGCATTATTTTAATCAGAACCAGATGATAACTAGTATCAGACAGTATAAACCCAAGAAATATCTAAAGAGTATTAGATGATCATCTTAGCCCTTCAACCCTGTAGTATATTTGCACATAAATTGTCAGATTGCAGGATGACCCTTGGTCTAATAGTGGTTGTATGTACATAAGGACGGTGACACTATCACTGACTGAAGAGTTGCTACAATACAATATATTATTTTGCAGTTCACTTTTGTTGCAAGCTAAAATGTATCTTTGTAAATACTGTGGGTGTATTTCAGAGCTTTATTTAAATTAAAAAAAAAAAAAGCAGGTGGAATGAATTTCTTTGTGTGCACCAAGTCATTTACAAGTCTCATTCCTTTCTCTACATGTTTAGAGTGATCTGATTGCAGAAATGAATCCTTCAAGGTTCATTTAGATGAAGCTTTGTCGCAGCGAAACCACACAGGCAGAGTCTGTTTGGGTTCAGGGACAGAGAGTGGATGTAGCTCTTCAAAAGGCAGCTGACCAGGAAGAAACTAGAGTGGGTTGATGGTATGTGGGCCAGTTATTAATAACAGCACATAGTAGAGGTGGGCATTTGGACCTATCTTCTTTCTTTATCGCGTCAATTGTATGTATTACATTAAAGCAAGGGCTCGTCAAACATATTGTCACAGGGGAAGATATAAAACTAAATATTATGGCAAATGTAATTTATTGTAGCCCTGCAACAGGAGCCCTGGAGAATGAGACCATTAGAAATAATGATTTTGTCTCACATTCAAAAACTCGTTTCCAAAATTCAATTTGCTTCTCGTCGTACGTCTCAACAAAAGTGACTCCAGGTTGACGGAGTGAGACTTTTGCTCCCTGACAGAGTACACTGACGTGTTTTTCTGTGTTGTAATGTCATCCTCACATTACAGTCGTGACAGAAATTCTTAACAAATCATCGGTCAGCTGAGCGCACATGACCGTGACCTTCAGTGGTTGTGTATTCAGCTCTGCATTTCATTATTTATACAACACCAGATAATAAGAATATCCTCTTAACAATGATGGAAACGTTACCTTCTTTATTTTACATGTACCTTTATATACCATTAACAAAATGAGACCAACAAAGTGTTAATAAAAACCTTTATTATTTTTCATTTTTTGTTAGGTTTTCCAATATTCGCTCTTCAAAGCTTTTTCTTGCCCATTTGACCCAGCCAGCCCCCATCCCCCAAGTGTTTCTCTGATGAATCCACCTGCCATGAATTCTCCCAGTTAACATGTACAACTGTTAATGCTCCTCTAAGATCAAAATAACCACGTCTCTTGAACCACCCGCACGAAAGAACACTACAATAAAACACAAACACACCTGATGAAGCCAGAAGGAAGGTGGTAGCAGAGCGTAGAGATTCAAACATATGAGTGAACTACTACTAGTAGCGCGGCAAGAGTAGTTTGAAAAAAAAAAAATAATATAAAAGATGCATGAGCTTTTCAACCACACAAAAATGGAGTGTTGACAAACCCAGAACTTAAGAGCAAGCTTGAAACATTCAAGTGAAACACCTGAAAAACAGCACCGGCTAAAGCCCACAAAGCTAGGCGAGAAATCGTGTATATACAAGATAGCTGCGGCCTTTCTTTTTGTTCGTTGTTAGAATTTCACAGTGACCAGTGGGACTGAACACTACTACAGTTGGTAAACTATGGTAATCATTGTGGTTATTACAAGCAAGTGATCGCACAGAGCTCATACATTCAAGCTATACATATATATACCTATGTACACAAAGTATAAATAAAACCACAAAATGAGAACCCAAAGATTATTAGTTTTATACATATTCAACACCAAAAAAAGAAACCTGTAAAAAGGGACACAATCAACCTGGGAGGGTTCTACTGCTACAAATTAGGAAATCCAATCAAGCAAGTGCTCATTTTGGAGTAGTTGATGTTTAAAGCGCTCTCCTGTGGGGATAAAGTAACAAACATACACTCAAATAAGACAGGACTTTAACAAATACAAAGCCCCCCCATCCCACGTTTCATTCAAGCTTGCTCTTAAGGATTTACTACAGGCTGCCAATTACAACACCCTTCGCTCAAATCTTATCATTACTGTTACTGTACATTATTTCTTGGTTCACTACCATTCTGAAGACCCTTTGAGCAGAGACACACATTAAAAATAGGAAAGCATGTTAACAGAAAAAAAGCTGAGGAAAATAATTTCTATATCCACAAGACAGTTATTTTGATCATAGAGGGAATACAGGTCATCATTAAAAAGAAAAAACCTATAAGTTGGAGAAAAAGGGGACACCAAAGATTTAAAGGGGCAGTATCTTTTAACTGATTTTCATGTTTGTGAATGTGTATCTTGAACAGTTTGTTCATTTTACTTGTAAGGACCTTTTTTTTTTTTTTTTCTAAAACTGGAGTGTTCATAAATGGGAGTGAAACGCATGGATAGACTGGGTGGGATGACATCTGGGAACATTGCATAGAAGAAACTAAGTTGACAGTCTTGATTGGAGAAAAAAGGTATTTTGCTTGCGGATATCCTCTAAAACAAATCACTGCATTAGCCAAAAGCAGGAAAGCTTGAGACGGGTATTTAACTTTAGATATTTAAAGAAATATGAAGGAAGTAATTCACTCCCACAATTCCCTTTGGATGCCACTGCCTATTCATAGTTCAGACCTTGTGCCCAATGAAAAACACGCAGGCACTGCACAGGGGAAAATCTTAGCAATGCTAGCAGACTTCTAATGGTACATAGTTTGAGCCTACTATGGGTTAACATGTATGTGTGTCTGAAGTTTTTACCGCTCATGTTCCAAATATGGAGACATGATAGGAAAACCTGTCAGTGGTTACCTAAACACACTTCAACACTAATGGTGTGACGATTTAAAAAGGCCCTTCTTTCGTGAAATGACATTAAAAGAGTACTGTCTCTTTGAATCCCATTGAATCCCTGGGGTTGGAAATGACAGGGGGTCAATTTATGTCTGGTTTTTTGATATTTCCACCTCCTCCCACCCTTCACACTAACCCCCAGCTCATTTCAGGTGGTTCTTCAGCCTGACTTGACTCCCACCAGTTTCATCAGTCCATCTGTGCTCATGGACTTGGGGCGCTCCAAGGGGAAGCCGAGGGCTCTACTCCACACCAGCTGAGCGAGCACGCCGAGAGCTCGGGACACACCGAACAGCACAGTGTAGTAATTCATTTCAGTCATTCCATAATACTGCACAGACAGGGAAAACAGACACGGATCAGAATCTGTATTTGCAACCATAACATGACAAGCGTAGGATTATATGCCATCATGCATGTCTTACCTGCAGCAGCACTCCGCTGTGGGCATCGACATTGGGCCAGGGGTTCTTGGCCTTGCCCTGCTCCAGGAGCACGTTGGGCACAATCTTATAAAGCTGGGCAACCAACTTGAACATGGGGTCGTTGGGCAGGTGCTTCAGGGCAAACTCACGCTGGCAGGTGTAACGGGGGTCAGTCTTCCTCAGGACAGCATGGCCATAGCCTGGCACAACCTATAAAGAGAGAAGAGAGAGTTGAGGTATTTTTCTCAACTTTTTAACCCGTACAACCTACCAATCTTTGCATAGCATTTTTTTAGAACATTTAAGTGCTCATTAAAAAGAAAATACCCAGGCTATGTCATTTTATTTAAAATTTTATATTGCAATCTCAAGCTGTCAAAAGGCAGAGTCCTTGTGACAGATAAATTACTTCCTAATTGAGTAAGGTCGTCCCCAAAAAAAAAACAATGGATGACAGGTTATCTGAAAAAAAAAATGAGTTCATAATGATGATGAGAATTAGTAGTGTAGGTTGTGTGTCCTTACCCTGCCAGATTTAAGTGTGTTCCAGATGTAATCCCTCATTAAGTCATCAGAAACTTCTCCACCCATCTCCTTCTGCAGGGCAGTCAGCCACACCAGCACCTCCTGTGAGACGCAGAAGAAAACACACACTAATGAGTTAAAACTGTGAATTTCAAGATTGGTGTGTACAGTGTAAACAGTAAAAATACCACAGCAGGGGGAATGTAGCAGAAACCAGTTCACACATACACTCTGTATGTGTTCTGGGAATTTTAAATGTCAGCATCATGTTTGAAAAAAAAACGACTAGGAAGTAAATGAGAACAAAACCTGTCATCTTCGGATCGGGGCACTATCAGATTGACTAATTATCTAATAATAAAACTGATGGCAGAACTTATTTGAGGGGGTTTGGGGAATTTTGATTAAGATTGAGATTAATTAACTTAAAAAATAAGTTACAATTCAACACTGAGGCAGCCTGTGTGAGAACTTAAAACTCTTCCTATGTGTTATTATTATCCTCTCTGCTGTTCACCTGCTGTGCACCACCAAGTGAGGAGAAAAATAAAACTCAACCCTAAACTGTCACGTGTGGAAAGAGCTGACAAGAAATAGTTTCAATAGGACACACAGCAGACATTTTGACTTGTCACAGTAAGAAAAACACAGGTGTTACTAATAACAATGGCTCCATTTTGTTTAAGTGTCCCAGATAGCCATGGCAGCGTGACAGTGAGCCAGCAGGCACAATACTGGGACCCTGAAACTGAAGCAGCTTAATATAATTCAAACCATTATCAAATGTATTATACCTGTACCTTTCCTGCTGTGATATGTCAAAATGTCTGAGAAAAAGGCTTATTGTGAGACTACTTTAGGGATGAAATAAACACTGCCGTACACCAACTTTTGAAGCCTACAAAATTGCATCTGATCTATATGTGAAAATACAGTGGAAATAATAGTTTTCTTGGCACAAACCTGATTGGCCAGGCCATGCAGAGGACCAGCCAGACCATTCATGGCAGCACTGAAGGACAGGTAGGGGTCAGACAGGGCACTACCCACCAAGTGGCTGGTGTGGGCACTGACGTTGCCACCTTCATGGTCACTGTAACATTACAAAAAAACCCCAACAAAAACAGTTATAATTCAAAACATAAAAAATGGCCTTCCCTACACTGAAATTGATTTGGGCGCACCGGTGCTCCTGACCAGTTCCAAATTATTCATGCGTCAAATATTTTTAAGGTTGGTTTTTTCATTGGTGCTTCAAGAAATCTGTAAATATAGTTTTGGTGTAATTTCTTATCACGCATGCAGCCTTTCCTCTCCTCTGTGTGTCGGTGCATGAGGGCGAGGCTTAGCTCCTTTACCCTGCACACACACACACACACAGCTGCAGAGAAGTTGTGTGAGAATGTAAAACCCAGTTGAAGCGAATGATATTACTCAAGTTCACAACAACTATGCTTGTTACCTGCGTGCAAGTAAAGCTTTCACAACTAAAAAGCCAGTAGAGAGTAATTCATCAAAAGAGCTGTTGAACAAGCATTAACTTGCAGAAAAGTGACTAAATGTTTTAGCCATAGTATGCTCCTTAGGCTAATTGTTATGAACAATATGAACCAAACCGTAATGAGCCCATGTATTGTAATTTTTAGTACATGCCTGTTGGTCTTCTGGCTGTGGTGGCAGCAGCCCACTCCCACCTGCCCAACTCCACTAAAGTACCTGGTACTTTTCACTGTGTTCCTAAATGTTTTTATTTAGGAGCACATTTACTCCTTGGGGATAAAGTTGGTCATGCCCTGCATTTACTTACCCTGTGTGTAATAAATAATAACTATATTCACCAGCACTCTGATATTGGGTCACTTTGATAGCACATGTTCTGCTTGTGGCACTGGTTTGATGCCTACACAAACCACAGATTGTGGGTAGCAGCCAATTCAGGCTAGCAGGACTGTTTGAACAGCAGAAGTTGCATCACACACTGCAATAATGAGGAATCTCCTGGGAACTTTGACAAGCTCGTACATGGCGTGGCTAAACAATTCAGACGAATGTACCTTTATCATCATGTAAGGTGCCCTGAATTGATAATGTTCAGTAAATAATCTCACATTAAATGTTTAATGTTCTAAATCCAGATGTTAGGTCTGGCGCTCTGGAGATGACAGACCTTTTGCAACAAGAGGGTTCCTTCAGTAACATTACGCTGCATATTTTAGTATCAAGTGTTATATAAGCCTAATAGTGGACAATTATTTTGGTTAAACTGATGACTTGCGCAATTCTGGATATATATATATATATATAGATATCTATATATATGCGCTTTATACAGCTTATGTTTTGATATATCGTTTGATATAGATGTTAGAAATAAGTATTCTTAAATTCAATGAATAAAACCAGTATTATCTTAGCCCTTGGGCACAGAAACAGATTCACAATTTAAATTGGATACCACTTTAAACTGTGAATCTTTGTGAAAACACTTCATCTGAGTTTTGCTTCAAGCTCAACATTTAATTTACATTAAAATTGCATGACTTTGATCCAAGTGTGACTTGAAGCATAAGTGGAGCATAAATCCTCAAAATGCTGAGAACCCCACTTCAAAGCTAGTTTATAATCTAAAAAAAGGTATGTGTTCAAGTTGCACCTGTGGATGGTGAGGTAGAGCCTCATTAGCTCAGTGAATTGGGCATCACTGTAGCCCAGCATGTTGGAGAAGTTGTGGGACCAGTCCAGGTTGGAGTCGATGGCTCCGATACTGCTGCCTTCGCGATACAGGTTGCGGTAGATCTTTGCAGCAATGCAGGGCAGCTTGGCAATCAAGTCCATGGAGTCCTCATAGACAAACTAGGAGAACCAATGTAAAAAGGATTTGGAAAAAGGGCATGGAACCAGACCAAAAGTCAACAGCCATGCTAACAGCCCTGTGAGGCTGTAACACTCTTTACACAACTGAAAAAAACACTGTGGATTCATCATCTTAGGACCATGAATATCCGTACCAAATTCAATCCAACCAATTCAAGATATTTTAATTTGGACAAACATTTCCACTCTAGTGCCAAGTCACCAGCCTGTTTTCAGATGTGTTTTCAGATGTGTTTTCAGATGTGTTTTCTGTGTGTCCAGATGTGAACTCACCTCCCAGTACTTGGTCTTGTGGACACCCTCAGAGTAGGCCCGTGCAAAGCTGCTCTCACTGTTCAGAGCTGTGATGGCAGCACTGAACTGAGACATGGGGTGTAGGTTTGTGGGGAAGTTATCCAACATGGTGACAACGTGAGAGGGAAGTGCTGCTCTCTTTGCCCACTCTTTGGACACCCAGTTCACCTGAAGAAACAGGAGCACACAATATAAGCGGGTGACCGGAGATATTCACTTTCGTGTTCTTTCCATGTCATGTTTATATGTTTTTGACAATGTGTGCAACAGGCAAACATACACAGATTTAGTTGTAACCGTACTTTTCCACCAAACATGACTATACACAACCACACCGTCAAGAAAGAGCCTAAGCTGTTCAAGTACAATGTTTGGTTTATTTTACGGAGGGGGGGGGGATTATTTAACTAACGTCCTTAGCTACAGTAGCTGACTTCTCTGAGTCAATTGCAGATCATATCAAAGAACAAAGGGCAAAGAGGTGAAAGCTATTTCTTCAGTGAAAAGATTCAGCTAAAAGGAGAAAGCTTATCAGTCACTTTATCCTCATTTCACCTATTCAGGAGATAGCCATCAGCAATAAAATGCCTATTTAGGTCACAAACTTCCTCGTTTCCCATTTATACAAAATTTCTACCTTATATAAGACTGTTGTAAGACCAGCCAAACATCTTTTGATCACCTTTCCCATGTTTATAACAAGTCAATAATCATCATTAGAGCCCAGACGATACTATCAGCTGATAGTGTCGAATCGCAAACAGCTGGTATTATATCGGTATCTGTGTATATGTTATATAATATGGAATACATATACAATGCAGGAAAAAAATGCTTGTGGTAATATAGTGCTGTAACTGCAAAGTCTGTGCAGCAGGGTGCACTGCAATGTACAATACTATTTACAATACAGGTCTTAGCAATGTCAGCAAGAATTGGTTGACACAATAAAGATTAAATTATTCAACATGTTGAAGAATATTTGACTTAAATATTATAAAGTTATATGTTCAAGAAAGCAGCCTATTGAGTTCCTTTAGATATTCATACTGGTGCAAAATTTGTGAACAATAGATCTATTTTCTAGCTCAAAACGTCACTATAAATGGTATTGGTAGGGCTCTAGTAATCATGTTATCCCTCATATATTATGGAGTTCCTCTTTTAACTAATCATTAATCTGCATATTTAATTTTGAAAATGCTGAAACAGCGAAGGGACATCCTGTCAAAATCTGACGAGCAGCGTTTGAGATGCACTGACAGATGGATGTAGAGAATGAACAGCTGCAGCTCCCTCATTATAGCTCTATTGTATTCTTTGTAGCTTCAGCGCTCCTGTTCCACTCACCTGCTCCTCAGTGGGCACCTGTCCTGTGACCAACAGCCAAAAGAGACCCTCGGGCAGCGGCTCCTCACCTCCTGGAGCTTTAGGCAGCAACTTCTGACACTCTGGAATGCTGTAGCCCCGGAAACGGATACCCTGTGTATCAACAGAGAGAACAAGAGATGCAAAGGTGATTATACATATTCAACTTATCCTGAAATGGCCCATCAAGTGAGTGCTGGCAAGCTGCCAACATGAGCTCCAAGTCTAACCACTGAATTTTGATGATTCAATATCTCATTACATGTGGTGGCCTGCTAAAAAAAGATAGATAACAGCAATTCCACTCTGCCACTAAAGGCTGCTTCAGTAAGAAAGCAATCAAGGTTAAGTGCCTTTGAGGCAGGCTAATCTCATACAGGCAAAGGGTGTTCAAACTATAAAGCCACTGTAAGAATCATAATGCTTTGTGCCACTCATGAGCCATACTGACCTCATCAGGATCCAACACGGAGGTCTCATACACCAGACCCTTCATTCCCCTCATACCTCCATAGACCTGTGGATGAAAACAACAAGCATATAAAGACATTACATATTGAAAACTGTCTTATTAAGACGATATATACAGTTGTAAATATAACAGTTATGTAAAGCCAAAATCTACTGACTGCTCTGAGTGGAGCAGAACAATTGCTAATCTTGGTTATCAATTGCTGCCATGTATTTTACAAAGACGGGAAGAAATAACCTAAATCCAATTCAACGTTAAGTGTGTAACATTATGCACTGGAATTAGAAAATAACAATAAATAGACGTACATAACATCAGCTGAATGCTTACTTCTTGTTGTTAAAGTGAAACAGACTCTTGTCAAGACCCAAATTCTTTTTTCTAAAAAACCCAAAGGCAAGTAGCGAGAGGTCAGAAGTGAAATGCGTGATAAACAGAGGAGGACGATGCAGTTGTTGGACTGGTGTGTGTGCGTGAGTGTATATGGGAGCTGTGCGAGTTGGCAGTGTACAGTAGATGTTTGAGTGACTCAGCTAAAAAACGCCTCCACTGGCGGGTATCAGTGCAGCTTCATATTGTGACCTCTGAGGGACATGACCGAACAGTGACACCCGACACAGTAAATAAGGCTCGACAGGCCCAGACAGATTAGGTGAAGCCAATATGCCACGTCTCATCTACGACATGGTTGATGGCTTCATGCTCCTTCCTAAAGAATTTATTAAAAGAATCTGGCTTTGTTTCTTATTGGTTTGTATTTCTGATTTTATTTGGATCCCTTGACACATACCCTTTATTTGGTCATAACATCCCAAGAAGTCACTCACCATGTCAACAGTAACCTGTCCTATGTTGGTTTTGCCATACTGTTGTTTAAAGTTCTTGATCCTGGTCTGTTCTTTAGGGATAAGGTCTGCCAGAACATCCTTCAGATTCTGTAAAAACACAACATTTAATCAGTCATGCCCTTGATCAAACATCTAGATCAAACAACTCCAAGCACACAGACTACCACTTAAACATATAATATAGAAAAAAAACAAAAGACGTAGATAACTAGAGGCAAGTAAAAAACATAATTACAGATTTCTCTAGGATTTTTTGTTGGAAACATTTGGTATAATAAGTACACAACTCAACAAAATGTACAGCAGGTCTAGTCGGTTTTAAACATTTAAATGCAAAAATGTTACACAGTATACATTTAAGCTACAGATTAATAACAATGCAGGAAGTAAAGGGACTGTTTGTAGTGTACTTACTGTTGTTGATGCGCTGGCATTTCTGGCAGCCACGAGGAAGTAGGTGGCATTCTGTAGAATAGACAAAGAAAGAATACAATTATAAGTATTACTATAATTCACAACCACAAAGCTAAATTTAAAAAAAAAAAAAAAAGGCCTGACATGAGGAACTTAAAATTAAAATATTATCTATAAATATCTTAAAATATTATGGACAATAACAGACTTCCTTCCTCTTAGCTTAAGACCACATTATATATAGAAATCTCCAGTTCAGTTGTTGAAAGGAGTAAACAAAGACAGACTTGAAATCATTCAACTTTAAGTAGTACTGGCCAATATCATGTATAATATGAATTTTACATATACTGCCATAGCTGAAACAACTGTAACTCTTCAACAGGTAGCAATATTGTTTTACCAGGGCAAGCTGTGTAAAGTGTACTGACAGGTGAGATGTATTAACCCTTCTTACTACCAGTTATAACTTTATAACTCACAACTAACTATCTCCAAACAGGGCAAACCCCCTATGGCACATAACAATTTGTGACTATTTGTTTTTTACTTAAATACTACTACTAAGTATTTAATGTCAGTTTATGTTGTTAATACAACGGTCATGCACTCGTGCTCTGCAATAATTTAAAAAGGGACTCAGAAAGCAGTGGCACTCCCATCCAAGAGTAACAACGACACAGAGGTTGCCACATTTCAGAACAGCGGTGTACATATACACCTGCAGGCATATTGATTTCCTAAAGAATGGATTTAATGCCATTTAAAAATATATATATATATATATATATATATATTTGCGTTGCTGTTGGCCTGGTATCCTGCGAGGCCTTAATGCTAGTAATTAATCCAGGATCTAAATTATTAATCCCTCCTTCCTTATATTGACAAGCACTTCTTTTCTTCCCTCTGCATAACTGAACTGGACAGATCACTACAAACGACTGTAAGAGTAACTAATGGTGACTGAGGACTAAGACATTTACAAACTCAAGGCTGATTGCTAATGAAGTGAAGATATTCAGAGTCATACAATGACGCATTTCACAGTCACCAGTCTACAATGTCAATATGTAGGATTGATTCATGTGGTTTCCAGTTTTCCATCACTCTTTTATGTTGGTGTCAAACAATAAACATACAGGATTTGTTCCTTACTCAAAGTGACCCTGTATTTTTTCAGTCATCTTAACTATTTCACAATTCTTGAATTTCATGCTAGTTGATTGAACATGTGATGTTTGGAAATGTTGTCCACTGCTTAATAAGGCTGCTAAATACTAAGAGTAGGGAAATAATAAATGAAAACACTATGTAAGAGAGAAAAAACAGTAAGAATCCACAACAAAAGATAACAAATATTAGCAGCAGCAGTTGCACATGGGCAATAGATTGCACAGTGAATAAAGACATGAAAGGATTGTGAGTGTTTTTGTATTGTAACTGGAGGTCTCCTATAATAATGGACTTAGACCCTAGTATTAATATGCTGCAATGTGACTCGCAAAAAAATAAATAAACAGTAAATAAAGTGCATTTTTATAAGCATTAATATAATATATATAAGCAGTATTTAATGTTTTGCTGATTGAGATAAGTCTAGAAATATTCAGGTGGTTTTTGCAAGGAGATCCTTACAAGTTGGTACGTATTTGCCCAGATAAGCTGAGTGATGGAAAAGAAAATTACGCATGACATGAGGAACCAAACCTTCTCTATAATTAATGGCGCTTGGGTTCTTAAGCCTTGGACTGTTGTTGGAACAAGACCAAGGGACGTAGGAGAGATTTAAAAAACTACCGGCCCTGGTTATGAAAGTGTTTGGAGGCTAGTAATCTTGTTGGAAGCTCAGTGACAGTAGTGAGAAGTCGAGCCTGGTGCTTCTCACAGCTGAAACAGGACTACTCTGTCAGCTTATTAAAATTATCAATGGGAGAGGGAGGAGTCTGGGGACAGCTGGCTCTGCTCCCAATGGGATCCCCTCCCCACAAACACAACTGGTGAGGGTGGATAAAGGAGTGACAAGGCTCACAGAAACAAAAGGTAGGATCTTGCGTCACCACACACACACACACACACTACACAGCTGAGTGAGAGATTATGTAACAGCTCAGGGTCTTAAATATAGAGCGCCAGTTTCACTCAGTCACTCCCAGCTTCCTGCCTGGGAGAAAGGTTAAACCAACTGCACTGGACAAAAGGGTATATGAGTCAAATCAGAGTGTGTGATAAAGAAACCAACAAATAAATAATTGATTTATCACCGACTAAACATTCTCTTAAATAAACTAAAACTACCTGGCTTGAGAAAGCAACTTTGCTGTTGGCAAACAGTCATTTGTGTGTCATTTAGTGACTGCTACATGTAAGAAACTCTACATTTATTCTAAAAATCAACCATTAACACGACACAAACACAAAAACTATCTGAATAAACTATTATAAGAACACCACATGTATTCTGTCCTTGCTCTCAATCACATGATTTTAAGTCATAGTCCAGAGGCAAAAAGATTTTATGGTCAAAAAAATGATATGCAATGACAAAGAAAACTGCTTACTAATTACTTTCCTGAGCAAAGATTACAACTGATATTACAGGACTGATAACAGGAACATGATAGCTCCCAGTCTGTCAGTCTGTATAGAGTTCACAGATGGGGTTGGGTTCAGGGGGGCATTAAGTTGGTAGTACTAGAAGTTCTTCAGCTGTGGGTGACACAAGTTGATATGAGGGCTCATTAAGTGTGAGTAGTCTGTGCTGGGAGGTCAGTGGAGTAAGACAGTAGGTTAGGGTGACTGGAAGGAAGGTTACAGTCAGCACAGAGGGCATTTTACTTAATCACTGGCAGTGTTTCAGGTGCAGCCTTCAGGTGGGGGAATTATGACATACTGAGTTAACTATTAAAGCAATTCCCCCCATTTTATAATAATTTCCAATCACGCTAAGATGATTCATCTGAGATTACATGTGTTAACACTGCTGCTGGATGGCTGAATCCACCCTAAAAGACTCGCTGACACAGGGTTATGCAACTTTTTGCACATGCAAAAACATCTTCAGGACCTCGTTAAATGAGGTGCAGTCAGATAATGGGCTGAAATCTTAACGTGAAGGTCAACGGAGGTGGTGAAGAAACGCAAAGTTAAGAGGGGGAAGAGTTTACGAGCGAATACGGCGCTTGTAACCTATCAAAATAAAAACTAATTCCTCATTAGAAATACTAAAAGAAACGACACAGGCTCACGGTCCAGTCTCTCCTGGTTACAGACTCGGTGACAATACAAGGCCAACACAGACACCCACGGCTGCCATGCTAACGTTAGCGAGCCAACATGACACAAGTTCACACACACACAAAACAACGTTTAAGTAAGTAAAGCGGAGAAAAAAATAAATAAAAACCTCCTATTTTAACATTTTAAAAAATACCTCGCCACGCTAGCACCTCCACATTGTGACATACAAGGCCAACGCTTGCCGTTACGTCGTTAGCCTCCAGGAGCTAACCTCCCAACAGCTTTTGATAAAGTGGAAATCGAGGCCGGGTTTTATTTTATATTTTTAAAGTCCTCTTACCTTGGAATTGAGCAGTTTGGGTGCTAGCCTGCTGACCGACAGGAAGGACATTGTGTCTGTGTAAAAGTGTTATTTCCACTTATTCTTTACGACTCAGGAAGCCGCTGCCGGTGCACCGCGGAGCTGGTTGAAGGTGCCCCTCCGGAAAGCAGAAGGTTGAAGAGGGATTGTGGCCCGCAAGTAGCGCCACTGTTGATTGGACGATGGGCTGAGTCCGTGCGATGGCGTATATTGATTTGATTGGCTGGCGGGCCACTTGGGGTGCGCGCTGATTGGCCCTGTGTTTGTGACGGCAGCTGAGGGTCGGGTAAGCTTTATAAAGTCTCTGCACTCAATTATTGGGATATTGATTACAGTTGATGAAGAATCTGTTCCAGATACCCTTGTCTGGATAATTTAACAAATAATCTCCACTCTCTACACCAATCTTTATTTTTTCTTTATTCCTCTGTACAGTTTTTCCTGAAGGGACCCATTTTCTAGGATTTAAACTTATCACTCCTGGATTAAGTAACATATTTTAGGGAATTCTTTATACAAATCTCTGTCTGTATTATGTATTATATATAATTTTTTAACAATCATACACACTTAATAGGTTTCTTTTTTGGCAAATTCAGTGTTTTCTTGTCCCTGATGCTTGGTCATTATTCTGTTAGACAATTTACCAAACAATTACTAATAATACTTTACTTCACATTTACTTTTCTTCCCAGAAGTGAACCAGATGCTGAGATATAGGCCTACTGTATATTTTTTTTAAGTTTTCGTACACGCCTTAAAATCAAGAAGGCCTCACGACCCTCCTCCATGAAGCTTTGGCCACCCATAGTAGGGGTCCCGACCCCCAGGTTGGGAACCACAGGGTCAAAGGACATCTTTCATGTGGCTCTAAAACAATGGACTTTACTCCTAAAACTTCTCCACTACATCAAAATGTGGTATCAAGCTCAACAAGAAACATTAAAATAAAGACACTGCGACTTGGTTACCTGAATTTAATCCCAACTTCATTTCCAATTGAAAAAATATGCCTACTATTTTTGCCAGTGATCCTCAGCTGCATCTATATATACTCTTTTATGTCTTTAGAGTGACATTTTTGGCATTCAGTATCAGCATATGTTACTTACAATCAATCAGTGTTGGCAGGGACTATAAATGGATCTCTTCAAGACCTGATTTGAACCTATTAGTGGACATGATCTTTGCAGCCATTTACAGCTGTAATAGCGGACAATAATTGCTGCCAGTGTCACGCCAGGACTTCTGCTCAGATCAAAGTCAGTGTTTACCAAATGTTAGCACATGATTGGTAATTTTATTTCTTCACAATCATCCCTCCAGATAGCTGTTAGACTACAGCCCTGATGACTATTGAAGGAACCAAAGTACATTTTTGCTGTAAAACAAGAAGATCAAACTTTATTGTCCAGGATTGTTGGAAAAAAATAGTAGCCTGTTGTTTAGACTCAAGGGCATTTGTTTTTTTTAACCAACTGCATGCAGTTTACCAGTATGGTTTCGTTGATGGTCAAGCCCACTGTTCTCTACCTCTGTGGACTGTAATATAATGGCTCAACAGTTTGTCCAAAGAAATAATTTAATTCTGCAATACACAAGAAATGATTAAAATGCCGAGATGTATCAAAACAGAAACATACTGTACTTTCAAATACAGTACATAGATAGACCTACATATACGTTCTTGCAATCATTCTTGAATTAGAGCTTGTGGTGTAAATAGTCTCAGTTGCATACTCATTCTTGATCACATAATGCAAAGTAATGCTAATAAAACCAGTGGATAAAGTCCACAAAATGTGTTTGGCACATTCAGAATGATCCATATGTTTCATTACACTTTATGTAAGCCAGGAACACACTATACAAAAGACCTAAAATAACTCTTTACAATGACATCTTAAATACTGTGGAGAGTTTTGCCAGGACAGAGCCAGTAGGACCAGTTGGCGTTATCTTAAGCTACATTCACACTACTGGCACACACAACCAAAATCTGATTTATTTATTTTATGCTCATATATGACTTAGATCTGTTTTTTCATGACAGTGTAAACGGCACAAATCACATGCAATCTGATCTTTTCAATACTGATTTGGGCCACTTTCATATGTGGTCCAAATCAAATATAAGTCCAATTTTTTTTTTGCAATGCGACCTCAGTGTGAACGGTCAATTCATTTGACTTTTACGTCCCTCTGGATCTATGTTCCTCATGTGGGACACTTCAGGACTGTGACCTGTTCACACTGGAATCTGATATGGGCCACATTTAAAAAATAATGTGAACAGTTAAAAAAACTAAAAGAAAATCTGAACTGAGCACTTAGGCTTACAGTGTGAACGTAGCCTTAGAGTTTAGAATTAAAATATCTTGTATTGCTGTCCCAATTGTTTGAATTTGTATGACTGGAATCTACATTAATCTGAATGAGATCCTGTAGTCTTAGCTGGTTTATTTAGAGCTCTGTATAGAAAACCAGCAGTCATTAGTCTTCTCATAGCATTAATTAGGATTTTTAAAAAAGTCCTCCTAGTGTGTTCCCGGCTGTTGGCAGATTTTGCATTTTTAACCCTGTTGGGTGAGATTTAGACCAGCAAAACACAGAAGATGCAATGTAAACTAATCCACATCATGCAGCCATTACGACATGCATGTTTTAAAATCTTTGTAAACTTTTGGCAGAATCAGTAGCCTTCTAGTCCACATCATCTCAAGTGAATTCTGTAAACAAAGAGGGCCTCAAACATACAGTATAAGAGCAGAAATAATTGTGTGCAACAAGGTATAAGAGTACGTCAATTTTTCCAGAAGTTGTAGGAGGTGATCTGATGTGCTTGGTCCCCACTCCTGTGTTCTTGTGCCTGGTAATCCGACCCAAGGTAATGCATAAGATGGCATACAGTCCTAAGAGAGTCCTTTTTAGAAGAAGGGCAGGTGCTCTGGGCTCAGTTGTCTTCTTCCTCATCGTCCTCTACGGGATCTAGGAGGACGCTGTGCTTCAAGCAGGTTTGGAGGTAGTTCACCACTGTCCGCTGGAAGTGCTGGATGCTGCGCGGCTCTCTCAGGATGTGGCCCTCGTCTGGGTACAGCTGCAGTGAGTAGTTGGCTTCCACCTTCACCAGTCGGTTCAGGAGCTCAGCGCTGTGCTGAAAGTGTACCCTCGCTTTGGTCAAACACAGATATATTGGAATTAGTTTTAGAAATTATTATTAAAAGCAAGCAATTAAAAGCTAAGCAGCATAAAATTGAACAAAATCTCACCATCTGCAGTTCCATGCAGAATAAGGAAGTTCTCATCTTTCAGCTTGTTAACCTCCTCCAGCAAAGAGGCAGTCTGAAAAGATATACCATCACAGTGTGAGTACTTTATTAGGCACAACTACCTAGCTGAAACTAACGCAGCCTGACACAACAGCCCTGTAATAAATTCCACCTTCATGAAAATGTAATTGTTCAGTTTTTGTTTAAACTGTTTTAGAGAGGTGTTGATTAAACTCTATGGTCGTCTTGGAGGCTGTCGATTGTGGTGCAGTTGAAGTGTATTGCATTATACATAGAGGTGTTTCTGCTCTCAGTAATATAAATGGGGTGGACAAAATATCAGAAACATTTCTCAGTATAACAAAATATAATTCAGTTGTAAGTTTAATCAGCACCTCTCTAAAACAGTTTCAACAAAACCTGCACTTTATAACCATCATGGAGACTGGATTTATTGGAGGATTGTTGTATTAGACTGCACAAGTTTGGGGTAAGAAAGTTGCAGCTGAGTGTATATCCACAACAAAGTACACATATTCTTTACTCAAGCAGAAGTACAAATACTTCTGTAAAAAAAGACTAAAGTCAAAGTAGAAGTATTGACTTAACTTCTTTACTCAAGTAAAAGTGAAAAAGTACAGACTCTGAAATGTACACAAAAGTATAAGAGTAAAAAGTCCTCTCGTGGTTTCTCTGAAGGACATTTCTACCACCCGTTTCTGTGCAAAGCTAACTGAAAAGACAAATAGGGTCGAGTCTCTTCTCTTTTGTTTTACTACACAGCATTTGCAGTCAGGGTCTGGAGGCTCTAGAACAATCTGCCCGAGGAATTCGGAAGTATCTTTTTTACTTAAACCTAAATGTTTTTTCTTGTTTATTTGTTTTTTGTTTTAAATTGATGATTTAATAACTTGGGTTGAATTGTATTTTATTTTTTGTGAAGCACTTTATAATGTTGTTTTTAAAAGTTTTCTATAAATAAAGAACATTATTAGATTATTACTACGTTGTTTCTGGCTTTGTCATCATGTTACGTCATGTGTGATAGAAGCGTGTTGGGCAGGCGTACAATGACCAAAATAATAATAATAATAATGCTAATAAAAACCTTAAGTAACAAGCCTGTTTTGAAAATGTAGGGAGTAGAAAGTACACATATTTGTGTAGAAATGTAGGGGGTAAAAGTGAAAAGTAAAGTACAATAATAAAGTATTTGTACTTTGTTACTTCCCAAATCTGCATGTCAAAACCAAGTATTTACACCTAATAGCTTTAGAGCCCCACCGAGTATGCATGCTCCTCCTTTGCTGGAAGGCCAAGATACCTCTCTGAGAATGCAGCACCTGAAAAAAGAAGAATAACTTTTACTCTGATACGTGAACTGTGTCTCTATTTCATCACTATCTCCATGGCCTCAATGTTTGAATAATTAATGACATGTCTCAACTCACTATAAAGCCTGAAGTCAGTTATCGGTGCCACGACGGCTGTGCATTGAAAGAGCTTATCAGTGGCAGCTAACATCTTGAGAGTTAAATAACCACCAAATGCCTGTGGGGAGAAGCAGAAAAGTGCTAACAATCAAACCAATGGGGCTTCAGTTGTAGTACTGAGTTTCCAAATTTAAATGATGCTGTAACCTTGCCATAGAGGACCATCCGTCGATCGTCAATGTAAGGCAGTTGCATCAACAACCTGCGGAAATATCATAAAAATCCTGCTAGTTTACCAATTCACAGGCATTATTCTTACAGGGTCAGTTATATAGCCTTATGTAGTTGCATAACTGTACTGACTCTACAACTCCCAAGTAATCTTTGACTCTGAGTGAGCCAAGCTTGCGTGGATCTACAGCTGTGGTCTTCTGTCCACGACCAACCCCACTCCTGCCGTCCACCCAGGCCAAGGCCACATTGTGTGTGCCGGAGAGGACCTGAGGCCAGTCCAGGGCAAATTCCTCTGTCACTGACTGACTGCCAGGAACGCCATCTCTAAAGGGACAAGAGGAACAGGATCAGCTAGAACGGTGACAGTAGTAGGGCGTGGAAGATAGGGGAAAAGGCTTCGGGGTCATAGGTTGCCAAACAGGTGACATTAAATAGCTCTTAGCTATTGTTTAGCTTGTGATGCTTACACAATGATGAGGAGGGGGTGCAGGTTGGCCTCGTAACCCTGAGGTAGAGATAGTTTCAGGTGTAGATCTAAAGAAAGCAAATAGGGGTTGAAGAAGGTCAGCTGTCCATAGACATGTTGGGACTACTACTCCCTACTCCTACTACTAACATGAAATACATCAGAACCTCATGCAAGAATGGATCTTAAATATAAACAAAGCATGAACAAACGTGCACAACCAGTCTGAAAGAATACTTGGTGCTGGTCCTTGGGGGCAGGCATGACTCACACTAATTACCTAATCAGCAAATAGAAGAAATTACTGCTTTGGTTGGTGCTTAACTATATTTGTCCCCTTCAGTGTAGCCGGACCTCCATTCTCACTGCTTAATATAGTCTGACTGCTTGAGAGAAACACTGAAGGTGATCTGTAAGTGCTTTGTGACTCTATTTGTCTGGCCAGCATCCTTAATGTCAAACCATAAAATGCTTTCTTTGTTCTACCATGGTTGTCTGCTGGTATCGTCCTGAACACGGCCTCAGGGAGGCTCTTGTCCTCCAGAGCTTTAGATAGAGGGCTGTTATCCTCCAAGACGACGTATCCTACAGGAGATAAAACGCCAGTGTGACATATTTTTAATCCTTAAATTTGAAGACAGACACAGTAGCCCATCAGCTTTCCTTCATCATCATTGACCATCAGCTCTAACAGAGAGCAACAGACAGAGGGCAGTATTCACAAGCATGAAATTAATGAATCTACATTCTGGTGTGCTTGAAAATACCGCCCTCTGTAGGCAGTCAAAGGGAAACTGCAGACAGACCGTGTGTGCATGTGTGACAGTACATCTGTGTGCGTGTGTGTGTGTGTGTGTGTGTGTGTGTGTGTGTGTGTGTGTGAGTGATTAAACCATTAGTCAGACAAGCAGATGTAAAACTCACTGGAGGGGTCCTTTGTACTGTGAACTGTCACTTTAGGGATCCCTGGGCCTGGGGAATTTTTCAAAAGACAACATTATAAAACTAATTGTCTGAGCAGCGTAAAGCTTTCATATTTGTGTGTGTGTGTGTGGGTGTGTGTGTTAGTGTGTGTGTTACCTAAGCAGTAGAGGGTGAAATGGGTTTGATTGGGGCTGAATTCAGCCTTAAAGAAGCGACATCCATCTATGAGGTTACAGGAGATGCACCGGCGCTGAAACACTCCATCCAGGTCCACACTTGAGGGTTATTGACCAAAGAACAAAAAGACAGTCTTAAGTGGTTTGATTTGCTCCAGGAGAGGGTCAATTGATTTCTAAGATATTAAGGAAAAGTGTCAGTGTCTTGAGACAAACTATTCAGGCAGTTGACTTTTCAGAAACAAATGGGGTTCAATAAGGCTAGACATAAAAGCTATTATACTGATTGCTCTGTTACGTGGTGTCAAGTCTCTGAACGTCTCCTTTGCTCTCCACCGCTTACACATTTCATACAGGTTTAATCACAGACCACATTTAAACAACGTCCCTCCTCCATAATACTGTTCTACCTCCGAAAGCCCAAAGCTATGTAAGCTAATAAAAAGATATGAAACCTAGGAGGTTGATGAGGGAACAGACCAGTGTGTTTATCACAGTGGTGACAATACGTCTCAGTGACTCAGCAGCATAGAGGGCCCACGCTCATTAAGCACATTTTTTATAAATGTGTCAATGCAGCATTTGGCCTCAAGCATTTACAGCACAGATCCACGTATCAACACATCAGAGTGCAGTTACTCTTCTGAATGCTTTTCTAGCCATGCTAGCGACTTGACTCCATCGATAGAAATGGTGGTTTATGTTGCCCGAGGGATGAATTGTAGTAACTTTTGTGACGTTTTGTCTAGCGCCCACAATAAATAGATATATGCTGATTTAATCGCAAACAATCACACAAACATGACATTATTGTGGCACATGGCGTTGAATAAGTGGTATTAGAAATCAATAAATAGTTTTATTTCCAAATCTTCAGACATTTCCCAAAATACTTGTCTTTTTTTATTGAATTTGAGCCTATCACTTCGTCTAAAATGCGTCCATAATTGATAAATATATTATATGCATTCATTTACATATTTAACACCTTATTTTTTTTAATGAATCTGAATTAATGTGTTAAATTTGGCAGAAAAAGGGGGTGGCAGCTGGGGCGACCCATGCCATTCCTCTTGATCCCCCCTGCTGCTTGACTGTAAACTCTAATCTTACATTAATGACAAGACATGCTACATACAAATTATATATATATTATCTGTTTTCTGCATCTGCAATATTCATATTTGGTCAAGGTTAGGCCATATTTAACAGGGAAGCAAGCTTACCTGTAAAGGTGTCTGCTCTGTCTGGATTCTTCTGTGCTCAGGAAATATCTGATGAGGAGAAAAAATAACCACAGACACAGAAAGTTACTCATCACAGCCAATGAACTGCAGATCACCTTTGGGCATTTTCACTTCAACATTATTATTCTGGTTATTTATTATTCATGTCAAGAATCAATCTACACTTATTTACATATTCCTGCAAGTTAACAAAATCCGTGTATCACATTTAATTTGTGAAGCAGCAGTAATGATTTAAAACATCTGAGGAGTGGATGTACATCAAAATATGCTGCCTACTTCTACATCAATGTTAAAAGACTATTGTGAAACAAAAATGAACTGTTTGGAGGCAAAGAGCAGTATAAACCTGTGTGCCTTTGTACCGCAAACCACTGACTACATCTAAAATCGACTTTCCTTGATTCTCTGTGATGCTCAGACCTAAGTCAATCAGGTCGTGAGGGATTTCCGCCCCCAGCAGGATAAAGACAGATTTAAGCAATAATCTGCTCTGGTCAAGTGTAAGCAATCCTTTGTCATCTTCAGTGGCAATGCATTGCCACAAGCATAGTCAGGGTCAAAGCCATATCCTTTTAACCGAGATCAATGCTACATGTTAAAATAGCCCTTTTAGTTATTCTTTAAAACACAGTCTTATGTGTACAATCCAGCCAGAGCCTGACCCAGCGAATGAATTTACTCTCCAGTAGCCGACACATCTAGAATTTACTCTCAGCTTACAACAAGAAATTATTATTTTAATGATGGCCACTATTCTAGTCTACTCCTCTGTCACTTGTAGATTAATAGTAAGAAGCTGCAAGCTGTTAAAATCACTGAAGGGTGATTCAACTCGGCCTCACACAATGTGGGTCTCACATACATTTTTCCTGCCTTCTCCTCGAGGGCGCAGAGCAGGGTGACGTCCCAGCTCCCTGATGTCAAGAAGCGAGGAGGGACAGAGGGGATGGCAGGCTGCGTTAGACAGAGAAACAGGAAAGTAGAAGCAGACACACATACAGAATAAAAATAGGTGCAGCGATACAGCAAGTGTGTGTCAGAGGATGGGGAAAGAATGAAGGTTCATGAAGTTAAACCAAATGAGGCCACTGATGGCTACAGCGAGAGTTCGAAAAAATAATTTTTAAATCATTGTTTATTTTGACATGGGGACTGAAGTTAGGGAGACGCAGGAGCACAAACGTTGTATTTGATCCTAAGTCAGTAATTGTATGCATGAGCCCAAAGGTGTGAGACTAACCAACAACTATAAAACACATGCCCTTTTATTGGCAATTTCCCCTAAATGAAGAAATCGAGCCTCATTTCTTCAACAATTTTAACTTAATTCTTTATTGAGAATTAAGTATAAGAGGCCATTCTCGTCTGTATAGACTACGTTTCTAAAGAAATGTTTTATTTGCCCCACTGAGGATGAATAGCTTGTTAAATTGAAGTGAACTGAAATGAATTCATTGAATAATGTAAAGGGCAAAACACCATTAAAATAATGAAGAGTGAAATGCCTCCTTAGATAAAAGTGTTGTTAAGGTAATTAGGGAGAATACAAATGCGAAAAAACTGCTTCAATAATAAGAGAAGAGCAGGACATTGCAAGCAAATTGGACTTTAAGGTCTGTGACGCTGAAATCTGTAATCAAACTGTTTTATATGACCCTTGCTGAAATGTTAATGGCCAATTTTGTCCGAAACTATTCGAGGATGACACGAGGGAATGAAAGTTAACTGCCCTCAAACTGACCTGGGCTGAAAGACCGACAATGTGGTGAAACTCTCCACGAGCGCCCTGTTTTGCTGGCAGGATTGTATAAAACACAGAGCCGTCTGCTGAGAACAACGGCACATCCTGTTGAAAGAAAAGGCACGGAGTCAAAAGAAAGATGGTAGTGATAAATAGATGTAAACAGGCAGAAACATGAGCGATACATACCTGCCTTTGGTTTTGCATTATGTCCATTGCCATTTTGTGTTTCTGTTGATTTAAAATCACACAATATAAAGAAGTTTATTAGTCACGCCATTTAAAATGCACTTAAATCCACATCTGAAAGCTGATTTAAGTAGCATTGTATAAATAAAGCTTATTATGTGTATTAATTCTTAAATATAGCAATAATAAAATATTGGCAATGCATTACTACAATCTGTGAGGATTCACAGGAAGGGAACATGCAATAAAATACTGCAACACATCACTGAAAATTCTTCTCATGCAGCAAATGACCTTAAATATTAATCCAGCGAGTAGACATTTGAGAGCTTAAGGAAATCAATCCCAACTCCCAACACAGAGTAAAAGAAGCCAAAAATCTATTAAAGCTCTATATTGCAGCCGGGGCCGCTCGGATTACTAATGTGGAACGACTGATGACCACTCACCTCTGAGCATGCCCCTGTGGTGGCCTCGCACACGCAGAGCACTGATTGGTTCTGGGCACGATTCAGCCAACGAACTGCGAGGCGGGTGCTGCTGATCCAAGTCACCATGGAGATGTAGCTGTCTCTAAAGAGGCGATGCAGAAAATGATACACGGAGTTAGGATTGGAAAGTGGTGCAATGGAATGGAAAAGAAAGAAGCAGGGGGAGAGGTGATCCTTGGACGTGTGATCATTTCTGACAGATGGTGTCTAAAGTATTCATGATTTATTCTGTTTTTACATTCACAAAGACGTACTACCTGGCCCTGAGGGAGTCAGGAGGCATCATCTCCAGAGTGTGAGCCGGACCATACAAGTTCACCACAAACAGACTGACTGATGGGATACTTGAGCCAGCCTGTGAGTACGACAAGAAAATAAAAAAAGCTTTAAAAGATTAAATGAACTAAACAGAAATGTTAAAGATCCATTGTGTTATAATACCTATGGAGTATTTGACATACAGATCGAAGTGTAGCGCTCAATTCAGATTTATTTTGTTAGGCTGTTCACATTATTTTTTAAATGTGGACTATATCAGATTCCAGTGTGAACAGGTCCATGTTTCTACAGCAGCCCAGAAGAGACAATCCTAACACTGCTTCTAGATTTCTCACTTGTTTCACTGCCACTGTAGTTTCTCCTTCGCACTTGAAAGGGGAAGGTGAAGCGAGGGAGTTGTAATCTGCAAATACACTGCTAGATGACACTTAATCCAACATAACGATCCTTTAAATGTACATTTTGGCAAATATTTTTTAGCTAAACTAGTGGCAATGTCAAAGTCTGTTGGTCCACAACTTTGGTTCAAACTGTAATGTCTCAACTATTCTTCTTTGAGATTATTATTGACATTCATGGTTCCCAGAGAATGAATCCCAATGACTTTGGTGATCCCCTTATTTTTTCTCTAGCGCCACGATGAGGTTGACTGGTAATTGGATGGATTGCCATGACATTTGGTTCAGACACTCATGTTCCCATCAGGATTAATTGTAATACTTTGGTTTCTGACCAAATACCTGCAAAAGTACAGTCATAAAGTGAAGATGGTAAACATTACACCTGCTAGACGGCAGAAGCATGCTGACATTAGCATTCAGCTCCAAGCACCCCCTGAGCCTGAGTACAGCTTACTGAGCCGCTAGTCTGGCTATAGACTTTTGTTCATATCCATTTTTTACCTTGGGGTAAGGGAAAGAGAACATTGGACGGGTAGAGACCACCTAAGAAGTGAGGTATTTCCATCACAGGTGTGGCAGAGTTGTTGATGGTGAGGTATGCCAGCCGTGCCCCATCCATAGACCACCAGTGGGCAACATATGTCAAGAGCACTTCCTCTGTTTTAAAACACAATGTAAGTTGTTACTGTCAAGCTCAACACATACACTTGTTACTCACGATCATTGGTGTCAACTTGGTTTTACAGATTTGTCCCTCTATGGTCGAAGTGGGAAACATTTCTAGTGGAAGCTGGAATATATTATACCTTCATAAGTCCAGTCCGAGAGCCCGTTCACCACATTCTGCTCCAGGTCAGCGGTTGTGAGACGTAAAGGTTTGCTGGTCACACTCGGCTTGTAGTAGATATCGCCGTCAAACACATAGGCCTGGCATGAGTAGCACAGAGAGACAGTGCCAATCCATTATCAAAGACAGTACAGTTGCAGGCTTCATCGCTGGCTGCCTGAATCGTGCGTCGGACGCCGTCCAAGACTAAATGAATCATCGGCCAGCACACACACACACACACACACACACACACACACACACACAAGTGAGAGCCAATACATCTTTGCTTGCCAGTTAATATGCTGCAGATGAGCACCAACATAGCAGCAAGAGCCAATTACATTACAGGGAAGGTATATGAATTACATTATGAGCGTAAAACAACTCCATTATAGCAACACGGTCACTGCAATAACCTCTAGGCTTCAGTTCATCTCATAATGACAAAGACGTTATTCCACTGACATTATCACTATAAAAACGATGTCAAACGGAGGCTCCATTCATAAATAGACTATCATTATAGACTGTCTAATCTTCGTAGTATATCCTCATATAAATGGGTATAGTTGGTGCAGATCTCAGGTGAAACACTGATCAGGTAAATGAGTGCCTGGCTTACCAGCTGGTTCCCCTGAGGTCCCCAGGAAGCGTAATGTATCACTGCCCTCTCACTCTCTGGAGGGTTAAGCTCCAGCAGATCCCTGGAACACACACAAAAAACGCAAACATAAGCCCTCCGTTATGGACGAGCATCCTGTTGAAAGCCCTCAGAGGTCCATCCATGCCCGGGCCTTGAGCTCTGCTCGAGGAAGAGATGCTGTACTGTGAGGACAAAAGAGCAAGATGCAGAGAAGGAAAACAAAACAGAGAACGGGGTTGGTTCATGCAAGAGTGCAATAATTTCTTTTTCCATATTTCTAGCCGTTTTTTCTTCCTCAGGACAAGCAAACATTTTCCTCCAAGGCATACTCAGGCAAATATCGAATCTGAAGGTCCTCTTGAAATCCTTTTAAGAACCATTCCTCTGAGTTTTCCCACTGATATAATGCTGAATATGAATCTCAGGCAGTGAAATCTGGAGTACAGTACAATGCTCACGTTGCGATATGGAACCTGGAAAGAACACTGACGAATGAATGCATGGCTGACAGAAACATGAGGTTCTGATTCGATGAAACACACTTGGGGGGACGTTTTTCAATCCGCAGGTCTGCTTGCATTGGTAACGCTCATGCCCAGTGCAGCCCATGCATTAGCATTCATGATTCTACCTACCCATTAGCCACAGTGTAGATAGCATAGGAGGCTGTGAAGGACTGAGAGAACACCTGAAAGAGGTAGAGGATATCATGCACACAGGAGTGCCACACACATATTTTAGTGCTCACACATGCTCATACACATGTATAAAGAAAGTTAAATGCAAATGAAACAAAGGTTATGAAGGACACTGCCAAGGCCAACCCTAAAATTAAAGCAATTAGCAACTGGAAGCTCTGTTTGCATTCACTAATTTCATCTGAAATCACTGCAAAGCAGAGCTACAAGTAGCGTATTGCTGTTATCAAAGGGCAGCATAAAAACATTATTCTACAAAATTAGAAAGGGACGTGTTCAAGGAAGCCTAAAATATTGTATTAATAATAGTTTAATGCAATTGAATGTTATTCTCTCGCCTAAAAAAGATGTAGTGGCAAAGTGCTGCACACTGTAAGTATCTGTATGTGAGGTAATTTCACATTGATTTTAATATTGCTTTGATTGATCAGTCATAGCTTAGTATTGTAGATGTAATTTATTAGCACCACTTACAGCCATTTTCTCCATATTACATCATTATTGTATAATATCTGAATAACAGGAATTTTAATTATGGAGACCCTTAAAGGAGAGTAAAAGAGAAGACAAAAGACATTAAATGTGAAAGGAAAGTACAGAAACTAAGACGGACACTCTTATGAAACAGCATCATTACAGCTAATATTCTTCTCACTGAGATCTATTGTGGCTGGCAACTCTGTCACGACCCTGACACAAGCATCAGAAGCTCAATGATTAATTAGATTAACATGCTGAAGAACACTAAGAGACCAGAATCAATGAATGCATGGATGTGTATGTGTTACCCGCGATTGATCACAGCCTTACCTGATGAATTCTAAGTAATATATTGATTTGTACCATTCTTTTTTTTCCTCAAGCAGGCTATTTGCCCTCTGGCCTTTAACAGCCCGAGCCTCCTGGAAAAAACAGTCCCTAACAAAATTAAATGTCACATGCTCTATACAGCACACTTAGCAATGAAATTGGATTTCTCCTCTGTGTTGTTTGTCTGTTGTTTTTTGAAAATTCATGGATGAAGTGACGCAGAGGTAAAGCTGTAAGAATAAAGGAGTGGAAATAAATTCTAAGGTTATCTAAATGAAATTGAAATCTGATTGCGGTGTAAAGTCTGAGCAAGAGTGGCAACAGGGCGAACGGGAAAAAGAGCTGCGTTACAACAGAAAACGACGGCGAGAACAGGAAGGGGCAGGAATGAATTGGTGGAACACTAAAGGAAAAAGTAAGAGAGGGATAGAGAGAAAGAAACAAAGACAGGAAGGGAGGAAAGGATGCAGAGAGGGGAGAGGCAGTGGCTGACAGCCGACGGGAGCTCGACACACAACAAGGACCGTTCTTGTGTTAGAGGGAGTATCACTCTTTGAGACCAAGGGGGGCAGCATTGCCATGAGCACCATGTTCAATCAGCTGTTTATGATTTGTTAAGGAGCCCGGAGATCCTACCCATGATTTAACATTATGAAACCGGTGGCAGAGGCTGTACGTTATTGTGGTCTGTGTGATAAACAGACAGAGACAGTGAGAGCTACTGTCTCCGAGAGGCAGAGTGAATTCTAATGTGGCTGCCAGAACCGTATCATAAATCCTCCAGATCGCTCTGCTCCTCACCCCCTGTTACTTCCCACCCCCTCTCCCCAATCCATGTCCCCAAAGGGGATGGGGGCACAACGCACAGATTAAACATTGAGAAGATGGCGTGGGATAATGGGACAAAGGAAATATATAGAGATTACAACATCCTTTGCATGAACATAGATACTGGGATACAGAGATAATAGCATCCTTCCATCAAAACATTGTTCCTGCATCACAAGCGTTTCTTTGCAGCCCCACAATGCGCTGCCTTTGATACCAGCACCCATCAGCGTTTGCTGCAGAGTGCAGACACGACTCCCTTGGCATGTTATTTGTCCCTAAACTGCTCTGTCTTGGCAGGTACCGGTCCATTTGCCTCTGCTCATCAATCCCAGAGACCTCCATCTCCTCTAGATTATTTCCCCATCACTCTTTGAAAAATATGTAGGTCTTCTCGTTCCTTGCACACAAACCTGTTTAATTCAAACAAGCTTTGAGGAAAGACATTTTCCTCTAGGAGATCTGCTTTCTCTTGTTCCTATGTGGCCAAATCCCTAACTCACTATGTATACTCTCTTATCAAAATCCATTTATTTTCACCCACCAGGCACAAAGCCCTCCCTAAAGCCTCCAGAGCTAATACAAAACCCAGAGAAGCCTTTTAACTTTACCCACAGCCTGCTCATCCATTTCTCTGTACTGCAGCTTTCTTCTTTTAGTATCTCTGTCATTCTTTGATAACCATTCTGATTGATTTCAACTGGGCAGTGTATCTAAGGGCAAATGGTGCATAACCCATCCCGCCCCCCTCCATTGCAAGTGGCTTTCCCCACTGCTCTCTCTGTTTTTTATCTCTCGTTCCCTGCCACTCTCAGCAGCGTGCCGCTCCTCTTCCAAACAGCAAAGCTGGTGCCTGGCACAAACTGCTTCAGTCAGCACAAATCCCCCCCAGAGACAGACAGAAGAAAGTGAGAGAGAGTGAGGAAGATGACGTGGGCGAGAGAAGGAGGGAACTAGAAAGAAGGGGAGAGTGGCGGAATAGCCCCCAGGCACAAAAACATGGCAACCATCCTCACACATACATCACATATCCATTTTTTAATATACAAACGACTTCAGGTGGCGTGCCCACTGTCCCTGATTTCTTCTAGTGTGAATACACACGGAGCATACAGATGAGAATAGACCATTCCTGCTGACATCAAAGGAAGTATGCTAATGACATGGCAGGAATCAACCAAAGCAACCCACAAACTGGGCTAAAGATCTGAGCCCTTTTCTCCACAGAGATATCTGAAAACTGATTGGACGTATGTTAACCGCTCAATAATTCAGTTACAATGGATGCACTGTATTTATGATGAATGCTGTAACACAGCAACAGGCTCATTCCTTCTCAACCCCCTACACACATAGAAAATATGATACGCGGTGATTTAAGCAAGAGTAGATCTCTAAAGGAAACCCAGAGAGATAGAAGAGACTGGGAGTTGAGAGTGCAAGAGAGCAGCAAAATCTGCTTTCAGATGTTTAATAAAAATATGGGGAAAATGTGCTGAGGGCTTTCATTTCCTCCTAATTCTGTTTTCTCCCCTCACCGATTACTTGCACATTACACAACTCGCCTGCCCTTTGAGGAACGACTCAACTGTTTATTAATGATGCGGGTATTTGCAGAGTGAGACGGGCGGCGGCGGGGTGGTGGAGGCACCAAGCTATGTGGTGTTTAAATAAAAGGAGCAAAAGGTCTGTGTTTTGTGTCTACCTCAACACTTATCTGAAACCACCTGCGATTGTGATTCTCGTCGGCTTCTCATTAAAATTCTCCACTGAACTAGCACGGCGATTTCATTACAGCAGTTCCAACTTTCCTCTTCGTCTCCTTGATCTTCCCTTCCCCCCCGCGCTATCCACTTCACACTGATCACTGACTCTAAGCTTTCCTCAATCCCCTGCACCTTCCACCACTAGCCAGTTTAAATATTCAACTCCCCATATGTTATCCCAGTCATTTGGCGGGCCGTGTTGTAGAGCTAAAGACTGCTGCAGTAGCAGAATCAGCACACACACACAAACACACACACCTTCTCCTCAACCTCCTCTCTGTTGTTTCTTTGGAGCTCTTATTAGGATGCATGTCACTGTTGTTTCGCAGACACTAGTGGCCTGCCAGACATGTGGAGGTGTGTGAGCGGTAACAGCTTGTCTTTGATATTCGTGGATAATTTATGGCCCTGGATGTATTCTGGAGCTCAACGCTGCCTTTCTGGAATAAATGAATGCCAAGTCAACTTGGCACTCAAAGAAAACTTACCGGTCGAATGTTATACGCCAAGAGGACAAACCTCTTATCTGCAGACACTTGGAATTTAGTAGTGGTCAGGTCCTGTAGAAAAGAAAAGGAGGAAACATGTCAGGAGCTTCCATCTGTTTCCCTGCAGATAAAATGGGTCAGGGTATGAATGTAACTTCTTTGTTTCTGTTACTGACAAACTGTATAGTCTGACATCTGGAGTTCCTCAAGAGTTAATCCTGGGATCTATTCTCCCTTTACACGACTCCTTTAGGGCACATTATCTCTGCATCTCTTATCACTGCTATGCTGATGAACTGCAGCTTTATGTATTTGTGAAGCCTGGGGAGCCTTCAAATCTGGTTGTTTTATATAATTGTCTTAAATCTGTAATAATTGTTTTATTTGGCCACGTGATGCAGTGGAAACAATCTGAGAACACGGCACTGACATATCATCACATTTAAAAGTTGAACTAGACACTGGGCAAGTCCAATATTCACTCTCTTTTAGCTTGTTTTTGGCCTCTGCCAATTTGACCAACTCCTTAGGGAAATATCTGGCTCTTTTGCTGCTAAATGTTCCATTATGTTCACCAGCTAGTCACAAACTGTGTCTCTGTGCTGAGCAGGTAGTGTACAGTGTGTATTTAGAGCTCTTTAACTGATAACAGCTGCCTGCTGCAGCTGAAAACGATGCTTAGATGAGGGGAGCCAACCAAAACGGTAAAGTTGCGGGCCAGACAGCTAAACAATGAGGTAAAACTCTTCAGTTGAATAGTCCTCTTAGTTTCAATTAAGAAACAGATTACACCCCTTTTTATCTTTCCACCAGCTTGAACAAATCTGCCATTCTTTTGTCTCATTATGTCTCCACTATTGTAATGCATCATATTGTTGTTTAAGCCAAGAAGCTCTAGCATAATTACAAATAATTAAAAATTCTGCTGCATATTTGCAAACTAAAACTCCTTCTCATCTACTGACGAGGCTTTATTTGAATCCACCATACATTAGTGAGCGGCTGATAGGTCCACTAGGACACTCTGGTCATTTAAGACATGTGGTGAAGGAGCTTTTGCTGCCTCTCTCTGGGGATCAGATCAGTATTGTGTATAACAATATTGGCACCATGTTTTCCATTGTTCTATTTGCCAAAAGTGAACATGACTTGCCTACCAAGCAACACATTAAAAATGACGACGTTTGTCCTGGTATGAAAGCAGACCTTGCCTTTTTAGTGACATGTGTTAATCATGTAGTGAAAAGAGCTAAAACTCTGTTCAGTGTTATAAATCTCATCTCAAAACCTGATTATGCTCAAAAGGCATTTTATGAAAGGTTTCTTGCCCCAATTTGTTCCTATTATTCAATGTGTTTTGCTTGTCTTTGATTTAAATATTTCTACAGATGCTTTTTATCATCTTTTTTTGTAACTCTGAATCACTTTGTAACTCTGCTTTTGAGAGAAGAGCTACACACAAAAAAGTTTGACTTACTTAATGTAAATTTTAATCTCAAAAGTTACCATCTCCCCCTAGGGATTCGTACATTAGATAGAATTACAGAAGCCTGTATACAATTTATGATGACAAAATGTCTGATACAAAATGTGAATGTCAGTGTTTGACAATATACTTAGCTAAAATTGTATCAGCAATTCATTTATTCAGGCAAATCCCCATGTGTGTCTTGGTATTCACACAAGAAAATATATTTTTCTAGAATTAGCTACAGCAGCAGAGATAACAAACCATATCACAACGCCAAAGAGAGACTTCTTCTCAACCTGACAACACAACCCCTTCTCTAAGCTCCTCGCTGATGACCCATATAAGTCTGTCAGTGTCGTGCAGAGGCGGTGTTCAAAATGATACCCTTGCTTGGAAAATTCTCTTTGAAGGCACATGTTGAGGGCTCACAGAGCAGCCAGATTGGGGGGAAATGAGCTGATACTGTCATTCTGCCAAATCTTTTTCTGTTCAGCTGTGGGATGTGGAACAGTGGGAATCTACAGCTTCTCTTTCTCAATCTGGAGGCACCCCCTCTCCTTTGGCCAGTCAATTTAACCAGCTGTCTGTGGATATGAGCCAATCAATACTGAAATCTGTCCTCTGTTCTCATAAGCTGTAACTCACCAGGGAGCTGTTGTCCAGGAGAGTCGAGGTGAGGTTGCTGTTGAGGCTGAACGACAGGACATGTCCTTCTCTGGTGCGGAGGGCCACTTCGTTTTCTGGCAGGGTTAAGACAGTTCAGGGAAGAGGATCCTTTGTTATTAGTGACGACTTAAACCCACAGAGGCAGAGACGGTTGCAAGGTCTGCAAACCCTGTGGCTCGATTTCAGGTGAGATCATTAAAGTGATTTTAAACTGCGATGAGCACTTTGTCAGTCAGGGGTAATTTGTGAGTCAGAACAGGGATCCTTACCGTTCAACCATGCCACAGAGGGGTCATGAACTTTAAAGTCTTCACTCTCCAGGTCCTCCATAGTGAGATGGGAACGGAGTAACAAGTGCGATTCATCTTTAGAGGAGAGGAGACAGCGTTAATTAGTTCATCAAAAAGTCTGTCCTGTTTAGAGGAAAGCAGAGTCTGACCTATTTCTGCTTCGGTCTTGGATTCATTATGTGCATTTTGAAAATCGCTGTTGTTTGAAACATTTGCAACCCACATTATGCCTCCCTTTGAAGCAGATGTTCAACTTTTTAGGAAATATTTGGTTTCTGGCAGAGAGTTAAATGATACCACTGGATACCTCTCATATCGGTACATTAAAAGGTACAGCTATAGCAGCACCTCTATAGACTACCAATTACCACATTATATCTTGTTTGTTTAATCTGTAAAACAGAAGTGTAAGAACCACAATTTACTGTTTTACGGGGCATATTAAGGAGAACGGTTACATCTATTTTCCAACTATTTTGATGATTAACCATTTGCCAACCAAGCATGGGGAGAAAACTGCAGAGACAGATAACAGGGAATCTCTTATCACCTTGTTTGCAAGCAGTTTTAGCATGCACTTTTGTGCAGCCACCAGGGCAAAGAAGATTAGCCTGATCATCATGAAAATGGAGAAATATGGCCGGATATATGCTCCCATTAAGCTTTGTGGAAGGAGAAGGCTTCTGTGAGGTGATGCCATTTGTTGGGCCGCCTCCATAAAGTGGTGAATGGCTGTTATTATTTTGTGGTTTTTGTACAGGTAAAACAAAAAAGACATAACGTCTTAATTAGAGAGCTTTAGAGGTGCTGGTAGAAGGATATTACTTTAGGACAGAGCCAGGCTAGTGGGTTCCCCCTGTTTCCAGTCTTTGTGCTAAGCTAAGCTAAACAGTAGCTGGCAGTAGCTTCATATAAACCCTACAGACATCTCAGTTTACTCTACACCACAAAGCGAACAAGCCTTATTTCCAAAATGTCAAACTACTCCTTTAATTCCCCACAACTCCTCTCTCTACTTTGTTGCTTTTTACTCTTCCAAACAGCTCTTCTTACCAGGCGAGAGGAGGATGACGGAGAGAATGACCAGAGACATAACAGCCACAATCACCACCATGGCAATTCCTATGCCCTTCCAGTTCCGCGGGGGACCGTCTGAACTCCCCAGGTCCTGATATGATGAGAACACACACAAACACAATGCTGAATGCGGGCACAGCTAAGGAGAAGGACATTAGTGCTGCCTCATTTCCATAGTCTCACAGAAATTTCTCCCCGACAGGCATATTAGTACAGTGAGCCTCAGAGGAATTGAGACCAGTCTCCTGCATCACACAGACCTAGCTGAATTACACTAATTTTCCAAATGAAAATGGCATGAAATTGTTGCATATAAGAGACTTTAATTCCAGCAGTAGTTTTGGCCCACACCATCATTTTTCTTCACCATCGCCTCATTTCACCTGTTACATGACTGATGAGCCATGTGGTTTGCTAAAGAACAGGGGGGTGGGTGAAGTTACCATGAAATGTGTAGTGCCTGAAATCACAATGTGCCTTTATAGGAAAATGTTACCTACTTCATCTCCTTTGGTGGATCAGGATTTATTCAACAGCCTGTTAACGAGGCAATAAAAATAAGAAGTAGATGGGACTATATAACTATACAGTGAATCATAGAGCAAAACTTCAAGTTTAGCCTCAAGTCCTTGTATACCCTCCGTATGCGATCAGGGGGAACTGATCGAATAGGCCGGCATCAGAATCAGTCACAATTAAACACAATTGTGTGCTGTTCCCAGGCTGCGCTCCACTCCCTCATAATGAGTGGCTGGCACCTCTGGAGCCACATGGCTGCTGGAGTGTGAGAGTTCAATCATAGAGCTGCTATAAAATTCAGCCATCATTATGGCTGACCACCCCTTTGGCTTAACTCTCACTGCCTCGCCTGTCCCCGATCACCTTCTTCTAGGCCAGGGGCAGGCAGGCAGGCGGAAGGAGGGCATCTACGTGGTTCACTGGACGACAGATTGCTGCTCCTCCGTGCTCCCGGGGAGACACCAGCTGTCCCTAAGTCTGTGCTTTTGGCCACACTAGCCTTAAAGCCCCCACCTAGCACTTCCTTTCCACAAACATACAGTTATTTACCTCCCTTGACCATCTGACTTACAGCCCCTGGCTCATGGCGTATTAAAGTGCTGAAAACAGACAATGTACTAACATAACAGGGGTCAAAATGTCTTAAAAACCCAATTTCATAAAATGGAGGAAAAAAAAGAATTCTGTAGGAACTGAAGATTAAAGGTCAATGCAGTTGAACCAGAAGTAGTGGGGTTTCTCGTCAGGATAAAAGTCCTCGATACACATTTATTTTTAACTTCTCTTTTAAGAATTTGTTTCAGAAATGTTCACCCTTTATTGTAAGCAAACAGAGTTACTTTAATCCCGAGATGACCTACACGGTCTGCTCAATCTCCACCGGTTGCCAGCACAGAACTCCTGCCAAGGTCTCATCTTTAATAGATCTCCAGGCTCCTGCAGTATCATAACATGTTCAAATTAAAACCACTACCGGTTGCACCTGCAGGGACAACTTTTAAGTGATGTCTGAGCACGCCAGAGCTGGGTGATTGATGTCCAAAGCTCTGTATCTACTGGCCTTTCTTACACTCTGTTTTATCTCATTCGCCTGCCCTCTCGGCACACAATATCTCAGTGAACCACCATTATCCTTCCATCAGATAAAGAAGCCTACAGTAGTCGATGAAGGCTTTTTTGAGTATACAGTAAATACTGAATAATACTGCATCTTCAGCACTTTCTGTTGGACTGAACTGTTATACATTCGAAAAACTGAGAACTGAATCTCCTTGGCAATACGAACTGGGGGTATGTTGTATAAAAACTATGAATAGCAATGGTTAAGTGTTATGGTTACATATCATAAAACAAATTATAAGGAATTACATAGTGGTTCCAGGATCTCATAGTAGAAAGGAACATTATAAATCAAATTCCTCCACTTGACTGATTCCATCACACTGTGTTTTCATTTCCAAGTCCTCCCTCTAATTACTGTGTGCAACATGAGAGCTGAAACATCCTCTTAATGGAATGCACAGCTCCTCTCATTCCCCTGAGCCCGATATAAGACCGTACTTCCAATTAAGGTCGCATCGTTGTTAAGACAGACCGGGAGAATCCCTCATTTGGGGCGAATAAGTAGTTTTGTCACACTTGCAAATGAGGTACAGATGCGCTAAGCAGAATCCCCAGAGTGAACACCGACAATGCTGCTGGTGCCGACTGGCTGCTGGTCACAATGCATGAGGGAATCTAATGCAGCACAAACTGCTGGCACAGGTGAACCGACAAGGAGATGCGCAGCATGACAGACTTGGCTTATTTCAGTCAGGGACCTTGATGGACAAGCAAATATATCTTGGAGCAGATTTTTCTGCTGAGCCACATCAAAAATGAATCACACATAGACCTTTTCTAAGTGGGCCATCTGTTTTATTCAGCCTGCATGATCCCACGGGAGTTGGAGAAGAGATCCATGAGGTGTCAGTCAAACACCAAAGGGTGAGTGAATGCAAATCAAAGGTCTTTATGTTTATGGATAGCTCTCCTGAAGGAATCCCCTTGAGAGGATTTTTTTTGGCAAACCATGCAGAATTGCATTAGAGGAGAGAGAGAGCTCTTGTGTTTGCCAGTGGAGCTAAGGGAATTTTCACTCAACCAAATGAGAGAATCGATAAGTGTACAGTTGTACAAGGTCCAGAGGGAAAAAATTAATAGTGGGAATACAGCCATAAAGGAGACTTTTAGATAGACGCCCTCCTGTTGATCACTGGTTCTTGCAAAGTATGACACCCCCAACACCTATTCTGACCTTTCTGTCATTTCAACTTAAAAATACTTGGGAACCGTTTATTAAACTGCACACAAACTGACTGCAGCTAACTGGCTCCTTTTTTTCCTCAGAGCACTGTACACACAATCAAACTATTCCCACTGTATTGATTGAGTTTGCACACTAAAAAAGCAAGCCACACCACACAATTATTCACTCTGCAACACAACTAGGTTGAGCAGAATCCAGGCGGTGCTAAGAAATCATAAATTAGGCTCAGGAGACCTCCTTAACTCTATCTTCTCTTTCTTTGAGGCATGGAGAATCTGACAGTAAATTACATGCAGAGGAATGAGGGAACCAATGCAGGCTGTTTTGGGATCGGGTTCTGGATTTTAAACCCCCCTTTAACATCGGGCAATGATGTTTATTACTCACATGACATTGGCTGAGCCATCAATGAAATAACCACCACCATAAAAAGGGTTGAGATCTATTGGCAGACACATACAGCATTCACTATAGCCTATATGCTCCTGATTATAACGATTCACTGTAATGGCTCACAAGGGAAAGCTGTAGATTAGCAAGTAACCCACGTATGTATTACCATGTCAATATCTCTCACTGCCTCTTTTAAAATAAAGGTCATCATCAGAGCAGGCTGTAACTTTAGCGTGTTTGGAATAAATAGTAACCAATGTGCTGTAGTAATGAGATACTACAGCTCAATATTGATTCATATCTTGGCTTTGTCTTTCATCACATCCAGAGGAATTTCTGTGCTCCTACTCACTGCGCCACTGTTTCTCCCTTTGCGTTTCTTATCTTAAAAAAAGCAGTAGGTGGCATAGACACCATATGGGACTAACTGGGCTGATTTTTTTGCCCTCGAGGCTATTGCCAGATAATGCAGCACAAGCCTTTTGCGAAATGAAAGACCTGCCGCTTGAGCCTATACTGCTGCAAGGCTGCCCTACTGTCTTATTCTTTTCATGCTTCCCATCACGCATAAGAAAATTACTGTACAAAAGGGTCCTGTATGAGGGAGCTTTTTCTCAGCGTGTCCAGCCACTCACAGGAACCGAGTTCTTGCCTGAGGAAACAAGCAGCATCAGTAATAAAACACGTGTGGGAGAGCTGTCGGTGACATGATATATAGTTATAGTAAAATATGAGAAAGAATGTGTCATTTTTCACTGGGTTGAGACAGAAATACTCTATCAGTAAATAATATGCTTGTAATATGCTCACGGTATACACAATAAGAATACACTGTGTCATAATGTCACATTATCAGTGTTGATGATAAATGTTAAAAGAATGCCGCCTTTGAAAAAACTAATTAAATCACTTATATTCGACATTAATGCTTGGGATTAACTGAACCAGAACCAAAGCATTATGTTTTTCCGGCATGAAATTGGGATATTGCTTAAGTATTTGGATATGACAAAAAGCAGTATTACAACTCATTTACATCAACTCCTTAATGCTCTTTGCTCCTTCTGTATCATGGTGTGTCTAATATTGTGACACGCAAACATATGAGTCAAGCAGAAACCCACATTATCCCTTAAACCATTGCGTCTTTTCACCAACACGCAAAGGCAAAAATGACAATATATAACACAGGTTTGCCTCATTAATTGCTTTGGTATGTAAAACATATTGATTAAAGACCGTAGGCATGAAACGTTGCGACATTCGGAGGTAATGGATTGTCAATAAACCCTGCTGCTTTGTGTGGCCCTCTCAAGGAGACAACAATGCTGCAAGATTATCACACAGATGCTTCCCACAGGTTCGATCACATTAGTATGTGAGTAAAAGCACTAAAGGTTGGTGTAATGTCAAACATCACTATGCTCATACCACATACCAATTAGATGTAATTTAACTAAATAATTGACCTGCTCCTCTATCTCACAAACACTTTCTCCACCAGGCCAGCTGTGTACTAATGATATCATGATTGAAGCTCTTTTCCACGAAGGGTGACAGTTTGATGAGACCTGTTAATTAGTTGACTTGGCAAGGGTTTAAATTGTTACACTGCACTGTAAAAAAAAACAGATTAACCAGAGGACATTATAATTCCCCCCCCAGACAATGACTGATGCAGCATGAGAAAGTTTTATTCAAAGAAAGAAACAATGCATATTTGTGATTCCGTATATATTAGTCATGTAAATCCCATTGAAATAAAAATGTAAAACCAGTGACATGACTAATCTGATGCAATAATTTATCACCATCATTTATATTACATTAAACCGCTGATAAATTCTACACACTTTAAGATGTTAAAAGCATTAGTGAATCTTTAATTCACGTAGTGTATAATTTATGTAATCTCCATGTAATACATGAAAGTGTTTGCTCATAAGTTGCTTCTGACACATAAACAGAAGCGAACTGTCTTTGAAATGAACCATAAAAAGTCACACTGGAGCTGATGTGCATGTTACAATTGAACGGGAGGGGTGCATAAATACTCATTTACAGAGCATTAAGGGTATTTTAACTAAGTGCAGTGTGTGTGTGAGGAAAAAACAGAAGATGTTTGTTCATAGTCTTTGTTCATTGACAGTATACCAACCCAGCAGAGGGATAATCAATCATACAGTGCAGGCTGCAGGTTTGAGCCCCATTGTCACTGTGCAGGTGCAGGCTGGAAGGGACAGTCTGCTGGGACAAATTCTTACATCTGTAACAGTAGACTGCAGATATTATGCTATAAAAGTCTGCATGGGACAGAAAGACAATAAGAGTGAGGTGCGCTGGACGTCGTGTAACCACACCAGCCTGCACCGCAGTACACAGAGTCAAAGCCTGTTCAGGAGATTGATATTGCAGTCTGAATGGGTGAAATGACTAAAACACTAATCGATAGTCATCATATTGTGGTCATACATGAGGAATCCCCCGCTGCGCTCAGTGAATCTCCCCTAACAGAGCAGAAACACACACCCACACACACACACACACACATACACATACACACACACACACTCAGTGCTCTGAATGTGAAGAAAAACTAAGTATACAGATAAAACAATAAAATAAAAAAACCACACACATACCAGCTCCGTGGTCATGTTTTGTTGAGTTGTGGCAATCATTGTAATCCCCAACAAGCTGTGCTGCTTCTGTAGCCTCAAAACCCGCCGAGCTGCTGCACTGTTGTCTTGCGGAGCTTTTTCTGCATGCACTGCTTCTTGCAAGTTTGTCCTCACAGGGTTGGTGGTCTCTCTCTCTCTCTCTCTCTCTCTCTCTCTCTCTCTCTCCCCCCTCGTTCACCCATTCGCCTATTTCCAATCTGCTTAGAATATTGATTGGCTCAGAAATTAATCATGACAGGAGGTTGGGTGCATAGCTGTACTATCATGCGACTAAAGCTGTTTCAGCATTCCTACAGACTATCAACACGGAGTAATTAATAATGAGCTAAATGTTTTGTGAAAGATTAACAGCCAATTTTCATCCATTAGTTTGTTATATGTGGGTTGAATACTTATAGACTAATTGTCAAATTCCATTCATACATAATAATTATCATCGTGTAGTTATTCCTGTAGCCTATCTAATAATATAAAGATTCATGATTCCTTCAGGAGCAATGCTGAAGTGCCTTAATTTCCTTTCTCTTCTACAGGCTGGAGTTTTTGCTTTTGAGTTTCTTGTTTTCTTTTATATTAATTGTTGCAGAAATGTAATTTTATTCACCTATCATTTTATAATATGGAATATAGAGTACTTGCAACTTTTATAATGTACATTTCTCCAGAACTTTGGTATACCGGTACTCTGTACTAAATGAACTGGTCTGTATGGGTGGACTGACTGCACAAATACAGCAATATGGTGATAATTAAACAAACTGTTTTACTGCTCCTTCAGGGCTACAGATGCAGGGCTCCTTCCCTCCCAGCCACAGCATACTGACACTGTCAGTTAAACTCATGCAGTGACCTAACAGGACCGTGTGTAGTCGTTATTTTTCCACTTACATACTCCAACAATAAAACCCTTTTATTCACTGGTATGGATTTTTATTTTGAAGGTTGTGACCGGAAGTTTTTTTTTTCTTCTTCTTGATTCCTGCTTTTTTCCCCCTCCTTACTTATTTGATAGGTAATCGATAAAATTTTTAAACTGACATTTAACAGTCGTGGCTGTACTCGTTTCTGTGTGTCGCCCGTTGTAGTGCCGCCGAAGCGACGATCGACCATTACGGTGGGGTTTTATTATGAAAATCCGTCCCCGGATGTCCCGTTCTCCATTCTGCCGCGGCTCCTTCGCTGATTGGCCAGCGGCGAAATTTGAAATGTAACGCGGTCAAAGCAGCTGTGGCTGCGGAAGGATGCAGACAAAGATACAACAAGCTCGTCGCTAAAGGCTAAAAAAAAAAAAAAAAAAAGAGAGAAACGGGGACAAAAAGCAGTGCGCTAATCATCGCCGAAAGGATTATTCTGTCGATATCTTCACTATCGAAACGGTAAAGTAACTGTTGCTCGCTAATGTTTGCTCACATGCGAGATTAAAGAATACAAACAAGTTAGCAGCTAAAGTCAGACCCGCCATGGTTTTTTTTTTTTTCCCCAATCATACAGTTAACTGTGTGTAACGCATTTCCCTGGAGATGTTAGCTCTCCAGAACATAAACAAAATAAGCAGATTTTATCAGATGAGGAATATGTAACGTTATTGTTATGGTTTTAGGTACAGTTATGGGGCTAATTTATATTTTTTTAAGCATTGTTTTCGTTGCCAAGTTTAAGGTTAATTTCCATTTCTTCCAAACACAGCTCCACACCAATCCCAGTCTCTATAGAACCACTTGTTATCATATGAATTGAACGTAGTTAATGTACTTTTTTTTTTTAAAAAGGTCTCAGTTGTAAAACAACATGGACACGGCTGTGCTGAGCCTCCAGAGCTTATATGATAAGCTGAGGACGCAAGTTGACCTTCTCAATGACAACATTGAACCCAGTGAGTAGTTTTTATTGTTCTTGAGGTTTTATCTTTACTGTCTGTTTGATTTGAGACAGCTGCCTTGGGTTGCTATACATACGCCTGCCCACATTACTGCTGTAACTATGTGCATCCTGTTTCCCCAGACTTCATCCAGATGGCACAAAACTTTGATGACTGCCGCCGCAAGTGGCTGAGGACCGAGCATGAGCTGGGATCTTGCAAAGAGGCCCTCACCAAAACGGAGACGGAGAGGGGATCCTTGGAGGTCAAACTGAAACATGCCCGCAACCAAGTAGATGTGGAGATCCGGCGCAGACAAAAAGCTGAAGCTGACTGCGAGAAATTGGTATGTTTGAAACCCTTGTTCGTTAATGTGTGTTGATTTCAGTTTGTTCTGTTATTTCACCTGGTTCTTCTTGTATTCCTCTAACACAGGACCGTCAAATCCAGTTGATCCGGGACCTGCTGACCAGTGAGGGATCCTCAAACAGCATCCAGCTGAGTGCAGAGCAGCGTTCAGCTCTGGCCTTCCTGAACACAAACTGCCAGGCGGCCGCCAACCTGAATACCAGCCGAAGGTAATAAGCTCACACATACAGCAATATATATTTAATATAGCCATGTTTTATCTTTCATTCATAGTTTTGAGTCCCTGGCAGTGCTTCAGCAGGGCTGCATCTGCTACATTAGCTGTTCTGTGAGCCATATGGTACAATAGAGAGAGTACACTGATGGTTTACCTTGTGGTGGGGTTCATTTGCATGTGTGAACATCTGACACTTGAGACTTGGATGCAATACAAAATTGTATTCACAAGCTTACTCTGAACTGGGGAACTCATTTCCCCACGTCCATTCCCATCTTCCCATCTATTTATCGCATGAATGCACCATTCTGCCACGCTTTAAAGTCACTCTGAACTTTCAAATGCATTTCCATGTAGGCATTTTAAAGAATAAAATGGCAAATAAAACAATTTGCAAAACTGTTTTGGGTGAAGGCAAATGAAAGTAGATGAAATACTCCTGACTGGTTTAACACGTATATTCTGTTGCTCCTGACAGACTGAAGACGATAGATGAGTCCGCCTCCATCTTGTCAGATATCAGCTATGATAAAACTGATGACTCTCTTGTAAGTACTTCCCTTTTCAGTATCATCTAGAGTACAATTAACATATATATATGTTATGTTATATACAATAAAACAACCTCCTTTCCTTTTGTGTGATTGATCTGTGACAGGATTGGGACTCCTCTACGGTGAGGACAGTGCGACTCAAGAAACGAGAAAAAAGGGTATGTTAAGGACACGTGCACCTTTCCCCCCTTTTAAACATTTGTATTTGTAAGATGAGCTTTGTGTTCACTGGAGTTAAAGATCTCATGTCTGCTGTCTTGATTTCAGCGCTCCTCGAGAAACCATGTCGATGGTCCTCCACTCGCCTCCAAACGCACTCGATCCACAGGCAGAACTTCAGAGAGGGTAGGGTTTTTACTCATTATCACCGTTTCACTGAAACGTGTGGTGTTCTTACACATGGCTACGATAACTCCAAATATAAACAACTAAAATATGGCAACCAAAATAAAATGATTCTGTTTTGGCAACCGAAAGCTGATTGTTTGTTGGAAGCCTGTAACCAGCTTGTAAAACGTGTTGGGACCTGTCATAGATGGCTTGTATGGTTATTTATTTGTAACAGGGAAATGAGACCCTTGTGACGAAGACCACAGTGACTGTTCCTGCGAACGGAGGACCTGTTGAGGCGGTTTCTACCATTGAGACTGTTCCTTACTGGACTCGCAGCAGGAGAAAGACTAGTAAGATTTTCGTTATGATGCAGTATTTAACCTTGGGCGGTGCTCAGCTTAACTAATCCCAGTTTAAGTGATCTTGTTCATTCTTATCCAGCTAACTTGATTCTTTCAGCTGTTTTTTTATCTGTCAAAATCAGCCGAAAATGTAATTACTTAAATCCCTAAATTATTTAATCTAATCCATGCATGCTTTTATTCTGAAATAATGGCGACATGACAGATTTTAACCCATAGGCTCATGTCAGATCAAAATCAATCTACTGTTATTATTATTTTTATTATTATTATTATTATTATTATTATTAGTAAAATCAAAACACATTCAATTAAAGGAGGCTGCCTATTATTTACAGTAATGCTCTCATTATTTGTATGGATTTCTCTGCAGCAGTGATTTAACGTTTTCTCCTAACTGGAGAATGATCATGGATGTGTGCCAAAAGTATTTTGTTGTCTGCCTCCTGTTCAGCTACCATGGACTGGGAGTCTGAATCAGTTAAGCCTGAGGATGTCTTCAAGCAGCCTGGCATCCCTGAAGGAGAAATAAAAATGCAGCCCAGCACTCCGCAGAACCACGGGGGCGTCCGTCATCATGAGTTTGTCTCCAAAACTGTAAGAGCGCCGTTTGTGTGATAGAATTTGCAGAGTGAATTACTAGAACTAGAAATACACATTTTCTTTTGGATTTATGGGAAATTCTGTTCTGTTTATAATACGTGTATTTGGACATACTTATTTGTTATCATCTATCTTTTTATGCCGTTAATTTGCCAAAACAAAGTCTAATATCTTGTTTTGGCTAAACATATACGTAGCTGTTGACCCACAAGCCTCCTAAATCCTGTCAAATGTCTTTCTATAGGTCATTAAACCTGAATCGTGCGTGCCCTGTGGAAAGAGGATAAAGTTTGGAAAGATTTCACTGAAGTGCCGTGACTGCAGGGTGGTCTCGCACCCCGAGTGCCGCGAGCGTTGCCCTCTGCCGTGCATCCCCAACATGGGTGGCACACCGGTCAAAATCGGGGAGGTGTGTGTGTGTGAACGGAGTTAAACTGAGTTTATTTCCAATTTAAAATGTTACCACAGTGCTGAAAGTTTATCCCATTACTCATTTGTTTCCAGGGTGTGCTTGCAGACTACGTCTCCGACACATCGCCCATGATTCCTCCTCTCGTTGTCCATTGTATCAATGAGATTGACCAAAGGGGCCTGCATGAGGTGAGAGGTGTTTCCTGTCCTAATAATATGCAGCGATGTGAAAGACTATAAAGCCTCACACCCCAGTAGTTATCTTCTAATGTATTTCCCTTTAGCTGAGACAGAGAGCTGAAACTAAGATTTTTACAATCTGTTCCTGGGAGATTAAATTTGTAATTGGGCTGTGGAAGCGCTCCAAATCAGGAGATTTCTGTGTGACTGTGCTGCTGTCTTCCTTCTGTCTTTAATGTTTTACTGCCGTCTTACTTTCGCTCTATGGGTTTTGTTTGAGGTGGTTATGAAATGTTGGCTTTTTTTTCTCCATCTGAAACAAATTAGCTTCTTCTGTCACTTAGAAATTTCATCTTCAAAGGTCCTAAGCCTGACAAATGTTATGTCAGCTGTTTTGCAAAGAAAAATGTTCTTATTCTTCTTTTTTTTTATATAGTGGGAAGAAATTGTACTTGAAAGAATTGTTTGACATAGAAAAAAATTTGCTTAATTTCTGAGAATTGAATAGGAAGATGGATTCCACCACCATTTCTGTGCACTAAGTACAAAACTAGAGCCAGGGGCTTGTTAGTTTAGCTTAGCATAAAGACTGGAAGCAGGGGGAACCAGCTAGTCTGTCCAAAATTCACTTACCAGCACCACTAAAGCTCCGTAATTAATGCATACAGCAGGAATGTAGAAACGAGAAGTTGTGGTCTTATGGGGCGATCAGTGGCTGGGCACAGATACTTTGAGTTCATTGAAGAAAATTTAACGGCGAATATTTTGTGTTTCTCCGTTCTCAGGCTGGACTGTACCGCTTGTCCGGCGCTGATCGCACAGTGAAGGAGCTGAAGGAGAAGTTCCTCCGCAGCAAAACCGTTCCCGTGCTCAGCAAGGTGGACGATATCAACGCCATCACAGGCCTCCTCAAGGACTTCCTGAGGAACCTCAAGGAGCCTCTTCTCACCTTCCGCCTCAACCGTACTTTCATGGATGCAGCCGGTATGTGTGTGTGTGGGTGGCTGACTGGTGTTAAAAAACCAGTGTTGTTGGTTGCTGCTTCTGATGTGGAGGGCTCCACTTAAAAGAAGTAATGGCACACTACATGAAAGCAGTCGGTAGATATTGAAATAACTTGAAAGTTTGTGTAAGTTCTTGAACATTTACCCAACAGACCTGTTAAATGCATATTTCCACGTTGTTTTGTTCAATTTGTACTGAGCAGTGATGGAAATCTCACTTGCCCGGGGCAAAAAAGAGATTGATCTTTCTGTTTGTTTGCCTTTTTTAGTATTTATTTGTCACTGGAGTCGGGCACATTTTCTTTCAAGTTGTTAAAAATAAATCCACACAATCTCCCATTTCTTGTTCTCTGCTAACAACATTGTTTTCTTTGTTCCCTCTCAGAGGTTTCAGACGACGACAACAGCTTAGCTCTGATGTACCAAACCATCAGTGACCTGCCACAGCCCAACAGAGACACACTGGCCTTCTTAGTCCTTCACCTTCAGAGGTTAGCAGCTACTCTCCTCTAAAAATAATAATATACCTAATTTGAGCTATGCATATTCCAATGCAGCTGATTTAAAAACATTTCCTCCGCTTCGATGCCTAGGATATTCTTGCTACTGATTAAGTGTTGGGGTTTGCTGATATTCACAGAAGTATCTAGTCTGTCTGTAACTGAGCTGTTTTTGAATTTTGCTGCATCCTCTAAGTTTAATTGGGTTAAATTGCTTCAGGCAAAATGTGCTAAGCATATATTAAACACCTGAACTCTATCTCATTACCTGATTTTCAGATAGGCAAAAAAATGCAGTTTATATAACCTAAGATACACGTTGAATGGTTTATATTGTATTCCACATACATTAAATAAACATAATTTAATCTAACAACACCTTTCAGAGTTGCTAGCAGTTTGGACACTAGGATGGACATCAGTAACTTGGCTCGAGTGTTTGGTCCAACTATTGTGGGTCATGCAGTTCCCAACCCAGACCCTATGACAATCCTACAGGATACCAAAAGACAACCTAAGGTAGGCCTGAGTGATTCATCAAGTCACACTGCCACTAACAATGTAAACTACTACATAAAGAGTTAATTACAGAATGTAAACGAATGCCTACTGCTGAAATATATCTATAAAAAAATGGGGTTTGATTTGATGACCATCTTAACGAATCATCACTATGAATGAATCATTTTAAACATTTAGTTTGAAAGAAAGTCAATCATGGGACAAAGTCTTGATAAGATTTTAATAATATTAAAAAGTTATTAAAAGTTTCTTTTACACAAATTATAACTATTTTAATCAATAATCATCACACTTTTTAGCAATAAAACCCCAAAACATTGTAAATGTGTATCCCAATTTGATGTAAGAGACTGACTACAACATATAGAGACCACCAAACATTTATTTTTTTAATTTATTATGTAATACTTACCTTCAGAGCAGCATCATCATAATACCATAGACTTTTTTTTAGTAATTCCCCTCTGTCTTGCCCAAGGCCTTTACATAACCAACTCAGCATGTTGGTCTAGGATGAGGCAACACACTGAAATCACCCCAATGTCTTTTTACATTTTTATGATTTCCCCTTTCCTTTCAGGTCGTGGAGCGTCTGTTGGCTCTGCCGGTCGTCTACTGGGACCAGTTTGTGATGGTGCAAAGCGAGCAGCCGAACTTGGATCACCTGATCATCGAGAACGCAAACTGCTATGCCACCCCTGAGAAAAGTACGTGCTCACTAAACTTTGTCTGTGGTTCTGCAGGGCTTGTATGAGTCTGGGCACTTGTTTGCTGGCTGATGTTTCATCTCAATGTTTGTACTGTTTGCAGTGGGCATGCTGGGACCTCTGACCACTCCAGAGCACCAGCTCAGTAAAACCCCCTCCTCCAGCTCCTTGTCTCAGCGCATGAAGTCCAGTCTGACACCCAGGTAAACATACAAACATCCTGCCCTGCTTTTAACAATCAATGATTAAGTTCCTCTAGAATGACTAATAGTCTACTGCTGATTTAAATATTCAGGAGAGAGAGCTATATACTGTTTTTAGGGGGATTTAGATTAAAAGGACTCTTTTGAACATCTTTCATAGAAGTTAATCTACTGTAAAATATCTCATTATCCTCCATTGACTCTGCTGTATTGACTTTGACTCCTACTTCCATTAAATTTCATTATGTGCACTCTTTGTTGCAGATTTGGAAGCAAGACCAAATCAGCAGTCGGATTTTCACGCCAAGGAAAATTCTTTGCATCTCCACTCCTCAAATAATCCAAAGCAGCTTCACTTAACCTTTTTATTGATCCTGCAATAACAACCAAACATTTATGCATAACACATAACTTGGTACTGCTTTGATTATAGCTATAAACGCCTCCATCTTAGTCTTCTTGTAATAGTTTTAATGTTTCACAGTACTAAGAGTTGTACTTTGATGATTTTACATGTTTGTAAAGTGATTAATTTTTTAACCAAATAGTAGGTTTTCCTATCTATGCACACTCTTGTGTCTTTAGAGCTGATGCTTCTTTTAAATGTTTAACGAGGCATTCTCATTTCACCTCATGCCATGTGAGAATGTACTGCATATTACTCTTTTTGAAGAATGTGCACATAAAAATATGTACTGTAATATGCACAGTTTTATTGTGATCCTCTTCTACATTTAATCATTTCTTTTGACAGTTTTTCAACTCATGTGTCACTCAGAAGTTGAATAACTGATTCTTTGGCATTTCATTCTAGGTTGTAATTGAATGTGTGACTGCAAGTAACATTATGTTTTAGTTTTGATGTTTGTTTATTCTCTTCTGGTAAGTGTTTGATTGTCTTCCAGGTAGTTGTGCAGTAAATGTTAGCAATCTCACAATGCCCAGCCCTTTTACTACTACAACAACTACAAACTAGTTCTAGACCTCAAGGCAGACCTTTCTCATTGGCAGGATCTCCGGCATTATCTACAAACGTGACTGGGTGCAATGTTTTTGGTGATTAATCTGTTGAATAGGGGGACAGTTTTTTAAGAGTCTTTACTGCCATTGTGTTTTCCAGTATATTCTGCACTGCCAGTGATAATCAGGAACATTGTTCACTGGTTTATGTGACAGGCTGTAATCTTTGTCTGAATTTTGCCCCTCTAATGTTTATTGCTCTGTGTGATGTTTGTACTGTGGGCGGTTACTTTATGAGCAATCCCACGCAAAAGGCAATTACTTTGTATGATTGGCCAGTTCAGTTACTGTGGCATTATTTGATTAACCATTAGCACAAATTTTGTACACAAAGACACGCTCTAAAAGTCATGTAACTTATAAAATACATTTCTAACCTTTACAAAAATGTCTTGTGTGCTTTCTTTTATATACATACATACATATTTAATGTTCTGATCTCTGCACTACATCCACTTGTACCATATTACCTAAAATATTTAACTATTGATGTAGTGCACCTAGCTATTTGTGTGTCTTAAACGTCCTGGGAAGGCTTAGGTTATGTCAAAAAAAGAACTGGTGTGTAGACATGTTGTTGGACCATGTTGGAAAGCAAAAGAATAGCTGTTCTGAACAGTCCACAGCTGAAGGTGGCAGGAGAGCCATCACTGACAGAAAAGTAGTGTTATTGTTTAAACATGGGGAGAACAGCACACGTACACCAGAAATGGTGTGACAAAATGAAAGAGCACCATGTAAAGTGGCTGCAAAGGTGTTTTTTTTTTTTTTTGTCAGTTTTGGGAAATTGTGAAACATGTTCTGGCAGATGACTGATGGTTGTTTCAGTTTGACAAAAATCTTAACAAATCTTTATGGCAGAGATGTCCAACCTGTAAATTTAAAGAATTTAGAGAGTAAAAGGTGAAATAATTTCTAATAATTTACAACGCATTGGCCACTGCAGCATGAACCCAGCCTTGGTGCATGGGGTGCTACTTCTACTGGGTGAGCTACCGTGGCGTCCTGGCTTTACAGTCTTGACAACAATGCAGTTATTTAGCTCTCAGTCATTAAACCCCACAAGAGATCTTACACAGAAGGCTTTTATGTAAAGACTAGGAATGATAAACTGGAATTTATATTACAGAATAATTACAGGTGACAGATTATAGCTGCACACTCATTTCAAAGTATTGTGCTCAGAACACCTAATGGCTTGAATGTGTAAATATCCTTTATGTGGAGGCAAATTTTGGTAAATGAATTAAACATAACAAATATGTAACATCAAAATTTAGGCCATGGCCAGAGAAGAGGAGTGTTCTTGATGTAGTCCTGGAAGACAGGGTCAGATCCCCACTTCTTCATAGCCTGCTTCTCCAGGATGGGGATGCCGCTGACGTAACGTAGCAGGAACCAGACGAAGAGAGGTGACGCCGCACTCAGGTACTGGGGCCCCTGCATCACAGATGAGGCTGAGAGCCAGAGACCCGACCACTGCAGGATCTCTCCAAAATAGTTTGGGTGTCTGCTGTAGGCCCACAGTCCACTCTGGATGAACTTCCCCTGGAGGCACAGATGCAAATTAGACCATACAGTTGGTGAATGAGGTATTAATGCAGTTAAGGGCTGCACAACATCAGGTCTGTTGACTTACAGCATTATCTGGGTCACGCTTGAAAAGCCATTTCTGCTGGTCAGCAATAGCCTCAGCAGCGAAGCCAAGGCCCCATACGGTCCAGCCAATATAGTCCCTAGTTCCCAGAGGTACATCTCGCTTCTCACTGTTCAGCATGAGGGTGGGCAGGAGAGTCACATATACCCACATGGCTGAAAGAAACAGGAAAATATGAATCATCTTGAACCAGCTTTTTCCTGAAAAGCTCCATGAACTAAATGCATTTAACTTACCCAACAGCTCTTACCTAGAATAAATGCATGTTAGCGCTACAAACTAGACAGTGATTTATACAAGGCTACCCTCCCTTTAACTGGGTGCTGAGTTGCTCAAGGTCTGTGGCATTGAGAGGAAGGCATTTACATTGCTTCCAAGTACCTTGAACAGTCCAATATACAAAGAAAGTCCCCGGGCTGTCTCTGACATTGTTGAACCTGCGATCATGACCGTCCTTCAAGATCCGCATGAAGAGGAATGTCCCCAGCCTGCAGAAAGAATACGGTTAACGTCCATTCACATTAACCCAGGCATTATTCATTAACCTGACTTCAGGTTTCACATTCATTAGTTCCTCCTCTGACCTCGCCAAGGACCCTCCATAACTAACACAAAACTCTGTGGGTTTTTTTTAATGTAAGAGGGTATAATCTTCATTGCTCTGTGGGAGTTTTATTAAACTGCACTGGGTGTGTATAAGAATGAGGGTCAATACTGCCTCATTTACCTGAGTCCCCACGCTGTCACCAACCCAGTCTGCACCTTCTGACGGACGTGAGTGGCTCCTCCCCAGATACGACTGAGGTGGGCAAGTAGTATAAATGTGCCAGACCCTGGGGGGAAAAAAAGAGAGAGAAGCTGTAGACTCAGGGTGGTTGGATTGGGACATGGGCATGGCGGATGGCCCTACTTGTTGCAGAGTAAGGCGTGTTCAATAAATCTTTTACCCAGGATACTGCAGACAATTGGTTCCAAAGTTCAAGGGTAAAATTTCCTAGGAGCACAGCGTACAGCGGAGAACCAGAAGAGGACGAGTCAAAAGAAAAGTGTCAAGGTACTTCATTTGGGAAAAGAAACCAGACACTGCCGTTGACAGGTAAGCTGCAATGTTCTACGTGTGACAAATGATTTGATGATTTTCTATATTTAAGGACAATCACCTGAAAATCTCAAAATTTGTTATACTTAACTTTTTAGGCTCATAACTTCCTTTGTTAAAACTCACAATCTAATTGGGTGAAAAGTGAGGATACTCTGGCTGCAGCTAAATCTTATGCTAATGATTGTTTTCCATTATTGGTTAATCTGAATGGTGAAAATGTTTCCTAAAGCCCGGGCTGACACCTCACAATTGCCTGTTTTGTCCGACTAACCAAAAGAGTTGCTATCACCTACGGCTAAAACTATTAGGGACATTATTGCTCAAAAAGTAACAAACTTTATCAAAAAGATCAGTTTTATTAGTCTGAAGAGTTTCGGCTGATCGACTAATTGCTTCACCTCTGCAAGACACAAATTAATTTAGTATTCGGTATTTGCTTAATATTTTTAAAACAGGATTACCAACTTTCACCTACTTTTATAAATATTCAGGTAGTTTGTTTATCAATGCAAAAGTGGGACCAGGAAGCATAAATCACTAGTGGAGAGACCAGATGTGCTGATTCTTGATTTGGGGCCCACAAAAATCCCCCTTTCTGATTCAAAAAGAGGGACCCAAGATTCCTCTGTACGCCCCTGCTGACGCTGATTGGATATGTGCTGCTTCCTAATCTGAAGGAGGAGCCTTCTGCCTGTTTCACAACAAAGCTGCTTTAGATAACAGGTTTTATAATCATGACAGTTCAACATCTTAATGCATTGCAGTAATAATTAAATTAAATAGGAAGTGCACAGATGACTTATGGATAAGTCACCTACCTAGAAGTTTATATATGATTCGCTTTTTCTGTCAACACTAATACATTGATGTGAATAACAAGTCAGGCTGCACATGGTCGCAGATCAACACACAAGGAGAGCCACTTTTCCACATTACCTGCCAAATCATAAAACTTCTCGGTTTTGAAAGCTGCAGCCAGAGCCCAGCCGGCCCACTGGATGCCGAGGTCGGTGGCGGCACATTTGAACAGAGTGCTCCCCATGATCGCGTCCTGCAGGTCGGCGAGCAGCGCAGGAAACTGGTAGTTTGTCATAGGGCCACTCCTCCGACAGCCAAAGAAATTTCAACACCGTGGTTAAAGTTCACCGCCGCCATTCTACTGCTGGGAGTGGCTTGACCGCGGGGAAGTCTGGGTATTGTAGTTTATTAGAGGATCAGAGCCAGAGTTTGTGTGGTTCCCAAGCTGAGGTGCTGGGTGCCTTCATGGATCACTGAGCTTTTATTGATCCCCAGAGGAGAAATTGAGGTGTTGCAGCACCAATATATAATTATAAGTATATAAAATAGTTTGTATTATTATTATTATTGTATGTAATATAGAAATATGTTGTAGTGCATTATGTAATAACATAATATAGTATAGAATAAAATATAATGCATATATGTGTGGTATTTATTATATATATGTAACTAAGTACGTTTACTCGAGTACTTTACTTCTGTACAATGTTACTGCTACTGAAAACTAAGGTTTTATCAGCAATATGTCGCCTATTGAAAAGTAACAGTACTCAGTGTTATAGTATTAAACTAAATCATTTCTGGATTATTATTACTGATGCATGTATGTGTAAATATGATTTTACTGTTATAGTTGGTCAAAGTGGTGCTAATTTGAATTATTTTACATAATGTAGTATAATAAATGTAGGATAATCTGTAATTCTATGAGATTAATATGTATTTTAAAATTAATCTGACACTGACTATAACTGTACACAAATGTAGTGGAGTTAAAAGTATAATATTTATATTATATTTATCTGAATTGTAGCAGGGAAGTAGAAGCAAAAAGTAAATGAAAATACTAAAGTACAAGTACATTAAATTTGTACGTCATACAGTACGAGATTAAACTACCCAACAGTATAGATGCTAGTCAAATGTAGCTTCACCTCCACCCCATTTATGCACTTATTAAAAATAAAGTAATATACAATATATAATACAACTCTGAAAAGGGCCATTCAACTGCATAATGAGTACATTTACTTTTAGTCCACTTTTCCTATAATATTACCAACTCTGAATGTCGGACTTTTAGTTGTATAAGTACTTTTTCCATCACTGCTTCCAAAGAGGACGTCTCTCACTACTTTGCTCACTGAGGCGAATACAGAGAGTTTATTTGAATATGCTTCACTTTCCCCATTTTTGCTACTTCATCTAACATTTTACATTTAAATACTCTCTATATATGAAAAAGCCACAAGAGTCAAATGTTACAGCAGCACAGAGAAGAGGTAATAAACCAGAGTGTGTGCAGCAAACTGTTTGAAAATAAATACAAATAAAGTGAGAAATTAAGGAAAGTAGAGAGATGACAGTAAATATATATATATACACACAATACCTTAGACTATATTAAATAATGTGAATGGAAATGTCTGTGTAAAGGAAATCAAGAAATCTTATAATCTTAATAATTAAAATAACATTTTAAGTATATATCCTGTGCAGTATAAGTAACATACACAATAACAAAATGCAATAGGAATACAATTTTATGAAATATATTTGATATACATAGAAAAGAAAATAATAATTTAACATATCATTTAAAAGTACAATGACAAATAATATTAGTAATATAGCATTGTAGTGATATGAGTAATATAAATATATAGATATATTACTACTTGTACTACTACCCCATACTAATAATAATACTATATAATGGAGGACCAGGTGCAGGTGTGTTGTTGTAAAGCACTTGTTTCAATGTGCAACATTAAGGCCAAATACTCCATACACCAAAGGTCTTGAGGTATTGTTGTAATATTTTCTTTCTTCTCTGTATCCCTTTAATCATCAGGAATAAACACTGTCAAGACAAAATATGGCCGAGAATCCAAAAGGCAGCTCTGGTGACTTTGCTAAAAAAGTCCAAAGACAGCTGAGCAGAAGCAAAGAAAAGGTAATAGTCTGCAAGTTTTTGTTTCCCAAATAACAAGAGAAATAACTTATTGCCATTTAGCTGCTGTTGCTTTGAGATATGGGCTTTTTTTTCTGCAGGTACTGCAAAGGCTGGGAAAGACTGTGGAGAGCAAAGATGACGAATTCGAGCGTTCTCTCCAGCAGTTTAATGACCAGCAGGTAATAACCCCCTCTATTTAATAAGGAGATAATAATTATGGAGTTGCTTTATTTTGGGCAGTAAAATGGATTTAAATGTTTGAACTGCTCAAAAGTTCAAAAGAAATAAATTCCCCACTGCTGTCTCAACATGTTTCACTGTGTATGTAGACACTGATGATTTATTGACTATACTCAGTGAATCAAACATCTTAAATGTAATAAATCTAAACGCTGACAGTCATACGCACCTCTTATTTGCAGACTGATGGGAACCGAATGTACAAGGACTTGAGGAACTACATTAATGCAGTTAGAGGTGAGTGTGCTTTTTGCTTGTAGATGCTGCAGAGCTGTAAATTTATGTCCTCTGCAGGTCTCATATTGACAAAAATGGTTTTTTTTTGTTTTTTTTTTTACAGATATGCGTGAGGCTTCAAGACGCCTTTCCCAGTCTCTGTTTGATTCATATGAAACTGACTGGGCTGGAGAGGAAGATTTAGGAGCCATTGTAGAGGTCCGTAGTGATAAAAACCCAGAGCAGCAACTGCTCTGCCCATTTTTGTTGTGTACAAAAGCAGCAATATTCGCCAGGGGAACCAAACCCCTGCTTTCTCCCGCTCTTTATACATAATTAATCCAATATTTATGCTGCGTCTTTTAATAAAGGGGGAGGACCTCCTGTGGAATGACTACGAGGTGAAGCTATTAGACCAGTCCATACGCACCATGGAGTCCTATGTGAGCCAATTCCCAGATGTCAGGGTAAGACAAGAGGAAGCAAGTATGCAAGCAAACAAAAGTGAATACACAGGCAGATAAAAAGGCCTGAGAGCAAACACACAAAAACCAACAAAGGCACAGAAATAGTTCACACACGCACTCATGCATAATTTATCTGGACCCTTTTTTTCAACCTGCAGGAGAAAATAGCCAAAAGGGGAAGAAAACTGGTGGACTACGACTCTGCCCGTCACCACCTGGAGGCACTGCAGACTGCAAAGAAGAGGGATGATGTCAAGATAAACAAGGTGATTAATAATGACATTCATATCTCTCTTTTTTTCCTTGCACTGCGTATTTCCACCTTCCCTTGCTCTGAAGTGTACTTTAACATTAATTCAATTTTTCACTCTGTAGGCAGAAGAGGAGATGAATGCTGCCAAAAGTGTCTATGAGGGAATCAACAATGACTTAAAAGAAGAGCTGCCTGCACTCTATGAAAGGTCTGATAGATTATTTTCTATTATCAAATGATATATTGGGGGTGTTCACATTTCTTTTACATTATGTTTTGATATTTTCCCTTTTTAGCCGTATTGGATGCTACGTCTCAGTCTTCTCAGCTCTATCAAATTTAAGAGACATCTTCCATAAGGAAATGAGCACGGTATGTTTGGCTCTGTGTTGGCATTTGCATTAAGTTGCCACACAATTGTTATAAAATAATCATTTTTTGACCAGTCCTTTCCTTTTTCAGCTCAGTCTTGATCTGCATAATGTGATAAAGGAGCTGCAGGCTCAGCATCCGGACAAAATGTTTGCTGTAAAGGGACTGCAACGGTAAGATTTGTTTTTTAAACTTTACATTATGATTAGTACGATACAAAATGATATCATCTACTCATAAGTTGAAGTTCTGCAAGATTTTATAGATCACAAAACAGTGTAAATTATTAAAGGCAATATTCCACATGTTTTGTGGCCAAACAGTTGCAAATTAGGGCCTAAAGCTACAATATTTACTATATTTTTTGTTATATTCTCCTCACTGACAATACTGTACATCCAAGAATCTGACAGATGTGAACATTTGGGCTGGATTATTTTAATAAATTGATGTCTCTGTTTGGGGATAGAAGCAAAATCTTCAAACAACTTCCTTGCTTTTTTGTCTGATATATTACTCTTGCAAAATGTTTCAGGTACGGCTCCCTGAAGAGACGATCTCTGATGTCCCCTAAGGCCTGGAAAGCCAGCTTTTCTGAGTTTCACAAGAGCTATAGTCCCAGACCTGGCCAGAGGTTTAGTTTCAGGTCCCCTGACAGATCTCGCCAGGGTACTCTGTCCAGAGAGAGCAGCACCCTTGCGGTCTCCCCGCAGTCACCTCTTCTGGAGAGCCCCACCTCTGAGTCCAGGGACCTGGATGCAGAACCGAGCCACAGTGAGATCTCATCTGCAGAAGAAGACACTGCAGCAGGGACGGCTAGAAACGAGTTGGGAGAAGACGGCAATCAGGTGGAAGAGGAGGACAGGAAGGAAGAGGAGTCTGAGCCTAAGCCACCTGCAGAGTCTGAAAATAAGGGAGATGTTGAGAAAGCTCCACCAAGTGAGAGCAGCTCTGAACTGAACAACTCCTGTGATTCAGAGAGCTTGGAGCTCCAGCTGTCAGCAGCAACTGACGGCCCGCTGCACATTGAAGAAAGAGAAGACAGCCCGGTAGCCTTCAACCCTCCTAAACCAAACGGACTGGAGAATGGTGAAGTTTCTAAGGACCTGAGCAACAAGGTTTGTCGTTTGATTAGCACACAGCTGAGGAACAGTGATGCAAACCTTCTCTATGAGTTGTTTTCTCTCCTGTTTCACACACTTTTCTGTCCCATTCAGGATGCTCCTGCAGAGAAACAGGCAACTCCGGACTCAAAAAGCACAACGGTTTAATGTATTCAAACTTTAATAGAAGGTTTGTATGTTTTTTTAATGTCACATATCAATCTCCTTGCTCCCTTCTATCTTGTTTCTGACTGAGCTTTTTATAAATCAGTGTCTGCTCTGTGTTCCTTTAACAGAGAAGCACAGAAGAGATTGAAGTCAACAGCTGCACAAGAGAGAAAAAATGTGGAGACAGCCGCACTGAAGTGTCCATCTGTGGTGTCAGGAATGATGTGCTATGCATTGACGTGTCGGTGCTAGTTTTCTTATTTATCTTTTATTGAAATCAGCTGTGGATAGACTACACCATATAGGTAAATCTTCATCTGTAATATTTTTGTAACAGCAATGCTTTATCTCAATTATCCTCTCAAGAAGTATAGATACATGTGTACATGTCATTTTTGGAGCAAACATTGTCCCACAGATTCCATTATATTCTGCACCAAACAGGTTATAATCAGATAAGTTATCTCATGTGTCTAATGTCAGCAAACACACATGCACTTATAGGTTTACAAAACTGTCCTGCAGTATAGCTCACCATATGCAGACATACTGTACTGTGGTCTCAGTTTAGAAAGGAACTGAGATCAACTCCATTCTCATGTAACCACTTAACCTAAAGACTGAAAGTAAATAGAAGTTTCAATGATTTTCTTTTCTTCTATTTCTATCTATTTTATTTCTTAACCAGTTTTGTTGGCAGGGATTCATTTTTTGAATCTTTTAATCTTTTTCACTCGCACAAAGACGTGATCTGCTAATTAGTTGTGCACTGAGAAGATAAATCATTGTGTAATTCTGAACATTTTTTGGTTCACATTTATACTCATTTGTTTGATTTTAATCATTTACAACACACACACCCTCAAGGGTACAGCTAATAGATGGACATCTGTATAAAATAAATGATGAATGTAAAACTGAATTGAATTTAATATTGTGTCAAAAGCTGTGGATGCTTCTCTGCCAATGGAGGTTTAACATGATAGTGACAAAAACAGAGAGCTCTCACTCAGCCCACATTTCTCAGCTCACTTCATTATGAACACAACATAACACAGGAAAGCTATAGAGACATGTCTTTCTGCTTTAATGGTTATTAATTTAAAGCATTTAAAACGTTTATTTGTACCAAATTCCCCCTAAAAACTGAAAACATTGAATTGAAACGATGAATTCTAGAGCTAAAATGGCTATGAGATGATAATAATGATATTTGTATAGCACTTCTCAGTTACAATGTGTTTTACAGAACAAGATGTCTTTACTAGATTAGTTTGATGATATAAAATCAGTTTTTACTTACACTTCATTCATTACGAGAGGAAGACATCAGATGTGTGCTTCCTGAAATTTGTCGAGGTCTATTGTCCCCACTGGCTTTCACTTCTTGAATTGTAACAACGAGGATCTCTGTTATGGCGGCCAGAATCAGGACACAGAAACCACTTGCTGATCTTTCTGATTTTATATGTGACGATGATAAACCTGCTTCTCTGTGAAACACAAACTTAAATGTGGCACCAAGTGTGTGACAAAGGTGACGATCAAGAGGAACCACAGACGTTTTCAAAGACAGCATTCGAGCAGGATGAAGCAAGTTTAAATGTTTGAACCCTTTCAAATCTTTTCAGTGTGTGGATGATTATTTCCCTCTGATGATCTCTGCAGCTGTCAGCTTGAGAAACAACATTGTGGAACAGAAAGTGGGTGGACTTTTTTTGGAAATATTTGTTGATTACACAAACAGAAAAGAAGGAGAGCTAGTTTGTGCATTATCTAGTAGGCTAATAAGACGTTAAATTAAATTCATGGGTAGTTGATTTGTTACAAAACCAAGAAGCCTTCTGCAGGCTTCCTCCAGGATAACGGAAGTATTGACTTGTTGGCTGAATCCAAATAGAAAAGGTGGTGCTAACACTTTAAAGGTTTACCAGCTGTAATTTGATTAACAGCTAACAGAGATTCAACAACATATCTTATGTCATGCAGGCACAGCCAAATAAGGGGGGTGACACCAAGTGGTCTTATGGAAAATAAGTTTGACCCAAATTTAAAAGTCAGTATATCTCAGCCACAGATTTTGATCCTTCATCTTTAAATCTGTCACTGCCAAAGTCCTTCAACTTTATGTACGTGTAATACTAAATCGCTGAGTTACAGGTAACCTTTAGCCTTCAGATAATACTTCATACAATAAAAAGAAAAATGTGCTTATCAAGATATTTACTTTTCTTTCCTCACTGTAACTAATCATTTATCAAATGCATAAATCTGCCTTTTAACAAACCATAGCAAGACTCCTCTGACAATATGTGGCTCTACAGATCACTTCGAGAGAATTTGGAAACCATTTATAGAATATATTTAAGATAAGCTTTAGCTGCCGCACCCTCCTGAATGTAACTCCATATGGAGTAATTAAAAATGAATTATTATCTTGTATCTATCTCTGCCTTTGTACCTCTGTAGCCCATCACAATGAGGTAAGCCTCGGGCCTTTACTTTGTGCAACTGCCTGTTTGTTAACATGTTTTTGTGTATAAACTGCATCACTTTAATCCCAAGACACATGGTTTGAATGCAACAACGCTAAAGGACACACTCTTTCACTGTGGATGGGGATGTAATGTGGTCAGAAGACAGGATCAGCCAGATAACAAACCTGACAATCCATTGTTTGTCTAAGTTATATATTCTGGTTATTTATCCAAACGATGTTATTGCTAAGAAGAATGACTGTGCATTAATAGATTTGTGTCTTTTACAAGCTAAAAGAGCAACAGCTACAAGCTGGAGACAAATGTTAATAAACCAAGTATGAACCAATGTATGAAGGATCTATCATTATGTGTCTTAATGGACAAACTAACGTACATTACTGAAGGAAAGCTTAGAGTTTCTGAAAACATCTGGGGGAGCTTCATGGAGCAGGGTCACGGGTATATGATTATTTTAAAGTATTTATTTATGTTCCTTTTCATTTGATGATTAACTGTATCTGCTGCCAAAGCTGTCTATTTTTAAATTTTATTTATTTTTTCAATTAGTGTATTAATATCTAACAGATGTTCTAAAACAGCAATAAAAACATTGTATATTTAAAAAATTGTGTATGTTTTTATTTTTCTTAGCCGTTTTTAGTCATTAAACTGGTGCTGATGATGTGCAATAAGTCGATTAAATACCCGGGTCAATGTGCAATACACTTGATTATTATGTTATTACTATTTAATTTCTTTCAGCACATACTATATAATATGTTTACATTTACTTTGTATATACGCTCTTATTATCTTATTATATCTCTTACACTCTTATTATATTTATATTTCAATTTTTATTTTTACTTTTACTTTATGTATATTCCTATACATTTCTATTCTGTATATCGTGTTAGATAATATAAACATAAGTTTTATTTCTATTCTTGAACATGTGTGAGTAGAACATTTAACGTATTGTTGTGCAGCTGTTCTGTATGTTCCTAAAAAAGCCAATAAGAATATGTAATAAAAAACAAACAAAGTGGGGGAAAGTGAGGCACAGAGCACCTTTCAACTCAGGTTTCTTTGTTAACTCTTCACTGTTTTGCACTTTAAGTTATATGTGCTATTTTAGTTATATTTTAACTTAAAGGGAGTCGGGCAAAGTAAGAATAAACCTCTAAACATTTAATTTACCTGCACATGTTTCATTTCTAGTTAAATTTAATGTATGGCTACCGTGTTATAAGTTTATCTATCTATCTATCTATCTATCTATCTATCTATCTATCTATCTATCTATCTATCTATCTATCTATCTATCTATCTATCTATCTATCTATCTATCTATCTATCTATCTATCTATCTATCTATCTATCTATCTATCTATCTATCTATCTATCTATCTATCATCTTTGATCTTTGAAAATCTACTTTGAAACCAGACTCCTCTTAACCTAACAGAGGAGTGATGCATCTCGCTCACAGAAGATCTTTGACAGAGAAGAAGGAGGGAGGAAAAAAGGGGGAGGAAAGGGAGGGGCGGAAATCGAGAGCGTGTGCCGCATGACTCACTGAGTGCTGGGAGAAAAAAAAAAAAGTATATGCACTTACTGTATTTCACAGACGCAGTTCAGACGCCTCAACAGCTTCAATTTCAAAACTCAAAGTTAGCAGCGTGCGCTCGTTTTGCTCACCTTTTAGAAGAAAAAAAAAGAGTTGAAAAGTGGACCACCGCCGCCGACAGTTCGGGGTTACTGTCACTCTCCGCTGCGCCCAGGTAAGCTCCACACAAACAGCTGTGATGAACAATGTCTGATTGTTTTTTTTAAAAAGGCGTTTTGAGAACCGTGAGTTACTTTACCTGCTACCAACTCCAGGGTGGGGTGGGGGGCTTTTATTTGTTAAGCGAGCTGACCTGAATGGTGGTGAAGCAGTTTTTAGTTTTTCCCCTGACAAGAAGTGAGTGAGAGGGACAAAGAAAGTCAGCTGTGGTTGATGAAGTAACAATGGGAGAGAAAAAAAGGTGTCGACCGGTTAAATAAATCGTGTCGAGCTCCAGCGTGGTTAGAAACAGTGACTGCGGAAATGTCAGTGAGATGTTTGGTTGTTTATTGTTTGGGTTTTTTTTGTGTGTGTTTACAGGTATATATTAACCAGTGAGTTTACCAGAAGTAACCATGAATAGTAAGTCAAAGTGCTTCTTTAGAGCTTTTGCTAAATGTCTTTCTGCCACACATTTGATTGTTGTTATTCTCCTTTTATCCTGCAGCGAATATTTGATTAATCCATCAAAATAAAAAGAATTTGCTACTATTTTTTTTTTACATTTTCAAGCAAAAACTACAAACTTTTGATGGTTCCAGGTTTCTCAAATGTGAGAATGTGTCCTACATTGTAGTCAACTGACTGACTTTGGGGGTTTTCAACTGTTTTATTGTACTTTACATACAACATAGTTTTATAAAATATGATGTGTAGTCACAGATTAACCCACCCAAAAGTGCAAAGTAGTTCAAACTAGCTCCACCTCCACCAGATACAACAATATATGCATCAGTAACAATAACCCCATAAAATAATATAACTGGGGGCTAAAAAAACCAGTATTTTCTCTATTAAAGGTTTGCTGTAGATGAGGCCTTTCCTGTTTTTTCACGAGTTTCACAGCCACCATAGTGATGTTCAGTTAGTCCAGTCTGAAACTTCACCGATAGATGCCACTGAATCCTTCACACTGGTCCTTTTTTTTAAAAATCATTTCATCTAAAAAAAAAAAAAACCCATCAGAAAATGGTGAAAAATGCCTATTAAAAGTATCCTAGCTGTCTTGTTCTGTGGGAATAAGATAATATAACCAAAATACTGGATTTACAGTGTATTTATTGTACTGTGTAAATAAGAAAAGCAGGAAATTCTCTCATTTGAGAACCTTAAACCAAAGAATGTTTGGCATTTTGGCTTTAAAAACGACTCAATAGTAACATTTTCTGTTGATTGATCAATCAACCAATCATTGCTGCTCTATTGCTGATACCATTTTAAAAGCAGAACCTTTTCCTTGTAATGGCTGTAGTGTTTCATAGTGTGGTATTCCTACTTTTTCTCCATTAAAAGATCTCCATATTTCTTCCACCCCTGGTCTGTTTTCTGATTAAGTTCATTGCATCACCGAGGAAATAAGAGGCGGACAGGTTTCAGTCCCAGCCCTTAATAATCAGATTACTGTGTCACAACACTTAATATTCCCTTCCTCAGCCAGCAGCTATGCAGTTACACAAGTCTCTTCTAGCAGACTGCGTGCTGAAGATAGAGCCCCTGTGACATTTTTAACATGTTTTTTTATCTTCCAGAATCAGACATGGTGCCTTCGACAACGCTCTCCTCCTATACAAACGCAACAGCTGTGACAGAGGGTGAGGACATTGTTTGTTTTTTGTATTTTTAGCTCCGTTATTAATGTATCCACTCTGAGTCGCAGCCAACAACAATCCTGATATCATAACCCTTTTTTTTTTTTCCTTTTACTTTGTGCTGTTTTATCCAAACATGTCATGCTTGTGTGTGTTTTCCTTTTGTTCAGCACCAGATATGGGACTTTTAACATCACTTCCCACACAAGCAGACACCACCATGATTCAGGGTAACTCCTACACTTTTTGTTCTTTATTTTTTTTATTTTTTCTATTACTGGCACACAAACCGGTCTCCTCCTGGACCCACACATTTGTGAGACACAACACAGTTTACTTCCTGTCAGATGCTTTACAGTCGAACAAACTCATGACCTTTCTACTTCGTCTGTTACCTGACACCAGTGGTTTAAAAACCAATTTACATGTTTTATTCCCCCCCTCCCTTTCAGTGGTAACAACAGCAGCCCCCACAGGTCCAGACTCCGCAGTTATTGCAGGTAACTGTTCGCACTTTATGCTGAACTCGCGAGGTCATAATGTTTTAAAAACTGCATTTTAAAAAGATGTTTTGCGTTGTTTGTTTTTTTCTTTCTTTCCTCCAGTGGTTATTGTTCTTATCCTGCTGACGATAGCTGCCTTGGGCATCCTGCTTTACCGGTATCTCTGCCACAACAAAGGAGACTACAGGACGACGGGGGAGCTGGCTCCGGGAGAGGACCCCGATGAAGAGTACAGTAACCAGGCTATGAGCGAAAAGAAGGAATACTTCATATGAACCTGGTGAAGCCCTACAGGGAGTGAACAGGGCTTAAGAAAGAGAAAAAAGGGTCTGTGAAGGACTAGGACTGTTTTTTTTTTTTTTGGTTTTTGTATCTGTGTTTTGAGGGAAGGCTGCTACTTGCTGCTCACGGTGGAGGAGGGGGGGCAAAGAAAAGAACCTTGTTTATTAAAAAATGATTATGATAAACGGAGAGAGGAGCACGAGCAATACCAAAGATAAGGTTGTTGTAGTGAGAGTGCGGATTGATGGATGGAGAGCAGGTGAACCAGACAACAGGTGTGTTCAGATTAGCAGAGCTAGGCGTGAAACAGGTGGTGGGATTTTAAAATATCACAGCTACGCGATCAGTTACAATCAAAATGTAAGATTATCTCATCCGCTACACTATTTATCAGCCAGGTTTCCGTTTTTTATTTAGCATTTATAATATGTTGTTTTGATTCAGACATACTGTATTCCCCCCCTCCCCCCCAACAAACCCAGTACAAGACATGTTCTGGGGCTACTGGGGGCAATTACTTTTATATTGATTTGCTTTTAAGACGATAGTTTTCTATGCAATTCTTTTATAAGCTAGTCAAAAACAGCTTTTTGTATTTGATTTTACTGTACCTGGTTTTGTTTTGTATTATTCCTCGCCAGACTTTGGTTACTGATGACTTCCCTGTTTGAGATAAATGTGGAAGACAATAAAAGGTTGTTTTTCAAACTTGTGTCGTTTTACAGCCCGGCAGATTAGTGGTATTTAATGTATTCTATAATAGGCAATGTCATGATCATCAGCATTGCTGCCCACAATTGGATTTGTTGGAATCGGAGATGGGTGCACAAATGTTTTAGAGAACATACTGCACATTACACTGAGTTTGTTAAGATACATTTAGATACATCCAATATAGTATAATCCAACAGTCCAGCACTGAATCCCACGATCATGAAGCGTATGTTCAGTTTTTGTTGACGCAGCGTTTGAAAAATTGATTAGCTGACAAAATAATAGACACCTTTTCGGTAAAATGCAATACAAGCCAACAAACCAGGGATTCAAATGATCTCACGGCTGTGAGTCAAAACCTTCCTGTCACAATGTCAGCAAAAAACTGAATTTGACAAGCTTCATTAAGGTGTGATTTATCGTGGGCTGTTGGATCAAAATGCTATGGATGAGATAAACTGGCAACTCCGTGTTGTGCTGGGCGGTTTTGACAAAAATACACATCCATATTTGACTCAATACTGTTTATATCAAAGTGACAATAGTTGGGTTGTGACTATTGGTTCTTTCATACAGTACGTATACTAAATTAAGGTGGATGATGAGGATTTCTGACAAAAAAATCTTGGTGATATTGGTATGAAGGCCAAGCAAGTAGGAGCATCCACTCAAACAAGTTGATAAAACGATCAATTACCTGTGATGCAGTCTGGCCAGGGGAAAGACAACATTTAAGCTATAATCACAACATAACAGTAACCAAAATCTCAGATGTTCTCTCGGATCAAAATCATGAAATAAATACCTGCCCTGTTCTAATACATTGTATATGTGGATAAAATTAAAACAAACATGCAACATTTCAAATTTCCAAAATAACCTTTATTCTAAACTTACATTTTAAATTTTAAGTTTAGTATAAAAAAGTTAAGTGCACCTAAGTTCTTTTTTTCAAAGTATTCCATCTTTGACACTCATCTCCTTTAGTAATCTTAAAAGATAGAATGTGTACCAAAGTCTATCACATCACTTTAGTACATACATCTATTTTTACAAAATATTGTAAAGAGAATCCCTGAACTATAAATGTCCATAATCCTTCAACAAAGGGGGTAATCCATTTGCTGGCTGTGGTTGGCATAGCATCTACTGGTCAGCTGTAGTTTACAGTACTTCATATTGCTGGGACAAAGCCACCATTATGCTGCTTTACAAACAATCAGAGCAGAGATGGAGAGAGAGAAGAAAAAAAAAAAATACACATTTGTTTGAATAATATTTTAAAAGCTTTGATAGCTGTGGCCTCTTCCCCAGCAAAGCTGTATGAAGCGGCGGAATGAGTGAGATTTTAAAAACACGAGTGACATTGTTAGTCACGTCCGTTGTAGTAGCTGTGTGTCTGTGTGTGTGTGTGTGTATGAGCTGCTGAGAGGAGGTTCATCGGATGAATGAAGCACGTTTTCCAGACAGCCGGTCTTTCTCACATAAATAACACTGAAATCACTCGATGTTGGTTGACAGCAAACAGCATTTGTTTTCTGGTGGCCACAGCTGTTAAAACTTGATATAGTATGTCGGATACCCAGTGACACATTGACGCTACCACACACCAAAATGAAGAATATCTACAAATATACGTTTATGGTATCTATACTTACTTCCCTACTTTTTAGATACCTAAAGTTCACAACATAACGTATTATGTAAAGATTCTAAAGAAGTGTAATTACCAGCACAAAAGTGTCTTTTTAAATGAACTATTATGCTGACGGTGATATAGCCTCATTGCAAGTGTTTTGCATACACTTTAAGGCTACTGAACAACACGACACATCATGACGTTATTTTCAAATGGACTAGAACTTGATGAATTTTAAAATCTTAAAAAAGAAATGTTGAAAAATCTCACAGCTTTCTTTAAAAACTCATGAAAAAAAAAAGAAAAAGAGTAGCCCCTTGTTTGCAACCACTCAGATTTGCTTAGCAGTGCATCTCAGATAAAAAGTATTTAATCAAATTTGTACATAGCAAAGGTGCAAAAGTATGCAACGACTTAAAAAAAAATGCAATTAACCCACATAAAGTGACATGAACACATTAACTAACATGTCAGACTGAAGATCTAGGTACCAACAATCTCATAACTGCGTATTCAATGATATGTTTGCTTTTAAATTGTGACGTTTTAAATTTCAAGTCACAACCAAACATAAGTGCATTATAGACCAAATCTTTGGTACAACCAGCTCATTGGTCATACTAACGAATGTAATAGCCTAACTACTCATGTAGCACGCTTAAGATGTGGAATAGTAATGGAAGAAATAAAAGAAACACTGAAATATTTATAGAAGTCTCCTCAACCTTTGAAAAGTTTAACTAGAAACTAATGCTATCACAAAAGTGACATTTTTCTTCTTCTACAGTGAATAAATATGTTTAACAAATTATACGGTGTGAAATGACAAAGAAGGAACAATGGAGGGTAGTTCTTGAAATCTGCACAATAAAACATTTAGTGTATAAAGTCTGGGTATCCGACTGTGAAATAGAAACAAGAGACAAAAAAAGCTAAAATGTTACACCAACCACCCCTTCCCATTCAACTTACTATTTGGATTTACTTTAAATTTCTTTCCTTTAAGTTTACTGAAGTTAATTTGCTTTAAATTAGGGCTATCCCCAGTGCTCTTTGGCACTTGACTATGTTCATCTACAAGTTGCCCAACAAGGTACAGTAAACCACTTTGGATATTGCATGAAATCTTTTCTTGAATTATTTGCTTTAGCTTAAATTTATTTAATTTACAAGTGATTTTAATGTAGGAATCTGTCAGATGAGACAGTTCACTGTGCAACAAATTCGCCGTGTTATTTTGGATACTGTGCAAAGGACAAGACGATTCTAGCTAAAAGCATCCAGGATGCTCATTCTTTTTTTTTTTTCTTTTTTTTTAATAGTCGAGATGTAAATTCTTATGATCATCATACTGATATTTACATGGAACTATTACACATCTATTAATTTAACTACACTAAAAGTTTTCAAAAAGACAAGTGGAGATTTCTTTTTTTTTGCGCTTTCACTGCAACTTTGTAACTGCATTTCACTTTCACCATAAAGCAGCTAAACTATATAATGCGGGTCTGATATTTCAACATTTCATTTATGTAGCTTTACAGGTATACAAGAACATCTCAATGTAATTTGTGATCTATTCGATCAAAGGAGACAAGGTCTCTTGAACAAATACAGATGCCTGAAAGAGGTCCAATCTGGAATGACCAAAGAGGTTTGTGACGAATTATGGAATGAATTCTGCGACATTAAAAATTTTGCATTTGTCCTCTCCAGGCAGTGGCATTCATCATTTGATCTCTAGGTCAGAAGTGGAGTACTGTACCTTTCACGAGGGCTCTAAAATATTACATTCCATTAGGTGATATCAGTATTGTGGCATGGCCAAGCAGCCTGAAGAGGGAGGCGTATGGGATGGGGGAAGAACTGGGTCATCATTTGGGACGGGGACACGGTTTAGGCATGAAGGAGGAGTTGAGGACTTGCTGTTACCAGATGGTATAACCTCCACTGGATCCACCAAGGAAGAAGTTATTCTTGCGCTGTGTCATTACAACATTGGCATTCTGCATGGCAGCCAGCTGAGCTGCATTGGGGGGATGTCCAGGAGGTGGGGGCTACGGGAGAAACAAGCAAAGGAATATGCATTGAGGTGATCAGCTTTGGATTTTATATATTCCAGCATCCAGACGTAAGATAACACTCAACAACATCCTAACTGCAATAATGAGTTGAACAAGGGGGGGATACTCACTGGGATGGAAACACTGCTGCCTGCTGTGAAGCGAGCACCAGCATCAAAGCCACCTTCCACCATCACTGTTGAACCAGGGGGGTACATGGCTCCCATGGGATAGTAAGCCATGGGGACATTCTGGCCCACCGGTCCAACAGACATATGTGGCTGCATGGGCATGAACATCTGAGCACCAGGGTAGTGAGAGGACATCTGAGGCAACTGACCAGGCACCTGAGGTGGAAGCACATATCTGGGCTGGTATATCTGCAGACACAGAGACAAAAAGGACAGGTTTAAAACGGTTTACAACTGTTCATATATGTTTATAATCGTATATGACATGTACATGTAATAGTTACCTCAGAATATGCAGGTGGTGTGTCTGTGTAAGGAGGTGCCTGAGGAGACATTTGCATAGCAGGAGGGTATACAGGTGCAGTGCTCTGCTGAGGGTACACAGCCTGCTGTGGATATGAACCTGCAAAACAACATTTTACTTTCAGCAAATGACCATTTTTTAGTCTTAAAAAGTGACAGACACAGAAATCCCAGCCTGAGGGAGTAACAGTGTATTCGTGGCAAAGTGTTGTGAAATATTTCAGCAGTAAACAAAGTCTGAGAACTTTAGAGGCTTCCGAGAAACATCAACAAAGTATGTGACACAGGGCAAGACAAATATGTCCCGTTAACGGCCTGGATGGAGGAAAGAATACCACATTTTCGGCAGTAATAGAAAATATTTTTCTATTCAAATAGCATTGCTTGTGGGGTGAAATGTAGTGTCACTTCCACTGCCCCATGATGGAGAGCAAGGAAAAACCCTGAAATATAAAAAAACGGCCCTGAGAAATTTTCTTTCAAGGGTGCATATAAATCCTATAATGACATGAAAAAAATGTACACAAGTTTAAGCTGTTAATTCCAAATAAATATAAAATACAGTTTAAATTTTTGGTTTTTTTCAGTTCCTAGGTTTAAAAACTGACAAAACATTTAAAAAATAAATCTAGGAAAACATACAAGATAATTAAACTATAAGCCAATTATTTGATTAGTCAATCCACAGAAAATACAATTTTAGAATCAATAAGTATTTTTTTAAAGCAAAAATTGTTAAATCATTTGTTTATTCTGTCTATTCTTGATGGACAAAACCATAATTTAAAAAAAAAGGCATCCAACACGTGATGTAGTTATTCGAGAAAATAATCGCTAAATGAATCGATAAAGGAAGGAAAAAAAAAAAAATCGTTAGCTGCAGCCCCACATCTTAACTGCATGGCTACAACAAAAGATCTGAGTATGTCCAAAATAAAGCTGCATATGACAGAATAAAAAGCTACAAGAAGACACATTTTTGCACACACGATAGAAATACACCATTATTACACTCACTCATCCGGATTTAGATGCCTATGCATGTAAAACCAAAACAGTAAAATCATGTCAGCTTCGCCTTTAAAAACCTTGCCTGTGTGTGTGAGTGAAAGCTAGCGAACTGAAAATATGTGACCTGGCCAGTGATAAAAAAAAAAAAAAAAAAAAATAGAAAAAGGTGACAAGCAAACGTTGGGCGTTTATTATTAACATCTATCGTGTTTGTGAAAAATCCAATAAACTATATGCCCGAGCTCAAACCTGTGTGCTTTAGTGTTATCCGTGAGAAAAAAACCACGGTCGGTTTATTGTCATGTACGTAGCTAAACGTGAAGTCCGCTTCGGATGGCCATAACGACAGCTCTTCATCTCTTCTTATAACCTCCGCGTCGTGTAGCGGACTTATTAACGCTGCCTGGCGAAAGAAATGTGCGGATAAAATACCTTTGTTGTTCATTGTTCTGGGCTGATCCGGAGACTGAGGAATTTCGGATTAAACACGGAGCTCTGCGTATCTTGTCACGGCCTTATAACAGGTTACGGCTTCACAATCATTCACTTCCTTGTTTTTCAGCTTCTTGTTGTTGTGGAAGTGGTGACGTCAGTCGTTCTTCCCGTCGGCGGTTCGACGCACTGGTGCGCGCGCCGCCTACAGGCGAGCGCGAGGTGTTCAAGAGTGAATGAAGGTGAAATTGAGAGAAAAAAAAAAAAAAAAGTTGGATGTTTAAGAGTTACAAATAAAATACAAAAAAAAAAAAGATGTGTTCACTGTCAGAATACAGGCTGGAGTAGCTAGATCAATAGATAGATCGATAGAGAGATCAGGAGCACTTTTATTGGCCAGGTATGTGCACACAAATAAGGGATTTTGACTCATAATCATAAATAAACAGGACAACAAGCTCAACAAAATAGATTTAAACTACTATGTATAGTTTTACATATAAACAAACAATAACATTTGTAGACAATAGTGCAATAAAAATAAAAAATATAAAAAAAAATAAAAAAATAAAAAACAATAAAAGAGAAATACAAAAATAGGATAAAATACGATACACAAGACAAAGAAGATGGACGTTACAACAGTGAAATGTGCAAATTACTGGAGGGGCAGGACAGAGGGGGAGGTATGAGAAAGAAACTATAAAGCAGAGAGTTCTCTTTTTGACTGCCGCGAGGAAAGACTTCCTGTATCTGTCGCTGTGGTAGCAAAGTGACATGAAGTGACGTGTGAATGTAAAACACAAATAACTAATTAATCAGAAACTGAACTAAAACTAAGAACTAGAACCACACAGTACATATGTAAAACAATATGGGACATGGTTAGTGCAGGTGTAGGATATACTCCTACATTGTGTTGTATTGTAATGATATAACTTATAGCAAATACAATACAAAGAACGTTAATACTGATATTATTGGGCAGTCTCTGTCTCTCTCTGACTTGTAGTGAACTATCTGTGTTGCTCACCATAAATATAACACAGAAGGCCTTTGTCACTGCAGACATAATAGGAAAAGCACAGATATTAATAGTAACATCAATGATGGCTCTGTCTTATTCAAGCGTCCCAGTGGATGGTAAATTATTATCTTATTAGCACTGCTGTCATATGTGCAGTTTTTAATGCTTTATACATAAAGAACATGTACAATTCAATTTTAAGAATACAACAATAACAGCATTACACTTTAATAGGAACGCCACAGTAGCAAAAGCACATAATGATGAATTAAATAATTGCTTAAGTCCATTTAGGTGCTTAAGATTCAGGCTTCTGGAATTTTACATGCTGTAACACAGACACCATTGATGTTTTTAGTAATACCTCAACTTTTTCTACAGTGAGTATAAAACACACAGGTATTACTTCTACTAGTAGTTATACTACCACAAGTTAAAAAGTCTAGGCCTAAAAAAAGGTGGTCATAGCAAATGATCCTGTGGGGTTAAGGGGCCCAGAAAACCTTGATATGCATTTGCCTGTAATTTATCTCCATCACTGAACTCAACAGTTAACCATTATTCTTTATGTTGAGATATGCACTATATTGTTTGTATACATGTTAATGTATTGTGAATTGCATACACGGTTAGTATTTGCACAACCTCATATGCTGTAGGCGCACCCAGAGACTATAGGATGGAAGTGATTCATTAATTTATTAAGTGGGGATTCAAATTTGTTCATTAAAAAGAACTTAAGAACATTTTGGGCAGCATATTTTTAAGATTACAAATATTTGTGAAGAAAACTAGGAGATTATAACCATATGTGTGCACGTCGGACCACAATCTCCTGTTGTTTTGTTAAAGGGCTGGGTCAATAAAGGGTTTCCATCCAGTCAGAAATACACTCATTTCCACTTAACCAGCTTAACGAACACACACAGCAGATGTTTCACTACTCACAGTCATAGTCAAATTGTTAGTCAGACAGAAGGAAGTCCCACCAAGAGGGGCGCTTGAATGGAGCTATTTTATTCAGTTTTCAATAAACAAAACAAAATATATCAGGCCCATGAACAAACAAACAAACAAACAAAGGATACCCTCCTCATAGCACACAGAATATACTTCTGCAAACACAATAGGAGCACTTTAATTCATAAACATAAATAGCTTGTTTCCTTACTATTTATTGAATTTCTGTCAACAATACTGTGGAATATGTTTAGATTTACATTTACTTAATATATAGGCTCTTATTATCTTATTATATTTCTATTTCCATTCTTATTTTTTACTCTTTTACTATATTAATATCCCTATACATTCATTTCTATTCTATATATTGTGTTAGATATTGTATAGAAGTACTATTTCTTTAACGTTGTGTGAGTAATGAGTAACATATTAGTATAAGTATTTCTGGATCTGATTCTGATTTGTCATTATAAACACTAACTATAAGTGAGCGAAACAAGCAAATAGTGTTATTATATTTATAATTTCACTGTGTCGGTGCCATAGACTGTAGTCAGTGCTGCGTCCTCCAGAGCTTTTATTTATGGAGGCACTTCCCCTTTAAGAGAACCATGGCACCTCTCAAGTCGAGGCAGACATTTTTCAATGCAAGATTTTTTCTTGCATAAATTATGTTCATGACGTAGTGCAAAAGGCCAATTTTGTGGCAATTTTGTCCGACTTTGTTGCTCAAATAGGATTTGTTGAGACACGCCAGGGATTTTTGATTGTCTGAACTGTTGCAGAAAGGGCATCGTCATTAAATATTAAGAGAGAAGGAGATCCTAACATTGCAACCCTCCTTATCAATGCAAATACCTCTTTTGTGTGCAGTCACAGCGCCTGTCTGGGAGCTGAGATGAATTTTTAATTATGTGTGACTGAAACAAACTGTGACAAGGACCTTTATAAGAGCGAGGGATTACAGAAAATAAGCTGCATTTACGCGGTAAGTTGAATATAATAACCGGAGTCTGTTCTAGCCTGCTCTTCGCGCATAGCAGCGAAATGGCGAGAGGAAATGAGTTTTGGTTAATATGCAATGTTCGTAATTAGCATAATTTATATATTTATGATAAAGAGAGGGAAATACATAATATTCGGTCTCTAGGCACGGGTCGAGATGATTTCTGTCGCCTGTACTTGGTGGTTAGTGCCTGTCTCCAAAAGTGGCCGACGCGGCGAGACTTTTATTGGCCAGGATGGGGGTGGGGAACCCATCAACACCCGCTGAAGTTTTTGACAGATCCTCATTTCTAACGGGGCATTGCAGTAGGAAATGCACCATCTTGAATCTTTATTTTGATCTGTGTTGAATTTGTAACCACTTCATGTCCACGATCAGCGTATTTCATCACGTTTTCTGCAGCTGAAGTGCAACACAGTATCGCCTGTTTATAGGCCCCTCCAAATAGTCTGGTCCTGCAATGACAGAATTAGCCATGAATAACAAAACAGTCCTCTGCATGTGGGTCTGTTCTAAACCAGAATTTAACCCCCACCCCCCCTTAAAGTGCAGCTGTGCCTTAACAGGGGTCACCATCATGGAAACTTTTATGTATATTTTCATTCTTGAAATGAGTGCAAAACAGATTAGGAGTGGATTAAGTAGTCACCACACTAAATCAAGAAGACAAATCTTTCAGGGTTTGTTTAATCAGTGTTTGTTTACCCAGAATGCCAGGAAGACAGTGACGGTGGTGGTGCAGCGAGCCATGAACTCCCAGGATCTCCCTGCCAAAGATGCCCCACTTACTGTCAATGAGCAGGTAACACTCTCCTGTCTGTTTAAAGCACAGCGAACACACCTTCCACTATAACCCCTCACTTAGCGTAACCAAATCCTGATAACTTATGTTGTCTTCAAGTTCTTTGCTCCCGTTTGCTCCCTGTCGCTCTCCATGTGCCCACATACCATACCATGTTGGAATGATTAACTTCCATACGAGTTTGTTAGAGAATCAGGACCCACGTTTTGTGTTTTATCACCTAATAATACCTGCTGCTTTATGCTTGGGGACGGTTGCCGTTCTTTAAACTGCTGTGTTTAATAATTAATTGTGGGTTTTTTTCTCTCTCTAGTAACATTCTGTGTAGACATAGTCAGTAAACAAAAAGCAATGCTCTTCACAGACGTACGGAGGGGGGAGCTTGAAGAAAGCATTGCTTGAGCTGCTTGTTTGGCTGATGCTTTTGTCATTGTTTTGGTGTACTCATGCTCTTTTCGTTTGTGTCTCTTCCTTTTTGGTGTTGTCTTGTTTTGGGTCATTGTGTCCTAACATGTGCTCGGCTTCTCTGTTCTCCTTAGCCATTCACTGTCTGACTGCAGAAGTCTTTTTTCAGCCATTTAAATCCTGCACTTTGAAATTCCCTGCCAAAGACAACCAGGTATGCATCCTCCTCTCTCTTCCTGCATTGTCTCTCTGCACCTTGTCCTCCAGCCCAGGTTGTCTCGCTGCGTCTCCTCTAGGCCTTTCATTATTGCATACCATGAATCACCAGTTAGGTCAAAATTAGATCCAATTAAAGGGGGAATTCATAAAGTAGGGAAATACTAAATTTAACTATTGTCTATATTTGTGACCCTTCACGTATCAAGTGATACTTAAACCATAACAGAGTGGTTTATTTATTTGTTTATTTTTATTTCTTATAATAAAATCCTGAGCAAAAGAAGTGGAACAGTGTAGGCAGTTTTTTTTTTGTGTGCATTTGAATCATCTCAGATTTTACTCCCTAATTGTTGTGCAGGTCATTGTGATGTCTGGCCATGAGACTATTCGTGTGCTAGAGGTAGAGGTCGATGCGTCTCTGCCGTCATCCGTACCTGATGGGAAGAATGAAGGCAAAGCCGAGGAGGGAGTGGCTCGGCCTGCAGAGCAACCTGAGCTCGGCAGCATGCAGGAAGGCCTCGTTGTGCCCCAGAGCATCGGGGGAGCAGGTAAATCATGGTCCTACTAGATAATGATGGATAGCAGATGACTTATTATTCATACGTACATGACACTGTAGCACTGAAATGTTAATAGCAGCTGTGAAAACTACTTCAAATGTCAGTCAGAACTAACCCTGTCTGTGCTCCTGCAGTGCTGGGTGAGCAGCAGGTGGTGTCTGTAGAGGCAGCAGCCCCTGCTGTTCAAACGTTGACTCCTGCTGTTCCCGTCAGTGTGTCCCTGCCACAGCCCCAAGCCACCATGCCCATCACTGTACAAGGCTGTCCACAGGTAGAATTTACACACTTTCCAAATACATCCTATGTTATCAGAGAAGGAAAGTTGTAGGTTGTTGGAGTTTTTCTTTACCTAAAACCAGGGACAGAAATTAACAAGTTTAAGCTGCATTGGCCTTGAAAGGGCTGAAAGTGTGAAATTTCAAATGAGGGGAAATTTACAAGGACCCTATTTGCATTTCACCCGGTTCACTTATGTCCAATATTCATTCATCAGAGGGATTAAATCACCTACAGTAGTCTGTCACCTACAGACAACTGTAGGTGATTTTCTGAAGTCACTGACCGAGGCTCTGGTGCTTTGTGAATGGTAAAAATTGAACAAATTGGATCCCACAAAACTGCCACAAAAAATAAAACACCCACTTTAGTAAAAGACAAAAACAAATCAAATTAAGTAGTTGAGTGCACAGACAGTAAAAAGTGTATTCATAATTAGTTCAGTAAGCTTTCCCCTGTAGAAACACCAGGATGTCAGTAAACTTTATCTAGAACAACATTACTGTGTTCATCCCAGTCCCAAATGTTGATGGAAAGCTTTTATTATGCTACATTAGGTGCTGACCCAGGAAAGTTTGGCCACTCTGATGACTGGTATGATGGCACAGACAGGATCTCTGGGGCAGCCCTTGCTCATCCCCCTCAGTATGGCGGGCTCCATTGGTGGCCAGGGTGGTCTGGCTGTTCTCACCTTGCCTACCACCAATGTAACTACTCTACCTGCCTTTGCAGCAGCTACCACAGCCGGAAACCTCCTCAAACTGCCCTTCGCTGGCCTCCAAGGTAAAACACAATCTGTTTATGTGTGCTCTCAATTTAGCTTCTCATAAACAGATTTTGTCCAACTTTATTTTAGGTAGATCATAGTTGAGACCTGACTTCAAAATTGCCATCTTTAACAAAGACTAATGACATTTCCATAAGCCTCAGCTACGTTTTTCTTTAGTGCTAATTAGAAAATGTCAGCATGCTAAAAAGCTAAACTAACATGGTGAACATGGTAAACATTATACCTGCTAAACATGAGCATGGTAGCGTTGTCATTGTGAGATTTTTAGCTCCACAAACCATGTGCCTAAGTACATGTTAGCGTGGCTCTGTGACAATATTTCCTCACAATGAGTAACTTGATTACAGAACAATAACAGGTTGATACTGTACTTTCATTCAGCTGCGACTGTCCTGAACTCGGTCCAGCCCCAATTGCACACAAATGCACAGGCGATGTTCCAGCCTCAAGCTTCTATACAGCCAGTGCAGGTGACGTCTCAGCCAACACAGGTGACCAATGCACAGGTCACCGCTGCTCAGATGGCGGCTGCCCAGGCGACCTCGGCCACAACTACTGTCTCTCAGTCCAACATATCTTTAGCAGCACTCCAGACTGCAGGACTCTCCATCAATCCTGCCATTGTAAGAATGCTGCTTGAAGGATTTATGCCTGGTCATACTTTTTGTAGCATTTTAAATCACGTCATTCACAGGATTTAGTTTCCTATGCTATTTTAATTTGTTGTGTTTTTCTGTTCAGATCAACGCTGCCTCCTTGGGTCAGCCCCAGTTTCTCAGTTCCCTCACCTCCACTCCCATCATCACCAGTGCCATGTCCAACATGGCTGGCATCACCAGCCAGATCATCACAAATGCCCAAGGACAGGTGGGTACCTTAAACTGATACTTGTGATATTAATATTATATTATATTATATTATATAGATTTAGATTTATGAGGGTCTGTCTGTACTGTATCATTAGCCAAAAAACACCCCCTAGGCGTTGATTGATTAGAACGCATAACAGACGTCATTACAAAGTGAAAACAGTGTAAGAACAAATAATTTACAGACAGTGAGCTCCCATTACACAGTGCATTTGACACTTTTTGCGAGTTTAGATTTATATTGACGGGTAATCACACCCTCTGTAAGGACAGTCAAAATGCTTTTGTGTTGCGTTTCTGGATTGGTAATAAAAGCAACACCCTCCAGGTAACCAATCAATCAGCAGTGCTATTTCAGGTCAGTAGAGCATTAGACTATTTCTGTGAAACCTGATTTGTCCTCTCAAACAGATCCATTTCTCAATCTGGAGTTAGTAGTGCAATGTTTGATCTGAAAAGACATGATTTTATTCCAGGTAAACAGCTAGTAGAGCGTACTTAAGTGACACATTGATGAATGTGCTGTAACTGGGTTTGGTAAGCAAAAAAAAAAAATGATTACATTCAATTGTTGTTTGTATTTCTCTTAAACTAAATTCACAGGTAATAGGAACCCTCCCGCTGTTTGTGAACCCAGCCTCTCTGGGTCAGGGTCTCCAGGTCCAGACTGTCACCCCACAGCTGCTTCTCAACACCCAGGGCCAGATCATTGCCACAGTAGGGAATGGACATGCAGCGGTTGCAACCTCTGCTGCAGTTCTGCCCAAAGCTGCTGCTCCTCCAACACTATCAAAACCTAGCACTCAGGTAGATAATAAACATCTGTCTGCATTTTGTTTTTAGGTCAGAAAGGACCAAATAATTTCAGCACAGTTAATTGGCTGATCATCCGTATGATTAAATCTTACCATTATGTTGCATGTCACGTCTAAGAATATAATTAATTTGTTCTCTCCCAGCCTTTGGTAACAACTGCCACTCAGTCACCAGTTGTCATCGCCCCGCAGCCGTCTGTACTGAAGACCACCACCACGCTCTCCTCCACAGTACCCATCACCTGTGGAGACATAGCAAAAGTGGGCCAGCTTGTCAGCAGTACGTGCACCTGCTTCCCATATCTAAACATAGATGCGTTTTAAGTGGGTAGATATTTTTAACCAGATTCTCCTTCAATTGTAGAACCCCAGCAGGTAGTCAGCAGCGAGGAAGGCATTAATCTGGAGGAAATTCGAGAGTTCGCCAAGAATTTCAAGATCCGCCGGCTCTCCTTGGGACTTACTCAGACACAAGTAGGGCAGGCCCTTACAGCAACTGAGGGTCCGGCCTACAGCCAGTCTGCCATTTGCAGGTAAATGACCCCACTGTTCATGTTACCTTACTTTACTTCTGTATTGTAAAAAAAACCCATGTATTTCTGCATGTAAGCATCAGTGATTCATGCAGCATTTGTTATGTGCATACTCTGACCTAATTTGCATGCACACAGAATTACAATTCTATTACTATTGAAGCATGAATGGCCACGCACCCACATCTACTCATCTACTTTCGCCATGTTATTGCAGTCGTGCTTAGTGGAGTGAGTTTATCGTGTTGAGATATGTGTGACATTTGTAAAAGGCTTTAGTGTTAAATCCTTAAATTAATAAATCATTGTGAATGTGTTATGGTAACTTAACAGTCAAAAACACTTTGGCTACATAAAAATAAGTATAGATTGTAAGCTAGAGGTTGTGTGTTTAAATTATTTTAAACACATGGCTTAGCACCTAGTTTAACAGTTTTTGTATGGAGGAAACCAACAAGATATAATGTGTTAATCGGTGAGATCGGCTTAAGAGGTGGTGGAAGGCAGATTCTGTTACCTTCATACAGTGCCCAGACTAGTTATTTCCAGTCCTAATGCAAAGCTAAGCTAACCAGTTACTGGCTGTAGCTTCATATTTACCTTACAGGTATGAGAGCCATATTGATCAAGAGTAAGCATATTTCCCAAAATGTAAAACTATTCCTTTGAATGTGGATATGATTAGGCAACGTATCTGTAACAGGCAGTAACATTTTTAAGAATTGTCCCAATGGTTCATGATCTTAGATTGACATTTTGATATGAACAGCAATGGGTTCATCCTTATATAGAGGTAAGTAGGTAAATTAAGTAAAGAAATGAGACTAGTACTCAAAAACATTTTTTTTCTTAATTAAAGTTATGTACTTTCCTGCAAATTTGGTCTATGTGAATTCATAGGGATAAAATAGAAATACAGCTCATACAATGTGTTCTCATGATATGATTCAGGCTGAACTTTCTTTTGCACCACAGGTTTGAAAAGCTGGATATCACCCCGAAGAGTGCTCAGAAGCTAAAGCCGGTGTTGGAGAAGTGGCTGGCTGAAGCGGAGCACTGGAACCAAAAAGGCCAGCAGAATCTGATGGAGTTTGTTGGTGGTGAACCATCAAAAAAACGCAAGCGACGTACTAGTTTCACACCGCAGGCAATAGAAGTTCTTAACTCCTACTTTGAGAAGAATGCGTTGCCTACAGGCCAAGAGATTACAGAAATTGCCAGAGAGCTAAACTATGACCGAGAGGTTGTGCGAGTATGGTTCTGCAACCGGCGACAGACGTTAAAAAACACAAGCAAAATCAATGTCTTCCAGGTTCAGTAGCGACCTCGTTGTGGGAGGGATCGCCACTGATCTTTTGTCGTTTTGGGAAGTTGAACATTTAATACAGCAGCACAGATTCAAATTATGTTACAATACAATAATACAAGCTAAACTCCAATAATATGGTTGAAAGAATATGAACTTTTTGAGAAAATGAAGGAAAACACAGAATGTAAGTGTTATGAAAGAGTAGTAAAAATGAACTATTGTATTTTAAGGCTGTATATGTGTACACTACTCATGTGTGGTGGGTACTAAGTCAAACTGCATGGTCCTCTTATCATACTCAGATGATAAATAATACAGTGACGATAACAACTAATTAAAAATATTTGATGAACTTTTATACAAGTGGTTTTATAGGATATCCCTCTGAATTATATTAAGTGGCAGTGCATTGAGTCACATTGATTTTTAGTCACAAAATTGTCACTTTGGCACAATGGCTCACATAACACTGATGTTTGAATAACATGCTTTTGCCACCTTGGATGTTTTTAAGATTCTAGCTGCTCATTTATTTTGTATTCATGTAGTATTTGTACCGCGTGAGCAGCTTTGCAAACATAAATAAGATACTGACAGATATAAGATTCTGAAGACTGAAAGAAGTAAATAGCCTAGTAGCCTATTTTCATCAGAAGATTACTTGTTGTCAAAGGAACGCCAAAAAATACGTTACTATCTGTGGACTCCTGACTGAAACTGTTTTTGGGACAATCATCATTTTGACATATCTTATTGATAATCACAAAGATGATCTGAAAATCTTTAGTCATTTCCTCTTGTTTAGCTTTGATACTTTAATTCAGCGGTGTGAAATGTGTCACACTGTTTGGTGCCCATAGAGAGTCATTTCTGAGTTCCACGGACGACAGGTTCTTATCAAAATAAAGTTGCAGCTTCGGCTATTGCCTGCGATACCAGAACTGTAAACTTAATTTAGTTTTTATAATGTTTTTTCATTTGTGAGTTACTGGTCATGCAAATACATATATTGTATGTGTGGGTGACACGTATGTGTGAAAACACCACAGTCCTGTTTTTACACTTTCTGTTTAATGTGCTTATAATACTCTGAGAGTATTTTGTGTTTCCTCTTTATTCACTGTTGTGACTGTTCCCTTAATGACTTGACAATGTTTCTGCTGCATTTTTCATCAACTTAGATAAAGTATGTTTGCAAAATAGGAACTTAATTGGCCTATTAGGAAGTCAACTTAAAATAGTCTCATGTTGCCTAAGAACATTAGCAGCAGATTTTTTGATACTTTTACTAAGCCTAATATCAATCAAATTGATTTACTTATTAAAACAATCTATTAACTGTTCAGCCAAGAAAGGGGGTTTTGTGATTTAATGTGTTGTGACTTTCAATCTGAATGAGTAAGAAGAGTGTTTGCATGTTTGTTTTTTTCTGTAGGAACAATACTATGGTGGTTTTCTTTATTTTTGCCAATTTAAGATTTGCTTTCAGTCTTCAAGAGGTCTTTGCACTTTAGTGACAGCAGGGAAAGTAAAAGGGTTACGAATGGTTTATGTACAGTGCAAGGTTTCAGTTATGTATGTGAGAGAATTTAATTTCTGCATTTTAATGTTCTTGAACAGAATAAAGCTTTGCTTTACGAAATGTAGCAGTACTGGCAAAATTGCAGTCATCAACTTGACAAGCAACATCACTAAGATTAATGTACTTTTTACGCAGATGAAATGTAAAATACTGCAGATTAAATATAAACTCTAGTATGCATTTATCACATTCTTTGAGTTTGTGAATTATATAATGCATTTTATGGCTCACCTCATATTTGCCTTTTGAATAACAGTAGGCTTATATTGCAGTGGACATACCTAACCATAAAATAATGAATATTGCAAAGTTCTTGCTTTAACATGTGTTTACCTTCATGTTCAATATGGGAAGACAGTATATAATATTGTTTAATGTACTAAGTTATCAGTAGAGAAAAAGGAAGAGCTACGTTATAAGATATCAGCTGTTACTCATTTGACTCTGCAAAGCAGATAAAAAAGTTCAGGTTGCTGTGAGATAAGGAAAAAACAAAGGTTGGAGGCTTTTCGTCATTTTCTGTCAGATAAATCAAATAAATCATGTCTTTATTAATCACTCTTTATTGTTGTGTATTGATATATGTACAACATTTGCATTGGCTGTAGTTGCAAAGGTTGCTGCTGTAGTCCTAACCTTTTTCCTTAAGGGACCCCTTTTCTATAATTTAGTAAACTGCTTAAGTGACATATTTAATATTATATTGAAAACTATACAATTAACCCAAATAGTGAACTCAGTAGCTGCAAGACATTTGTGTAAAACAAGTGATTTGGATGAATTTTGAGCACATTATTTCCTGTATAGGGAACCTATTATACATTCTGTCTGTGTTATGTATTTTTAAAAATAATTTTAACAATCGTAAATAAGCAATAGGCTATTTTGTTGGGTTTTTTTGGACAAATTCCGTGTTTGTCCACTTGGTCATTGTCCTCAGAATCAGAATCAGAAATACTCAAAAGATCCCTGGAGCCAATTTTGTTCTGGCAATTTACTTTATATCTACTTTTCTTCACAGAAGTGAACCAAATGCTGAGATATAGCATTATTATACCCCAGGTTGGGAACCACTGATGTAACCGATAGTGACCACTAACCTGAAAGATATATATTTTTTTCATTTTACAGATAAAATATAACTTCTAAAAGCAGTAAACCTCTTCCTTCATCACCATGCTTTATCGGCCAGTCGCGGTAGGTGGCGGTAGTGAGCTCCCCAACGTTCTGTGCTACCGCTGTGAAATAACAACGAAGAAGAAGAAGAAGAAGAAGAACGACGGAAATGACGGTGGCTCCTTTTCCTGACGAATCTAGATAAACAAACAAAAGCAAGACATTATATTATATATTATACACATTTAGGAGGCTGGGACAAATCTGAGGCGCTTTCTATTTACAGATATGTCTACCAGGAACAATTTATTCGCCAGTAAGTGAGGCAGAGGAGAGCTAGCACCGCCACTCGCTGAGTTAGCTCGCAGGCTCCGGAGCTTGGAGGAGTTTTTAGCTCGACATGTTTATTTTAGAGCTGGAGCGAAGGAGCGCGACATGATGGCATGACACTGTCGCAGTGCTGGCGAGTAGCTACACGTTCACTCTAAGGTGTGGTGTGTGTTTTATTTATTTATTTAATGGATTATGTTACCAAACTGAATAATGAGTGGAAACTAATATTTGTGTGGCTGAGCGCAAGTTATTTTCATCTGAGTGCACGGTTACATAAAAATGTGTGTGTGTGTGTGTGTGTGTGTGGTTATAACTTGTTACTGACCTTTACACAAACTGCTAATTTGAGTCTTATTTTTGTGGGCATGTACCTCGATCAAGCCTCAGCACGTTGGCTTTTTTTTTTTTCGCGACTTTAAAAGTTGGAGCCACATTATGATGATAATGAAACTTCTTATTTCACTTTCTCCCACTCAAAAGATTTGAAGATTGTTGGGGGGGGGACAGGTCAAACTTTTAACCGGATCTGCACTCCGTTGAGATCTCCACATCGTCAGCATGGCGTGGGCCCTGAAGTTGCCTCTCACGGATGAAGTGATTGAGTCCGGACTGGTCCAGGACTTCGATGCCAGTCTCTCGGGCATTGGTCAGGAGCTTGGTGCGGGGGCATATAGCATGAGGTACTGTATGTTTTTTTTTTTTTTTTTGGGATGGGTTGATCCCTTTGCTTTAACTGTACTGTTGAACTGAGCTCCTCTGATGCTGCTACACATAAATATTGACCAAAATATGTCATCTGATTTGTGACTTTTTAAAATACAGTGCAAACGTGTTTGAATGAAAACATCTGTGTTTTATTTGGGGGCCTAATTGTTGATGTAAATCGTGATAATAATAATGGCAGAGTGATGCCTGTAACTCCTGTTTAAGCTTAAATGTCAAGCGTGTAATTTTATGACTCTTATGTGGAATATATTAGAGATTCTGTGTGAAGGTATTAAATATCTTTTTTTTTTTTTTTTTAAAAGATAAGTGATCAACCTTTTCTGTCTAATTAAATCTGCCTCATTAATGTGCAGTGTTTCTCTCAGCTAGGCTCTGTGTCCAGCGCAGTTTGAGCAGAGAAATCTCTTCACACTTTGTATTTGTACATGAATATGTGAAAATCTGGCACGGAGAGATGGCAAAAGGGCAAATTAATCACCACATGCAGATGAATTGCAAGGCAGTGATTATGAGATGAAGAACACTCTTTGATGAAATTTGATTGCGGCATCAGACTACCACTATGCAGCGTATCCCCGATACATTAATGTAAATATATCTGCACACAGTTATGTGTTTTTTTCATTTGTTGAGGTCTTACGTAGAAGTTTAATGTCCACGTAGATATTTATGATGCATGTGCTCAGTTTTTCATGATAGAAATTGTGTGAAATCCATTTAGGTTTTTGCTGACTCAAGCACTTTGCTTCGCTGGAGAAAGAACATTCTCTTATGTGCTGCTTTCTGGCTGGTTAAGTGCACTGTTAAATGATACTGTGCAAGCTGCAAAGTGCCTGCTTGTTCCTGAAATTCTTCTGTTGAGAGGTGCAATGAGATCCTGACTGGATACCTTGGTATTTAGTAGTGTTGCCTCCATTATAATTTATGAACTGCAAAGCTGACGAACACAGTAACCCAGCATTCAGTGTTGTTTAGTGATGACAGGTGGTGTTACACTCTCCATTTGACGTAACATTACTTTTATTATGAGGTTGAAAGTAACCAGTTAAATATCAAGAAACATTTAATAATGAGTGTGTCTCACATGAGGTGATCAGGCTGTTCTTTTGTCTCTGTTCTCCAGCGATGTACTTGCCCTCCCCATCTTCAAGCAGGAGGAGTCCAACCTGCCCCCAGACAGCGACAACAAGATCCTTCCTTTTCAGTATGTTCTGTGTGCAGCTACCTCGCCTGCTGTTAAACTGCATGATGAAACACTCACCTACCTCAACCAAGGTCAGCATCGGGATCCCAGCCACAGAGTACTTTTCAGATTTGTGTAAATTTATTGATGTCTAAAAACAAATTCAGTTGCCTATGATCTAGCAATTCTAGATATTTTATTACCTGGATGGCAGTAGATCTTCATAGACAAATTTAATGAAAAAAACAGAGGCAGGGAGAAAAATCAGTATGAATATATATATATATATATATATATGTATGTAATATATATATATATATATATATATATATATATATATAGCATTATGGTCTGTAGTGGTATGTTTTTGATATACCAGTATGATATGTTATTTTCTGTCAGTTCAGCCTGTTGTCAGATTATATCTGTTTTACTCTGAAGTTGTTTAAGACATTGAAGGGTATCTTTTCCTTTTCTGTTACACAGATATTGTGATGTGTGATTGATCATCATTATCTGGCAGTGTATGTGGTATTGCAGAATTTTCTTTATAGTCATGCCATTGCCATCTAAACAAGCATGTCATAATGATGTATTATTGAGATTAGAATGACTACAAGGATTAGATATCAGCTGTGAATGTTTTGTGACAGCCTCGTAGGAATCCCGATTTTTTTAATTCTCTATATGGACTTGTCATTGCAGGCCAGTCCTATGAAATTAGAATGCTTGACAATCGGAAAATTGGGGAGCTTCCGGAAATCACTGGTAAAATGGTGAAGGTAAGATTCTGACGTGCCGGGTCACACGTACATTATGTATGCGTTGGTTTAAATAGCAATAACATCTGCCTTGAATTGTTTGTAAAAAATAAATCTTTCTGAATTTCAGAGCATCATCCGTGTGGTGTTTCATGACCGACGACTTCAGTACACAGAGCACCAGCAGCTGGAAGGCTGGCGCTGGAACAGGCCGGGAGATCGCATCCTCGACCTGGGTGAGCCCTGAATAACAAATGGTTTTGGGTCTTTATAGTGGATTTGTGTGTTGAATGAATGTTGCTGTGCAGCCTTGTATATGTATATTAACCACCCAGTAATTTTTGAGTAAATTCTGTTCAGGATATTGACTGTTAACCTGAACTATAAGTACAAGGCTTAGATGACAGTGGTGATATTATGGAGACGATGGTGTGCATTAAGAACTCTTTTGATAACAGCCTGTTTTACATTGATCCATTGCAGATATCCCCATGTCCGTCGGCATAATCGACCCCAGGGCTAACCCTACTCAGCTTAACACTGTGGAGTTCCTTTGGGACCCATCAAAAAGAACCTCAGTTTTTATCCAGGTAGCATGACAGACAACACTGATACTTTCATTCATTAAACAGCAGTAATCTGAGGCAAATTTTGAGCACTTTGGCATCATGGAGCTAAGCTTTGTAACATTTAGTGTACTCACCTATTCTGTTTGACAAAATGGCAAGTAAACTGAATGTCATTCTGCAGACAGTAATTACTAATACAATAGTTTTGCCAAGATCTGTTTATTTATTGATTGAATTGACCTAAGTTTTGTGTAACGTCATCATTCCTGTATAGATTTACATTTTCTATTCCTTTCCTTTTATAGGTACACTGCATCAGCACAGAATTTACTATGCGCAAGCATGGTGGAGAGAAGGGTGTGCCTTTCCGCATCCAGATCGACACGTTTAAAGAGAATGAGAATGAAGAGTACACAGAACATCTCCACTCTGCCTCCTGCCAGGTCAAAGTCTTCAAGGTGAGAGGAATGAGAAGAAACAGTGATGTACTGCAAGAATTTGTCATTTATGCCCACCACCTAAATTACCCCTACATGACCTGTTTCAGCCTAAAGGTGCGGACAGAAAGCAGAAGACCGACAGGGAAAAGATGGAGAAGAGGGCGCCACAGGAAAAGGAAAAGTACCAGCCCTCCTATGAAACCACAATCCTGACAGAGGTTAGCATATAACTAATGTGTAAAAGGGATGAATAATTAAATGAAGAGAAGAGCCTGGAAAAGAGCAAAAACAACTGTGTAATTGGCTGTGGGTCAGTTTCTTTCATTACAACTAGATCTGCAACTAACAATTATTTTCATTATCGATTTAGCTGTCTATTATTTGTTCGGTTAATCTTATTAGTGACAGACGCCAACAAATTCCTTTGTTTGTCTGACCAACAGTCCAAAACCAAAGATATTCACTTCACAATGATGTAATACTGACAACAGAAGCAAACCCTCACAATGAGAAGCTGCAGCTAGAGAATGTTTGGCATGTTTGCTTGAGAAACAACAAACAATCGTTTATCAAAATAGTTGCCGATGGGTTGTCTCATTGATTTAACTTTCCATCTCAGCTCAAATTCCAATTAATTATTTACAACTAGTAAATAAAATTGTGAATGACACAAACCGTAGGGATATATTAAATGTAAGGGAAAGCTGCAGCTAATAACTGGCAGCAGCAGAACGTTATTTCTGAGGTTATTTAGATGCCACAGTAACAAAAGTGTTCTTTTGCAGTGCTGTCCCTGGCCTGAGGTCACATATGTCAGCAACTCCCCATCTCCTGGCTTCAACAGCACACACAACAGCTTCCCAGTTGCAGAAGGGTATGAGTGTTTCAAGATTTCTGCCAGTACTGCTTGCTGCTTGAATTTAATTTACCATAAAATCAACATGTGGTTTTGGTTAGCGAGGAGCACGCTGTGTTCAGATTCTTAATGTGGATTTCAATATTCTTCTTGGATTCTAACATTACATTTTTTTGTCCCTTTTAAGAAATGGATCCCCAAACCACCAGCCTGAGCCCGTCATTCCGGTAGCAGATGTAAGTAAAAGAGCATTTTTCGCTCTCCGGATTTACTTGCCTGGCTACCTCCGGCCTCACTAAACCATGGCATATTAATATTCAGAAATGCAAAGCTGACCTGTGTGAATCTCCCAGAAGACTCACTAAGGCAAACTAAAATAAACAAACTAAGCCTAACCTGCCTCAAGGTGTGAATGAAAGCATTTCGTATTGATAAATAAGGTCAACATTACATCAGAACTCTTTTCTATGCATTACAGGGAAGCAGACAGTGATTCAATGCTTCTATTATTTGACCTTGGAAGATGATTTGTCAGAATAATTTATGTACATTCTGTACAGACTGTTTTTGGGCAGATGTCTGGCTGATATGTTTTGCTTTAGTTACTTACATTCATTGAGAAACAAAGGTATAGTGATGTAACCCAAGTACAGTTAGATTAGTAGAGATTAATAAACCTCTGTGCAAATGTAATCGTTGCAGAGGTTATATACAGAATAAATCAACTCTAGATTAAAAAGGTTAAATAGACAGATTCAGGCACATTGATATTGAGAGCACCACATGCAATATAATAATTTTGAAGATTTGCTGCAATTAAGTGTTTTATTTTTGGTTCTGTCTTGTTTTTTTCTTCTCAGAATTTGTTACCCACAGCAACACCACAAGATGCACAACAGTGGCTTTTAAGAAACCGCTTCTCGCCCTTCTGTCGACTCTTCACTAACTTCTCAGGTAAAATGTCTCTTAAATACAGAACGCCCATTTGTCTTAGTATAGTGTCACTTGTGACTGTCACAGAGCAGCTTGACAGAACCCAGGCTCATGCATTTTAGAGAGTAAAGAGTCAGGAATGTGAAAGGAAATAAGCCCCTTTCAGACATTTACCTGATTAGGTAAGCCTTTTTCACAGCCATCTCCTGCAGCCATTTTGAGATGGAGAAGTAGAATAAACACAGGTGTTACCAATGACACTATTTAAGGTTACGTTTAGTTCGGGTCAAGCAGAGTCAGGGTGCTGCTATTGTGCGTGTTGGCTCACTGGAAAGGCTCTGTAACAGTAAAACACCTGTGATTACTATTTCATGTCAAAATGGCTGCTGTGGAAAAAGGTCCTTTGGGCTAATTTCTGTATCACTTTCAACATGTCACAACACTTAAAGGCCACAGCAGCATGAATGAAAACATAAAGAGAGAGAAATTAAATGCCCTTTGTGTATGCCTTTCACAGTACACTGTAAAAACAACTGTAACTTAATTATCATCTCTTAAGCAGTCAGAAAAAAATCTGTTTAACAAACCACAAACCCTTGAATGAGCCAGTGTTATGTGGCTATAAATATATTAGTATTATTATCCCCACACAATTCTAGTGTAACTCAGACCTGCACTCCATCCTTATATTTAAGATTTTACCATTACCAAGTCATTACTTTATTAGCTAGATGAAGCTAACCATTTTATGTATCCCCTTTATGAAAACAGCTGTAGACAAAGAATCTGGTATTTGGAGTATGCAGGGTAGCATAGAGGTGAAAAAAAGGCTCAACCCTACATGGCACAAAACATCCAAATGCTAAAGCAGAAGACACTACAACTTGCAGCCCCTAGGACTGTGGTCTTTAGTGGACCCTGTATGGTGCCGTCTGTGAAAAGGCTGTTCCATTAAAGGGGGCTATGATGGGTTGTGTTATTTTACTGTACACGTAAACATTTGGACTGAAAACAAACTTGTTGGGAAATTCAGGTTCACGTATATAGTGTGAATGGTTTTACAGTCTTAAGTAATGTCTTGTTTATGTGTCCCAGGGGCAGATCTGTTGAAGCTGACCAGGGAGGATGTTATTCAGATCTGTGGGCCAGCTGATGGTATTAGACTCTTCAACGCATTGAAGGGACGGTGGGTCTTCTTTAATTAAATCCCATTTTACAGTATATCATTAACCTGGTAAATCAAGAAATGCTTCATACATTCATGGACATGCTGTTTTCCCTCTGTGTGTATGTTTACAGGGTGGTACGTCCGAGGCTCACCATCTACGTTTGCCAGGAGTCTCAGCAGACACGGGATCAGCAAGTGAAACATGAAAACGGAGATGCTGCTGCCAACACTTTCTTTGGTCAGTGCATGTTCATGGTTTATTCATGGTTTGCTATAGCAAAATGCATAGAGGAAACTTGAATTCGGGACCGAATGCTTGAGAGTTGAGCAGGTACAAGGCATTGTTAGACACATCACAGAATCCCAGTATCACTGCATCATGTTATCAAACATTGGAATAAAAATGATGTGAGTAATGTATAACTGTAAGTCCTTAGTACTGTGGTGTATTTAACAAAATTTTGTTCTGCTGACATATAAAGTAATGGTTCTACGTTTTGGGAAATTCACCTTCTTAGTGTCTTTCTGAGATTTAAATGAGAGGATAAATGCGGTAAATTTGTAAATGTAATGATAATTCCTGTAGTCCTCTTCTCACCGTCAAGATGCTATGTAACCAGCCAGGAAGTCACTGCGGATGTTTGTGCCTGGCACAGAAACGGTTCGGCAGCCTCCTGTAAAACCGCAACTCGATTACACATTAAACAAACAAGCTGGAACGTGGTTAATTAGTGAACTTTATAGGTGCTGATTGGTGGAGTTTGTTACCTTTTGGACAAAGCAACACAAACTGTTTTTCCCTGTTTCCAGGCTAGCGTCCCATTTACCATACAGGCGATAATGTTATTGATATTCTCATCTAACTCCAAAATGTGAAACTATTCCATGAAGCTTAAGTGTATCTCTGTGCACTATGTGTTTTGTTCTGCTGTTGTAACTGCTGCTGGTCATTGTTCCCACTCTGTTCTTGAATTTCAAACAAGTTGCTCTTAGCTTTTTAAAGTCAAACGCATCACTTGCAGTGCACAAGAAGACTGACTTGTTGTGTATTTTTGTTCAAAGTAAATCTTGATACACAAAATACGGACAGTAAGTTTTTACAGTAGTTAAAGCATTTAAGATAATTGTGTTCTTGTACCTGCTTCTTTGTTGCAGTATATCACGCCATTTACTTGGAGGAGCTCACATCTGCTGAGCTGACAGAGAAGATCGCCCAGCTCTTCAACATTTTACCCAGACAAATAAATCAAATCTTTAAACAGGGTCCCACAGGAATCCATGTACTGGTCAGTGATGAGGTAAGATAATGTTGTTTTTTCCAGTAATCTCCCCCTGCTTAGTACCAAGGCTACACTTTCAAATCCCAGTCTCAGATGCTGTGAAACTGACTAGTTGTCATTACAGATGCTAGTAAACTACTTTAGCTTGTTTCCCCTCCTGCATTTAAACATCTGCCCTCTCTTTAACAGATGATTCAGAACTTCCAGGATGAAGTATGTTTTGTTTTGGACACAATGAAAGGTATCCGAGCGTGGCGCTAATAAACGATGATGATTAATCCGTTTCTATATTTAACATAGAGCCTTAATGAACTTTATCGTGGGAGATTTATTTATAACACCCTACTCTGCTTTCCTTTTCTTTCCAGATGACTCAAATGACGGCTACCACATCATCTTGAAATGAATACTGGGCAGGAGAACAGCGTTGCTCTCTTCGTCAGCCCCGATCCAGTCAGCCCCTCTAGCGCTTCATACTCCTCGCTGTTCCTGGAATATGTGGAGATGCCCCAAGGAACCTCTTGAGGCTGCTTGAAGGAATATGCGACTGAAGCCCCTCTCCTCACTATACCTTACTGTCTTACGTTCGAGGGAGTGACTGTTACCACAGCGAATTAACAGTGTCCTTCTCGCCCTGCCATTGTCTCCCTTGAATGGTTGCATTTTCCTCTGTCGCTTATATCTCATGAAAAGAGGTTAGTGGCACTACAGCTGCTATCACTGTTTATTTGTTAGCTGAGCATCTGGTGTGCCAAAGCTTGTTTGTTGTCTCTTTTTAAAAAACCAACAACCAAAAAAAGACAAAAAAAAAACAAACAAACAAAGCGACAAAAAACGAGAAATGCTCCGACGGTACTTGACTTTCGGTCTGCGATGCAAGCATAGTTTCTCGTCTTCATGCTAGGTTGCCTTATGGGATCCACTTAAGCCAGCCTGCAAGAAACACTGTATAGCTAACACAATCACACAATCGCATCAAAGAACTACAAGAGGCATCAGAATCAGCAATCGGGACATCAAGGGAAACAGTTGGAATCCAGTTGCTGTGTAACATCTGTGATTCCTTTTGAAAGCTAACAATGTCCCTGGTTTTCAACTTTTTAATTTGAACTTTTTTCCTGTCTCCCACACACTGTTTGGTCCTTATTGTTAGTGTAGAGCGCATAATGGCACCTGTGGTTGTTACTTATGAATCTTGAATGATGATTAAACACTGTCTGTTAGTGATCACAGTGGCAACACCAGCAAATTGTCTCTGGCCCATGTACTTGCTATCCCTCTCAGCTTTTTTTTTGGTTTCGTTTTTTTTGTGTAGCTATTTCATTATGTTTTATCTTTAGCCATTTCCCAGCATTATTTGTAAATAGGTCATTATTTTAAAAAAAATGTTTTCATAAGAATCGCGTGTTACTTTGTTAGTTTTTTTGTTTTTTAAAAAAAAATAATCTTTTTAACATACTTACGTCTCTTCATTGTTTTTGGATGTTACCACTTCCAAATACTAATACATGAAATGTGCTGTTGGGCACACACCGGAGCTGCATGTGGAAAGATGTGGTTAGTTTATGTTGAATCCATTGTACTGGTCACATGAAATTGATAGCTTGACATTTTAGATTTTCATCTTTGCCCCCATCTCATCAGCGTTATTAAAATACCTACCAACGTACTGCCATCTCTGGTCTGTCCTCCTATTAATATTTGCAAAAAATAAAATAAAATGTCTTTTTAACCATATCGCTTAAATGTTGTTAAAGAAAATGTGACAAATTGTTTTTATTTATATTATCAAACACACACAGCCTTTTCCCTTTTTTGCTGGACAGATGTGGAGCCCTCCAGACATCCACAGTCATTTTGTTGCCATGGAAACTAGCTTTGACAAGACAATAATGATGTAACATACTGTAAAATAACAGTGTCAAGATGCAGGTTTATGTTTAAAACACCATCCGTGGCATGGTGCTGTCAAATGTTTGCAAGTGTCCGCCTTTGCACAGTGTGAACAAAGAAAGTCAAAAAAAAAAAAAAAAAATACATTTACTTCATTTCCCAGCATGCTCCGGCGCATGGCATGCCTGTGATGTCACAATAAGTATATATACGACTACAGGGAAGAATTTCTTCCTCCATTGTTACATTGTAACAAACGGGGCCGGGGCGAAACGGGGGAGGAAAAGGCGTCTTCTCGTTACAACGTTTGCAACATTTTGGGCACCGACCGGCTTAAAAAAAAAAACCCCAAAAAAAGCCAGTCTGCGTTAATGCGAGAAGACTGCGAAGAAAGCAAAGCCCGACTGAACCCGCCCCGGTGAGAAAAAGGATAAACCAACACAGATGTCAGCGGATTTCTCCATCGCAAGCGTTTCCAGGGCTTAAATCAGGAAGATAAGACGTTTTTAGTCTGTTTACGTTATTAACATTGCAGCGAACAATGTTCGGGGAACAAATCGCAGGCGACCATACGACGTCCCTCTTCTTCTCCGCCGTCTGTCCTTTAAACTAGGGAGGCATGCAACGTTTCAATAAATCCCGCAGGTCTAACAGACAGCTCCTGCTCTCTTCGTGATCTTTTCACTGTGCAGAACAATGAGCGTGGAGTCTTAAAGTAGCCTCGCATAGGCAAGATATATAATAAAAAGTGTTGCAAATTGACAGTCACGCAAAGCTTTTTAAAAAAGCCAGATCACTTTGGGGTCGCCGTTGCTCCACGGTTGCAGTCTGGATATTCGGTTTTGGCAAGCAAACATAAAAAAAGGGGGAAAAAAAAGGGGGCATCTCATAGGGCGTTAAAAGATTGATGTGCAGCTCACATTGGGAAAGGGAAACGACCTACGAGTTGGTTGGAATAAGGGTCCCTGTTTCTGCCCCAGGTAAGAGGGTTTAGTATTTCATTAACCGGGCGGTTTGCCATTGTGTGTGTGTGTGTGTATAAAAATGGGGAGAGCTGGTATAGCCTACTGGAGAGAGAGAGAAAGAGAGAGAGAGAGAGCGGTCGAGTCTTTGCCTGTCAGACTGATAATATCCAACCTCCCCCAATACAGTCTGGTCAGTTGCTGCATGCATACACAGTTAAACAAATATATCAGCAACACTGCATGTCCCTGAAGGTAAATACACCGTGGAGTCACAATGGGCTGTTAGCACACTGTAGCTTGCTGTCCACACTGTCCAACTAAGAGGTTGAGTGAGTCAGATTTTCATAAGAGAAATGAGCCGGCTATCAGCCCCTCTGCTCTGTTTGGCCCATTTATACTGGAGTCCCCCAGGTGGAAAATCCAGTTCACATTGATGCTACAAGCATCTTTACTGAACATTTAAAAAAACAAAAAACCTGCGCTTGTTCCTCGCAGCCTCTTTCAGGGGTGTTAAAATAGGTTAAAACCTCCTTCTAAAGAGGCACATAAAGAAATAATCCATATGAATTTGTTGGCTGCTTCAGTGATTTTTGCACAGTAGCGACACAGACAGACAACTACAGCAGACAGACAACTACAGCAGACAGACAACTACAGCTCATCATTTATGTTTGAGATATCGCATCCAATGTGAGGACTTTGATGGAAAAGTGTCCTCCTATCCCAGTGAAATCACTATGGCTGCAGCAGTTGTTTCATTATTCACTATCCACAGAGCAGCTCCAGGATTTGTCTATATGACATCATCACTACATCATATCCCTGTTTAGCTTAAAGACAAACTACACTGTACAATATTGTGGAAATGTTACATATAATTATATACGTAGCACAGGTTTTTCCCTGTGAGAGCTTTAATAATGGCTCATTTGGAGCTGTGCCATCAGGAATGAAGATGCAGCACGTTGCTGTTAGTGGGATAGTAAACTATTAATTAGCTCTTGAAGTGCCTTATTCGTGGAGAATAGTAATATAATAACCTTAAGATATATATTTGTACACAGACGCACTGTCTTTATGGAATAGAGTGCGGGTTCATTTATTTGGATTATATCTTGAAAATATAAAACTTTGTGTGATGAAGTTTGACCGCAGAAATGTAGGGCTTAACAAAACATATCATAAGACACATATTCATCTGCTCTCATTCACCTTGTCTGACCTCTCCCCGCCGATGTGATTGATGAGCTTCGGCCTTCAGATTCGCTCGCATCGATCCCCCTCTACGGTGTTTATGGCAGAATTAAGAGAAACAGAAGAGTGAGAAGCCATGGAGATCATTTGCTTCAAGGCTGTTCGCATAAACCCGTGCTTGCTTGCCTAGTTGCCATGGTGACGTTTTTGGACTTGATAATTTCAAAGTAGGATTTCATGTGAGATGTGGGGAGGGGGGAGGCTGGGGGGGGAGGCAGAGGGAGGAAATGATGGAGCTGGAATACAGATGAAAGGAGACAGAACCAAACAGCTGATGTCACCTTTTAGTTTCTGTGTCGGTGTTGAGAGCTGACCTTACGCAGGAGCAATTTAACACTAATGATCCAGTTCAGTGTCTGTGCGTGACAACAAGAACATTCTGTCTTTAAGGTGTTCAACTGGTAAACAAATATTACACAGTGCTACACACATTATCCACTCTGCCTCTCATTAATAGAAGTTTTTTTTTTCTTTCACAAATATCCACATGTTTTGGTTCACAGCTACTGGTGCCGAGCGTTTTGTCCGTGGCTCAATGTGTGCTGCTCTGTCCCCCCCCCAAATCTCCCATCAGACACCGAGTTTCCATGGAGGCAGGTTCGTCCCTCAGCCTCAAACGAAGATATGAAGAGGTGGACAACAGCTCTCCATTCTCTACACCTAAGGACTCCGACGATGACATCTCCAGCAGTGACAGCGCTGACAGCTGTGACAGCCTCAACCCTCCTTCCAGCACTGCATTTACCCGTAAGGAACAACAGGAGACACACGTTAAAGGCAATCCACTCTAAAACCCACTCAAACAGTTAATTAGCAAAAGTATTTAATTACTCATGTGTAACATCGCATCCCAAATCTCTCCCCTTTTCCCCACTTCAGCAACCTCCATCCTCAGACAGCACAAGCCGTCACCGGGGGGGAAACGGGTGCGTTTCGATGTGGTGACAGTGTATTACTTCCCCCGGCGGCAGGGATTCACCAGCGTGCCCAGCCAAGGGGGCAGCTCGCTGGGCATGGCCCGTCACCACTCCTCCATCAGACACTACACGCTCGGCGAGTTCGCCCGCGAACAGGAAACGAGCCACCGGCACACGTTGCGCCAGCACCTGCGCCAGGAGAAGCTCAATGCCCGCAAGATGAAGGTTGGTTTCACATTTTGTCGGGGAGGGACTGATGAGTGGATGAGCACAAATCACCTTCTGTTCCAAGGTGCCTTGTTTTGGGTCAAATATATTTTTGGCATATGATGTCTTACAAAATGACATTTAGAATATTTTTAGGGTACATTATTTTTTTTCTTGTCTCTTGAAAAGCAAATGACATCTCCATTTGCAAGTGCAAAGTACATTTGCATAGTACTGTAGTACTGTACTTTCATACTTGTATATTGTCATTTTTTTAATGCTACTTAATACTTCTACTCCACTACTGTACATTTCAAAGATAATATATTGTAATTTTTGCTCAACTACATTTATCTAACAGCTGAAGTTACTGGTTACTTTGTATAGTGTGTGTAGTTTGGAACCCTTGTCACTTTTCAGATATCTGTGAGTTGTTAGCAGGTCAACCAAGGCTAGATATTTCTCATAAAAATCTCAAATTGTTCCATTTAAATTATTGTTTAAGGCCTAAAGGAGTAAAAACTCCAATATTCAAATATATAATATCAGGAAAAAGTAAAAAAAAAATTATACAATACAGATTTGTGGAGCAGAACTGTTTTCCTTCTTCCTACTCTATTAATCATCTCATAACTCCCCAGATTATTATGTGAGAGGGTGGAAGCACTGGACTAAGCTACCAAAATGCATCTAAACTCCACCTCGAACAGCTATAACAGTAAAATGTTGCTTATGAATTGACTGAGCAGTCTTAGCAATCTAACCATGGGATATACATGTATAATAACAGATCAGTTACAGGTGCCAGTTTCAAGTACTTTTTGGTGATATTACTACTTACTACTTAACTTAAGTAGGAATTGTATTGCAGAACTTTTACTTTAAATAGAATATTTTTTACATTGTTGTATTGTTACTTGTACTTAGTACTTTTTCCAACACTGTCAATTTGAGAGTTCTTGATTAAGTTAAGTTCCAGATTTTTGAAGTCTCAGTCTTTATGATAATTACGCACTGGAGCTCTCAGTCAGTCTCAGAAATCAGTCTCTTATCGTCTTCCCTAACTGTTGTCCACAGCTGACAAGGAATGGCACAGTGGAGTGCGCTCAGGCAGACCTGCTGACTCTGGAAGACGTATCAGATGAGGACCTCGACGTGGATGGGGTGGAGGTGGATGACTGTTTCTTCCTTCAGCCGCTGCCCACAAAGCGCCGCCGAGCCCTCCTTCGAGCCTCTGGCATTGCCCGCATAGATGCGCGGGAGAAAGCTGAGCTCAGAACCATCCGCCTCTCACGGGAGGAATGTGGCTGTGACTGCCGCCTCTACTGCGACCCTCGCCACTGCGGCTGCAGCCAGGCTGGTATTAAGTGCCAGGTAAGGGTTGTTGGCTTGTCTGTGCGCAGGAAGAAGAGAGCCACTGTGCAGTTTCTTCAGTGCTTAATACAATGTGCACCTTGTATACCATATTTGATGTTTTTTTAATTTGAAGTCACGTGCAATGAAATCTTTTGTCCCAGAAGGAAAAATATAGATGAAGATAATAAAATGAATGATGAATTCCATTTAGCTGCTTCAGGTTCAGGGTCCTTGTATTGTACATGTTGGCTCACTGTCACACTGTCATGGCTTACTGGGACACTTGAATACAACAGAGGCATCATCAATGTGATTACTAAGGCCGCTGCTTTTCCTACTATGACAAATCAAAATGTCTGCTGTCAAAAATACATATTCTTTTCATTTTAAGCAAATCTTTGTTAGACTGTACTGTCAGCTACAGTTTAGTTCAGTATCTATGCCAGCACGAGATAATAATGTTCTTATTGTTTGAAGTCTATCACCTTAGAAAGTGATTGTGTCGATGAATTAAGTTCCTGCAGCACTTGAAAATGGTCACTTTCTTTGTTTATTTTTTGAAATTCAGTGTACTGTATTTTCCAGTATCGGCACCAAGAATATCTCTACTTTAAAGAGAACAGCCTTAAGGAGCCTCTGTGCCTGTGTACAGTAGTTCTGACAGATTCAATGGTTCCAATTTGTTAAAATAGCCTAAATCAGCAATCATTAGTTTTTTTGTTCTTGTCAGGAATATTCTATTCAAAGCATTTCTGTGTGATACAGGACTGCAGCCTGATCGATTCATTGAGATTGAAATGCAATTTACTGCACTGATGCAGTGAATCAATCATTACACCATCTTCTATTTGTACAGCTCATTTCCCTCTTTTTGATTTACTGAAATTAAATGATTAACATGTTGGTACATTCAGAATATTAAGATGCTTTTACTTCTTTGTGCATGTCTGTGTCCTGACAGTGACTGACCAGAGTTTAAATAGAATTTAAAGTATTAAAATGTATATATATTTAATTTTTGTCTCTAAAGACAGAGCATTTAACATTAAAGGCTGTATCTCTCTGTACCTGTATTATTTAGAACTACAATGAGTCGATTAATTGATTAGTTGTTTTTCAGAAAATTAATTGGCTACTATTTTGATCATTTATTAATTCATTTTTCAAGCAATAATACCAAAAATGTGATGGTTCAAATGTTCCAGCTTCCCAAAAATGTGCCGTAATGACTTCACCATCTGGGACAGTAAAATAATAAATAATAAAACATGTCATAGTCAGTTCTAAATGATAGTGAAGGGGTCCCTTAAGGAAAAAGGTTGACAACCATTGTGATTGACATTTCTTTGACTATTTTCTTGTTTTATATGCAAATTGATTCATATAAAAAATAATAAGGAAAATAATAGTTAGTTGCAGCCCTGGTATTTTGGATGTTAGAAATAGTTTGAAATCTTTTCTGGTTACATTTTGTCTCGTTAGGAGGAAGTACAGCTATATCTCAGTCTGAATAATTACACAGTAACCAGATATTCTCTTGGTTGCCATGATATGTTTTCCTTGATATATCTCAGCATGTGTGTCATCTGTCTTTGTTCTTTGCACAACAAACAAACTCTTACGTAACCTAAATAATAATTATGTAAATGAGTCAGTAAATTCAAAGTGTTTACTCTACCCTTTCCTGTTTAAAATGCAATAAAACTGAAACTGGAATTACCTCTGCTCGTTCCCAGGTGGATCGAATGTCCTTCCCATGTGGCTGCTCCAGGGATGGCTGCGGCAATGTAGCAGGCCGCATCGAGTTCAATCCTCTGCGTGTCAGAACTCACTACCTGCACACCATCATGAAGCTGGACCTGGAGAAGAGGAGGATGCTGATACAAGGGGCTGGGGACCAGTATGCTGAATCTGACCCATTGTCCTCCCCCTCCTCCACTTGCCCCACTTCTCCGGACTTGTCTTCAGTCGCTGGCCTGGACTCTGAGCTGGAGGAGAACGAGGTGCAGACAGTGGTGGAGGTTCAGGATCTCCTGGCAGAGCAGGACATTCTGGAGCGAGAGAACGAGACAGCTGTGTTGCACCTGCAGAGCGCGGAGGAGCAGGAGAGGAGGGAGAGGGAGGAGGCAGAAGGGGAGGCAGTGCAGCAGGAGCTGGGTGCAGGAGGTCTCACAGAGCAGCCTCTCTGCCTCATGCCTGGTGCCTTGGGAGGGGAGCTGCCCGAGCAGGCAGAAGTGCCAGGAGTGGAGCAGGTCCTTTTGCAGGGGCCGTTCCCCACTGGGGCCACGGTGCTGTGCATCACTGACAACCAGGAGGAGAGCCCTTCTGACCTCCTCAAAGACTCCACTTCTTTGCTCTACTATCAGCTCAGTCCCATAGAGCCTGGAGCCTTTGAAACCCTGCCCAGAGCGGAGGAGGCTGAACGGGAGGAGCGCCTGGTGAGAGAACAAGATTCAGGAGGAGACGAGTGTGTGGAGAGGAAACAAGAAGGAGGAGAGGAGTCGAAGGATGATAAGCGTGAAGAGACCACCTGCAGGCAGAGTTTGGGCAAGTCCTTGACCAATGTGATTCTGTGCTCGGAGGAACGTGAGGAGGAGAGGCCCTCGAGTCCCCAACTGAGCTTCCCTGAAGAGCGGTGCCAACGTGGGTCCTGCTTGGAGGGAGAAGTAGATCCACTGCCTCCTGAAGTTTAATTCTAGCTTCTCTGCAGATATTTTGCACAATAGCTTCATCTAAGATGAAAAATTACACATTTCACATTTATTACTGCTATCATCAAGAATGATTACAGGTTGCAATCTATTATAGTGACTGTCATTGAATTAGGTAGAGAATGAGCTTGGGTATTACAATACATGAGGATGGGGGAGGGGGGTGCTGAAAGCACATACAGATCACTCCCCAGAAGTAATATGGATGCAGTTACAAGGCAACATTGTACGTAATTCTGTTAGGTGTAATGAATGCGGCCTTAATGGAAAAACATAAAAACACTTGTGTGTAGGAGTCATTTGTCGATGAGGAAGTACAGCAAGTAGTGCTTTGTTAATTTCCAACGCAGCAAACAGAAAAAAAAAAACAATGTGTGAATGCTGACATAAGCCTTTTGTTTGGTGATGTATTAAGCTATCAACACTAAACACAAATTGTTTTGCAGTGTGCAAGAAGCTGGTGTGTTTAGATACTTGCTGGCTCACTTTCCATTACAGCAAACTTGTGCTGTAGTCAAGCCAAATGAAGGCCTCTGATAGCATCCTCCGCTGAAAATAGACCTAATAATCCTGGAAATACTTGTTTTTGTGTACTGTATATGCATTTGCAAAAGTGCAAGACAGAGCCGAGGTTGCTGCTTTCTTGATCTGTATGCACATTGTGAACTGAGGGCAGCGAGTGTTGTGGCTCTGCTGTTATGAAGGTAAACCAACACTGAGCAGCAGACTAGCACTGGCCTTAGTTGTTGCTCTTGCTCACCTTGAGCTGCTCGTGCAAATGCAGTCGATTTGTCAACAAAAACCTAGTTTACGTGTAGTTACAATGCCTATGATATTATTATTTCTTTTAGTAATGTGTCTTTTGTGGATTAGTTACTGTTGATTTGAAGTCATCACAGTCTTTGTTTTTTTGTTTTTGTTTTTTTTTTGAGTGAAAGGACATGTTATTTCTTTCATACTGCTACACTGTAATGCTATGTAGTCAGTCATGTCACGATGAAATGCCAGAACAGATCCACGTCGTCTCCTCTTTTAATGAGTTATACTGTAAGGAAGAGATGATTCGGGCTCATGTCAAATTTCGTATAAAGAAGATAGAATTTAAAGAGTTCAAGAAAATAACAGCCTGCGCTGTTGAAAGTAGTTATACAAAATGTGATGTTACTAATTTATGAAACAGATTGACAACAACCTGAATTTGTATATTTTATGTTCAATTTGTACAGTATGTGTGTGTGTATGAATACTTTACATCTGTGTGTCTATGTGAGAGAGAACTTAGTATGCATCTGTGTGTGCATGCACATGTGTATGTACTGTATTATGATAAAGGGGGGAGGGTGGGAGTATATTAGTGAGGATACATATTTTATTCCTGAAAGGTGCTGATGTTACAGATTTACAATTCACTGATTTTTCTCCCTAACATCATGAGAAATAGGATTTCATGGAGATGTTTCTTGATGACTGATGTAAGAAGTAAAAGGGTTGTAGAGCCTCTTGTAGGAACGCAATAGCTACTGCACTGCAAATCATTAATGTGGCGGTTCTGGAACGAGGTGTTTTGTCATTGACTATGTAAATGCAATCGTATAACACTTCTGGTCTTTAAATGTCTTTTTTAAGCTGTGTCTGATTAATACTGATCTGCGTAAGTGTGCCGACTCTTCTTACACAAAATCAGTCCTTTGTTTTGTTGCCTAAAATTACAGCTGTTGCTTTCGGTAACACAGGATGTGCTGCTGTGTATGAGACGTCTGATGTATTTCTTTGCCTTTTTTTATTGTCTTAATATAAATCTACTTACGAGTTGCACCAAAGCAGTGGTTTCAAACCTAATTAAATGATGCTTTCATCCATCAGATTTTAACAAAGCAGTCTCCTGTAGTTATTGTGAGGCTGTAGATTTATCGTGGCCCTTTGTGTTCGCGTGACTTGCCTTGACATAGTGCCATCTTTGAAGTGATGATGATTACAAGCTGCCTATTGTTGAGCTTTTGTCCTTGGCTTTCTACTAATAGACTTAGGTTTGGGATCACTGCATCAAATCAACTCCACTACACTATGTGATTGTGTGCTTCTCTGTGCGAAAGGGGTGTGTGATTGTTGGAAAGACCGATAAATTTAGACTTCATCTAAAAGCTGTGAGAACTACTCTCATGCTAACTGTTGCCTAAAGTGGACAAAAAGGTTTTTTATACAAAAATAAAAACAATAAAACACTCATTTTAAAAAGGATCAAATTTTATGTGTGTTGTGTTGATTTTAGTAGGTCATAAATCTTTATTTCACATGATCACAAGAGTTAAAAACTACAGATCTGAGGCTGCCATTGGCCTTTTTCCATGACCTTCATTTGGCTGGATAGGGACATGATACCAATCGTTTATTCACAAAATATCCCATGATGATTTTTACTGTTCTCAATACTGTAACAGAGGAAGCTTTCAATATAACATATTTTAACTGAAAAGCAGTTTGGGGTGAAATTAGCTCCAAAGCAATTATGTTTCATATTTTGTAGAATTTTAAAATAAAGAAGAATTACTATATATGGTTTTATAATTTGTCCTTTTGAAAGCAGGAACTTAGTGTTTATGTTTGTTTTGTCACTCCAACCATTCACTGCAAACGGATGTGACAGACCTAAGAATGTGTGAAAACTACATAATGTTTAGTCACTCTAAAGGGAGAAAATGGGAAGCCTTTGTCCTCATTCAGACACTGGAGGTCATGACAAAGGCTGTTTGTTGGATGCAGTGTAACCTCTAACCACTAGATGGCAGCATAAACCCAGTGTATTCCTCCTAAACACAACATGCTTGCTGCACACAGATATCTGTCACATATAAGGTTCATTCACAGCAGTTGTTCCTGAAATCTGAGGCTGTACATCTTATCCATGCCACTGAATCACCACTTGAGATATTATCATACCCAGTTATAGGTCATCTCTCGATGTCATGCAAACTTGGGAAAATAACGACAGCCTCTTTCATACCCCAGTTTTCCACTCTTACTGACCTGGCTTTGATTCCTCTGGATGATCAGTAGCAGCAAGTCATTTTCCGAATGTTATCTTACAGCTTACACGGGGCCTATCACTTTTCACGGGGTATAACAACTGATTGTGGAAGCCAAAATATTTGCTCTCTTTTCTCTTCAATAGAAGGAAGTCGCTAGCTGGGGGAAAGTGAAACAGTGTCTACCCTCTATTCCCCACTGGCCTGAGCCAGAAGTGGCTTCTTAATAGCGGCCTTTCGACAGTGTAACCCACATCGCTCTGAGGTCTCTGCTCTGGGATGCAGGATGCAGGCTTGCTGCTCTGACATTTACTTCCCTTCAACTAGCTTTGCAATCCAAATACTGATAACCCTGGTACAAATAAACAGTCACATCAGTGGTTGTGAGAATTCCTTTAAAATTTCTGTTATCCTACATACATTGTTTTTTTAAAGGGCATTCAACCAATTTTGAGACATCATCAGGGTTATTTTTTTAAGATTGGGCTTGAAGACAACACATTTATAATAGAAACTTCCGTTACAAACTGCGAGTGGGTTTTAAACACATAGGCCTTTATTAGGTGGGGAGGGTCTAACAGAAGCTGTTGAGTTGCATTATAGGAAGTGTAGGAGCCAGTGTTTTGGAGCTCTTGACTCGCTCTTAAAGTCAGTATCTCACCCTCTGCTGCTTCAAAGTTGACAGTTCAGTCTTTAATGTGTCTCTTGCAAGTTTCTCAACTGCAGAGGTGAAAACTTAATCGCCGGCGCACCCCTTTAAGTTCACTTCACTTGAAGTTACCTAATTAAAATCCTTCTACTCTTCTGTGCCAGTCACCGTGTGTTTGTTTGTATGTATGCCATTATTGAGTTGGCCAACAGTCTGAGAGTGGGCCCACACACATAAACAAACACCACAAACATGCAGAAACAAATTACCTCTGGAACCCCTGGAACAATTGTGGCAGCAGTCCACAGCTCAGAGAACTATGCATCATCTGTTTAACCTTTCCGGCCTCTGGCTTTCTATTGTTCTACCTCTGCAATGGCCGGAAGGACTCAGCTGGGCTTGATAGTTTCAGGGCTGATGATGGAGCCCATCACGAGCCTGTGGAAAGATTTTGAGGACACATTAAAAAAACATAATCAGAGGAGAGAATAGCTCCCACAGTCGTCTCAGATCGTGATGACAGATGTGCAAAATCACCAGCTTTATCTGGGCTTTAATTTTACTGTTGTGACTGGACAGAGCCATGGAGAGCAACTGGGCATTAGGAGTGACGTATATGAAATGGAAAGTTGCCACACCGCCTCACTCCAGTCTACCAGTCTGAAAGTGCTGCTCCAGCGCCTGGAAAGAATGCTCCCTCTTTCCCACTCTCTCTGTGACGCCAGCGCTATGGCATCATTAGCCCTTCACCGAAACCAATCCCTCTTAAATGGCACTATTCATAAAACTGGCTCATGGTATTTTCACTAGTCTCCCCTGCTCCTCACATGCTGGCTGAACTGAGGAGGGAAATCCAGACCCTCAGACACAAAGTTCATTCCGTGTGCTCAGGAGAGAGGATCCAAATATCCTTATGAAAGAAGGAAGAAGGAAACAATGAGGGCAGTAAAAGTCAATGCAAAACTATAAAACTGCTAAAACTTTCTCTTTGTGCCCATCAGTTAAAAGAGTTTTTTTTCCCAAAGCTTGTCTACGTATTTGGTGCCTACGTGCAAAACTTCTTTCTCTCTTATAGTCTCTGGGCTCTATGTCATTCTATATTTTATCCAAGGATGCATTTTTAGAATAGTGTATGTATGTATGCATGCAAGGATGCCTTGAAGCAGTGATTTTTTTGAGGGATTTTTAGTCTTGAGGACATGAAATAATCCAGTAGTAAAAATCAGGAAAAATTTGAAAAATAATTAATTTTGTGGAACATAAATGTTTTTTTAATCCCCTTTTTATCCATCATTAAGCAGCCCCTCAGATTTATCTAAGTCCCGACCCGAGGCTGGGAGCCATAGTAGCCTTGAAGGGTTGGTTGACTCAAAAGAATATTAAGACAGAATTAAAATTCAACAACAGCACACCTTCTTTCCAGAAACAACATCCCATTCAGTCTGAATACTCCATTTAATGGCCTCTGAATGTTTTTACAGTACGGGGGTCTGCAGTTTTTGTATGAATTAAACAAACAAGATAATGTTAGTGAGCTTTAGAGGTGCTGGTGGGTGGATTGTGTAACTGTTCGACGTACAAAATAGGAGAAATCAGATGAAAACTGCTGATGCAATTTAGTTAATGATTAATTTCTTTTTTTGTAAAAATCTTTCATGGAGTTGTGTTTTGTCTAATTAGATTCTTTGAAACCATTTCCATGACAACTTTGCTCTTGCACATTACAGGGACTACTTTCTCAGTAGAAAACTAGCTCCATTAAGAACTAATTACACCAAGATATTACTTGAGGTTATCCTGTAGAAAAGATGATGAATCATCATTAACACCACTAAAATCTTGTTTTGTTTACATGTAACAGAACAATAAGTTGCTATGATTCATTGGTGACAGTCAACTCTCTAGCATTGAATGCAGTCCGAGTTTGCAAGGACACACTAAAGCCGAAACCCAAAGATTTTTATTATGACATCAAGCTCTGGGTATAAGATGGCACCGCCAGAACAAGCAAAAAATGAAACTGAATGAAAGCAAAGTATGGCAGCACAGCAGAGCGACTCCCAGCAGAACCAGAAAAACAGCTGTGTGTCCACAGCTGCATGAAATATTGTGTGTCTTGTACTGAATGCTAGTCCCCAAGGACATGTTCGTCATTGTTACATCCACGTTCCCCAACAACAACTCTAAAACACCATATACTATGGAAGTTACTGAAAAAACAGCATGTAGTTTCTGTGCATGCTTCCTTGTGGGTTTTTTGATGTTACATGCTCTCGCTTCCTTTCAGTCCTGTAATAAAAACCATCCCATTAGCTAAGCAACTGGCTGTGTGCCCAGCCTTCCTTGAGGTGGAAGTTTAAATATCTATATACTGACATAGTTTCTTAACAACAACCAGTGGGTAACCTCACGTGAATGTTTTCTATCTAACTCAAGGAGAGAAAAGAGGTGACTTCATATCAGAGGTATCTGGAGAAAGAGGAAACTGGCTGAATCTTCCATGACCCTTGAAGCTTTGAGGATATGTTTAATTTAGGTAGACAAATAGACAGTCTTTACAAACTGTTCGCAAACTGTTAATTTGGTGAAAGTGGTGAGTAATCTTGGTTGTTGACTGTCTTTGCTTGTTTGGGTTTTTCTTCATGATTACTTCTGTTTTTTAGTTCTGGCAACTGAATAGTTACATTACAGCGGAGGACATTAACAGGACAAAAGGTGGCAAGGTTCAGGAACTGGTGGATGAATAATGATATCCCCTCGGTGTGGTGATATTATGTCATTAAAATAATATTTTTGCAATATTACATGACAATGCAGTTCATGCTCTCACTACCCAAACCACATTTTAGCCACACAAGCGGGAAGGCTCTAGGGGATGGCACTGCCGGTAGGTTGGTCCACTGTTTTATCCCACACTGATATATCTAAAAAACTTTTAGTTGGACTGCCACAAAATGTGGTACAGACAGTCATAGCTCCCACACATGCATTGTAATAATTTTGGTGATTTTTCTAGCTCCACCATGGAACATTTGTGGTTTTAGAGAAATGTCTCAACAACTATTGGATGCATTGCCATGAAATTAGCTACAGACATTTCTGTTCCCCCCCAGGAGAAATTGTAGTAACTTTGGTGATCCTCTGATGTCCCAGCTAGGTCAAAATGTTATTTGTCCAATTTGGACACTTAAAACACTCAGCTGTACTTTGTGTTAAAGCTACAAGAACCAGAGAAAAACTTTTAAGTTGATATGGCAAACTTGTGAGCAACCATTGCTTATTTACACATCCTGCAGTTATGGAGCAACATTATCATTCATTTAGAGTCCTGTTTGGGTCCAATATTCACTTCATTTAGCTCTGTTTTGGTCTCTACCACTTCTTCCTGAGAGAAATATCAGGCTCTTTAGGTGCTTAAAGCTCCACTTTGTTCACCATCTAGACTGTCACTGTCTGCCATTTGATGCTTTTTCACTGAAAACAGCTGCATGTTGTGGTTAGAAACAATGCTATGAGAATGGTAAGAGTGAACAAAAACTGTAAAGTTTCGGGGCTGACAGCAATACCAACATCAATGAGCTAAAATCTGTACACTACAAGTGACCCCTTTCACATTGATTTTGTTATTATTTAAAAAATGGAATATAGCTGCTTTAAGTTCTAGCTGCTTTTTTGCATCTTTCAAAACAGTATCAAAGTCTGAGAATGAAAAACAAAGAAGGAAAGCAAAATGTTTAAATTGTATTTTAACATGTGCCTTTGTCTAAGTGCGCCCGGGCTCCACTTTCTAACAATGCTGTTAAGCTTTTTTCTGCTCTTGATCCTGATGCTGCTGTCGCCTCGGGCTCACATGATCAATAGCATGTTTGTGGGGGTCAGACTTTGTGTTGTGCAAGTGGTGGGAATAAGAGGGATATATGTTTTAGCAAATCTGGGAAAGGATGTAGAATCCCTTCCTGTGTAGGCCTATGTGCCCTATTCCCTGATGGACAATTAAGTGAATCATGTAGAAGTCCCCTGCTTGTGGCAAATGTTTAACCCCCATCACGGCAGGCCAGTCACTTCTCAACCTTAATTAATACCATATTCCTACAGTACTTTTTGTGTTTCTCTCTTGCTTGCATAAAACTGGCAGTGACAGTCATTCCCAGCAGGAGCCAGGCTGTGCTGACATTTATAGTAGTTAAGTTTTCAGTAGCGGTCTTGTATATTGATTGTTTTATCCAAATGACCTCATTTCCTGTAACAAAGGGGTTCACTGGTCTACCTGTAAAAATGATGCTTTGCCCCGTCGTCTCGGCGGGTAAGAGTTTCCATACTGTGTGTACTGGGATACTTTTTCCCCCCCTCCCATCACCCTTGGTATCATGGAAACATGTATGCACAGGCATGTGTGTGTGTGTGTGTGTGTGTGTGTTAGGGAAGGGATGTTGGAGGGTGGAGGTTGCTTTCCACATGTGGAATAATCTGAAAGGGTGGAGTGTATGCAGGAAATGTGCCGCTCAAGGTTACAGGTGCCATTTAATTTGAAGCTGATAAGAAATCTTGTGTTTTGGATAACTGCTTCGTATTTCTTGTAATGGCAGTGATTGGAGTGATTAAAGTGATGACATAAAATATACACATTTTATCACAGATTTTTTGTTAACCCCTTAGGTTCTCTTCGAGGAACCTCTTTTTTTTTGTCTGGAACATTTTCTCTCATTTGGTAGGTATGTCAGAGGTGTCACCCAATCAGCAGCGGCATGTATATAAACTTGCATACACAACAGGATTTTCAAGGCACCACAGTTTCTGTTTAAATAAATGGTTTGCTATATTTTATTCGGTCTGTGCGTGGTCCATGTTTTTGTGGGAAAAACAATAATTTGTACTTAAATTTGGCAGCTTCAAATTCACAAATGCTTCAAATTCTAAGCTCACATATTAGCTCCTAACTGCCATTAAGAAATACATACAAAATATTTCACCCATCCTAAAAGTAAGGGAATTTTGTAATACACAAATGCTGTTTTTTACCTGCTGTGTCACTGGTGCCATTGTGTGCTGGGAATCAGGGCCTATTCTCAGGTTACTGCTGGGAAGACAGGCGTAGCGTGAGTCCAACAGGTGATGGGCTTGATGGAGGGGCTTGTCATAACACTGCAGCGCTTCATCACTTTGGAACTACTGCTGAAAATTAATTACGCATCAGGGATGACTTCAGAACATTATTTATAGCCTCTCTGTAGGGTTTCAGTGGAAAGGGGATCCCCTCCGAGAGAATGGAAGTATCAGAGTATCCGAGGCCTCTCTCTAAGAATAAACTGCAGGCCTGGACCCTGAGCAACATCCCTTTGACTTGTGGAATAAACAAAGTAATGTGAGGTCATTGAGAGTTTGGCTTTTTAAAGATCTGCTCTGCATCTGTGAGCTGATGTCAAGTTTTAAATGTTAGCAATCAGTAACAGATAACAGATCGGTTTAACCAAATGAACATGAGGTTAAGCTTTCTAATGCTCTGGAATGCTGAATTGATCTTAGTTTCTGGGTCATTTTTTTAAGTTTATCTCAGATAAATCACTGAAAAGCAAACCAGGTGCAAAATAAAGACAACTGAAAGAAACCTACTTCTCTATTATCAATCGTGTTCAGCTCAGGCTCTAAAAGACAATGTTGCTGTAACATCCTGTCTGCAGGATTCAGAAGATATCAGTACTGGCATGCAGAGTCATCTGAGCTGTGTAAACTGGTAAAGAGGGGAGATTATGTGGCAGCAAGACAGCAGAGTTAAAAGGTCACAACACTGCTGAATGTCAATTTGATCTCCGTCTTCTCCCTTTAATGACCAGACAATCCCAGCTGCTCCCAGAGAAAATGTTATGGTTCAGCACTTCCATGAGATGTGATGGCTTTCCCACCGGCCCCTCAAAGGAAATCACAGAGAAGTCTGGTTTCCAGGGATCTTCATTTGTCTGGGTTTTTAAGAGTTAACTGAGACTGATGAGGCGTTCCTGAAAAACATCAGAGGACTCTGCTGTGATCTTGGTACAGATTTACTTCACTCCCATGTCAGACAGCATCCTGGGAGCTGCTAGAATATTTCAATAGAAACTCAAAACGCCCTCCCTGAGATTAAGCTCCAGGGGAGAGAGAGAGAGAGAGAGAGAGAGAGAGAGAGAGAGAGAGAGAGAGAGAGAGAGAGAGAGAAAGTGAGAAAGAGATGAGGAGTTCACACTGCCATAAATTCTTGGCGGAGTAATGTGAACTGGAGATCAGCTAGATGGTTAATGATTAGAATATGGCCTGATACGCCTCATTTCACCCTCTGGTGCTGTTTCCCACAGGCCACCACTTTTTCCTTGAGGCTGTAGCACTGAAAAGTCATTGTTTGGTGTGGGCACAAACACTTAAATTAGATGCATTTAGTCTTCTCTTCCGGGCCTGATGAAACTGTAAAATTAGATCTTTGCCTGTATATATTTTGGTGTTGGAGGCCCTTGGGGAATGTCTTTAGGAAGCAGGGGAAGGAAGTTTTGGATATGTGAGTGGATACACTTAGTTTATGCTTTTCTGGGCAGAGGCCATGGCTTACATCCCACTGAGTGATGGGTAATGCCCATATTTCATATCCTTGGCTGAAAGATTTTTTCCTGTTGTTCCACTATGAAAGTGCTTTTCCTCTTTAAAGGGTTGGTTTGACTTATGATTTAGCCAAAGTGCCCTTTAAAGGGTCGGTTTACCATAATTATGAAAAACTCTGTTTAGTTGCCCACCTCCAGTGCTGTACTCATACAAACAGTTTGACTGAGCAAACTCCCTCTGCTGATGAAGACCATGTGATATGATCAAAAGCTGGACAAGGAAGTGAGATTGTTTTGCAGAAACGGTTACTTTCATTGGAACTATTGTCTGCTATGTAATCTGTTTAATGATCCCCTCCAGACATGTATAGAAATAGTCTGCTTGGAACAATACTGTCTGTCTGTTATGTGTTTTTCCACAAAATAAAGCATAATTTCTGCATTAAAATCCTCATTCTACCTTGTTATAAATTCTAAATAAAAGGTTTTCCTGCTGGACACAAGATTATAAGTTATACATAGTGGACCCATATTGACTTCAAACTATTTGTGATATCTATCGTGCGTGCCACCCCTTAAAATCTGATTAACAGTGAGCACAGAGAAACTGTCCACTTTCAGCAGATTGATGTAAAAACATCCTTCTAGAGTCTGGAGAGGGACTTGTTTGCTTTCTTGATGACAGCTAGAAGAGCGATACAGCTCAATTTATTTTTATTTCTAAATAAATTGTGTGGAGGAATTTGCCTTGATACACTGGTGCATAAGAATCAAAATCAAACATCATTGTGCCTGCCTCAGAAATGGTTGAATGAAACGGCCCGTAAGACCTCAACATTGTTGCTGGTTGCAATTGAAATATAAGTAGTTATAATAATTTGGAGGTGCTGGTGTTATAAACTTTGGACTGAGCAAGGCTTGCTGTTTCCCCCTGGTTCCTGTCTCTACCATTAAGCTTAGCTAACTGCCTGCTGCTGACTCTTACTTTAATTTTAGCATACAGATAAGAGGGGTATCGATTTTCTCGTCTAACTTTAGATAAGAAAAAATAATTGCATTTTCCAAAACGTCACACTATTCTTCCGATAGCGTGGTCTGCAGATCCAGAGTAACAGGCATGCTTTTAAAAAGACATGTTGCTGTTACAGTTTACCTCTGTTGTATTGGGCTGGAGGCAAAAGTCTGAGGAGAAGACCTGGACGAATTAAACCAAAACTAACTGCATGGCTAAATGTCCCTGGAGATCACTGAACTGACCCTTTAAAGAGCACTTTTGCAAAATCATATTTACACACACACACACAAACACACACACACACACACACACACACACACACACACACATACACGTACGGTTCTCTGCGGCCTGTGTTGGGTGTCACCAGATTAGAGGGTTCTGTAGTTTCTCACTGACATTAGACTCTGACCCTGCTTGCCTTTCTTTGCATTCGGGCCCCTTCATTAGGCCCCTGCAGAGTGTGGCCACTCACCCAGGGAAGGGGAGGTCATCTCCAAGCCTTTTACTAATCACAGCCTCCCCTACTGAGCAGCCAGACCCCCTCATCAGCAGCTGGCAGGTGAATCAACGCGCTCTTTGTCGAATCACCTGAAGGTCTGTTTTCTCCCCCTGAATCTTTTTTTTGGTTGCTGATTACGGGGTAAAAGCCAGTGAGTCAGAGAAGCACCTTTGTTGGGTTGTAACTAACAGCTGCTTCCCATTCATTACCTCAATGTTTTCTTTCTTTCTTTGTCATCGTAGGGGACTCTTGTAAGGCACGATTTTGTATTCATGTGGTTATTTATACTTGTGTGTTCACGTTTAGAATCAGGATAGGCAATCCTCCAATTTATTTCTGTCTGTGCAATCCTGAATTTATGCTTGGCAAGGAAGATGGGAAAATAATGAATTAGATCACATGTAAGATAAAGAAGAATGGTTGAGCTTCAGAGGGAGTAAGGAAACTGATGAGTGCAGGATTGTGACAGGTGATATATGAATGTGGAAGGTTCAGGAACCCTTACCATTAACGCTTTAAATCACTGTTGGTGCAGGGTGTGTGTGCCTATTATAGAATAAGGGAAGTTAAAGCACCATGCTGTGCTAATGAGGGTGCCCAGTGCCTTAACCCAGCATGGGCACTCCTGCATGTGGAGAAGGTTGCGGGAAAATTAAGCTGCAGAGACAGGAAGTCCACAGGATCTGGACAGAGATCGTTTCCCTACCAGAGGCACTGAGAAGAATGTTCCACAGTCTTAGAAAGTTAGGAAGTCATGAAATCTCGATGGTTGAGTCATCAAACAATGTGCATGTGTCGTATGAACTTAAGGGATAGCATTTTGGGAAACATGCTTATTCGTTGCTATGAAGCTGTATGATAAAGCTAGGAGCCAGTTAGCTTAGCTTCTCACAAAGACTGGAAACATAGGGAAGCAGTTAGTTTGGCACTCTCAAAAGGTCACATTATGTGCCCACCAGCACCCCCTAAGCTCATGAATTAACATGTTTTATCTTGTTTGTTTAATCCATAAAAAAACCAAAGTGTAAGAGCTTCAAAGGTGCTGGTAGGTGGATTTTGTTATCTTAATGCGGACAGAGCCAGGCTTGCTGCTTCCCCTTGGTTTCAGTCTTTATGCTAAGCAAAGCTAACAGGCTTCTGGCAGCTTCATAGTATGCAGACATGAGATTGATATCGACCTTTGCATCTTTCAGCAAAAAAGTGAATATAATAAAAAAAATTCTCAAAATGTCAACCATTCTTTTATTTTATATTCCTTTATATTTGTGTTTGCCATTTTGGGAAGCTTTGACCCTTCATTTCGACCAATAAGGTTTCGACACTTGGAAAAGTGGCCTCATATTTTTTTCAAATCTCAGTTTAGATAGCCATTAAATAGAGCATTAAATCTGTCGAAATCTCTTTAATCCCTCCAAAAGAAAATCAAATCTCAGACCCAGGATAATCAAATGATAATATGATTAATAAAAATGACCAATTCCAAATGTGTGTTAATGGATAGAAAGTAGTTGGGTAGATGTTGTGATACTCTGTGTGTAGTTCCAGTTAACCCAAAAATGGTGACTTCTTGATAAATGATCCAAAAATGAATCAGCAACACGATAAGTGAGAAAAATGTAACCTCAAAGTGACACTGACGTGACGATGAAACACAGGAAGAAACACACCCTGATATTTAGATGGCTTTGCCACTTGTTGAAACCGCGGTGAGGATGTTTCAACACATTTTAGTGTTTGGGTTCAAAGACTCAAGTTCAGTTCAAGACTCATCAACTCAACTCAATCATTGTGTGCTTATGTGGAGAAAAACACACAAATATATTTACTGAGGACAAAAGATTTTTGTTTGCTTAAATTACATAAATTAATCATTATTATTTTTTATTTTATTATATTAATTGAGTGGTAATACCATCACTAAAAATGTTTTATGTGCTTGTGCTTTTTTTGTTCTCAAATTGGTCCATCCTGTATGGAGCCCCTAAAGGGACATGGGGAAAAAAAATTGCGATGATGTTGCATCATTAAACATGTTATTTGTAAAATAGGGAACTTTTTCTTTCATTTCCCCACCCTCACAGTTAAGGAAGGAATAGTTTTAACATTTTCGGAAAGAGACATATCCACTTTCTTGCTTACATTTGATGTTAAGATCAATACCACTGTCATGTCTGTCATTGAGTATGGAGCTTGCTAACCCAACCAGCTGGTGTTTACCTTCATATTTACCACACAGCAGTACAGTATCAAATCTCATGAAAGCAAATGTGAATTTCTCAAAATGTAAAAATTATTCCTTCAAGTATTCTGTGTACATTTCTGATGGTAGGCCTGAGAAACAGGGTTGAAACCAAAGTTCACTTATGTTATGAGCAAGCAAATGAGAAAGTTTTACAGCTATCAAGTATGTTTGTAAATCAACCACAGGAAGAGTCAGCCACCTTATTCAAGGAAGTCACTGTGCCCGATCAAGATAAGGCTATAGCACGTAACTCCCTGTAAAACCACATTTGCTTGCATCATCGATTTGTGTGACTCAGCAGTCTCCCCAGCAAACAGACATTTCTTGAACTCAACTTTCAGACGCTGGAAGTGAGTAGGAGTGTAGTCATAGACACAGACAAAGTTCTGCATCCTTGTACTTGTTGTTTCCTCATATGTCCAGCTGTTTTTGTTACCAGACCTCATTTAACAATGCATTCAGTTGTGTTATCAACAGATGATCTGCGTGTAAAACTTTTTATGTGGTAAATATCAGCAAAAGTGCAGACCACCCTCAGATTAGCGGTAATGTGGTTAATAAAGACACTCCAGATCCCAAGAGTGAGGAACAATTGGCTGTTGTTCTTATGAAGTTACTGTTCCAGCTTGTCTTGCTTGAGTTTCTCTGTGATGTGGGGTGAGAAAGAGGTTGGTATCAGTTAATCATTTCAGTTGTCAGTGCAGTTTCTTCTTGCTCCTCGACCAAGACACACATGTTTGTCCTGGTATCACCTCAAATCTGCTCATATCAAAAGGTATCTTCAGAGAGATGGGAACACCTGGTGGATCGAGGTCAGAGGAACCACATGGCACCTGTGGAATTCATCCTCCTCACCTGCGGCCAGGGTGAGGAGCGTTCAAACACCTGGATAAAGTCTGAACACTGAGTTCTTTCTGTTTGCCTATAGAAATATCTGTCTGTCTGAGGGTTTATCAGACTGACATGTGTTGATAAGTGAAAAAAATCACATCTTCAGAATCGTCTGCAGATTTCCAGCAGAGCCACGGATCAAAAAGATCTCTAACTGGAAGCATAATACTTTATAAATTACTTTCAATGTGTTTCAAATCAATATATCTATTTCAGGCCCTTTCACAGTTCAAGAAGCTGTAAGAGTTTTAGATGTACTGAATTTACCTCATTCCCATTTTGCTAAGCGTGTGGTGACTTTAATTGGCTGTAAGAGGTTGTGGTTCAAGACGTAAAGACGCCCGACATGACTGCTATGGAAATAGCACGTTATGAGCAAAGGAAAGCCTTACTCATACAGCTCACACAGAGAGGTCTGCATAGCTGTGTCATCAATGTGCAGGACTCTCAGCTGAGAGAATGGGCCCTCCACAGCCAGTAAATGACCCCACCCAGCTGGTCTCTGCTGTCCTCATCCAAAACCTCCTCTCTACTCCTCTCACTAACATCATCAGCATGGCCTGCACCACAACTGAGAGACATGGAAGCAATTATAGCAGCAGGCACGGGAACATACAGGGTGAAGTCAAATCTGAGCAACCTAAGAAAATCAAAAGCTCTGCCTCTGTGTTAGAATGGCAGGGTACTGATCATTGATTCAGGGAGAGTGGTGTTGAAGAAAAACTTTTTATGAATGTCTTGTACCAGAAAATGAGGGGATTTGTTAAAGGGGCACAGATTTTACACATCAAGACGACTTGTTGTGTGAGTCATGTCATCTCTGGCTCTGCTGAAGCTTTCTAAAGTCAAAGTGAAAAAAAACCCTGATGGTGTCATGAGAGTTATCCCAACTCTCAGCTAGGAGCCAATCAAAAATGGGAAAGCCTGCATTACAAACTGTGGACGTAGAGTTTAAAAGACGTGGTTGTTTACCAGACAGGGAGGGTCTAACAAGAGACACTATCAAGTTGGATCATGGGAAGAGTAGGTCCAGATTTTTGGAGCTTGACTCAGTTTACAGACAAAATGTCAGGATATTTTTATTTAAATCTGTTTCTTGCGATTCCTTCAACATTATAGAAGTGCAGTGCTAAATTGGAGTGCCCCTCAAGAAATAGTATACATGGTGTTTTTACATTTTTTATCTCATTAAAGGATTTTGCACACCATCTCTTCGATTGGAAGCATTAAAGGGGATCTGTTAATGGCCAATATGGACAGGAGGAATGATGATAGCTAGAAAAATGATTTCAAAGTACATGTGGACTGTTTTAGAACAGGCTTGAAAAAACATGAACTTATGTCCTTTACTTTGTTAGTGAATTGAAATATTTTCCAACATCCAAAACCTGAGATTCATCAACAAGAGTAGAAATGACCTAATTAGATTTTTTTTATATATAGGTTTTTGTTCATTTTAATTTAATTTAATTTCCAAATATTACATACAGTGGTAATTTCGTCTTTCTAAACAAAGACTTTTTAAGGAAGTCCCCAATTACATTGTGATTAAAGGCCTATCCCAACAAAGTTTGCTTCATTCATACTGTAATGGCTTAAAATGAAGCTGCTAATTATAAAAGGAAAATCACATCAGTCTAAGAACTTACGGTATGCTTTGAAAATGGTGAGCAGTAATGTAAAATATACACAATTTGAAGTTAATGAGCTAAATGTTGAAATCACTTTTTGTTTCTGGATCCACACCAGCGGCTTTGATTCTCACAAGACCCATGTAATTATTTCCGAATCCAGATGATAATTTTTCTGACCACTTACTTCTCACAGGCTCATCTGACATTTTCTCTGATCCTCCCATCATACCAGTACTATTTTTTTCCCCGCTTGGCCTTCCACCAAGGCAGAGGTCACTATCGTTCACATCACATGGGGTATTACAAGACAACAAGGTATTTCGTCCAAGAGTAACCCAACTCCTCAGTGGCTGTGGATTCGGCCAGATCCTGATGAGCTAAGGTGGGTCCGTCCAAAAAAGTGGACGCGCCCATGACAGCAGCTCCTCGGGGAGTCCACCCCTCCTTGTTACCCATGGAAACCAATGTATTGACACACACAAGTTTACTCAAATGTTCCGGGTTGTCCATGTCCCCTGGTTGCGTGGGTGTGACATCGGGGGGCAACTGTGATTTTATACATTATATATCCTGTATGTGCATATGTGTGTGAGTCAAAGTGAGAGAGACAGACTGAGGGATGGGGGGGCTGAGTTGTAAAAGGGAATTTCTGCCTTAACAGCTCCCGTACCTAGGCAGAACGCACGCAGCTACAGCTAGGCTTGTTCCAAATCACTAATGGAAACCAGACACATGCCGCATGAGGAGTGAGGCTTTCACAGCACAGTTCCAGAGGGAACCACTGTAGGAGTGACGGGGGAGAGGAGGTAGGGAGGGTAAATCAAGCAGCCAAAGAAAGAAGGAAATAAAAAAAGAATTGGGCAGATAAGAAACTTTTAACTGTTATTTTCACTTGGAGCTTGCCTCAGATGGGAGCGTCAACTCCCTATTTGTATCTGAAATTTCTCCATCCACTTGCAAGATGAGTGCCACTGACTGATAAGGGGGAAGCCAGCATAGCACTTAACTGAGATAATTCTTAAAGACTGAGCCTGCTGTATATGTGAGAAAAAACTCTATTGCTTGACATTTTATTGATTTGGCTTAACGGACAAAGTACCTAACTGCAACCACATGCACACACACAGATAACCACCCAGTTTCAACTTTTAACTCACTGACAGCATACTGAAATGTAGCCAGCAGTGTATTAGAAGATAATAATGGAGAGAGAAAATGTAAAAAGTTTAGTATGGTGTAATGGTGTTTTTTTTTTTATTAGACAAACTATGTCTGAAATGGGAATAGAGGGGGACGAATTGGAGTACTTGTGTAATTTGGGACATTGGGACTTTAGACCAGATGATTCATCATCATCATTTTGTGAATCAGATGTTTTCTCAAGACCACCAGACCTTTAAACCTCCTTACAGCTGCCTCTCCTCTCATCTCTTCTCCTCTCAGTTTTATACAACGCTTCTCTTCGAGGCCCATTTTTTACTCTATCTTCCCTCTCTCTTGCCTGGAGAAGCTCAGTGCCGGTCATGTGTGAGACATACGGCGAGAGAGAACAGAGGCTCCACTTCAGTCTTTTTCTGCCCGCTTGTACTGTGCGTCAGGTCATAAGCAGGGACATGGAGTACTAGTCAGTCAGAAACGCACTGATAAACGCTGCTGAGAATTACACAGCCTTATTTAGAGTCACAGTAGGAAGAGGATTTGAGTCACAAGACCTTGGCAGCACAGTCTCTTCCAAGAGAATTCATTAGGGAGAATGAATCAGCATTTTAGTACAAACATTAGGTGTTGGTGTTTATGCTCAGCAGTCTTTGTGTGAGATAGGTATTACCATGAATGGTCAATTCCTCCTTGGAGTGGGACATTTAGTCTCCAGGTGGGGGAGATGAATCAGCTTCCAGAGAAGTTTTGTCACTTCCTGAATCAGTCTATGATGAAGTGGAAACTAAATGGTAATATTTTATTTCACTTTCGTTTAAAAAAGCTTGTAATGCTTCGAATAAAAACGTGGACGGGAGGGATACGGCATAGATCTGACTGAGCTGGTCATTAATGCTTTATTATGTCAATTAAACAAGTTAACAACATCTCATTAGCTCAAAATCAGCAAGAACCTGAAAACCAGACTCTCAATCAAATCAAAAAACAATTGAATCCTTTATTTATTTGTTTATTTATTTACTTTAGAAAGAAGAAAGAAAGAAAGGTTATGTGTCAGCAGCCAAAAGTGTTAGATAAACATTAGATACAGTGATTTCCTTTACTTATAGAGTAAAGGCTTTGACACAAGAGAAGCTTCTCTCAATGAACTCTAAAGCAGCTATAATCAATATTTATTTTTACTGTCTCAAATGACAGTGTGACAGTGTGAAAGGGGTTGATTGCATGATTTATTTGAAGTCATTGTTTAACTTTAAGGACCAAAGCTTTACTCTAAAAACCCAATGCACAATACCTGCTCGACAGCAAACAACAGACAGACACAGTTAGCCACTTAAAACAAATATATATATATTTCTCTCAGGGGTTTTTAGGGACCAAAAACAGAGCTAAAAGAGAGTAAATATGGGTCTTATATTAATCGGATAGAGAGAAACACGACTCCGTATAAAGGATAAATCCAAACAAAACCAAATGCTGGCTCTATTTGGGGCCTTTTGACCTAGAAAGAAATGAAGAGCCCTGATGCTTTTTTGGCTCATCGTGGTGTTTGATTGTATATACATGATACAAACAAACCTTCCATCTCCTGTGGTAGTTTTATAGGAAATGAGCTACTGGCAAGATAATGTTTTCCTGTTGTTTTCCTGTTGTTTTCCACCTGGGTGTTCGGCTATTGAAAATTAGTTTTCAGTGAATTAAGAGGTGAAGCTCCGTTGTTAAAAATGTATATTTTGTCATTTTCCCCACAGGGAAGACACCACTGCTGCTCCGGTGTGTAGGTGGTCCTTCACTAAACCCTAAGCTGTGTTATATTACATTACCGGTAATGCCCGTTATGTGTGGTCAGGAAAATGCATTTAGTCAATGCATTTAATGTAATTACAGCAGTATTATGTAAATGCCAGATTAAAGTAAAGTGGGTGTGATTGTCATGTTTTCAGAAATACAGCAGTATTTCTTATGGCCTTACACATAGCAGTCACATATAAAGGAGTCAACACATTCGGCTCAACAACATATGACGTTAAATAAGCTGTTAAATTAGTCTCTTGTCCTTTGAAGAGCAGGCGATTCATCAGCTGCACCAAAACACAACATTCCTCAAGACAAATGCAGGAAGACTGGGATTGTTGTTCTGTGGCAGCATGGTACTCTCCTAATAATGTGGCATGTGTTCCACCACTAAAACATGCCAAGATCACCCAATCAATGTGATATGGACAAACTAGGGGTTATGCAGAGGTGAAAAGCACCCTGTTTTGTGCTTGTGATGTGGGCTTGGATATACCTACAGAGCAAAATAAAAGGCAAGATGGAAAAGCTATTTTTAGTCCACAGCAGGCTGTTTGAATTATGGATTCCTTACAGACAGAAGAGTAGTTGTACACGCTGTTGCAGATTCAGTATTAACGAGTGTCCCAAAAGCAAGAGTGCCTAGCAAAAAGATTTTCCATGGAGATGTCCCAGAGCTCGATGCAGCAGCAATAAAAATACCTGCCTGGATCTCTTTCCCACTATTCATCATTGTTTGAATTTCAATGATGACTTTAAACTACATGTTCATGTCATACCATTATCTCTTGTTCACAACAACTGCTTATATATTCAAAGGCTCATTGAACAACTAAATTCAGAGAACAGGTGGTGGAGAGCCCTCTTAGATATTTAACACATGAACATGTGATGTGTCAGATTTCAAGTGGAGGAAAAAAACCTGCAGTTGAACCACAATAATACTCGTGACCTCGGACCCTTTCATTAGAGAAGACACTTCCCCTCTGCGCTGTTTGCTTGTGTGCATGCTTTGGTTTGTTTGGGATGTAATCCTATCCAGGCAGAGGACATGCTTTGTGCCAAGTCTCCTCTCAAGCCTCCATCAATCTTGACCCCCACCAAAAAACTGATATTAGCATGCCAATCATTTTCCCAGGACCCCTCGTCCTGTGCCTCCACTGAGAGAGACCTTCACTCTTATATAAGGGAAGGGCATGAGTTATTTCAGCAGACTACCACAGAATTTGACCTTGCAGTGACTGGTACATTAGCAAGATGACAAAATACCCTGCATGTTGCTTCACATCGGCTGATACCACTAATGCACTGATCATAAACCTCTGATGGCTTCTATATAAGGCTGTGCAAGTGTGTGTGACACCTCGGTGGTCTGGACAGCATTAACATCAACATTGACTTATAAGGAGGAGCAGGGCAGATTAAGGGGAGTCAGGGGGGTAGGTGTAACATTTTAATGGGCATTGTGACTCACCATCCCAAACATTGTTTTTAATGTTTACAGAAGGTGACACAGCTGAAGTATGGTACATTCTTTTGAGACCTCCACATAGTTCAAGACCCACTGTGTTGTTCATCAGCCTAACGGCAGTCTGGACAGGACATGACACACAATGCATTGGGAAGTAGTGAGATGAAAGATAGAGTGGGAATAATATGACAGGACCCTAGGGATGGTGATGTTGGTCAGCTTTTTTATTTCAGTCTGGATAAAAAAAACAACTATTGGATGGATGAAATTCTGAACAAATGCCCAGAGAATGAATTACTCCCCTATTTTTTCTTCTAGTGCCACAAGTTTTCTCTGAAATATTTCAACATCTACTTGATGGATTGCCGCACAAATTTGAACAGACATGCATGGTTCCCAGATGATGAATCCTGATGACTTTGGTAATTCTCTGACTTTTCCTCTAGCACCACCATGAATTTGACATTTCTGGTTCTGAAGGAAATGTAGGATGGACTGTCATGACATTTAGTGCAAACATTGATACCCCCCTCAGGATGAACTGTATGGTGTAAAGGTCTTTACACAAGGGTGTCTAGTGATTCATTTGCACGTCAATATATTTTTTCAAACGGTTGTTTTTGTCATGAGTACTTTTACACAGAACACAAATATTACATAATGTAAAAGCATCAACCAATCAAATTGTATGGAACAGACATCACGCCACAACTCATGGTTAATTGTTGTATGTTTCTCATCACCCAGTATTATATGACACCAAAATTATAAAGACAATATGACAAAAGTGACTTGGGATGACGCCTCTGCACAGACTGCGATGTGGGTTTTACCACCGAGGAACGGCATATGCTTAAGTAAAGGCTGTCGCTTATGTTCAAACCTGCTCTTGATCTAAACTTTAAGTCTTGAAAAGGCTTACAAGCTAACATCAGCATGTTAGTGTTGTCATTGTGGACATTTTAGCATGCTGATATCAACATTTGGCTCAAAGCCTTGCTGTGCCTAAGTATGTAAGCATTTGGCAGGCTGTGTTGAATGATCCTACACTGCATGACTGTGAACACAGTGATAAATGTGAAATTCCACCACAGGAAGGAAGAGACAACTTACACATAATAACCAGAAACATTAAGGAAACTATAGTAATGTGTTACACCCATTACGTCAACGTAGGTGAAGCATGATGAAAGTCAATGTAAAGACCCCCCTTCCAAAAAACCTTTCTCTATTGTCCACCTGTCTTATTGCAGAATTGCAGGGGAGACATTATGGGCAGCCTTTGTTTCTGCCATCAGCCGTTATTGTTGTTCCATCAATCTCATCTAGAAATGTCTCCGTCCCTGGAGGGAAGTACATGTCGCCATTCAGCTGATGAAGTGTTGAAAGTTGTCACGATGGTGTTTTGTCTGTGCCATCAACCATTCATTAACATGAGATTTCTCAAGTCACAACACAAGTGGAGCAGCCAATGGCTTTTTTTAAAGGGTGGCGTGCCCTCCTCAATCATGCGCCTAATACAGATTTATATGTGCTTAAAACAGAAGTGGTTGATTCTCTGTCATGCTGTTTTTGCAACAATAACATGAGGCTGTACATATAAAAAAAGAAAATGTTGATGTTTGTGTCTATGAATATAAGAAGAAATGTTATCTATACTTATCTATTTTCGACTTAACAGCAGTTTGTTTTTGTCATGGGAAGCCGGGTGCGACTGTTTCCATATGCATTGTGTCAAACATGTTTGGCCAAGGGAGTGGGTGTGGGAAAGCAACAGCAGCAAATTGGAGGGAATGTGTGAATGGTTATACGTGTGTGTGTGTGTGTGTGTGTATATTTGCGAGTGAAACAATACCCTGAGGCTCTCCAGTGATCACACTGATTCACTGCCCTCTCCTGCTGTACCCCCAGATACACACATTTTACAGCCGCATTCCTTCACTCCGAGGCCTGGCGGCGGCCTCAGCTGCACGCCCGCCCCAATAGCAAAACACAGGAGGGGGTCAGGGGGCACACCATTACTCCGAGAGACAAATAGGCCATCCAAATAAAACATGACACCCTGAACAGGCGACCTGAATGCAAGACTGGTCGACGGGCTGTGCACAAATGTCTTGTTCAATGTCATCTTTCAACTCAAACATTCCTGTTCACAAGTTTTCACAATAAGAAAGTTTTGACCTGGTCTTTGCACCATACCCTCTGCAGTTTATTTGTTGTTCCTCCATTACAATGTCCTGCAAATATTGCCTGCTGTGACCCAGCTCAGAGGGTTACCCGTTTTATGTTTCACTGTTGATTCTGGTATTAAAGGGGATTTTTCTTAGCAGCCTACCTTGTACCGTTTTTGTAGCCGAGTGCTTGCATCTTGTCTTGGTTTGTCAGCCTGGCCACTCTACCTCAGTGAGCTCCCATTAAGGGATGTCAAGCATTTTATACCGCCTCTTAAAAAGTTGTGTTTTCAAGTAAACAAGTTCAGTGAGGGAGGAAAGAGACTAAACACTGCATGAAGCACAAGACTGGTTGTAAATGCAGGGAGGTCAGAGTTGCTGTTTGGGGACACTTGCGTGTTATGGTGTGTAGAATGAGGCTGCTGGTAGCGGGGTCATTTCCCCGAAGCAGCTTCCAGGCTGCTGCTTTACTGCACTGCTCCCTTGCACCGATTAGCAGATGTACATAAAAACACAACTGCTTATTTTCAGGCATTTTGTGGCTGTTTTAACAAGGCAACTAAACAATGGACACTGTTTGGATCATCTTGCTCCCCACACACGTTGTCTCAATTTGTTTGGATTGACAGTAAAAGCTCACAAGAGCAAACCGTAATGCAGAGGGGCGGGTGAACTTTGCCTTGTAAGGAGCCTCCGGGATGATTTCTTCTTCTAAAACAATCATATGACTCAGCCACTACGTTGCTAAGAGCTTGTGTTGAAAACAATGGACAGTCCACTCAGCAACACTGGCCAGCTCAGGACTTCCACCCCTTCATGACAAATCTGTCAACCCGTATGCAATGCCTCAGACTGGCTGGAGCAATCAGCAACACCTCACCACCCTTCCTCCTTGTACATGGGGAATGTTACAGAGCTGAGCTGAAAGCAAAGAGGATAGGAATTGAGTGTGCGTATATGTATAGTGTGCGTCGGTGCGTGAGCTTAACAGAGACGCAAAGAGTAGGAACTTGCTGAAACAGGAAGCCCAGGAAGACTTTTACATTGGAGGAATTTCCTGCCAGTAAGATGTGTATCACAGTGTTTCTACCGTTAAGGAGAAACGGAGAGAGGGGAAGAAGGAGGAGCAAAGAAAGTTTGCTCTATGTGTTTGAAAGGCTTTTCAATGTAGGTTTCAGGCTTACAGAGCAGGTTTGAACATAAGCCACAGTAGCCCCTTCTTCTCAAAGACTTATATGATCGACAGCAGACCTCTGTTTTTAACAGTATAACCCTCTGTCCAGAAACCACATTTTCCATCATTACGTTCAATTTCCTTCCTCAAAAACACTTTTTATCCACGGCAAATTTATCACAAATTCAATAGTTCTGAAAGGAACTGACAAACTGCTTAAAGGAACAAACAGAAGTCAAATCTTCCTGATTGTTGTGGCTGTTGACATTTGTGTGTACAAACTATCAAGTTGCCTGTTGTGGCCTTTATTTGCTGTCTGTTCCCCAGTGGTAAAGTGGTGTTTATTCTGTGACTAAAGCCCTAACAGTTGCCTGATGGCAGTCATCAGGGAGACACCCTGCCCCCACGGAGCCCATCAGTGTCAGCTCACCGTTTGTGCTACAGAGAGAAATGAGATGAGGGTGGAGGCTGGTGCCTCAGGGAATGAAGATCATTTAAAAGTGGCAGATAGATGCAGTGATTGTTTGCTAAATTAGGGTCAGAGGCCACTTTAATTTTGGAGTGAAGAGTTTTGAAGGAATAGTTTTACATTTTTGGAAATAAACTTATTTGCTTTCTTAAGACTTGTCTATAAAGCCTCCTTTTTTATGACATGTCTCACGTCTAGTCAGATGGAACGGATACATTTGTATTTTAATCAATACAGCCATTTACACATGCCACATATGTCATGTCTCTTCTGTTGTACGTGCATAACTGCAAAAGGAAAGATATATCGTGCTTTAATTCTATTTCTTCAGATTTATGCATGTATGGCCAATATGAAGTTACCATGAGCATCTGGTTAGCTCAGCTTAGTGCAAAGACTGGAAACAATGGTAAGGAAATCTGCCCACCAGCCCCTCTAAAGCTTTTTTGGTATGGTTTATTAAGCGTTTTTCTCAATTTTCTGAACTTTTTCTTTCAGAGTTAAAGTTAAAAGAGTGTTCAACATTTCGGATAATGTTGGCGTTCTTGCAGAAAGTAAAATTAGAAGATCAATACCACCCCCCTAATTCTCTGCAAGAAAGCATGGAAAGAAATGTTGAAGTATTCCTTTAAATTTTTCATAACAGTCCGGTGACAGTGATGTTTCTTTTCAACCAAGGAACAAAAGATGTTTTACTGCCTCATAAAGAATTCTAAATAATAATAAAGGAAATGACAAGCAGTGTAATGAGGACACTGTGGTGACACCTTCATATCTTGATGTATATGTGTGAAGATGACGGAAACAAAGTGAATTCCTGGTATTGATATAAATATGGAAGATAGTATGTGCTGTGTGCACGCATCCTACACACACATACTTCTGCATATATAAGCATGGCCTTGCAGGAGTGCCAATGTGTCAGGTCTATATTTAAAATAGTTGGCCAGCTGTGCAGAGTCCTATGAAATGTTCTTTAAGTGTTTTGCTGCACTTCAGATCTGTTGCCATAGTGGCCAATGATGATGTCAAAGCAGAGGCACTGGAATAAAACCACACCCCCTTTTTCAACGGAAATCACAGTTTGACCAAGATGGAAAATACTGTTCAGTTAGCCAGGCCCAATTATTCACCACCAAAAGCAGAACAGGCTCTGGCTTCACACACAAAATATGCTTAACGGAACACACTTGTGTACGCTGGCTTGTAGGTTACGTTGCTACTGGATGACACACATACAGACTTGTGTGAAGAGGCCGAGGGGGGCAAAACACTTAAAATAAATATTTCTCCTATCTTCTGGCAAATCCTGATCCTTTAAGATGTCGAATGGATAATTGTGGGCGGATAGATAACATAAGAACTGTGCTATTCAGTCAGGCAGACACTAACAGGACAATGACTAAGAGCTGATACCGTTATTATCTATTTCCAATGTGTTTGCTGGTTCCCTCTGACTAACCTCATAAGTGAAGTCATGGGACTGTGTGTGGATGAGTATGACGACCACCTCTGGCTTCAGACTTTCGGAATATCCAGGAACACAAATCAAAGTAGCATGAGTTGACATACCTATCACTTTAATTCACCAGTATGTTTGTGGCAGATCTTCTCATTTCATTTTGACTATGATGGGGTTTCTGAAAAGCAAACCATGACTTCAGAGGGAAAGTTTGAACTAATTTTGATTGGCTCCATATAATCTGTCTTTCTGTCAACCACGCCTTGAACTCTGGCCCTCCTTCATCTGCAATATCATCCTGTGGACCTAAAAACAGAGTGAGAGAATGAGACCCCTCCAGGATTAGGGCTTTGAACCATCAAGTGCCCCCAACAGCTGCGAACTGCCCCCCGCCCCCAAGACACTCTGGATTACTCCCATCAGAGTACAGTCAAACTTCGCTCCATGTTTCGGGGCGCTTCAGACCAGTTATAAATACGAGCGGCACTTGACAGAGAGTTCATGTTGCTACTGCCACACAGCCAAATTTGGCCCCTGTGTTCAATCCCTGAGGCTTCAAATGAATCAGCTAAACCAACAGTTACTAATTCCAGCCGCCCAGGATAGGTTTATTAAAGGTCTCATTTCAGTGAGTAGTTGCTTTTCACAGCCTAACCACTTTCCTCGGTCTCGTGTGACTTAGAGGCAGGAATAGGAAATCTTCCCACACCCCCCCCAAAGAGCATTAGAGGACATGCCCAAAATCAGATCAACGCTGTAATTAGGTAGAAATACATATGGATCACACATTGAGTTGTAAAGTTGTAGTGTGGAGTTAGGGTCTTTGATTTATTATAAGAGTTGTACATTTGGAAAGTTTATTTGACCAATGGAAAGGTGGCAGTTTATATTTAAAATATCAAAACCATGAATACAGAACTACGTTATTATTATTGAAAAAGTTGGGGTGAATCCTATTAATGCTCTCAAGGGGGGGGAAAAAAAACACACTGCTGTTTGAATTCTTAACTTATCAGCGAAAACCTGAAGAGATAAAGTTCCACAAGATAGCATCATACATTGGTTGGAAATCAGAAGTTTCATTGACCTTCCTATCACCTAGTGCTGACGGTAACTTCAGTCTCAAAAGCTCAAGATAACTGTGAGATAAGGAATAAGGATAATCGAAAGGAGGATTTTTGACCCATTGTTCTTTTGGCCAATAATCTTGGTGTGACTGATAAGAAAGCCTCTGAAGTCAAAAGCCCAAGTGGCCACATCTATACCGCATTGGTAAACATATACTCAAAGATAGTGGATGAGAAGCCCCCCTTCAAGATTTTTAAGGGAATCACAGGCTCCTCCTCTTCCAAACTTTGTCACGGGTGTGGGAACTCCCTGCTTCATGTATCATGAGTAGGTGAGCAGAGAAGGCGTGGGCCCGGAGAGAGGCAGAGAGAGGAGTGAGGACGCTGAGAGGAGCTGACGGAGCATTAATGAGATACTGGCCGGTTAGAGTTATAGGGATGCAGTTTTAGCCATATTCCACCGCTGTTTTCAGGCTTGATCTACGGACTTGAAAGCGCCAAAACTGGGACAGTTTTGCTGTTTAAGACTAACTTTAGTGGATTAATTTATTCCAAAAAATGGGCTTGGAACGATTTCGCGTAAAGACGCCGGGGATGGTAGCGCTTCTCGCACGCTCACTCCTTTGTATCATCGGGCTATTACTCACTTTTTCTCAGCCTATCTGCGAGGCGTTCAACTTGGACGTGGAGAACCCAGCTGTGTACAGCGGACCGAAAGGAAGCTACTTCGGATACGCTGTTGACTTTTATTTGGCTGATTCTTCCAGGTGAGTTTTTTTTTTTTGACAGAAATAATCTTTTTTTTTCTTATTGTTTTATAGTCAAAATAGAATATGGTGCGTTTCAGCTACAAGATCCGGTACAGAGTCGGAAACATTTGTTTATAATTTTTTGTGGGTACTTCACAATACCCAGATGTACACAAATATGTTGCGTGCAAACTTTCCATCGGACTATATCTATATCGCAGGTTTTTGCCAAACTTCAGAACATTTACAGCTCCCATGTTGAAGTTACAGGGCAAGTCTCCAATAGGAAATACGCAATTCATTTGTTGGATGTTGTTTTGGCTCTGACATTAGATCTGGGTTTTGTGTATATACTGTGATCTCTGGGCGCATGCTTTACGCACAGCGCACACGCCCTCAGTGTGCACACAACTCACTGTTATTGAATATATTTAGGAAACTGGACTGTTGGAAATTAATCCTGGATTAAATCCAAGATAATGCTAATCTAAAAGAGTGGCTATTTCATTATAAAAAAAGAATGACTAGGGTGACTCCAAAAGGTTTTGGTCTTTGCCAAACAAAGACCAAATCCTTTTGGAGTCACCCTAATCTTATTGCCCTCAAAATGACATTTAATTCTGACCTTTTAATCTGCTCTCGCCTTTAAACGCTACAAAAAGCCTGTTAGCTGTAACCTTTAGCAATCACATCTTACTGGCCTGAAATGCTGATGCTTATTGAGATGCTTCCTGGCTCAGTGGGGATGTGATCCCTGTGACACCCAGCACACTGTGATTGTCTCAGCATTCTTCCTTAAGAGATTTTGGCATCAGTCATTTTGAGGGTCTTAAACTCATGCATACATTCCTGTGGTCAGGTCTAATTCCCCACTAGTATGAGGAGAAAATAATAGTGTGGTACATCCTGACTGTCTTAGGAGCATGTAGCCCTTATATCAACTGGGATGGAGCAAAACGCAATGCATGGGTTAATTTAGCTGCTGACAGACCTGCATTTGGGTTTCTACCCATTCTGTACATTTTGGTGAGCCTTGGACCCAACCCTGTAATCGTAATAATCATTAACAAAAGGTTATGCAGCCGCAGTCAAGGTTTCACTCAGACTTCCTGGCTGAGTCTGTGTCTGCTGAGCACCAGCGTTGTCTCGGCCCACTGTTCAACCAGCCAGCATGCTGGGATTTCAGAAAGGGCTTTGTGCCGAGTGGGCCGCCAGCAACAGCTCTAGTTTCCGTGTTTCTCCTCCCCACTTCCCTGGACGGCAGACACTCAGACATGGGGAGATTTCCCCCCTCTTTCCCTGGCCTTCGCCGTCTCTTTAAAAGCCTGCTGCTATTGGTCTTCATTTCTCTGCCTGGGAAGCAAGGGCTTCAGGAGAGCGGTATGATTTAGGATGTGAAGCATGGACCCAACATCCCCCTCCCTGCTTCCTCCTATGCTGATGTCATTCTGCAGGGCTTTTTAATTCATCCATCCTCTAGACCTTCCCCCCACTGTCTAGCCTCTCTCCTCGTCTCATTAAGTGTGAGACAGAGTGGACGTCGTCTTACTGATGACTTAATCTGAACTTTTCTACAGTTGAGAGACGCCATGCTTATGGAGGAGAAGATGAGACAATGGGTTGTATGTGCAGGGCAGGAATAACGTTTAAGTGTAGCTTCCTACAAGACAGTGCCCTGTAATTTTCCTGTGGATGATATGTATTCAAAAGTCAAATGTCAAACAAAACACAGTTCAAGAGAGCAGATTTAAGACCATGAGTCACTGCTTTATCGACACACCACATGTATCTGGCACTTTTCATTCACAGTTTCTTAGAAGTCGACACATCAAAACATCTGTAGAGTCATGGAACAAGTTTCTGTTATCTCTTTTTTGACGTCACATCTTCATCGCCCACACTTTGGAGACATTAGGAGAGGGGGAGCTGGAATCCCAGGGTGAGGTCAGTTGAGGGTTGCACAGGGAGTTTCTTCTTGTCAGGATGAGCTGCTGTTAGCCTGGCTCCAACTTTATGAGTCAGATTGTTGCTGCTTTTGAAGAACTCCTCCACTGGTTAGACTACAGCGGTGCACTAGTGGAAATTAGACTGATGGCAGATATACTATAGTACTATAGTTGCAGAGACAAGGGAGGAAGTTAGTTCTCCCATTCTCCATAATTGCCCCTGTCAGGCCTATAAACACAAAGGCTTACTTTCTCCTACTTTGACGCTCATCCTTGACAACGAGCTTATATTATGCGGGGCTGTCATGCCCTTCGGCCTGGTGTAATAAAATTAAGTTTGGACACTGGCTGACAGCCCACCATGGAAGAATGCCTGAGGATAGAGTCTGAACTGTGTGTGACTGCTCTTGTCAGATACACACAGGAAGGCCAAAAGGATATGTGTGTGTATGTTATTTCATGTTGGGTGAAGATGGACTCTTCACTTGGTTGCCAATCCCCACCCACGCCACTCCCTTTACATGATGGGTTGGACGTCTAAGAGCTCACTCTCTCCTCAAACACTCTTACTTTCTCTGGTGCCTGGCAGGGATAAGGGAGTGGATCATACTGAGATAGAAGAAGTCAAAGGTCAGGGGCTGTAAATAATAACAGACCTGTCCTGGAGTGTATGAAAGTACGAGACAGCTCCTGGTGCCTGTCCTCAAGTGAATTGATGTTGGAAGTTTAAAGAAACATTAATTTTGAACACCTTTTTGGGCTTTTTCCAACAGCACCAAGTGGGATTATAATGTCATTAAAAAGCTATGTTCAATGATGGAGGAGCCTCTGATGGAGATAGTAATATGTTCCAGTCCATGCATGTGTTTCAGTGACCTGTCGGTGATGTGCATTAGCTCATGGATGGTTTGACCATGACGAGCACACAGCTGAGGTCAGCCGGTCCATGTAAGTCACTCTCCTGCAGTTTACCTTCTCAACCGGGGTTAGAGTTGAACTAATATTGACATTGGACCGGGGTCTCTTTTGGCCACTAAAGAAGCAATGTTTTCTCTGTCTACACCGAGGTCCCTCTCCATATAGGATCAGTCTTATTTCTGTTATTGTTTTCATTGGTGTCCTTTTCTATGGACTTGTTTCTAAATCAAACCAGTAAGTGTTTGAGCTGTAGGAGTACAGCTTGTATATTTGGGCTGCCAGGTTTTTCTTCATCCAGGTTCTTGTCGTTGAGTGCAGACAATGGGGCCCTTTGTCCGACGGCAGAAAATGTTTACTGTTTTCCATTGGAGGAGTTTTCCCTATGACTCATTTCTTTCTTAATTTATTGGCCTTCTGAATAGCTGCTTTAATTTTCTATTGTCAAAGTTTGTATGCACCTATGATAATCAGGCCAGGAGGCTGGGAACATTAGTGTCTATTGCTGTAAAGGTCAGTTGGGATATACTTAGCATGTCTACTCCGCAGTCTGTCTCAAACATAAAGTGCCTGTCTAGCTTTAACTGGTCTGTTGGTAAAAGGGGCTTTAAATAATGAGCCTGTGTGTTTCACTGGAAAAAGATGTCGGTGTGGATGGTGACGATAGGTTTAAAGGACCCGTGGACCCTGCTGTCACGTCTGCTGTATTGGGTCGGGAATGCCCCGAGGACGTCATGTCTCCTTCGAATGGAGTTAGCCATTGGTCAGGGTCGTCCTGACTCATACTTTGCTGGATCTAATCTCTCACTGCCAGCAGGTCTGGTTTGTTTTAACCCCAGGGCACTAAATGACTCACATCTTGCTAACTTGATAAAAGCTATTCTTTATTTAGCAAAAAGCGAATGACGCCATCATCCACTCGTGTGCTATGAATTTCTGCTGGCTGAAATTCAAATTAGCATAAGAACTCATATTTGAGATGGAAATGAGATGTAACCTCTGGCCATTACTGTCTCTGGATGTGTGTGTGCATTTGTATGTATGCATATGTGTGGGTGCTGCTCGGGTTGGGGGTGCACAGACAAAGTGTTTCAACAGCTGCTTCACCCCCCCCACCCCCCCATCACCACGTTTCATACAACAGCCTCTCTATCCTGAGGTGAGAGGACTGGACCCCCTGACGTGGGCATTGTGGAGAGGTGTGAACCACCAACAGTTAAACTCCCTGCAGGAACATTTTAGGGCAGTTGGACTGTGAAAGGGGAGGGAGTGTTATATTTGGGGGTGGGCAACAGTTTGCTATGAGAACATGCATAAGCTTGAGTACGCTGATTTTTATGTTTTTATAAGTAGCAGGATGTGTCAAATTTCTCACTTGCCACTTGTGAAATGCTGTTTTCCATGGTTGGTCATTTTAACAGCTGCTGGTTTACACACATTAAGTGTAAAAGCACCATAAGGATGGTATAATACAGTCACAGAATGATTGCTGCTTGCTGAAAGGTCGGAATTAAAAACAACAATTGCTAAATCAGCTTGGTGTCGACTTGCTGATGCAGTTACCAGGCTAGTAACTCCTATCCAGCTGCAGAGCAGCGTAAAATCATCAAGTCTAAACTATGAATTCAAATTGCCTTTGGATGTCCACACGTTTCTCCTGTGTGACAATAAACAACATTGTTGGGCTGCCTTGGCTAACAGCACTTGTAATTTGCAGACCACCTGTTGCCCAACACTATTATCCTTTTGAGGATACCAAGGAAATGGTTTTGTGGTGATAGTGGGCTCAGATCCTCGACAGACTGGACTGTTTATCTGATCAACGCTGGTTGGTGCGGTTTCAGATCTCAATTGCTCCTTTTCAAGCTCATCCTAGGATATGGAAATGTCTATTTCATTGTTATGAAAGACTTTACTTGCTGCAGGGCTGTAGAGCAACATCCTGATCTTTTATCTGGTTCTCCGACTACAGACCATCTGACCTTTAACAAAAAATGTGGCTTCTGCACAGCACAGTAGACTCTCTGTAGTCAGCACACGCCATCTCAGCAGGAACTGCTACTCTCATCATCTTCAGGCTCCTGGACAGCAGCTCTGAGAACATGTGTGTATGTGGTGTGTGAGTAGACGATCGTCCATATGGCAGACGGAAGGACTCAAACAGCTTCTGTCTGGCCTTGGCTCTGAGAGGACGCAACACTATTCTTATGGCTCCATGTGGTCTAGAATAAGTCATCACACACAACTTCTGCTTTCCTTTTCTGTCATTAAGCTGATCTCACTCTCTCACCCACGTATGCTTTGAAAATAGAGTTATTGCTATAGGATGACATCATACAATAATTTATTAATTCACTGAACATGTGAACTGACTGTCAAGCTCCATATTTCCACTCTCATTGATCTGTTTAATTATGTGGGTAAAGTGATTCTCCAGAGTCGAAGGGGTAAAGATTTTTGTTGTATTTTAGCATGCTCCATTCCTGCACTGCGGGAGCGAGAGCAGTGAAGGTCAAGTGCTGCCTCTGGCTCAAATCAGGTCACTGCCTGAAGTTCTTTTACTGATATGGAACCACTCCAGTGTTTAAGCATGTGTTGATAGCCTGGTGTAAACTCAATGGGTCACTGTACATTTTTTACTTAGGTGTTGCTGAGTTTGAAGGCCAGTCCTCCCACCCCACCCGTTCCCTTTGCGTCTGTGCCATAGCGTTCGTTGAGCCGTGTTTATGACTGCAGATGGTGACTGCAGCCGGCACTGGCAAGCTTAACAAATGTGATTGTGTTTTTTTTTTCTCTCCTTCTTCTATCTTAAAGCGGTCATAATGGTGTTCAAGTGACATCAGCTCTGCAGCTGGGTGGAAGACAATTAAATGTGGAATGGAGGGAAAATGTTTGGGCTAAAGGGGTGGGGGGGTAACAGGGGAATTTGCCCTGTGACAACCTCCTTCTGTAACCTCATCATAGACCTTATTAGCAATGGCTATGCAGAATAGTGTCACATCAGCAAGTTCCAGCACTCTGCATCACCCCTAATTTCTCAACCCCACATAAAATAGTGGTCACAGTCTGGCAATTATGGTGTGGCGAGAGATTTTTTGTAGGACGTCCTCTGATTGCTTGAGCTTCAAATGAGACAAACCCAGTTCTCGCTTACAGTGAAGCCGTTGTTTACGCATTCCTCACTTGCAGCCCAAATCACTTAGAGTAGTTTAATTAATGCGTAATTGTCAGCTGGGTGGTGGAGGTCATTAGTGGCTGCTGTGTGGCAGCTGGTGGGGTTGACTATGCTAGACATGGCGAAGCCGCTAATGCTTTTCATCTGCTTACTCCCCCACTAGGACATTGCTCAAGTCTGTCTCTTGTGAAATGGATTTGCTATTTGTCCATAGCAACATGAAACTGACAAATGAGCAAGTGAAGATTGGTTTAATTCTCCGGTAGCCAAAACATTTCAGTGACCATCACTAAAGACTGGTCATGGCTTTTCAGATGTATCCTGAGCCATGCCTGCTGTGATCCCTATCAAAACTGTGATGGTGCTGCTTTTAATCCCTCTGCGAACAGTTCTTTGTCTAGACCCACTTTAGCCACAGTGGCTTGGACGCAACCCGATGAGTCTGTCCTTCAACTGAACAGCTGAGGATTGCTGGCTCCCGACCAATTACTTATATTTGCATACCCATCCCAAGAGCCAGTCATACACTCCACCTAGTTTTACAAAGGAATTTGTAATGCAGCACTCAGCCGACTGCAGTTAGAGCTTCATTAAATGCTAATGATACAAAAGCTCTACCTTTTCAGCTCACAGCTTGCAGATAAGGTGTAGGGTGGGGGAGATGCCAGTTTAGAACTAGACTGATCTTCTCCAGATAAAGACTCATTAAATGCTAATTCTTTCTAATTTACAGCACTTTCAGATTGCTATCAAACTGTGTTTGTGTGTGTGTGTGTGTCTGCACATCTGCATATATCTGTGTAAGGTAGTGAAAACTCGCTTCAACTGCCAACTTGCTGATTAAAGCGTGATCTGCTTGTTTTGTTATTTCCTGTATTTTTTGCCTTTGAAAACCCGCCATGGCCAAATATGGCTGGATTCAATTCAGATCTGATTCAACAAAAGATGCTGAGACTTCCAATTTCCTTGGCCTCGTTACTATGTACATTTTCCCCCAGTGGTGCTGTGTACTGCATACATGTGCTTACACTCAGATTATTCCTGGAAGGTTCCTGCCATAGAAACATCAGCGGATCTCTGTTCTGCTCTGTCTGTTCCGAAACTTTTACAGCCTTATTTTTCAACACAGGTAATCATTCTTACAGTTAATCTTTTGTTGTGTCTGCTCGCAGGTGGTTGCACTGCACTTCAGAACAGATTAACAGAGTGTGTTCTGCTAGTGTTAAATATTTACTGACTGCTTGCATATGCGTCAGAGAGAGGGAGATCCTCAGCTGTCTCATCGTGAGAATCCCGGACCAGGAAGCCTCTCTGTGATTTAGATTACTGTACAGGTGGAGCCCTGCTGCTCTACTGGGATATTCCTGCGTCTGCATATGCGGTCAGAAACTGTTTCTCTGCTCTCCAAGTTGGACTGGTTTGTTTCTTTTTCTCTCTTCCAACACAAACCAGGAGTTTCTGCTCCACATTTGGAATTGGCATTGTACTGTATCTCTTTTGAGGTATTAAGACCACAGTAAGGGTGAGATATTAAACTCATAACTTCTGCTCTCCTACAGTTGTGTGTTTTCAAAACCATAGATGCTGAAATGATTTTAAAGCTTTGTGCTGACCACCAACACACCCTGGCCCACTTCTGTTAGATTTTTTCCATACGCCATCCCATAACTTTCTGCGTTTCGTCATGAGGTAATAGATAGGTTCAGTGGGATTAATTATCATGGATCACAAGGCCCTGTAATATTGCACGGTTTAACTGCTTTTTGAGTCATGCTGGCTCCCCATCTTCCTCTGGACCCTGCTGAGTAGTTACCCTTGGGGGAAGGATGCTGAGTTTAGCCAAAATGTAAACGTTCATGCACTACTGGAAGATCTGGGTCAGGAAAGGGTGTGCTCTTCCTGTTTTGGAGCCCCCTAGACACTGTCTGGTCTCAATGGTCCCATGCCTCCTTTACCCACATCAATGCCTGTGATGCTTGTCGGGTCAAATGGGTCTAGAATGAGGTAATGGCTACGCCATCCACTTAAGACACATCATCACTGAGATATTTATTCCCACATTATCATGCCCAAAACCGTTTTTTCTCCATTAAGGTATCATTACTCTCTGCCTTTTCGTCTTCTCTTTTATCTCTGAAGTCTTTCCTTTGTGTTATTAGTCCAGTGCTCACCTGTAACCTCACAAATTCTTTCTTCAGTTGAAGTGGTCGGCGGCCCTTCCTGTAGTTGTACAGTGTAGCTCCAAGGACATGGAAGTTTAGTGTCACAGCTGAAGAAACAAGAGTGTGACTCCACTTAGCCTGTCTGCTTTCTTGTTTTCCTATTGAATCTGCCCCACAGGGATACATGTGTGACCGTGTGAGTGTTTCTCCTTGTGTGTCTGACTGCATGAGTGGAGTGAATGTGCCTGTGAGCATCACATGTGCACATGTCATAGCAGCAGTTTCCCCTGGTTGTATGGGATTATGTTAAGCAGTGCTGCAACCTGTTAAAATGTTTTGCTTGAGTCAGAATACAGCTCGCTGAGCGGTAAAATGTGCATACTGCATCATGTTGAAAGCTGTCTGGTGGGAGGTCTGGAATGCAATTTTTAATTAAGGCCAGGCTAAGAGCTACAAACCTTTAGCGACGGTTTGCTAAAGAAATTCAGGTTTAAAAGGATCCTGTGGCTTGGTTGACTTGTAACATTGGATTTACAGTAAGTTGTGTCTCTTTCTGTCTCTCATTTGCAGTGCGAGTGTGGTGATAGGAGCTCCAAAGGCCAACACAAGGCAGGTTAACGTTAAAGAGGGAGGATCTGTCTTCTACTGTCCATGGGGCCTCAGCCAATCAGATTGTCACACCATCGAGTTTGATAATGAAGGTAAGAATTATTATAGATCTAAATTTTTTTTTATTCTCCTGATATTTGGTTGGAAGACATTCAACAAATAATTTTATAACTTTATTATTTTTAATTATGCAATTTATCTGTGACTTGGAGACGTTAAGAAGCTGGAGATGTTGTTTAATTCTTGGCTGAGGTTTGCTGCGTATATAAGCACTCTTGCAGCCATCAGAGCATTTCCTTTCGGCTCCTGTTGACAGCAGCAGGTCTGGATCAGGCGTCAGTGTTCCACTCCACTGAACTGTTTTTGGCTACGTTGGTTCCTTGACGTGGGATGATCCTTTTTTCCTGTTTGTGTCCTCTCTTTGGGGATGAAAAGGATAATGGGGTGCTGAAGAGTTTTTTGAAGGATACTCCTCCCTTCCTCTAAGTTGTGTTTGTGTTGTCTTGCCCCAGGAGCTATAGGGAGATAAGCAACCAATAAACAAATAGGTCAGACAAAGAAATGTCCTGTTTGTATGACAGTTGAAGCAGACATCACCGGTTCACACAAAAGGGCTCCAGTAGAGTCAGAAATAGGTAAAGTGGTTTGGGAGAACTCAAGGAAGTCCGTGAGGTTGTCTAATGAATGGATTCATGTTTCAATGTGTTGACAGAGTACCCTTCAGCCTACTTGGTACAATATAGCCATTGCGAGGGGAGGATAGGGACAATCAGTAAAAATGCTCTGAAAACATACACACACACACACACACACACACACACACACACACACACACACACACACACTAGCCATGAACTTTTTGGCTTCTTTTCTGAGAAATCAAAGCTTAGCATCACAGGCCAACTTAAATGCACTGTCCATAATGCACAATAGGGAGAAATATTCCACTGAGTGTTTCACAAGCCTGGTTTAACAACATTCTTTTATTGGACACCGCTGCTTGGTACCCTTTCTCAACTTTTTTTGCACTGTTTTTCTTGCAACATAAAATGTGTTGCAAGTCTACGGGTGCTGGCTGGACGCCACAGTGAATGATGTCATGTGCAAGCAGCGGGGCCTCACAGTGAAGGTTAGTCCCCTGGGTTTGTCAGAGAATGTCCTTCATATTTTTAAGGGGCTTTGAAGGAGCTGATTTGAGTGCCAGAGCTGGTTCAGACATCTGGATCATGGCGGAACCACCGAACACTCAATACATGGACATCTGCATGCAAATGTGGCCATGCCAAACAGCTGTAACGTGGATGACATTTATTGCTGCAATTCATTTACTGTAGATGTGACTGTTTTCTTCGCCAATCCTGACAGTAAAGGCTGGAGAGCAATAAAAAAGACATTCAGTGATGATGCTCACAGTCAGAATGTTTCTTTTTTTAAAACTTTCTGCACTATGAATTCTTGAGTGAAGGAGTGTTGATGCATCTTCCACTAGATTGTTGCACCATGCTATATTCCTATAACAAGTGGTGTCATAGGTCTCCTTGTCTCTTGGTGTGTTTGAGCTCTGACCCACAGGCCACAGACCCTCTTAATTAGCCTAACTAATTAGGTCAAAGTGGCCAGAGGCCTCCTCCCATCCACTTCCTCTTCCATTGAGATAAGAGCCTTTCTATAGATCTGAAAAGAGGAGAGGGTAATAAGGGCAGTTGGGAGAGTGTGAGAGGGGCACATAGAGGATGGAGGGAAGGGAGGGAGGGTAAGAAGGCCGGAGGGATTGAGGGGAAGGAGAAGGAAGAAGGAAAGAGGCAGAAACCAGAGCCCCGCTCCTCCGCTCTGTCCCCCTCTGTTATCCTGCTGTCGGTACTCCCACAGGGGCAGCTGATGTGATGAGTGAATTTGGCCATTTGTCTTCCACCCCACTGACACACACGAAAATACACAAACACAAACACACACACACACACACACACACACACACACACACACACACACACACACACACACACACTCAAAACGAGAGGCTCTAACCCCACTAATGGCGGCCCTCTCACACACAGTTCAAAGGCGAGAGTGAGTGTATGGATGCACTCCAGACCCCCACACTCCTCTGCTGGTCCCGGGAGAGCCTGAGCCGGGCACCATGTCACATCAGCACACTGCTCTAACTGGCCTCCCAGGGGGACTTCAGTCAGTTGTTGTTGTGGCCCTTTTCTGGGTTTCCCTCTATCACCCCTCTAAATCTCTTGTATTTTCATTGAAAGCATTTCACGTGACTCCAGCTGGCTCCCTTCAGTAGCCTCTCAGACAACAAACAGAACTTTTCATCATCCATTATAGTGACACAGAACTAATGCTACCATGTGAGAACTTTACTTAGCTACTTCAGGCGGTTACATTGATGTTCTTACTCTCTTTTACGTGGCCTGATAAACTGATCACGGTTAAGCTGTATGGATTACAAGAGGACTTTTCCAGTGCTACTTCTGGTTACCTTGGTAACATGACTCAAACCAACACAGTCACTATTCAGCTCCTACTTTTCCCCAGCAGCTTTGCATTGGCCTTATCCAAACAAAGACCCCTGAGTTATGAAAATATTAAAAAGGTGTATGCTTTAAGAAAAGGTACCATGTAGCTAAAGCAGATTAGTTAAAATAACAAGCTTATAAGAGGCAGTTTGAAGTGCTGGCGGCCTGTATGGCTAAAGCACTCCTTTTCACACATAGACTTCGGACCACTTAACACACTGGGGGCAGGGCTGGCTGCTGTAGGCCCATGATAAATAACTTTAGCAGAAAAACCCAGTGATGGAGATTAAGCAGAAATACAGCTGGGTTATTAAAAAACTATAATATCTCTGCTTACCATCTTGGGTGACGGGAAGCAACACTCTCTGAAAGCAAAGAAAGGGCTGTATAGACACAGAGACTTGGGTGAAATCGTGTAAGAAAAATGAATATGAAGATGTAGATAATACTTAAAATGAAAACAGAGAAAGAGAGACAGAAGTGTGTGCCTAAACAGAGATGACTGAGAGGTTGCTATGAGGAAGCCGGGCCAGAGTGTGTATGTTTTCCTTGGACCCCAGCCCCTTCGCTGTTTCCACAAAGACACGGAGGAGCTCCAGGCTGCCTAGTTGGCTGGGAAGAAAGAGTAGGAGCGGACAGGCATGGATAGAGAGGCCTGACACAAAACCTACTTTCTTCACATTCGCAAAGGTCATTAGGTGATGATCTCTTGCAGTGTCTATCAGCCCTCAGTCCCAAAGGGGTGTTGCTCTTACTCTTTTGCAGCACACCTGTGGTTTGACAAAGTTTACAGGGGAAATGAGTCTGCAAAACTTTAAAGGGTTAGGGTGGAGTGGTTCTTTAGAAATGCTTAGGTTGCTCATGACCTCACATTTGCACTTTCCCTATAGATGTCAGCTCATACTGAATTGCCATGAGCTACAGTGATGTGACTTCCTTGCCTAATCAATTTGTTTGCATTTCATTCTCCATTGCAGCAACACAGATGTAACATCTGTCTTCCAATAAAGTTGTGTTTAAACCTGACTCCCCAGACCATCTGCCATGTCACCTGCTGCTGTCAAAGCGTTGAAGTGGGAGATCAGCATTAGTGGACAGGTGGTCAAATAGAGCAAAGGGTCAACAAGGTTAAGCTAGGCCTGTTCAGTCCAAACCCGGCCAACTAAGAGAGAAGTACCATCTCTTTCTCTCACAGTTACAGAGAAGCAAATGCCATTCTTCTCAAATTTTCACCCTGATTGTCTTTGCATGAAAAATAGTGTAACTAGAGTCCTAAAACTTGCTCTCTGCCAATTGTCCAGATGTTTGCAAAGGCCTGCGAAGGGAAGGCAGAAGTAGGATACTCAAAATCCAACTGAAGGAATGCATGTTTTGTCATACTGCTATTACTCAGTCTTTTTTTCCTGTGTTTTCTTTTGCAGGGGATCGCACTGTCTTGCTAAACAACACAGAACATCAGGTTGATTTCAAGTCCCACCAATGGTTCGGAGCCACTGTGCGTTCTCACGGTGACACAATTCTGGTAAGTTGACCCTTTCAGAGATGATTTTGGGGGTGGGGCAGAGAAGCAATAGAGTTTTAGCTTTGTGCTACGCCACTGGTGTTCTCCACTGTTATGATTGGGGCTTTCAGTGAAGGCTGTTCTGGCCACATGGCTGTGAGAAACCTCCTACTTTGAGTGACGACTCACTCTGACGTCAGAAGGAATGTGTATGTTCTTTGTTAGAAATTTGTCTCCCAGATTACTGTCCATTAAGTTGTTGTCACTCAGGTTCAAATTTTCACCTCCAGTCTCGACACACTGTAAAGAAATGTTTTGTGCCCCCCCCTGTGACATCAAAGTTGAACCGCCTCTTGTTTGGTCTGATTGTAAGGGTTGTGACCTGGGTTGAGTTACGTGGTTACCCTGCTCCAGATGTACCACTGACCTCAGCCTGGGTCTCCTCCTGAGTTCACTGGGGTGTTGCTGCAACTGGAAAAACATCTCCTACCTAAATGCTCACCCCGTCACCATATCTCCTCCCTCCCCTTTTCCTTCCGCCAATCGCCATCTCTCTCCACCTCCTTTCTACCCTAGGCTTGCGCCCCTCTCTACTCCTGGCGGACTGAAAAGGACACCCCCCTTTCTGACGCTACAGGAACCTGCTACCTCTCAGCCCACAATTTCACCAAATTTGTGGAGTACGCTCCCTGCCGCACAGGTAACTGTCACCTCTCTTCAAATCTGACAGTAATGTTAGCATTGATCATCTATTTTTCATAAACATAGCTTATCTTCACATGACAGCTGCCCTTAATTGACAGATAGAGGCAACTGTATCCAGGATTTTCAATGAATATTATTTGTTGACCTTGTGCAATTCCCTTGAAACCAGAAGCTCTGCAATATTAAATAGCTACCACAACAAATAACTCATGATACACTACTCCACTCCTGTGTGTTTCAGAGATCAGTGATGCGGTGGGACAAGGTTACTGTCAGGGAGGTTTCAGCGCTGACTTCACAACGGTAATAACTATGTTCCTGTTAGTGAATCACAAGAAGTTTCTGGGGGTAATCTTATCCCTTTTCATTGTAGTAATTGAGAGGTTTTATCTTTCAGGATGGCAAAGTTGTATTGGGAGGGCCAGGCAGCTACTTCTGGCAAGGTATGTAGGGCATACCAATCAACTATGTGAAAATTATAATAACCAAGCCTCAAAATATCCATTTTTAATTTCTCTTTGGTTTGGTTCTATTTGGTTTTACTTACTTTAGGTCAGGTGATCTCTGCAGCTAAGGAGGACATTATCAAAGCATACTACCCAGGCTATTTTATACAGTCTGTGGAGAGCCAGATCCAGACCAGACAGGTCCAGGCTAAACATGATGACAGCTACCAAGGTAAGAGAATCTTTGTACTTTTTGATAACTGCATATTCACACATATATTGATTTGTTTGCCATGCAAGCTGTGGCTGATGTCTATACTCCTGCCTGCAGGTTACTCTGTTGCTGTTGGGGAATTCAGTGGTGATCAGGTGGAGGGTAAGTCAATAAGTCAATGTTAGATGAGGCATGTAGAAAGTAAAACACGTGGCCAGTCACATAGCAATGCAAATGTTACAGCTGAAGTGAACATAAACTGACGTCAGCTACATGATTATTGAGCTGGAAATGTCATCAATACTGGAATTCTGTTATGCCCTGCTGGGCTTGACCTGTATATTTTCCCTCCTAAATCTTTGCTTCGTCTTTCTGTGCACCTCTCAGATTTTGTGGCTGGTGTTCCAAAAGGACTCATGCTTTATGGTTCGGTAAGAAAGCTTAATCATCACTCTCATTTTGGCTTTCACTTTGGTGCTTTTAGAATGAGAGGCCTGGGCTTTAGACTTGGGACTGATATAGGAAAGTAAAAGAAAGAAAACAGCCTTGGTGATATTGTCACTGAGGGGATTATTTTTGCAGTAAATTCCATACCTAGAGAATGTGCTTATATTAGACCATATAAAACGCTGTTCACCATATGTGGCTGCTGTGTTGCAGGTGTCTATTCTGAACGGTACAGATCTGAAGACCATGATGAACTACACTGGCGAGCAGGTGAGTCAGAGAGCTCCTATCTGCCCTCTACAGAAAGCTTCTTGCTCCTCTGTGTTTTCATTGCTCAACTCCTCATGAGAACTCTTAATTTGTTGAGTCAGTGTAAGGAAAAAATTATTTCCTTTACAACGTTCTCTTTACTAGATTTTGGTCTCTTTCGTGGTTTGCTGTAAAGCTCAATTATTGAGGGGAACGTGCAGTGGCAATTTGTGCAAATGGTTCTGGGAATAGAAATGCACTGAGCTTGTTTAAACAGTGATGATTGGCTGAATAAATAAAATCACAAGTGAATTTGCTTACACTCAGGCAAGACTGCTTCTACAATGGCTGTGCTTTTAAAACTTTAAATTCAGAAAACGAGACTGACCTTGAACAGAAACGGCCCCAAACTGGGCCGAATCTGTAAAACCCATCAAGCCTTCATGTTTCCTTTGAGTCTTCCTTTTTTCTAGTAATGCAGAAAGCAAGTCTCTAGTAGCGTTTCTGTTTTGTATTATCTAACAACAAACCAAATATTGATGATGTTAATGTCTTCTGACAATGAGATTTTCATTGGCCAAAATCATGGAAACACTTTTATTTACAGATGGGATCATATTTTGGCTATGCAGTGGCAACGACTGACATCAACAGTGATGGGTGAGTAGTAGCCTTGTGTTTTTCTCACCCTCTTTGTCTTTTCCTGTCTCTGAACCTAGATTGGATGCCACCAACAATCCATTACAGGCGTCAATGTGTCTGAGCTTAAATGAGTTTGTGTGATTTTCCTGTCTTGTCTGCAGGATGGCTGACCTGCTTGTGGGAGCTCCCATGTTCATGGTCCGGGGCTCCGATGGCCGTCTGGAAGAGATGGGCAGGGTGTATGTTTACCTACAGCGTGGCCCCTTGAGCTTGGAGCTCCTCCTACCTCACCTGACAGGCACCCAGGTGTTTGGGAGATTTGGCAGCACTATTACACCATTGGGAGATCTGAACCAGGATGGTTTCAATGGTAAGAATGGGGATTGTACTAAAGAGACTGACATCTTATCTGCAGGAAAATTATGCTGAAATGGTATACAGACTAGTTTTAAGTATGGGGTGGCTCTGGCTCCAGTGGTGGTGCGTGTCGTCTAGATCACAAGGTTGGCGGTTTGATCTCCACCTCCGCCATCATGTCCTTGGCCTTCCAGCCACTGAGGACACACAAGCCAGTGCATTACTAATTGCCAGTTCCAACTCCGGATAAATAGGGAGGCTTGCATCAGGAGGGCATCCGGCGTAAAAAGCCCATTCCGAATCAAACATGCAGATCATTAGATCTCCATGCTGGCTTGGATTGGCCCAGTTTGCCTGCAAGATGGAAACAGATAATCTGCTGTGGCGAGCAGCCAAAAGAGGATGAAGATATAGAGGTCTATAGTCAAGTATAAAAACTCTAGGTAGTAGTAATCTCATTGCTTCAAGTTTTTTAAAGTGCAAATTAAGTAAAGGTGAGGGTAAACAAAGGTAAAGAAGACAGACAGACCTTTTTAGCTTCACTAGTGCTTTCACTTGGGTCCAGACTATGGCTGTATTGCCTTGATATTTTGCATTTCATTTCTTGGTCCCAAAAGGATAAAGCCTAATCACTTTAGTGATCACTTGACTTTTTCTCTTGCCCATGATTAATTTGCTAAAACCTTTGTTAATGACCAAATACCAGAAAAATTAAAGACATGATCAGCCTTAGCATTGCATTTCGCCCAAAGCATCACTCTAAGTATAGCCTCACAGAGCTGTAAGTCTTATTACTAAAAGGACTGTTTGGCCTTATAATATTAGGTACTTCTTCTGTTAACTTCTGCATTATTCACAGAGCTACTGTGGCTGCAGTCTAATATTTTCTCTTGACTTTTGACCTTTGGCAGATGTGGCTATCAGCTGTCCGTTTGGAGGGGAGGATCAGCAGGGACTGGTCTACATCTATAATGGATACTCAGAAGGACTCAGGGAAAAGCCATCTCAGGTTATCACTGGCCAGTGGGCTGCTGGGACTGTTCCTGCCAGCTTTGGATTTGCCCTCAGAGGTGCTAAGGACCTGGACATGAATGGGTACCCAGGTGAGTGAGGCTTGAAATAGGCAATGAACATCATTAGCTTTTTTTTATTATTTGTATTATTATTATTATTTATCTTTTTTTGTATTATTTCTAATTCTGTTTCTTTATTTCCTCAGATCTCATAGTTGGTGCCTTTGGTGTTGATAAGGCAGTTCTCTATAGGTATGTTGTTTTGAAATACATACTGTATTCAATTATACATATGTTTGTTTAAAGGAATTGTGAGACATTAAGGGGAAATATGCTTATTCACTTTCTTGCCGAGCACATCAATTCAATGCATACATAAAAATGTATGTATGCACATTAAATATGAAGCTAGAGCTAGCAGAAAGTTAGCTCAGCTTAGCATAAAGACTGGACACAGAGGGTAATAGCTAGCCTGGCTCTGTCCAAAGGTTAAAAAGTCCACTTACCAGCACCACCAAAGCTCACTGTAATTGACATGGAATACCCTTTTTTGTTATACAAAAACTGAAGTGTAAAAATGGTTTTAAAACTGCTGGTAGCCAGATTTCTTTTAACCTTTCAGAGTTGAGTTGAGTCTTTTATGATAAGCTAAGCTAACCCTATCCATAACAGATATGTGAGTGGTATTGATCTTCTCATATCTGAGCAAGCAAATATTGGCACATTTTCCTGTAATTAAATCTTTGATGATTGAGTCTTCAATCTACATCCTTTTTGTTGCCCACAGATCCCGCCCAATAGTTAACGCCAGTGCTACTCTGACAGTCTACCCCACCATGATCAACCCTGAAGAGAAGAACTGCATGATCACCAATGGAAACAACAGCATTCCTGTTTCCTGGTGAGTGTCCAGCGTGTCCAGGACACTCTTCCTGTGACTCAGGCTTCAGTATTGCTCTGTTGGTATTTTTTTGACCCATCTGCAAGAAGATGGGCTTCCCCATTTCCTCCGCATGCATAAACACTTGTATCCTGGCAGGAAGTTCTGATAAGATATATCCTTTCCATCAACAGTCACAGTATTAATTTGTAGCGAGAGTTGCTCTTATCTGACCTATTTTACAAATATCTTCATATCACACTGTTTCTGTTGAGGACCAAAGGACTAACATGCTGAATAGCAGCATTGTTAGCCATTTCTGGCCTCCTTCACATGTGCACAGTATTCAGTTCCAGAAAAGGGGAGAGGAAACAGACGACGGTTGCTCACTGCTCGACATGGTTGACACTGCGCTCACATGTCTGCTTTTCCCCCCTTTCCAGATCCTGATCCATAAAGGAAACTCTTGTATACACATGTGTCTTGATTACACTACGTTGCCAGGCGATGAGGAGTTTTTGGTGGGGGTGAAGGGAGAGCACAAGGGATAATGGGACGGAGAGTGGGAGGGGAGTGGCTGGAAGGTTTTTGCTGTTGCTTTGAATGAGATATTGTTTGGTGGTGGAACACAGCTGGGAAACATCAGGACACGTAGACTCCCGCGAGCGTGCGCACACAGTTCGTGCAGAAACAGGCAGACACAGGAGCATATACATGAAGTTATTACTACTCCTCGAAAGAAGTCCTTGTACCCTCTGTCTTTCTGTCTCATTTTTCACCTCTCTTCCCTTTCCTGTGTTTTTTCCAACTGACTCTCCCTTTTTCCTTTCTTACTTCTTTCAGTTCTTGCTCTGTGCCTCTTGTGTGGGTTTACTAGTAAAAGGATTGGGGGTTTTGGGGTTGCAGACTTTTGGACAGCAGCAGCATGTTGTGCGGCTGATGTCATGGGAGAGAGCTACAGGCTTATATAGACAGCCATTGACTGGTCAGCCCTGAAACCTGAGACGTTGCCCAATTTCACCCTTCTTAACTCTGCTATTCCTTTGTGTGCGGGGGGGCTGCCGGTGGAAACGGAGACACACGATTTATCAGCTTGGCTGGCGAAAGTGGTTGGATGCCAGTATGTCTCCAAACATTTGGCATTTTCTTCATATTATTCATTGTATTCCCATTACGCCTTGTGCCTTGTAATGTGAACCATGTAAGGAGCTGACACAAGAAAAGTAGGCCATGAGAGAAAGTGAGAGAACAAGTGAGGGCAAGTGAGGTGTCTTATGTGTACAGTATATTTGTACTGAATCTCTGCCATAAATGAACATTTCCTCATCATGTCCCTGTCCCATCTTTTCAAAACAGTGTCAACCTGAGTTTCTGCATATCTGCTGATGGGAAGCACCTACCAGGCATCCTAGGTGAGCCAATTTTCCACATCTGCACTTTATTACAAGTGAGGAAACTGTCAAATAGCTACCAGTGGTAATATTTTAAATCCATAACAGTCTGTAAGTTAAAGTATTTTGGCAGATGATGTAGCTTTTTGGATTTTGTTATGACAAAAAAGAGAGTGCAGTGGGCCAAATATCATCTATGATCCATCTTTAATGATCAGACCTCTTCTGTGCTCTGTCCCCTTGCCTATCAACCCCTAGTTATTATCTCAAATTGCTCTTTCCTTTATATACATGTGTTCCCTGTGCCATTAAGTTTAAGTTACATTGACTACATTGTGTGTGCTTCAGGGTATTTTTGGGGTCTCATTATGTGACTCAAGAACATTTATCATGCCATGAATGCTCATTTGTTCGTGTGTTACGTGTTCCAGATTTCCAGGTGGAGGTACAGCTCGATAGTCATAAGCACAAGCAGAAAGGTGCAGTGAAGAGGGCTTTGTTCTTGGATTCCCAGCAGCCCTTGTTACAGAGGAGTGTGACGGTGCGCCATGGGGAGCGTGTATGCAACCACACCAAGATCTACTTAAAGGTATCCCCTTTTTTCTCACTAATACAAAAACTGGCTGTGATTATTTGTCCTGTGACTTAAGTCTGTGTAATAGTCATAATCACAATTCACAAAACATGTGAATGAAAGCAGATTTTCTAAAAGAAATATGAAGCAGTAGCTCACTTTTTCTACAAACCGCATCTGACAAAAAACTTGGTATGTGTTTTTTTTTACTGCAGGATGAGAAAGACTTCAGGGATAAACTCTCCTCCATTTATGTTGCCTTGAACTTCAGTTTGGATCCAAAGGCAGCAGCTGACTCCCACGGCCTGCGGCCCATCCTCAACTATCAGTCAGCCAACGTAGTTGAGCAGAAGGTACTTTGACATGCACAGTTAACTAACCCTAGAGTGATCTACACGGCTTCTAACATCAATATACGGTTGAGCAGTGTTCCCTAATAATGTACATGTGGTTCTTTGACTTGCTTTGACTCATTCTTTCTGAACTGATGATAAGAATATCCGCCACATTGAGTAATCATTCCCTGTATCACTGGCCAGCTACTCACTGATGTTCTCTTGTCCCTGATGAAAGAGTGAGTCTGTTCTTTTTAATGTAAATTCTAAACTACTCTGCTGGGAAGAGGTCCAAGGTGTCTGGGAAGCTGTTTTCAAAATGAAAATGTGAGGCATATGTACAGTGGAGTGTTTCCCTGTCCCAGCAGGAATTGTTCTCATCCTGCTTGGCTGGGTCAGTACGTAGGTTACTCGTTCCAGAGCTGCAGACTCAGAAGTTGGTAGATATTTCAGGGCGGGGCACAGACAGGCTATTTACCCATCTGGTAGATATCTCTCGGCATTTCGCCAGTTTTCCTCTGGCAGTGAGTAGAGTTGGCTCAACATGTGGGCATCCTTTCAGCTGTGGCACAGCACGCACCATATGTGAGTTCAGCAACAGCCACTGGATTGGAGCGTTCGGGGAATGGCAATCAGCGTAGTTTTATCTCCCCCTCTTTCCCAATTTCTCTCTCTATCCTGGTGTGTTTCTGTCTTATTCCTGTTGGATCAGGACTGAACCCTGTCATTGATGTCCTCCCTAGATATCAAAGCAGTCGGGCCTCCAACAGATGTGGTCTATTGCTGAACCAAGACCTTGAGACAAGTCTGAGCTAAAATGTCAACCTTAAACCCGATAAAGCCCTTTTTTGCCAAACACCCAAAGAGGGCAAACCTGATCTATGCATATGTGTGTAAAAGAGGAGTGGGAGTAGTGAAAGCCTGCCAACATATTTCATTAATCTTGCTTTAGACTGTGTGAATGTAACAGTGTATAAACAGTGATGGGTGACTATTATACTGCAGCCTTGGCCTTGATCAGACATATGATGCCCTATTGATTTCCACATATGCTTAGAGAATGTGTGGCAGGCCATGTAACATTTTTTTGGCTCTGCCAAGTTCTTACTCTCTTCAAGCTGGAGTGAGAATGAGAGATGGTTGATGTGCTCGGCACAATCTCACTCTTTACTTTTAATATTTTCCACATGTTTCTATGAGGAGTTATGACATTATGATGGATCTATTAATTGCCATCATTCTTCAGATCTCGTACAAAGGCGTAGGTTTGTGCGAATCCAAAAAGGATTGCAGTTGTTGTCACATTTTTAGAACTTGAAGACATCTGAAATTGTGTATCAATGCCCTCATTGTTCTTAAAATAATAACATCTGACCAAATTATTGTGAATATGATTTATGGGCTCCACTCATTTTTCCAAGTTAGCGTTTTGATTTCACCCGATGATGCTTGCCCTCATTATGTCACATGCTGAGGTCAGTGTTGTTGTTTAACTACAGCGATGGGCCTACAGATGCCGTTCTCCTGCCCTACACAGACATAGAGACCAAGGTGCACATGTGGCCGAGTTAACATGGTGGTTACCATAGTGTCCATAATTAGAGCCCCCGAATGGTGTAATGACAAGGGGGGCGCTTGGCTCTCTCTAATCTCCTCCTCCATTTCTATTTATTATCCTCATCGTCACGAGCATCATCACACTGTCCTAGTCGCAGCGGGATGCAATTTAGCAATCCACAAGGCTTTCCCTGCCGCTGCCCTGCCACACGTTCAGCGGTCATCCACTTATCCACCAGTGTTTCTTTTCCTTTGTTGTCTCTCCCTCCACTGTAATCTTTGAACCCCCACTTCTGCTTTTCAGGTCAACAGAGATATCCTATGTCTCAGTAAGCTCTCTAGGCTGTAGGCCCTACCCTCTCCATATGATCGTATACTTCTGTGGTTCCCTGGGTGGTGTAGCGTGTGGTGAAAGCGTGGTTTGCCTCATAGTGCTGTGATGTGGGACGCTGGTGAGAGCTGGGAGCAGGCAGCTTTGTGCTCAGCTCCGCAGGAGTATGTCCTCTGGCACGGCCTCTGGGCCGCCGTTCATCATATCCTTCTCTTACGTTGTAAACAGAAAGCGTGTGTGTGAGTCGGGACAGCTGGTACAGGGGAGTGTGTCTGTGCCTGTCATGGCCTTACTTAGTCAGTCATCGTCCCTCTGAGCCACAACATTGTGTTTAACTGTCTGATGTGCAGTGATGATGTCTTGTAGATAAAGGAGACTGCAGTCCTTTATCTGCAGACTGCAGTGCAGGTGTGTGGTGGTCGGGAGGCATGGGTGGAAAGTATTAGTCATACCACATGTTGCATCTTGCTACACTCATCCTGTTGTCTCCCTCAAACAGATATTTGATTTATCTTGTGTGCATAATTATCTTCACATGTAAAATAGTCGGAACTCACTGTATGATCATCATGGTCTGCAGCCCCTATTAAAACTTTTATCACCCCCTATGTGTATCTTTTAGGCTCAGATTCTTTTGGACTGTGGAGAGGACAACATCTGTGTTCCTGACTTGAAGCTGGTAGTCCAAGGGTGAGTCTGTTCATTTCCTTATATATTTCGAAAAATCCCACAGCATATGACTTTCAGGAAATATACTAGAATGCGATGGATAATACATGGTAAACTGAGAACAAGGTCACAGACGCTGAACTCTTCACCTCCACTCTGCAAATGGGACATTGGATTTGAGTGTCAAAGCATAAATACAGCTGTTTTTGTTGTTCCACTGCTTTGTTTAGTTTAACATACCAAAGAGGGACTGTTAATAGCCACAGTGTTGTAGAAGGGGTTCATCATCCTCTGAAAACAGGAAGCAGTTCCGCTTTACAGGTGCTATGACAAAGAGTTAAGGGGAAGACACAGGAGAGATGAAAGGGATCTGTTGGGTCTGGGAGCTGTGTGCCAGAGTCCTAGCCTTGCCTGCTTCTGAAGCCGTCAGGAGCACCCTGCCTGCCACACTTTGATTCAAGAAATCTGTTAGCATTTTTCTCAAAAATAACAGCCTCCCTGATACTCCCTTCTCTGCTCTGTCATTTTGATTTCACATTCCTATATTTATCTACCATCTGCCTCCATTTTTTCTTGAATGTATGGCTGATCCATCACATATGGAACAACCTGCTGTGTGTTTTGTGCTGCGCTACATCCAAGTGCAACTCCAGAAATTGAGCTGTAGAAAGTGTGATTAGTGCAATTAGAATAATAGCTTGATGTTTTTGTCTGGTCTGTGATAAATCAATGAAGCCTAATAGCAGTTAGAGGGGTTGACGGGATGGACATGATTTAGTGGAATTTCAGAAAAAAGAATGTCCATCATTCCTGCAGTGTTGTTTCTTCTATTGCACTGCCAAAGCACATAACCTGTTAGACCAAGGGTCCCTCAGGGAAGCTTTAAGGTTTTGTGGAGTTTTCTAATTTTGAGCTTTTGTTTGATTTAAAAAGTGCAGTGCCAGTTAGAATCAGAGTACGGTTGACTCGTAGGCCGGCAGAGGATCAGCTTCAGAAATCTTCTCTCTCTTGCTCTCCTGCACTGCTTTATGAGAGCGGGCTGTAATTAAAAGCGTCTGTGTGGCCCTCCATATGGAATTTCTCATTGTTCTTAGCTGTGCAGAGAGGTGGAGGGAGTGAGAGAAAGCAAGGAAGGGGGAGGTGTTTTACAGTCCTACCGCTGTTATACAGCATGTATGACTTTATTGCCCCATCGGAAAAGTTTTTATTTAATGGGACAGGGTCGTTGGGAGATAAATCTAATTGATGTTTTTCTGCAGCCGGGCACTAAAGAAAATAGATATGCCAAGCCTGTTTCATTAAAGCAACAGCAATTGATTGCCCACTCTTCTGCCAGCAAGCACAAATAAAGAATGTCATTGTTTACTCTTAACATATTTATTTGTCTAAGGAGTGCTGACACCATTTAACCTGACCATTGACCCTATTAGTAATCATTTTTTCCCCTTTGGTTGGGTCCTCAGGAACAGGAAGGAAGTCTACCTGGGTGATGACAACTCGCTAACCTTGACTTTCAACGCCAGGAATGAGGGTGAGGGAGGGGCGTACGAGGCAGAGCTGTATGTGGTGCTACCCCCTGAAGCTGACTACAGCGGTATTGCCCGCAATAATGAGGTGACTAGAAATGCAAGACACAGTGAAAACCCACAACTTCCAGCAACTTATAAACCCCTTGGGACAGGTTGTTGGTCTTGTTCTTGATGCTTGTTCTTTGCTGTGGTTTGAAGCAATCTGTCCTCTTGTTTCTCAGAGCCTGACCCAGCTGACCTGCAGCTATGACACAGAGAACCAGACTCGATACCTCAGCTGTGATCTGGGCAACCCGATGAAGTCTGGTACCAGTGTAAGGACACTGCTATCTTTTGGAAGTTTTTGTCCCTTTAGCTCCATGCCTAATGAGTTTAAGGGTTGCAGGTTAACAACACTGTATCTGAGGTGCATTCATTAGTGGTAAACAGTTGACACAACATCATGATTTCCTGCTCTTTGTTGGAAAAAGTTGTATCTCATCCCTTGATTATGTGAGAACAGCACAGGAAAAGTCGGTGTGTGTTAGGAAATGTTGTGACAGGAAGTACAGACTCCCATCTGTGCCCTCCGCTCCCTGCTGGGTAGAGTTCCCCTTTTTTATGACAGAGTCACAAGCTGGCATGCTTTTAATAGGTCTGTAGAGGAAGACCGTCAACTACATGTTAACTGTGAGAGATCTTCTCTATTTTAACTGTTTGCTGTCGTAGAATCTGCTCACTCGTTCTCTCTGAAGATCTCAGACTGTAGCATTATTGATCTGATGTCAATGAGAGATAGCTCATAAAAAGGTAGACGCAGAGAGATTTAATGTACCAGTTTGTGTGGAAAACAAATGGATCTGACATTATAAAAAATGAAAGGGCAAAGAAAGAACTCTTCCACATGGACCTGCCCACCTATAATATATCTGCCTGCTGTGCAGACAAGGAGTTCACAGACTGACACACCCAAGAACATCACATATCTATCAGAGGATGGGAATGAATAGAGAAGAAAGGGGAGGAGTGGCTGCCTGAGTGTCTGTTACACTACCATAAATAGAGTATAAAAGCTCACACAGAAATTCTATAGATTTAGTTACCCCTTTCCTCTCTGTAAATTCTTAGGCAATAATGGAAATGTTTTTTTTACATAAAGATGATGATGATGATGATGATGATGATGATGATGATGATGATGATGATATGATGATGGATGAATAATAATAATAATTTGTTGGATCTTCCTCTCTGCAGCTGTGGGCAGGCCTGCGCTTCACAGTGCCACGACTGAAGGATGCGCACAAAACTGTTCAGTTTGAGCTGCAGATCCGGAGGTACAACTTGAACATACAACAGAGTCACTAACAGTTTATAGAATATGTGTTGATTCTGTTTCTTTAGTGCTCCACAGCTCTTGAATTAGGTCAGCTAATCAGAATCTTTTTCTTCTTCTTTCTGCTTCCACAGTAAAAATGAGAATAATTCCCACAGTGAGGTTGTACCTTACAAGCTGGAGGTGGTTGTTCAGGCTGATGTCATTCTACAGGGGTAAGTTGAGTCTTAGGATACCCTTATTTGAACTTTGGGAATTCCATTAACTCTCTGGTGCCTCCTGACCTGACACATGTTCTCACATCCCCACTTCTCTTTTGAAGTGTGTCTCGACCAGATAAGGTCTTCTTCCCACCGGCTAACTGGAGAGTGACCAAAAGCTATGGGGTGGAGCAGGATGTCGGGCCTGCAGTGGAACACATCTATGAGGTAATCAGCCATGTTCTTAGCTGTGCAGACTCATTGGGGCTGAGCAGATTGGGTTGGAGAGTAGATCCTACTGTTCATAAGGCAAGTTGACTTCAGAGGCCAGCAATGAAGGAAAATCAAGGGGAAAAAAAACTCCAGGTCACGCAGTGTGATTTATTCTCTGGCTGTGCCAATACACTTTTACTTGGGTGAGATTTAACAGCGCTCTACTTTAGGTGACCTATTTGTAGATTAAGAAAATATGTCAAATATGAAAGTTTCAGCATGGGAAAAAATCACAACCTCCAAGCTGCAAGTAAGAGATGAAACGATAAAACTGCTCTTGAAGTTTAATACTTCACATACTTACTTTCCTATTTCATTTCCTTTTTCCAGCTGGTGAACAACGGGCCCAGTAGGATCAGCCACACCCTGCTTGAACTGCGCTGCCCCCTCAGTGTTCAGGGTCACACTCTCCTTTACCCCCTGGAGTTCTCCACAGAAGGCCCCATCAACTGCACCTCTGACAAACACATGAACCACCTACACCTCAAAGTAAGTGTCTCGCATGCAGATGCACACCTCTCAGGGTCAAATGAGGATAAATCAGACAGTTAACATCTTCCACCGATTCCCACTCAGTGTATGATTAACAGTTGGGTCGTCCCTGCTGGTTGGCCCACACCCACCTCCTCCTCCCAGCTTCTCAGCCCCACCCAGGACACTTACCCCACCACCACTTTGAAGTTCCAGCTCTTCCCTATGCTCCACACAGCTTGATGAACCACCTCATCCTGCAACGCACTCACTCATCTTCAACATCCAGCGACGCGCCCTCTTATACCAACTTGTAGCTTTGGGATTTTGTGGCAGTTGTTTGTGTTTACATTGGCGGCTTGACAGATGTTGAGCAGGGTTGTGAGTGGTGATCAGTCTTAGCTGTGATCTAATGTTTTTTTTTCCCTCGGGTGAATTGCTAAGTACGGTGTATTTCCACGGGAATCCATGTGGAGTAGAGCTCACATGCTTCTGATTAATGAGAAAAAACCTCAGGGTCATGCTAACATTAGGTCTTATATTGACAGAAAGGGTGGTGTGCTCTTCTCCCTGGTGAGGTCAGGGTCTGTGTTGTCCTAATGGGTGGTGTGTGTGTTTGTGTTCTCTCCTCCTTTAGCTCCAGCGCACATCCACGGAACCACCTATCCTGGCACTGAAGGCACATGAGCACCATGTCGAGAGGAGGGACGTCCACAAGAATCAGCTCGCCCATTTGACTAACCTGGTAAGATGCTTTAAAGGGAATTGTGAAGTGTTATTAAGACAACATGTTTTATGCATGGATGTACATATCAGGCCAAAAGGTGAAGTCTAATGTAATATGTGTCTTGAAAGTGAGGGAATGAGGAGCTTGAGTTTACAGTTAAGGGTAAATGTGGTTATGTAGTTAAAAACACAGTTAAAGTGTGCAGTTCTGGGTTTATTTTGGTGACGGGTCCTGATCTTATACGAGGCTCCTGGGATCGGATAATTAGGTTATGGTGTCGTTAAAAGGGAGGGGTCAGAGGGCACAGGCTTGTCCTGTTGTGGTGATTAACATTAAAGAGCCTTTAGTAGTGGTGGAGGGGTGGAGAGGCTGAAAAGACATGGGAGACGGGAGGCTTTTTGTCAGTGATGCACTGGTTACTTCACAGGCTGCTCTCTAATTTTCGGCTCTGGGTGTTGTGAGGCCCAAAGTCCCCACACACTGGCCCTATTGATCCACCCAGCTGCAGGTAGCTTCTCTCTCAGCCTCGGTCTGTGGATACCTGCCTCCACCAAAGAGGTCTTTGTCTGAGCGCCTGTCGCTCCTAACCATGCTCGTTTATCAAGCATGTCCAATGACATGTTAGCATGAACAACCCCATTCTCCTGTTTCCCCAGTGTCTGCACTTTTGTTTTTCACGCTCAGCAGGGCAGATATCTCTGGTCAAAGTGTCTCTTGATCAAAGTTTGTTAGTGTTTAGTAATGCTTGGACAAAGCTGTCAGCCTAGGTCATAGTGTGATAATTTAAAGTGACCTTAGTCTTAAAAGAGCTGAGATATGCATAAAGGACAAAGGACTGGCTTTTATTTCACTAATATTCAAAAGGGTATTTCGTTATTAGTTTGAAATGTCTGTACTAGTAGTACTCTCATTGTGTTGTAGTAATAGTTATATTGGAATATGGATTGTTGTGTAAGCACAGCTGTTTTATTTGGTTCCACTTTCTAATACGCTACCCGTACCAAAAGGGGTTGTAACCTAATTGTTTTTCGTCTTTTTAGAGGAAGGGAGGTCCCCTTCTCTGCAGAGAATCTCGACCAAAATCCATTTAACAACAATTTATGTTGTTTATATGTGTAACTGTACACTTTTAACTAAGAATTATTTAGTTTGACCAATACTACAGTACCTAGTTGGATTAAATTTGCAGAGTTGAAAAATCCTCAAATTTGAGATGCTGGGACTACAGTTGTTTGTCATTTTTGCTTGATACATCAATTATCAGAATTTTTGCAGATTAATTTTCTGTTGATTAACTAGATGATTAATTGACTAATTGCTTCAACCTATGCTGGCCCTGTGCGTACGGCAGCTGTGTAGTGCGTCCAGATTGTTATTTTATGCAGCTGTGGGAACAACCTCCACGCCCCCCCAAACTCCAGATCTTGACCACATAATCCCACCAGGGAGGATATGTGGGACTGTGGGCACTTTTGGCACTGGTCCATGTTCATGTCATTTCCACGAACCTTTTTTGGCCCTGGTGCCCTGGGGCATCGAGGAGGTCTACCAAGAGGAAGTGGACTGATATGCTCCCTGTCTGTCTGAATACCCTCATTAAGTCTGTCTAAGACTGAGCCTAAAGGAACTAGGCGGATACTCTCTTCTCCTCCTGTGTTTGCCCTACTCGGTATAATAAGTAAACTAATGCTCTCCCGCAGGAAACCCGCCGAAACCTCTCAGTCTGGTTGGTGGTCTAGCTACAGCACCAGCTCTAAAACACTGTGTGTGCATGTTTTAAAATGTTAAACATACCAAGCTGCATAATGGGGATCTAATTAAGATTGTGTATTCTACAGTCTTGAGAAAAATGGGTTGGTTTTAGTGGTGGGGCAATAATTTGGAGAGTGGTGCATGCTGCATTTTTATAGTCTCATGACATTCCTTCAATCTAATTTGAAGCAGGCGTGGAATAGAGATCATAACATTGGGCTCTTTGTTATATTTATTTGACCTGTGGCATTAACATGGCTGTTATTTGTCCTTTCCATATCTGTTCTGCCAGTTTTCACTTTTGCCTGTATGACTTTCACCTGCATTTAAATCATGTTGGTTAAGTTTTGTGGAAATTATCTTAGTCTATGCACCAGAATTACTTCAATAAAACTATAGCATGTAATTAACATTGTCTGTTTTTTTTTGTAGTCCTGTTCTAATGTGGAGTGCTGGACGCTCCAGTGCAACGTGGGTCTGCTGGAGAAGGGGACTACTGCTATCCTAAAAGTGCGCTCCCGTGTCTGGGCTGAGACCTTCATTGAGGTTTGTCGGAGATGACCCTTCCCTTACAAATTCAAACTAGACATGTATTGTATATTGTACATGAACACATGTTCCCACCAGATGACATAGGCATTGCAGAGGAAAAGGCTGTGCACTATAGATTAGTCTTTTCCCACCGGTGCCTGTGTATTTTCTCATGTCAGGCTTTGGCAGGAAGTAAGAAAGCCATTTTTTATTAATGCATCAAAAAAAGAAAAGATGGAGAGTTAAAACCTCAAATGTGCACCTGGCAAAGACGCATAGCTGCAGTAGTCAGTCTCACATATTTATTTGTGTTGACTAGGCATCAGCATTGGTTTTGGATCAGTTCTTATGGCTGCCAGTATGCACAGTCTCACATATTTGCCTCAACACATGGGACAACAGTTGCTAACTGAGAATCTAGGTTGAAGACTGGGTGTGCAGAATGCAGTTTCTACAAGTTTACATTTTTTTTGTCTGCCTGCCATGTCTGAGCTACACACTATTTACCACCCCCTGCATGCTGTAACACAAGGCATATGTGTGAATGCATTGAAAATTCATTATCTGGTGTCACAGCTGCTCATAAGAAAGGAATGCTGAAGGGATTTTCTTTGGAAGAAGCACCAAGCACACAGTCTTTGTCGCCACCTAGTGTATAACTGCTGGATTGCATGCATTTTGAATCTTGTATTGTTTCTTTTCTTTCAGAGCGCTTACAAGCAATATGTGCTGGAGTGCCTGGCCAGATACAGTGTGGAGAAGATGCCTTATGCCATCCTACCTAGACATGCTCCCAGTGGACACAAAAAGGTATTTTTTTAAATTCCGTAGTCTGTTCATCCTAGAGGACTTACTTCAGACACATGTATCATCTTAATTTTAAACCGACAAACCTTTGTGTTTTTGTCCTCAGGTGGTGACCCCAGTGGTGTGGAACAAGCCAGATATCGAAAACTCAGTTCCTCTGTGGATCATCATCTTGGCAATTCTGGCTGGTTTACTGCTTCTGGCTCTACTCATCTACGTCCTATACAAAGTGAGTGCTGCTGTGAAACAAGGATTTAAAAGTTCTTGTTATATACTAAATGTTATGTCAACGAAATTGCGATTAACCTGACTAAGTCTGTGCTTATTTCTAATTTATGCTTTTCTAACAATGTCTTCCTGTAGTTCGGCTTCTTCAAGCGATCTCTACCTTACGGCACTGCCATGGAGAAAGCACAACTCAAACCACAGGCTGCCTCTGAGGCCTAGGTGACAGCAGAAGGTATCACAACCACAGTACCTGGCCATATGATTGCAATGGAGAAACACGATGGAACATGTAGAGTGGATGGAAAGAGAGACTACTGGAACTCCACTGTGCTGCACTAGATGAAGACAAAAATCCAAAGATCTCCAAACCAAATGAATGTTTTTCTTTTTCTTTTTTAATTTATGTCTTGTTTGTTGGCAGATTGGGGTTATTACCAAATAGAACTTTTTTCTCAATTCCTCAAGGCTATCATGAGACTGAACAACAAGAAAGTGACTGCAAAAGAAGTGCAGGCTACCGTCAGCCTGCAGTTGCAGTGAGATGCCTTTTGGGTTTTATTTTTGTGGATTCTTGTGATTGAGAGTCCTGTGTTACCCCTTTAACTGCCTTATTTTGGTGCTAATGATCTGATATGTTCACTGCCTCTGACAGGATATGGCTACATGTAGCGTGTGGCAGCCAGGAGCTGTGAATTACGCTGCTTGATGAGGCCTGAAAGTGTTCTTCTGGTATCTCCTGAATACATGGTTTTATTGACAGAAGATCAGTAAACAGGTTTCAGGTGGAAACATTGACCTTGCTATAGCAAAAGCAATATTACCTGCATAGATGTTGAAACCTATTCCATTTAATAGCTCGGCTTTTATCACAAAATTGTTCTCACACAAAAGTTTTACATAAATTAGGCCCTGACCTGGGCTTAAATTATGTTCCCCTGATTCTTACCTAATGCGTGCTGGGATAGGCTAATCCAGCACCTTGCGTCCCTGAATAGGATAAGCGGGCATAGAAAAGGCATGGATGGATGTTCCTCAACTGTTCATGAAAATGATCTCTCTCTGCCTCAGGTTGGTGGACAGCGCTGGGTTGAGTTGTTTTTGCACTCAAAGGAAATCTACTGATATAATTCCAAAGACACCTATGACTGACTGACTGACCTTCCTTTGAGTTCTGATTTTGACTCCTACTGATCACTTTGTTTAAATCCTGTTTGTTCATGTTCAGAGTTACCAATGCTGGCATCGTCATTGTTACGTAGTCGACTGGGATGCGACTGGAACCACCACAGACCTGTGAAACCTCACATTAGGCTTGGAGCAGTGTGGTGCTTCTGTCGAAAAAGTGGTCTTCTCCTAAAGAATATTTTGCAGTCTTGCACTCCTGCTCGGTTTGGGTTGGGCTCATACAGCATGCAGACCATGTGCAAGCAAATGACGCTTAGGGGAAACCACAGAGTTAATGGCCATGGCGTAATGATGTCTTGAACCAAAGACGGGACAATCAGCAATGTTGTAGCCCTGTCAGACAGTTTTAATCTGAGAGCAGGCAGGATCATCACTCTTTGTGTGTGAAGGATCCATTTTCAGCTCACAGTGTGTGTTACTGTGAGATACTGTATTTTTGATTGTCTTTTGAGTAAAAGCTGCCCATGTGGTTAGAAAGAGAAGGGGCTGAAGTCATCCCACTACCAAAAGGCTACAGGGACTGAACATTAAAATGCTTTGTGTTGGTTTCTTTTATTTGTCATGTATATAGATTGTATGTGCCTTAAATGTAAATACTTAATGTCTGTGCGTTAGAGTTAGGGCTGAGTGTGCTTGTATGTATGTATGTGTGACTTTGTGCATACGTGCATTTGTATGAATGGTATATTTATGAATGTTTGTTTTGTGTATGAAGTGGTTATTACCTTTCCTACTGCTTAGTCCTGTTAATCCCTTTCACCTCTGTACCTTAAGAACATTGAGGTTAAGCCATTCTGCATTACTATTAATCATGGTAGCATTAATACAATCAGTATTCAGGTTAAGTTGTTTAACTGCATAGCAGCGATTTAAAATGCTTACAACCTCAGTGGAAATAAAAACAAATGTCCGTAAGGCAGCCGTCCGGATGTTAGCGTCCTACGGGATGTCTTGTACCTCTACCAAAGGGATAACAGCTAGGCACTGGGAACTAAATGTTGTTTGGAAGTGCAATATTTATATTCACTCTTTTATTACAGTGCTTTCTTTTGTTTTATGTTTCATTTGTGACTGAGTTGTGATAACCCAGGACTTTTTTTGTGTCACAGTATGTGATATACACATACACTAAATCTGTTTGTGAGGTTCAGGCTTTTCACTTTCACTTGCTTTCTCACTAAGTGTGAAACCTATTTTTTTTATTTTTATTTTTTACATTTTTCCACTTCAAGATATACTCACCACTTCATTGCTGGACCACTTTTTTCTGATCTTGCTGAGTTTTATACCACAGACTGACACAGAAACTCAAACACAAGAAAATATCTGAGTTGAACTTGGGTATGTTGACATAGTTTGATAATTTATGTGCTCTGCTGTTGCACCTGTCCAAACACCCAACATTATACTCACCATATGTTTTAGATTCAGCCTCATCACACACTGTTCATATGGCCCCTCTTATTGGATAGTGATTTACTATTTGTCAAATGGTCCACAAAACCCCCATTTGGTAATTGATTTAAAATGTTTAACATTGTCTGTATGAAAATTCTTTACGGAACATGTCAACCCATTATTTATAATGACAGGAGATCATTTTTCTACTTCCTCCATGGTTACATCAGGAGAAGGCACTGGGTTTTCTTTTCTTTTCATTTTTAAAAAAAACATGTTTTAGCCCATTTTCACTCTCCGGGACTTCCAAAAAAGAAGTTGTACATATTTATGACAAGGAGAGTATTTTTGAATTGAAAGGATAATTGATTTGTTGTGAATTTTTCTCACCCCATATTGGGGAGAACATTTTTGTCAGGGGGAAGGATGGGGGGGTCTTTGGAGGTCTTTTTTTTTTTTTTTTTTTTACCTGTTATGGTTTGTACTTTAAATAAAATATTTCCCTTTTTACAAATGTTTGTGATTTCACTGAATACACATAATTGAGAAAATAATTTATTTAGAAAACAACAGTGTATGAAATTATATGCATGTCAGTTAGTGGCCTTGGCCAAAAAATTATCCGATACAATATATTAGTTTTAATGTGAAAATACTAGTGCACAAAAACTGACCTAAAGTGATTACCTATGGTAAATATCTGTAGTATGTGTTCCTATGGCCCTTTTGTACAGATTCTTCCACAGACAGCAAAATGTCAGAAAAATGAATTTGGACACCAAAGACAGGCACACTTTGCTTAACTGTACATATTGTAACATTGTGAGGAAATCAGTTTCCACTGTGGCACATGTATGTAGGCCTATACACCGGCGTGCTGTAAGGCTTTTTGGATAAGTCCCATGGACACAGAATCGGATTCTCTGGTTCAGCATCAGAGGTCATTCCTGTGCACAGAGCACATTTTCACTCTTGATGCTGTGCTGCGTAGAAAACTTATCCTTGAATGTCCAAGCTCCATGAATAAGAGTGAATATACTCAACACCTCACACCAGAAGTACATCTTATTTAGGCGAGTGTGGAGGTTTTGTTCATCCAGCTACAATCCGTTCTCTGGTTCGGATTTGTGCTACAGTTTTCAGTCTTTGTACATTTTACAGGTCGATGTCCTAGCATTCTAATGTTCTTGAGAGCTGTGTGAGTTTGCGCTGGTTGTCGATCACCTTCAGGTTCTGAATGTATTGTCGGATGTTACTCGGACTCCGCAGAGGGAGGGAGTGTTCTGAGCCTGGATGAGAAGAAGAAATAATTTTAAGCATATTTAAGTGTTTGTATTGGTAAATCATGTTTTACTTTTGCCATGTGAATGTGGAATTTCAAAAGGACTAATGTGAAAAGAACAGGAATTATAACTGGACACAACAGATAATGGTAGATGTAGCTCACATGTAGATATCCGAGTAGCAGGCCCTTCCAGAAACATCCGATCTGCCAGGCCCCTCTGTGGAGACGACGGCACTGCAGAAGAGAAATAGAAGTTTAATTACCTGATAGATACATGAGGCGTGATTCACAGCAAGTTATATACTCGTGCCAGTGCTATGAGTCTGCTATTAAGACAAGCCCAACTGGACCACTTACCATAAGGCTGGCTTCTGCACCCTCGTACAATTTTCACTGTCTTGGCAATCATGCGCTGTGAAAATGGAAGAAACATTTTAAATCAATCTCATACTGAGGGCGAGATTTGTGAGTAGAATAATCAAGCAGAGCAACATTTGTCTTACCAGTTTCTCAAAATTGACCAATTTTTCGACATAGTTTGGATTTCCATCATTGATGAATGTCATGTCTGGGAATAGAAAGGAACAGAAAACATGTCATAGATGGATGAATAAATTACTCGTACACATTTCAGGCAATACATGCCACACACTGCTGGTATCTGGTACCTTTGAGCAGCAGAGGCATGAAGGGGATGTAGGGAGGACTGAGTTTGGCCACAGCAAGTCTGTAGGCCCTGTGGTTGCGTGAGGGATCCTAACGGGGAAAATTCTATTATGTTAGTACACATAATTGATTAACTAAACAGTGCATGAAGACTTTTGGAACATTTATAAAATTGAATAAAAGAATACAGTGTGACTTACCATCAACCTCTCATAAGCACAGTAAATTCTTTTTGTTTTGCTGGGGATTCTCTGCAACAGACAAAAACATACATATATTATTTACAATGTAATTTTTTTGTAAATGGGGACACCATATATTATCATCATTACAGGTGCATTCAGGGGTTTCTCACCTCCCAGGTCTTGTAAAGCCTGTGTACTGCGCTGTTGCTCAAACCGAACATCACTGCGAAGAATGAATTGAGATTCTTCTGCTCCTTTAATCTGTGACAGAGAGGACATATGATTATAAACAATTAGGTTACAGACTGTCAAAGTGTGGTTCTTAAAGTGATTTTTTATTTGCAGGTTTTAAAAATATTGTATGCCATCAAGACTATGAGACTCATAGTCTACAGTGTGTGCGGCTGAGAGAAATGCTAACATGGTCACATGGTCAACACAACAAAGTAGCACGCTAACAATTGCTTATTAGCACTAAACACAAAGTACAGCAGAGGCTGATGGGATGTCATTCATTTTCCAGGTATTTGGTTATAAACTTAAGTGTTGGACACATTTTTGACCAGATGGTGGCACTGTATGAAAAGTCAAATACATCCTGAAGGGAATATGGATGTCTGTGCCACATTTCATGGCAATCCATCCAATTCTTGAGACATTTCCCAAAATATGATGTCAACCTCATGTTAGTGCCAGATTCATTAATCATGAAGGGACCATGAATGTTTGTACAACATTTCTTGGCAATACATCCAAAAGATGTTGAGATATTTCAGTCTGGACCGAATGGACTGACTGACCTACTGCACATTATCATCAAAACATGGCTACGGTTTTATATAACAAACTCTTACACTGCAGCAATCTTTATGAACTTCTTGAGCAGAATGGCTCGTTTCACCAGGTCTTCACAGAGGCACAGCTCAGTCACCACCCAGTGCTGCACCTCATTGAAGCGACGTACAAGCCGCTCCAGGTTAGCTGTGATGGCACCTGGGAATTTATGACGTCCGAAAATGTAGTAGACAAGCTCCACCTAGACAGACAGGGACAGTGAGTCACAACCACTGACATTAATTACACAGTCTGAAAAAGAAATCTGGAAATCAAAGAGAGGTCAGTTTTTACAGGTTATTTAAGAAATGTGATTTGTTTCAGAAACATGTGAAGCATGCAGGAAGTGTTGTACCAGAGAGTCAGATGATCGGATAGCTGTCAGATAAAAAGCACCCAGAAGTCTGACTCAGAAACATTTTTTATCAAAGAGATACCCAGTCCTTTGTTGAAATGAGGAATGACAGTTTCAGCTTTGGTTTTGCTTGCATGATAGACTGCTGGATCTTTGCCATCATGAAGCATTTGAAAAAGAAATAAGCATTTCCTCTTTGTTCTGTATCAATCAGTTTCGATGTTGTTGTCAGATGTTAAAATTGTCATGTCTGCTGAGTTACCTCATGCATGGCAGTGAACAGTTCCCAGTCATAATTGGTGAGTTCATTGGCGATGTCTTTAGAGCCCATCTGTTCAAGGATGTCAGTTGTCCCTCGCTCTGGACCCTGCTGCTCCTTCAGGGGCGTCTAAGAGAAAGAGACAGAAAGAGAATCTAAATGAACAGACAGGGAATCATTGATGACTTTCTGGGCTTTGAAACAAACTCAACTGTATGCAACATAACAAACAATGACCATAATAAAAATAGGTCTGGAGTGATGACATTTCCTCTTTTAATTTACAAAACAAATTATGTGGAGGGCATCCCATTCCTCACCAGTTGTTCCACTTGGCTGCTTGTGCAGATGAACAGTCTCTCGTTGAGTCCCAGGGCTGTGTAGACTGCAGTAGCATCCAGCTTTAACTGAGCTCTTTCTGTTTGCATTTAATATATCAAAAACTAATTTTCAGCATAATGAACTGACAAAGAACGGCAGAAGATCAATGAACATGACTCAGGCTAGCTTAGAAATGGCATACAGTTGCAGCTCTTGCCTTATTCTAAAAAGAAATGGAAATTTAAATGAAAATATCTATTCATAAGATGTGTCATCAATATCTGAGTCCCACCTCCTGTGGAGTTCATTTTGACCAGGACATGATCCCCGCCAGATTTGACTATTGCTGACATCACATCCTGTACAGATGAGTTCACTGGGAGCATCAGAGTGAGAGGTTTGTTGTCCGGCCTGTAGATCTCATACAGCACTGCAGTCAGAAGGGACAGAAGCCAAAATGTCAAGATATGCTGATTTGATCATTGAGCAATGATGCATGGTGATATCTTACTCATAAACAACACCCACAGATACATGAGCTCATGTGATGCAACTCATCTATTTTGCAACATATTGTAGTGATATATATCAAAACTAGTTAAGGTCATTGATGTACATGAACATATACAGTATCACTGATTGGACTGATTTATTTGTTTACTCACCTTTGTCTTGTGCTCTGATTGGTTGTAACCTCCCCACTGGCTCCTCACAGTTTGAAAACCAATCAAACTGCTGGTTCTGTTGATAGCATCGGAGTGACTCAGCAAGTCAGTGACATTAAACTGACAAATGACAGCAGCATGACATTCAAACTGTTTTCTCATTAAAATGTATCTCTGATATGAATATTCTGCACCCAGCTGTCATCCGCAAACGTAAAAAATATGAGAAGACGCTTACCCTGCTCAGTGACTGATATCCATTTTCCAATCTGAGAAAGATATTAAAATATGAAAAACAGTGTTAGACAGCATTGTGAAATATTTATGACTTCAGACAAAGCAGATGTAATAAGATAATTTAGACAATTTACACTTTTGTTCTCCTCCTTTCCCTAAATTGTTCTTTCAGCATGCTGGACAGACGAAAATCACCTGCCACCTCCTTCTTCAACCTCTGTTTCAACAACATGGAAATTGAAAAAGCGGCAACATAATTATTGATTCATATTCTTAAAATGCAATGGAAATATTCCAATATGCATTTTTTGAGCCTGCAATCTCACCTCCAGAAAGTCCAAAGCAATGGGTTCCTCTTTCAGCAAGAGACCATACAGCGCCACCCACTGGCCAATCAGCTTCACTACCTTCTGCTTTTTTGTGAGAATGTAGGACGCTTTCTCCTGATCCGAACCCTCAGAGAGCTCTGCCTGGTAGGTGCAATGATGGTTAAGGGGCAAACATAAAAAGCTTTACGAACAAAGAATCAGAGACAATTATGAGACATTGTGCGTCAGCAGAATATAATTTACATACGGCAGTTAAATGCATCATCATCATCATCATCATCATCATCATCATAAGAAGCCGAGGCAGTAGCACTTGCAGTGGCAGTAGACATTAGCCTTATCATCAGCATCATCACTATGTATTACTATATGTATTATTATTGACCATCACAGGATATTGGTGCTGTAGTGCGGGACATAGCTGGCTGGAGGGCATGAAGACTTTGTGGGTGAGGAGAAAGTCAGTCACACAGGGATCTGCATGGAGACAACAACATCACAACAACACACAGTTAACAAACTAGCTGACTAATTCTGATCATCTTGAATGACTTAGTAAACAAGGCAAGAAGATTCCAGCAGGCTCCCACCTATAGCATCATTTCCATTAGAGTCCAACTTTACTGTTTCCAGTAGGTGCTCCAGGACTTTCTCAGGTGTTCCTGACATAACTGTGTACCTGCACAGAGCATGACAGACGAGAGACAGAAAAAGAACAGATAATTTTTCCTAACATGAAAGGAAATCTTTTGTATTGCTCTGCATGAATGCATTGTGCTTCTTCATTTGTGTATTTAGCTAGTGCCTGATAATGTAGTATAATGATACAGTTATTATAATATATAATTATTATAGTGCATGCTTATATGTTATTTCAGTAACTCTAATTTACATATATTTTAAGGGTGACTGTGTACCATCTGTCCAGGGAACACAGATGATCAAGACTGAGCTACTAGGGCTCTGTGAGACTGTACTTTGGCACAGCTGGTGCTAACACGTATTAGTTTAGTGTGTTTGCATGATAACATGTGCTCATTAGCACTAAACACAAACTGCAGGTGACATGACGTGCACTGTCTCTGCTAAATAAACCATTAAATTGAAAAATAAATCATGAGAACTGTCTTACTGACTGATGACCCCCCCCCCAAAAGAAGAACCAGAATAAAACATTTGACGCAACCATTGCATAGTTTGTCCTGCAGACTCCGTCCTGGTGTTTACAACACTTGGCGAGTTGGCAGTAGCATATCTTGCAGATCGTATGTTTATTGTTGAACTATAAAATTCTTGCCTTCCAGTACATACTGTATCAACATCACAACTCTTACTACCATTAAGAGAAGTCTAAGTCTAAGTTTACATTTTGAAGACTCCTTGCCTAACTAACTAAGAAATGTAATATTGGTTGGGCTCTTCAGATAATAAATATTGGTTGTTTGGTAGAGTGGACAGAACAAGAGAAGATGGTTGTAGTGTGTGGAGGCGAGCAAGTAAGGAGAGAGACAAGGTAAGTATGACTGAAAGGGGAGGTCAGCGTCATGTTAATTCACTTTTATGTTTGCTAAAACACTTCAAGGCTGATAACAAGTCATTCAACAAGGCAGGGTTGAAGTCCATTTCTTTTCTGGCTGTAAGATAACAGTCCATTAATAAGATCTTAACCACGTTTGACAAAAAGATTTGTGTACTTGTCCGTCATCGTGTTATAATGACCAATAGTGTTTGTGTTTTGGCCTGATACAATATCTGTGCACACCCAGGTAAAGTGTCCTAATGATTATAAACCTGCTTGTGAAGTGACTGTTTTATTGTCTCAGAGGTGAGTGCGTCAGAGTTTCTCACTTGCTGCTGTTTCCTGCCCCTCCCTGCTCGGCCCAGTCGGTGCTTTTCTCCAGCACCAGCACAGTTTTCCCATGCTCTTCAAGCCGTACTGTATTAGCTTCAACATCCTAAAGAACAAGAAAAACAGACATGGATGAAAACTTAGTCAAATTTGACTTTTTGTTGCACACAGAGAAATACACCTGCAGTTGTTATAGTCACATATGGCCTTAAATGCATGGCAATGCTGCACACATAATTATTAGTTACTCAGACACACCTTAAGGATGCGTATAAAGTCCTGTTTATCAACACGGAGGAAGTGGCAGTTGTCTTCTCTCAAGATGATGGTGGCGGCACGAGGTGCATCGTTCAGCAAAGCTAGCTGCCCAAAGTCCTCACCCTCATGTAATGTAGTCACCAGGCCCTGTATGAAGACCGTACTTTCAGCATTACATTATACAGGCATTACATGGGGGACAATTCTGAGATTTATTATTATTTTTGAAACCAGTTAATGGATTTACCTTGCCATGTGTGATCACATTAACAGAGCCTTTCCAGATGATGTACCAAGATGTGCCTTTGTCCCCCTGACTAAACACTACATCACAAAAAAAGACACAAACATATTTTATTTACACGGCTTAACCATCATGCATTGCATGAAGATCACATTACAAACCTCTTTAATACAATGGGCTTTATTATGTATGACTTTCATATTCAAGACTAGATAGGCAGAGACGAGATGAGTAGAGCAAAAAAAGACAGACGATGACCTGATTCCCTCCACTGAGGTAATGAATCAATCATGACATAAGGACGTTTGAATAATCCTGACATTTTTTGGCAGAGATAATATAACTGAAAAACGTGTCGTGTAGAAGAGGATGTTAAAAGAGCATTTATGCACATCGCTACATCAGCATACTACAGTGTGGTCCAACTACACAATGAAACTGTTTGTAAGTCAGCAAAGCTGTCACACTCACAGACTGTTCCGGCCTTGGCATGTGATTCAAAGACCAGCACCGCTGCCAGCTCCTTACGTACCTACAGGAACAACAAGGCAAAAAATGAGACTGAACTGCAGTGATAACTCCTATTTTTATTGTGTCATTGTTACACTAATGGTTCTTTGGTCAAAGTAGTTTAACAAAAATAGGAAACTGGATGCATGGGTTGGTTGATAAACTATTATTATTATCAATGAACATTAAAAATGTTCTTTATTTAACATACAATATAAAGAGTTTTATGGATAGTTCTGTTTATGCAGGAGAAATATAAGCCTTGATAGTATATATATGACTTTTCTACACACAAAAACCTCTGCCTGAATTTATAAGATGCTATAATCGCATAAAAAATCTACATATAGGGGCTTTAATCATAAGCAGGGAGTAATAGTGACTCACAGAGGTGGAGAGATGAGCTGCAGCCTTGACATGGAGCAGCTCCTCATAGATGACCTCCAGGTCCTCAGCACTCCTCTGACTGGGGCTGAACACAGAGCAGTTGAGACAACAGGTGTAATTAACCACAGATGCACTTAAAATCTGAAAGATGCAAGCTTGATAGGTTGATGATGAAATCCGACTGCCCTGGCTCCTTTGAAAGGTTGTATGGGACCGTCATATGTGATCAGTAGGAAAATGGCCTTACTTACTAGTTAATACTGCATATACAACAGGTTTTTCTGTGTAATAGTTCTATAAAGGCTTTACATACTGACCCTTTACGTAGAATCATAGTGAGTAGAGCATCGGGACCCAGCTGAGACAGCAGCGACAGACCCTCCTGCAACTCATCCTCCGAGTCCTTCTCATTTGTTATGTGGTTCAGGCCACACTCAGAGTCCTGGAAGCGGTAGAACTGGGTGTCCTTGTCATGGAAGTTTAACTCATGTTTCACTGGATTGATGCAGAACACAGAGGAGGGAAAACATTAATGAGACCCAAATTTTACAAAGAGTGCAGACCTTTAGAGATACAGCGATTACATAAAAATGAGATAGTAAGAAAAGGAAATACGTGAGTAGATGACCTTAAGGAGAATTTAGTTGTCACGTAGTTACTTTACAAAACTCCCAAATGGCAAGATAAATGGAAATAAGTGCAAATCTATTCCAAGTGATCGCCTTCCATTGATGATGAAGCATTTATACTCTGATTGGAGTGGTCTCTTCCGAGCAAGACAGAAGGCCGTCCAAAAAGCATAAGTGGTTAGTGAACACTTGACTTAGTGAGAACACATTGTAATACATATGCCCTGGCAGGCTCAGTCACCAGATTTCAAGCTACTCAAGCAATTGTCGAATATTCTCAAGTGCAGCCTGATACATTAGAATCATCAGAATACCAGAATATGACAGGATTTCTTGTGCAATTATTCCACATAGTTCTATAGTGCATACCAAAGCAAATTGTATGCTAATGTGTCCTTAATTTTAGATGCTGGCCAAAGGTTGGTATGTAAAACTGTCTGGTGTGATGCACATTCATGCAAAAATGGATTTGTACATTTTTCTTCAGCTCCTTAGTTCTTACCATGAACAAGGATTCCTTCGTCCACCAAGACCTGCCACATTCCTACTGCCTGGCTTCTTGATTGCAGGCATTCATTTTGTTTCAACAGCCAATCAACAAGTTCCTTACCAGAACAACATTGTCTGTGAGAGAAAGGTAAAAATATGTGAATTGGAATGTCATTGGCACTGATTGTCACATTTCTAACATGGAAGAAATCCCTCCACCAGTGTGGGTACCTGTATGTTTTGAGGTGATACTTTCTATCTCGGATCAGACCAGGGTTCCTCTCGATCATAACACTATACACTGACCTCGCTGCCTTCATGACACGATCTGAAAGAAACTTCATAAACATAAAATAACAGATTTAGCAGTTGAACTATTATTGTCTTTCTTTAATAGATTAATGGTTAATGTGAGTTGTGTTCCCTTTTATGATGCGATGAAACAGGCTGAGAAAGAGTGAGAGGGCTGTGTATACATAAAGGAGGACGATGTGTAACACAGGCGGTCTTGTTTACTGAAGCAGCCGACTTGTGTGTTGGCAGCAGACAAGCATTTGCAAAAGAAACAAGTGTGTGTGTGCGTGCCTGTGTGTATGAAAGAGACACGTTTATTTCCCCTTAGCATGGAGATTATGTGTGATGGCAAGTACTGTAAGTCAACAGCATGCGTGGAAATTTCTGCTGGCGTTGGAGTATAACGTGGTGTGTGTAGGTTGCAGGGAGGTGAGAATGTGTTAAAAATGGCTATGTTAAACTCCCACTCTCGCTGAGTTCCCAGCCTCTACAACTCACTCTCTGGTCGGCACGCAGCGACAACAAACTTTCACTTTCCGACCACCCTCAATGTATTTCCTTTGAAGCACTCTCAATTCTTTCCCCCCCCTCATTCCCACCCCCAGACACTGGTCTAGTCTAAAGCCCAAAAAGACTGCAGACAGGGGTGCAAAACCTGTCAGCCACTGATGCAGAAGCAAGGCTTATGTAACACCAATGTGCTTTGTTTGTGGCTGTAATGTGCCTGTCCTATTTCAAGCCTTTTCACGCTTTACAGTATGCTGTTCTATTTCTAAAGCAGATTGGATCAAACTACCATCCAACAATATTTGCTGTTTTAATGAGTGACAAAAGTAGATCATTATTTTGCTTCTCCCTGTTAGACTCCCCCTCTCCCATCTCCTGCACCCAGTCTTGTGATTCCACGAGTAACTCAGACGGTTGCCTGTTTGTTCTTTGGATTTTCCTCAAGGCAATGCTGTTTTGGTGGTGGTTGTGGTGGTGGTGGTGGTGGTGGTCTCAGGATCCACACAGAACCCAACAATGACCATTTCCTATATTCTCTTTAAACTGAGCGGCAATGTAAGGAAGCCAGTGCCATTAAACTCATTCAGGATGTACAAACGCTTGCCACTGACCCTGTGCCTTGATGACACCACCTTTGCTCTTTCACCTGGAATGGGGACCATGACACATGCTTGTTAAATTCAAGTTCACACTGGACTGCTAATTATAATGTATAACTATAACGGACTACTGTGGGTAACACTATGCAGTGCACACTTCAACCTATCATCTCCACATCGGCCTGTTCCCAGACCTGACATCAACTAAGTAAATGTGCCCCAAGGCGTCTGCTGTGCCCCACTGGAGTTATGTTGTCTAGAGGTCACCAGTATTCCCAGGGGCCCATTTTCCCCCAAGACTCCCATAGTCACATTCTCAGGCATGTCAGCTCCAAAACTTATTTTCTTGATTAGGCAATTTTCCATGACCTAACCCAGTCCTTATAAAAACAATATCAAAAGCCATATTTCACCGAGTGGGCCTAACCCTCACTGCTAAACCTGACTATCATGTAAACATTCAGAAAAAATAAGCTTTTTCTATTCACTTATTTAATTCACTTCAGTGCTTGCTGTCTGTGGTGGACAATGTGTTGTTTATTGTCTGTATGTAGGCCACCTAACCATGTTATCAAGGAACTATAACCCGTAGGTAATTGTTCCAACTGAGTCAAATTACAGAGCAAACACCTTTTACCAAGTACAATACACACTCAGCTAGTGTGCAGTGACCAACATTGATGTATGAGCCTTTTGTAAGGTTTGGACAGGCAGTAATAACCCATTTTATGACTGGGGTCCATTGTGCTGCTGAGGGCATTTTAGGATCAAGAGCCTATCTTTCAAAAGTGCCTTAAGACTACCGATGTAAAGCATAACAATCCTATTCATATGCTTGAACTGTCAAACTTATATGATCTTTACCTATGATCCTAGATTACAACATCCACTTTTTCTTTGCAGAGCTGGCTACAGAACAGCTGCTCTACAGCCTGTACAGTTTGCTCAAACACTCTTAAGCAGGGCATATGCTTACTATCTTACAGAAGCAAACACAGTAATTTGCTTGGAGGAAGGTTGTAATTGTCTTTATCACAACACAATCACATCATCTATTCTGTGTATTATTTTCTTTAACTTCAATCTGGTCCTGGCTTAAAGTGTTAGTCATAAGCTTTTGAAGTGTGTGTACTATGTGGTTTTGATTCAGGCATTTGTCTTGTGGGGTGGAATGATGATGAGTACAGTTATCCACTGTATGTCTCCTCAGTAGGCGAGACATTTCTCTGTTTCAGTGACCTTGGTGGGCTGTGTTGTGTGAAAAGCAGCTACAGATGAACACTGTGTGAGTGGAGAAAGAGCTTAATGCATCTCCTTAGACTGGAGACACCTGACTTTTCCCCTCTGTCTGCGTGAGAAAAGTACAGACCACACTTCAGACGGCAACATTTCCATCCTGTAATAAATGATGGATATGGTTGCAATGTTTTCCAGGCCTCTGATTAGGTAATTTAGTCGTCAACATGAAAAATGTATTTTTAAATGTAAACAATGATCAGCAGCTATTAAGCTTGTGATCAACTATGTGAATTCTACTTTAGTGTGTTTATCTTTAAAGAGGAAAGCTACATCTTGCGCATATAAAAGTTGGAGCTCAATCAAACACAGGTTATTAAAAACAATCCATCTTGTGCAGTGCTATCAGAATGCATGATGCTCATTAGTGACTTTTAGAATCTGGAGCCAACATTTGCTAAGCAACCAAACAAAGCTCCAAGAGGTTAGCAACACCCGCCTCCTGCAGACACGATTACTCGATCCTCTCTATCTTCTCTCTCCAGAAAAATGCACAGGCATTAATTCTTTGGGGTTGAAAGGGGCTGTCTCTCTCTCTCGCTATGTCTACTTCTTCTGCCTTGGGGGAGACCACTGAACCCAAAGTGGATTCACTTTCCATGTCAAACTCTCTTTATCAATGTTTTAAAGGTACTCTCCTTGGCATGCTGTCGAAGAAGCTGAGATAAAGCAGTGTGAGGGGCCTGGGCTGGGTGAGGTAGGGACCGGGGAGGGTGGGGAGGGTCAATTAACTGTGGGTTCTGGAGTGCCCTTTAGACTCCTTGTGACTGCTTGTCCTGTTAGGAATGTGTTTTTTAAGACTCGCTTGAGTAGTAATGCAGGATATTATAACAACAAAAGAACAAGTTCAGCAGTTTGAGAGGATGCAAGCACTGCAACTCTGGATGGTGGCAGAGGTCGGTACAGCTCAAAACCACCAGGAGAGAAACTGTCACTGGGCTGGTGATAGTTTAAAGACAATCAAGGGTCAAATACTGTGGTCAGCTATCACATTAAGAGGTTGATATTGCCTGATATGTTCTTACAAACCTGATTATAAAATTGTTATGAATGTTTTCAATAAAATAATTACATAACTTAAGAACCCTTTTTTACATATTTACATATTCATATTTATAAAAAAAAAATCTGGTATCAACAATCCCTACTGGCTTAAGTGCTAAAATCACACTTCTTGTTAGACTTTGTCTTTCCTTATGTTCAGCAGGGGTTTAAAAACACCAGTGAGAACATTGGATTACTCTTGGCTGTGGGGAGGTGATGTACCAAAGCATAGCTCACCATCTCAGGCATACACACCTGCTTCATAGTGTCCTTTGAATTCAGGGCCTCTGGCAGTGGAGTCTAAGAGAAACAGAAAGAGAGACGTTACTAACACTGAGCCATTTCTGCATATCTAAAGCCTCAGAAATAAAGCAGATAACTTGCTAGCTTTCAAGCGACATTCCACAGGAACTAGCAGGACTGGTCGCTGATGATAATCTCGCTGCCATTGCACCAAATAAACACATATGATTAAGCTGAACGGTCCAGATAGACAGAATTATTTTCTTTTCATTGGGATGAAGGTCAACACAAATACATTATCTCAACCTGCCCTGTGTGTTGCCATTGTCTCCAACTTGATGTGGGTGGGTGTAAAGTGTGTGTAATGAAGTGGGAGGAAAGCGTGCATAGACATCAGCAAAGGAAAGTACATAGCCTGATGCCACGCATTTTGTTAAGTGAAAAGGTTGCTTTTAACCATGGACTTTGCTTTCATATGAAAAGGCTTTTGAAAATCTTAACCATGTAAATATAGATGGATAAACAGATATAAATATTAATCATCCATTACTTCTGGAGACTCCCTTGCTCTCTGCACTTACAAGAGTCAGACCAGCCCTAACTTAAACTTGCTGCCATGTACAAATATTCAACATTCCCATGTCTGTACTTTGGCCTAAGTTGTATTTCCTCTTTCTGGATTGGTTTTGATGTTTTTATGATCCCCTTGTAGCTACCATTATCTACCTGTATTCCCAAGGCAATTTCAGTGAACTTAATTCAGACATATGAAAGCAATTACTAAGATCAAATATTTCTCTCCAGATCTGGTTGCTTGTGGGTAGTTAGTGCTATATGTCTCAAAATGAAGGAAAACTATCTGACTTTATCTCAACATTTGGTTGCTCATGTTGCAAGGGAAAATGTACTAAAAGGGATATGGGTGCTTTGCATGTGTCACATGAGCATAGCCTAGATGGCATTGCCAACCGTTTTAACACACTCATAAAAAAAGAAACTCATTAGCTTTCACTGCAAGTCTGTTAAAACATGATACATGTTTCACTCATTCACTCAAGTATTTCTGATTGAATATGACTTCATAAAACCATTGTTCATATGAGTTACGAGCCAACCAAAATGACATATGTGCCCCCTGAGTAAACAAAAAATGTGGATTAACCAGAGCCCTTCTAGGTCTGTAGACGGGAACTTTTATGCATGTGAGGTATTTTGTTCTGCTTTGTCTCCATGCCTCAGTACTGGTATGCAAGAGCAACAACAACAGCGAGACGATGCCCTGCCATCTTCTAATGATGACAGCAAAATGAGCTCAGTTTTGACCCTCTTAGAGGTATTTTCAAGCATGTGCTCAGAGAAGGAATTAGCAAATGCCTGAGTGCCAGTTAAATTGCACTCTTTGTGAATATCACACCTCAGTGAACAGAAATACTGGACACTATTTTGGGAAAGATTTAACTCTACAACTATCTGAAGCTTTGATTAATATTAAATCTAGCACACAGTTATAAAATGTAGCTTGTTATTGGAGTAACAAACAATGTTCCCAAAGAAAAGATAATCATATGTACAATGTCAATTCAATACATTTATTAATTCTATGATGAGGGTGCTATTAATATGAGGTCAACTTTAACGTTACACTTGTGTGTAAATCTTGTTTTTGGCCTGGCGAGGACATCTCTGTTAAAGTGCTCCTGTGTAATTTATCATTTGTAAGATAACCTGAATAAACAAACTTGATGCTGTGACAACAATCTCAATAACTCCTGTGACATTTGAGAATATGTGTAGCATGTTATGTTGTCAGGAGTCAACCCGGCATGCCAGATTGAAAACTTAATCGTCAGTTATTTACTGCTTATTGTAGTTTAACCTTTTGAGCTGCCTTATGTAAACTATGATGTTGATATTTGGCTGCAGCAGCAGGAAGTTCAGAATTTAGTCTGTGGAGATTTACAGTTGTTTTGGACCCCTTGATGCTTAAAAGTCAAGTAAATTTAGAACCTAAGAGCCTCACCACTGTTCTGTGTCTTCCTGTGACCTGGAAACAAAAAACTCCCCCTTTGCATTCTTCTACAAACTCTTCTGTAAACTGAGTGGGGGTGTTACGGTGAAAGTGAACAATAAACAATACACTATTTATAACCTGAGTTTGATAAAAAAAAACAACAACCTTGTGCTTTGTTACCTTCTTGTATCCCCACCCTAACTGCTAAAACAATAGAGAAATCTGCTTCAGTCCACTGGAAGCAATCTTGACATATCTGCAAACTGGGACCTGAACTGTGTCATAGTGGAGATGACAGGAAGTGAGGTTAACTAAACCCCATTGTTACATAAACACATTTCACCTGCTCTCTGACAAACTATGTTCCTACTACTCCGCCTCTCTTGTAACTCCAGACTTTTTGCCTCTTTTCAGCACAAAAGGTATTAGATGCAATTCCCTCGAAGACTGGAGGGTGGATGTCACTTTGACAAAAACTAGGGCTTTTAGGGCAATTAAACCACCACGTGTCAGACGTGAGAGATTGCAATTTACAACAAATTATGATTATACTAGCTTTTCATCAGCTTCAAGACATTTACAGAAATGAATTGACATCCTGAAGTTTGTAATAAAGATTTGCAAAGTCACTATGATAGGCATAAAACAATACAAGACAGTGGTGGAAATGGGGTGTGTGCTGATGAAGATGATGATGATGGTGATCAATATCAGTGGTGGAGTGTAAATGTACATCTACTCAAATACTGTACTATTCTGAGGTAGGCCTACATGCACTTTATATTTCAATATAAATCTCAAAATTGAGCTATGTGGCAGTATATGAAGTAATAAAAACTAGTGATTCTGCACATTAATGTATAATCTAGTGATATATATTACTCTGAAATGGCCCATCCTACATAATAAGTCATTTTACTTTTGATACATAAAGTATATTTAGATCCTAATACTATGTACTAATTAATATTTAGAACACATGACTTTTACTTGTTTGTACACTGTTGTGGTGATACTTTTACTACTACTACTACTACTACTACTACTAAAAAGACATGAGTATTTCTACCACCACTGATAATAAAAAAAAAAAATAATGATGGAGTATCACCATCACTCTCCTCTCATGATCATTTTTGTGTGCCCACATACAGTATACCAATCCCTGTCTGAGTTCCATGAGCTACTCCGCAGTTATTTCTCCCAAGTAAACATTAAAACAGCATACCCAGCTGATGCCTCGTATGGTCGGTGTTTCCACTGAGTAGCGGTCCGGGAACACTTGGTAATTGTGACTCCGAAACAGATGCATCTTGTCTCAGATCAAAACAACCGACAAACAACTTTCCCAGTCAGAAGATCTGCATACGGACTCAGCTGGAGCACCTCCAGACATTATTCGCGGCGCAGTAGATCGACCCGCTCTTTACTGTACAGCGACGACACAACCCAGCCTCAGTGTCAGCTCAGGACTCCGCATTCTGTCCCCCGAGATCCATGCTGGATTCTGTATGTCGTCCCTGCATCCGAACCCAAACGGGTTACCTCGCTAGGCGTCTGTGCCTCGGTGAGCACGGGGTGTGTAGTGCTCAGCCATCCCCCGCAGCACAGGCGCACTGATGAGTTGCGTGTGTGCGCTCTTTGGGCTTTGGCAAGGAACTACACGGTGGCATCCGACCGACGGCCTCCTCAGGCATATTTATTGCCTAATTAATGGCGTGTGATTTATTGAACTTGACATCTTTGCACCCTCTGTGTGTGTGTAGGCAGGTAGGCACTGTGTATTTTGTCCTGTAGTTTATAAAATGTCACTTAACAGAATTTATGGGTCTGTTTCATCCAGATTTCATTAATAGATGCAGCATTTAAAGGTGACAAAACCTGGACGTGTAACTTTAAGGTGGTAAACATAATCCCCAAATAGACAAAATGACCTTCAGTATCTATCCTGGGCTTAACCTGAAGCACATCCCTGTGATGAAAATGTCAAAGAAAGCACACAAACACTACAAACTACCTGTTGAGCTGTTCACCTGACACTGCTGGTTCAACAGACTGGGTCAAGGTCATTAAAGGAGGCATACCATGCAGGCACTGTGTGGTCTAGTTTGTTCAGTGCAGTAGTTCAGTGAGAGCAGCCCACATGAGCCACAGAACTCTGCATGCACACTTATCAGGGTGTCCAGCTGTCTGGCTCAGCCGGGTCTGTAGGCACATGGACTTGCAGATAAACTCTTTCAAGGGCAGAAAGCGGTTAAGGTTGGAGAACAGCACTCGATGTCTCTCATCAGTAGTTTTGTTCAGTTCTTGTTCTCAGTTTGATGACAGGTGTTTGTCCTTTGTGCAGGTGTTAAACTGTTACATACCCATTACTGGTTTATGGATTCATAAAACTCATAAGGCTGTATATTGCAGCAACAGATGGGATGTTTAGCTGTGAATGTATCGCTCTCTATGGCCTCTCTCTCTCTGGTTCAGACTTGTGTGTGTTTGGTTCAGAGTTATTTTATTGACTTTGTTTGTGTTTTTACGATAAAGGCAGATGACTTACTTCCCCCATCTCTGGTGTACAACGTCTTAGTGGAGAACAGATGGATTTGACCAAGTTCTCCATAGTGAGGATGGCTCGTGGCTGTGTGAAATACGGAGAAACAGTCATAATTACTTTCTTGAAGAGGCAAGAAAGAAACACAGGAATGTACTGTTGCTCGTTATAAGACAAAGTGCAGCAAAGACATGTAAGACTGACAAACAAGGACAAGGGGTTCCTCTATTTAACTTGGCTTCCCATGCACCTCTAGTTATAACTGGATCATGGTCAACTGTGTCCCGCAGGCTGGACATGTTATGTAAGACTTGTTTAAATCCCAGCTATTGTTCCAGTGCAGGGCTGCCCTTCCTGTACTGACCTCAAAGCCTGAGTCAGTTTGCCATGGCTTTCCACACACACAGTCAAGAACTTGAAATCTGTCCTACTTCCCATGCTCTGATTTGGTTGTTCTTCCAACTGGAAAGATGTAGGAGGGCAACTGCCTCTTGTGTGCAATAAGTTATAGCACCTGTTGCTCCTGTATGTTACCTGTTTTAGACATTACTGCTTCTTTCTTGGAGCCCTCCTCCATTAGTGCATGTGGTGAGTGAACGGGAGCCTACAGAAAGAACTCCATTCACTTTGAATCACAGCACCCCTTCATCTCTAATGCATAACAAACGGTTCATTGCACACCCTGAACGTTGAAGCTACTGTGAGGCATATCTTATACAGTCTCAAAGGGAAAAAAACAGCAACTTCTTACCAAGTTTAGACCTCCATGAAATCATGAGGATCCTCCAGTCACAACTGTCCAAAAGCCAGTTTTAAAAGTAAGCAGTAAGTAAGTAAGTAAGCAAACCAAACAGAAAATACTGTTTTAAAACTTGGGCAATAAGCTTTCTGTGCTCTTGCTAAACTCATGTGCCTCTCTGTTTCTTTAAAATGCCTCACAGGGACTCTAAGATGCCAAATTAAGAATGCTCACAATGAAGGAATCCAGTTTTGCTTCTTATGACCTCCTAAGGGAATGTCAACATGATAGTTTAGCTGATAAGAAAGAGCACATTGCTACAGTCTGTTTGATGGTATCTGACAAAGTGACTGTTGTGATTGTCTCAGTAATGTCCCACTGTACAAATCAGTGAGAAAAAGGAGAGTTTTCTGAAAGATTAATGGCAGTTGTATACCAAAATATAAAAGACTAAAGTGAAACTAAAGAACCAAACTGCTTTCTACAAGGCTAATCTACACTGGATGGGGATAATCTCAGGATTGATTTCTGAACAATAAAGCCAGAAAATTCAAGGACGGTAATTGCTTTGTGGGCCTGGGATTGAAATGAAAGCTCATTAATGCTGCAACATTGTTGCATGACCTTGTTTTAGGTTCAGAGCATTTTGTACATTTGTGACCATCAAAAAGATCCACCTCACAGGAGAGATTAAATCTAGGCTGCTGACACCTTGAACTCTTGATTGACACACAAGTTCCAGGAGACTTTGTTGCATAAAGCTTCACTTCATATTCCCGCCTGGCATTTTTAAAATAAATGCTGCCCTCTATTGAGAACACAAAGACCTGCAATCTGCATCAAGTGGAGAGGAAATTCATGTAAGCCTTTGTCAAATTTACACATAAATCCTAAAACGGTATAAAATGATCAGTTTTAGAGATTTAGAAAATAATCTGTCAATTTATTTCCTTTTTATGTAGGAATCGCTACATTTAAGAGTCCTAATAAGTGTAGAAAACTATATCAATGTAAGTTTTAGTGATGTATGTTAATGAAAAAATTTTAAAACATTTACTTAAAGTCAAGTTTACTAAGTAAACTAATAATGTTAGTGTGTTGTTTCTGTCTGTGTCTCTGTGTTTCTTTCTCTTTTCTTTCTATATTTATTTCTGTGTGCGAATGTTTCTATTTAGATCCTCCGGGAATGGGAGTGGGATTTCCTGCAACACATCTACGCCCAAGGAATGTGTACTTTGCCAACTGTCTTTGTTGTGCCTGTCTGGTGGCACACACACACACACACACACACACACACACACACACACACACACACACACACACACCTTTTCCTTCCTGGCCAGTTAGCAGTGACAGAGAGGGAGACATCTTTTATTCGTTTGACCCCATGGTCAAATGAGGACTGGGGCAGAAGGTGAGGCAGACATGAGCAAAAGCATTAAAACCTAAACCTTGCAACAACAACAAAAAGGACAACAACCCTCCAGTTTGTCAGCATCATTCTGACACATGTACCTCCTGCGCAGTCACATGGTGATAGTTACTTCCTTACCTTATCAGTTAATTCAGTTATAAACAATAATAAGCAATAAATATCTTCAACATATTATTTAGAGTATGACTTGCTTTGTCTTTAAATTTTAAACACTTGTGATGTAAAATTATCTGTATAAATCAAAAACTGCTCATAAAATGTATAGGGCAGACCTATGATAATGTGTCTGACAATCTTACATTCTTTTTTTGTATCGTATTTGTAATGTATTCATCTTACATTACATCTGAAGAACTATAATAATTATACAAAAATATTATAAACCAAGCGATCCTGTTCAATTATTTTAAAAGGTGATCTGTACCTTACCACTGGCACGCTCTTGTAAGATTCTTCAGCCTGTAGATTTCCACTCTTTTTGCTTTCCCTTTTCAGCCTTTGCTCCGTTCACATGTCCGAGGATGATTTCTCAGTCATTTCAGTTTATGTGAGTTGTGGGGAGTGTTGCTGGACACAGCTTCCTGTATCTTTCTGATTGGTCATGAAGAGAGCGCCCCAGGGCATGGGCTGAGTACAGCAGTGAGGCACAGTGATGTGTGTGAGAATGTGTGAAGACTGCAGAATCTTTGGTTTAGCTTTCACAGCTATAAGTAAATGTTGTGGTTTTCATCTGCAACAACCTTGTCTGCAGCACAGCTGCTACAAACCACAAGAAAGTACTGAAGCTCAGATTTCAATGCTTGAGTGTTTAGATTTATAGTCAAACTATAAAACATTGCTCAGAATAAATAATAATATTATGCTTTAATGTTTCCTGCAGAGAAAGTCACTAACTACCTGCGCACATCTAACCAGGGTCATGTTTACATGTGAATATCTTTGTAGATGCAATTTTATTTTATTTTTGTGCTTTTTTGTTTTATGTTTGTCAACTATTACTGTCTTTATTTCTGTATTAACACAGTTATATATTTATTTGCCTGACCTGTTTATAGTAATTTATTGTAATCAAACTAAATGAAACAAGAAATGCCTTTACACTGAGCTGCCAATGGCCTTCGTGTAACCTAAAATTTTTTTAACTCTTACCCAATGTACATCTGAAAGACTAAGTCACCAAAATTATGTCGACAGCTTTGGCATAAGAGGTTTAACCTGCCGTTCCTGTTTCAGCCACTAGGGGGCGGTATGTTGGCGAGTCGGGGGTTTCCTCTGTGCAAAGATATTTTATGTACAAGTGATAGATGACTCTAGGGTGAATTGTTGAAAAATAAAACATGAGAGATTCTCTCTTTCTCAACACAGCAACACCAGTTTTTTTGTATTTTGAGTGTTATATGAGACCGAAGAACACGTAGAGACCAATAAAACGGATTAAATTCAACCTCCACCGGTGTGTTGTAGCGTCGGCTGAACACAGGGATCCACGGTGGTGGTCGTCTTCAGGAGCACAGCCTACCATCTTTGCGGTGCACATCAGATAAACACTGGTTGTTTTGTTGCAGCTTGTTAGTTAGAAATCTTAAATGTGCCATCGACAGTAAGAGGCACACGACCAGGGCTTATTATTCAGCTATTTTCCAAAACTAGTTATTTGTTTGTTAACAGCGACAGGCGTCGTTCTCCCTGGTCGTTCAGCCGAGGGGGGATTTCATGTGGTCGTTTTTTTCCCTGTCGTTAGTATCAAGGATATTAGTTATGTAATGTGGCGGTAAGCTGTTGATGTTAGCTCGATACCAGTCTGCTTTTCTTTTTCCTTTTCTTTTTTTTTGAAAGTACGTAGCTGTATCTTTTGACGCCTGTCGCTAACATTTCGGTGGCAGTAGTTCGGGTTTAACAATGGGGATCAGCAGAGTTTACATTAGCATAGGATATGCTACCTTTGGCACCCTGGTTGGACTTTCGGCTTTCTTGGTGTGGAATATTGCGTACAAACAACCATGGACGGCGGCTATGGGAGGCCTGTCGGGTATGTTGGCACACTTATAGCGATTACTGTAAAGTTAACATGTTGACAGAATGATATTGGAGCATTTAACTTAACCAGGCCTGCACAGTCAAACATCACAGCACAGTCATATCATATTACATTTGTTGTTTTTGTTGTTGTTGTGTTCTTTATTTACTCTCAGTGTTGTCACTACAAGCTTTACAACACACATCCTGGCAGTATTAGTTTTGAATGTGTTGTTGTTCTGTGCTAGGCTGGATGTTATAATGTAGGTCACACTTTGTGATCAGATTTGTGGATTCCTCAGTGTCATTTATAATAGCATTCACTCACTGTGCCATAAAGAAGACTAGTTTTAGTGAATGTCACGTTTTGAATAATAAGGATGTCCATATGTATTGAAGCCTAAACAATATTGGATTTTTGAGGCTAATATTGGCATTACATAAACGCATAACAGTTGACCAACATACCAACTGAGAGTGACATTTCACATTTGACACTGAATAACCTCAAACCTTGTTTGGCATATATATATGTGTGTGTTTGTGTGTGTGTGTGTGTGTGTGTGTGTGTATGTGTGTGTGTGTATATATATATATATATATATATATATATATTATATTTCTGTTTTTCATTGTCTTATTTGTCAACTGAATATTTAAAGACATAACGTGGACTTAATATGGTGCTCCAGTTATTTAAATATAGTCTTTATGCTGCATCGGCCTAGTTTTAAATTGCACTTAATGAAAGTGTGTGTGTGTGTGTCTCTCTCTCTCTCTCTCTCTCTCTCTCTCTTCTGACAGGGGTTTTGGCTCTCTGGGCTCTTGTCACACACATCATGTACCTGCAGGACTACTGGCGCACCTGGCTCAAAGGCCTCAAGTTCTTCATCGGTGTTGGTGTGCTCTTCTCAGTTTTGGCAGTGGCTGCCTTCATCACCTTCCTAACTCTTGCCATCACACAACAGCAATGTAATCCTCTCTCTGTTGGTCTTGCTTTATAATGAGTAATGTTCAGTACAATAGAGATTTCAAAGATAACATTATTAACAACTCATATGCTTTTTGACTCAGATGATTGATTTCCTGATGCATGTAATCATCACCCTGCGTTTTTACTTCCCACAGCTCCCACTGACCCGAGGAGCCTCTATCTCTCCTGCGTGTGGAGCTTCCTGACTCTCAAATGGTCCTTCCTCTTGGCTTTATACTCGCACAGATATCGCCAGGAGTTTGCAGACATCAGCATCCTCAGTGATTTCTAGTCAGTACTGATTTTAAAGACTGTGATGGACTTTGAGGGGGTTTAGGCTGCCAGCAGGAGCTGGTCAAAGAGCTTTTGTTACAAAGAAGAGGAAAAGCAGACATGGATAGATTAAAAAGTCATCTGACTTTTACCACATGGAGTTGGCACTTGTTGCACTTGCTTAACGATCTCTGTATTTGTATTGTAACCTGTTCTCCTACTTCTAATGACCCACATATTATATCCCTGTAAGTAGTCATAAGTCTAAACATCTAAAGACTGGAACTGCTTTTGAATGAATTGCTCAAGGCTATTAATGAAGGGGCATTCAGGTGGTTTTTCAGACATATTTTTGTCATGGGATTGTTTAATCTTAAAACAACTAAAGGAAAAACGCGGAACAAGGAAATCCCCACCTTTAATCCAATCACTAGTTATGTAAAAGGAAGTGATAGCTGAAAACCTCAGAGCCAAAACTCAAACCTGAACGCCGTACCTGAAGCCACTCTGCTAATGCTAGGTTGACAGTTCCTGTTGGAGTGCTTGAATGTTTGTATGAGCTTTTTCACATTTTGCAGTTTTGAACCACAGACTATTCATATCTCCTGTCTGCAAAGTCTCTTAGCTCCCTTCTTCATCAGTGAAGCAATTTAAGAAACCATTTTTCAATATCTACAGACTTTATTTCTCTCTTTATATTCCGCTGTTCTTTTCACAAGAACTAAAGAAAAGGCATTCCTGTGGAATTTGTGCTTTTCATCTTTTGTTCCACAAGGGGGAGACTTGATAGAGCTTGATAATTCTGGTATTCCTCTTCAGAGAAAAACACATGGATTTGATAAATAATTGCACTTTAGTCTTGATATTGATGCCGTTGTTTTGCACACAGATTCTGATACAATGGAAAAAGAAATCATGTTTTACACATTGTCATCTCTGTCTCACCCTTTTTAATGTTGAAATACACTATTTATATGTATCATTTATTTTACAGTTAGTATGATTTGTGTAAGTCAAGTTAAACTAGGCTTTGTAAGTGGATTAGCTCCAGCTGTTGCTTATGTCTACCTTTTACCATAAAATATGTTTAAATATATTTTTGTTGACGAGAGAATGAATGTGAGGATGCTACATGTGTATATAGTAACTGAACCCATTAAAGTTGCATTTATTGTTAATTACATCATGTTGTCTTCTTGCTCTGTACTACACACACACACATACAGCAGCACAACAAATCAACACTTTAAGGGATTCAGCTGTCCCTGTGTGTGCTGAAGGTTTTCAAGCTTTTCAGTTTCTAAGCTCCACCCAGAAGGTGTAGAGAGTCTTTAGTTAGTTTGATAAGTAATCAAAGTGGGCAATACATGTATTTGAGCCAAATGCCTGCAGACGTGCTTCAGCAATAAGGTACAGTGCTGTCTTTTTGGACTTCTATATTAATACAGAAGTAGATATTCTAAGTATATTACTAACATTGAAATCAATGTGTTACGAGGGCAGCTCATTACTTGCTCATATTTTAATTAATTTATCACTGACATCCTTGTAAGAGGACATAAACATTTTAAGAAAGACAATTGTACAAATTAATCAGAAAAAAAAAAGTTTCAAAAGCACATTTTTGACAGCGATCGAAAAGATGTAATATCAACAGGTGTTCTTTTATTAAATAGTGAAGAATCTCTTTGCAACTTCATCTTTATATTCAGTTATTTCGTCTTAAGCTTTAACCCTGCTTAAATGCTTTTCAGTATGACAAGAAATGTTTGGCGTAAATAAACGATTACGCCAATGTAAATAAATTATGTTTTTTGTTTGAAATTAGTAATTTCCTGTCATGACATCTAAACAATAATTTGACAATATTTTACATTTTAAGTACTAATATGCCCATGTTTTTAACTGCAGATATTAGCATTTTAATATAGTTTCTTTTAAAACATGGATTGTGGTACTTGTGAACTTGACCGTGTGCTATTATTTATCTGGTGTTGAACAAATATTTAGCAGTCCACCAACCTGTTGGCTGATCTTCACCCTTCAAGGTTAGATTAGGGCCTTGCACTTGAAATATGCCACTTAAACGTAAGTCAACAATTGTGCAATTCTAAAGATCCCCATGTTTCCACAACCATATAAATATAATCCTTAAATCAATTGGACTAGGCTTGCTTTTGTTTAAAATGTGCAAACTAATTTCAGGCAGTAAGTAAATTTCCCCAAGTATTGTATTTAAGTACATATTTGATGTACTTGTATTTTCTTTTCATGTCACTTTCATCTTCTACTCCACAACATTTTTAGAGGGAAATAAAATGTAGACTCAATTGATTAACTCAACCTCAACCAACTACAACAGTAAAATTTTGCTTTTACATTATTAGTATAATAATATAACAGTCAAGTGCATATAGGCTATATGTGGTGAATTAGTCAGTTGGTGTTATTCTTTAAATTGCCCATTGAGGAGACAGTATTAGAGAGACTTTTCTGTTTGGACTTAATATGTTTCAGTATGCTATAGTCATGCACCCGGACCGCCCACGTTATGCGATTGATAGGCCGGCATACAACCTCCCAGATTTCGACAGAGAGTTTGACAAGAAGAGTCGACAATTCCCTGTTGGAGAGAAAGTGAAGAAACTCTTCAGGTACAGAATTACAATCTCTTTGCCACAGTCAACACAAACTACATGTCTTCGTATCACACAGTTTCTACCCCTGACAAGCTTTGTGTTGTGATCAAATAGTGCAGAGCCCTGTAGCTATGACTCAATACAAAGTTTAGACATGTGTTAAGGACTTTTTCAAAGAAACAACCATAAAACCTGATTTCTTCAAAGAGTTTCTCTTGTTTGTTTCTGTCAGATGCTCTGTGTCGAGACTGAAGGGCTTGTTATTCAGACATCTGCCTGTGCTGAGCTGGCTTCCCAAGTACAAAGTGAAAGAAAACCTGCTGTGTGATGTCATCAGCGGGGTCAGCGCTGGTACCATTCAGGTTCCCCAAGGTCAGTCAATTCTCTCCTCTCTCTGATGCCTCTGCATAATGCATGCTCACTGATGCTAGTTGCTGCAGTGTTGGCTGCAGTTTATGACATAGTTTTTGTATTTTTCTATGTTATCATGATTTATGTGACAGTTATAAAAAGGTTTCTGTTCTTTCCAGGCATGGCATTTGCCCTCCTGGCAAGCCTCCCTCCTGTCAACGGTCTCTATTCCTCTTTCTTCCCCCTCATCCCTTATTTCTTCATGGGCACTGCTCACCAGATGGTCCCAGGTAAATCAGAGTGATTTATCTACAGCGATTTCATATAATGACAGTGATAAGTTGCCAGAGCTGCACAGTGCAGATCAGCTGCGCTCAGCCTGACTCTGCCCAGTTTGCAGAACGGCACAGACGTGACACACTACTTTCTATGTCCAGGTACATTTGCTGTCCTCAGCATTATGGTGGGAATCGTATGTCTTAGGCTGGCCCCAGAGTCGGACTTTAGTCATTTCAATGCCACTCTTAATGCTACAATAGTGGACACAGACCTGATGAATGAGGTTCGCCTGGGGATATCTGGAACCCTTGCCTGTCTTACTGCAATCATACAGGTACTCATAGCACTAAAAGCTTAGTCTTTTAAAGTGAAATTTAAAAGAAAAGAAATAAATGTGAAGTACAGTTTGATCTAAGTGTGACACACTAAGAAGTACTTATGTCTGTGTAGATTGGCCTTGGCTTCATGCAGTTTGGGTTTATAGCCATCTATCTGTCGGAATCCTTCGTCAGAGGCTTCATGACTGCTGCAGGATTGCAGATCCTCATCTCAGTGCTCAAGTACATCTTTGGCATCAAAGTACCACCTTATAGTGGTCCGCTGGCTGTTATATATGTAAGCGACCCTTTCATACTGTGACCAAAGAACATCAAGACTTTGCTTGTATGGTCTGCCAATAAAATGTTCCATTTTAATTCTTTGTCACAGACTCTCATAGATATTATACGTGGCCTTCCTGATACCAACATAGCATCGTTACTATTTGCACTGGTCAGCAGTGTAGTTCTGATTGTGGTGAAGGAGCTGAGCGCACGCTACCGCCACAAGCTGCCCTTCCCCATTCCTATGGAGATCATTATTGTAAGTTGTTTCAATCTGTTTAATTTCGTGTAGCTGTTGCTCAGATTTTTTAATGGATGGAATATACAGTACAGTTCCATAATGACCGGTCCCTATTCCTGTTCCTCACAGGTGGTGGTGGCCACAGCCATCTCAGGCCCTCTGCATCTTCCTGAGATCTATCACATGGACATAGTGGGAGAAATTCCTTTGGGGTAAAGCATACATCAGCATACTTAATATCAATTGTTTTGCTTCATGAACTAAAACTAATCATGCAACTCATTTGTTACTATTCAATTTAGATGTATTTCTTGTCTCTATTTTCCAGATTCCCTGCACCAATCCTGCCCACAGTGAGTCAGTGGGAAGACATGTTGAGCACAGCTTTCTCCCTGGCAATCGTGGGGTATGTCATCAACTTGGCTATGGGCAGGACACTGGCAGCCAAGCATGGCTACGATGTGGATCCCAACCAGGTAGAAAAATTGCATATATTTACTAGTTCAAAAGCTGTATTTTATTCCATTTCATAAATACCACCTGCATGTTGATGTACAGGAAATGTTGGCTCTTGGCTGCAGCAATTTCCTCGGGGCCTTCTTTAAGATCCATGTGATCTGCTGTGCCCTGTCTGTGACCCTGGCTGTGGACAATGCTGGTGGAACATCACAGGTGTGTCCTGTGTTACTGTGTTTAATTTCATGAAAAATTATATGGACTAAATAGAAAATAATATCTGAAACTGCTAAATAATGCACCTCTGTTGCTGCCCTCCCATAGTTTGCCAGTTTTTGCGTGATGCTGGTTGTAATGGTTACGATGCTTGCATTGGGAGCCTATCTGAAACCACTTCCAAAAGTAGGTGGACATAAGAGTATGATACTGGTGCCTTTAAAAATTAGACAAAATATTTAAGTAGAGATAGGAGAAAAGTCTAGGGCTGACTGGTGATCTATGTAATGTTGGTTTCCTTAGTCAGTGCTTGGAGCCTTGATTGCAGTCAACCTGAAGAACACGCTCCTACAGATCTCCGATCCCTATTACTTATGGAAAAAAAGCAAATTAGACTGTGTAAGTCAAACCCTTGGATGCAATATTGGATTGTTTTTTTTGTTGTTGTTTTACATGTTTTAGCTTATTCTATTGTTCTTTCTCTTCCAGTGTGTGTGGGTTGTGTCGTTCTTGGCCACATTCTTTCTCAGCTTGCCTTATGGAGTTGCTGTTGGAGTAGGCTTTTCCGTCCTGGTAGTGATATTCAAGACGCAGTTGTGAGTAAACGCCATGCAATATGCTCTATTTTTGAAGCTTAATACAATACAGCAGGGTGTAAACTGTATATTATTATAATATTTATTTTAATAATGTGTTCCTCATAGTCGTAATGGTTCGGCAATGGTTCAGATTGTGGACACAGATATCTACAAAAACCCGAAGGTGTACAGCAAGGTATGATAACTAAATATATTTGTGCTTTTTTGTTGTTACAAAATGTAAGGGGAATTGTATCTAATTTCTTTATAATAACTCCACAGGTCATGTCAATAACAGGTGTGAAAATAGTGAACTATTGCTCACCGCTCTATTTTGCAAATGCTGAAATATTTCGCCAGAGGGTCATCAAAAAGGTAGGTTAGCAACCTGGTTTGAATGAATGTGTCTGTGTGGCATATGTGTGTTTACATCTACATGCTTTTGTCTAGACCGGCCTGGACCCTGGCAAACTTATCCTGGCCAGGCGGAAGTTCTTAGAGAAAGAACAGAAAGAAAAGGCAAAAGAGGAGAAAAAGGATAAGCTGACAAAAAGGAGGAAACCCAGCTCTTTGGTCACAATGAAGGCTCAAGTATGACTTTTAATGGGTCATGATTCCAATGTTATTCCCCACTTAGTTAAATATTAGAAAGATTTTCTGAAAATACATCCTGTGACCTTTTCTGTATACTTTTCTCTCTGCATTTCCTCTAAATCTAGACCATATCTCAGCTTGAACTGCAAAATGACTTTGATATGAACAATGGCAGTGCCAACAAACCTGAACCTCCCACCAGCTATGTCAACTTCCGCGGTAGTGACATTGAGCTGGGAGAGCAGGCACCTAACCAAGAGCCACCCAGTCCCACAGCTGTCGAACTGGAGTCCCACCCCATGCCCTTCCACACCCTCATCCTCGACTTGGCAGGGGTCTGCTTCATAGACCTAATGGGCATCAAAGTATTGACAAAGGTTAGAGGCTGTTTGCACTACTATTGAATTAATTCTTAAAAGAAGTGGTTCCATACTGAGCCTTTTTAGGTTTCATATCTTAGTATACAGTACATGGAACCCCTAAAAGGTTCAACAAGAACCATTTTACAGGGTTCATTCAAAATAAGTTTTGAGGTTCCTGAAAAGGTTCTTTTAGATCACAGAAAAAGTTCCATTAAATTAAACAACAACAACACCACTAAAAATAATGATGATGATGATGTTGTTATACAATAGGCTATAATTCCATAAGTTGTTTTATTTTAACCAGCAAAAATCTACTTACCAGCTAGGTTAGCCTTAACTGACATTTAACTGACATCTAGGTTAACTTACACAAGCATAATCAAAGCATGATTCGACTTTCCATTTTCTGTTGTTGAAATGTTCATTCCCAAAGATTCAGAGATAGTGAAAGTGAAGAGAAATGTCTGAATAAAAGAAGAGAAAAACTAACCTTGATTAGGCTAAATTGGGTTATGGCAGACTGCCTATAGCTCTTCCCTCCAGTAGCCTGCAAGTTAAAGAACCCCTGACATATAAAAGGGACTATTTTCTGTATAAATCTAATATTGAACCTGTGACAAAATGTTCTTTGATTTGGGAGACTGAACTTCTTTCCCTTTATGTCCCACACAGATGAACTCGAGCTACACAATGCTGGGGATTAAACTATACCTGGCTAATGTTCAAGGTAAAATCTTATATGACTTAAGTGCATTTCACTCTTGTTGGCTCTTATGAACAGTTGGCATGGCAACAGAGACCTGGTCATTCATTCAACATTAAGTCCATAACGTCTGTGAAGGACACTGTTAGAGTAGTCTTGCAATTACAAGTCAGAGATTATGTGTTTTAATACTTGTCATAGGGTACACATGCCTTCCATTTCCTAGTGACATAAAGGGGTGATTCACAGTAATAATTTACTGTGATTGATTACCTTTAAGCATCAAATCAGTGTTCTCCTCTTGGCAAATAGAATTTAATTTTTCTTTAAATACCACATAAACGGCAAGGGAAAATGACTGGTTTCACTGTGAACAAGTCCTTGTGTGATATTTGTTGTCTTTCCGCCTGCAGCCCAGGTGTACGAGGAACTGGAGGCTGGAGGAGCTTTTGAAGACGGCAATATTGCACGCAGTAATCTCTTCCTTTCTGTCCACGACGCCGTTCTGTTTGCTCAGCAGACCACTGGAGAAAGGCGATTCTCCCCAAAGGTAAGTCCCTCTGTATAAAATAACCTTATCATAAAAATCCTTTTCATAACATCACATACAAACCCCTGCTGTTCAAAGGTTCTGGTGTTAGGGACACATGGAGAGATTAAGCAATGAAAAGCAAGATTTATGCTCTAAGTAAGAAATTCCTCTTTTAGCACAGCTTTTGTCACCATATCTGGTTCAGCGAGGGTAAACAGAAATATCACAAAGGTTTTTGTGACACATTAAGCCCCACCACGAACAGAGTTGTAAGTTACACCAAGGTCATATTATATGCTGCGTACCTGATTTTGTCTTCTCTTACTGCCTGACAGGCAGCATTTAAAGCATTTGACAGGACAAACATTGTCTTCAGCAAGGATAACAATGTTGTAAAATTAAGCATCTTTAATTCACGATTCATTAAGGGATGTGTTCCATGTCTTAACTTGCAACACAGACTGCTGTAGCTCCTCCCTCCAGTTGCTGCAAGTCAAAACTCCCAGGCGGCTCTGTAAAAACTGGTGGATACTCAGAATGACTTAAATGTGGACGTGTACAGTTCATTACAAATTGTAACCTGTAATGTAACCATCTAGTATGTGATTACTTTAAAGCTCAATTTAGAGCTCCTTTTGCCTCTATCATTCTGTATGTATTCTACTACCACTGTCATTACTGAATGGGGAGCAAAGTAATGTTTGTGTGCATGCCTATTTTACTTTAAATATGTATGTTCACTTTGTTGGCTGCAGGCAGAGAAAGCCAGACAGGAACTTGCTTTTAACATGAATGAGGACAAGGATCTGGAGCAGGTATCCACTAGTCTGCTCATACAAGCTGATGCAAAATGACAATTTTGCATTTTATTCATTATGAAGTCATATTCTATATCTAAAATTAGTTTTACTTTCACAGGAAATGTTTTAGCACTGATTGCTGTCTGATTGCTACAGTGAAGATGAGAAGAAGAAAAATGCCGGAGATATTAACAAGTTACAGCCATCTTGGATATCACTGTAATTTATGGAAGTCTATTGTTGCCAAATTACATTATGTGCTTGATCTTGTATCTTTTTGCTGACTACCAATTATCTAAATAAAATGTTTTACTTTGTGGTTTGACAGGGGGTGGTACAAACCAACACAAGGGACCCCAATAAAAAGCCAGAACAGATAATGAGGGGAACTCTGGATCAGTTCATCCACCTCTCACAGAATAACTGTGGAGTGAACCTGCTGACTTCGCAGTCATATAGAAGTGGTCTTGTAATTAACTGAGAGTGTGCATGGCCACAGCTGTGAGGTATAGCCAGCTGAGCAGTCTGGCTAAGTCCCTGTGGAGGCAAGACACCGAGAAAGGCTAAACACAAATGAAAGGAGAAATACATAGCATCAGCGGTTTCATGACTTTGTAGCCATGAAAACTCTATTAAGTACCACAGTCTCCATCATTTTCCATAAGGCCGAATAATGCTACAACAACCAGAATAACACTTCTAATTATTGCTAGTTGCACCAGTAGAGTGACTGTAACAAAGAAAAATATGTGGGCCAACTAACTTGTGTTTGCGTAGCAGGTGCTTAAAGGCCTGTGGTGTCTAGCCTAGCAGCAGGCTGACAGTGGTGTTGGTATGCTTGTGATGCATGAATGGATTTATGAAGCTATTAAGAAATCATCCTAAGGTATTCTGGCACACATCTGCTCCTCTGCTCTCCTTCCTCTCTGCAGCAAATTGGCACCACAAGTGATTACAAGGTTTCTATGGCCATCAGCTTTAATTTGGAGCTCTGGGAAAGTCTCTCATCACTTAATAGTGTGTGTGTGTTCAATTTCATCACCTGCTGCTCATCCTCCTCTTTCTTTTCTCCCTCATTGTTTTCAGACCGTCTGTAGAAGCCCTTTGCTTTGGCCTGATTTAATTAATTTGATCTAGGAAAATATTCGGGCTGAAATAATTAGTTTGACCATCGTTTGTCACAATGTTATGAGCCATTATGTCACTCTGCCCTGCATTCCTTGTCTTGTTTGAATGTATAAGAAAAGACTTCAAGTCTTTTCACATTACATTCTAATTATACATAAACATAAGCTATGTCCCAATTGCAATTACATACGGATTCTAATGTGTTGATTAAGTAGTGGGTTCACACTGGAAAAGTGACAAAATTGAATCCTCTAGTCAGTAAGAAATACTAAAAATATTTAGTATTTAGTAAGAAGAGTGTATAGTTAATAGTCAAATAATGCAATGCACAGAAGAAATAGAGGAGCTGTGGACAGCTGCTAAAAATCACAACAAATTATAAAGTATTAAATCTTTGGAAAAACTTTTCTTTGTGAAGTTGAACTGGCAGAGGCGTTCCAACACAGCAATGTGGCACATGTATAATTTCCTGTACTGTACAAAATGAGTATATACTGCAGTATGGGATTGGGACACATGCTACCGTCTCTATTCATTATTTCAGAGATTACAGTGCAGGATCAGTCAGGGTAAGCACAGTTGTGGGGTTTCAGAAATGGATTTAGTAGTAACAGCAGTAACACTCTTTAGTTCCCAGCTCACATCTGAAATCCACACACTGATCGGTGCTAGGCGACCTTTTGTTACTCTCTCTGCCCTCATTACATTTAAAGTGAGGGTGTAATGCATTTATTCTTTTTCCATTTATTTAAATTTATTGTAGGCTTTGGCCTATTTTGTGTTTTAATTTGACCTTCTTGATATTGTTCCTTATAATTACCCCTTATCAGTAAAGCCATAGGTAGAAGAAAACCTTATCCTTTCTGGAGGTCAAATGATGATTACATTAAATAATAAAATGCCTCTGGCTAAATCCATTTTCAAATGAGATACTGTTATAATGGACTAGCTTCTCAATCCCTGTAATTGCAAGTTCACATAAAAATTAATTTTACACCCTATGCACATTCATTGACCATGATGGTTTAATTAACAAGGTCCCTTTTAGAAATTTGAGACGGAGAGATTTATGTATTAAATTTGTTTACACGCCCAGTGGTTTCATACTATTGAGACTAATTGCATGGTGTCAGAGGGTATCTCCTCGTTGAGTCATGGGACCTTGTCATTTAGCACTCGCTGGCTTTTATGAAGAGCTGTCCCTGAGAGAATATTCAGCTCTGACCTTTCAGAATCAAGATTTAAATTTGGAGCGCTTTAATAAAGAGTCCGTAAGCCAAATTTTATAAAAAAGACTGTAACTCAAATTTGCTGTGGGCATGTAAGCGCCATCTGAGGGAATAAGGATAACAGAGAAACCAAAACCACTTCTGGAAATTTAAATAATGGCTGTTTGACATTGATCAAGCAACAGCAGTTGGTACTTTGCATATGCATTATATATTCCTACTTTTGGGGATCTATTCTGCTTCATTAACAAACCAATTTGCAGGAATCATAAATCTTGATTGTGCAATGTCAGCAAATTGTCTTTGGACAGGGTTTGTTTACAAAGTTGCTGAAGGCAAATCTGACCACTGATAGCTGGTATTAATTAATGTTACGTATTGTCTCATTCCAGTAGTTCAACAGCAATCAAATGCACCAACAATGGAACATTCTCTGGTAATTAATTAAGGCATAAAATGACTGAGTCTGCGTCTCTGACTGGAGGATGGTTAATTATTTATAGTTAAATTAAGCCACAACCCCATGTCTGATGAAAAATACAATGCAACCTGCTTGCCATTTTTGTTTTTTCTTTAGCAACTTGTAGATGTAATGAGTTCTTTCATTTCACGGTACCGTTATTGCATTAAAAGTAATCACTGTGTTAATTATTTCAAAAGACATTGACCTTTATGGTTTTAAATTGAAGCTGCAGAAAAGCTCAGAGATGTCTGTATTTTTATGTTTTTAATACATTTTGTGGGAAAGGAAGTAAGGAATGTATTTAAATTTCATAAACAGTATCATAAACGAAAGCTGGGACAAGAAGATAAAGCTAAAGAAAGACAAATTTGACCTTCCTTCTGAATATGCCATCAAGACTAAGGTAGATTTGCAGCTATCATGTGGGACAGATATGCAAATGAGTGTCATCAGCAAGGTTTTTTTTATCATCCCATCAACTCATTAAACAGAGCGGCAGGTACTGTTTGCTCTCCTGTCTTCTTATTAGATAAAAACCGCAGTGTGATGACTACAGATACCAGCACCTTACTGAGCCGTTCAGTATCAGCGGGGAAATTAGACAAGACAATGCAAAACAACGCAGTGTGGTGCAACGCTAAGGGAACTCATTAGAACACTACAGCATGGGAGGAAGCCACATGATGCTTTGCAACATGTCATCAGGGGTGTTGTGAGTGTTATTACACAATCATAATTTGATAGCTTGTGCACAATTACTTCATTAATTTTGAGATTCTTGCATGACAAACTCACAGGCCAAAAAGGACACATGAGGAAAAGATGTAATGCATTACGGTGGATCAGAGCTCATGATTAGCTGCAGGTTAAATTGATCCAAGTTGCATATTTATGTATTGCTATTTCATGTTGAGTGGGGTTTTCTTCAATGCACTAGCCTTTAATGTATTTGTCAAGGTTTAGAGTTACATTGACAGGATGTGGATGTGCTGTGAATACGTGGTTATAACCACAGCAACCCCGTAAAGTAAACATGTTTTTGAGGGAGACAATGTTGTTTGAAGCGATGGTTAGACTTATGCACAGTAAGAGTAAAGGACTGGTTGACAGGTCTTGCAGAACCATCAGTTTCACTTTAGTTACATCTTTACATGTTGACATACTGTATTAATGTCAGGCTTGAAGAATTGGACTGTCATGAGTGTGGCTCAGCTGACACTTGAATCAGACTTTAGAGACAAAGACCAGCCGTGTCTGAGTGTCTTAATGTCTGTCAGACGGAGTAGGCTGAGACCATTAACCACACAAGCATTAGTGAAATTGCCCCCTGCTTCAGCTGCATAATATATCAGAATCATTAACGCAAACATTTGCAAATTAGCTTTCCAGCAAGCTCTACATGAAAGCGCTCCATACAGTTCTCCATATAATACTCATTAACCTCAAAACACAAAGCTTACAAACTGAAAACAAAGGGAAATGGAGAAGGGAAAACTCAAATGGGTAGGAATTTCAGTGGTTTGCTCTCTTGTTGTTTGGTGTCCCATGGGTACCTCTGTCTCTAGTGCAGAGGAAACACACCTGTCTGAAACTCAGAGCAGAAATCTCCTGCTTTTATCTCAATAAACAGACAAGCCAGGCAGCCATTATCCAAGGCGCTTTACTGCCTTTGTTTACCTCTCTGTAATGACTCACCTGTCATCAGGGGAATTTAACTGTGGTGGTGATTTATTAACTCTTTTAAATTAGAGCTAAATTAAATTCATCCATTTGATGCACGAAGATTGACAGGGAGTCTATTGCCTGGTCTTTGAGCAATATTAGACTTAGGGACAGCGGATATGTAAAACATGATATTGTCTTAGCTTCTACCCAATGTGCTTTTTACCATGTATGAAACAGGCATCCTTTCCCTCACTTTTCACAAGTGAGTTGCAATTGACAAATGAGATTTGTAGTTTGTTTTTGTTGCAAATCTGCATGCATTCCAGTACCCAAGACTGCACCCACAGCTTTGGTCATTTAATGTGTTTAGGCTTATGAGTATTTTCCATTTATTGTGACAATAGCACTGCTTGGTGATTCAGTGTGCCTTACTGTTTAAAAGCAGTTGTCTAACTGCCAGACGTTATGACCATCTACTCACCTCTTTCTTGCATTTAACAACTCCAAATCTTCAAGGTGTAAATGCTTCTCTGCAACTGCTCTTAGAGGTAAATAATAAAACATAATATACTGTATTTGTCAGTTTAAAAAAAGTTTGAATCTATTTTTGTGAAAGTAAAAAATATTTCTCACTAAATGTATTCCAGTACTTGGGTAAAGCAGAATCAGATCACATGTCTTTTCATAATCTACTAAAGAATCTCAGAATGACTTTTATTGCTCTCTCTATGTGTACCATTGTGATAAAACAATATTAAACTACTCTCATTTTCTACTATTGCACCATGCAGAAGGCTTATTACAGCCATTTAAATCTGCTCATAAAACTACAACTCTCAACTGTCATTTCAATTATGGTGATTGTCTGCTGTAATGACCTGTTGTGACCACAGGATGGCACTGTGGCTTTATCTGTAAACCCACTGAGCTGCTCCTGTCTGATCAGCAGTAAAAACTTTGAAGAAGTCTCAGATTCCCCCAAGGAAACCATGAAAGACAAAGTTGTGAAAGCTGGAGCCGAGGCGATTAAAAAAAAGTATGACTGTAAAAGAGCTGGTGTTGTGATCTTGTTTCCTGTGATCCATATATATTGAGCAAAGGGAGAGTGATGGTTGAGTGGGGACTGCAGCACCTCAGTGGCCCTGCAGATGAATGAAGATGCAAATGGAAGGAGGGGGAAGTTAAAGCCTTTAGTGACACTAAGCACACCCCAGAGGCCCTGGTGCAGAACTCTCAGCCTCAGCACATCAAGGACACAGCCCCTCTGTCTGTGCGTCCCCTTGGCACGCATCACATCCCGTCCATCTACATTTTCATCCAGACAAACACTTGACTCCTTATGCTGTGCTGAGCCAATGACAAGAGACAGATGTGCTCTCCTCGGAGAATCCAGTTTGATAAGCCGCTGCTCCACAAACTATTAAATAACCCCAAGAAACCACCGGAGTAAAAAAAGAAAATGCCCTATTTTACATGAGAATGGATATGCCTGGAAACCGTACCCTCACACGTTGGCTTCGCCTTGGCTGTAAATGTCAATTTCATGTCAGATCCTTTCTCTGTTCATCCATGACGTCTGTGATTGCTTCATCGTTTTGCATGAGAATGGCTTGAAATGAAGGTTGGCCAATTCTGGTGCTCATTTACAGTGCTCTGTAAATGCATCTGAAAGGGCCAGCAGACAATGATCAGGCTCTGCTTTGTAGAATATGAAATTGTGCACTGTACTGTAGATTTCTAAACTTATGCAGTGTGCTTCAACAGGCTCAAGTGTTTATAGTGTTCTAAGAGCAGCTTCCTGGTGGGACCTTGGCTATGCTAAGGATTGTCACAACCATGATGCAGGCCCCATGTGGCATTCTGTTTCTGTGAGTCATTCAGGCATACAGTACTCTGGCTTTCCTCTCCACTGGTTACAGAAATACAGGTGAGCCCACAGCAGGTGAACCTGTCATAGTCAGCACCTGCAGGATCCTAACAGCCAGCAGGGGAAAACTGAAGGACAGAGGAAGTTTTGTTGTGAAGAGTTCTGCTGTACCACCTGGGAAGCTTAGTGATGAAGGTGAAACACAATGTTGTCCTGAAGACACATGGTGAGAAAGACAAACTGTTATTAAATGACATTACTATATGTAAAATAGACTTTGCTTTGTGTGCTAAATATGTAAAAAGAGATTCTTCTACAAAATTCAAATCAGACAATTCTAAATTGAGAACATGCAGTGTCTGTTAGATTATTTAGGTCATCATTTAGGTAATAAGTCAAAACTCAAATGCCCTTTTAGCCTTTTAGAGCGTTGCTCATACAGTTCTGCTTTGCACCATAATTTGTTTAAATGTTGATTTATGAACTAATTGTCTGTAATTGCTGCTTAGTGCCACTGTTAATCCAAGCTGTCTGCCTCCTGAAGCACATTAGGCCAGATTTGTATAATGAAGTAATTAGTTCAATTACAAAGAAGAAAGTACGGATAGCGTAAGAAACGGGTAACAAGAAGCTAGAAAGTACTCACATGCCATGAGCGCGTTTTCTTTTGCTATTACGAAACATACTCACAGAGTATATGAAAATAGCCTTGTTGTGAGGAAATGGTTTTCTTAATTAAAGCTTGCACATGTCAACAAAGTTAATTTGAATCTTCTAATATGGACACTTATTTATTCTGTCTGGGCTCAGTTGCCAGTTTTGCTGCAGCATCTCACATATCAAGTTATTTCAGCTTGCTAACAATCCTTCGCTACTTCACACGTTCAAAAAATATAGGTCTGTGTTTTCTATTTGGCTTCTGTTGCCCGCCAGAAGCTGCCATCACAACCAAGAGTGCTCCATTGTCTGCTAGCATTGTCATTGTTATTAGTCTTTTGGATTGCCTGTGGAGGTATCGGCAGGCTCCGGGGAAGCAGGCGCCAGGCTGGATAATTAGTTGTTCTTCGATGCCAGACGGGCACATTGCCGTCACTTGGAGGGGAAATGGAAAGTGGCATCACTATCACAGTAACACCGGAACAACCTTTGGTGTGAGGGCTGGGTTCCAGCGCATCTGTCACACACTAGTCATCTACCCACTGGCAAGACAATAATGCTTACCAGTCTAGCAATACACAGCATGGATAATTACTTTATCTGAAACAGAATTATTTTTGTCATATTTGTCATAATTAGTTGTGGTGTGGTAGAATCGATAGTGGGTTTCTCTATTGGTTCCGGTGACGATTGTGGACAAAGAGATTGGACGATTTTGCCATTTTAAATCCTCCATAAAAAAACAAACAGAAAGAGTATGCACAAATGTTAGGTGTGATGCAGACTTTTTATTTAACAATTTCATCCCCTGAGCTGGCTATTGGGCAGCCTCTGACCTCGCAGAAGCTGCATCTTCCAACATTACATCTCCAGCCATGAGCTTACTGCAGGAGCTGCTGGTGACCCTGGGGTGACGGCTGTGCTGGTTTCTACGAGAGATGCGGATGATGATGAGAAGTATAGAGATGCCTGCGAGCAAGGTACCTCCGAAGCCCAGCAGGATGCCATACAAAAGTGGCAGAGCTACATCCAAAGGCCCCTTCTGGTACAGAGGGACAGGAGCTCGCTCTACAATCAGATCCAGGTCACGCCATGTCAGATCCCGTACTAACAGACACACACACACACACACACACACACACACACACACACACACAAGCACAAACAGGATAAACACACTTACTACCTCAAAGGACTGCGGGAGCATTTTTGACAAGTTTTAACTTGAATGAAGTACCAGGGAGGATTTTTTAAAAAATGGACAGGTGATAATTACATTTTTGAATTTCTAGGTATCCTGGGAAATACTCCTCGTATAGTGAGAGTGTTGATGTTGAGAAAGTAATGAGTTGGAAGCATGCCCACGGCCACCAAATCTAATCCGGCATCTCATCTAAACACTTAATAGATTCAGGGTTTGGTGAAACATTATATCATTTGTCATTCAGACAGTCTCCAGAGGGATAACCCAAAAATCTCCACTTGACATCAATAGCCGAAGCTATTAGGGGCTTAGCGTGGCCACACATGTTAAGACTCAGCTCTCCATCACTAATTCTATTTTATAGTGTACCAAACCAATGTGACTCTTTCAAGCTTTAGGAAATTACCTTGTCTTTTTCTGACCCTCTGATCTTCCTTCTGGTGGTCCTCTGTTTCCAATTTTACTGGTGGGAAGTTTAAAGAGTTGACATATTTGTGATAGCCTTCAACAAAGCGTTTCAGGCTCAAGGCTTTGTCCTGGTTGATGTTCTTCCCCACTTCTGTAAAAACACACAGCACAGAGACAGTCTAAAAGTATTTCTTTGTCATTCGCATGCAAAACGTGTATGTATTTCATCCTATAAAAGATTGTCAATTTGACTTTAATTGTTGCTTTCTTGCCCTGAAAAAAATTTGTTTTGGCAGGAGAGCAACTGTTGTCCTTCATTTTCTGAAAAAAAATGAATTAACCATTCAAGTTTCTACGTACGAGTAGATCTCTTCAGAACTGCAATCAAGTGTACGATAATTGCTGAATTCTGCATCCACATAGTTTTTCATCAAAGCTACCCCCCCCCCGTCCTATAGCTCATCTCTTCCCATCCTCTCCTTGTCTTTTTTTTCTTTCTCCAAAGCTGATGATGAAAGGAGCAGATGGTTTGTTCTGTGGCTGGTGTCAGCTCCACTGAGTCCTCTGTCAGATCATTTACACCTCCTTCTATCCAACGCCACTCGGCTGTGGAGTTGTGTGTACACTGGACTGCAACACATGCCAGAGACTGGCACTGTGCAAAATATGCCACTTTTGAGGTTCCAATTAAAATGAATCTCAAAGTAATGAAGCAATTACGCGCTGTTGTTCAAGTCTTGAGGAGGCCTTCTTGACCGAAATAAACCAATTTTTGAAAGTACACCGCCATGTACCCAAATTAGGCTTTGTTCCAATTTCCTTTTGTCAAGGGACATGCTGAGATGTCTCCTCATGACATCTGCTGCTATGACAAACACTGTACTGTACATAAAAATTAACTATTATTACTTGTATTTATTCTAACCCATTACCTTAGTTGCACCACACATAATATTCAGTGAACACATGCTCTTTCTGTCCATTTGTCTCTCACCAATGGCAATATCTGTTCTGCCGATGTGCTGCAAGGCGCGAGAAAGCCTGTCGTAGTAGGTCTGCTTGCCGTACCTCAGCAGCCAGTCTGTCAGGGCCGTCCGGCACTGAGCTTCACTATCTAGTAAACATAAAACATATGGTCCTCAGACAGACAGGTCTCTGACAGTCAGCTTACTGCCAGGAACTCCCCAAGCTGAGCTGGACGTGTGAGAAACAGACAGGTCTCAGGGTGGACTTTTCTTCATTTCCACTTTATTGCAGCTTACAGCCTGTAACTCTTAAAGGATTGGTTCACAATTTACCAATTATATCTTAGATCATATTAGATATTTTCAGTGTAAGCGATGGGGGACAAAATCCACTGTCCTCTTGTTGTGCAAAATGCATACTAATAGTCAGCTGAAGTGAATATGACGCTTCAGTAGTCAAATCATAATCTTTTTAGTATAGTAAAAGGTTACCTCTTTGTGTTATGCCAGACAATGTTTCCTTGCTGAGCTGCAGTGAAAGGAGAGCAGCACAGAGACGGCATTTTTGTAACTTTTGAAAGACACCCACTTATCGCAGACTGTTAAGGCCTCATAAATAACTTCAGCTGAACATTATGCAATTTGCACAGAAGAAGGACTGTGGATTTTGTCCCCCATCACACACACACACCGAAATTGCTTTAAGAGGGGACAATTATCATTGTCGACAGGAGAAATAATTTCAGCAGTGAGGGAAGAAGTATTCAGTTCTTTACATGCTACAAGTAAAGCAAAGTGGGGTTAGGTAAAAGTATGAAAGTATTATCAGCAAAATGTACAGTAAAAAGTCAACTCTTTGTAAACTCAGAAAAACAGCCCTGTTTTCAGCATTCTCCTGCTAAAAATTTTCTGTGTTAATGTTTATTTAGCTTAAGAAGTAGGGGAATTTTCTCAACCCACAAAGGAACATTTAACGTTAATCTTTTAGTTTATCAGAAAAATTCAAATTCAAAATAACCAAATTGGTATATGTTTTTAACTGGAAGGGAATGAAAAATAATCTGCAAAGTAGATAGTAACGTTAGCTAAAGCTGTCAGACAAATGTAACGTTAGTGGAGTAAAAAGTACAAAATTTGTCTCTGAGATGTAATGGAGTAGAAGTATAAAGTTACATAAAATTGAAATGCTAGTAAAATTGCAAACAGTAAAATACAAGTCATTAGACATGTATGATCTCTGTGGACTAAAGTGCCTCCGGTCAAAGGTTAGATGTGTTTCAGATCATGATGCGTACAAACCCGCAGCAGAAGAGGTGTCTCTCTTGGCTCGAGGCTTGACATTTAGTTGTTTTTTTCCTGGTGAGAGGCGCTCAAGATGCTGGAAGATGTTCTCCTCTGGGTGAGAGAGGGCGAACAGAAGGTCCTCACACTCTTTAGACGTCAGCAACTCCACTAAGCGCTCCAGCTGATGAACACCAATGTCTTCTGCCACTAAATATCCATAACACATAAGTGATGAAGGCATGACCGTTATACAGTACACTGTAAATTCCACTAAGCATAATGCTGACACTACACAACATTTCTGCAGCACGCCTGTGCTCTCAATTAGCAAGTGCTGTTTGTGTGGCGGGAAGCTGTCATGTTACCCTCCTCAGCTGCAGAGAATAGAAACTGAATAATCAACATTTTACAACAGAGAACAGAACAATCAGCAAATCCAGTCTCACTGTGAGTTTTTTCTTTTGAATTCATGTAACATGCTGTCTGCTGATGTAACTGCACCTGCTGTAGGAACATTTGCTCTCACCTGTGTCCTCTCCGAGTGTTGATCTCAGAAGTAGAAAGATGAAAAAGCGACAGATTTTCCAGACTTTCATGTCAGCTGAAGTAGTATGGGCAAATGCAAGCTGCTAACAATATATTATATAAGTTTATTTTCAAAACTGCCTAATAATCTAGAATTTGTTTAAAATGTAAACAATGCAACTACATTTTTGGCAATGTTCTTGTTTTGGAACAGGCAAAATATATTCATGCCACTGAGAATATGTTCATGGTTGCAATATATATATTTTTATCCTTAATTTGCAAGTGATAGGAAAAACATCTGCAATTATATGAGCCATTGTCAAAACTGCCATTGATTAATCTTCTGACAGTTGACCTCACAATAATGTGATGATATGAATATATTCATGAAAAATAATATAAATATTTTAGTATAATATCAGTATTGCAAATTATATTATATATATTACATAAATGTGTGTGAAAGTGGTTTTAGGTAACAAAGCTGAGTTTATAGTGTAACATACACATCTGTTGCAGATTAACCAGACCACACAACATCTTCTGAGTGTCTCAGCTTGGACATTTTCTACTCCTAACCCTCGACTCTACTACTACTACTCTGTGTTGTACTCTTTGTGTTGTGGTCATGCACTTAAAAGCTTGACATTGTTGAGTAACTTCAGTAAGGTTCATCCCTTGCCTTTGAGACTTGGAGGGTTCATTTCTATTTATGTGAGTGTACCCACATGCATAACCATGGGCCAAAAATATGTTGCTTTGCTCTGTGGTATTATAATGATTTCACATTTCAAAAAGAATGATTGTCAGGAGACAAAAACAAAAGAGACCCCAGGAATGAAGGGACATTGAAAATTCTATTGAACTTTAAAGCTTTATCAAGACCACACACCAACATTACAAAGAGGGTGATGCATGTAAAATCATAATGGTTGTAATATTGAAATATGGAAAAGGAAAACAGCAAAGACCATAATGTTTCTTTGCCTTTGATGTGCATTACTGGAGATAAGTATGCTGGAGTAGTTGAGATGCATCTCTCTAGCAGGGAGAAACATGTTTAATGACAATATTGTGTGGGCTACAGTGAGGGCATGTTTTAAATTGTTAATAAGCTTCATTTGCCAAACAGTAAAGGTTGTTTGTGTGGGCTGAGTCTCAAATTCTCCACGTTGACTAATGAAAAAAAACCATCATGCTCTGGGGCTGAGAACCACAGGAAGTTGGGTGTGGGTGGTATAATGGCTTTGTAATGATTTGAGATGTTGCACTTGTAGAAAAAAAGAAACAGTGGGCACAAGGTCAAGAAATTTATTCATATTACTTTGTTGCTCAGTACATCATCTTACACAACATATTTTGAAATATATATTGCAGGAAAAGTACATACAATATACTATTATACGATCAAATAATCAAACAAACAGTATGATCTTGCAAAAAATGTATAGTTTCCAATGTTCAAAACGCAGTCAAAATGAAATAAACAGATTTCTTTGACTTGTGCCTTCTGGTGTTGTGACTGTTAGCCTGTGGAGCCGTATCCCCATGTCTCTTACACTTCACACCACTGAAATCTGGTTAAATACAGATACAGACTCCGGTGGAATGAAGGATAGAACACATGGAATATTCTTGCAGAAAGTGTCTGAAAAAGAAGACACAAATATACACAACTCCTTCTTTATTTCCAATGTTAGATTATCGTTGTGATTCTGATTCATGCCAGTTTTCCCCAGGCGATGCACCACAATAAGTGAGTTTATTGCAGGAACACAGAGTGCTAACTTTGAGGGTTTAAGCTTTACTTTCAATGTTAAGCTTCAGGATGGAGGCCGACCCTGGCACCTGGTGCAGAGCGATTGGGAATGTATGATTTATAAGGAGGCCTCCGAGGTTGAGGGGGTGGCAATGAGTGCAGCAGGAATTGGATGTTGGCCTCTCCCTTTTCTTGAGTTTAAGTTTGAGCCTGAGCCTGAGCGAGACCAGGCCTGTCCTGCTCTGTGGCTCCAGGCTTTCAGGCTTCTGTTGAAATCCTGGGCTCTGGCACGTTATCACAGGCCTGAACTGAATGACTGTTTAGTCATCAGTGATGCAACCCCACCACAGCCCTTCTCGAGCCCACCTCTGCCACCAGACACCCCGGCCAGTCTCGCAATCTGTCTGCCTCAGAGTCATGCTCCTAGGGAAACACACCAACTCAACACGAGCAACACCTGAAGCTTTCTAATAGTAATACTTTCCCCTCTTTCATGCACTTACATTCGCACACTTTTAAACACAACTGCCACCTTCCTACGCCCAAAAATCTGTTGGTCCTGCTGAATCTTAAAAACAAATGTTGCTTCTACGTACATGATTTCTCCAGGTGATCTTATCATCCTAATAAATTTGCCACAAGTACTTTTGTAAGTTTACTTACTTACTTAATTTTGTGACTATTAGTTATTGTTGTAGGTCTAGACAAATCTACTGTCTGAAGTTTTTTCAAGATTAGACTTTCTGTGCATAGATGAATGCCTTACCTTGCTTAAAATGCATTACTCACCTTATTTGCTTCTTTAGTTCCCCAGCGACTGTGTGAATGCAATGCAAATCAAACTACAAAAATGCTCAAAGCAATCTTCACAAGGTACTGAAGGTACAACCGACAATGTGCTATCTGTCTCCTCTCTGACTTTTTTCTCCACCTCATTCAGGTATTGGTGTTTTAGAGGACTGTGCCGACCAATAAGATTCAGGCACCTGAGAAGGACCACCCTTTTTCAGCCATAAAAAGCTGCCACACCCTGCAATGTGGCATGGTTGTAATGCCGAAAATGAAGAAAAATATATAATAAACACAGACACTAGAATCAAAGTAAAGGTAGTATTGCCAAAACGGCTGTGACCTTACAGCGGTTTTAGTAAAATCGTCAGTTACTTTAATCTCTCTAACAGACACAACATCTTATGCACTTCAAGGAAAGACTCTAAGGAAGGCATAAACTTACAAATGAAATAAAGGAGTTTCATGTAATATTCACCTAATAAGAGCCTTGTTTTCATTATTTGATGAGTCTCTGCTATAATTTGCTCATTTCTGTCTCGCTCTCTAGGGTAAACCACATTCTTCATTAGGCCAGAGCATCTCTAAAGCATTTCAGAAGCCCTTCAAACCCATTTTCGTAAAATATTTGAATGATAATTTGCAACTGTGACAAGAAGAAATTTTGCCTTTGCAGTTTGTTAAATCGGTTTATATTCTTCCTCCAGAGAATCATTAAGCCCTACAACCACTAAAATCCACACTGTAATATATTATCAAAATATCTCAAAATAACTGTGCTGTTAACTGAACTGCCATCTGTACAACACGCAGTGTACTTTGTTTTCTGGCAGAAAACAATCCTAACACATACATTTTATTAACAAGAAACTTTGCAGCTCTGTTCTCTAGCTGGAAGTATCCTCTTTTCAGCCTTAAATGAAAAATTGGGCGACACCCGACATCCTTCACTGTGAAAGGAGCGACTTTTTCTTTTTGAAAAGCATTCCTTTCACCCCTCACAATGGCAGGGTTGGGGGGGATGGGAGAGGAGGAACAGACACATTCCTGAGGTGCACCAAGCTTCACCTGACAAGATATTTCTCTCGAGAGCACATTCATTTGAGCCCAATCTTCTTTATATGTGATTTTATTGACAAGGACACCAATATCTTTGAGTTATGAGCTGTTGTTCTCTAGAGACAGACAGTGCTTTACCTCTGTGTTCTGTGTGGGCCAGATAGCTCTGGACAGTGTGACTTGTTCGAGGTAATCTTTTGGACCTCTGGAAGGTGACAGCTGAAAAACGAGCCTCTAAAAACACTCTGCTCGAAGGCAGCCTCATGTCTGGCTTACTAACCACACAGAAAAAGACTGCAGGAGATTTTTTTTAGGTCCACTGACTATGTAGCCTCGCGCTGTGAACTGTCTGAACCAATTTTTTCAAATGTATATGCAAATAAATACGTAATAAAACCAATTTATTTTCTTTTCCAAGCTATACTTACTAGACACACTGGCAGCACATATCATTGTGCATCAACTGATGTCTTCTTGAAGTCTCTGATAAAGGTGTGTGCTGTTTTTGGGAAGCTGCCTCAAATGAGATCAAAAGCCCTGGTGCTAAGGTGCAGCTCATATTCACAAAAAAAGCATTGTGTTTAGAATTTTTTTATTGATATTACTAAAGCAATATCTCAAAAAGTGTAAACATCAAGCACTATGACAACAAGCAGTCCACAAAGCGTGTTCGCCAGTTTAACAAGTTCTGCTGAGTAGATTTGATTGCTGCTGGTTTATGACTGTGCCTCAGATCTCAGATTTCTGTTTTAAGGGTACTGCTGTTCAGAATAAAACAACTTAAAAATGTTGTTCTTTTTAGTCGAATATTGTATTTTGTGTCCCAGTGAGAGGCATACCTTAAAGTTGACAGGTTGGTCAACAGTGCATTCAGGCCTGAGGTTTCTAAAAACCTGCACCTCCATCTTTTGCTGGAATGAACACGCAAGGTTACTGGTGAGGAAACACAGTCATTCCGAGATGGGGTGAGGGCTGAGCCCGAGACAGAGATTTGTTGAATGAAGAGGTGCTGAATTTCAGCATTATACTCCCTGAAGGCAGCAGTGGAGGCTCCGTTGAAACACATCACTGTGAGGAATTTCTAGAAAGCCTCTGTGATGCATGTCATTTCCACTGTAATCAGTATGTTTTACAAAAGCACAACAGTGCCAAAATGTGAAACACGGTACTGTATTTGACATAATCCACGACATTCACATGACATGTTTTTTTTATTAAATTCACACCTGAACAATAATCATTAAAAACAGCTTTGTGGTTAATGTAACAAGGTCATAAATTAAATTTTAAAACAAAAGACTTACAAAATCATTTATGGTTATGATTACAGTGTTAGGTGCTAACCCTGGACGTCTACTACTTTCCACTTCTGCCATTTGATTGAAGTGATAAAATCACTTTTACAAATGAAACTGATCATTTTAACCAAAATTTAATTTACAGGATAAAAGCTGTTAGATAACTCCTGTATGATGTAGGAGTGAACCATCATTGCAGAAATTTGCATCAATCTGCATCTACATTAAAATGCAAATTACAGTATGTTGGGCTGTAACACTAATTCAGAAATGTGTTCACTAATGACACACGTAAATGTTACATAAATATATCACAGCTGTTACAGATGCTTATGCTTTATTCATATTGCATGAAACATGCTGCACTATGAGCATGCTTTATTGTATATGCTATCTTCTACGCGTCTGCTTCCGTAAGGGCTCAAAACAAACAATAATCCCATCTTTGAATAATGACACAAAGCTGCTTTTTCATTTTTAAATTATGGTATTTGCTTCAGAAGAAGACATTTAGTGCAATTTGAATGTTTTTGTGTGAGATTCCTGGGTGTCGGCCCTGTCTGCAGGCTCTATAGCCCGAGGCCGCCCAGAGGTTGTCTCCCTACCTTGATGCTCCCCTCATCTCTTTCTCCCCCTCTCTGACGCCTCATTGGCTGATTCTGTTCCGACTTGCCTGGGCAGGAATGCTCCTACCCTCTAATGCACTTTTATGTTCAAGCAATTTGACAATGAAGAGTGCCATCATTTTGCAGCATAAATATTTCATTCCCCATTTGGATGCAGATTTGAGATGTCACACCCAGAATACAAATGGCCTGTCTCTCCCATGGAAAATAACGGAGGCCCTGTGTGAATATGATTTGTGTGAGCTCTAGACAAATATGGTGCAATGTGATTAGGTCTTATTGAGAATCACTGTCACTGTAAAAAAACAAAATAATAAATAATAAAGTCTGAATCATAATCAAATTCCACAATTCCAACTACTGGCAGCAGCCAGGAGATGCAATTACCTGAATGTCCAACATTTTTTTAAAAATCACTTTTTAAAAGTTATTCTTTTCACTTCTGTGTTCATTAAAATTGATCAAACAACACAGAATGAAGAGGCCTTGAAAGTGAACCATTTTAGGCAGTTTCAGAGACACTGCTTCCTCCTTCCCACAATTCCTAAGGGAGTCTTTTGTTGTCATTTGGACTTTCATGTGCAATACTCAGTGATCCTGGGTCATGATGTTTCTTAGCAAATACTGTTAATACTGTGAATGAAAGGGCTTTAGAAATATATCTAGAACTTTTACCAAGGAGAAAAGTAACAAATACATACACTGAAGTACTGTATTATTATTTCCAAATTCCCTACATTTCAGAGGTAGCCTACATATTGTAGTTTTTACTCCACTGCATTTATTTGACAGCTATTATTGCAAATTATTTTCATCAGTAATAATAAATCAATAATATAACACTCTGATGGGAGGCATTCTGCTCCCTAATGAGTCATCACTCACTTTTGATACTTGATACTTTGTACTTAAGGGTCTACAGGTTTACCTTAGCTTTTCAGAGCTTTTTCCTTGAAAACACTATAAAAGCGGTAAAAGTTAACCAAAACAGTAAGGCAGGAAAAACAAAATAATAAGCTGAAGGAAGCTATAAAGCTCTGTAGAGCTGAGAGGAACTATTGATTACAACCACTTTAACTAAAGGTGTCAATATATATTCATTCCCTGCTACTGATTAAATAGAATTCAACTCATGAGAAACTTTTTCCCCCCTTAAACGCAAATTTAGGGTCAGAGCTCTCCAGTGCCATCTAGTGACCACTTCTACATGACTGCTCATCGTAAAAACTAAACACTCAAACAGCACTCAAACGCAGTGTGTGCAACATGTCAAAAGTTGCTTCCCAAAATGAATGTGTTGGGCCATGAGTGAGCTGGATAATTCTCCCATTCAAGTGTGAGACAGTACCCGGTGTTTATGTACTTCTCTCACTGACATGGTGTAATGGAACGTGCAGTAATAACAGTGGGGGGATGGCATCACAGCAGGAATCATTGAAAACGCTCAGTTTCGCTGCAACATTGCACCTTATCTGAATATCACTGGAGCGTGAATAGCTAGTCAGTACCATCACTGCAGTGCACAACACCATATTAGTTATTTTATTTTCTTGAGTACGAACCGTCAGGAAAACACATCGCTACTGTTGCCATGGGGATTAAACACACTGAGTTGTTATACGAGGCATTGTTTCATTATGTTTGGCTGCATTAGTAGTCACATTTGCAGAATTTGCAACATTTTCTCTGCCAGGACTGTGTTCTCTTGGTGAGACTACAAATACAAAAGCTCCCAAAACACTCCCATTTTCTTTATAATGGTGCACTGCAGCCTCATCAGTGAATGAGTCTGGACTTGTTTTCTGTTCAAAATACCTGTCTGGTTTTTCACTAAGCTTCTACCTCTATAGAAACTGGGGACATTCCAGCTGACTGGAGGTGCTGATTAGTCCTGGTTTGTTTTGAATGAGAGTGTATGGGCCTTCTGTGTCTGTGTTGTGGGAGGGGACTGAAGGCGTAGTTGAGAGGTCAACACTCATCTATTGACAAAGGTGAGACAGACATGACCAACACCCTTTGATTAGCTAGTCCATTAGTTAACTTGGTCACACAACAGAACAGCACCAGGGTCAAATTGCATTTCGTCTTTCAAAGGGTCTGATGGTGATTAGAGCAAGGATTCAAGCTTCTCTGTGTTTGTGAGCATGCATGTCTATGTGTGTGTTGTGCATATGATTATGTTCTATATAAGAACTGGAGTGTGCTTTCTGACTAATATGGAAATAACTTATATAACATTCATGTGCAGCTTCAGTTCAGCTGTAATTTGAGACCTGAATTCCCAACTCATACAATAAAGCAAAGGTTATTCAAGGTGTGTTTCCTGAAACCTTGTTTTCAAATGCAGAGATTCACAGATGAATTGATTTTTTTCTTTTTCTGCTAACCTTAGAGCACAGGGTTTGGGTTCCTTGACACAGAAAGTCAATACATTGTCTAAGGGGACTGAAAGGGGTCACTGAGAGCCAATTTAGATTCTTCGGCCTCTACAGTCAAAAGTTAATCCGGAGACAAAACAAGCAGGAGAAAAAGGGAGAAAGGTGTGACTGGGTGCAGACTGCACCAGTTTGTCTCTTTGTAAAGGTTATTTGGTCAAATTCTGTAGGAATATCCAAGCTGTGTCTCAAAATAGTAATAATAGTAAACTGGCCTTTTCAACCAAGCACCAACACCACAAACAAAGTCTACCAACCAGTTCTTACTAATTAACATGTTAGATCTTGTTTGTTTAATCCCAGGTTTAGAGGTACAGGTAGGCAAATGGGTTTTTTTTGTTTTGTTTTTTTACCTTTGGACAGAACCAGGTCTTATGTTAACCCAATCTGCTAGCTGTTATATGGCGCCATATAAATCAGAGTTTTTTTTATCTAACTGTCAAAGGTAAAAATGTGTAGACAGTCTAGCCAGTAGGGAAGCTTGCTCTCACTAACTGCTGTGATGAAAACTATTTGTATGATGTTAATAAAATATCATCTCTTTTCATTGTGTTGCCAGGTTTTGATGTGAAGAATGCTAGTTAGACTTCTACACTCAATTGTGTTAAGGAGAAATAATGGTAAGTGATAGATGTACTGTCGATGCAGTGGTAGCTATTAATTTCTTAATTGAATCAACACGCACCATTTCTGTGAAATGTGTAGGAGGTGTGATTGTGAAGCCGTACAAAACAACAATTCAGTAGCAAGACTTTTGTTTCATAACTGGCCTGACAGAACAGAAGCAGGGACAGAAAATAGTACCAGACTGTTCTCAAGCACACAGTCTCACCTGGAAGTATGTAAAGCTTCCTCATTAGGCAGCAGGAAAATTCCATGTGAGAAAGTGTTAAAAGATAGTGTGATTATATAGGCACAGGTGTGAAAATGACAAAACGACAACGATTCTTGCAGTACTGTACGGCATCACAATATGCTTGATTTGTAATGATCCTCATTAGCAACTGACTGCTGTAGGCTGTAAATAGTCTAATTAAATTGAAAACAATTGACCCTTCACTAAGGCTAAAGGTCAGTTGTGCCAATAATTACTGTCGCTTCACCTGTTGAGCTTTGTATCCATGGTACATGTGCAGATTACGACCATGTTTACAGATTTGCAATTTAACATTTGCAGTTATTCTTTAAACAATGTCTTACATTTTACATGGAAGCAAAAGCCGTGGCTTCTCATTTCTTGTCAGCAACCATGGATTTTGTCAGATGAAAGGACGACTGATTTTATAAGCTGTAGCTAGCAAGCATTAATTAATGCTAACCCTAAAATTCAATAAGTGAAAAACTGTTTCCGACTGACTTTTGAATGTTTCCTGCTGATATGTTTTAAAACCAAAAGTTTGTAGAACGGTTTTGAATATTCATATGCAACTCAGTCATTGTGTAATGCTAAAAGACTGAGGCCAAAGCTCCCAGCAAAAAGTCTGCAGCCTCAGCAGCTCCCTGTAAAAGACATGGAAATAAGCAACATTGTTCTTGTTTTGCAGAGCTAAAAGTAAAGTATTTTAAATTAAGAAAATGTTACTCATTCTACCATAACCCTTGGATGGACATGCAACTGGATAGACAAGCAGGAAGAAACTATAGTGGCTGCGAAACAGGAAAGAAACGCGAATGGCCTTATCCAGTCAGTGTTCGTTTTTTTCTCTCCTGGGCTACTGTAGTAACATGGGAATTCAACATGACAGCCTCTTCGGATGGTGACCTGTAATGAAAACACAATAATTCTTATTTTCACAAATTAAAACTCATGAATATTATATTCAATTTCTGCCAACAGAGCCTCCTAAATATTACACACTGGATCTTTAAGTGCAGGGCAGAGCTGTTAGACTTGATATAACATCTTTGTTCCAACACAATATATTCCAGTCTGCCTTTGGAAGTAATGGTACGTAGTAATACAGTAGTTAGCCAGACATGCTACTGTGACAATTGCAGCTTTAGTTAGAGCAGATGTCTTTGGTTTTCTAAAGGCTGAGAAAAGACACCATCCTGCAAACTATTACTACTTACTATTTGAGTATTTCCAGATCCTTATGCATGTATTTTCAGCATGTGGAGAAATCCATAGCTTTTCAGGCCTGCTGTGACTTGTTATGGTTGCTATGACTAGACAATTGGTTTTCCTGGTCAGAGTTTAGTGAATGGTCAGTTACAGTAAAAGTGACTTCAAATGTTGACACCCTGAGAAAGATGTTTTGGCAAAGGTCAACAGCAGCTATAAACCTACAAAAAACCCATCCCTGCTGTCACTCTGAAGCTCATAATCTCTTAAAGGATTGGTGGTGGACCTGGACAGCTTTTAGGATGTTGAAGCTGAAACTAGCCCTTATGGAGCTGTTTTTCTCAAAGTGTCCACATTTCAGTTCTATATAGAGTTACAGGATTATCCAAGCTGAGCCAGAAAGAGCACATTAGTGGTGACAACAAATTTTTAGTGGTGAGCCAGTTAAGAGGAGATAATCCCACATCAGAAAAGAACATGGATACTTTGTGGATGTGGACTTTTATACAACATAACTACCTCAGAAAAGTAGTATAATTTCTTTGTTGAGAACATTTTGTCTCTGCTCTTTGATTCGTCACCATTATTATTTTATCTGCTCCAACCTGACAAAAGAATGATGAGACATTATGATGTTTTTACACACTAACAATAAGTTCTACACATTTATATGTAATTGATCATTTACAGGTCTTACTGTGTTGAAACGTAGATCCTTCTTTTTGAGTAATTTAGAACAATTTATATATATTTTTGATAGTTACCAAATATTTCTTTTAAAAGACCAGTGTGTAACATTTAGGAGGATCTATTGGCAGAAATGGAACATAATATGTTTCCATTAGTATATAATGACATGAAAATAAGAATCACTGTGTTTTTGTTGCATTAGAAAGAATTTTTGATGACTCTGTGGAGTCCACCGTGGTAAACCCCCATGTTTCTACACTAGCCCAGGATGGACAAATCTAACATGGGCTCTTTTTTGAGTTTTGTGGCCACCATAGTTTCTCCTACATTCTTGGAAGGTGAGCGGCTATTCAGTTGGTTGCAATCTGCAACTTCACTGCTAGATGCTACTAAATCACACACTTTTTAAAGTTTTTAAGTCGATTATGCCAAAGTTATTATGCCACCCATCACTGAATCTGTGTTATAAACATAAAAGTCCAATTGAACGTCTTGAATCAACAGTTCAGTTGTAGACTAAGGGACAGCCCAATTTTCTGCCATTGCTGCAAGTGTGTGCGTGAGGACATGCAGTATGTGGTAGTCTTGGCATGTGCTTTATGAATTAACTTGTGTTTATGGCACTTGATGTTGTCATATTTCTTGGGGTGCGGAGCTGCCATGTTTACATTTGTCTTCTCTTTTGACGAGTGGAGCTGTTGCTGAGGCAGAACCAAAGCTGGTGTGTGGGGGAAGGTGCTGTCATCTTTGAGCGAAGAAAGAGAAGATCCTCTTCATAAGGAGCTTCCCTAAGTTAGGGCTGGGTTTCTTTCCCTCTGCAAAGGCATTGTGGGCCAACGTGGTGGTGATGTCACAGAAAAACAAGTTATGGTTGTCATTCATTTTAATGTGTATATGCCAGTAACAAACTACTATAATCACCCTACGCATGATGGGGAATCTTCTTTTTGACAGTTTTAGACTCTTTTAACTAATTGTTTTGGATGCGTAACTTTACTGTTTTGGTTCATTTTTACTACCCTCATCAGGGGCGGATCTAGAGAAATATTCATAGATTTGCCAGACAGTGGCAGGCATGGAGACTTTAAGGGTTGGCATAAATATATGCTGATTTCATTACAAACAATCACATTTGTAAAGCATTGGAAATACATATCTAAAGGTGGCATTAGATATCTATACTACTATATTTTATGTTTTATTTCCAAATCGTCAGACATTTTTCCAAATACGTGTGTTGTTATTGAACTTAAGCCCATCAGTATAAATGTGTCCATAACTAATCATTAACATTGTATTTAAATTCAGTCATTAAAGTTTTTTAACGCATCATTATTTAAATTAATCTAAATGAATGTGTTAAATTTGACACCAAACTAGGGTAGCAGCTAGGGTGGCCAGGCAGTTTTTAGGTGTGGCCACTACCACTCCATGCCACCCCTCTAGATCCACCCTTGGCCCTCATCAGTTTTCACCTGTGTTCTGTGGAAAAACTCTAAAAAGCCATTATGCAGCAGACAGACAATGTTAGTTAAAGAGACAGATATTACCCTCAGGACTTGGTCCAAAACAGAGCTCATATGAGAGTAAAGTATTCAGACTTATAAAGGACACAGGACAAAAAAGCAACACCAAATGAATGATAACAAGTTGTGTGCCTGATGTTTAAATAACCTATTGTTTTCTAACCTCTTCACCACATCATCTTTTGCCCTAAGGTGATTACATGTCAGTGTTTATTTTAACTTGCCCTCAAGTGGACAATAAATCCATAGTTTTTTTTTCACGGTAGGGAAAGCAGAAGTGTAAATAAATGAAATTAATGATGGCTTTTTAACCGCCTCGGTTTCAGTTCCCTGGAACTCTCACACTTTCATGGTTTGCTGGGGCACCTGAATAGAACGTAACCTTTGTTAATGTTATTAGTAGCACCTATGTGTTTCGTACTATGACAAGCCAAAATGTCTGCTGTGAAAAAGGCTTAATGCAGGTTTAAAAATCATCCTCTTTCAGATATTTTCTCTTCCAACACAGGTTTGATATTCTCATCCTCATCAGGGCCATGATCCAACATGCGATCACATGCCTTGTTCACACTCTGTCACTTGCTCATTGTTGCACTACCGCAGTATGACACGAGGACTGGGAAAGTCTTATTTATAGATCTGAGCTATGAGAAATGATCAGGTGATAATAATGTGTTTGTTCCCATTACAGGTGTAACGTCTGGTTCCCATGGGGGGAGGTGTGAGTTTTTTGTGAAGGCGTGACAGAAGGTTTTCATTCAGAATATTTTGCTGGGAATGTTTGCTTCCCGTTGGTGGGAAAAAAGTAGTAAGAGAGGAGATGTGTGTGTGACAGTGTGAGTGCATGCTGTTGTATGTGTTTCACTTCATCTGTCTTAGAAGCTTATATTTTGAACAGATGATGAAATGAAAAATTGAGTGCCAAACCTTTGTTCAATCTGGTGTTATGTGGCTATTGTCCAACTTTGAAAACAAACACAACAGGAAATGTAAATTTTGAATCATCCCAAACTTTAGAAAAAACGTTTTTTTTGCATCAACACTGTCCTGAATGACAAACACAGGTTAATATTTAGCTCAGAGACGATTCCTACATCATTCTATTTCTAGAAGTCATTGGCTCTAAACTGAGAGTCTGTAATCTGGCATTGGTTATTTTCTAGCCTCTGCTTATCTGAATAGAACATGAGGAGCAGAATGAGTTTCTGACTTTTGAAAATAAGAGCCACAGCCGCCGGCTTTACATATTTATTTGGTAGCAAAGGTTGGATAACGCATCTGGGAAACTAAATTATGTATCAACATCTAATGCTGATTCCTCTTCATAGGCCAAGCTCTCAAGATGAGGAGAGGGCAACAAGGATGGCAGATGTATAGCTCTGCAAGTGCCTATTTATCCTGTTGAAGTAGGCAGAGCCAGAATAAATACTTCCTGCTTTACATGTGGATAAGAATAGTGTTCTGGTTCGGGATTTGATTGAAAGCGCTGCTATCTAACCTGTGATAAATATTCATCCCATGGCCTTTTGTATTCAATTGCTGCGGTACCCAGAATTAATGGGAATTTATCTGGTCAGCTCCAAGATGCGTTGTAGATTCATGACATTTGGATGTCTGCTGTGTGGAGACGTAGTTGGGGAGGGTTTGCATCGTATTGTGACCTGCAACAAGTCAAAACTAGTTTTTCTCAGAATAAAGTTGACGTTGGCTGTGAAGAATCATCCAACAATGTAAGATTTATTTTACACTTAGTCAAACATTTGAAGGATACATTTAGTCTGTCTTACTCTCCTTTTAAACTCTCCACCCCCCTCTTTTCTGCCTTAGGAAGGAATTTTCCAGAGGTGTTTCTGCAGAACTGTGGAATGCTGACAGGATGGAGCATGTTTCCTGTTCTCGCAGAACATTTGGAGTATGTTTTCAAGTGTCTGTGCTATAGTGCTCATATAAAAAGACATAAAAAGTTAACTTTCTACCAAGTGAAAAGTTGTATACAAGCACAAACATTGACAGTTCAGAGATTGTAGTGGAAGGAGATTTACTGTGTCATTTTTAAGCACATTATCTGACTATAGGTTCTTTCATAGTACATTTTAAATGATATGTTTAATGTTATAACACAGGCAGGGTAGATGTGCATAAAACTGAGAAGGTACTGGGAATTTCTTCTACTGAAACTTCATCATACCATATTATCTGCTGATCTGCTGTTACCTTGAGTCTCTGATATATTTCTGAAGACAAGTCACAGACACAGTGAATGAGGAAAAATAAGTTTCAGACTAAGGTTTTACCTTTTAGGTCTACGAGCTCAGACAAAGCTTTAGGCTGACTCACAAATGAATGTTTTGCTTTCACCTCCTCCTCCACCTTCATTCCTCACACACTGAAGTATCCTACTGAGGTTACTGCAGGAATTTGACGGAGTGGAGGATGCCTTTATTTTTTCCCGAACGATGCTGACACATGGGCAACATGAGCTGCGGCTTTGTAAAGCTTCTCGTCCTCTGTGATCAGCTCTGGTTAAGTCACTGGACCTGCTTGACTGTGAAACCTGATCCAGTAGTGAGATTTTCTTTGAAATGGAAAGGTAATACAGTTTGCCTGCCTTAAGCGTAGATAACAGTTTGGGGCTTCTTGACTCTCTCTATTATGTGGGAGTACCATCAAAATGCATCAGTGCAACACATCTCCATGGAGGTAATGGGATCTGAGTCCCTGATAATGGTGTACAATTTGAAACCTCATTTTAGCAGGGTAGTTAAGCTTTAACATCAGCAACACTTGACCATTATCTGCCTTGATGCTGATAAAGATTAGGAGAGATTTCTGAATTAGGCAAACATGACTGCAATGTCCTTTAATAAGAAAAATACTTAGTGAAGAGTCATCCTGGAGTTCCCCAATTTATTCCGCTGGAAAATGAAACAAAGTGAGTTACAAAAGGACTGAGATTGTTCAGCAGTAGAGCTACAGTGATGACCTGCAGGAAGCTCGTCAAGTATTTGTTTTGCCAAGCCAAGTGAGAGACTGGAAATGCCCTTGTGCACCATCTACTGAAGCAGAGAGGGAAGTATAAGTGTGCAAAAGCTTAAATATACAAGAGGCCACAGTGCTTCCAGGCGATTGACAGAATCCCTGTCAAATATGAAATGTAAGAATACTGTATTTTTCACAGTATTCATTGGTTGCCAACCTGGGGGTCATGCTGCTTCTTAAGGGTCGCAAGATAAATCGGAGGGGTTTTGATATGATTAATGAGTTCTGCTGCACACATTTGTAGACATTTTCTCTTCTCTAATCTTTGATATTTTTTTTCATCTTTTAGCCTTGAGCAATTTTTTTGAAACTGTATGAGACGTTTTGAGCGTAAATGTGCCTTTGTTGGAAGTGTGAAGAAATTATAAACATCTGAAACTTGATAAGGGGCCCCAACTGAACACCGGTTTTGGTAAGGGACTACAAGCCAAAAATTTTAAGGACTACTGGCTTAATCTTTAACAATGCAAATCTTAATCTTAAAAATAATTATTAACTATAGCTGTCAAACAAGTGTAGTGGAGTGAAAAGTACAACATTTGCCGGTGAAATGTGGTGGAGTAAACTCAGAAAGTAAGCAGAAAATGGAAAATACTCAAGTAAAGTACATGTACTTAAGTGCAGTACTTGTGTAGACGGACTTAGTTACTTTCTATGGAATTGGACTTTCTACTCTCTGAGAGAGTCTCTCTTGGACCTGTCTGAGGCCTCACAAGAACTTTCATTTGATTACCATAGATATTCATGGTGTGCCCACAGTGTTTGCCTGGAGATATGTGAAGAGAGCAGTCTACCTTGGCCCTGTTTAATAGGTTCCAACTATTTCTTCCCTTTTTGACATCTAATTTAATTTTACTCTTTAACTCACCCTAATACACACTTGACACAGAGTGTGAACACAGTGTGAACCAGCCTTGTGATTTCACACCAGCCTGACAGAGGTTCCTCATTATTTTCATCAAACAGGAGAGAATAAAGCCTTTTGCCTGTCAATTTAGAGCAAATGTTCCGATTAAACAAAAATCAAGCCAAACACAGTCAATTCAACCATACGGAATATCATCTGCTATAAATTTTATTAAACTCTTTTATACGTAGATAAACCACAATGCTGCACAGTAGCTCAGAAAATGTCCAGGTAATGTATATTTGTAGTAATTATTGAGGGTCAGGAAACTGTTGAATACGCTGCACAGTATTCATATACTTTCTTTCTTCATAATCAATGAATGAGATTATTTCAATATCTGTCTCTCTTAGCGTGTAGCCTATTTTCACTCCTGAAATGTTTCTTCGGCTTTTGGAACTCAGATATGGATTTCTGGTGAAATGTGCAGAAACTAGATTTTTGTAACTTTTGAAAGTTACAAATGGTTTGTGCAATCTCTTTTCTCCATATGAGAGTGGGCGAGTCATGCGGAGGTATTTTCTCCAGCCGAGGGAGACACATAAAAAAGAATGTTGGCAATATTATTTCTGAAACCGAGTTGACGTTATTGCAGTTTTATGTGTCATGGGAAATCATTGTGTCCTGGGCTGCAGCAAATGATTATTGAGAGCTAATAGTGTGCGATGTTTAATATAAGGGAAAGAAAAGACAAGATCACTCATAGCACCTCAGGGAATAAATTAAGGGTGAGGGAGAGTAAGGGTATGTGAGGTATCTCTGCAGAAAGAGAATCTTTATTACCACCTGCCAGGCTTTGTGTTGTGTCATTACTGGGACACAACGAATTTCATACTGTACAGCTGGTTGAGAACTCTATTCCCAGACTCTGCTGGAATGAGCACTGTGTGTTGACTGCAGTATTTACTGAAGCCAATACATCCAGCAAATATTGACCTGTGAAATGTAATGGGAAGCCATAGTGCCTGCAAACTCCTGAGGCAATCTGTAACATTACTTCAATTTCTTTTGCCATATGTTTGACTCAACAAGTCTACATTCCTTTCATTATCCACCTGTTCTCAAGTGTATGAAGCCAAACAAAGTTAAATTCGTTGTCTGCATCGTCTTATCTCATTCATAATTTACTTCTTCAACTTGTTGGATTTGTGCAGCCCAGTGGTCTGTGGTGTCAGGTCATTGAGTCTCCTCTACATCCCAGTCCCCAGGCAGGCAGAGGCAGATTTCTCTCTCATTGACCTTCTTCAGGGCAGACTACCGATCGTGTGTTGTGGAGAAAAGCAGTGTGGTCTCAGGAGACCTGCCTGTGCCTGGGTGTGCTTATCAGCAAGCGGAAGAGAGAAGCTATTTTCCCCTATCCTTCAATGAAGGGCACCTGGAGAGGCTTCAGCACAGGTAGGATTAACTCTATAAAGTAGGTACCTGGCTACAGAAAGAGAAAAGAAATTAAAATAAATGAATATGCAAAATGATAGAGAAACAAAACAGTTATTTACCACATGTTTTCATGCCTTATAATGGAATTAGTATGCCATATGTCAAAATGAAATATTCTGTAATGAACAAACTCAACACTGAACCGTAGCCAAGGTATGCTGAGGATTTCTTTGTTTTAATTATAAGCTGAAAATGCCACTTAGAAAGCCAGTTAAAGTGCCAGCTCCCCCTCATCCTCCAGGGCTGGCACTCTCCTGAGATGTTGCGATGTCAAACAAGTCTACTGTTCTAATCCCTTGCTGCCCACAAAAGCCAGTTCTCACCTTGCCTTGACCTCTGTGCTTCATATTACTCCACCTCAGCTGCTACAGACCTACTGTATGAATCCTTCTACCTGAGTAAAAACCATAGCACACTGAGAGATAAATGTCATCCCAGTCGTTGACATTGAATCATTTTCAAGCCATGAACAGGATTTTACTGCACATTTCAAAAAGCTGTCAGAGAAATTAACCACCTATTCTGCTTTTAGAATAATCTATGAAACAGAAGTTGAATGAATTACCTTTTTCCTGTATGAATCATTTTACGCTGAACACCTTAGAGTGTTGTTTCTCATTAAAAAACTGTTAATTATTTTGTAATTATTTTACATTTTAAATATAAGTAATTGGTCCCACATTCATTTAGTTTACAGTTCTCAAAGTAAATTGGGTAAATGTATTAACTGTCTCTAATTAATCAATGAATGATATCACTTTGCAAATTTAATTAAACCAGTCTTTTCACATATTCAAAACATCAAATATGTTGTCAAGTATGTCACTTCGCAGATTTATTTAAACATTTTTATCAAAATGTATGCTTTCACAATGTATACATGTATTTATGACATACATACATACAGTATAATAAGTGTATAATTATGTCTGACACTTAACGTTATGTTTTTACATTTCTTTACAGTTAAGCTAAAAATAATGGGCTTATATATGTATATATATACATATATGTTGACCATTTACTGTTGACAGTGGGGTTGACAGACGTAATATATCTAGTTCTGCTTTACATTAGTCATTTCTCCCCATGCAATCCAGAGCCTAAATGTTAAACCTCTTCTCAGTATAACAGTGGAACTAAAATGATGATTGAAAAACTACATTATAAGGTAAACAAGACAACTAATATTTGTTCAAGTGTTTACATGCATACAAATATAATAGCTTAGTTTCAATAACAGCAGTTGTACTAATACATAAATACCCCTTTGGGTAATGCAAAATGTACTTCATTAAAGCAGTTCTTTATTAAAATATTTTACTAATCATCATGCCTTTTTCTAGTTTAGCTACTTAAAAGCTGTGTTTTTAACACAACTGATTGAACATCTGTCTGAGGAACTTATTTGCTTGGACGTTGATCTTAAAGGAATCAAAAATGCTTACTGTAGCTTTCTCCAGTGGTTTCTGGCCCACCGCAGGCCTCACCCTCGGCATCTTCTCACAGTGCTGGAGGTCTCAACTGAGCAGCAGTGGAGCGAGTGGTGATTAAGTTGGAAGGTCAGGTGGAATTGATTCTTTTCCCCTGTGGTACATCCTTGCAGCACTTAGACTGGAGACGAGTGCCAATTTGTTTTGGGAGCATAGGATTATTTTGGAGATGTTCACTCCCCTTCTTTCCTTCATTTCCCTCCCCCCTATCTCTCTCTGGGTTTTCATTTGCTCTTATTGGCCCTCTGGTGCTGCCATGACTGGACAACTTCAGCTGCTAGCTGGAGGTCAGACAGACAGTAGTCAGACATAGGGAGAACGAGGCCAGCCCTGCAGACATTGGCTAAATTGAGCTCAATTACTTCATGAGATGGCATTTTCTAACCCGGAATGATCTCTCCTAATGATTCATTAGCACATTAATCACCCATTTAGCTAATGGGAATAACCCTCTCTGTTTTAATAGCTGCTACAAACAAGAATCATTTGCCCTTAATGTCTAGGGCTTTTCCAGTCTTTGTTGAACAATCTAGTGATGGGACCACCTAAAGACATTTGAATAACTGGACCATGTAGTATAGCAACAGCTACTATTTAACATGGAGCAACATTGCTGTTGATGAATTTGTCACACAAAATGTTCTCATTTATTATTATTTTTATATCAAGATGTGTGGTCTGTATGGTGATTTATGGGGGATGCAAAAGCAGGCGTCATGTATTTCACGTCATGTAGACAATATCTGAGCAGCGTGAGCTTCAATCTGACAACTTGTTCTGTTGTCTTAATGCCTCATCAAACAGTGACAGCAAGCTGTAATTGTGGACCGAGCTTCTTGTTTTGATAGAGCTGACTGACATAAAGCTGACAGCACATACAGCTGCCATCAGTTATGAAGCCACCGACATTGTCTACATGTTTATTGGGCTGAGCTGATGCAGAGACACCTGAAGTCTATCAAACAAAAGCACTGAAAAATAGGCATCTTTATAGCTGCTTAAAAGATGTGTTAAAGTAACACGAAAAACATCAGCAAAAAATAAAATGGCTTATGAAAACTGGAAACTACATGCAGTAAATACATATACGCATAAAGTCTGATGCTTAATATAGATACGATCGTTTAAAATGTCTCACTATGCTCAGAGATTGCTACAGTCTGTATGAATATGTCCATGCATCATTTGTCTTGGCACCCCTGAGTGAGTACCTGTGTGTGTGTTTGTGTGTGTGTGTGTGTGTGTGTGTGTGAGAGAGAGAGAGAGAGAGAGAGGTCCACTGGGACTGTACATTTTTACTTCTTTCTTTTTAACAATTCATCCTTTTCCCCCTACAGATTGCTGTGCCATAGCTGCGAGTCAGCCGGCTGTTTTCCTCATAGTGGGTGGTGGATGGAGGCACTCTGACTGTGAAGAACAGGTGTAAAACGTGCTGCTGCTAAGCGCCCTCTCCACACATCCCAAAGGAAATGCAGACACCGCACTCTCCCTCACCTTGCTTGGTTACATCCGTAGGATATAGGAAGTGGGGGTAGTGGTGTGGTGGGTGGGTGGGTGGTTTGGTTGGGTGGAGGGTTGGCAGAGCAACAAATGCAATCATGACGCAGGTAGTGGCTGCTTGGAATGGTAATGCTATTATAATGATTTTGAGGGAATGTCTTCATAAATGTCTGCTCTCTGGGGAGGCAGAGGGGAGACGTGGGGCCCTTGCACGGATGGGCTCTTTTCACCATGAATAAATTCATGTCCACTCCTGTGTGCTGCTGCAGCCGCTGTTTGCTCATCTCGTATTCAGCTGGTTCTGTGGCCCATCCCAAGAGATGAAAGTTTGTAAACATGAATAATAATTAGGAACAGGTCGACGGGCAGGTAATCTGCATGTGGGTTTCCAGAGGCGTGCTTGCCCAGTATGCATCCATTTGGGTGGCCTTCCATTAGCATTTTGTTTGCATAGAGACGCAGGTAACGTTTGATCTCTTATCAAGGCAAACAGAATAGATGTAATTTCTAATTGCTTTTAAGGGAGATTAGACCTTATATAAAGAGCGGAATGACTGGCAAATAGATTCTATGACTTCTGGACATCCTTGGTTTTTGACTAGACTTTGTTAAACATTTATGTTGTTAGTCACCACACAGCACACTGAACCCACACAAGTTTTAGGCCTATTTGAGTTAGGAGACAAACAGTGAGTCTGTCTTATCAGTAGGACGCATATACACAGTACGTTTGTGCAGCATAGTTTGTGCAGTAATATTAGAATTTGCAAATGTTCTGTGTCCTCAGTGTTGAAAATTTGTGTATTGCATAAGAGCAGACTTGCACATGGAGCAGGCTGGCAAGCATCTGGGGGACGGCTAAATTAGAACTCATGGGTTTTATAGATTTGATATAGAGCCTCTGGTGGCACCAGGTTCCTGACTTGTTAATATAATGACAGGATGCTAATGATTAATTAAGAGCCTGATTTTCATTATTACTGTGGCAAGAGAGAGGTTTGATCTTGAAGTGACTTTGGAGCAGGAAGAGAAATTGAGGCTTTTGCTATTCTGCTGCCATACCTTCTTCTGGCACTAACAAGCTCCTGACAGCAAACAAATCTTTGACAAGTCCCCCTCATTGCCCGACCCCCTTTTATAGATAGTCTTAAGACTTTAATCCGGATCCAGTGACAGACTCATCCTCAGTCAATAGGGTAAAGAGAAGCTCATGCGAGGGATGTGTGCACTTGTCCAAAGGCTGGTTCAAACGCACATGCTCGGAATCTTAAACTGGAGCTCACCTCAAGTGAAGGGTATTGAAGGAGGGATTGACATATATTTTGTAAATAAGGCCCCACTTTCATTTTTTTCCCAATTCACTACAATTTTGCCCTCCTGAACTTTAGACTTTGGAAGTGACCACCCAATACAATTATTGTAACGCATACATTTAAACTGAGAAAAGGATAGTCAGTTAAAGAATACGTTCTGCTAATGGTTAAATTGGATAATAATAATAATTCACTTCACCATTAGATTAACTAGCTGTATTCAAACTTCAAACTTCAACCTTGTAACTTTGCTATGTAATCCTTCTGAACTTTTAGAAAATATTGCCTTGTGTGTGTCCCCTGTGTTTTATGTGTGTGGTATCTCTGTCCTGTCAGCAGTGATCCATGCACAGTCACATTTCAGAGCTTTAAGCTGGAGTGTGTGAGAGGATCTGCTGGTTATAGCTATGTGCCCTGCAGGTCCCAATCTGTCTTTGTTAGGCCTGCTGCGCGGCCTATCGCACCTGCCTTGGTTAAGACTGATCACCGCCATCTCCACCAGCCTGTGCAGCCACAGCTAATATAACAATTCACATGCACTTTGTAATTGTCACAAGTGGCACTTTAACTCTGTCCCTTGTGTGTAGTGACAACCCCCACCTTTATAAAATGCGGTGAAATTGATTTAATAAAACAGATTTGAGATGTTTGTAGATAATGTGTGTTAAATACACCGGTGGTTGTACAGGTACATCATTTGACTATTTTAGTTCCAATTTTGTGAGACTACATTTTACTCCACTAGATAGGCCTTTTTCACAGCAGACATTTTGCATTGTCATAGAACAAAAAGCACAGGTGTTACTATTAACATAAATGATGGCTTCAAGTGTCATGACAGTGTGACAGTGAGCCAGCCGGCACAATAGAAAGACTCAATACTGAGACAACTGAGACTGAGACATTTCATTTCTGAAATGAAATTCAGCTATCGTTCATTTTTTTCACACTACCTTTTCCTACTGTGATTATTATTGAAAATATTTAGCAAAATAATTTATATCTTTAGATACAGTGCTACTTTGCAAAATAACATATTATATGATATGGGGCAACAACCCCAGAGTATGTCAACTAGCCAGCACCAAATGGCAGAAGGACAGTTAATGCAGGTTAACGACTGTGGTAAACGTATTTCCCTCCACTATATCAACTTAGAGGTCCAGTGTGTAAAATTTAGGAGGATCTATTGGCTAAAATGGAATATAATATTCATCAGGATGTTTTCATTGGTGTATAATCACCTGAAAATAATAATCGTTTTTTTTGTTAGCTTAGAATTAGTCATTATCTACAGACGTATGCATTCGGTGTAGGCTGCCATGTTTCTACAGTAGTTCAGAAGAGACAAACCAAACACTGGCTCTGGATAGGGTTGTTGGCATTTTTCATGTGTTTGACGGCCACCGTAATTTTCTAGTTTTAAGGGAGGGTGAAACGAGTGAGTTGCAATCTGCAACTGCACCCCTAGATGCCACTAAATCCTACACACTGTACCTTTAAATGGCCATACATACATTGTGCTTATAGCTTGTGTCTGATGCCCCCAAGTGGCCAAAAAAAACCCTGTAATTACAGGTTTAAATCATAATGCAGCCTTGTGTTGACTTATTATTTTTATTTGTAACAGAGTAATGTCCCATTGCTGTATAGAAAAAGTACTACTACTACTATTTTTTTCACCACTAGTCAAATAGTGAAACATTTCAAAATCATATTCTCTGTATGTATTCTCTGCTGTTTTACTATCGGGTGAAAAATGCATATCTTCAAAATGCCAACTTTGATGACTTGATGAAAAGCAATCTTACTTGTAGCTTATCCTCAAGGCATTAATACCATGCTTCTGTTAAACCAAAAATATTTTAACACAAGTTCAGATTAGACATAAAATGCTACAACTGGAGTTATAAAGTTTTTACATAGTTATGTAACTGTTATTTATAATTCCATTAGGTGGCTGTGCATTAAATTAAACAATTAGATCTGCATGAATCATGAGTCAACTGCCCCTCATTGTTTAAACATAAAGCGCTTCCATATTGACTGGTTGTTAACTTTATCAGGATGCCAATAGTCATTATTGCTTATCTTGTCTTGATTATCCTCTGAGCTGTAAAATCAATTAGGCATAATCCAATCCCATTCTGCAGGTCAAAAGTTCATACTGTATGATGATTCACTGTACACTGTCAACCCTCTTATAAATGCATTTCTTTCTCTAATATATTTCCTCCCTCTCTAAGAGCAGCAGATATGATTACATTTTCTGAGCATCTTAAACATAAATCTAACGTACTAAATTATGGCATCACTTCACCTGTTTCTCTGTGGGAGACTATAGGTCACGCAATACTAATCACAAGGCTAATAATGTTCGATACAGTTGTTAGCAGGAGCTACACAGAATGGCAATGATCAATACAGATGAGCCAGTATGAGCAGAGCCATGCAAAATATTCAGTGCAGTAAGTGCAGGTTAAAGGTGGACAACTTAACCTTGCTTGGTTTAGCAGCTCACATGGGATTTTAATTTCCACATCCAAGGGCAGACTTCCCCGCTGAACCACACACACCACAGCAAAGGCAACCTCTTCAGGTTATTACTCTGTAAGCTCTGTGAATGACTCCATCTTTCCTTGCCTGATTACATGATCAAATACAAGAGTGACAAAAAGCAGTGTACAGAAACAGAACCTTGAAGTAGTAATAATCCCCTTATTTCCCCCAACAAATCCAATTTTAACAGCATATTGTGTCTGGATAGGTGTTATCCTTGACTGAATTTGACAGAAACCTGCAATAACATGTGGGCATGCCTGAGATAATGCAAAGTGACATTGCCATGAGTGGCTTTGTTTTCCACATTTCTCTCCTGATTTAATTTAATGACCCATCTCGGAGTTAGAAATCTATGTGATTAAGAAAAAACACAGAGCCCAACAGGTTGTGATAATTATGTGGATAAATCTGTGAATCAACAACACACTACACATTAAAAACACAAAGTCAGAACAGATGCATGTCGCCTATTTGAATAATCAACACACTGTAGCGTTCATGGGGTGCACTCTGAAAAGCTGTAGGTTATTGTGGAATTGTCCCTGCTGCAGCCCTGGCCTAAGCCCTCCACGTCTCTGGATCAGAGTACACTAATTTGATTTCACGGCATGCCGTTGAAGATGCATTAATCTTTCCCAGACCATCGCATGCCCCTGAGCAGCTGGAGAAAGAGGGAGAGTGAGAGAGTGGGGTCGGAGCGACGTGCCTCCCATGCTAACAATGTTCTCCTGCCAACAGAGGCGCATCCCTCCAGGCAGGCCATGTAAACAGTGCACACCATCTCTAAATCACATTCACACCCTCAGAGACTTTCTAGGCTCTCTGTCCCTCTCCATACTCCCTCCCCACTCCTCCCCCCCCGTCTGAGGACTGAGACAGCATGGTCAGTTGCTTCCTTTTGCTGATGCCAGTAACAAATACTTTGTTTATTTTTGTTCTTTGGCATTCAGTTCTGTCTCACAATAGTTGTGCATAGAGTTATTTGTGTTAAAATAAGAAAGCTTTAACACATCCCTCCATCTATGTAGTCGATCTTCAAAAAGTGTGATTTTTATTCTTTTGTGCAAATAGTGACTTCAGTCCTGATAACATTATTACTCCATGTAATGCATCTCCAGTTTCAATATACATATCCTGGACCCTATAGGTTGGCCCCGGGACAGCTGTGTGCAGTGATAACTTCAGTCACACAATCAAAGCTAATCCATTGCTGTGGGGCAACTTCTCATATCTTGCTCTAGAGAAAAGTGGAAATAAAAAGATCCATCAATGAGTAAATGTCCCCAAGTCGATTTTGGTCAACAGAAATCAAAGAGAAAGAGGAAGAAGAGAGGGAGGAGATAAAGGGGACCACCACACACTCTCTCTTGCTGTTAACCCCCACCCACCTCCTGTCCCATTGGCCTACCCAACTGTCATCTCACTCTGGGGCACAGCACAGCTCTGCCAACAGCTTTCTTGTCTTGTTCCATTGATCCATTTTAACACACAGTGGTGAACGCATCAAACGGTGCGTGCCATGCAGGATCCATACCCCTCCCTTCACGGCTTTCAAAGGAAATGATGAAGGCATGAAAATATGAAAATGCTCTTCACAGGGGTCTGTGAAGGAGGCAATTTCCATCATGCCCATGTCTATTTCCTATGTAGAGGAAAATAACACATTTCTCTGATGTTCCTCCACACAGAGCAGCAGTGACTGTACTTCTGCTGAAGCTTACAGAGAGGGTAGAACAGATTGGGGGTGTATTAAATTACTGAGGAGGCTGACATTTTTTTAAACTCTTTATTTGGTTTACACCCCTGGGGTATGTAATCATAGCCACAGCAAATCCTTGGATTGGCTTATTAGCATATTCATATATCCTGAGTTATTTGTTCACACAAAACTTTGTGGTTGTCCTTGATAAGCATTTTTAACTGTTGTTTGATTACAACACAGTGGTATATACTGTACACAGAGGATAGGCAGCACGAAGGAAGCAGCAGAAGCAAAATAGTTTTTACTTTTTTGCAGGCAGGTTCAATATTCTGGCCTTGGCCTATGTGAAAAAACCCTCACAGTACAGATAATGCTTACATATTAAGACATGATTTTTTTTTTTATTGAGTTAAGGCACAAGTATCTTGGGCATTCACTTCAATAAAGAATGGATTTTATGAGACCTGTTTACTCCACCACCTCTCCATATCTGCTCTGCTAATGTTGTTTTAGGATGTCAGGCTTGAAACAATGGTAAATCCCTTCCATACTCATCCAGGTTGATTAGTCCTTTTAAATAAACATAGGGCCAAAGAGGGATAATGGTATAATCGAGTGAAGTGAGGTAGCGTTCCAGTAAAGAGCCATTTGCATGAAGGAGACGTGCCCATATCAGAATTTGATGAGCTGCACTTGCTTGGTAAATAAATGAATTAATCCTGTCTATTGTCCTTGAGATTTATTCAGCTGCTGTCCTCACAGGAGAGTAGAAGTTAATTAAGATCATCGTGAGGGATGTGGTTCTGTCTAGCTACTCATAAAGATATTGTGTTTGAGTGGGTAGCAGTCCTTGAGCTGACTGCAGTGTACATAATGCACTTTTTTAATGAAAAGGGTTGTCTTTTTTGAAGATATAACTATCTTTTATCTGATCTGTCAATGGACAAACAATTTTTCAATTATCACTTATCACCACAAACAAGTTTTTAGTGAAAAATAATCTCTTGGAAATTTGCTGTATTCGGTATTTTCAAAGTATTCATCCTCCTGCAAAAGTGAATTTGGTCTGATGATTGTACTGTTTGAAGCGATGCCTTAGATGAAGGTTTTAAAGGATCAACCTCTGGAGGTAATTGAAGAAAAATACCTCCTGGAGTCTGTCTGTTTGCTAATATTTATATTCAGTTCTATGTTAACATTTGTTCTTCCACAGTTTGAGACATTTCATTTTCAAACATTATTTGATTATTATTTTAGTTACTACCCAATACTGTGCAATTACATTTGCATATAACAGAAAGTGCATTGTCATTTAGGTACAGGTGTGAGGACTTTTACACGAGAGTGATAGATATTTTTTCTTGAACATATGGTCCCTCCCAGTCACTTTTTCCGAATTGAACCATACCATTGTTTTTTTTTAAAAACAACACTTTACTATATTGTACACATGTTACATTACTGCTGACAATTTTCCGAAGAAAGGGCTTTTAGATTAATGGATACGTTTTCTATCCCTTCCATTTCCAGAAAGTCACTAAGTCATCAGCAACCTTTTTAATCATTGAAACTCATGTTACACCCTTTACATTATTCATGTTTTCTTATTGTTTTGTCTTTCAAGTTTGTGTTTTGACCAACTATAGATGCAGTACTTGCAACGCAATGCACCAACAAGTAAAACATGTTAAGTAGTCATGCTGCTGTCAAATCCATTACCGTGCAATGTCATTTACAGGTAACATGATGTGCAGTGTGATTACCCATCCGAAGCAGGTTGAAAGTATCTGATAGAAGACTGCTGTACTGTATAAACATGAACCAGCAGCAAGAAGGAAAATATAAATTTTACATTCTAAAAATGCATGCTGCTTTGGACAATGCCAGGCAGTAAAGTAGACATGATTTATAGTAAATGGACTGAACATGTAAACCACCATTATGGTTCTAAATTACTTTCTGACTCTGTCCTTCTCAGTGCCAGCCACTTAGAAGAGTGAAAGTAAAAGACTCAAACAAGCCGAACAGTAAAACAGTTACTCCAGGGAGCTGACACCTGAATATGTCACCAGCATTATCACACCCTCTGGCACATTCCCTCCGCTTATTCTAATCCCACTAGCAAGTACTGTACTTCTCTACTTAACTCAGCAAATAAGGGTCACTCTTTTTCCTTTTAAACATTTGCTGTTTTATAACCAAGTGCACTGCAATAAATATTGATTACCACAGACAACCCCTTGCAAAGGAGACAGATGGGTACTTAATCTTGAGTTTGCAATGTTAATAAGATTAAAGTTTGGATTTTTATGGACTGTGGATATTTATAGGCTGTATACTTACATGTGGTCAATGGACAACAAATGGAACAAAAATATTCATCTGTGGTTTAACACCAAAATGAAGTTTTGGCTGCCATATAATAGCTGGCGTGCAATAAATTCACTATTAGAGGTGTAATTATGCAACCATCTCGATGCTGTGGATGGATGTGTTAATGCTGTCTTGAAATATATTCAATGTGACAACATATCAGATAAAACAACCCTGACTGAAATTAATGCATATCGTTAGCTTGATTATATGTAATTGCACAAGCTGTCAATTTCTTCAAACATACAACCCTTTCCAATGTGTTCAAATGTATTCATATATATAGTTTGAATTAACATATTTCAACAAACAATGTTTATATTTTCCACCTACTGAGACGTGTGATTACTGTCACATGTGACATCTACTGCTTTGAGTGTTTTTATGAACTTTATGCATTTGAATTTATGTTTCTTTGTGATAAGTGTAAAATATCGCTGCATAGGTTTTTTTTTTCTGATTCCCAAAAGATTTAGGTTAAACATGTTATTACAATATATAAAATGTAAAGTTGCACGGCCCCATAGGCCTCATTACTGCTGGAAGTCTTGTTTTTGGCTTTGCAGAAATTACCAGGCCCAAACCAAGAAGTGCCCCAAGATGTTTCACAACATTACCGTATATTTAAATCATTTTTATTTTTTCCATTACAAATATGTGTTGGGGCCGCTGTAGGCTATGGTCCCCCCAGCAGCTATTTATGTGGCTTAATAGCCAGGCACTGTAGCTGTATTTCACATATATTTCTTTTCTATATACTTATAGAGACATGCAGTGGAGGCACAGCAATGATTGAAGTGAAGCCCTTAGCGGTGACAGTCCCAGCCTTGATATTAATGGAAGCCCACATAATTGCTCATGCCATTAAAGAAGGAAAGATGCTATCAGGGAGTGCACACATCGTTATTTCTCAGTGTAACACCTCATTAATATTTGTTGTTTTTTAATTTTTTCTCACCGCCTCCCTCCCACTTTGTGAGGAGGAGGTCTGGATTGGATGCTATGTGGGATAAAAAATGACAGCGAGATGAATCTTCCTGACTTCGGGCAGATGTTTCCTGTTCAGCATTCAAATTAAAGACACACCCTCACAAGAGCCTCAACAGCACACCCACTGGGAAAAATGAAAAATTTCTGAAGATCATAAAGTAGATTTAGGCACCTCTGTCACATTCCTGAAACTTCCTTGAGTATTTAAAGGTCAGATGGCTGAGAGCAAGGTGTGATCTATTCAAAGATGTGGGCAGGAACAGCAGTATCACTCTGTAACCTTTTGCTGCTCAGGTCCTTATTGGGTTTGTTGTGACCTGCGGTTGTCATGGTCTATGGAAAAGTGTTGGAGTGGTAAATATGGTAACACTATCATTGCAAGCATGTCATATGTGATAAAACCAGCTCAGTAACAACTGTGTAAGTGTTGATACCTGGCAATATGGAGCTCAGATTCTCTGATGGATAAACTCATCACTCATATTCGTCACCATAAGCAATTAAAGGGATGCATAGATCATTTTCCTTCCCTCAACTCCTGCTGAGTGGAGACTCGATTTTACAATCACTGAAATGCTGCACTGTTGTATTCAACACCTGCATTTCAAACACACAGTGGGTCAACAAAGCGAAAGCCTGTTATTAGGTTGGCAAACAAGAGCTGATTTGTGCCCAGTGCATGTATTATAAGATATATCTTTGGTACAAAATGTAAACATTTTCATGCAGTTCTACATGAGGAAATTAAAATCCTTTTTCTCCTTTCTGGGGCTGATTCAAACCTTACAGAATCATTTTGTCTGAACAAAGATAGCACTTACTGTATTCCTTGCCCAAGCTTTGAAATTAACGTTTTAAACCCTCACTTGTGTTTTCCTCTGCAGCACTGCCTTTCTCCCCAGACTTCTCTTTTCAGCTTAAGAGATAAAAAAAATCTTTTGAGGAGCATAAGTGTGGATATTGGACTCTAGATTCCTGTCATCTATGATTCCCTGATTTCTCTATCATTCTGTAATATATACATTGTGTTAAAGGAAACATACCCATACATTTCCTTATGACACAACCAATGTCATCCTTTTCTTTCCTTTATAAATGAAAGTTATATTCTTATTTTCTGATAAAATTACAATCTTCAGCAATATTTACTGAAAGGTCGTAGTATTTCTATTCTTGTAACATTATGTGAGGTGTGTTCATTACAGCTGATGTTGTTTCATGTCAACTTGGTCATTTTGGTATGTGTGCCACACAGGGTTCACTGCATCAGCAGTTCCTATTGGCAACAAAAGAGTTAAGCAGCACATTAAAGGAGCTGTAGTCTGACATTGTGGAGGTAGTTATGTTCATTGCACCCCCTCAGCTCCCGCTGGTACTCAAGACGTATGTGGCAGCTGAAGTAAAAGTGACTGTAAAAGTCACTGAAACTCTGAATTCAGCAAATTGACCATGCAGCCCTCTGTGTCAAGATTATAGCCTCCTTGATAGCACAGTTAGCTGTTTTACAGGAATGAAGAGAAAGGCAGCATATAGTTACTTTTACTTACTTATAGTCAGGGATTTCTTTACAGCACATTTTCTTAACACTGTTCAACACCTACAACACAAATTCCTCAAAAAACATGTGCTGAAATGAAACGATACAAATAAAGTCAATTAGATTAATGTGAAGATTTGTATGCTTTTTCAGCCAGGTGTTCATTAAGTCTCCTCATGTTTTTCCCAGCACAACACTCACACAATAACCCAATGGTTAAATTGCATTTATTCACTTAGACAGAGACATCACCAATGACAAACAAACTATTAAATGTAATATACAACATGTAGACCACATGCTGCAGATAATTGTTTCCCCACTAATGACCAAGCAGCAGAAGCAAAGACACAGCATTCACCCTTTAATAACCTCAGTTTGGGCATCCTCAATGCTTGTGTGGCAATCCCACATAGTAACATTACTATAATATATGGCTTTGTTTACAGTTAGAACCCTTAGTGCAACTATAGTTATTCATCTCCAACACCTTATTACTGTTATTTGCAATGAGGTAACAATTTCAAAGCAATTTTCCTGCATCTAACTAGACCAACTGGGAATATGTTTGTTGAGAATGATATGACTGGGACACATCACCATCACTCCTCCCCATATTACTGTCATGTTATGGCGCTGCAATATAATTACTGTATATGAATAATGCTGTGCAATATCTCTCTCTAAACGAAGCAGGCCCTAAATTGGCCCCGGAAGGAAATATAAGTTGTTCAAATTGAGAAAGTATTTGATGAACTGATCTAAGTTTTATATTATTTCAACTTAGAAATTCAGTCTCTCTGTGTATTTGCTTCTTGACAACAATTTAACCCAGCCCACAGTACTGTGTTGTATGTGTTTAACTGTAAACGCTGTTAACCACCAAAATCAGATTGAAATGAATCAATGCCTTGATGCCTAATAACTTCAATATTAAAATTCATCACTTTAGATTTGGTTTATTTTATACTCCATTTTTCATTCAAGTCATGTGTACCCATTACTTTCAATGATAGCGGGTGCATCATATTTCATTTCTCTTATTTGTCTCCTTGGTTACCCTTGCTTGTATCTCTTACTAGCTCTTCTGAACTGCATTAAGAAAACTGAGATGTTCTTAATGATGGCGGACCTGATCGATTTCCAGGACAAGTAGAGGATAATGGACAAAGGAGAAATAAAATTTGAGAAATGAGATGCACCAATGCCTTGACTAAAGCTAATAGAAAATAGGATGCCAAGAGTTAGCAAAAGTTTGTGTAGTCAAGGGCCATTCTTCCATCAAATAGCCTTTGTTCCATATCTCCTAGGTATACATGAAGGTAACTCATATTATCATCACAATATGATGTGAAAGTCTGTGTAGACATCTAGAGAGAGAACTGCCTTTAACTTCTTCTGTTGGGAGCATATAGGCGCAATGTCCCCAAGGATTGGCTAGACTGGCCTAATAGTGACTTTGGGATAATTATTGGCATTACTATTCCTGCCAAAATATTTAAATTGTGTTATTTTAGAACTTGCTACTCCCTGAGGAGATCACACCACCTGTGTCTGCTCCTCACGCCTCAGTCCCCTGTGGGCTGAAGCCTTCTCCAAACAGAGGACAGTGAAATGCAAACAGACTAATGAGGGATTTATCTACTTCCCTCCTTTTGACTCATACATCTCAGCTCCACTTCTGCTCTGTATTAGCATAGTTTTTGTCCGCAGTAAGATCATAATCCATTTGTATGTCCTTGAATGTAGCACAAGGAAACTGCAAAGTCTGTAATTTTCTGTCAACAGTACTGAAATCATCCCACTGTTCCGTAATCCAATTAAAATTATTCTTCAGCCTGATTCAAATGAGGGTCTTTCCCTCAGCACTACCACCAGATCAGCGATGTGGGGGGTTGTTAAGCATGTATTACTCACCGTGGGTGGTTTGCCATAAAGAGACAGCAAGACCCCATCAGAAGAAATATTAAACCGTGCCTTCATTACCCTCTGGACCAGTAACATTTCCCACAGCTAATGAGACAAATATTTTTGGTTTGACCAAATAATGTTTTTGCTGGGGCCTAGACACAGAATTACTTGTGGTGATATGTTCTTCCTCTAGTTTACAGCCTCATTTTTGTCAGCATCCCTCAAAAAATGAGCTGTTATTGCTGTCACAACTGCAGTCCAAGTTAATTTTTAAGAAAACATCAATTACGATCTATAATGGAAAAGCCATGTGAGAATCCTGAGAGAGGATGGAGAATTCTCTCCACAATCATCCTAAATATCTTTGCACTCTTTATCCACTTCCATTTCCTCTGTTTCTCTTCCCTCCCCTCTTCATTTCTTCCCTTTTCAGAGATCCATTCTGTCTAATTGGAGCTGATGAGGATGGGGACTTCATTACCGGCTTGCTATGAATTATTATGTGGTGTAATTGGCCCTCCAGTCCCATAGGAGGTGCCCTGCTCCAGCTGGTCTAACTGGAAGAGGCTCCTCTGGCCCAGACGGAGGCCTTTATACAGCTGAAGTCTAGCTTTAACTCAACAGCAGTTCCATTTATCTAGATGTTGGAAAGGCTTCTGCTGGAATCATGGGATTCTATGTATTGTAAATTCAAAAGGGTTTCCAACAGATGCTTTCGAATTGCCCATATTTATAGTCTTACTCGTAAAGCTGATGTTGATTGAAATCTTTCTGTTCCATAATCATGAGTTAATTAACATGTGTTAATGACTTCTGAGATGCTAACTGAGAGCCAGTGTTTACACCACAATAAGCAATGCATTCAGGCAGTCGCGGAGAGAGTTCATGACTGATATATGGCTGGCTAGTGCTGCATGGCCCATCGCTCTGTAAGGCGTACATTTAATAAATCATGTCACCCTGTCAGAGTGACTGATAATTACCCCAAAGATCACACACTGAAACATTTCTAAAGGGTTCTCCAATGTTTTCCTATTTCACTCATTACAGTTACTGCTGCCTCCTCTCTCATTCAGACAGATTAGCAAATCTGAATGTGATGTGGTCTCAGAAAAAAGAAAATCAAATGTTGATTGCTAAGTGAAAAATTAGAAAGTCAATTAGAGGCTAGAGATCTAATTAAACTGGAATTGAATGGAAATCTTGCTCCATACTCAATTGCTCTCTCCCATGTATAATCTCCTCAAGGCTCTGATTTGCCTGGTGAGTGAATGCAACACTCCTCTGTGTGTTGCAAAAATGCAATTGGCTTTTCTAGTGTAGCCATCTGACAGATTGATTTGGATTCAATCATGGTCCCTTCCCTGGCTGTGAGAAAGATGAAAATAATAATGTAAAGTCATTACGTGGATGGGAAGTCTCTAAACAAAGACAGACCTGTGTATCTGCCCCTCCCCTGAGAAGCCCTCGTGGAGTCATTTTCTAATTTAGGCCTGAAGCTCACAGGATAGAGAAAGCAGTGGAATGTTCTTTGCAGTGGCATGCTTGAGCAGCGCTTCAAATGTCTTAGTTAAGGACATCCCGTTATTCTTTAAGGAATTGATGGCAAAATGAAGATGTCACTCATGACAAACTAGTGTGTGTGCACAAGCTTGCTGCTCATCAGTTATGTTGTCAGACTCTGAGGCTAGCTGTGTCTGTCTTAGATCTATTGCACCCCAGTAACACTGAAGCCTCAGCTCACATCATTGTTTACCTCTCAGTTAGTTTGCCTCATTGAAAGAAAGGTGTGGGCAAAATTGGTTAATTATAAATAACAACGGCCCGGGGCATCAGCAGATAATGTATTGACATGCCCAGGTTCTGATGCATGTGAGCCCAACAACAGTTTGTGGGTTGACAGAGTGAATTCTTTGACAAACAGCTGTGTGAAAAATGAAAACTGTGTTGCCTAACTGTAATCTATAGTTTTCTTCTGCTTCATTGTGTATTTTAACGTAATATGTTATGGGATTTTATGGGTACTGCTGACTACTGCAATTTTTTTCCCTCTGCCCTGAACATTTTTCCTGCCTCTTGGCAATGACTGTAGAAATCCATTAAAATGATTGAGAGAGTGTTGTGTTGGATATCTGAATAGATGGAAAGTAAGACACTCATCAAACTCAGACATGCCACACCAATGATGCAATGTCTTACAGTAAATGTAATTTACCAAGATTCTTACAAACATTGGATTCATACATGTATTGCTGTTGTTGGTCGAACACTTTGTAATTTTAGGTTTTCAGAATAAAAACTGAACTTGACAATGTTGCATTTTAGACAACAGATTTTGAAAGGTGTTTACAAGTCTTAAATGTATTATCTATGCTAGAGACATGGCTCTATGAATGGCAATGTCAGTTTGTTGGTTGGTCCTCCTCTTTGGTTCTGACTGAAATATCTCAACATTTTATGAAACATTCATGCTCCGCAGAGGATGAATTCTACTCCTGGCTGGGTTTGTTATATGTGGTGTTTAATTCTGATGTTAGCATGCAAAAAGGCTAAATTAAGATGGTGAACATGGTAAACATTACAGCTGCTAAACATCAGCATGTTAGCATTGTGCCAGTCTCACAGAACTTCTAGCATGGCTTTAGACTCTGTCTTGTTGACCTGCAGTGAAGGACGTCATCCTCCAGTTTATCTGAAACCAATGAAAATCACCACACTTGGAGATGATTTTCACTTAACTGCAAAAGACTATACAAATAAAGGTTTTGGGTATTTTGAAAAGATAACACAAGGATGAGTAATATAATTTAGATACTATCTCATCCCCAAATGGAACAATCTGTGCTTTATTATGTAAAAAGCCCTTTGCAAACAAACCGACTAGTCATTTGTTCAGTTTGGGGTTGGCTCCACTAAGCCATTTATCCCCTCTCATTATCTAAGGCATTCTCTTTTACTGACAGGGGAGGCAAGGACAAACGTTCACCTTCGCTTCTCTGCTTGATCTAGTTTTTCTCTTAGGTTGACAGAGATTGCTGAAGCAGGACAGACTGGATTTTCTCTGCAGCATTTCTTTATAATCCCACTTTGAAACATCTAAGATGATGAATCGGACTCTTTGAAAACAGGACCGCAGGTTCTACCTTTAATAATTTATTTTAAAAATAATTCATATTCTGATTTGAGTGACTTCTTGGTTGCACATTCATCCTGAAGTTCAGCTTTTGCTCGCTGGCTTTCTAAAACTTTACTGGAATTTGGACCAAGCCTTAAGATATACTGTAAATAGTCTAGATATTATTTGGAAAAGATAACGTAAAGTTTTGATTTTTTAAATTGTTGTAAATGACAAGAACAGGTCTTGTTTAAAGAACACTTGTGATTGTGTTACTGTACAGTTAAGTTCTACCACAGCATCAACAAACACATAGATCACTACAGAAAAGGTGCAATATAGGGAAAATATTCACTGTAACAAAATAACCTTAAAATTAAAACTCAAGGTGTATCTACTCTGCAAGAATATTCCCCCTCTCTTTCCCTTTTTTCTGCATGTATGTATCTGAGTGTGTGCTGGGTTGTGGAGGCTACATATTGTGTCCAGTTATTGTGATTTTACTGGAATTTTCTCTTTCTCTTTACAGGAACGGAGTCCTAAATGGACTTCTAAGAATATTTTACATTTGACACTCCAGCCTCTTAAGTAGATTGACTTGTGGCTATTATAGAAAAAAATAGCAAGGGCTTTCTGTAATAGTCCTTTAAGAAGCCATTAGGGAGTCAACAGTAATAAATTATGAACAATACTGTAATGAGCTCCCAAGTGAGAAGCCCCATAGAACTTATTAATGATGACTGGTCACAGACACTTAATTTAAAGCATTAACTCTGATTCATTTGTTAATATTTATCAGAATGGGGGAGTGTATGAAAAATTACTTGGAGGAGCCGAAATGTTATTAAGCCTGGAGCTGAAATTACTTCTGCTGCATTTTCAGGGCACAGGCAAGTCCACAAATGAACTCCCCTGCTGGAGTGCCAGTAGGAGTTCGACCTTATCCACTGCCTGGTACTGTACATGTGCTACTGTGAGGCTTAGAGAGAAAATGAGAGCACACGAGAGAGTGTGAAATAGAACGAAAATGTCTCCAAGGGTGTGAGCGTGACTTCTACAACCTTGGCGAGGGGTCGAAGGCCACGGAGGCGACCTATGGACAGCCTGAGGCAGGGCAGACACGCTGGCACCCCCAGCAGAGTTCCAGCACCTAAACATTCAAATCATTTATGGAACATGGAGTAAGGAACAGGGAAGAGATTGGTGATGGAGATAAACAGTGGGGGTCACAGTCTAACTCCACTCTCTGGTGGCTCATCTCCCTGCGTCTGCGTGTCCTCTGGGTTGACCAGCCTGCCCCAGCTCTCCCTGCTGCTTTGTCCCTGGAGCTGTCGGTGACAGGGCCTGGAGAGAGGGGCGGAGTAAAAGTCACTCCCATCTGGTACAGTCGGATCAGCGTGGTCTGAGATGGGGGCGTGGGGGGTCATGTGTCCCTCTGCATCAGTGACAAGACTGCTCTGCCAATGATGACACTCTATCCACTGGGGATAGCCTGTTTTCTATGCTTGATAGAAAGTGGCTTTACTTTTTGGGGTATTTTTCAGTTCATTATCTGGTTGATAATAATATAAATCGTCCTACTGGTTAGATAGGATTAGGGTACCAGAGGTTATCTGGTAAGACTGGTGTTTACCTGTCTGTGAAAATTATCATTTTTATAACTATAGGTATCATGTCATTGCAAAAGTCCTTGATTTTTAGCCTTTTGGCTGTCAACATCAAAATAATGACTCTTAAAGGTTAGGGCTGGATATGTATAAATATTTTAGCGGATCTTGAAATCCACAGTGTCAATGTTTTTTTTACAGTAAGTCAACATAAATATTTCACATTTTTAGAAGGGCAGATTTAACAGTCTTTAAAGTATTAATATCAACATCACTCGCAGGCATGCATATGAATTATTTTCATCTGATCATCAGGCTTTTACAAGGCAAATTATAGACTCTTTTTCTTGTTAAACCAGTCACATATAGGCGTTTCTAGCCAATATTTCTGATAACCATTGCTAGCTGTGATTGTGGTGGTCATTTTACATCAACTGTTCATCCATCTGAATGTGCTGTCTTTGGTCCTACAAGCTTTTTCACCCACACAGACAGAATATTCTGCAAGCGATGCATTCAGCCTAGAAAATTCTGCCGCCCACTTTTGAAGATAATGGATGGGATGAGTTTGTTTTCTGTTAAAGTACAATAATCAAACCATAAATAAAACTATTTTAAAACCACTTTAGATGAAAGAGCAGAGCGGAAAAATTAATGGACCATGGTCAGTATTTGTTAGTTATAATATACTCTATATAATAGAGTCCTCCAGCACAAACTCATGTTTTTCATATAACATAATAATACATTTTTAGTCAAATTATATTTTAGCCTTGATTACATCATTCATCACTAAATACCCTCTCAAAGTTTATTCACAGTCAAAATGTATCATTATTGTATATGTTTGCGATCACAGCTTCCACTTTTGCACAATGCTTCTTCTAGCAGGATTTCAGAAAACAATATTATTCCAGCACTCTCTTAGCGAGACTATCTTGTGATGTGTCCTGCCTGTCTTTTCAAATGGTCCCACAGTGATTCAGTGGGTTTGAGGTCTAATGACTGTGGAGGTAAAGCCATACGGGTCAGTACTCCTTGCTCTTCTTTGGACTTCAAACAGGCCTGGCATTGCTTTGATGTATGTTTAGGGTCATTGTCCAGTTGAAAATTACACTCTCTTCCAAATAAATTTAAGTTTGTGCCAGCTACCAGCTCCAGAACTTGTCAAATATATCCACACTGCAGCAGCAGCCATCCATTTTTTAAACTAACTGGATTAGTGCGGCTATCATAATTATCGCCGGGATTTGTAATTATTAAATGACAGCTCTCTGAGGATTAATTTTCGGGGATGAAAAGTCAGACTACAATGAGAGCTACACATCTTATCAAAAGCAACAATTAGAGACACTGATATTCAGTCCCTTTTTTCCAGCTCAGATTTGCCCTTTTCTCTTGCTTCGCCTTACCTGCATGTCTAATCCCCTTTCCTTTGGTGATGAGCCGGTCAGTAATTGCTTGATGAGCAGTCAGGGAACACGAGTTACAATTTCACCTTGTTTTCAGAGGGATCCTAGTGTGAAGGGCACAGACAGAACCTATAAGGTGACTTAGATTACTAATTATGCCCTGGGCCTGTTAGCTGGAGGGTCAGTGGACCATGCCAGCTGTCCTGCCCTCTGCCCCCCAACTACTTCAGCTGTTAATCACAATGTCACAGAGACTGATTACTTGGCAGCACTCTATTTCCAATTTTCATATTGAAGGGAAATGGAATTACAGGAGACTGTCCAATTTAATGACAGATTTATTAATCACTGGGGAAGAAGAATTTATTTGCAGTACATAAATATGCTACATAAATTATACGAAGAGATAAAAGCATCATGTGGGTCATTCACTCTTTTAAAGCAGTTATCCAGCATCTATCCAATAATATGCAATTCTCCACTGAAAAATCTTCTTGAATCTTTATTTCCGAGAGTTTAAAAAAGTAACTACTTTTAGAGATGATGACAGTGGTTTCTCAGTGCCATTTCAAATAGATGTCTAACTTTTTTGCATGGCCATTCCAGTAAATCAAAGTGAATAACAGTGATGAATGTGAACAAATGAAATCAAATAAAACAGGGTCACACATCACTGGAAGGGCAACAAATGGGCACTGAAATGGAAGTAATTTTTTTCTCTTGTGTCTCAACAAAAACGGGAAAAAAAGCCATCAGTTCTGGTCAAAAAGCAAGTTGTCATTTTGCCTAAAGCACTGCTAACCGCATCAACAAAAATATAGGTCTGTGTAGAACTTTATATGACAGAGGAGGGTCACTCATTTTAATGTAAAAGGACAGTTCTTTTGTGAAAAAGCGCTGAGCGAACCAAAACCCAGGAGAGGTAAAAACGGTTTGAATAACCTGAATCTTATTCAGTTTGACTTATTTTCTGTTCTGTTCTGTTATTTCAGAAGTTAGGGAAACAGGTATTCCTCATATTGATCTGCTGCCTATTTTTTTTTATATGTTGGCATATTTAAATTTGAATCTACTATTTATTTGATTAAAGATTACACTGTAATTCCATTAAATTGAATGGTGTAATATTAATGAAGAGGAGAAAATATCTTGCCACTAAACTTGGTTCTACATTTTAACAAAACACAATAAGCTATAACATTAAAACATTTTACAATTATCTTTACAGATAAAATTTAAAGTTATAGTTATGAACTAGAGGATAAGATGTAAATTGAATCCAGGGAAACCATTGAGGGAAAGACTTGTCCAAACATAGCTGTTCCCTCTTAGTGTGCTGATGACATTGCAGTCTTCTGCCTGCTCATTTGAATGTGCACTCAGATAGTATGAAATCTTTTCACCATAATTAGTATTTTGCTTTTGAATTCACATGGTATACTGCCAGTGTTAATGTAAATCTGAAAGTGCAAAAAACAACATCTTGCCAGTGTTTATGTAAGCTTATTCCCATCAGAGTTTGTTTAACACTTCTGACAGTTTTGAACAGCTGCCCCAGAACCACATCTGCTCTGAGCGGACAAACAACTCCCCAGTCAACTCAAACTATATATAATAACTAAAAAATGATTCTCATCCCTGCTGAAAAATAAAAAGTAGTAATTTAATATGCCATGTTTATATCAGGAATTGGACTCATCTGACATAAAAAGGGTATCCTTCATGAAAAATTAATAGGAAGCTTTTTTCATTATATGTGGTGACACATGTTCCTTGCTCACATTTTTATTTTTTTTTTCATGTGTGACTCAAAGAAGGAAAAGCTCCCCAGTTGCTGCCCTGGAGAGGATGTACAGTTTGTCTGACCTGGCAAGCAGCTTTCTCTAGGGGGGTATGAAACATGCTGGAGCCCATTAAGAGTCAATGGCCACCATGTTAAGCACGGAGACTGTGGCCTCACCTCTTCTCTAATGATGTAGATGCTTGCTGACAGCATCCCCGCACACAGCATGCATGATGAATCACATGGACCGGGTAAACAGTAAGTATTACCTGTCTCCCACTGTTGACGTACAATTACATGTATGTGAGCGCCTGCGGTCATATACACACTAATGTGGTAACAGCTCATTTTTTCCATAGTGCAGCTAGTAGAAAGTAATACTATAATGTTGTGTTGCTCTATTTTTGTGGCAACTTTTGGAGCAGACTTGACTTTTTTTTTTTTTTTTTACTTTTCCCTCACTTAGGAGCAAACTGAGTGAACTACGAAAACAAAGTTTAATGCATGCTGTTATAAAATCACAATTTTCTTCTCTTTTCTTTTCCCATCCTGCTCCACTCTACATTCCCATTATTTTCCACACAGCTTCCACTTGATTTCTGAGGTTTCTTTTGTTTTATCTGAGTGACATGCAGCCCTGACAGGTTGTATATCACTCATCTGTGAGAGAAACAGGAGCAGTGGCAATGGCGGAAGGCCATGCCCCCTGTGGGGAGCCCAAACCCTCATATTTAGGCTCTGCATTTTCTATCCTCCCCTCGCTGCATCTCCCCTTCTGCCCCTGCAGGCCTGGCACATGTGTGACATATAATTGATTCATTAATAATGTGAACAGATGTTTCTGGTCCAGTCTGGCATCATGCCAGCTTGCCAGCATACTATTTTATTGCCACAGACTGTGTGACTGCATCCCATTAAATGCGCATTGACACAGAATTGAAGGTGATGTATTTTTGATTCTTAAAAGAATGGAGGAAGAGAAGTGATTATATAGGTTAGATTAATTGTACAATTTATGCATGAGCATTTCAGGGAGTTGTGTGACCCATCAACAAAATGAAAATGGAAATTTCACTGTGAATGTGTGAGCATAGCAAGACAAGGTTTTAACCCTTATCGGTCTCTCTGTTCCAGGATTCAATACTAAATTACTGTCTAAGTGGGCATTTCTTTATGTGATGAACAAGATGTAATTATGCTCAAATTTGTACTGAATGTGAACTCAGGTGTGGTGGGTTTACCCATGTCACATAAAAGCTATTTATACTAAAGCATGGCTATAACAGACCTTTGATTAGTTAGACTATAACACAACTATAATAGGTCCCAATCATTATTATTTTTTTTTTTATCATTTTAGATATTACACAGTTATTCTGTGATAGATAGATAGATAGATAGATAGATAGATAGATAGATAGATAGATAGATAGATAGATAGATAGATAGATAGATAGATAGATAGATAGACTTTATTAATCCCCAGAGGGAAATTGGGTCGTCATAGCAGCCAGGTACATTTAAATACAATAAAATACAACAATAGAATAAAATACTTACATAGAAAAGATAAAAAAAAGATAAGAAGGTAGGTAAGGTGCAAGGAGTTGTAGTTGCAAGATGGTGGTAATAGTACTGATCACATGATGGTAGTGTTATTGTTAATAACAGTATATAATAATAAAAGTATATAATGATAATATTAATAATATCAGTGTATGTGAGTCAATTTGGGCTGGGCATTTCCATTTGTGTGGAGTGGACAATCATCATTATCACCTCCCACTAGCCTGTCACACCTGGTTGGTCAAGCTCCACTCTTGCTCTCACTGGTAGAATATCAGTTCACTATTAATCAGAGCAGACTGAGATTGAGAGAAAACACAGTTGTGGGATGTGCAAAGTAAAACAAAATGTCATCTCAATCCATGGCAGCAACACAGTACATTTAAAGCTTATCAGGCAATTGTGCATGCCGAGAATATCAGTTTTCACCACTCTGAAAGGATAATAAGTATTGTAGCAAAGATGTGGGGGCTTTTGTTCTAATGAGATGGAAAGGAAAGGCTTTAGAGCTCATGGTGAAGGTCTAATTAATCAGTCTCTGTGGCAGTTTCCCACAGCTATCCATTAGGGTTTCATTCAACAAGTCACTGGAGCTTCAATCTCACTTTCATTGTTGGAAATAGCTCCATAATAATAACATGATTGCAGATTGATCACGGGAAAGCTCTAAAGGGAAATGCATGTGGTGAGGAATAATGATGCCCTGCAAATATCTGTGTGGATAACCCTCAACAAAAAGATTTTATACAAATTCAGGATGCATAACCAATTCAAAATTGTTCCAAATCAATTATGTTTTCCATCAACGGGAAACAGCTTGACAGGAACTATAAAGCATTTTCACAAGGATTACTCATACTGTGCCTATGAAGCACCAGGGAGAGCATCAATTTCTGTTTGAGGTGAGAACTACTGCTGAGAACTATCTGGGCCTTAAACATAAAGCCGAGCTCCCTGTGGCCAATATTGCACACTCGGGATGGGTGCAGTCTGCTATAAATTAATGACAAGTAATACAGTCTGTTAATATCCGCTGCCCTGCAAAGTCTCGCTATGGTGTCTGGGTATGGGGCGAAAAAGACCTGGTTCCTGGACCTGGTTAGAATTTTTTCAAGAGATTGCTTATTTCTTATTCTACAGTATCTGAGAAACCAATGAACAAACAAACAAACAACAGAAAATTGGTTAACAATAAAATAGTGCATATATCTATTTGTTTGGAATGTTACTGGTAATCAATTTACACACACAAATATGGTCAAACTTTCTTTGACAAGATCACTGAAACCTCACACATACTAAAGTTATTCAAAGAACTCTGGATTACTGGTCAATGAATTATGCAAGTTCTACGATTTCTCCTGGAAGCATGGACGCGGGAAGTAGGGATGCTTGGGGGGTGCAGCACCCCCTAAACCAGGCATTAGAAAAAACATCAATGATAAACAGTGTGAGTGTGCGAGAGAGAGAGAGAGATAATTCATGTGGACAAGTGAGAGAGAGAGAGAGAGAGGCTGTGTTGAGGTTAGAAAAACTTTCTTTGATCATGAAGCCTAATGTTACTCTACAGTTATACGGTTTATCAGTGAAATGTATGAACCACACTGCAGACTGGAGTCTCTGTTAAACTCTGTGTTGCCTGCACCCACAGCTCCTATCACTTGGTAAAAAAAAGAACCAAAAAAACAATGATGATATTAGATTATTTTTGTCTGCTCCTAAACACAACAAAAAGGACATTAAAATGTGCTCTGCGTGCTTTTCTCCTCATACAACGGTAAAACTAGAATATTTAAAATAATACAAGACTGTCATCAAGACACTCTCCTTCAAACGTCCTCTACCTCAGATCCTCCTGTGCTTAGTCTGGCTAAATGCTTGTGTCAGTAAAAGTTTGTGGCTTATTTTGCAGCAGCTGGTGATTCGACCAAAAGCTACCCCTCAGGCTTAACACTGCAGGCCTCATTAATGCAAATCTAGCTTTAACAGACTGATGGGAAATTGGCTCCTTCCACTCCATAGCGAGGCTGTTGAAAAGGCAGGAACAAGGTGAGAACACCGAGAGGTTAAGTAGCCTGGGCACAGGATTTTAAAGCACAGTTTTGTATCAGTCAACTGGTGCGCACTTGGAAACCAAAACCTGTGAAAGTTTGGAATTAGAAATATGGCAGCGGTTTGGTATTAGTACATTTTCAAGAAGTTACTTGTATTTAATGCAAAGGTTGGATACAGAATCATTATCCCAGTATCTGAGAGTGAAGCAGAGTGAACCAAACAATTAACGTGTCACTGCTCACAAGATGCTCATGCTGTTGTCTTGGGTGGAAGAAGAATGGAGAGAATAATCGTTTTAACAAAGGCATGGACGTCCACTGTTCCTCTGTTACTAAAATTAGCAAGTGGTAGTCACTATGGTTGTTGTTTTCTTGACTCTTGTCACTTCAAGATTCTTGGATGTTGTCCTGTCATGCTATTCAGATAAAGCTCAGACTTACCAATTAAATTGACATGGCCCAAGAGTTTCTCCATTAGTTGGAGTATTTTATAATGAGGAGAATATGGTACACACAAACATGCATTTGCTGCCCCTACATTTTGTCCATATACAAAAATATTGCAAATACAACAGTAATACTATGTGTAATAACATGTTTTATGGATGCTGACACAGGTATATCGAAAGCAATGGATGATAAAAAAACTAATTAAATGAGAGGATCTAGGGCAAGAGACATTATGATGGTTTTGTTTCCATAGCCCATTCTTTCAAAGGTTTCACTGCATGAGGTTTTATCTGATTCTAAACAACAACTAAGAAATTGCACCGTGCAATATCTTGTTTGAGAACCATTTAAAAATGTTTGACTGTGTTAATAGTTGGTTTTAATGGTTCCACCCACCTTCAATAATTATTGCTATGTGATAGGCTGAAACCTGATGAGGTTAGACATAGAGTGATATTGGCAGAAAATTAGATTGAGGACATGTTGTTCACGGTTATAGAGACATTTTTCATTGGAACACAAAGAGTATCAGAGAGAACAGAAATGTACCTGCATTATATATTATCATAAACACTGAAAATATATATTGAATATTACAGAAAGTGTCAGATAATTTCCCCTAATACAATAACATTGATCAAACAAACAACAGCATTATGTCCAAGCAAGTGAAGCCAAGTGCAAACACTCACTTTCAAATGTGTCATAATGTTACTTCAGGCACTGCAGTGAACTGCTTGCATCTGTGCACACATTGTGTTTTTAACACATGGATAAACGAGTTCCTCTGAAGTGCATAGACAGTGATATAAAGTAAAGACGAGCAGTCACATGATTGTTTCAGGCGGGAGGAGGCAGTCACTTGGCCAGCCTGTGTCCATCGGTCCCTGCCACTCTATAATGAGGGGACACAGCAGCACTGCAGGTTAACATTCTGCCCATCTCCTGGAGACACCATGTCAATATGGATTAGGGGACTGAAGTAGCCCTGGAGGGAAAAACCTCTCCCATCTTCAATTACAATAAGCAAACAGCTCCTGGGAATGAAAGGCAGAGAGGGAGGAGATGCACTTTAGCTGCACCGGGTTCAACCTACACAAGACAAAGTAAACATTATTAGCTTAATAACATTTTCAATTAGCTGTAACCCGCATAACCGCAAGCTAATGGAACATGAAGCCCGATATTAATTAGAAAAAATTATTTGTAATTACAATGTGGTTTAAAGGCCCTCACAGGTCCCAACTTGAATAATGGTACAGAAAATTTGGCCTAATTCTCCACAGTCATCCACATGTGAATACTGAGACAAACTATACCAGCACTATGCAGGACAATGCAAGAGCATGCTCTTTCTTAGATAATAGTCCCATTACCAGTTCTTCCTTTACTTCTACCTTTATGTTATGGGCTATTACCACTGCCATATTGAAGATGCCTCTATGATATGTTTATGACACATTACAGTGCAGATACACTTGTCTGAACAATAACTGTCTACCCTCTAGTGTTCTAAATGATAAAAGGAGTCTGAAACTGTTTTATGATCTAAGTGGAGTCCAGGTGCTGTATTTGAGGCGTCACTTACCATCTGCTTTCACTTGCATCATCTGCTTGTTTGTTTTTTGTGTTCAGTTCAATTAACGCTCATTTAGGATTTACATTTTCAACAAATTTTAAATCAGTGTAAAAAAAAATGTAATACTTTTGATTATCCATACAAGATTAGTATTGTATTAGTATTAGTTCCTTGATTCTTCCTGATATTTTTTTCTCCATGAATGAGATTCACACAGCTCATCTCCCTCAGACTCAATCATTCCATCCTTTAGCCTTTGAGTTATCATCATTCTCGTGTCTACTATTTGCTCCGTCGTCTGGCTGGTTTTCATAAGATGGAGGAGTTCCACGAAGCCAGTGAATGTGCTAATGGATTGGCCACTGTGCCATGATGATGTGTAATGAGCACCAGTGGAAAGATAGCTCACTCATTTCCTTTTGTGGTTTTAAGGGCAAGGAGGATCTTAACACGATGTCTGGGCTGTAGCCCAAGCCAACCGTCCAGCACGAGCCCCAGAATAGCAGTCCAGATTCTCTCTGCTGCCCACGCTGAGGGCCCGTCACAGCTGGCTGCCACATACGCACTCTGAACAGACCAGCAAAGATAATGTGGAAGCTCATTCATCCCCAAATGTACTGCAATTTAGTACTCCATGTTGTCACAATTGAAAGCCCACTTCCATTCAACAGTTTGGCATTAAGATACCCCATAAAATGACATTTCCCAAACTTCTTAAGGCTTCTTAAGAGTCTGTTCACAGTGGCTTAGTTTTTATTTTGTCAATATGTGTATTTTTAAGAACAGCAATGACACATTTATCAAGGTCAGTGTTTAAAACTTAAAGGGAGAGGCACACTCAGACAGAGGAGCTGTCTAAGTGTGCTCAGCAGGGGGGAAGATGTTTGGGCTCCCATGTCTTCTGGGAGTAGCTTTAAATGTTTTTTACTAGAGAGTCATTAATATTTTATAGAGTGTAATAGGCCTTGAGCCTTGGGACTGTGTTGGCACTATGATTACAGCACACATCCCCATTAAAACTGATTAGCTCTCATGTGAGGGGAAACCCGTGTCCACAAAATGCTTTGATAATAATTTAGTTCTAAGTATTAAATGTTGGGGCCTTTTGAGTCAAGTGAACAAACACAGCCATTGCCTCATCATAGTCTGTGAAAGTGAAAAACCCATCCCCTGGGTACTGAACAACTTCCATCAAAGCCTTGACAAATGATTTCCCCACCTCTTTATTATGCATGTCATAACAGTTGGGGAAGAGAAGTGACTGTGTTTAAATTGCCTGAGCACCGTGAAATGATGCTGATACACAACAAGTGTTCTGGTTCAGAAATGTTCTATTCAAGCATGTTGCATGGTTTGTTTCTCCCTCTCACCAATCTCTAAATGTGTATAATCAGGCAGAAATGTTGAGGAGCAATGATACTGATTGCTTCATTTTACATTGATAACGATGATTACATTTTTGACTCCAGTCAATATTTTTAGTCAGTAATTTGACAATTCTGAGGTAAAAAATGTGGTTACAAAGACTTTAATTTCATGAAATGTATTTCTCATAATTGTTTTCGGTACAGCAGTGGACACAATTAGTTCGAGAGATCCTTTGCATGATATAAAAATATATAGATATAAAAAACCATTAATATGAGAGATCAGAGATGTGATTCTATCCATAGTATGTGCAGGCCCTTTTGTAATTTCAGTGAGTTGCTGTTCCATGCACGACAAGTGTGTTGCTTCCTACGGCTGTGGGGAGACCGTGCTGCACTGTAAGCTGCAGGGAGGATTCCTGAGAGCTGGACACCATGTGGGAAAGATATGGCCATTACTGCCAGCAATCCCTCCAGTGCTGGAACAGGCCACATCAGCGTGGGGCTGCGGGTCCTTGTTAACATTATTGGCAGGTGGTGCGTGAAGCCGGCTGTCCTTGTCAGGACCCTAAAGGCAACTTTTCAAACTAAACTGAAAGACTACAGACCCTGTCAGCTTCTTTTCAACCATAAGCAGGAGTGCCACAAAGGATCAGAAGAGGAGAAATTTCTAGCTCAGCTGATAAAAGGAACAAAATTGTGTGTTGTATAAAGTACAATCTATCTTGTGTAAACTAAACAACATCCTCTGTAGCACGTCAGAACTCTGATCTATGGAAATTGAAATGGTTTTGAAATATGTGTGCATTTGACAGTGTTATATCTCTCTATAATATACAGTGACTATTTTTGGAATTTGTCAATTTGTCAATGATTACTCTAGCTGTAACACGAGCAGGTGATATAAAAACATTATGTGAAAAATATTTGAACACATTTGACTTATGGAAATGATCCATTTCACTATATGAAATGTGCATGCAGGGCGTTGTATATACACTACTCACTAAAAGTTAGGGATATTCCACTCTCGGGTGAAATTTATGGAAAATGGAAAAAGTTGATGCTACAGTGATATTATATCATGAAAGTAGGGCATTTAAGTAGAAGGTCAAATTAAGATCACCTGGAAAGGTCATAGTGCATTTTATGTACATTCTGAAATTTCATCCGAAAGCCGAATATCCCTAACTTTTTGTGAGTAGTGTACACCACTCAACTGACACAACAACAGATGGTGCATTGTGGATTGTGTTTTTATCCTTTTTGCTACTGTCATAACACTATATGCCATATGCCAACATAACAATGCAAAATATACTACAGAAGCAAAACTTTAAAAACAAAGGCTTTGAAGTCTCAGGATAGCATTCTTCATAAATGAGTTGTGGTAAGAAGGCTGTGATTTCAGTTAGTAGCTTTTTTTTTTTTTTTTTAAAAAAAAGGATTGCTTATTTTCATTTGCAAAATTGTGTATTGCTGGAAGAAACAACTGTAGAAAATACTGTTAAAGAAAACTGGAAGCTGTAGAGGGGCTAAAAGGGCATATTGATCTCTCTGTCTGTCCATTTCTCCCTCTGGCAAACACACACACACACTAAATACACTAACTCAAACACAAGGCAATGTTTATGTATTCCTCAATCAGCCCTCACTTACACAAGGTTAAACTGTACAAACATTTGCAGCTTCTAATTTATAGGTGTGCTGATGTTCTTTCCACATCAGACATCCCTGGGAGGGGCTGTAATGCAGGCTAGTGTTGATAAGGCTTTGGTGACAGGTCTGTACGTGTGTGTGTGTGTGTGTGTGTGTGTGTGTGTGTGTGTGTGTGTGTGTGGCGCACGCACTACAAAAATCCACCTTATTCAACCCCAGTTTTTAGTGCTTTTTTTCCCTTAAATTTTCAAGCATTTTTTTTTGATTTCTAGAAAATTCTAAAATGCCTGAAAAAGTGTAATAATTCATTTCCATGGTTGAACTTTTACATTTTTCATTTGAGAGCTAATTAATATGGATTGATACGGAAAATAAACATTCTTCAGGCAATCTCAGGCAGAGTAAAAAGTTAAATATCGAAAGCCCTTATTAGTCTGGCATATTGATGGTTTAAAATGCCCACCAGTTTTGATTTCACAGGATCTTCATCAGAGCAGAGATAACACCCCCCCCCCCACACACACACACACACACTTTTGAAGAAGACATAATATGCGTAGTTTTTGTTTGAAGTGTACTCATATGTCTGTTTGTGGGTGTGAGTTTGGTAGGAGATGATTACTGACTATGATTATGTCTTATAACTTTGTTGTGTTTAATTAATAATCAGAGATGCATATCCACAGGAGTTCAATGACAGTTTGCACCATCTTATTAAGTATGCTAAATGTATTTATTCCTGAAGTGGAGAGTGAGTGGATATGCTACCAGGATTCTAACCCAAATTAAAATTTTTCTTACATATACTTTGTTTTATACATATATTATATATATTTATATATTTCCAACAAATATATTATGAAATGTGCTTTACTCACTATTGTCAAAGTTAACTTTGTTACTTTGCAGAGATTTCTATCCTGCTTTCACCGTAATGAGTTAGCTTTTTTCACCATATACAGTACATCCTCTTGTCAAAGACAGACCCTTCAACCTTCTGAAAAAAAAAATCCTTACCGAGTGTCGGAAAAAATGAAAAAAGAGTTTGTCTCTCCCATTCTATTGACAGCCCATATGTTTGCTCCTAGATCTCCACTCCAGGGGCTTCTGAAGCTGTCAGCATGTCTTGGAGTCCAGGTGAAATAGAAAAAAGACAGATGAGAACATCCCAGCAGATGATGTGCTTTAATGCTGGCTCAGAATCAAATCCAGATCCTCATCCAGTGCGCCTAACACACATTAGGGTGAAGGCTTGGATATACTGTATAAATATACATGCAGATGTTTATTTGCTCTCTTCCTCTGGCAGGTTATCTTGAACAGATTGTGTCTCCTTAGCACTGACACATAGGTGCTGACACATAGACAGATGGGTTGCTAGTTGCCCCCTTGGTCTCCTTCTGATGGCGTCTACGAGGATGGATGGGCTTATTTTTAAGACACAATTGGTCATCTCACAGCCTGCCGTGTATTTACTCGGTGATCTACTTGCATAGATCTTGTTTACTCTTGGTGAATAATGTCTAATCATGAGCACATGCTGTGCTTGTGGCAAGAGCCAAATAAATATATCCTGCTGGTGCATCGCTGCACACGTATCGAGAAAAAAAAAAGGAGAGAGATGACAGTGCAACATTCTTTGGGAGTTTTAGTGCTGTTTTTTCTCAACATGCTGGAATGCTTACGTCTTTGCCACATGACACAGCTGTTCATAGTTGATGCCAGTTAGAAGCTACAGAAAGTAGAAGCAAGCAGCTTTCTAAAGATTCTACTTTGCATTTCTGAAATGCAGTATGATGAGGCCAGGCTGAGTGTGTGTGTATGTGTGTGTGTGTGTGTGTGTGTGTGTATGCGTGTTTGCATGTGTGTGTGTTCACGTCTGTCTGTCTGTCTGTCTGTCTGTCTGTCTGTCTGTCTGGCGGACTGCTGTGCCAGGCTGGAAAGGGAGTCAGGAACAGTTCCACCGATCTAGGCATTAAACTAATGTGCTGGGATCAGGGGCCAGCGCCTCGCAAGCTGTCTCTTTGGCTGAAGGCTATAATACGAATGGGCAGTGAGTGAGCACTGGCACCAGCTATGGCACAGAAACCAAACACCTGCCTAAGTCCTGTTCCAGGACCCATAAACACATATATTTCCATCTATCCAATGTCTCCTCTGGTTGTGATTAGTGTGATCAACAATGGACCCAGGTGATGAGATTAACGCCTGTGCTTTGTTGGCCAGAGGGGCTGTTGAGAACCACACAACAATGGGCAACACCATTATACTTTTGCAAGCACATGGTGCTGCTTGTTAAATGTACACCTTCACTATTTATCTCTGATTTAGCTATCACTGACCACAGCTGGTGAAATTTAGTTTTTAATAAGATGTTCCATAATAACACAAATCTTTAACATACTATTTATGAATGTAGAGACTCTCCCCGTAACCTGAAGAGTTTCCAGTCACATCAAAAACAGATTTATTTTCGAAAAAGGTCTAGACTCTTACTTATTTAGATATTATATCAACTAAATATTGTATTTTTATCAGCAAGAATAACTGCTGCAGGAAGATTGGGACTTAATAACTCGATATGAAAGGAGCTTTATTTTTATTCCCAGTGATGAATTCCTCTTGACACGCTCACTAGAAGAAGAAGTTTCCTGACTGTACTCCGGAGTGAAGCCGTTTCTTCTGTTCAAGTGGATTTTTTTTCGACTCCTCAAGTCATCTTTATGTCTCTCTAATTTCATCTCTAATCTGTCTCTGCCATGACATTTGCGCATTGGGAAGAGGCAATGGAGGAATGAATCAGAAGGAATGGATTTGTTGTCACACTGCCATCAACTTTTAGCCCCTTGACACTGAGAGTAAGGTAAAGAAAATGAAAACTGGATCCCTCTGAGACCTTAAGTATTGTGCCTTTTCAAAAGGATATGATGTAGAGTTTATTTTCATTATCAGCTGAGGCATCTGTGCAGTGCAGGGTGATTAGGTTGCCATTATGGCCTAGTAATTCTTTTCCTTGAAATTGTGACTTGCTGTCTATTTCCTTTCTAAGCTCTCCCATCGCTGATGTACACCAGGTCCATTCTCAATACTGTGGCTCATAACAGACTTATATTCTCTTCTTGTCTGGCATTAGCAATTACCGCCACTGTGGAAAGGTCAGGAGATGTTTTTAAAATGCGACCCAGGCCTTTGCCTGACTGCTCCACTGAAATGTTGTCATACATTTATTGGGTATCAAATGAGGCTTCGGCAAGTAGTGCCAAGCAAAAAGCCTTGACATTCTGACATTTTATAACCAAGGTGAAAGCCTGTCAGAGGACTCTCCGTTCATTGTATAATCCTTGGTGTTGTGAACTGTAGTGAACTTTGGGATATTTAATATGAAAGCTTTGTGATGACTCAAATACAGAGACAATAAGAAGAAAGAACACAGTTTTAATGTTGAATCAGCTCCTGTTTATATTATGACAATTTAAATTTATTTTTTAATTTCCACAATTGGTCACAGATTTAATAGATATGGACCTGACTGTGCTCTATTTTAGAGATAATTATACAGGCCTTGAGGAACAATACAATTTTCAGCAAGCTAGAAAATTAATTGCCATGTTCACAGGATGTTTAATTTGGTTGGTAACAGAATTGTCAAATATGTGCAGTAAGCACATTATGTTTCATAATTAGTAATTTCTATGTTTCATACCAAATTACACACTCATAGTGCACAGATTATCGACACATGCATACACACACACACACACACACACACACACACACACACACACACACACACACACACACACATATTTCAGGTAACATATATTTTAGATAACCCTTGACATTCTTATCAAAAAATTTAATTGCTCTTAGTTTCATTCAAAGTTTTTATCCTGTTCATTAAGCTGAGTCTGTGCTATGTGGCGTGGGCTCCCTCAGCAGAGGGATAAGATTTGCCCACTCGCCTCCATTTTGATTGTAATGGTAAAATGTAAGCCCTAATGTGAGCCTAATTCACTTCACCCCTCAGCAGTTTAGGCTTTGCCTCATCCATCTCACTTAGAAACTGCACAGCTAGCCAGATCCCAGCTGTATAAAGACATCAGCTTTATTACACTGCCTAACACAAGGATGCTAAATTATTTATCTTACTTAGCTTTGGTATTGCAAATAACTGTTAGACACAGAGTAGTATGATTCTAGTTATAGTCTGTTCTGTCCACTATTCTGCTGTACTGGATTGTGAAGGAGGTGCATGAATAATAGAGATAAATAGAAAACATTTCTCAAAGGTCACATCTATATATGTATTATTTGGTTTGCTTTGCATTGTGGTGGTTCCATGAATGTCCCTAAACGCAGCGCTAACTGTAATTTAGCTGTCATGTTTTGGCAACCTGTTCTTTTTTTTTTTATATCAAATGATTCAGAGATTTATTCGTGTATTAAAAAATCTAAAGATATGTGACAGCAAAACAGGTGTTCTTTTCACATCAGCAACTTGATAAGAATATTAAAGAGCCGGAATAAAAAGGACACATGTCACACAGGCTTTATATTTACAAATGAGACAAGCCAGTCTGTGTAGCAAGAAAAGATGAATACTGCCCCATATGTAATTATAGGAAATGCATGCTGGGATATCTGCTCCAAGCAAAAAGGAACACAAGATGGATCATGGCACTAGGTGCATCAGGCAGAACCCTGAAGCTACAGCTTGTGGTTAGAGCTTTACATGCAATATGCATTCATCGCGTGTTACTAATAAGTTAACCTTTTGCAGATTCTGATCATATTGAGAATAGTTAGAGAATGCCTTTAAACTAGCTATTTTTCTGTGGTAGATAAACTAATTGTAAGTAATTAGGAGAGATGTATGTGGCTGGGTATGCAGAAACACACAATTGTATGGATTGGCTGGATCATTATCATCTGCTCTGCTCGGCCTCTGTCTTTGCTGGCTTTGTGTTCAAGCTTTCTTGTTCCACTTCCCTCCAGCCAGGAAAAGATAAGGGCACAAGAACAATGGGAGAGCCAAGGTGCATCATTTGTTTAGTTGATAAATTATGGATAGCATTTCTGATAGGAGACCATGGCCTTTACCTGAGCGTGATGCCCCCTCTGCCCTTATACTACCACATTTCTCCTCGAGCATAACCACAATACTAATAAATAATGATATGAGGGCCAACTATGGGGTGGGGTAAGGATTTAAAACATATTATTTTATGGCTTTGCTGAATATTGTACCAATGTGCTTTAAGCACAGAAGGATAATTCCGCTCTGCTTATTTTCATGATTCAGTGTCTGTCTTTCTAAGTGCAGCCACTTTTTCAATTTTCAAGTTTTTTGTCCCTCCCAATTCTCAGATCAGTTTTGGCTCATACCAGTCTCCTCTTCCATTCCCATCTTGAAAGACTTTTGCTGCTGTAATTGGCTTGGTTTTTACACCTCCTTAAGAGCTAGTCTGAGCAGGCAGCTGCAACCACACACAAGGCCACACCAAAGATAAATACATATACTCAGTCCTCCACCAAGCTTGTATGCGAGATTTAAAAAAAAAAACATAAAGTAGCCTATAAATAATAGTAATGGTTATAATGTGGGACAGTGGGGTTATGAGTGGCTTCTGTTTGAATAGAGTTATAAATCATAATGCCATTTAAAGGGTTTCTCATTGAGAATGATGTAAAGAATAGGGTTTCAGCAGGAACTTTGTTGACATAAGTGGTAAATAAGTAAACACACACATTGAGGCATTTAGTACAATATTGCCTTGAGTCTGTATGTGTTTACAATTTGGGGACTTTTTAATAAAAAATGTTTCAAAAGCCAGGCTCTTTGCCAATAATAGTTTCAAGCACATTAACAAAACCCTATAAATTGAATTATTTAAGAAATTAGACTAGATGATATATTTTTATGAAGGAGGACAAACAAAACCAGGTTAAATTTCACTTTAATGGGAAAAATGTCATGGAAGCAAACAACAAAAAATGGGCACAAACAAGAGGCACAGCCATTGGGAAAAAGTAATCAAAACTCCCACACAGAAAATAGAAAAATAACACCTTGATTTACTGTGTGAGCAGGAGCTACACCCCTGTGAAAGACATCCTTTTAAAAGTATTTTTTGAGTAACAGGGACAGATGTGCAATTTCAAAGACACAGATAGAGGGAGAAGAGAATGCCTTCTTCACTGTCATCCTGTCCCTTGTATTTTTATCTGCCTCTCAGTGTGATTAATGCCATCTAAAAGCCCCTCTGACCTTTCTGATAGATTTATGGACTTTACGGTACAATAACTTAGTGTTTCCTTGCACATTCATTTTCCTTACATTGGTATTTGTCATTTACAGGGTTCTGAGTTTGGCCTTTTCCCTCCTACATGAATTGTTTGCTTCCTAAGTTGATTGGCTCACAGTCTGTCAGACTTGTCACTGGGAGAAATAAGAAGGCTGTGTCATCTCCACAGGTACAGCACAATTCACTATTAAGGTTGTTAAGAAGACTTATTTTTAATGCAGCTTGGTTAGTACACATTCTAGATCTCAATAGATGTGTCAGTGGAGATACCTATTGTCTTTCCAATTACACTCAATCTTGTGTTGTACAGTATAATGGTATTAATGTATTTTATTTAAGAGATGTATCGAAATATACCATATCATCCCAAAGATCACACACGAGTTTCATCCTGTTTGAGAGTGTGGAAAGGGTCACATTTTCTGTGGCTTTTTTACGATGATTCTCATCTCTTAAAGCATCCGTGAATTGCACACCTTAGACCACAGGGTAATTTCTGAGATATGTAATGAATTAGATGACTCCTGGGAACTACTACTAACATTAGAAATAATTTATGTCACGAAATCCATGTCCTTGGTGTTTGTTTTGACTTGTGTAGCTAGTTATGTAGCTAGTTACTCTATGTCCAGTGTAGCCCAGTTCGAAATTTCATTAGTAGACAGAAATAAATAAGCAAATAAATACAGATTAAATGGGTTCTTTTATGTTACAAATGTATTATTATATAAATCTTACATTTAAACCAATTCATTTTACATATTTCAACAGTTCATTGTGAATTTAAAACAAGATTGATTAAAGTTAATTGTAACATATAGTTTGTTCGCTGTGCACTTAAAAAATAATGTGGTCATTTCACAATCTAACCCTAGAAACCATAACCTTGTCTATTTTGACATTTTTCTTAATTGTATTGGTTGTCATAGCTTCATTAAGGTAGAGGGGCGGACTGTAGGGGTTAGGCAGCAAGGTGAAGCCATAGCTTAATCAAACCAATGCAGACAGCATCCATTTGAACACAGTTGCTTTAGGAGAGAGTGAATATGTCCCTGTCTTCGGTTAACACACAGTTATACCACCTGGTTGAGGACTTATTACAATCCACAGAAAGCAAATACGTGTATGAGTATTTGAGTATTTGATACTGTACCAAATCTATGGCTCTCAGTGTGGTAGCAGCTTATGTTACTGTGAATTGTTAGTGTGTTTTAGTAATGTCATCTAACTAACAAGCTAACTCGGTATGAGATAGCACATGAGCTTTTAGTGAATGAAGTGACCAAGGAGATGGCCATTTGTTCTCATTAGGCGGAGAGGACCAAAAAACTCTCCTTGGACCCTGTGAGAGTAGATGTTGTTCTTAGCTGTTGCTGCCAGCAAGAACACCGTTTTGGACCGTTGCACCACCAAGCAGCCAGCCTGAAATCCACCCACAGCCTTTTCCTCGCCATTCCTTGCCCATTCTCCATCTTTCCTTTGCCCATACTTCTGGTGATATTCCATGGATTTGTGAGTACCAGCCAATGTGCTTTTTACCTATCTGCTTTTTATTTGGGACTTGCAAGTAAAGTGGTTATTTCCAGTGTTGAACCCAGGATGAACACCCAAAGGCATAAAAGGTAGCATGCACAGACTTCCAGGACAAAGTTGACTAATCTCAATTACACCAATTTATTTTGGACATGTCAGAAAAACATGCTAGCGTCTCGGCCTCATGGCCTTCATCGGAGCATGAAGGAAATCTGTGTGGGCAACCTTCTATGCCTTTGGGTTCATCCTGGGTTCAACACTGGAACTTAAGACTTTGGTTTAGCACCACAAACAAAATACTGGGAAGGAGCATCCTCACTAAGATGTAACAACTAAAGTGGTTATTTGTTTTAGGCCTCAAATCCTCCCAAGCTATGATGCAGGTCTGCATTATTTTATTTTATTTAATGGACATTACTCCAATTACAAATAGGGTAAATAAGGCATTTAAACGAAAGGGTGGGATACATAAGACAAAACCAAGTACAAGCATAGTATAGTTTTGTATAGCGTTATAAATAATTTTATTTTTCCTCAATTACTTACGACATTTGTGGTAAATTTAAATTGAACTAAACTTATTATTTGCATTAGTTCTATAATTTGTTATTCAAAAGTTAGGGCACCAAACAGAAAACAATAAAAAGTTCCCAGGGCACCACCCATTACTACTACACAGTGAGACCTATCTAGTGCAATATCTGTGTAGGCAGGCAATAAACTTAGTTTGTAATATAGCTCCATTTCCCAGCGGCCACACAGGCAGGTAATTCACTTGGGGTGCCGACGTGTTAATTGTTGCTATGTGCTCCAATTGATCAACATTTGGAACACGTTGAGAAAGGCAAAACATTCGGACATGCTAGTCTTTCTGCTGGGAAATTGTTGCTCCAAGTTTTCACTATCTGATACAACTGGGCTCATGAAAGACCACCCAAATGCTTAAAGCTTAGACGTTGTTTCCATGAATGTGTCCAAAAATGGAAAAATATGCACAGTTAGCTGCAGTATTATAGTAGTTTCGATTTCCTTACACAACATTTCCTTATTTTGGAGCATATGCAACTCCAAAGTAATTAGATTTTTACATGTTGTCAGAATGCTCCTCCAGATTTTTAAGAAAATCCAAAATGCCTTCTTGATTCAAATGTGTTCTCTAGTAATAGTAAGTAGTAGACTTTCACCTTTGATTCTTGCACTCTTTTGCTGTAGAACTAAGTGAAGATTAGATGGTAAGATCTAAAACTTTTCCAATGAGAGCAGTTAAGATGAATTGTCTGGTCTGCTTGCCATATTGTCAGAAAGCTGTTCTTATCATCAAAGATGGGGCGTAACACATTAAGAAGAGTGATCACACAATATGTGGTTTTGTTATTCAAGAAATGTGCAATAGCTCATCTGAAGAGATTATTGTTTTGTGAGTCAGTTACTTCATAATAAGGAGTTCTATTATTTTTTTCCCAATATGGCACATAAGTTACAGTTTATATTAACATTATGAATTTATGTTCGAGTGACATTAACACTAGGAAATCATTAATGATGGATTCTGTACTGCTGTCCACATTATAACGAATGATAATGCTTTTTTGTCAGGATGCCAATGAGCTCTACTGCAGACCCCCACTTTACTTGACTCCATATTGTTTGGAGCGAAAACTTTTCCAAAGAGGAAACCTGGGTTGAAAACATTGTAGTCTACAAAAGATGAACAGCGTGACCGCCACCGATGTCTGACCTCTCCCTCCTTCAGTTGAATCTTTCTATTGGCCTTTAACAGTAGAAGGAGGCTTTTCTCAGCTTCTGCACTCGTCAGCTGTGGTTAGTGTCATGAGTTTGTTAGGATCAGACGCACTGCTTCAGGCGACAATGAGGCATTGCTTGATTTACACCCATTATTTTCTTGTATTTTCCAGTGGGAAAAAAACAACTCTTGCTACATGGAATATCTAACTTTGAAGCAAATCTACTTTGATGGAAAAGCACACATTTTACAGAATTCTATTTATACACTTATAACTGTAAAAACAAACTTTATTGTATTGATAGCAATACTAAAATATTTTAGTTAATGATAAATGATGATTGATCAGCACAACACAATTTTGTTTATCAGATGATAATTTATGACAGCATAATCTTTTCTCAATTTATATCTCTAGTGGATGAAATAATTTATTTAGCTATTGGGCAAAATAAATAAGATTAAGTCTTTATTTTGGGATTGGTTTGGAATTTGTCATTAATTTTGGCATAGCACTGGCTAAATGATTAATGGGCTAATATGAATTGCTAAACAGTTTGGGAATAAGGCAATTTTATCTTTTATGTTAACAAATGGAATTATAAAAACCCAAATCAACAATGATTTTATCCTGCCTACATGCACATTATTAATCGTGTAATAAGGAATGTGTAAAAAATCCTAAAAAAATGTTTTGTACACTTGTTGTAATGAAATTTGTTGAATAATGGGTGAAATGGATGGTGGCCAACAAGCTATATATAGCCCTAGCTGTCTTTGCATGTGAGCAGAAGACAGTGAGATGGGCCAAAGTGTTCAAGGCTAAGTGAAGACAGATTTCCTCTTACAAAGCTGTATCAGTCGTCCCATAACTTAACAAGTACAGACAGCTCCCTTTTTGTCTCCAATGATTGTCCCGGCACCGACAAACACCTTCTTGAAATTCGGGCTCCTACGTGAAGCTCTCCATCTCAGTGAGTAAGTGCGGCCAGGTCTCAGGCAGACACCGTGAAATGGGCACGGCTCTGGATCACAGAGCAGGCCAGTCAGCCCATACTACCCATAGCTGGTCCATTTACCATGGCCCATTAGTATGATCATGGTTTGCTGGCTCCACAACCCTGCCATTCATTCATCCTGCTGTGCTGAGGGTGTCTGACCACACTAATGCTCAAGGTACTCTGCTCAGCTCACTAGGTAGCTCCAGCGCTAATAGCCTTGGGCTCTGCAGGCTGGTAATGACTACAGACCAGGCTAGACATGCAGGATTGATAGTTTTGATTAGATGGGGTATCTTAGGGAATGCAATGCTTAGGCTTATTGATTTGTTTTGTGTGCAATATCAATCATGACACCAACCACATATTGCAACATTAGGGATGTCGGGCTGATGAAATTCTTATGACCTACCAGCCTATTGTCTTTTAATTGACAAAACAGATGAAACCATATCATATACAATAAATGAAGAATGAAGATGATGAATGATGGGGATGAGACTCTTGTCATTGTGAAGATGATATCAATAAAAGAACCTCCTTGTATCTAGGAGTTCATCATTTGTAAAGCGTAATGCGCAAGGTGGAATTGTGTATTCATCTAATGTAGAGTACTGACTGGGTAAGGACTGGTTGTTGAGTTATTTGCACATATGCTATATGTGTCGTGTGAGTGTGTCATAATGTAAAGGCCACTATTCCTGTCATCCCAGTGATTTATTACTCAGCTAGCGGCCCTATGGCCTGGCCGTGCCCATCTCCCCAGGCCACAGGAGTCAAATCACATCGACAAACAGCACAATATTGCCCTGCTTCGCTTCACTGATGCCAGCTGACACATGAATCTGTCTGTTGACACCATGGTGTTATGTTGGAAACCTTGGAGGTCAAGTATCGGAGCAAAGGGTTAATGTGAAAATAGATTAAAACCCATGAGAGTAAAGTGGGATTGTGTTTCACACTTCTTTCCAAGTATGGAGCAGTGCTATATGAAGTGCAGACGCAGGTGAGCCATCCACCATTAGCTACACCCTCACATTGCACACACTCAAATCTCAGCAACACTCTCGGATCAGCATCTAGGAAATGTGGCAATTTTTTTTTGAACAGTTGAAGACTGAAGTGATGACTCAGCTTTACTGACCTCCTCGGCTGTGCAATCTATTCTATTTCCTCCCTGAGTCACCCCATGTCTGTAAATAGCTTTGTCTGGAATGCACAAATTAGAGGACCAATAAGGCCTCTCTCTGCTTCTCACTGTTGCATGAAGTGGACAAGGCGTGAACTCCTTTACATCTGTTGACCCCTTTCTCTGACTGTGTGCGCTGACACAAAGGTCTGTCTGCAAAAATACAGTTTTTCCATGTTTTCATCTCATGTCATTTGCATGGTACATCCACAGTAGTACTGAAAATAGATTTCTGTCACTTCCAGTTGCCAGAGTATAGACAAGCAAGGTGGAAACCTACTGATTAATTTTAGGGGCTGTCCTCAAACTGTTAATAAAGCTGTGGTTAACCAGAAACAGTGATGTTTATTGTACATCTAGAGAAACTGACCACCTATGTTGTCATGTTGGTATGTTCAGGTAAAGGTTTTGCATGGTGCTTTTGAGAGCTGTCTCCAACAAACTACAACACAGCCACATATGTCTACCCGTCTGGCCTTGGTTTCAAGTCTTCCTTCAAAACAAAGCAGGATGCAACAAGATATACACTAATGCTTTATTACTAGAGCATATTTAAAACATTTTGAAAACATATAATCAGGGAGCGTAATAGTCAGGCTTCAAAGAGCTTCAACACAATTGCCACTGGAATAAAGTGTCAGACTAAATAACCCTTACACTTGCCAGAGGGCCATAATTTTCCTAAACTTAATTTTCTCTTTAAATGTTAATTTTAAGTTGACATTTGAATATTAAAGCTAATGGTTTGGTGCTGCCCCTTTTTAGTACATTTTCAGTGGGCAATACATTTTCAACAGTGCAATAATAATATTTATGCAATGCTAGTGGCATGGCGCTACTTATGGCAATGTTGGTCTGTATGTCAGTCCACCACTCTGTCCTAGACTACAAAACTGCCATGAAATTTGGCATTTACATTCATGTTCCCTGCAAGATGAATCCTAATGACCTTAGTGATCCCCTGACCTTTTCACTAGTGCCATCATCAGGTCGAAATTAGATTTTTTTATGACAAAGAGGATATCAGAAAACAGTGACATTGATATCAGTAGATGAAAGAACAGGGATATTGGAGTGAAATGAAACAACTTCTAGATTACTGTAATCTAGAAGAGCTGTAATAAATTGACAACGTTTCACTGTCGTACATCGACCACATTTTATGAATTTGTATATCCCGTCCTATCTATGTCAATTGCATTGTATAATGAAGTGGGCTGAGACATTTGAACCTTGTTTGTTTTGGGGCACCAGAGATTCGTTGCCAAAAACGAAGGCAGAAATCTATCTCCTTGGGCTATGATTTAAACCATATGTCCTATAATAAGGCTAACGAGAGGCTGTTAAAGACTACTAAGTTGGCCCCCATGGCGGAGGCTTGTTAATGTCACTGTCATGTTGTCGATCTCTGGGCCTTTAGATCAAGGGCATGAAGGCGTAGGGCACAGAGGCGAGATTAAGGGGGGAGGGCATTTCACCAACCAGAACATTTCACACGCACCTTAATTGCCCTGTGAATTATTAACCTTAATAGAGAGACGATGCGTGGTCGTCCTGTCTGATATGTCTGGAGGTCTTAGGCAAGTTCTTCAGCACCCTGAACAGATGTCTACATATTTTATTTTCTACAGGGAAAATTTTTGTCTCCCATCGCACAAATTACACTCCCTCTGGCTTCTTCCAGTGTAAATTCATGTAATGTGTATGTAGATATAATTAGTGCATTTATTTAGAGCCTTGGCTAATTGTTCTTTGTGCAAATGTATTTTCGTCATGGCTTATGTCCAGAACTACAGCAGAAGAATAAGCGGCTGTGCATTTATGTATATAGTCTTCCTGCTTTTTCACTTCATTTGTTATTCTAAGCGCTGCCCCCCAGCAGGGGAAGAAAATATGATTTATTTGTTGACTCAACCGTAGATGTTCACACTTTTCAACGCTATAAACTTAGATAACATTCTCCATATTAAATAATTCAACATGCTTTAAATTAATGATTATTGTACTGTCTCTGTAAATGACAATGTAAATGTCACACTCTGTGTGCACAAGAATTTGATGTGGCATCATGTGTACAAAGACATCAGCAAAGAGACATTACTGTGTACTGAGGAGCGGAGGTAATTGGATTGTTATTGACTGGTATTCTTGGTGAACTTTTCCTCTTGTTCCAGAACAGAACTGTACACCGGGTAAACTCCTCTCTGTAACCTTTAAGCAAGGATCCAGAGGATAAGGAAGGATGTATTTCACCTCTTGAATCTCCTTTTGCCTTTTTAGCTTAGATCCTGTTACCCACAGTGTTCAGTAAGCCAGTGTTTGGTTCTCCTAGTTGGAAGCAGGCCAGTTAGGAATGTCATTTTATAAATGGGCCGCCTCTGTGATAAATGTTCTCCTGTCTTAGGATCAGGACCCTGATACTTTAATGCTATGGGGTAAGGCTATTCATAGAGAAAACCAAGCAGTCATCTACAGTAGCAGTAGAGAAACTTTCCTACCATGCCGCTGTGCCTCATGGATATTTACCTCTGAACACTGAGAGTCATGGGTCCGTCGAAAATTCATCCTAATGTAATTGCAATTGCAGTGACAAATGTCATTTGACGATAAGAATTTCTCTGAATCTGGATGCAACACAAGCAAGTTTGGACTGCAGGCAGATGTGTCAAGTATCCTAGGAATTATGTTCATATTGGGCCATTCTGAACCCTAATTATTTCTGCCCAATGCCAGCACAGTTTTTGCAAGTGAAGTTTAACATGTTAATTAGTGAACTAGAGGTGTTTATATGTGTATATTTTCAACATTTGGACAGAACCAATGAACTCCCTGCTTGCAGTTTTTACACTAAGCTAAGTTAACTGGCTGATGTCCATAGCTTCATATTTAATCGACAGATGTGAGAGTGGTATCAATCTTCTCATCTGGCTCTCAACACAAATGAAAATAATATAAATAAATAGTATTTCTCAAAATATCTTATAAATGGGATTGACAAAATATCCATACCACTTTGTATAATACAATACAGTTCAGCAGTACCACAGTTTATATGAACAAAGTCAGTTTTAATAAAAACTAACATTCATAAGACTTATTTCAGGGCTGTTGCATTGTTATTTGTTTTAGCTTGGTGTACCTAGCTAATAAACTAGCAACTGAGCATATATAATCATTTGTATACTTGTATATATGTCTATATATGTAACCAGTTGCTGATGTGCTATAGCAAGGCTTTTCCCAAAAATGCCAGTTGGTCATTATCAAAGAGTGTCTCTGTTGCCAGGTCTGCTCTTTAAACAATTATAGAACATAATAGCTTGCAGACGATATATGTAAAAGTACACAACATTCTTGGTTCATACTTGTTCACTGAATTGGTCAGCTACATGTAGTCACACTTGATGTTTAACATTTTTTCTTAAAAGCCTTTTTTGGTATCGGTCCTGCACAGCACAGCCTGGCTTTAGGTAGTGGACATGATGTATTGGATGAAGAAAACTGTGAGAAAGAGTGTCGAGGGCACAAGGACAGGTGGAATTAGTAACTGCCTGCTGCCAACACTCTGGCTGTTCATTCCTGACTGACCAGAGTACCTACCACACTGTGTAACTTCAGTTCCAGTATTAGCCTAATTATAGAGATTAATTAATCTTTTGAGGGCACAATAGGGTAATTTGTAAACACAAATTATTTATTTGAGAGCAGAAATAAAGTAATTTGAGGGTATGAATTATTAATTTAAGGGAACAAAAGACTCATTAATGTCCACAAAGTATGGCTCGCATTTTAGATATCGTCTGTATTTTGTTTAGGAAAAGGATTCATAGCTCAGGATTTATCCTCAATTGACATATTCAGTGCTCAGTAGAACATCACTTTTTCTAAACTGCTTTGTTTTCCTTTTCAGTAAGATTTCCTTTATTGTTTTTTCAGCTTTATATACCTATTATACATTGTGTCTATCCCGTGGCTCCTAGATGCCTAATATATTTGTTATCCCGTAAGCAACTTTAATTATATTTTATTTGTTATTGTATTGAAATAACAAACATTTGAAAAAGTAATGTTTTTGTCTAATACAATTTGCCAGAAAATAGATAATGTCTACAATAATTGCTGTAAAGAGCCATCCTAATCTTTGCCTTTATTAATGTTTGTACTTCATATATCTGCTTGCTTTTAAATTGCATTTTTCTCAATTGTTGCAGTTGCTGAAATGTAAGCAGCAGGCCTGTCAAAAGACAGTTGTGGATTTACGCTTGGCTCAGTGTACATCCTACACATGAACAAAGCAGTGTGTGTGTGTGTTTGTGCATATACTGTGTGTGTCTGTTCTTCTACCTTCCTCTGCTTTGTACTTCACACGTTGGCCTCATCTGGGCCATTGTTTCATCAGGGGGTTTGAGTAACTTTGTTATTTTGAGCTGACTCTGCGAACTGTGGGTCAGCTGTCTCTGCTGAGCCCCATTTTGGAGCTCTCAGCTCCCTGGTGTCCCCCGCAGCCAAAAAGCCACATTAGCCACCAGGACCATATAACTCTTACCGCAGACAACTCACAGAGACATCTTTGTAATTTAAGACGTAGTTCCCTTTTCCTAGGAGCTGTATAAAATCTATATTGCAACCATAAACAATCCAGGCTTTCCTGTGAGCCTCCCCATCCTCCCATTTTATGTATGCAGAGAGATATTATTGGAGATGTGCAGTGGCAAGCAGTTCTGTTTCCTGAAAGGCCAAGCAGCAATAAAATGGAATGAGGCCATGTCCCTGGTCATCTTGATGGATCTGGTTTTTACCCATTTTTTTGTCTAGACTCCATGTTTGACTGTGATGTGATGTCTTACACTTAAAAGGCTGAAGGAGATGTATGGAGATATACACACACTTTATTCTATCTAACACGCGAGATGTATCTTAGTGGCATCAGGATCTGCAGGACACACTTTTTTTTCTTTTAAACTAAGCCTGCCTGTTTTCACCACAGAGGGTGCTCCAGTTCATAGTGTTATGAATACTTTTGTACATGATGGTTGTGGTCCTCATTATTCCATCGGGTCATTGTCCTATTGTTGAAACTCTTTTTTTTCCTTTTTCTCCCCCGTGTGCATCCACTTAGAGCAGTGGATACTGATTCATGACAAATAAGTGAAATAATCATTGTCATTATTTTTTCTGGTTATTTATCATTTCCCTGACAAAATGTCAAAAGCACTGAATTTCATTTTTGTATTGTTCTGCAGTAAGGCTAATTATGCATGTCTAAGTCTCCAGCTACCGTAACGATTTGTGCTTATGAGGCTGCTCATTGTGGCAGTTCCATGTGTCTGCTGCTGCAGAGGCTCCAGGCATTATTCCACTTCAGCCTGACACCAGTGTCTCTTCCAATTCCATCTCATTGCATTAGTCATTAAGCTCGGCACTGACACCACCCATCATATCATTGCCTTAATCACATCTGAGCTCCACTGTGTACATATGACCATATCATTAACACAGACTCCCATCCCTTCTCTTCCCCTCCATCCATCTTTGCCCTTCCATCCTGCTCTCACTTTATTTTCTGTCACAGATTTGACCCTGTATTTCATCCATCACGCATGACTGTCCAGTATCTGTACAGTGACAAATGATATTCGCTTTACAATGATTCATTCAATGATCATTTCCACTACCTCATATGCAAAATGTATTCATCCTTAGGGCAGGTTGTTGGGGTGATGGGGGTAACTAACAGTGATGGAGTGCAATGTGGGTTCCCAACCTTGTGCAAAATGAAAAAAAAAAATCTCACCATACTTCTACCATTAGCCATCCGCCAGAGCAGGGAGATATGGTATTGGTGGGATTTTTCTATCTCCTGTCTCCCGGGGTAATGATGAGGGAAGTCTGGCCAGCCACACTGATTATAGAAAGGTGTGTGTGTGCGTGTCTGTGTGTGTGTGCATGTGTACGTGTGTAGGTAATAGTCTGTCTGAACTTTGCTGAGGTGGTGATTACAGACACCCTGCCACCTGTCTAATAGACAACTCTGGTAGGTGAGGCCAGGTCCCATCTGCAGCTCTCGATTCTGAAACACACGTTCTAACACACGTGTATGCGCACACTTGCACATGCATAAATGCTCATGCAGCCACATGTACAACCATAGGGAATATGTGTGTAGAAATAAAAAAAACTTTTGTTGTAATACAGTTTTTCTTTTCTAAACTGTAAAAAGTAGTTTCAATAATGTATTTGTCACTGTGAAAAAATACAATGAAACTTTCATTTAGACAGAAATGCTAAATGATGCCTGTGATATTTTTACTATACGGAGCTACCTATATGGTGCGTCAGGCCATCCATCTTTTTTTATTTTGCTCCAGCTTGCTTGCTCTGACTAAGTGATTGTAATATGTGAATTGACAAATCTAATTCAGGAGAGACACTATTTTTTCTCCCACCTCTGTGCACTAAAATTTACTGTTTTATTTGCTTCCTATGCTCCCTACGCCCTTAACAGCATCCACCTCTCTCACAATGTTGTATATCTATCTATTTTTAGCTGCCATTAGAATCCTGCAGACGCCATCATTTCTGGACATGAATGCATAAAACGACTTCCATCAGCTGGATGTATACATGGTAACCTCATAAAAGTGACAGGGGGCAAAGTGTGATTTTATTTGGTCGTCTCCTCATAATGTATTCATAGTTGAGTATCACAGTGCTGCCAATATTTTCTTGCTAACATATGTTGGCTATATTATTGTGTGATGCTGAAAAAATTAGCTACACTCTTATTTCCTTTCTGATGGATTCATGTAGTTCAGTCTGCATCTTCATTTTAGGGCACATTGTAATAATCCACAACGGTCATGGTTGAGGCTTTTTTATTTTTTCTTTGAGGAAGGGGGGTTGCTTGATGGATTAAAAGCACAGAAGCCATGACATTTTATCACTCTAGCGCAACAGAGGTCACTGCATGATACCATTCACTCGCACACCTCTCTCTCAATGTAATGTGTTCTGTTGCAACTTGTTGTGAGAGACTTTGAGATAAGCGGGAAAGTTGGGGGTTATTCTGCGAGCTGTCATTGATTTATCTTTTAGCATTGCTTTGGCTCATGGTAGAGGGAAGAGAATCAAATTGTTTTGCAATAACGCAATCACATCTTCTGGATAAGCTAGGTAAGCGGTTTCTCATCCTGAATTTAGATTTAATACACCAGATCTTTCTACTATACAGGCCGGATTATTGGCATGCTTAAAGTCTGTTTTTACTATGTAGTTCAATACTATGTGGAGACTAGCCCATGTGCTGCAGGGGCCTACAGTATCTATGACAACAGGGAACTTGGCACTTCCTGGGGCTATGGTGGATTAGCCCTATCTGTAATATGCCCCATTTTAAGGCCTGACTGATGATTGTCACACCCCAGGTCCTCAGGAGACACTGCGGTCTGCTGCAATCAGAGGTTTATATAGAATTAACACAGCTGGAGTTGATGGTAAATGACAGCTGCTGAGTCCCACCAGGGACCCACCTTAGCAGATAAAGGTATTTCTGCACGCTCTTTCTTCGGCGTGTGAGTCTCTGTAATAAGCTTTGCCTGGCCACTCAGGTCCTCCGAGAGATAGGAGATCTCTTGTTAGCGCTCCACACCACCCTGACACGATATTACTGCAGAATCAAATATAATTACAGGAATACGTCAGCACCATCTGCGGAGCACCACAGTTGTAACTAGGCCTGCAGTTAACGACTATTTTCATTGTCGATTACTAGTAGCTAAGTTACTCCGATTTTTTTTTTAGATATCCAGTGTTCTATTTAGTCATAAATTGACCAACAAACAGTGGGGAGGTTTTTACTTCACCCTAACACCATACTTAACACTAAAATTGAATTATGTTTTGTAGCCAACATTATATCACGTTATATTATGTTTTGCACGTCTGACATCTTGGCATTGCGGCCTCAGCTTGCATACCTGTCTTATGATCACCATCAATTTCTGGCACTTATTCCGCACCTTAACTCTTAAGCTGTGAGCTTGTTTTATTTAATCATAAACTAGTTTCTGAGTTTGGCACTCACAGAGTGATGCTTAATGTGGTCGGAGTCGAAGGTCAAATGTAATCATGTTGTCAATCAGGTGACCAATCATAGCCTCGCAAGTGTAGCCTACATGATCTACTTATAAATGTATTGTTTACTGACCCTGCCACCAGCTCTTGCGGCCTAACAACCACCCCGATACACCAGGAATCTTCCTGTTTTTCCGCTCGATAAGCCTCTTCAGGTCCGTGAAAACCTAAAGTTTCCACTCATAACAAGAGGCAATAGTGTTTAGCAATGACTGAGCCATTTTCAAATGCGAACAACAATGGCAGTCATCTCTCTGCAATATTACTTACAATGTGCTCTGCTAAAATGTACTGTCAAACAGATACGCTCAAAGTTCAACTTGAATTTTGACCATTTTTGCCAATAACTTATGAAAGACAAAGTGTGAGATTGAGATGGAGGAGAAATATAATATTTTCACATCAGAAATGTATTGTACGCTTGGGTGAGTTCCCATAATTATTCAATACATCTTTTAAATTATAGCATAATCTAGTTTAAAAAGGAACTTCAGAACTTTAAAAAGGAGCTCAAAGTATTAACTCTTCATTGCCATTGTGAAACATACTCTGCTGATGTAGGTGAGCCTGTAAGGCAACTGCCCCATGTATGATTAACCTGACTCAACTGTTTTGGTGTAGAGAGTATAATTTCACAATAATCTCACTTTACTAACAAAAAATAAGATTTACTTCTAGTCTTCTGAAAAGGTTTTATTGATTTTATTGAGCTTGAAGTTTTCCCAGCACTCCAAGTCAAGTTCCCAAGCTATCGGACAGACAGACATTATTGTTGGTCAAGTTTAACAAACATTTTTATTGTTCATAACCCATAAAAATTCATTTTATCTGCTTTTGATGGAACATCCTCTTCCCAGTGATAGCACTGCACACTTCCTCCACAGATACAATTATCCAACTGGCTTGAATGACACCAGGTATTAGAAACATAAAGCTAAAACAGCCTTTCTCTTGTGGGATACAAGTAATAATTAGAGTATTGTATTTTTTCCTATACTCAGCTGGTCTTTCTTATTGCTGATTACCCTAAGAGTTTCTTCTTGAATTGAATTAATTTATGATTGTATGGTTTGTGTGTATGAATAGTTTATGTATGTACCTGGGTTTGGGTATAGCCACTCGTTCCTGAAAAATGTGGAATACAAATCTCTTTTGTATTCCACAAGGTAAATGCCAGTGTGACTGTCTGAATGATAATGACTACAACTTTTTGAAATCTGTTTTAATCATGACTGGAGTACACAATCTAAAGTGGCAGTAAGATTATATAATTATATTTTCATTATAATATGCAGACATAACAGAGCTGATTCACATCTAAGTACAAAAACTGAATAGCCCTGAACTAACCAGGCATCTGTCCAGTAAATACAAGTTCTAAATTCAATGACCTCAATGCAAGTGGCAGGTCTGTCCTATTAAAAGGTCTCTCCTCCCTGTCTTTGTCTCTGTGTAAACAGATCTTTAAAAGGCGATGAGGTTGCCTGGCCTGTGCTGCTTTATCTGCAAAGTTACGATTGTCTGGAGAAGATGACCCCAAGCTATTGATTTGTGATCCCCCATATGAACACAAATAGACACGCACACTCACCCACACACACACACACACACACACCACACACACACACACGCACATGCAAACACATGCACGCACATACAGCACACACCTTCTCTGTTTGGCTTTGTTTCACTCTTCCTTTGGCCTTCTAAAAGGTTATTTCTGGCCAGCTCGTGAGGGTTGCAGACAAGGAGGAAACATCCCGCATAAGGGAAATGTCTTTTACCAGGTACAAAACGGATCTGAGGAAAACTATTGTAAATATATAATTGCACAAAAGCCATCTGGACAATTACCATGGCACAGCTTCTTTTCCCCCACAACCTTGCTATTTCTTGTCAGTTAGCAGAGGCCTGACTGTGTCAAATCAATGTCAAATTTGAATGTTAATAGAATCTTAAATTATTCACCATGCAGTTGAGCCCATTTGAACTATTCCCTGGCTCCAAATGACATCCCCCATATAAATATATGACGGAGAAATAAGGGTTCGGCTTAACTCCAAGGTGTGTTCAGTGGTAGGGAGCCATACCAGATTTTAGTTAAGGACTGATTAATTGTATATGGGTTAGTGATACCCTGGAATAGAAGAAATTAAGAGTATAAAGATGAATAAAGAATATATGAACATAGCTTTCTACATATAGTGTTTATAGATTATATAGGATATAGATTATAAAAAAAGTCCTAAAAAAGTCCTGTGATTCAATAGGTTCCCTGAAACTGCTGGATGCTGGTTGGAGTCTGGCATCAGTGTCAGAGGCTGCAACCTGTGAGCTACAGATGAACATACCATAATGTGGTGATTAGTGATTGGGTCCTTTGAGGACTGATTGCTTTATGGTTACTTCATTCGTTGAAGTGAACCGGGATGAAGTTGCTTCTTAGATTTTAAACTGCAATATGTAAGACGAATATTGACGTATTTGAGAGATTAATATTCCAAATATATTCAAGTCATTTGGAATAAAATTTCTTAATTCTACCTATACCTCATCCTTCCTCACAGTGACTTTCTCCCAAAAAAGGTTTTGAAGTTTACCAGAAAAGGCTACAGTGCTGAATGTTATTCTATTGTACCCGAAATTTTCTCTGAGGGTCACAAGATGATAGCGCTACAGGGCAGATAGCACCTTTGCACGCACCACTGTCAAAGTATTCAGACGACAAGGGTTTCAATCCCAGTATCACAGTGACCTTTTGAGGAGGTCTATGATCATTGTTGCATTATTTCCAAGCTCCAGTGCTGTGTTTGTGCCACTGTTACTTTGAAGAGGCTATGTCAGTTAGCATGTAAAAGCAACTAATCAGGGTTAAGGCTTTTTTTTTAATGTATTTAAATGTTCAACATGTGGAGGTAGTGGTAAGAAAAGGTGGTTGTAGTCATTTTCAATGCAAGGAGAATACTACCAATAAAGAGTAGGGTGTTTTTATTAGAATGAAAGAGGATGAAATGTCATTGGTGAGGGACAGTGGCTAAGTGATGTGGACTGTGAATAGGCTGGTGGCATCATCTCAGAATATGATTTATTATTGCAGAGAAAAAGAGATGAAACTTTCATTGAATCACCAAGAAATCATTTATCACTTTTATTAGTCTCAAGTATTTTCTATTCAGCCTAGAGCCATCCAAATAAACACAGAGGAGGAAATCGGAGAGATTGGACCCCTAATGGCAGCAGCAGAGAGGCAGATTTTGATATGTTCCAGATGTTTTATGATTAGACATAATGGCCTTCTTGAAATGGCAACTGAGGCTGTAGCCAGAAACTATTAAACTGTCTATTTGCACCCATTTGAGAACAATGTACTGCCCCAGAGAATACTAAACATCTATCATATAATTAGGGGGCCTGCACACCATATGTAAAATCAAGTCTTTCTGAAATCCTGAACATAAGAAAATGACAGCAAATGGTAGTGGTAAATGGCAGTCGTCATCATTCTTACATCCATCTGTTCACATCACATAATCACATAAATTGCCTGGTCCTCTAACAATAACACACAGACAACCACCTGCTCACACTAACATATAGGCGTCTGCTGGTGGAGAGTAGAAGTTTTACAATTTGGCATTGAAGACAGACATTTCTTTGTTTTCCTTGAATCAAGCAACAGCTTAATTCCACAGGGCAAAACCATCACACCAGTGATCAGCTTTTAAGTGAGATGCAAACAAATAATGACAAGTCCTTTGTAATTCATCAAACCTGTGCTTTGACTTACGGGATCTTTCTGCCAGATGGTCTGAAACGCCTCGGCACATGTCTGTGACTTTGTAATACTCTGACAGGCTTTTGCATCCCTGTTTTATTTGTCTTGACCTTGACAGCATTTTCCTACTGTTCCATATGCATGCTTTTATGAAACCACGTGTCACTCTTAATGCAGTTGGTGCGCTGCTGTGTCAGTTTGATGCTTTAAAATATGTGACAAGCTTTGAGAACAACAAAGCCCCCACACTTCAATCAAGGAAATAACACACACATACGGACAGGCAGGCATGCGCACATACACTTCCATGGGCACAGTGTCACAACCATTGCAAAGACGCACAGGATATATGAAAATAGAGAGGGGCGGGGTGTCATACAAAAATGATCACATTTAGCTAGATGAGACACCGCAGCAATAGCCAGTGTGTGGTGTTCCTTCCCTGCGGCACAGTCATTTAACGGACGATACCCAACAGCGCACGGCCAAATATTAGTTTTCTCCATCTCGCTCAGTACATAACTAGAGGGGTTCACATTCCCCCTTCCTCCCCGTCTACCTCCCTTACCCCCAAATTGCTCCTGTGCTCATTACCTCGGTGGGATTGATGTTTTCTTTTCATAAAGCACCAAGCTGATATCCCACGGATTTAGAATTAATAAAATATGAAGGACATTAATATTCCCAGCATTCACATTTTGCTATTATTGTAGAGGTGCTAGTGAAGCCCCTGACTCGCCCAGCCTGTCAATCACCCTCCAGGTACGCTGCTGCCTTTCTGCCCCAGTCAGGCTAGAGGTGAGCACTGCTGACAGACTTCAAGCAGCTCCCTCAAGGGCATTAAAGGGCAGGTTAAGACATAGACAGTGCATGTCTCTGCATTTAGGACCTCCTTGTTTTAAATCAAAAAAGGTATTCAGAGGAATGAGAATTATTATTTGCCTTTGATGATATATGCTGATATGACTGATGCTTCAGTTTTTAACGAGCTCAATAACTTTTCTTTAGCATTAAAACAGTAAAGCTCCACACTGTCTCATAGATGTTAAAGTGGTTGGAAGTTTTATACTGTGGACTGCACACCGAGCTCCAGTCCAGTCAGAGGACAGGAAAGGCTATACAGATCTTCATTTTCAATATTATTTCCAAGCATACACATCTCCTGCTACGTAGTATGATCAAGTGTTGATGTAATTTGGTTGTTTTCTAAAACATAAAACACAAATACATTTTGCAGCATACAGCTGGACACTTTACTTCAGTCCTCCGTCTGTCCATTATTTCTCCAAAGTGCTCTACCACGTGCACTCCACTCACTGACTGAACATTGTATTGATGTGTATGTGTGTGCAACCAGTTGGGGAGGGTGGCGATGGTGACTGCGCTGCCCTGGGTTGTTTTCACTTTGATTTACCCATTTCATTTTGCCTTTCTAATTTTTACAGTGCTGCTGGTAGCCAGTCTGGGCCTGTTCCTCAGTATCTACAAATTAATTTTCGAAGTAAGGAATGTCTTATTCAAATATGACCATATGAAACACGCAAAGGGAACACAACTTCTGCATTTTAATACTGACATTGTCACACAGAAAGTACTTCTGATGAATTAGAAATATGTAATAATTTTCATGTTATTACTTACGGTTTTAATTTCTCTTACCTTTTTCCTTTAAAACTTTACCAAATATTATGTTGTTAACTTTAAAATATTTTTCGTTCTGTCTTTCTTTTCATTCAGCCAGCAGGGCAAAGGAGCATCCAGAGAAAACTAGACCTGCACATATAGCATAGTCTGATTGCCTCGTGTTCCTTTCTCTCTCATTGTAGCATAGGTTGTCCAGCACGGTGGCTCTAGGTGGGTTTGTCTGACAGTCTTTAAACATGACAGATAAGAGAGAATAATTAATTTATCAGAGCAGGCCAGGCTTTAATCCCTGGTGTCCTGGTGATAAGGGAAGGTTTCTTCTCCCCTGATCCCTCTGCCGATAGGGGCTTTTTCCTTGGCGGTTTCCCGTTAATAAGCCTGTCAAAGAGGCACACGACTCTAGGCTCTGTCCTGTACAGGTTATCTCACCGCCACACGTTCCCATCTCCTCCCTGACAGCCGACAGCAACCGGGTCGCTGGGCCTTTGAAACCCGGGGAGAGCAGGGCCTGTGGGCGTCTCTCTGAGGCGGCCCTGTCATTTAAACCAGCTAATTCAAACATCAGGTGGGTCCGAACCCACAGGAGACGCAAAAGAAAAGAGAACCCTTTCCTGACAGACCAATGGACAGAACACACTCTCTCGCCAAAAGCTGAATAATTCTCTTTTAAGGCAAATAAAAAGGCAGACACGTTTAGTACAGCTTCTCTCCTTTTGCACCCCACTCTATCTTTATGCAGTTCCTACCTGTCTGTCTACCTGTCTGTCTATCACTCTCTTTTTGAGCCCTTTTGTGAAATTGGACATGGACTTCATGCTGATATAGTATGAACTGTCTGCATGGTAGAATGAGGAGATCTGGGTTGAAGCTGACAGGAAACGTGGTAATGTGGCATAAGACTGTATCCTTCGAATGATGGAATTTACAGTATGCATGTAGTAAGCAGCTTCAGTTTGAATTTCTCAAACATATTAAAGTATAAACTACTGTTTACCCTGGAAACAGTTTTCTGAGAGTTGCCAGTTTACCTAATTTGAAGAATATTTCTTTCACAATTTGGAAAGACAAACAATTGAAGCAAAATCTTGAGGACATACTGTGAATATACACCACATTATAGATGCAACAATGATAGTGGCTCATTTGGTTTTTAATTTGGTGGCTGAGTGGCCCACAGAGTGAGTGAGGAGGACAGTGCGTATCTCAGGGGAGCAGCAGGATGTCTACTAAGTAGCAGTGTGCGTGGTGGCCTTCGCTGCACTGTGGTCCTTCATCATTTCCCTAAAGCCTCACCTATTTTGCGGGCTGACTGCATGCATTATCATATTTTATGTGGGTCATGAAAAGCACAAAGATGTTGCGCTGCTCAAGAGAATTTGTGTGCATTTGTTTGCGGATAAATGCACGTGTGTGTTAAGCTCCAGTTGTATTGAGGTTGCATAAGAAACGTCTAGTTAAATCTTGAACATTTGGTCTGCAATATCTTAGCTTCTGAACATATAATACATGATTTTTAAATCTACTCCTTGATATTGTGTTTTAGTATTGATCTTGTGTACCCAGCTTTTTTTTTATCTTTGAACCAGCAGACCAGTTTACACACAACAATCAAGCCAAGGTCAGTTCTGAATGATTCACTTTGTGTCCTCGCTCTGCCAGTCTGTCTCTGTCTATTTGTCTGTCTTCTGGCTAACTGGAGCACTTCAGCCTTTTCGATCTGTCCAGCCCAGAAAAAAAAAAACATTTAGCCGATGCTGCTCCTTATCTCTCTTGCTCTTCTAATCTCCTGTGAGCTGCAGGAGTGGAGGCTGAGGGGCTGTCATTGTCCAGGGATGTGAACCTGCAACCTTTTCAATTTCACCCTGCGCTTCAAAGCCCTTCCGCCTGGACGATCTCACGTCTTGGACAAAGGTGCCATTTGCTTTTCATTTCCTCCACGATAAGAGAGGAGAAAAAGTATTGTATATTGTAATGCTCCCTCACCTTTCTGACATCAGCAAAATTGAGGTGCAGGCGAAAGATCAATACAAATTAAAAGTAAATACAAAAAAAAGGCAGTGAAGAAGAGGAGCTATATTACCATGTTTGGAAATCCATTTGCCCTGGCTTCTCTCAGCCAGCCATAGTGCTTTGTTTGTTCAAGAAAGGATGAGAGCCGAACTGGAGAGTTAAAAAGCTAGGAACTTTCATTGATATATTTTCAAAGTAATTACATTTACAGTTTTTGTGGGTCACTTTGCCTATATCTCACTCAAACTTCCAACTCTCTCTGCCACCATGCAGCAGCTGGTTTCACCAGTTAACTGTGATGTCATTCCTCATCTGGACTGGTTTAACTGGGGTCCCAGCTGTGTGGTCAATGTGGTAGAGAAACAGTGTCTTTACACACACTGCCTTTGTGCAATGAGCCACACTGTTGCATAGTTTTAGCTTCCAGTCTTGATTTATTGCAACATCCTTCCTCCTATTTTTCCAACCGGACATTCAACTGTTCAGCATTTCACTTTACTCTCCTGGCATCCTCTCCCCACTCTTCAACCTGCAATGTGATATTCTATCATTATAGTGGCAATATCTACACAACATTAAGCAAATTACATCTGGCTGGCAACATGTTCCAGCGTCTAAGCACACCTCACGGTATGGCAGGTGGCCTTGCATCGATCAAATGCAGCACTGCCAAGACTGGTCGGCAGAATGAGGAAAATGGCTGCTCCTGGTAATTGTGTTTCTCTTCCCACTATTCTGTTCCTCTAACAGTCCTGCATTTCCATAGGAATGGCTTGATGATGTTGCACATATCCACAGGGGTGTAGAAGTATTGAGAAAATTAAGATACGCTGTTTATTTTAACACCTCCACTTTGGTTATGGCTTCTCCAGGTGTAAGTGTAGAGGTACAGCAGTTAAACACTGAGAGAGGATATAAAATTTTTTTAATCTGCACAAGCCCTGAAGTAACTGCATAATCTGTTTTTGCAGGTAACAAATAGTGTATGTGGGGCTATTGCTAAACAAAAGATAAGCTTTAAGAAAAAGTGTGTCTCTGGATACATACAGTTATTTATATAGAAACCTAACATCAGGCAGAAAAGAAGGTTTTACTGCCCATTCTGGTTGAAATTTTCATGTCTGTTTCACCTCTGAGCTCAGCAACACATGCTGGGTGTCAGAAGTGTGCTGTGTTGCACCAGGGGTTAAATTGGGATTTGTCATGTGGGGGGGCTCTGTGGTTTCAGGGTTGCCATGGGTGCACATGTCTATGTGGCATGCGCATAAACTACAAAATCTGATTTATATTTTTTGACCAACTGAAAATAAAATATAACAAGGTCAAACAACCTTCTATTCTAAACACTAAAACACGAATCAAAGTCATTCTAGATACTGTGTGAAAAATCACAGATGATGGCAATACAAGCAGAATATCAGAGCAATGTACATTTTCTTATTAAACCTGTTCCTGACCTATTTTTCTTCCTCTACCATTTGTCACTGCTACACAGTCACACCAGACATATGCACAATAGAATGAGGTATTAACAAACAATATTTATTCAATACAATATTTTCTATACAATCTCAAGATAAGTGAATATTAGCATAAACAGCAATAAGTAAATGTAGAAAATAACAAAATAACAAACAAACACTGAGCTTTGGTTCTGCTGACTGGTAATTAGTCCAGTCCTCACAATATTATAAATTTTTCAAAAATGAAATACTATGTATAGGAGTACTTGATGGTTATTATTTATGTGCATTCATCTTGCACAAAATGCCCAACTAACTACATTTAAAATTCAATATTTAATCAATAGTCAATGCCACTCCATTGCTTTCCATCTTGCATTGAAGCTGTAACTTAACCTCAACTGAAAGACAAGATAATCACTGTCTTGTTTAAACTTATGAGGGTGTTGCTGGAAAGTGCAAGTTTAATTTCCTGCATCTGAATGCATCATGCGCAACGCGGTTCTTTACCGAGGAGCAGTTTTCTAAACACCATTGCCAGAGTTTATCGACTGTAATAAATGATCTTTTGTCAGGCATAAAATCACATAACCCAGCCCTGGATGACACAGACAGACCAAAAGATGCAGCAGTGCCCAGCTAGACAGACTACAGAAAAATGCACTGCAAGCTAGCACTACTTTATGTGCCTGTTACTTACTAAACATCAAACTTGGAGAGAAGTTTACCTGATTGCTGTTCCTGCAATTCACTCACGTTGTTTTCTCTCTCTCTCTCTCTCTCTCTCTCTCTCTCTCTCTCTCTCTTTTTAGAGGATAGTTCCGCTTCATCCTCTTAACAAAGTAGTAAACATGAGGGGGAGGCAGGGGTCTTGTGTGGGCCTTATGCGTAGCCTATAGGGCCCACAGATAATACAGAACTGCCTGTAACTACACAGTTACATAAAATGTCACGTACCGGCACACGGCAGAACACTTCAGCATCATCATCACTGCAGCAAGGTGAGAAGTTAAGACACTGGAGTTTAACTGAAACAAGATTTTCAGGGGGTGTTAAGTTGTTCTTGGGAATAAAAAAAGTAATAATGAGGGGGATGGATAGGACAGAGGGTGTTTATCATTGTTCCCAAGGCACTGCACCTGGTCTTTTTTTTCTAGCCCGGAAAGGAAGGAATTACATCTATATTGGGGAAATCTACACCTGACAATTTATGTTTAATGCCAACGCACAATGTTACACAAGAGTGTGCCCTGTATTTGGTTAGGTGCATACCAAGGGTTTGGGGATTGGGGCAGTGGATGGGCTTGTAGTATTTCCAATTTATCATACAGGGAACCATAATTTGCCTCCTGTCACTGAATTTCAATTAATGTTTGCCTTTTTATTTATCCAACAACAATCTTTCCCAAAGCTTAGTGTTTTAGTTGCCAAGCCCTTACTCTTCCCTAACCATTATTTATTGGCTAATGCTTTGAAGTTGAATTTTTTCCACTTCAGAAATGTGATTTGTTTAATAATTTAATTAATTTAAGAACAGTTGCAGTTCTAGATTAGATACCACCAATCCCTTGGCCTATGGGACAGCACTGGACAATTTGGAAAACTTATATTGAATATAGCAAACGTTGTGTCAAATATGTCAGTCTAGGCTTGTATGGTTTCTCTCCCTCTCTCTCTCTCTCTCTCTCTCTCTCTCTGTGCGTGTGTGCGTGCGTGCGTGCGTGCGTGCGTGCGTGCGTGCGTGCGTGCGTGCGTGCGTGCGTGCGTGTGTGTGTGTGTGTGTGTGTGTGTGTGTGTGTGTGTGCAAGGGAACAAGCGACTGATTCCACAAGCTATCATGTAACCCAGCAATATCAAGAAGCAATCAACAAATGCATTACCAGCTTAGGTCTTGTCCACTAACATGCCCACTCTATACTTACGGGGAAAAGACACGCACACAGTGAGCAGATGACAAGCACCCTGGGAGACTCAGTGGCATTTCCACTGTTATTGCTTCTGTATATCTGAGCGGAGCCATGGGATTACCATCAGTACAAATTAAAAACAAATAAAGGATGCAGAGGGAAACAGAAGGCAAAGATCTGGATCTATTATGCTCTGATTTATGGACCACTGATCCATAGCAGGTTGGGTCAGTGAGCTAGTGAGTGTGCATTCTAGCAGCCTCATTGCCAACTCACCTGCCAGTCAATAACCTATTTAATTTAATGTCACAGCCTATACGGGCAAAGCATATTGACAATCTACAGAACACACCTTCAAGAGGCCCCCAGCTGCAAGTGCCAGATAAACTGCATTTGAAAAATTCAATCTTGCTTCCATGGATGCCCCTGAGTCTTTATAAATTATTAAAGCTCCACCCAATAAAGTATGGGGAGAAACTTACAGTTAAGGAGCTAATGTCAGTGATTGGGGGTGGTGTTCAGTTGTTGCAAAGACAAGCCACTATTCCCACATCGCATTTCCAGTCCACCTGCTCTCAGCGGTGACACAGTCACTAACTGCCCTTTATGAATCTTTCAGAGGAGGAAAGAAGAAAATAGATGGCATTTCAACATTTAATAAAGTGTCAAGTGTAATGCCGGGTCCATATGCTATGGCGTAGACTGTCACTTTAAATATGGTCTCTTTTTGATTTCTTTAACACCGCATTCACCTAGAGGTAAATATTGAAGAAGATGACAAATCAAAGTGCATGAGGAGACTTGTGGCAGCTCTTTTTGAACTCGCTTTCTTACCGAAAACAAATTCAAATGTTGGCACACAAACCAAACGCTGCATCCTTGTGCGTGTCTCAAAGATTCTGTTGGTTGGATGACATCTGAAGGTGACTCCCTCGACAAGTCTACATTTTTGATGCCTCTGTCCTGTCGCAGTCAATAAGCCATTTAATCTTGGTGCTCAGCCGAGTCGATGCAGCCGATGTCGTGTCCGGGGCTTATGGTAGACAAGACGAGGGTTCTGCCCAGACCTGATAAACCATTCATTTCCTTGAGCTCCTTTGTCTTCCATTCGGTTCAGAGAAAAGAGCTCTTGGCCTATTTCAATCATGGATGCCTCTCTTTAATGAGCTGCTTTAATCCTTAGCAGAGAACGCAGCTTGCCTTTCAGCATGACAAAAATGTACTAGATTAGAGGATTACTCGCATTTATGTATTCATGTACTAATTTATGAACACAAGCCATTCTAGGAATCCAATGCAAGAGAATGAGAGTTGATGTCTGTTTTAATGTTCATATCTAATGCTTGTGTTTCACAAACTGACATTACCAATATGGATGATTCATCCCTTTGCGATTATTAGAAGGTGTACCTATGTTTTCATGGTCATTGTATTTGTCGAAATATAAAACAATTCCATCCATTATTGTAATTATTCAGGCTATCGTTGTTCTGCAATCACACAACTTACTGCATAATGACAAAAAAAGCCCAAAAAATAATGCTTCCCAACTCAATAAAATAAAACAGTCTGAATGGAAGCCAAAAAGTAAAACTCCCAAACATGTTGTGAGATGGACCATTAATATTTCACAGTTGAGCTAACTTTTGTATTTGCATACATTTGTATTTCATTAAAGCAGACAGACGGGAGGAGTGGCCATTAGTATTTGACTTATTGTGAATAAGTGACTGAACATTACAGAGCATGTAGTTTACATTTTGATTACTTTTAGAGAACTTCTTTTTAGATGTACAATGAACCTGATTTTTCCAATAAGTGTACATCCATCCATGTTTGCTGGTATACATAGAAATATGAATATGATTTAAAATTCATGATAACTTTCCAAAATAAATACTATTGTGTGGCTGAAATATTAAGTCCATTGTAGGTTTTGTGTGAAACAATCAGTGTGAGGGGTGTTGGTGGGCAGACAAAGTGCAGTGGGACGCCTCCCAGGCTCCTCTGGATCTGGCCACAGAACATCTCGGTAAATGCGGTCAGACAGATGAGTCTCGCCTCGGAGCGCTGCCTCCCAAGGGCAGAGTGACATTTTCTGGGGACAATATGGGACTGCAGTGACATAGAAAACATCCCTCCCGCCCCGACACACTGCAGTTCTGTGGCCCCTCTGCTTTCCTCCATCTCTCCATCCTTCCCTCTATTTTGCACTCCCTCCCTCTCTCTGCTAATTTCCCTGGTCCTGAGTGCTGCAGTAACTGCCTTCTGCCTTTTCATTCTGTTACAGGTCAAAAGACTTGAAAAAGTTCCAAAAGCCTGGTGGCACTACACCGGGGAGCGAAATGAATGAAAATGTGAGTGGGTTCAACAAAGGAAAATGATTACAGACAGGAAGTATACACAGCACCAAATGTAATTTTTGACAATGTTATGTGAAAAGCTGTAGCTGTTTTGCATGTGTCATAAACAACCAAGCTCAGAAAGTTAAAAACAAAGGGGATCAGTGAACAACCTGAGATGCTGAGAATATTTTCTGGCTTGTTTTTGAAGATTTAAGTTTGTTGTCTAACTTCACCATTGCCTGCTAGACTTGGAATACTGTGAATAAAATGCTCACACTAACACTCCCTGCATTTATATAATTTTAAATCATTAATCTACTTTTTGACACAAAAGGGCATGTAGAGAATAATCAATATACATCCCTCAGTTCCACTTTATATACTATGATTATATATCATTAGCATGCATGTAGACCAACACTTTACGCCAGCTGTATGTCAGTGTCCCCACATGTATTTACTGTTTAGCCTCCTGTACTGTGCTGTCATCCGTTTGAGTCAGACTGCACATCTGTCATTGTGGATTGGTACGGTGGTCTGTGTGACAGATGAGTCCTTCCCTCTCAGCGGGGACTCTCTCCAAGGAGGTGCAAATTTCTGCGCATCCAAGCATTTGCAATCATGCATAGCACCTTGATGAGAGACAGGCCCCCGCCACTTGATTGACTGGCATCCTAACGTGAGGCGATGGCTACGAACACCACAGGCACAGAAACATAAAGACCGCAGGCGTGCATTCCTGTCCTCGACACACAGAAACACGCTTGGACACACAGAACGAATCACTGCACATTAAGAGCTCATCTTTCTCCCTTTCTCCTGTACTAAATAATGTGACTAGCTGATATCCATGGCTAATCTCATTAGGGTATGTCACAGAGCAGGGGACAGGTTGCCATTGAAGCTGCACTGACTAGGTATTATCATTGATTACACAAACACAAGACACTCCATCATGAAGAAAGATGTTTTATTGTCCACTTCAGAGGGAGGATAATGTATTCAATCAAGGTTTTGAGAGTTTCTTGACATGGGCAGCAGAGGGTCAGAGACAATTAACTTTCAAGGGCCTGGTAAGAATCGGGGATAAAAGCATCCAATCAAGTCAAGCTAATCATTTTCTTTCCCCCTTGTTGCACTGCTAAAGCCAGTTAGTGGTCGATCCAATTAAGACTTAGGTTCAGACCTGGCGTTGTCCTGCAGTGGCGTCCTGCAGGCAGACGCACAGAGAGCAGGAAGAGATCACTGTGGAGGACTGTCTGTCACACAGGGATTGTTTGACACTCGGCTTTGATTGCTCCATTTTTCGGTGCTGGGTTCCACTGTGGGAGGCTAACAGGCCCAGTTCAAGACCGTCTCTCGGCCTGTCCTCCCCAATGAGGACAAGCATAGCTCCCGCTGGGTCAGTGGGACACTGATTGGGTAAGAGACTCTGCGCCTGCCGAGAGCGAGCGGGAGGATGGACCCGGCAGTCCTGCTGTTTGTTTAAGAGCAGGAAGCCATGTGGAAAAGGCCTAATGTCTTAATTGGTGTGAGTGGCAACGGACGGTACCTGACGAGACTCATTAATCAGAGCGGGGTGAAAAGGCTAGAGGCTTGGATAGCAAAAGGGAGAGACAGAGAAGTGGAGAGAGAGAGAGAAGGGGGGTATCAGGCCAGTGTTGTGTGTTGTGTCAAGCAGGGCCCCTTAGCTGCCTTGTCCTCGTGCCTCGCACTAATCCAAGACACCCACTGACACCCTCGCAGCTGTGTCTGTCACTCTCGGCCACTCAACCACAGAGTGCAAAATGAGGATGCAACAATAATTAGAATCTATTTTCACTCACGCACACATAAATGTCTTCCACGTGCTTGGCACAAACATTACATTTAAAAAAGAAACACACACCAACAATCACTGCCATGAGTCGTAGAAGCAAGAGCTTTGTTTGTTCCTCTTTGAGTTTTATCCCTGTTTGTCATGTCCAACATGGCCTTTTGCTTTTTGGGGGCCATTTCAAGTTCTGTCACACAGCTCTGACATCAAGCCTCGAGAGACTGATATATCAACAACACACACGCGCATAAAGAAATAATAACACACACACATGCATATACACCCGTACAAAAGTTTTCCCTTTGGGCCAGTCCATCAGACAGCAGCCATTGTGTAGGGACTGATGTTCCTCTACACAAAGTGAAAAAAAATTCTTTTCTCCACTGTCTTTCTCAGCATGTCCTTTCAGCATGTTTGCCCCAATCATGTCCAGGTCACTTCACCTAATGGAGTAAAATTAAAGCCCTGAGGCCAGGAGTTGTCCTCTGGACACAAACATCCATGTTTCAGGACAAGGACTTTGTTTTTTTCACTGTTCTGCCCCAGTGTCTCTGCCCTAGGCTGGCAGACAGAGAAGTCACTTAACTGCCTCTTAACGTTGCCATTTTCTCTGGCTATTCATGGGCATACCATTAAAGCAAGGCTAGCATTTTATGTTTGTGTCACTGCATTTGTTGGCTGCCTCTCTCAGTGTCCTCCATTTCTATCATTGACATAACAACCAGTTGAAACCTGATATTACTGTAATGCTGCTATTGGAGTGCCCTATGCTGTAGGTCATAAATACAACATATTTTATTGATAGATCTTATTTAATAGCCAAAGTCAGATATCAGCTAAATATTAATGTTTCTTTTGTACAATAATGGCTTTGTTTTATTGAAAGGTCAGTGGAACATACTGTTGGGTTAAACTATTGAAATTGAAGAAGTGCATTCATGCTGTTTTTGTGTACAGCTATAGTCAAAACAGACTTTATATTTCTTTGTATACTGACAGCTATCTGTTTTCCACACTGCATACACGTGTTCCATATTTTTTACTTTGTTTTTTAGTTGGACCACAGAATGCATACAATGCATACAATAACATGCAAATGTTTGCACAGTGTTATTCCCTCTGATGGATATCCATCCACAAAACATACACACAAGACAGACTAGGAAGAAATCAGTAGTGAATTTGCCATTGTTTGGATAAATTGTGTGTACACTACTCTGTGGAATGATGAAAACATCACATCTTTTTCTTTATTTTTAACTTCATTCCAGGTCAAACTAGCAACTGTTTCAGTTTTCTTCTGTTTTTATTCACAGTGCTGCCCACAGCTCTTTGTATGTACAAAGCTAACTAAAATATAACCCAAGGAAATGGACAAGGATCTCGTTATCACACTAGTCTCCTTAAAAATGACCACTACACATTTTGACACACCACCTGATCTGGCTGCCTACCCACTGCTCCAGTGTGAAGCAGCTACATGAGCTCTATACTGCACAGCACATACCACCTACATGTGCAGTCCCACACAGTGGGCAATGCACACTCTGGAGGGGCAGTTTGCCTGGTGGGCACATGGTTTTCTTCAACTGTCCGCCCACCAAAACTCATCAACTTAATTGTCCCTTCTGTTGATGTGAAATTCAATAAAAGTGGCAGGGACCATTTTGAATTGATTGTGAATAGATGCCACTGCCTGGCTGTCTACATTCATGACAGCTCGAGGAGAGTTGATGTACTGTATTAGACAAAGTGTGTGTGTGTGAGTGTGTGTGTTGTGTGTGAGTGTGTATCTTTAGGGGTGGGGGGGGGGGGGGGCTTCATCATTATCTTGACTTGAAAAGTGGTTTGCCTGGAAATGTGGCACATCAGTGACAAATTGTGTCTGCATTGCCCACCCCCTGTTTTTTACATAACCTTGCTGGTAGTGCATAGCAAATCTGTCTCTTCACATTTGTATAGATATGTTCAATTGCTCACGGGGCATGAATTCTTCATTGGCGCTGGAAAATGGGGAGTTAAAGATGAAAAACCATCAAGTCCTACTTTTCACATGAGTGCACTCAACTCATTGCTCTTTGATAGCATGCCCCTGCAACTTAAGCTGTGAATACTGATGTTTTTTTGTCCTTTTGACCTTGCCCCATATATACAACCCGACCAATATTTAACATGTTGCATTTCCTACACCTTCTGTCTCCTGGGACACCGGCACTATTCTAACTCCTATGGCGTTAAAGGGGCCAAGGAAGGTAAAGCCTATTGGTGTCACACTGGGCTATGCAAGACAGGTGATCATCTGGAAAAAAGAATTCATCCATCTGGAGAGTTCGATTCTATAGCACAGGTTGGGAGTTACTTGACTGCATTAGACTGGAGTTATTTCTTGTATTCGAGTGGAAAACTGTATAATACTGTAATACAAAAGGTGCTTGTGACTCTTGTAGTTAATTGAATAATTATATAATTAATTATGAATTTATTATGTGTCCGTGATATATATATAAGCATTTGACCGCTCCTTTTTTATAAATCTGTACTGATTAGCAAATGTGCTCCTCTCTAACAGCAATCAAGACATTGCAATACTCAGAACCCATTTCCACTCTCATCTTAAATTGATTGTATGAAAGCGGTGCTCTTCTAAACCCGTTTTAACCACTTTAAAACTTCATCATCCTCTAGTCCATTATTATCAAGGTTCATGGGGCCTTTCTGCCCTTGGGAATGAAAGCTGTTGCAGAAAATGTTGCCAGAACATTTGCCTCATTGCCATTTTATCAATGTTTATCCTCCATTTATTTCTCCCACTTAATCAATGTTTTCATGTAGATGTCAAATGGATTAGATTTTTGTCTTTGTAAACTGTCAAATGAACTTCTTGGCCTCTTGTTTTTGCCTCTTAATAACCGTACACTGCACTTAATGTATAAAATAAAAGTTGATCCATGTAATCCTCGCACCGATATTCCCTCGAACTGTGGTTCCCAGCCAGCCTACCCTCATGGTCCAGATTGCCCCTTAGATATCAGGGGCCAGATGCATAAAACAAAGACAGAAATATGCATACATAATGTTTCGTCTGATCAAAAAGACACACTTGTGCCCAGTTCTGTTTTATAAATCTGGGTGCAAGTGCACAAGCCTCTTTTCTACTCCCACAGTTGGCCATAAATGGAAAGAGAAAAGCCATCTCTTGGCATATCTATACTTGTGCCTGCTCCACCACCCATTAGGCCTGTCAATGAGAAGAATCACAAAGAAGAAGAGCAATTTATATTTATAAATGTATAATGCTTGTACATTTAAATCATCATGTACCTAAAAACAATCATCTCAGTTGTTTGTCAATCATCAATATTAAATGTCAGAAGGATTATCAATGATTCATTTATAGAGCTCATATTGAAACAGATTTCACAAAGTGCTTCGCAATTAAGGATAGAATGAAAAGGGAACAGGGAAATTACATGATCTGTCAGGTAGCTCAAATGTAAATAAAAAGTGATAATATTCATCACTCACAGAACACTGTGTAGACTGCGAAAATAATAACACAATCTCTCACCTTGGTATATTTTATATCAAGCTCATCGTATCACATGCAGCTATGACTAGAAAACTGTGTGTATGCCTGGTCTGAAGTATGCATGAGATGCGCAGATTCTCACATGGATTTTGTCCGTACACATATTTTTTACTAACGTGTACTCTTCTTCACACTGTTGAACAAATGAGCCTAAATCAGTAGGCTGGCTACATGATTCACATGTCGTTGCTTAAACTCTAATATAATAATAATATAATATAATATAATATATTAACTAAATTAATTAATTAAAAAATATGATGACAGATAACATAAAACAACTGGTTGTCCAGAGCAATACAATCAGTTTCTGATCGATGCCTTTGGCCCTGGGGTGGTTGCAGTCTTATATTTTGTCTTTGTTTAAGGACTGGAAAAGAAGTTGCTGTCAGGTGTCTTTCGCTGCCGCCTGTTTCTCTTTGTTCTTTACAAATTGGTCGTAATGTTCGCGATGACAGCTCTTACGATGGGTCATTCAATTTGTAGTGTTGAAGGAATGAGCAATGCTGAACAATCATTTCAAATAGCAACTTTGCTATCAGTTTTGGAAACCTCCACACCGGAGTCAAACTTATTGGTAACAGTATAATTCAAGCGTCATCTTATCATCATATCATCATCATAATGCAAGAAATTTGAGATGCAGATGTTTATAGTCTTCATGGGCTGATAGCGTTGTCATACCAATATCATCGTGCATCCCTAATGCATTCTAATTTTGGAAGGCAAGGGTCACGTGACTGACGAAGACAATCCAAGGTGTCACTAGGCTAATGCTCTCTGCTGAGAGTTGTACCAAGGAAATAACCATTTGTGCTGCTGTTTTTTGCTCCCAAAAAGAAGATGGGGTTGGCTTTAGTGTAAAAGGACATGTGTCAAACATGTTTTCATTCCCAATCTTAAAAATAAATGTTCACTCAGTCAAGTTTCGTCAGAGTTATCTATCAAAAGCAAATTATTATATGCACACAAAGTAATGAAACCAATGGTACCTGGAACGTACAAAACATATTATGAAACCTAAAACAAACTCTTCTTCTGAAATGTAAAATATTCATGATTTGAAGTAAATGAAAGTAACATGAAAAACACAACCATGGGCCTTAAAAAACTTACAATCTGGTGCTGATTGTATACAGATATACAGTATAATCGTAAGTATTTCCATGTAGTGCTTCTCAGTTAAAGTAGTGGCATTTCACAATTACATATTGGCATATTTACAAAAAAAACAAAATATCCAACAAATGACATGACATTCTCTAGGCTTTTTATATGAACAATTCTTACAATACTTGTATTGTTCTTCAGCCACAAAAGATGCCTCTTGTTTTGGATATTGGTTGGTTTTAAATTGGAATACTGAAAATGCGAACAACATTTTTGATCTAGTGGCTAGAGTGTGTCACAAACATAAACTGCTATATTATGACAGATGCATGACAAAGCCTACATACACTTTTTGTCTTTTGAGTCACTGGATTGAACTGAAGCTTGGAAACACATTCGGAGGTATGTGATTAATAATTTCAATATCAATTTCAGTATCTAACAAGATAGTACATAGTTGTTGGTGACAAATGTGATCATTATTTGGACACTCCTGACCCACCCTGAGCCTTTCCTTTTGCCCTCTAGCTCCCTCTCTATTGCACTCTCTTTTGCTCTCGCTTTCTCCTTCTCTCTCTCACCCTTCATTAATTATAGGCTCAGCATCACAGCACGGGGTTAATGTAGAAGAGGATATGTTGCCTGGGGAGGCTGGTGCCTGATGCCAGTGAGTTCTCCACACCCCTCACATCCCACTGTGCCACCCACATCCACCCTCTTGCTACCCATGTGCAGCTAAGTGCGCTTCTTAATCTGCTTACAGAACTTTCCTAAATATTGGGCATATTTCCATGAAAAATGAATTTACCTACTAAAGTGCAATGACTAGAAGTGTTGGGCTCCTTTTTCCCCAGTGCCCACTGACAAGAAGAAAGCATTATATTTGGACTCATTTTTCTATTCAAATTCAAATTAATGCTTTTCAGTGTTGAATGACTGGCCGAGGTTTTTGGCTTTTAGCTTTTATAATAGTGTGTGGCTTTGTGTATAGGGGGCCCCAAAGGCTTAAAAAATATGAGAGTGATAGCAGGATCCAGTATAATATTTTGACTTTTGGTAGAGGGACGACCCTTTTGTTTACATTTGTCTTTATATGATAAGTTCATCCAAATAAAAAAATAAAAAATCCAGTGGGAGGTTATCTGTCTGTACAGATAGTTTTGGTTTTATTTGCCAAGGAGATTTGGCTCTGAGATTTCTGCCGGTACCTTATTACAGTGGAAGTGAATTGAATATCATTTGTGACATTTACTGTATATAAAAAAAAGAATCTACAGTCACTTTCCAGAAACAATGTTCTGGTAACTGTAAAAAATATATCTGAAGACTGTTGACAGAGCACCACAAATAAAGTACTATTCAGCGCCACTGTATTGTGGTGTAGGTACAAATCTCAGAGAGAGAAAAACCTGAGAAAATACAACCAAATTTATCTGCATGGCTGGTAAGTGAGCTATTCTTTTTTTAAATTTAGGTGAACTGACCCTTTTTATAAACATGCAAGGCATGTCGTCACTATGCTCATTTGCTCATTCTCTGTGTGAATGCTTTTTTTGGTTTCCTACTGACGCTGCCCAGATGGACTGAAGCACTCACCCTTTCTGACCGTGGTTCTTTTGTGTCTAATGCATTACTCATACAATGCAAAGCATTACATTTAACCCTCTCTTTTAATGTATATGTGTGTTTTTGTCATTTTAACATCACTTTCATGTAGTACAGCATGTCTGTGGAGTGTGCCATTGCCTTTGCTTGGATTAGATGCGGAATACATAAATAAAGGGATTAGTACGATCAGTGTCAATCTCCGTCAGAAATTATTTATATTGCCTAAGGTGTACTTATTCTTCTGAGACAAAGACGAGTCATGATTAATTAGTTACAAAATACTGCATTATTGCAGTGACTCAGAAGGCACAGATTTTTTTTAAAATTCAGAATATCTCTCTGCTCTGACGTATGAATTTTGTTGGTATGCTTGTAATTTGCTCATGCACAGTAAATCTCCTTTTCTGTTCAGTAAAATGCAACACTCGCATCCCGCCTGGGAAATACATTCTGTTATTGCTTTGGATAAATAAATAAATTCAATTACATCCTATGCATCGAATAACTTGGCTTTCACACAGCTCTGCTTTGCCTATTTCAAAGTGATTAATGCTACAGAGGGGAGCGGTAACTAAAACACGGAAGAGCCTTATTGACATTAAAGAAGATATCATCATACCAGCTCAGGCTCTTTCCATCAATGAAAGAAGTCACACCTACGTCCAGGAGCCATGCAGAACAGAACAAGAAGTTTGTAATTTCAGCCAGGTTTATTGAGGCGTCAGATTGCACCTGCCGTGGGCTCACACTCCAATGGCCTTTCAGACCTTAACTTTCTGTCTCAATCAGAGAAAATGATTGCCTGGCTGGCTGCTACCTGCCTTCGTCATACTGTAATTACACTTACTTCCATTTAGAGACACATGCCTAGCAGCTCTGACTGGGACTCGACAGCTCCCACTGAGGGACGATGGGCTGGGTATAAACAAGGGCTCAGCTTGCAGGGACTAGATGAGGTGGTTGAGGGATGTTGCACGTCCTCAGTATTTAACAATGAAACTACACATATGACTGATTCTCACCTTTTCATTATCTCTTTTTAACACATCTGTTTCATTACGTTGTGTTAAACAAGTCATTGCTCCCTCTGAGCCTTTTATGTATTAATGCTTTCTGTAATGGTTCAAAAAACACTAGCCAGAATTTTGTGATTGTTGAACAGAAAATCCCAAAACTGCCCATTAGAAAGCAGGAAAGCAACAATAGAGCAGCTCTGGCACGTCTGATAATGCTCACCTCTTCCAAACAAGGCCCTGAGAGCCACAGTGGTTCCACCCTAACAGCTGCATCACTTCACAAGTTTGGCTGGGTTTCACAAAGCTTCTGTCGTGCCCAGTTTTGTTTGTTCTGCAAGTTCCACCAAAGCATTCAGTACTTACTGTGTAAACCCAGCCCAGTTGTTTAGAAGTTAGTTGGGTAGACTCATGGCACAATAGGCTGCGTTGCCATCTGTTAAGAGAAAGAAACATGAAACACTCCTATACACAAGTTTGTTATCTCTGTTCTTTATGAGAGGTACACATCCATGCTTCCTCAAAAAAAAGCACACATCAGCATCATGGTATGTGAGTCTTCTTGTCTCCCAGTTGTTTTGGAGAGCAGATGGTTCACAGAATGTTACACTGCTTCGTAGTTACACACATTTCCCAAGAGTTTTTTAGAAAACACTTTACCAAAAGAAAACTTCTATATCGACGACATTGTCAGTGATTTTATTAAGGAAAACATTTACATTTGTGTATGTAGTTTTTCAGCAGAGTCTTGCAATGGACTATCAGATTATACACATACAGTCAGGTATATGAAAGAAATTGAAAAAAAGCCTTTTCCTTTCCTTATTTTAAGCTTCAATATGGTTTATATGCAAACCCTTTTCTCACATATGATGGTAAGATTTACAATACCACATTAGTGTTTCTGTATTTGAATTTGCTTTGTGTTGTAATTATTAATCAAAATCTGCTGGTTATTTCAGTATTTATGGCTTGGTTGGTTTTAAGTAGATTTTCTGGTTCAGTTTGTACTGCATGACAAAACACTGACACATGATAGCACATGACAGCATCTGCTGATTGATTCATAGAGTTGTTCATAAAATCGGATTGCAATTTTAACACGCAATTAACCTTTGGGGTGAATTGTTTTTTTTAATATTAAGAGTAGCGTTAGTGAAGCAGAAAAGGTGGCAGCAGTAAAATGTGGTTAGCAGTCATAGTTTCTGAGTTTCGAAAGTGAATGCTGGGTAAACATTACCATAAAGACAGACACAACCACAAACAGAACATTCAGCTGGAATGCTCAGACAAATAACACACAAGCCAAAAGTGACGCACCACAGCTGAATTCCTTGACAATGTCTAATTTATCTGTCATGTCCATGGCATATGCCTCAATTAGAAAGTAATTTTCTACAAACGTCATTGTTCAGCTTTCTGGTCTATTTTTCTTGCTTTGCACAGTGGTTCAGCTGCAACAATGCTATACATTAGGCGCATTATCACTGCCTCCAGGGGCTGTTTGATCACAAAACATAGCATCCAGGTTTCTAGGGGACTGCGAGAGATAAATTTGGGGCAAGGGTTATATATTGCATCATGATGATGGGCTATTTTGCTGAATGGAACCCAATATGGAATGACTTTCTTTAGGAACTGCAGAAAATGGCCATCAGAGCTGCGGGCCAGAACAAAGAGGCTTTATTATTGTCTGTGGCTCTCATTCTGTTACTCCAGGAGTAATGAGAAATCAAATGGAATTGCAGAGAACACTACCACAAGCAGGAATGCATTTTTAAGGTTACGCAACTGTTAAAATGTTTTGAAGCCATAGTTTTTTCTGTCTTGCTTGTCAATTATTGCATCGACTTCTGGAGGTGGCCGTATCACATTTCTGCAGGATATGAAGGACAAGTCAACCTGAATGTGCTATAATGAGCTTTTTGATTAAGAATGAAATCCGCTGGAGGGAAAAAAAAGTGATGATAGACTAATTTCTCTCGTGCCACACCGTTACGCCTGCCTACATAGAGCATTAAACGGCTGCTGTAGCCAAGTGTCCTCATCCTCCTCCAGCCCAGCCAGGAAGCCAAAAACAGGCACTTCTGTTCGACACTTATGCATCTGTGTGCATTGTTATTTAAAATGAGATGGCTTGGTAGCCGCTATTTATCCTTCGAACATTCCCATTAGAGTTGGCTTCAGTCAGCCTCATTCAGGTTTGCACTCAGAAGATATGAATCCATGTCTCAGAGGAAAGTGAGAAGAATGGCCTGAAATGGAGAGGAGGCTATTGTTGGGAGGGCATTAACGGGGGGTGTTTTCCTCTGTCACTCCTTGGATAAGGTCTCTGCCATCAGCCTCATGGTTAACACAGTCTTTTTGTCACACCTCAGCCTTGTTATCTATCACCTCCCCCTCTTTTTATCTCCATTTCACTGCCTTTGTGTGTCTATGCATCCTGTTCTGCTTCTGTTGTACGTTTGGCCTACGTGCAGAGTTCATTACCCTCTTCCTCGCTTCATTACAGCCTAAAGATGGGCTGTCATCACCACCGACGGCTGTGCATTAGTGTTTCCCCCTCTTTCTCCCTGACAGGACACCCAATGCAGCACAGCAGGGGTGGCGGTGTCATGTGGCATGTGCATGTTTGTGTGTCTCCTATTTGGTAGATGGAGCTATTTCGGTGCTCTCACAAGACCCCCCAGAGTTGTTATCAGCGGAGACAAAAGTCACCTGCCTGTAAGAGATCCAAGCAAATCAAGCAAGAGAGTTCTAGAGGGAGGAAGAGAGAGAGAGGGGGATGCTTCTAATTAAAGCTTGTGGATTTTGGTGGCAGCAGTAGGACGGTGGTTGATGTCTGTCTATTTTGCTCTAAAGCTTCGGGCGTCTGGTAGACTTCCACTGGTCGTGTATTGACGACATGCTGGGGCTGCATGTAGAGATAATCAGTCTCTATTCAGATGAGGATCAGGCAGGTTTGTTCGCTGGAATCCTTAGCACCCTATCCGTGCCATATAAACACCAGGCATGCCACGCCTGGCAGGAGGCTGTTGCTGCTGCTAGGGGTGACGCAGACGAAGCATAGTTGCTGATTAAATTACAGCTTTCACCAAATGATTTTCTTTTGAGTTATAGTGAGTCACTGTAGCTTCATATTCTCCCTTTGGTAATCAGGATGAACTTCTTCACCGAGCAGAGGAGCTCAGAGGAGTCTATGACAAGTCATTAGGTCTGAGTGAAGGCTACTGAGGCGCTCTGTAGGAAAATTGAACACTGACATATCAGTGATGGAGCCTTGCACTCTCAGTATGAATGCACAGAGATATTTTTCTTGAAAATCTGTCAAGAGGGATACTTTACAAGGATATGACATTTATGTGGGTGGGAAAAAAAGCATGATTTAATCACATGAAAATCACAAAATTTCTCATTTCAGTTTAGTGAGAAGACGTATGGACTGATATGCACAAATTCATACCTGTTAATTAAGTTTATTTTAATCCATTCATACAGTTTTAAAAAGCACTGGAACGTTCTGTAACCTATTTCCTTTGCATTGCAGCCTCTACCTTTTCCCCTCGTGCTCCTAATACTTATACTGACCTCAAGGGGGCAGTGTGGGAGTCTGCTTGTTCAGAGGTGTCAGACAAATGGGAGTACTAATTTTGTATCTGTGTGAAACATGCCCTTTCATCCAGGTCATGTTTAAGAATACATGCTGCTGATCCTTAAATGTCCAAGAGTTGAATGATGTCGTTATTGATGGGAACATGTTCACACTCTGTGGTATCTTTAACCTTAAATTAATATGTAAATCAGGCATCTTATCATTGCTGTCCCTCTTTCTGGTCTCTCCCTCTCAGCTGTCAAAGCTTTTTTAAGACTGAGGTAGCCTCTGTGCACCCTCCCTCATGGTGTCATCTTTGGTAAAAAGCTGAGAAGAATGGATGTGGGATGGATGTGGTGTGTGTGGTGCAGTATGTGTGTGTGGGTCTGGAGTCCATCTGTGGCAGAACAAGAAGGTTCCTGTGTCATTACCCACTCCACTGCACTAACATCTTCAATTAACAGCAGCCAGATACTGATTACATGTTTTCAGGATGTTGCTCTGCCTCTGTGACCGATCTCCTCACACTCTGCTGGGCTCCAACCTGCCAACTGAAAGCAAAGGTTGCACAGACATGCAATGAAAGCATACATGCCTTAAGTACCTTTCCCACTGGTTCCCGCTGCTGCTCTTTCCCCCTGCAAGGGGGAAGAAAACTAAATGTGACTTAGGAATTGGTGCATAATCACGTCTCCAGGTGTAAAGGAATTTGCAGCATGTTTTTTCCCCTGGCTGCATATGGGGTGCATAATCAGTTAGCACTTGACCTTGACTTGTATCATTAATTCAGCGAGTAAACTGTCAGCTTCTCTCACCAGCTGTGCTCAGGATTGTAACCTTGGCTCCCTGAAGGTCAAGCACTCTTCACAAGAGTTTTTACTTCTCTTTGCGGGTGGGGGTCGTGCAGCAAATCGTCTGTCTGTCGTCATGAGATTACTAATTACTCCACTGCCAAAGTAAGTAGCTACATTAACTGGTTATATAACTTTCATTACTCAGTCCAACTCTGTCAAAGGTGCCTTTAAATAACAATAAATAACAATAAAGCCTCCACATGTGCATGTCACATTTTCTATATCGAGACATTAAGGGTTTAACAAGACACAGCCTATGTTTTGGAGGGATCGACCATCAACAGTTGACGATGACTGTTGACTGCACGCAGCACTTTAAGGTTCCATCCTCGCGGAACCTCGTGACTCCTTAATGTAGGTTTCCTACTGGCTTAAAATACAATATCTGAATACGAATAAGCAGTCCTGATGATGCACACTGGCAGTGTTACGCTCCCAAAGTGTGTCTCCACTGATCACACAAAGATCAGACTGAATCCCTCTCATCCTCTCTGCATGTTAACACAACATAGTCAGTGTTAGTTACATTACTCGCTGTGTCGTTGTCCGCACTATATCATGGCATTGGAAATCTCCAGAATCACTTATTCCACCTTTAAGGCAGTGTACAAGCTGAGACAGTTTAGTGACTGTAATGTAACTACAGAATCCCTTATACTGTTTTTCTTACTTAAAAAATTGTAATCACAACACACTACTCAGTAATTCCCAAAGCTGTTCAGATCTCATTGTTTTCAAGCCCTGTGGTGGAAAAGTGTTTGCTTCATCAGGTTGAAAGGGCAGATGGAGGCAGCAGTATCTAGGCCAGTGAAGGTGCAATTTGTTGAGTAACAATGGTTTAGTAGCAGGTGTGCAGCTAAGTTACCAAGCCAAGAAATTCAATTAGAGCCCAGTGCCTGCCTGCATTCAGTTTATTATGGAGGGTCTAACAAAGTCCTCCTGCTTGGTGAGATAAAGCCAAAGACTGCCGTCTTTTGTTGGTCCCATCAGAGGCTGCACCGATGAGCCCAAGATGCCCTCAATCCTCCTTCTGGCAAGCTAGTGGTGAACTGTAAGGCACTCCAGTCTTTTGTGGAGTTTTACTTAAAATAATTTGTCTGTATCTCCCCACCAACACCCCCACCTGCCGTCAAATTACATTAAGGGTCCTCTAGTACATTAACCACCGGACAAATCAAATTGCCATTTCAGAAGGAGGATCAGGGTTAAATGAGCCTTTCAAGAGATTTGGACCCAGACTGACTTTTAAAAGCTCATCAAGCAATACACTTATCCTTGGCATGCCCTTTAGACCTCGGTGCCTTAAAGTATAGCGTCTCCTCAGCTTCTGTTTACAAGGATACAATGTCATCTGCGCTTCCTTGTTTGCAGTGCTACAGAACTCAATCAAATAAAGCGTTGCTGATTGAGGCAGGGTCACTGCAGAGATGTCCCAGTCTTCTGCGTGACGTGGCTATCTCAAGTGAAATGAGCTGGAAAAGCTGCTGTCATGAGGTGGCAAAGGAGACCCAGAGCGAGGAGGGAAATGGATTGTAGTCAGAGCCAGATCTGACTTTTGATAACAGGCGAGCCGGCCTTTGTGTGAGCGGACACACTGATGTGCAGTTACCAGGGGCAGTCATCCTCAGAGTCAATATAAGTCACATGAACCGTGAAGGGCAGAGGTCAGCAGAGGTCAGATGCTCATTCGCACAGCAGCTACGTAGGAGGGAAACAAGATTGCCACGTGCTAAATGGGAAACAGTATCTGCAAATATGTGAGATGGATACATTTGAAGCACAGACAGTCCACATCTGTTCTCGCAGTGTAATCATTTGACTAGAGGAGGTCGGGCATGATTTTTAATTTGTATTCGTGATATGAAAGAGATAAGAGGCAACTGAAGTAGTATTGTATGTTGATTTAGGTATGAGTAGACCTGTACACAGATTCACTGTTGCAAGAACATAGGGATAATGTCACCCCTCTTTCGTGCATTTTTTTGGGCAACTGAACCTCTTTAAATTACATGGTTCCTTTTTTAAAGACAGATGCAAAATTCCAGGTATTTTTGATTTCAAAAGGAAATCTGCATTAGAAGGCTACATTTCTAAAATCAACTCTGCTATTTCCCTTCTGTAATGTGTTTTGCTACCAACCTGGGGACTTTCAGCAATGCAGCAACAGTCTCCTATATCAACAGCAGTCTCAGTTGTGACTAATAGTAGCTCCTCTTGTGGATTTTACTGCAGGGGGAAAAGGCAGTCGACCACAGGATGAGAGAATATGAATTCTACTACAATCATCTGTAAATCAAAATGGAAATTGTTTTTTAATAGACACCAGAAAATAAAACCTAAAACAATTTTTTTCTGTGCACGTATTCTTCACTTTACAGGGACTTCAATTCTGGCTGAAGGAGTATTTGCACAAATCCTTAGTTATTGGTACCACAGGCCCTGAAACAACAGAGTTGGGGTGCAGGACACCCACCGTTATTATCAGGTTTGAAAAGCTGATGGCCCAAAGTGTAATTGCTTTAATGGTGGAAAAGGTGAGGGCCGTTTAAAGGATTGATTAAGGGATTTGGTTTCACACTGAACAAACCAAAGAGGGAGCCAAGGTCACAGCCAGAGGCCAAGAAAAACAAATATACCTGTCAGCCCGCTCTCTCACCCATGGACCCGTGCACTTTTGCACTCACATAGATTCAAGGAAACAAAAACACACCTCAAGTCATCACACACCTCACTGTGTTTTCAGCCAGGAACACTTTTTTATTCACCGACAGTCATGTACACTCCCACAGGCCTGGAGCAGAATTGGGGTGTTCCAAGCATACTGGGGTCTAGCGGTGTAGTTGCTGATTGCAACGCCCTCGCCTCACCTTCCCGTTCCAAGCATGTTGGAGAAACTACAGTGGCAGCGAAACCTCACAAAAAAATGCGAAAAGGCCCTAACTAGAGCGAGTGTTTGGTTGGTCTGGTCTGGGCTACTGTAGAAACACAGCGGTTCAACATAGCAGACTCCATGGAAGGTGACCTACGGCATCTGTAGATATGAATGGCTCACTCAAGGTAACAAAAACATAACGGTTCTTCTTTTCAGGTAATGATATGAATGAAATTAATATTACATTTAATTTCTGCCAATAGATCCACCTAAATGTTACGCACTGGTCATTTAAGCCATAATTGAACAAAACTGCTATTCAGCGTTTGGCTTTTCAGAGTCTGAGGGGGCCTGAATGTCAGGAAATGTATATAATGGATGAGTCTTTACCCTCCAGTTCTAATTTCATGACACCCTCTCCCACCCTCTTTTTCTCCAGTGAGTGGCTTGGCATAACACAGGGTCAATGCCACTGCTGAAGATAGTGGCCTATAACTAAATTAGCAAATTCAATCTCCTAAAACAAGATCATGCGTGTTTCAAAAAAAGACTCACTCCACACTTTTAGCGTAATTGCCCACACAATTATGTTAATTTAGAGGTTCTGCACTTAATGCAGTGCCTGTTTGTTCTTAACCAAAATCCTATGCTAATTTGAAGGGAAATGTTCCTTCATTTGAGATAAAAGGCTCAGATAAATTGCATGTCCCTTTTTACAACTGCCTATAAGTATTTGTCTCCAGGAAGTGTTTTGAGATAAGATATTCAATCACAGTAAGAGTAGATTTTGTCCTGTATTCCGTTTGAGCTATACACATATTTCTAAAATTAAGTGAATGAATATATATATATGATTAAAAGTCTCCCAAACATCAGCATATAACAAGACTGGGCCACACACAGTGTTTCCTTTCTCTCAGAGATGTGTTTGCCTCTGGCCTCCGCTCCTCCCAGCTGGTCACATCTGTGTGAACAAACAGAACAGGCACCGCCGTACGGCCTGTGTACAGCACTCACGAGTAGTTGTTGCCTGGCAACCTTAAAACTCTAGGTGATTGGGGATATCTAGCTGCTTGGCGAATGGGGAGGGTTAAACGAAAAGGTGGCGAGTTTGAGCGAACAGGGCTGGATTCATTTCAAGCTAGGCAGTTTCTTCTTTTCATGCTATTGCCCTGATATTGTGCACATAGAGATTTTTTTCTTTCTTTTTTTAAAATCCAAATCGAGGGTCTATGGATAAATGGCGTTGTATGCTGTACAGCTTGTAAAACCATTGTGATTTGTGAGATTGGGCCCTATAAATAAAATTGACTTGAGTTAAGTATTTTCTGTTGTTGGGACATCTAGGTGGGAAACACAGATTAATGGATGTTTTAACTTATAAATGTCAATGTCAATAACCAATCACCACTTTCAAGAGTAGGCTTAAGAATTCCTCTTTGATAAAGCTTATAGTTAGGGCTGGATCAGGTGAGTCCTGAACCATCCCTTAGTTATGCTCTATAGGCCTAGACTATCGGGGATTTCCCATGGTGCACTGAGCTACTCTCTTCCTCTCTCTTTCTGCACTCATTCATGTCCCTTTAATGCATGTTACTAACTCCACTTCTTCCCCGGAGTTCTTGTGCTTTCTGTCTGCAGGTTCTCATGGATCCTGGTGGAGCCTCCTGCCATGGTCCTGCTTGACTGCCATTGCCAATACTGTTGTTGCTGTGCACCTGTCTGTCTGTCTGTCGCTCTCTCTCTCTCTCTCTCTCTCTCTCTCTCTCACCCCAACTGGTGAGACAGACGACCACCCACTAGAGCCGGAGGATCTGTCCTAGGTTTCTGCCTTTTAACAGGCAGTTTTCCTTGCCCTTGTCGCCAAGTGCTTGCTCATGGTGGTACTGTTGGGTCTCTGTAATTAATGTTAAAGAGTTCGGTCTAGACCTGCTCTATTTGAAAAGTGTCCTGAGATAACTTCTGTTATGAATTGGCGCTATACAAATAAAATTGAATTGAATTGAATTGAATAACAACATCTAGTGCAAGATTGAAAGCTCACAATAAAACTTGTATTCCTGATTAAAGGCTCATGCAAAGAGCAGTAATCTTAAAAAAATACTGGTGTTGGTCTGATGATTTTCATTGTGCGCTGGAGTTTTGGTACACAAGTGGTTTTGCATATTTTGTGTGTGTGTGTGTGTGTGTGTGTGTGTGTGTGTGTGTGTGTGTGGTTGTGTGTGTGTGTGGGTGTGTTTGTGGTAATGGGTGATAGACTGTCATCATGACACTGTCCTACTGTATAGCCAAGGGCAAGCCATCATAATTGCTGCAAGTGATTCAATTATGATCCAATTCTATCTACTCCACAGGGGGCAGGAGGTGCAATGGGACATTAGAAATGGATAATTTACTTCACTATCAAGAGACGTACACTGCTTCTTTTTTCATCCATGACAAAACACACATGATGCTATGCGCCCATCAACACACTGCAGAAATCCCAAACAAATATGTACAGCTATAGGTCTCAGACTGCAGGCTTTTCAAACAAAAGGAAATGTGAATTTCCCATTTTTTTCCTTCTGTGATGTCTCATTGGGTCGTGGCTCCATTAACTCTATAACTCTCAGAGGGAAGTCAGCTTCATGCTACATTAGGAATATGGCCTTATGGATTTCACATTAAATGACTTTTCTTTAGCAAATCTCAGTGTTAATAAATACTGGATCTGAACAAACCATACTCAGACATGGAAAATACACATGAGCTGCAAAACAGTCTTGAGAAAGTAAAATTCTGTGACACTCAGGAGAGATGTGCAATATCTTAATATTTGCTGTTTTCCTATCTATGGTCATAATGTGATGAGGCCTGCAGTCTGGCAAACAGCACTCATGTGTGAACAGTAATCATGTGGTGTCACTCATGTGCCTGAAGCTTTCACTCAGGAATCAATCAGCCTTGGGCGGCTTACAGGCAAATCAACACTTCTGCAGGTGGACAGGATGGACCGGCTGACTGGCAGCTTATTCTGTCTGTCAGTGGAGAATTGAGGAGAAATCGAACACTGCCTTGCTGCAAACTGCAGGCAGAAGAGGTTCTATGACTTTTTCAGAATCACTCCCCAACATCAAAAACACTCACATGCCCACACAAACTCATCCCTCTCCATATTAAGAAAACTTGATCTTCCCCTGCACATCTGTCTGTCTGTGAAGCAAAGAAATCACATAGAATTTTGTGTACTGGAAACGTGATGAGCTGTTTTAGTGGTTGAAAAGACATGGGAAGAATCACCACCCATTCAAATGACTGGTGTGAAATAAAATGGCTTAGGGTTAAGTGCAACTTCAATGGTCAGCAGATGATGGTTTCCAGTTTTTGCAGACCAATACTATGATTTGAAACAGCTGCAGTGAGACCCCAGTATCATCATTTTTTTGGAAAGAAGGATACTGAAGTGTGGGATCTATTCCAACATGCTTCTCCATCTGCTCCAGGCAAAGTCTTACATATAATTGGTGCCTCAGATGGACCATGGTTCAGGGGAAAATTACACTTTGATGGTCGGGTTCACCATGCAGATTTACACTGCAATTAAAAGGCTAATTAAATGCCCATTCTCTCTGTTTCCTGGTAATGGCACTAAATAATATGTGTTGTGGGGCTGTGGAGAAAGTGTATGACTGTGCTGCCATCCAGCTGAACTTGGCCATTGTCTCATATGCCGCTGCAGATCCAACTCCTGTGTTGACGTGCTTCATAAACATTTAACTGCCATTTTACAGAGTTGTTACAAGTCATGCAGAGACACACTGGGTGTCCCTAACAACCCCCTTTTTTAAAATTACTGACATTGTAATTTACCACTGAGAATGCAGTTGGTAATTAGCCACAAGTATCAACAAAAAGACAGCGCACAAAGGCAATGGTGCATCCACAGAGACAGACTATTATGTTCGACCGAAGTGCATGTTCGGGGGTGTAATGCCCACCCTCCTGGGCACTGCAGGGCGGTTTTTGTACACATCATTCAAAAACAAGTATAAATTATATTTCATTTTTGCTGCAGAACTCATTCAAACTTCATTAGCCGCCTGGGCACAGAGGTGCATAATGGCAGTAGCTAAATCCAGTTGTGATTTAACATAGCTTGGTTCAGCCATCATTCACATGGACACATGGCTAGGGGAGGGGGATTGACGGATGATGGTGTGCTAACTCTTATGGCCCCCAAATGTGGGAGATTCGTCATTACAGCACACATATCATATCAAGGTACTGTAGGAAATAAGAATCTCAGCACAGACTGGAGATGTTGTTACAGTGAGACTTTGTACCAATTGTCTTAAAAGAATCAGTGTTTGGAATTTAGTGGCCTATAGCTGTATGATTGCATATTGTAACCAGCTGAAACCCCTTGACTCAACCAAGCATGTAGGAGAAACTACTGGGGGATTCCATAGAAGACCAGGTCATTCTTACATTAAAAAGACACGATTCTTAATTTCAGGTGATAATACACTAATGAAAACATACCAATGAATATTATATTCTATTTCTTCCAAATAATCCACCCAAAAGTCAAATTGCATGTCATGTCAGCAACTTTTTCTCCAAATATGTGTAAAGAGAAAAAGACAAACAAACAAAATGGACAATGAAAAATACATCCTGGGATAAAACAGACCCAGTGTCATTTCTACACTATCATGTAGCATTAACAATAATAACACTGGGTTCCATTTTTTGTCACACCGCCACACATGCAGGATGCCTTATTCTGCCTTCCTCCGGAAAGTGGCTGTGACAGCTAAATATTTTTTTTCTATTTGACATTTCCTGTGACCACAAATCTTGCAACAACATGTTTGCCTCATAGAAAAAACAACAACCAAAAAGCCTGAAAACAAGAGCAAGGATCTATGCTCCCGGGGTTGTCTCTGGAAATCATGCCGGAGACTCCCTGCCATCAGCGATGTTTTGTGTGCAGCACAGAGCACATGCCAGGGCAGGCTGCACAAAAATAGTAGCATTACTAAGGATCTTATGGGGGTTTGGCTGGTCATGGCTCCCTGGGGAGGACATCTTGATCTGCCCTCTGACTGTCTCTCAAACACCTACATGCACACACACACACACACACACACACACACACACACACACACACACACACACACACACAACACACACACACACAAAAGCAGAAAAACCAAAAGCCATGCCATAGAGGTGGAGAGAAAAGGGAAAGATAGAAAGACATAGTAGACATAGTGTAAGATTAGTTTTGCGTGCCCTGGTGTCTAGAAGCAGCACTGGCAGAGCACAGGATGCAAGTCATGTTCAGGGACAGGCAAGGTCTGCTACTGCGGCATCTCTGTTGTTGTTGTCATCTTTGTTGCAGCTGACGAAAGATATTTGAGGTGAGGCTTCAGAGACATCCGGCCAGGTCAACGCTTTAGCTGTATGTCTATTTCTATCTTCATGTAAAATTGTTCTGTGTGTAAGTGCAATGACAGCAACTTTAAACCAGAGTCCTTGAATGTATACACTAGGCTAAAGCTGAGTCTGATTCTCTTTGCAAGTAGTGGTAATACCAAAAAAATATATATTATTAGTAGATAAGTTGAGCAAAATAATGAAGCTTCACAGGAAGATTGACTAGTGATCTCTATTTCCCCACACAATGGACAATGGCAGATGTATATGCATGTATGTAGAGGATATGAAAATACATTTATGGCTCTGTAATGAAACAGAGTATAGGTATAAGAAAGTGAGAAAAGTGTAATTAATTAAGGAGAAAACAAAGCAGCACAAGTGTGCATTAATATCGACACTAAGAGTAATTGCATTAGCAGTAATGCAGGGCGGGTTATGAGACAGTAAATAGCTATTGAATAGGCATACACAGCAGAAAAGTAAATACCTCCAATTATTTAAACTCTGCAATACAAGGTGTGTGGCAGCAGTGTGAAATTGTCATGTATGCCTGTTGTGTTTAAATGGTGCTGTTGTTGTAACGCTTTATACCTGTGCATATTTTTTTCCAACAGTGACTGAGGGAGGTAAGGTCAGAGTCAGAAGTCCCCAGTCCCAAGAATGGAGATTTAATTTTTTCCCCTTTACAGCACCAAAGCAACCTCCATCCCAGAAAGGCATTTCCATTCTTGTTTATTACATTGAAAGCCTCACTTCAAATGGTTTGAAACAGAGTGCCTCTGTATTCACAGAATCAATTCATTCTCAGGCTATCAGAGTGTGCTCATTCATCGCATGTCTGAAATTGATGCACATTTCATTGCATTTAGATTTACAGTTACACCTGCTTTGCATGCAGTTTGTGAAAGTTGTTGTAAATGCGATGTGTCCCAGAAATGTCTTTGGGAGAACAGATGAAGAATTTTAAAGGCAGTCCTCAGGCAAGACGTACATTTTTAATATCATTTTTATAGATAATGATAGGCCAGAACTCCTACAGGATACATTTTGGTGGTGCTTCAGAGCTATTTCATTGGTGAATAATTCATGATTAAGAAATGAAAGTTTGAATTAATCTAATTTGAATTTTAATCTTTTGGCAAAGCGAAGAATGATTGAAGGACCTGGTGTAAGTATCCAGATGCTAAAGTAAATGCTGTGTCTGGCGTCCCGCTCTTTCTTCAGGAAGCTGAAGCTCAGAGCAGCCCAGTCAGAACCTTCACATTACACTGCAAAACCTGAAGATCTCCAGCTGTGAAAACCATACGTTATTGTTCATGCAAATATCTCATGTACTGTAATTACCTATGATGAATATGGATCATGTGAAGACAATGATTAACATAATACAGATTTGTTTTGTCCATGTGTCTGTATGTGATGTTTGAACACAAACCCTTTTCAGGTGTGTGCCTCTGTGTGTTTGCATGTAAATGAAGTAAAGACGGTCTTTCATGATTTACCTCTGTCACATATTCTTTGGGTCCATGTCTTTTTTTTTCTGCCTGTGGCACTGAGAAAAAAGTGAACGAGTTAATGACTATGTCAGATTGTGATGCTGGCATTTCCCTATTGACATCTTCAATCCCCCATTTACATTTCATATCTGGACGTGCCACTAGCTTGGGCCCCATGTGAAAGGCCAGGCTGGATTAAGGTATCATTGTGATTGCATGCTACCTTATGGACAGGCAGGCAGAAGACCTAAATCCCTGTCTGGAGCAGAGCAGGTCTCAAGCTGCTGGTAAGCTCTCATCAGTCCCACCCTCTGCTTCACTGCTCTCCCCCTCTCATACCTAGGAGATCAGGCGTGATGCCATGTAATGGTGGACATAATTGCTTTGTCCTCTCTCTATCTTTTTCCTCTTTTCCTATCTGAGTTGGAAGTAACCAAATGAAATGAGGTGACACACGAGGAGAGCATGAGCTCTTTCTGTCAAAAAGCCCAATGATTTCTGTCTCACGTCCAGAAGCAAATGTCAGATTGGCTGCTATCCGACAATATTTTGTTAGTATATCTGGCAGTGCTTTTCCCTCACCCACATACATCTGGTAGCTTAGTACAAGTCAACTGTTTTTATATTGATGCCATGCAGGAAGTAGCAGATGCTGCATACCGACTGAATATGTTGTTCTCTCTCAGTGTTCAACAGGGCTCATAAGCCCTAAAATCATGTTTCAGTTCTGGAAGCTTGCTCTCCGGGAGTGTAAATAGCCAATATGAAAAAGTGAGCTAAGGTAGAACAGTAATCCCACCCAACGCAGTCAGTTGTCGGTATTTCCCTCCTCTTCTCTGCAGATACTACGGATAAAGTGATTGTCTTATTTTCTCTGAAACACTCATGAGTCAGAAAATGTGTTTCTCATTGTTGCGAAACTATCCTCCATAACCGTGAAGGATAATATCCAAGGTCCCTTGTTAGCATGCAAAACAATGCATTATATTTTTCACCATGTCTCATTTCCAATTGCAAATGGGGAAGGAATGAAAAATATGCTGGAGATTACTGCGTTAAACAATTTGGTTCTGCTTAATAGTGACTCCTTTGATTTGGTCCCGGGCCCCTGAGATGAGCATGGATGAGGAATGATTGAGATGCACGGAGGAGCTTGTTCCTGGCTGCCTGCTCTGCTAAGCAGACCCACTTCACCATAATAAGAGGTCATCCCTGGAGGAGTGTGGAAATGTGTCTAATTAAAACAAAATGCTTTATCAAGAGCTGAGGCAAAGTGAGCAGCCCCAGTAAAATAAATAGCCAGCAATTTCCTGAGATTCACATTCTGATAAGCATCTTATTAAAACAGCCAACTATCTAATGGAAGTGCTTTGCATTGTAGGAGGACTTTTGCTAATTTTCTCCCCGTATTGCTCTTTTTCTCTCTCATCCTCCTGCCAGCCTATGTGTACGTGTGTGCGTGTGTGTAGTTGCTAGCATCCATGCTGGAGGTTGTGTGCATGCATGACCGATAAACAGCGCAACAAATTGGGAGTCTACCTATTTTTTTAGGCATTTTGGATTTTGCTCACCTTGCAGTTAAGCGGGAGTGTAAATTACTGAGCGCTGTGGGCACAAAGTACTTAATTGTTTTTTTATATCATCATTATTCATCTTCTCTGACAGCTCAGTTGTGGCACTGATGTGTTGAAAGATGGACCATCTGTACTTTTGCCACTTTCTCTCTCTCTCTCTCTCTCACTCTCTCTCTCTCTGTTGCTATTTTTGAGGTGCCATGTTTCCATACTGATGGCATCTGAGTCCATGATTTGTTGCCACAAGTCTAATGTGTGAGATTACAGCACAAGGCTGCAGCTCATGGAATGCCTCCAAGCAAGGACGAAATAATAATAATAATAATAATAATAATAAAAAATTAATACAATGCCTCACTCAGCAAACACATCAGAGCAGCTTGCAATTACCATGTCTCCTGTGATTGCATCTCTGTGGAAATTAATTGCTATTTTAATTTAGTTTTTCCATTGACAAATCCTGACATGCTTAAGAGATGCTTCGAATGAGATATGTGCATTTGGGCCACAGATCAGGCATATCATGTTCAATTGTACTTCAGGGTGGCTTGTTTGTCCTGAAGAGGGAACAGCAAACGAAATTATAGCTATGAAACCTCTTCAAAATACCCTCATTGAGATCATCACTCTGATGTGACTGTTGCTGTCGTCCAAATAGTTGCAATTTGTAGACTAAAACCTGAACTGTGCATGATGGTGTAATTTTACTTTGTTTCCTCTCTTTGCAACTTCCTGTGTGAAATATTTCTCCTCAGTGTAGAGCAGGAAAACTGGACGATCATCACCACATGGTAGTGGGCTGCTGAGGCTCCGTCAGTGGGCCATTACTGATGTAATGGGCCACCTGTACGAATGTGGTTTCTGTGTGTAAGAGTGTGTATGTGTGCAATTGCTGATTGCATGGCAGTAGTCCCTAGAGCCTCTTGAGTATGTATCCGGTACCCACTCTAACAGGTGGATGGTGGGAAGTAAGCAGCGGGGGTGGACTTCCATAATGGACCTGGTTCAAATGCCACACACATCCAAGTCCCAAGACACACGCTGCACATTTTGGACTCTCTGCTTACAGCTCTACAATGAGAAGTAAAAATAAATCTACTCTGCTCCATACTTGCAGCACAAATATATATAATATATACAAGAATATACTGTATGTTTGTATTTGGGCATGTATGTGCATGTGTGTTAATTTTACATTTAAACTAATCTGATAATTAGGTTAGCATACATTTTTTTCCATAATAACTGACATGGTTTAGCTCAGAACAGAAATAATTGGCATTGCATGCATAAGATTGACAGTTTAGTTTTTAATCTAATTGTTTCTTGGTATTTGTTTTTCTCTCCAGTCACACTGATTGCTTACACGGGTCAGAGAAGAGAGGGAATGGAGTTTCAGTGGAGTCGACAGGTTGCCACATTCCCTCGTGATATCTTCAAATATGGCTGGAGGGAGAGTGAATTACAGGCCCCTTTGAAACCTTCCAACTTAGTATGAAATCACTGCGTGTGAGCACTTTGATCAGCAAACGGTCAAGCGGCAGCCCTGCAGCCGGCCATCTTTCCACATTACCGCTGGGAGCCTCATTCCCAGCTCTGTGCACACCCCTCCACCTGACCACTGTTTGATTTGCTCACTGAACTGATCTTCCAACAAATAAGCTTTGTGCTTTGCCACGAATTACCCCTCTCTATCTCCCGTCACACATGCCTTGCAGCATCACTTCCCCTCTTTGCATGCACCCAGCCGCCCTGCACATCCAGAGATAAACAGTAGGTACTGCACATCATACAATCATAATTCCAGCAATTAACCTCCTCACCCACTGTGGACTTAGAATGCCGCGAGCTCCTTGCCTCACCTCTTTACTTGGAAACAGTCTCTGTCTACCAGGCCAGATTCCATATGTAAACATAAATATAAAGTGGCCGGCGGCTTGCCTATCTGACAACACCTTCATGACCAATGATGTCTGCTTTGATTTCAGATCCATGGTGGAAAGGTGCCAGGACTTAAAGTGGCTGAGTTGTACCACTGAGAACCTGGGCGATCTTACCACAGCCCTTTGAGACAGGGTTTAATGAAGGTCTGTGACAAGGGATGCATCTCTGAGCACATCAATAAGCAAACACTGTGTCTTTGCATTAAATTATGGTGCTTGAAGGAGCAAAGACACAGAGCTGAGCTTGATACACAGACACGCAAGTATGGATATTTTCCTGCTTGATTGTCTGTCATGATATTTGTGCACATTGATTGAAAACAAAATGATATTTAAAAAATTTATATAATGATGTAAATGTTACATAAGATGATCCAAAGGTTAATTACAGCAACAGACGTTGCTATTATCATTTTTTTCAATACTCTTTAATAATTAAAGCTACAGATTTTTCCTATTTCAGACAATGTAGGCCTACTTGTCTTTTCTTTTTCACTGTTAGAATCTTCAACCAGCCTCAGTCAGTCGATATGTGTCCTAAAGTGAAACATGACTGATAGAATTGTACTGTATGTAATAACCAAGCTTCGCCTTGCAAAATGACTTAATCTATCATTTTTCTCTGCACAAAACAGGCAAAACCTCTTCCAGACAGTTCTGTGCAACCTTTCCTTTCAATATGAATTGAGTTACGTTCCAATCAAACAAATCACAGCTTGTTCCAAACATGGCTGCTCCAAACAGGGTCGTGAGTAATGAATTGAAAAAGTCTGTATTTGATTACCCCTGCCGCCCAGGGTTGACTAAGATCCATTTGAGAGGTAGTGCGGTGGAATTCCAATATGGACACCCTCCAGCTATTGACCCTGTCTTTAAGTGGGCGCTGTGCTTTTAGTGTACTTACACTGGTTGTTCCACATCTTCTTCCTCTTGGCAGTTTTGCAATACTTTTGATGGCAGACACTGGCTCCCTTTTCCCCACTCTGCATTATTGATGCATCAGAGAATGTGGATAGCCTACTTTTTGTTATAACCCACTAAGGGCACAGATGCAAGGAAATAAGAGGTTGATGTTGGTATGTTGTGTAACTATCTCAATGTCTTTCCGTGATTGAAATAGAGAAATATATAAATATTTCATTCTGTTTAACAACTGGATCCAGTTGATGGTCTCAGTCATGCTAAAAAGCTACAAGTCAACACTTGGCATGTATGAGATCACTGAAGATTTATAATTTATGAAAGAAAATAAAAGGAATTATACTTGTTGGGTGCCTTCCCATTGAAATGAATACAATTAATTTAATGGTGTCTACAGCCCAAGTAACATGAATGGGAATAGTTTAAAGTTAAAGACAAAAAACAGTACAAAGAAGAGAAGATGCATGATGAAATTCTATATACCACCTCATGCATGTTTCCACCCAAAGTGCTTTACATGTACGGTTGATTGTCCCTGATTGAACTCTTACCCTGAGCTGTAGGGCACTATGTCACTGATGCCATGGAAAATGAAAGGAAAAAGGATTTGGAAACTCTGTTTTTGTAATCTCCAAAGTTGGAGCAATCCTGATGCTCAGTTCCACTTGTGAGTGCAATAAATTCAATGCAGAGAGACAAAGGGAGAGGAAATCAAAATGTATATTTTTAAAATTAGAGAAATAGGAAAAAGGCAAATGCAGAAATTAAGAAATCAGTGGGGGGAGGGAGGGAGGGAGAGAGAGAGAGAGAGAGAGAGAGAGAGAGAGAGAGAGAGAGAGACACAGGTTGACAGTTTGGTCTATAGATGGCAGTATTCTAACAGAAACAGTTGGATGGGAGACTGTCACTGGCTGTTCAGTGTGTGCTGCGCAGACAAAACTCTGTGATGGGTAAGACAAATTTCTTTTCATAAATATGATGCACTATCCACTTTTTAGATATCGATATTTAATCAGTTCAGTCGGTTATGAGGGTTTCCAAAGCAAGGGATTGATAGGACATTTAAAATCTGTATAAATATTTCTACATAGAGTTATCCAAAATTAGTGTTAGTATGTTTGAAACTTATTTTCTTCTCTTCTCTGTAAGGTGTTCTTTTTTTTTGGCAGGTAGGGGGGATGGTGCTTTGCAAATTGCCATCTGGTTTACAACAAAGTGCTGTCTCTAAAAAAAAAAAAAAATGTATATATATTTCTTCTTAATATAGTCTAAATGCTGTTCTAAGGCCGAATTTCTGAAGTCTACACAAAATGTCTCTTTATTTTATTCATTGTTAATGTTTTTCTTTGGGCGGAAACAGTTAAACTCCATAATGAGAAGGAGTGTGAGGGGGGCTGGGTTTAAACGCGCAGTGTGCCAGTGGCAGCGTACACACACTACTGTACATTGATGGAGCCGCTAATCTGTGTCAGTCCGGCAGAGCCCTGTGAGAAAGCCACGCTGCGGGTCTGAACTGACGCTGCGAAATTACACCGTCGGACGATGGCAAGCCTGGCCACAGCTTGTACATAACCTGCATGTACTGTAGCCTGGAGGACGCTGAATCCCGAACTGAAGGAATGTGCCATTTCATTGACACGGTCTAGTAAAGTAACATTAGGAGGTCAGCTCAGATGGTGAAGGCTCCGCTGCGAAGTTTACGCACTGAATTTGCAATTCCTCGCGGTAATGAAGGTTTTTACTTGAATGAATGACGCCGCCGACGCTTAACAGGTTTCCTAGGCAGATGTATTTAAGGAACTGGAAGAACTAGTGAATGTAAAATTACTGAGGCTTCTCCGAAACGCCGGCTTTGACGAGATAGAGCGCTTGGAAACATCTTTTTCATTTACTGTGGATGTGAGTCTAGCGCATCAGTTAAAACCCCCTGAAGACAGCTGGAGGGAACAGGATAACCGGGAGATCCAGTTTAAATGAAGAGGTGAGTGGCGATCAACACGGTCGTTTGGGTGTAATCTGCTACACGGTGTGTAAATATTTGTTCAAATGCCATTTGAGCCACAAACAAAAACTGCCACACTGTTCTGTAAAGGGCTAATTTTCGACACTGCGGAGAGACAACTGGAGACATTTTTTATTTTTTGGCTGCGGGCTCTGATAAGGAAGCTGCCTGCTTCAATATTTCATTGTAGCTTTGCCACAGCTCAGAAATAAGACGCCAAAATGAATGATGATGTGTGGTGATAAAATACATGGTTAACAACTGCACTGTTAGTGCGTATGAAATCATTTCACTGGAGCTGAGTCCTGCGCCTACAGCGGGCTTTACACTCAGGTGTTGCTCTGGATGCTTTACATTACAACCATTTAAGCTCTATTCTCATTCATTAGGATTTAGCTGCCTCCTAATACAGCAGCATTATTGAGTTACAACCTGTTATACAGACATGATACTTCCAGTTAGCATCATTCTTGCTGATGAGCTGCTTCTGGTTTGTGTTAGTAAGATCTTGTTCTAGAGTATTTAATGAAGTTACTTGACCGGCAGAGTTATTTTTAGAGTCCTTGTGTCCTAGTGCTTGCAGTCATCACAGTACTAAAATGATTTTAAATTGTTGGCCTTGATTGTGAATGCAAAATTACACATTTATATTTATAGAATACTTTTTTTAAAACCTTTTTTAGATGTAGTAGGGCTACAGAACTAGACCTGTGTTACTGCAACAAGTGAACCTTGAGTCTGTTACATTTCTCACTAATTTAAATATAGGCTATGCTCTGTAAATTAGTTTCACAAGGTCCACGATCTGTTCACATCATCTAAATTCTATACATTTCCTGACTCATTTGTTCTCTTCTTCTCAAGTGGTAAAACCAAAAAACCTAATTGCAACAAAAAACAGCAACCTGATATATTGTTGCCAACTGGCGTCAATTTAGGATTCCAGATTGAATCTAGACCTCATCTGTCCCATTGAGCAGATGCACCTACAAATCTTCATACTCTGTCAGACTGCCAGCGCTCCGGCAAGCACCCATGACAATGACTCTAAAGAAAATAAATGTTGCTTTAAGTAGAAAATTGCTTTACATTTGCATGAAAATAACTTACATCTGCCACGGCTGACGGGTAGCATATTAATTCCTCTGCCCGAGCAATCAAAACCCGTTCCTTCTTGGTGAAATCACGCTTTTTTTTGTGCATCTGAGCGTGACCCACTCACATCATTATTTTAATATCCATCTCAAAGTGAAGCAGCAGTTTGACCCCAAAGCAGCCACCAGGGTGGAAATTGCTGCCTTTGGAAGAACAAACCAGCACTCAGCATTGGTTTGATTATCACATGCTGATTATATTCACCTAATTAACTCCAATTTAATGAAGAAAAAAAAAACCACATTCGCCCATAGTGTGGTTCTGCCACTGAGCAATAAGCCCCACTGACCAGCAGCTGTTAAATTACTATTTTATACACTTCTACACTTCTTCGGCTGTGGCTCAAATTTGTTTCTTTATAATTTATGAACTTATATGACAAATGTTCATTGCTGTAAACTTATTCCCTTGAAGACAAGATCATACCATTGAATTGCTGTTAAAAATATTTCCAAAGCTTTTGTTGATACTCTGAATTTATTCTGAAAGCAATGAATGGAGTCAGTGTGTTCCCTTTTTAAATAATAGAGGATATGAGCAAAGATTTGAAGAATTCTGCTCAATGAATCACTTTCAAGTGATGCCTTTGAAGGCACGCTGTCCAAGAAAGCCTTTCGAGAACCACAACATCACACATTCATCCAATCAATAAGGTTAACCTCACCAAGCTGGAGAGAAATTGCTTCGACTGGACAAACTTAGATCGAGCTTTGTGGAGTAACGGTTGATGTTTCTCTGCCACTGCCTCCCCACTTCACCTCTCTGTAGGGGGCTGCAATATTTTGATTGGATTTACGGTGAAGCCGTGTGGTCAGCAAGGTATTGTGCACTTAGTGTTTGTGATGTTGGAGTGATTTGCATAGGTCTGTTCTACCACATTAATCCAGATCAAATATTCAGGTCTTGTGTTCTTTAATAGTGGTTTTTACACCTGCGCTCAAAGACAGGATAGACTTATTTTAGTCAGGATTGTGCAGGACTTTGTCTTCACTCCAAACCTTTATATTGACTTTTTGAATAGCTATATTTGTTTAATTGACCTTGCTCTGACTATGAAATATCATGTTCTTAAGAGGAATTGGCCCTCTAAAGTACCCTGTACCCTCTAATGTCTACCACCGTCACCATCAGCATCTCTCAGCATCTGCGACAAACTCTGCTGATTGGCGCACATGGCTCAAGAGCGTCCTCTGTTGATGAAGAGCAAAGAGCCTAAACAACGAGCTGAGTTAATTATCGGGCCACAATGCGAGCACACAGCCTCTTTCCGTTCAGTGCCTTCCACTTAAACCACTCAACAACTATGATGGCATTACTAACTAATTTTTTAACTGCATGATTTGCTACTGAATGAGTTGTTACTGCCTTTCTGTGTGCTGTGTCACCACCAGCATTCACACACAGCACACTGCTTGTTCCTCTTTGGATTCCCCCCTTAAGGCAGCCAGACTCACCACAGTTTAGCTTGAGAGATTTTGACAAGTCGCTACGCATGCAGGCAGAATCCTTGACCTATTTCTTAATGAGTGAATACTGCAAATGTTTTCAGCGGCTGTGTATTCTGTGTATCCCCCCCTTCCCTTAACAGCAACCCCCACCATCCCAACTGTCTTTTGCTTGCATGCACGCACCCACACACACACACACACACACACACACACGCAAACATGCGAACACATGCAGATAATGGTGCTTTTGTGAGTTCACTGACTCATTCTCCCACAGATATAGGTCCTCCCTTTCCTATCTGCTGGAGTGTACAAATAGTGAGCGAGTGTTTGTTTTAATGAAATTGTCCTCCCGTCTTCCCTCACTGTGGGCTGTTTATCTGAACGTCTCAACTGTCCAGCTGTCACAACACAGATCTCGATCATCTTGACCCACACACACTCCACTCACTCTGCCTCGTTATGTGCATGTTTGTGTCTGGAATCCGCGTTTCATGGCGAGTGTGCACGTGTGGGGATTGACATAAGGGAGATCTGGATCTGTGGTGACATTGATCAAGTGGAGTGCAGCCAGGGAGAACATTCAGTCTGAGAGGGGTTTGGCTTCAGTGGAAAGCAGAAGATCACAACTGCCTATTTCTCTTCATCCACGCAGCAGGCGGATTCATTTACAGTGTCTGTGCTTGCCGTCTCTTCTCTGGGTAATTGTAAACAACATGAGTTTTTCTACCTGTCTCTGATGCTTCAAGCACCAGATTCCGCAGTAGAGATAGTCTCACCAGACAGAGATTATCTTAACAAACATTTGTTTACTGTAAGATGCTATTGGTTGTAGAGGAAGTTATTTACTAAAATTGTTCAGGAGTGAAAGAACTGAGAAGTCTCTCTCTCTGCATCTGGTATAAGATGACATAAAACTTTGTTGCAATGATTCCGATACTGATACTCCGACATTGGGCGGTTATCAGACTAAAATTGGGAACTGACTTTGGTGAGCTTCCACATTATTACAACATGATATTAACAGAACTTATGCTGGAAAGCAAAGCAAATCAATTTCAGTCTCTAAATTATAGATGATTTTTCATTTATTATATTAGCTTAAAATGTAATTTTGATGCATCCCAACACTCTGTCCCTCTGCCTTGTGCCAAAAATCAAGTGTTGCATATCCTCTTGTAAATATATTATAAACATACAGATACCAAAGATCTTAAGATACAGCATTACTCTTTGATAATTTCCGCACAATAGCAGATGTTAGAAAACACCAAAGGACAACATTTAATGGTCTAGTCATGCTGCTGTAGCCATTTTCATCATCTTGAGTAGTTGTGCGTGTAGCCTTCAGTGACTTATTGAATCGTTGAAACCATTTTAAATTGATGACTACAGGCCACTACATTGTTAAGTAGCAGCTTGCACAGTATGAGCAACACATAGCACAGAGTGCAAAAATCAATGGCACTCCTTTGCATTTCATTTTTCACAATACGCAGGGAGACTACTTTTTTTTAATGCTGTGAGTACTTGAAAGAAGGCCACCTTTTCTGCTGCTGTGTTTACTATGCTGGATTTTTTTTCCCCTCTGATAGGCCTGTTGAGAGAGTTTGTTTCCCCATCTCTGTCAGGATGTTGGCTGTTTTTTGCAAGAAAAAGGCTGTAGCTCCCAGACAGGCTCCAGCCAGTCTCATCAGAGGACCGTAGGGGAACGGTTAACAGTCGTCCCTCTGCCAGGCTCAACCGTGGCCAGTCCAGATCCTGCTCTCTCTATTGATGGCAGCAAGTTAGCAATGAACCCCAGTGTGCACTCTGCTGTCCCAAAGGCTTGCCAGCTTGCTGAAACAAAGCCTTTTGTAGGACCGCTGAATCCAACAGATGGAGAAATGGACAGTAAATGAAAGTAGAGGGAAAGGGGAATAAAGGAATTTAGTGGAGCATGTTTGCGGGTAGGCATTTAGGCTACTCCTTTGGGAAGCCTAACACCCTCACAATGCAATACTGGCAGAACTTAAATGTTCTCTCGTTGACATGCTGCGAGAGCGGCTTTGGGCCCCAATGTGAGCGGAGAAGGCAGTCTGCGCACGAGGGCTCTCCAGGGCCTGGGAAGCCTTTATTAAGATGTTAATGGAACTGCCTTCATGACACATTTCCATGGGACAGGATCCCTCGCCTCTACCATTCTTTAGTGCCTCAATCTGCCTGCCACAATCATCAGTCTCTCCCCCTCACACAACAGCCTGTTTAGGCATTCAGCCCCATCTCCACATTCCCCTGCCCAGGCGCTCTCACTCTTTATCTGATCTCTGCTGTCACAAGCCATCCTATATTTTACCACGTGTAACAAAATTACGCGATGCCAGCGATAAGGGCAGCAATCCTGGCACAGGGACCCGCAGAATAACAAGTCTGGCTGTTTGTTTGTTACTGATCTTCACACCGGTTGGAAGTCAGACTGTCACCCCAGTGAGCCATGAGGGCTGTTATGATTTTTTTTTCTCCAAACACTGTCGGGCTGGTAGTTTGTTTTCCAGGACACAATCTACATTGCTTCCCATCAGTCGCCTTAGCCCTCGAACTGATCCCAAGGATGGCCAGTGCAGCCTGAGGAGCTTATGAAAGCAACAACAACAAAAAGAGGGGGGAAGAAAGACCTCAAGCTTTACATACAAATGCCTTGACTTACTTCATTTTCATGAAAGGCTCTGAATGCATTGTCCCAACCATTTTCTCTTTTCACATCCTTTTGAATATAAGTCAGTTTAGCTGGGCACCATCAATAATCAATTAGCTGGTGTCATGGGAGGATGTGTGTTTTTGTTTGGTGGAAACTTGACAATAAGTGAGCAACAAAAAGGAGCGGGAGAGAGAGGCAGAGTGGGGGGGGGCTTGTGTTGGACGCCAAGGGGCAGCTGTCAGAAGCAGATGACAGTGTGTGTGTGTGTATAATTTGTGCTTGGCTGCGTGTGTTTGTGTCTATTTTAATTTATGTTTGTTTGACTGCATGACACATGTGTCTTTTGTGTGCCTGTGTGTGTGTGTGTGTGTGTGTGTGTGTGTGTGTGTGTGTGTGTGTGTGTGTGTGGAAGATGAGCCACCAGGGTAGGCAGTAAGGGCAACAGCATGTTGCGCTGCCCACACTGCCCCCTGGTGATGAGGATGCCCCTGCCTGCCACTGTCGCCATGGTTACTGCAGGAAAAGGGGTGCAGACATTGCTTGTCTAGTCTGCTCATGTGTCATAGGGGAGCCCAACCAACAGCCCTCTACTTTATATACTGTCGTCCAATTACAACTAGGACCACTTTTAACTCAAAAGGGCCCATTATGGCCATTAGCTCTCTCAGCCATTTCAAAGCAGCGTGTAATTTTCTTACAAGATTGACACATGCTAGTATTTGCCCAAGAATTGTAAAATCCAGCAGGTTGCTGTATTTACATTAATTGAATTCTCTATGCTTATTGTATTGAATTTTCTTCCTATGGAGCTGTAGGCAACACAACACTCAAATTCCCATGTGTTGCTCCAAGGCCCAGTGACAAGTAGATACCTGCACCTATGCTCTCTTCATTGTAACTATTTTGCAGTGAGGCATGGTCTTATCTGGGTGGATAGCTCTTCTCAGCATGAGGCACTACCCTTGACTCATCCTCAGCCCTTAGCAGAGAGGAGAAAAGAAGAAAAGAAAAAGGGAAACGTGGCCTTCCAAATTCATTCCTGAGTGAGATAGCAAACAGAAAACCTTTCTGGAAAAAGTCATCCCCCTTCTTCTTCTATCTTGTTTTCTTTTCTCGCACACACACACACACACACACACACACACACACACACACACACACACACACACACACACACACACACACACAATCCTCTTGATTAACTTTTTCCACAGCTGTAGACCAAAGTAAATTGTGCTAAATTGATGATGAAAGACCTTGAAACTCTCACAACTTCAAAACATAAGATGTGGCCCACTGTGGGGTCTTATTTCTCTGCAATATTGATAGAAGTGTAAGGCAAAAAAATGATTTACACTGAATGAGTCGACTGCTCCTTGCAAAACTACATATATGACTTAAAAACATTGAAGGTCCATATTATTTAAACTTGAATGCTTTGTCGGTAGCTAGGAAGGAAGGATCTTGGATGTATTATGAAAAAAGTTATGTCTAAAGCTACTGCCGCCAGCCCGCAACTCCAGACTCTTTACTTTGGCCCAAGGTGATTTATAGTGTCCAGGCCAGGGGAAATGAATTCTCCCTTGGGATAACAGTTATGTTTATGCATGAATACATGACTCTGATCCACATACTGAAGCCAGTGGGAGAAAAGGGATGAAAGGTACTTAAAAAGGGAGTCAGCTTGTCATAGAGCCCACACAAAGTCTGTGAGGATGTGTAGCTGCTCTCCTGCACGCTCCGGGCAAAACCGTTAATAACACTTTATGAATGTAATTGCTTTTGTTGTTGATTTTGACCCCGGGGCGACCTTTAAGATTATAGCTTTGTACACCATAAGCATAGGGCTTTGTGGAATGTGTGGGAACAATAAATCCTGTTTTCCCCTCTAAGCATTTCTGGGAGCCCGTCTTATCAAATGATATCAACAAACTGGTCATTGTGAATCATGCGGCACAAACTAAATTGAGCTACTGTAACAGTGTGCTTGCTGAATGACTGGTATTTGTTCCTGCCAGCCAAACATTATCAAGATGAATATATCAGAGAGGAAGTTAGATGTTGTTGTTTCACTACTTTTACTTCCTAGTGCCCCTTGCTATCAAAGGGAAACACTGCATGTACTCAGTGGAACAGCGGGAGCTCGCCCAGGCAGACACATTATTCTGCCTCTGTCATAACCAATGAAATGTGAAACATGACAGCAGCATCTTCTTGTAACCTGCATTAGATAGACAGGAAAATTATTAACGTAGAGTAAGTGATACAATGTGTTATCACACCGTGCAAAACACATTATCAAAAATCACTACATCTTCGCAAATCAGTCGCAATGTAGGTCAGAAGCATTGTCTCTTTTGTAGCGTTTAAGGAGAATGAATCAGGGTATCTAAGACAATTATTCAGAGTGTGACAGCCAAGGCTTTTGCAGCAGAGGACTTGAAATCCTTGTGTTGTCCGTGAAGATGTTGATTAAATATGACTGCTCTGAAACATTTGCCTGCCTAAGGGAGGCCGAGGTAGAAGAAGGGAGGGAAGTGAGTGGAGAGAGGGGGAAAGGCATGGGACTGGGCAGGTTTGTACTTGAAAGCAATGATTGAGCATCCTTTCTTGTCTTAATCTGCAACAGTTAGGGATTTACACTATGGGAGCTAATGCTGTTAACCAGCTGATCCACACAGAGGGTGCATTCAAAAGATATTTGACATGTTACTGCTGCTACAGCCCCGATTCTACCAGACACACCTTTATTTCCTTATTCATCTCGAGAGAACAAGAGTAAAGCTGGGAATTAAAAAGATTTTTTATTATTGCAAAAGGCATCTCTGAGCTTGTAGGTACAATGTTTACTGTTAAGTACTTTGCACAAGCCTCATTGCCTCTGCTGCCGCAAGCCCTCCCCCACATTTCGCAGAGAACATGTTCAACCTGACAGGGGTGAATAGGTGAGGTGAATTTGCATTTTATTACAAAGCATGCACAATGTTTCAGGCATTCTTTTTTGTGAACATAATGTTGAATATAAACAATTTGCTTTTGTGGGGTTTCAACTTCCCTAATGAATGTTTTTATTCACAAACAAATTTCACATATCGCTGAAGAGGAGTGTTTGATCAGCACAATTAAACATTCATTTCAGTTAGTCTTTTCTTTTTGAGGGGTACAGTAAATGGTTTCGTCTCTGTTTTTTCCAAAGCTGGTGATTAACAGCATACAGTGTCATCCCCTCCCTTTCTTCTGCTTCCTCTCCTCATTCTCCCCTGTTTATATGGGGGGTGTAAGAGTGAGAAACAGGGGGAGTGAGCTGGCTGGAGGGATGCCAGAGGGGACTGGCATGTGGCTTAGATGCTGGGAAATGTCAGCACATTTTCACATTCACCTGCGTTTGGGACCTTAGCCCGCATTCTGCTGTGCATCCTCAGACAAAAAGTAAAAATCTGAAAATCATGTATTAAAACAGGGAGGGGCTGCTGGGCAACGTCTCGGTGTTGACTATGTACACATAAGCACATTCTTACTTATTTGAGTGCACGTGCACACTTATTCTCACCGCAGCGTAAATCCTTCATGGATTCCAATGTGTGCAGACATTGACAAGTCTGATAAAGGACACCTTGCCTTTGTTTATTTTGCCAAGGCTACAGTGTTCATGGCTTGTGTCGTACAAAGCATTAGTAGACCTTCAATGGCTTAAGGTCTGAAAAGCTGAAATTCTGTGTGTCTGCCTGCCTGGTTCCCTGAGGCGCTGAACATGTACAGTAGCTTTGTGTCAAGGTAAACAACCCCACCTCTCTTTGTACACTACTCTTTGACGCAAACCAATCAGAGAAAGGAAAGAAAAGAAAACAGAATATGTAGACAGAAGTACAGCCAGAATGATTTTCCTGCGGGACTCATTGTTACATTATTTTTGAGCAGTTCCTTTATAACACTACCAGAGCCACAAAAGGAATCTGTTTCTAACATAATGCGATATCCGAGCTGCTTGTAACATTTGGCAATAAAAGGTCTTTACTGGGAAGTCTTTAAATGAAAAGAAATGGAGAGGAATTAGCTGCAGAATAACGGCACTATCTAAAGTGCATTAGTAGCCTAGATGTATGACTTAATTTAACTGAAACACTGAGCAACACTACGATGTGTCATCCACAAGATTTCTCTGTACTTGAGGGATATAATTTATTTTAGTGAGATAGCATTTAGATGATCGGGGTGATGATAAGATATTATATTGGATGCATATGACCAACCTTTAAAAAGAAAGACACAAAGTGAAAACCTGCAAAATAAAAACTGGAATATTGCTCCTGCAGGCACATACGTTGACCTTTATGACTGATCAAGTTCAAGGGTCACTCTCAGTAGCACTTAGAGCGTTGGCTGTAAGAATGCACTGAAATCCAGCATGACCAGCCTCTGGTACAAAGCAGAGGAAGAAAGAGGGAGGTCTGGGTTTCTTACTCGTGACATTGAGTCAGACAGGAAGAGGAGAGGAAGCTGGAAGGGAGGGACGGAACAGGAAGGCAAAACTGTTTTCATAGAAGTCAAGGGCGCTGTGTGTGCCAGCCAGAGGTATAACTAAGTGCCACCATTTGAATAGGGGTTAGTTAAGGAAAGCAGAAAGCTTGGGGAATAGCTGACTAACTAGCCCTGCTTCAGCAATCTCACAGGATGTGCGTTATAGGCTTTTGGATGATCTAGGTGTGTGTGCAAGTATAATACTCCAGACTAATGGGAAAACGCTCTCATTGACTCTTAGTCAGTCCCAGCCAGACTGAAACAGCAGCGAACCAACCACCAAGTGTCCTAATTAGCCCACTTCAGCATGTTAGTCTGCCCCAGCTGCTCCTATTTATGTTACTGATGAAATGCTGAATGGGGCTTTTTTTCCCCTTCGTTACATTTTCTCGAGGGTAGCAAATAGTCGATTTTATCGTTTTTCTCTTTCCTGTTATTGCAGTTTTTTGCTGGAGTATGATTATATGTTTTGCCTACTGCTGATGCAGTTTATGGGGAGCGGCAGCAGCAGGGCTGTTTTGTTTGGCTAAAAGGGTGACTGCCAAGTACCCTACCCCGTGTTTTGCCCCCAACTCCCCAAACTAAGAAATGACAGAATGTGGTGATAGAAGGAAATACTCAGGCTGCCCACTGCTGTGTTTATGCTGACTCTAACATGGGCATCAATTTCATCATATCCTCTGCCACAGCATACTTATCATCGAGAGGTTTCAGTTACATCTCTCAATTGGATTGAGAGGGGCCGGCTTGCTTGCCGAAGCCTCATTTTACTGCTTCACTAAACCCGTGGCCGAGTATGATCGCTTTTAAAGCAGTCAAGCCACAGCGTCTCTCCCTCCGCTTCATCATCTATGTGTGCGGTCTAAGGAAAAAGTTAATGTGAGGTAAAAGCCGCCAGAAAGGAATTCAGATCGCCTGGGTTTGGCATTGGTCATACTGACCGAGCACGGGAATGCTCTTTTCTTTGATTTATTTTCAGTTATTATTACTCTGTCTGTTCATGTTCTTTATTGCTCTCTTTTTTCTCTTGATATTGCTCTTTTCCCGCTCTCCCCTTTTTATTGCTCTTTCTCTCGCCTCTTTCTTTTTGGCTGTCTGTCTTTTTGTCTCTCTCTCTCTCTTTTGCACTGTGGGATCTGGTCCCAGCCTCGCTTCTTTAACAATGAAACAGATGCTAATTTTAATCATCTTACTAGCAGAGATTAGTCTTTGATCAAACTTAATGCTCAGAAAGCAACTGCTGCATTCAGAGAGAGGCTGAGCTTGTAAATGTGATCTGGTGACTAAGGCAATGCAGGATACTCCACTTGAGAGCTGTTACACTTAAGCTCTATACATGTACTTCTCTTGCCTAACATTTTACATGATGTGCAGTCAAAGCATTGTAAGAATTACAGTCCATTTCACACTAGAGCTTCATGTAGACAATTCCTGCTATGAATGTCAATGTTTTTTTTCCCTTAAGACACGCTTATGCGCACGCAACTGTGTGATTACATCTATGACATGCTTTCCAGATATCCAGGCCTCTCCGCTGGGTGCCTATATCAAGATGTAGTACAAGAAGAATACTGACGGACAGTTGTATGAGGCTCAGCGGCCACATATAAAAGATGCTCTCTAGTGTCTGTCTATATTGTATGGATGGCCTGACTATCTCCGTGTGATATCAATAGCAGAGCAGGGGACAGATTCAGGAGCCCCTGGCCTGTGAAAATGAGTGTGAAGCACTTATTCCCAGGTTCACTGATGTAGTGGACGGGCTGTTGTAGCTCTTCATACAGCTCTGACAGACTCAGAGCGGCTCTGACAGCCAGGAGTCTTGCATAGTATAAGCATTGTACATCATCGCCACACTTGCCTCTGTCCCCTCATTTCAGGCTGCTTGACTTTTCTTCACCAAGAAGGGCAGAGCTCCAGCCCAGAGCTACTGTAGGTGTAATGACTGGAGGAAAAGAAGGAGCGTTAAGGGAGATGGGAGCAAGAAAATGGCACACTAGGAAAGTAATTTTCTGTGGTGACCAAGGTTTTTCTGTGTGTTTAAGGCCACAAAATATAACCCCAAGAGGGCCATTTCTCCTGCCCCCCTGTCCCTGTGACTTTGAACATAATGAGTATAGTATTCTACCTCTTCCCCTTCTGATCCTTTGCTGTTCTCCGTGCTTCATCACACTGCTGGACGATAATGCTCATACAAACGCTGCCTCCATCTCTTGCGTATTATACAGTACAATACTCAACCTTCACAGCTATAGTGAATAATGCCATGCATTGCCAACACACTATTTTTCATCATAGACCTTCTAGGTCACCATGACATTCCTTCCCTCCACCTCCCACCTCCCCACTGCTCACCCATCCTACTATAAGCAGGTGCAGTGCAGTTGTGCCACATGTGTAATAAATATGCTTCACAGTATTTTGTGCATGCCTGTACTCCAGGACACATGCTATATGTCACTGCTGTGAACAGTAGCCTTTCTACTTATTTTTGCTGAGTTTCAAAAACGTCCCCTCTATTTTTTTATAAGGAGAAAAATGTTGGCCACTTTAGTGCAGCCTTGTCAAATTATTTTGTGCTTGTGAAGTATTACAATTCGGTAGCACAGTGTGCTTGTGTAATTAAATAAGAATCTGATATGTTTGGCAAAGTCTATAACTATCTTCCGAAAACTTCACACTAGTGTGTTGATAGAAAGGTGTTTGCTGTGGTGATATGGCTGTTAGATTCTCAGGACACTGGCTCACAGGAAACCAGCCAGTGCTGTTTTTCCACCGTATCCCAGCCAACACTGCATCCTGTACGGGGTTCACACGGAACAGGCCGGAAGGCATGCATGTGCGCTTCAGCACTGATCTAGCAAGTCAGTCAGTCAGCCAGCTTGCTGTCTGAGCTCTGTCCCATCCTATTCTGTCCTGTCCTGGCATGACCTGGCAGCGGCTGCTGCACTCCAGAGGATGATCAGGTGGATTTTTATACAGCCAGCATGCGCAAGGCAGAGCTAATGCTTACTGCAGCGCTCACTACTGTTTTATTATTCATATTCATTGCAAGTCCTAGTTGGGCTTGCATACAAATGTGCTGTAAGCTTTTCTCTGAGCGAGTCTGTGGCAGCAGTTTTGTAACTTTGTTTCGCTATGTGCTAGACCATTTGTAGAATTATTTTCAGAAAGCGTCCCAAACCAGTCTATGCTATTCTGTGTTGAGGTGATTGCCCTATTACCCATGAATTGTTCTTTTAGATAACATATAACAAATACATTATATTCTGGTCAGTGAACCTACCGAATTCTTTAATACATGTATATTTATTTAAAAGTGAAGATTTTCTAGATAATTATTCGTTGTTGGCCACTTACAATTCTACAACAGTGGCACATATGGGCTCTTTTCAACCCCTTGCTGCCTGTTAAAATAACTGCTGTATACACAGAGAGAGAGATGAGTACCATTGTTCTGTTTTGTGGTGGGCAGTCTTCACAGAAAACAGTACATTCTGCTTGCTAGGCATGTATCCTTCTGTGTGAGTAAGCACCCAATTTCCTCACCACATGCTGTTATTGCCTCTCATCCAAAGGGAGATTGGGCTAAGTAACTAGCCGCAGACTTGATTTTGTAGTGTTTTATCACCTCTGATGAAATTAGAGGGGCCTCTACCAGGCTGAGGTAGAGAGAGAAACAGACTGAGAGAGCAGGAGAAAGGCTCAGCCCTTTGCAACTGTGTGGTAATGCATCTGTTATATGTGCCTGAGCAGAAAGGGCTTGAAAATAGCCCTTAATGGTCCTCAGATAGTGTATCTGAGAGGCAGGCCCCACTACACAGCAGGTCTGGAACACAATGAATGAATGTTTCCTTCCTCCTCTAAAAGTTTACGGAATAAACAATGTACTATTTGTTCTGTACATTAACTGGAATTTACTGTTACTTTAGAAATGTCAGGATTATTTACCTGATGTTATGAGAGAAATGCTTGTTATACTATTTATATCTTCATATAAAGTTCAGGCCTCAGGTTTTCAAGTGTCGTTAACGTTGCTACTGTGAACAGAGACAGACATCACAAACAGTCAGTTCTTTCTTCACTTTTTCACATGAAAAATCTTATCTGTGCTATTATTTCACACAGGCCATCTGGCTTTGGTCAAACTCCAATGTCTGGCCTTCTTTGACCCTTAATTGAGTTTGGTGAGAAGACAGAGCAACAGACAATGTGAGGACAAGGCAAGATGTTTATACTCTTGCACTCAGTCTGGAGGGAAGAAGAGCGGGTCATTGGGGTTAGGCGGTTTAACTCCTCACAAGTGCTTCCATAGCAATAAGTCACAGTCATGAGTGTGAGATAAGCTTGCTGAGTGTGCATGTCTGGAGCTACTGCTAACCCTAAACAGACTGGGATTGTGAGTGGACTACAAACTTGCACTGGAGCTTGGACTGGAAGAACAACTCGTAGACCTGGTGACAACCATATTTCCAAGCCTCCTGTGTGACAGCGGGAAACCTGTCACGACTGGAAGCCGAGTGTTTGTTTATGCAGTCGTGCTGTGTTTGTCAAAATGTCAGTGAAGGAGCGTGGCTAGCTGTAAACATCATTAACCCGGCGGAGAGAGTTCCAGAGAAAACTGTCTGCTGTTCTGGATGAGCGTGAGGAATTAAATCGGCCACATGCACACTGACACAGGCAGGGAGACAGCAACTTGTGTACACAGACACACACATTAACTGCAGCTGCAGATATCATCAGACAATCACATGACAGCTGAGATGAACAAATGACTGACTCCTGCTTTATCAAAAGACGTGAAACTGGGCTTTAACAATTTTTTTTTCTTTCCGTGCCAGGGCTATGCGCTCTGCCAGCTAAGCTGTTCCAGGATTCAGAGCGGTGGGGGAATAGAGATTGCGCATACTCTGCTGTCATGTTAATTGCATTGACAGATAATTGATTTTTAGTATGGACAGAGTTGCAGCTGGCCCAGCAAGTGTTCATGGTTACATATCTGTATTACATCATAATTCCCATTGTCACTGTTAAATCACATCCCTGGTCCATGGGTATTGTATCTCATCATACTTGGAACACCACACCATATACTTCCTCACCTGGAAAGCCTATCCCCTCTAAGCCTGGTAGCAATCCACAATGATCTTTTACCTTGTTTCTGATGGGAGAGCTCAGTAGAAGAGTGTGTTTCCTGCTGCGTTTTTCAGTGCCTGGGTGTTAGCCAACCCGGAGTAGCCTCATCCTCTCAGCCAGCGTGTGATTACAGAGCGAGACCAGGCTATATCATACAGTCCTTAGATGAAACAGTAGCAGGAGAAATTGAAGGGATTACTTTGACTGACAGAATTCCCATATTTTTTTCCTCTCCCCAGAAACTCTTACATAACCATTCCAGATTTTGGCTGGTGTCTACTGAGGGAAATAACAGGTCTCATTGTGTAATGAGTAGATACAGTATACATTTAGACCAAAATAATAATACTATCTAGATGTTTGTTCCTCCTCCTTTTTCTCGACATGTCTCTGCTTCTCCTCATTCCTCTCGTTCATTGACCGGACCCCTCCCCCCACTCTCAAGTGTGCCAGCCAGGCTGTGTAAATTTGCTCCAGATAATAGTGGACATACCGTGCCAACTTGTGGAGTTGTGGCTGCTGCTGTGGCTGTAATGGCTTGTTACCCAGCTGGAGTAATGGCTGCATGGCTCCCTCTCCTTCCTTCCTTCCTCTTTTCCTCTGTCTGCCCTGCTCTCCCTCTTTTTCTTTCATCTCTCTATCTCTCTCACACACTCAAACTGGGGAATGCTGTTTTGTCCTTCTCGTTCACTTTCACATCACCATCATTCACTGTTTCTGTCCCCTTATCTCAGTTTCTCTCTTGCTGTAATTTATTGTTCGCCTTCCCCTTTTCCTCTTGCCTCCCTATCCTTCTCCCTTCTTTCAGTCCAACCAGCAGTAGTCGACTGGGCCACTGAGCCGTGCTCCAGCGTGACTCTGGTCCCGGTGAGACAAATGATGAAGCAGGGGAGTGAGTGAATGCGTCGGGGATGTATGTGGCTACTGAAATGGAAGCCATTTTTTTTCATGTAATCGTCTTCATTCGTCCGCCTCTGTGAACTTGCAATGTTTTACTCACACTCTATGGAACGAGTACTTTTGGTGGTGCTTGACTGTGGATTTGGCATGATTATTTGACAGAAGGTTCAGTCCATCGGTGCCTTATTCTGATTGGGCAACCGCACACCAAAGGTCAGAGTCCATGCTTTGTTTAGCAGAGTTCAGCAGCAGGCAGATAACACCTCTGCGTGGAGGGGTCTGTTGATAAAGAAAGCAAATACATCAACACTCTGGTGCTCGCATGCACACACACACACACACACACACACACACACACACACACACACACACATGCACACACACACAGGTCGTGCTGTGGCCTGCCCTTTTTTGGGTTAATGTCATCTGTATCTCCTTGGCTAGGCTGCCCTCACCATGGCTAGCCCTCTCTGTTTATGTTCAACTCTGCAGCACATTAATGACCTGGAGTTTATGTAATCTGATTGCAGCAAGGCCAGACGAACTGAGCCATTCATTCATTTCATTCCAGTCTACTCCACACAGGACGCGCAATTGCCTGCTCAGTCAGACCAATGCCCCTCTGGCTGTCCTTTGCACCTGCTACCTGGTGCACCAGCCAAGTTCTTCAGTTCGCCAAGTCCATTTGTCTGCTTCAACAACTCTTAAATGTGCCATAAGATTTGGCCAGAAAGAAGTAGCCTCAGATATGAGAAATTAAATGAGATGAGTAATGTATCATGCAAGTGCCATTTTGAAGTTTGTTTACAGTTAAAATTAGTGGCTTTACTAAACTGCCTAGAATTTAATTTCATTCATTTTATGCCTTACTCACTCCCCTCCATATAAATTACCAGTTATTGTAGCTATTGCCACATAATGAACGCCTCATATTCTCAGCAAGGATTTAAAATTTAAATTAAAATTCCTTTGGATTGAAAAAGACTCAGATTTTACAGGTGTTCAGGATCTTGAGTGCTGTGTGTCTGTGTCTCCTGTCTTCAATAATTCATATCGACATGACGCATTTTTAAATTCACCAACACTGAAACACGCCATAGGTACTTTGCCTTTCATGCATTCCTCCACATATGGCTTTCATTATAGCATTATATTGACTCTCAAAGTGACAGGATTGTGCGGCATGGGCTTCAGGAATAGGCCCTCCGATTTGATAAATCTGTATGGTGTCAATCAAAGAGCTTGATTCAGTTCCAATTTGTATGTGAGCTGAGAGTTAGATATCTGATCCTGTGGCCTCTTGTGGCATCCCGCTCTGTTTGTTTTCTTCTCCCGACGAGGAATCCCTCTTCTCGCTGAGGCCTTTTACAATTTAGATTTATGGAAATGCCTCCTAATAGAAAGCTGCTTTCACAGGATGACAGACAGCAATGTGGCGTACACCACATCGCTACTGGTAGTGGGACTGCCTGAGAAGATCACACCTCAGGATTCAACCTCCAATTTAATAGGAAAAGTACACAGGGCGGTTAGTTGTGTCAGCAGAAACAAGGATTGAGAGTGGGGTAATTTATGTACGTCTATGCTGGATGTGTGTCTGTGTGCGTCTGTTTATATGTGCACATGTCTTTGATTGTGAGTGTGGATACGTGCATGTCTGTGCTTGTACAATCGCATAAGACTGAATGTGTTTGGAGGAGGTGGCGGCTGTGGGAGGGGAAACAAAAATCATTAGAATAACAATGACATTGTAATCTCTCTCAGTGGATGTCATACGTTTTAGCCGTAATACCAGCGTGTGTTTGCTCAAACAGAGTTTGAAGTGTGTGAAGCAGGAGGGGGGCTCTGCAGAGACAGGGTTAAAGGGAAAGATTAGATGCACGTGCCCTTGTTTGCATTCAGGGATAAGCAGCTATGCTGAGACTCGATTATTCCTGTGTCATGATGACATGCTTTTTTCTTGTGGAACATCTCAAAATGTGTGGGGGGTGAGTTTTAATAATCTTTTATATGCATTCATTGGAGTAAATAACTCTTGAGAGACTGAGACGGGATGAAGTGCTGTGACTGCTTTCAATGGGTGCAATTCAGTGAAAAGCAATTGAAGGCCTCACTGCAGGCCTCTAAACTCAGATGGTCATGAGAAAGTGCACTGATATGGGTCACTAACAAAGATAGTACTATTAAACACTGAATGTAAAGTGCTCTGTTAGAGTGCCCTTAGAGCACATGCTTAATCGTGGACAAGTGCGCATTCATTTACTATGCACCACTAAAATACAACTCTTTTAGCCTTAGCTTTGAGCCATGCACATATCATGTCTAAAGATAAACAAAAACAAAACGGTTTATAAAAGCCCATGTTAAAAAATGTGTGCAGTGATGGCTTTAAATTAGTAACAGCAGTGTTTGCACTGCTCTGACGTTATGAGCAAGTCTTGGTGACAGTGATGTCACATCTGTTTCCTATTTAGTATTAAGGTCCATCATGTGATGGAATTTTGAATTCACAGAAGGAAACATTAGGCCTAAATAACTAAATGACTCCCCTCCAACAAAGCACAGGAAACCAGACAGAGTGAAATGAAATCAGTTAGCGGAGGTCTTGTGGTTTCTGAGGGTGTTATCCCTTTGCTACTGTGTCATTTCCTTGTGGAGGCTGGAAGTATGGATGGATGCCGCAAAGATATGTTGAGTTTTCTTGGAAGCTGACGGATAGAGCTGGCACTGGAGCAGAGAAATCCATTTCCTATTGAGACAAAAGAATGTATAAATATAACTCAACAACTCAAGAAGCCAGCGAGTCCTCTCATTATCTTTGCTCTTGATAGCAGCAAAGAGAGAAGAGTAATGGACTAACCTCTGCTGCTAATCGCTTTTTTATAGGCTCCTATAGAAGAAGATATTCCTTTAGGGAAGATTAAACTTTCTGTTTTTACTTTGCAAGGGGCTACATCAACTGAAAAAAGCTTACCATGCAATGACCAAAATGTTTAGCGTTTTTAAACCTATTACTTTTCTTGACTAGCTGGTTTGTTGATTTTTGTTCCAAGTTGTCTCTTTAATTTGTAGCGTATCACTTTTACTTAAGCATTAAGATTTCACGCTTTACATTAATCATTCAGGGAATAACACATTAATCCAAGGCATGAAATTAAAATCTTCCATTTCCTTTTCCTATCCAACAACAATGGATTTAGCACCGTAAACGGATTTTGGTTTATGTTCTTTATCTTTTGCAATACAATTGCTGTAAATATGAATTTAGGAGATCAAGCAAATTTGGCTACATTGTTAAGAAGCTTAGCATGTGGGGACAAAAAAGCAAACAAAAATTAAAAAAGGCACAAAAGCAGAAGACCTGCTGCCTATTCCAGGCTATCAGAGGTTTAGAGCTGCTCCTTCTCCAGAGGCCACTTCCTGAAGCCTTTTCTCTCCTGATTCAGTTTGCTGGCTGCTGAACTGCCCTCAGGCTGTTGTGTCCACAACCCTCAGTGATGGTTTGCATAGCTTATCATCTCACATTTTCTCATGTCTTGCCTTGCCTATTCTTTCTGAGGCTCTTTAGCATCTTTTCATGGAATAATCGGCCACAATGCAGCTCCCTTCGACCACAGTTGGCACGGCCACTGCATCTTGCCCAGTGGCTGGGGAAATCACCAGCATTTCAGCACAGGGACCCACAACCAGCCACAGTGATGGAGCACAGGCAGCCAGTGGGACCAGTTTGTTTAACAAGCACTCAGAAGCAGCCTGGCTGAGTGTGCCAACACAGTGTTTTGTGTGCCTGACTATTCATTATGAATGGAAAGTTTTGCAAAAAACATTTGGTATACGAGTGCTTTTCTGTCTCTCTTGACTTGATGCTCTTCTTTTTTGCCTTCCATGTCTGCCAAAGAGATGACACTGTCAGATGAGTGTTAAAATGGAAATCTACTGACAATGACCTTGATATGAGAGTATTTTGGCATTTTATATTCTTATATGATGTAACACACTGAAGCTTTTGACAATTTGTCATCATGCCAGACAGTCCATCTGTCTTTCTCACCACAATTGTGATGCATCAACTAACTGAACTTATTTCAGAACCAGGACTTTTTGTATTTGGTGTTGTCTGAAACACACAGACAACTGTTCACTGTGTGTAAAACAAAATTGCTGATATTGCAAATAGTCAAACTGCTGACTTATGTTTGCAATTAAAAGCTGAAAATGCTGTCTGCCTTCTACTTCACCCATAATTCTATTCACTACCAACGCAGTCATGCCCTCTTCTTTTTCTAGGTCAGTAGGTAACTATGTTTAAGTATGAATCATTCCTGGTTGCATTTATATGTTAATTTCCTTCTCGGTAATTCTGACTCCTCATAAACAAAAGAAAGACATGGCTTTGAACTAAAGAGCACAAGGGGTGATCCGGTGTTGTTCTTACTCTTTTCAAGTCTACTCCTCAGCTGCATAGTACAGAGAAGTCTCTGTCAAGTGCAACAAAGAGGTGGTCATGCAATCAACTTAAACAAAGACTTCATTCCCTCTGTTACCGAAAGCAATATGAATGGATAACCTTTGTGGAGCCTTTTATTTACACCATTCAGTCACTCTCTTTCTCTTTCTCTGCCTCTGCAGCTGTTGCCACAACATGAGGGAGTAATGCATATATTCCTACCAACGACTGGGGAAGAAGAGAGAAATAAAAAAAGCGAAGAAGAAAAGATGGATGGGAGTAAATGTTGTATACACATATACGATTAAGGGGTGGGGGTGTAGCAAAAGCTCTAAAGGGCAAAAAGGCTGCCGGGCTCAAGCAAAAAGCTGGCTCAGCAGGAGGCTGATTATACCACCAAAGGGATCCACTTTGCACATCTAGCATGTACAAACTCAAACAAAGGAGCATGGCAGCACACAGGCAGCTGAAAGTGAGGGTGGGGGTCTGGCTCTCGCTGATTTTTTAGAGGCAATGGCACTTTTATGACCATGCTAATAAAGTGCTTCTGGGACAGAGCACCTCCCACACCTCTGCCTGCACACACGCCAAGAACAGCTTGACTGGGCCTTAGGACCTGTGTTTATGGACACATGGATCAATACACTCCCTAAGGGTCTATATTTAAGTCTGAGCTGAGTAGCGTACCCGTTGATCACAGGGGGAGGGGAGGGACCCCAAGATGGCCATTACCAGATTTGGAATGAGGTCTTTGAAAGGGCAGTCATGGTTCAGAGGGAATCCCAAATCGGCTCTGCAAATCAAACCTGCCTTGAACACAGTCGCTGTAGTAGCCTTGATATGCAGTATCTCTCCATATAACGCTCCTTTACTATCTTCAGTTGCAAGCGCTTGTTAATTCAAGCGCAGTCGTTGATTATTCCAGCCACATCTTTCACCCTTGATTCTCTGTGCCCTCACTGCTGGAAATGCAAATCTGGAGCGTGACAAACGATGTAGGGCCGTCTCTGACACGTTCAAGCCCCTGGCGTCCCCATGTCGCTCCCCAGCTTACCTCCTCCAGCTCCACAGTAATTACCCTTGTTGGATCGCTACGCCTAATCATACTTGATTTTGGGATGCACTGCCATTGTCTCCACTTGTTAGCCCCTCACACTGCTTGGTTCTGATAGAGTACACTGATAATACTGGGGGAATGAGGTACACACACACACACACACACACACACACACACACACACACACACACACACATACACATACATACTGTATATTCTGTTGGCTGGTGGTTTTGTTAGGGAGCTGAGTACAGATCTAATACGGTATCTGATTAATTTAAAGATGATTGTTGTGCCGCCAGTGATTAATCCCTCTACAATCTGATCATGTCAGCAGGAGATGAATAGAATAAAAGAATAAAAAACAAAAGCAACATTTAGAAAATAATATTTAATAGATCCAGATTCTGTAAAACAGGCCCCTTAAAGAACAGAGAGCAAGGGGAGGGATGTGTGGAAGTGGCTCCCAATTTGTTCTCACTTTGTTCCAGTAATAAGATCCAGGCCTTCCTTTCCAATGGACGAGATAATTAACTCCTGGGGACAGACTGCACAGAGCTCCGTCTCTTGGTTTATGGCACACAGAGAGATCTCTACAACCCAGGCTGAGCATGGTTGCATAAATTGCAGACTTTGCTTGATGTATGTTTTTACAGATAGATATGGAAAGGGGACAAAAGATAGGGATGTTGTTTGATGGATTGTAGTCAGAGAAAAAATGTGAGGGAGGGGGTGAATGTAGAAATTAAATGAAGAGGCTGATATTTTAAAGGAAAAGAGCACAGGAATTTCAGCTGTGTGCTTATTTCATATCTAGTATGGCATTTATTGTTGGCTTATTACGTTTTGCTTTGTTTTAAAGCTGACTAGCAAAATGAATGCCTCATTTTATAATATGCTATTGTAATTGTATGTAAATTAGATATGCTCTTTTATGGGTGGGTTAATTGATAGTGACAGGAAAGGGGGAAGAGAAAGAGAGAGGGAATAACACGCAGCAAAGGTCGCAGGAAGGAGTCGAACCCATAGCCACTGCACTAAAGACTCACCTCGGTACATGGGGCACCAGCTCTACCAGGTGAGCTATCCAGGAGCCCCAATTAGATATGTTCTCAATGAAATAGAGTTTCAATTTTCAAGACCAAAGTTTTAAAGTTTTAAAAGAAATTATCAAAAAGTCTGGTGAGTCAGTGCCAAGTTTCCAAGCCTTTATGTGAAATGTGAGTCTGTGGGCAATGTCTGCGTTTTGTTCTTAGAAACCACACGCTGAGTGGGGGACTGCAGCAGCAGTAGTATGAGTCAGGTCAGGCTAATTTCCGTTGCTGTAACCTGCCTCTCTTTCCTGCATTGTCCTGCCGTGTCCAGCAACTCCTTTGGAATGTGCACCATAATGGTTTCCTCCTATTGTCTATTTAAGCCTTCACTCCTCTTCTTTATAACTCATCGCCATGCTGAGGATGAACTCTGACCCTTTCAAGCAACAACATTTCTAATGAAGAGCATTTTCCATTTGATCATATGTGTTTCATCATGTGAGTCATACTGTGATATCTAACCTATTTTCTCTTTCTTGTTTTCTTTTCCAGAAACATGTGAAGACCCTTGCGGATATTTGACCTGCAAGTTAGCCTTCAACAACCAAAAGGCGAAGGTTTCCTCCCTTCTTCCCCTCATCCATTCTCTCTCCTTCCTCTGCAGTTTCCTCGCAGGCCCTTTAAACATGGAGGGCCGGCGGGCTACACGCAGGACTTTATCACCTGACCCTAAAGTAGGAGCTACAGCTACTCTGCTAGGCTTTTGGCTTATAGCAATGCCTGCCTTGTGCAGTGGGCAGACATTTGCTAGTTTTCACCCCGAACGTCGGGACTGGGTCTTCAACCACCTGACCGTTCACCAAACTACAGGAGCATTGTACATTGGAGCAGTCAACCGTGTGTACAAGCTGTCAGGCAACCTGACCCTCCTTGTTTCACATGATACAGGCCCAGAGGATGACAACAAGGCCTGCTACCCTCCTCTGATTGTCCAGCCCTGTTCAGAGCCCCTTGTCTCTACCAACAATGTCAACAAGCTTCTCCTCATTGATTATTCCCAAAATCGGTTGCTGGCCTGTGGCAGTCTCTACCAGGGTGTCTGTAAACTCCTCAGATTGGATGACCTCTTTATCTTAGTGGAGCCCTCCCACAAGAAAGAGCACTACCTCTCAAGTGTCAACCAGACTGGGACCATGTATGGGGTCATTGTGCCTTCACAGGGCCAGGATGGCACCCTATTTATTGGCACAGCAGTGGATGGAAAACAGGACTACTTTCCTACCATCTCGAGTCGAAAGCTGCCCCGTGACCCTGAATCTTCTGCTATGCTTGACTATGAATTGCACACTGACTTTGTGTCCTCTCTCATCAAGATACCATCAGACACGCTGGCACTGGTCTCCCACTTTGACATCTACTATGTTTACGGATTTGCCAGTGGTAGCTTTGTTTACTTCCTGACTGTCCAGCCTGAGACACCAGAGAACAGCATGTCATCAAGCGGATCCACCAGTGACCTCTTCTACACTTCTCGCATTGTCCGCCTCTGCAAAGATGATCGCAAGTTTCACTCCTACGTCTCTCTCCCTGTTGGCTGTGTGAAGAATGGTGTTGAATACCGGCTACTGCAGGCTGCCTACCTCGGCAAGCCAGGCCGTGTTCTCGCTGCCTCGCTCAACATCAGCGCCCAAGATGATGTGCTTTTCACCATCTTCTCCAAGGGCCAGAAGCAGTTTCATCGTCCGCCAGATGACTCAGCACTCTGCGTGTTCACCATCCGAGACATCAATGCACGAATCAAGGAGCGCCTGCAGTCCTGCTACCAGGGAGAAGGAAACCTAGAGCTCAACTGGCTGCTTGGGAAGGATGTGCAGTGCACCAAAGCAGTAAGTTACCGTAATAGACATACACAGACATTAACACATACTCAGATGTACTGGACATACAGTATGAACTTAGTACTCATTTACAGTTTGGAAATAATCATGACCAAAATACCGATATGCCTTTTCCATGTAGTGACAATGTGATGACATTTCTGCTATTGCACATAATAATTTACCTATAATCTTATAGGTAAATGTAAATTGTTATTTACACAGTTTGTTCTTGCACATCTGTATATACTTTAAGGTTAAGCAGGATCTCACTGATTTGCAGTAGACCGTTTGTATTCACTATGCGTTGTAATCAGCCCTCAACTAATCGAGAGAGAAAATAATATTTAATCTTTTGTTAATTTTAATAGTCAAAAGACTACAATGGTCCAGCAAACTCTACATCTTGTTTCCTTCCTTAAAATAAGATAAACAGTAAGGGAATGACCAAAGCTTCTCAATGAGCCTAGAAACCACAGCGTTCAATGTTTTAAGGGCGTATACTGTAATTAAAACAAACAGCAATGACAAGGAAACGCTTTTTTCTGCCTTGCGTAGAATGGTTCTCACACTTTCAAGTATATTTCAGTGTTAGATATGTTCATAAAGTAGGGATGAGTTATTTTTCTTGGCAACCATCAGTGACAATATTCTCCTTGAGCAGAATAGAAATAAACACACTCTCTTTCTACGGCGAGAAAAAGTAGTTGGGGGTGTTGTGTCGCTTAAGTTACTCTGCTTCTGATGCTAGCATAGATCACACACCAGACTATTCCTTCTTAAATCCCTAATTATGCTATAATACAAGGCCATGTATCTGCTACATGTTGTCAAGTAGAATTAAGTTTCTTGATTTTCCCTCATTCCCAGGAGGCTGCAGTCCTTTGTGCTTTCATTCTGTAATTGCTAATAGGAATTTAAGAATATTAAGAATTAAGACTAGCTAAGTGTATCACTAGTCAGTTACAGTGCGTGTTTATATGTATGAGTGCTGTATGTCTGCATGTATGTAGGAAAGGTCTGTGAATGCTAAGTGTACATATGTGTGTGTGATGGAGCTATGCCGTAGGTCTTAATGTGTTTTTAGGATTTAATGATATCCCTATACTCACAATGAGGAGAGCCACTGATCAGCTTCCTTTGTTGCTAATCCCCCAGGTCACTCAATTGACCACTCTTATTAAAATCAGTAAATTCCCCATTAGCACAATGTCAGAGGTGATTGTCAGGAGGAGGGAGACATTATCTCAAACTAGTGCTGTTGGGTTTTATTAGCTCCAGTGAGAAGGCGGAAGGCGAGATTGGAAGGAGAGGAGAGTAGGCGGAAGAAGAAGAAATGGTGGTATATAGCGGTGACAATCCTGAGGTTGGGAGGCTTTCTGTCTGTGTGAGCTCAAATTAGAACCTTTTTCCGGCTTCCTCAGACGAATCCCCAGTCATCTCAGTGTGCTCCAAAGGGTGCCAGCCGTTACCTGCAAAGCAGCACCTCCCACTCTATTCTCTAGGCATGCACTGCCAATAACATTCTGCTCTCCTTTCACATTATACACCAAGGATACACAAGCTTTGTGTGTGTAGCCACAGAGATAAGACGATGTAAAATACAGTCCTTAAGACCATGTCCTTGTGCTCATTGAGCAGCCAATAAATCCATAGTATAATATGGATTATGCAGATAGATGTCAATGGATGAGGAACTCTTAAAGCCTATACAAATTACATTTAACAACCGGATATGTCATCCCTGCTAACATTGTTTGCTTGCTGTTAAATCCCCAACTCAAGCAGTGTGGCTGCTTTAATGTGCACACATGTTTCACATCTTGTTTTTCTTAATCTCTATGTGCGGTATTTTGGAGACCTCATGTCAAAATATGAGGTGAAACAAGGCTAGACCAACCCGAGAGACTGTATTTTTTGTTAACTGTTAACAGTACCTCGCTTGGTTTCTAAGTAAATTACACATGCTGTCCCAGTGCCTTTCCTCTGGTCCATTGCTACCAGCAGGTAGCCAGTGAACTCAAAGCAAAGAACCTTAATTATACCCACGGCTCGCATTCCCTTCTTGCAGACATTTCAGTGTGTGTACGCTTACATTCAGGCCAAGGCTAAGGCTGGGAATGGAACTGAGGCAGAGCCAGTGGATTCAGATACAGCAGCCAATCAAAGATTTATCACCCAGCCGTCCAGCCTTCTGCCATCTGGAGATTCACACCATCTCTGTAGTCACTCCCAAGGAGGAGAGCCATGATGGGGTTCTTTCTGTATCAGACCGTCTGTGTGTGTGTGTGTGTGTGTCTCTCTCTCTCCGACTAACACTATCATCCTGTCTTTCTTTTTTCTCATGCCCCACCGACTAATTAACCACTCGTCAGAGCAAAGGGGAGCTAGTATTGATAATACCGATATACCCTGGGAGGGAAAATCTGAGAGCAGATATCCTGCCACATCTTATTCATTCAAATTCAAATTCCACACCAAATGGAACAATTTATGTCATTGTTTAACAAGATTATGTTGAAGCAGACCAGGGTAACTGTTTTTCATCCGAGATGAAATATTATACTGTATTGTGAGTTATTCGATAAGGATTAATCACACAGGGTTAGAGTCTATTTTTGTCTCTACAAAGCTCTGCTAAAGATAACTAATGTAAATTATATCATTTGAAACAGACTAAGACGTGGCAAATCTACATTTCTTCACTGCTTGTGAGATTTGTGATAAGGCAGGCAGGGCAAAACAAAACAAAAAATCTGCAACAAGGTGCAAAAGAAATCTCAACTACATGGAGTCCAGGGGGATTTGGCTTGGCTGCCAAGTCTGCTAAGCGTACATCATCTAAACAATCTAGATATAATCAGAACCAAATGCTCTGGAGCCCAACAGACCATATGTGGAATAGCTGCATGCATTTGAGGAAGTAGCTATTGATAAGCCAAAGTCTGGAACTTACGGCTGTTTCTCAAGATAGCTGCTAGAGTCCCCATCTGATTCATTCTGTGTGTCCATGTCTAATCAGCATATGTTTAAAACAAGCATTAAGCAGTTATATATAGTACATTTGATTTTATAACCATAAGAGAAAAAAATAATGTCAACTTACCTGATTTTTGTTCTAATTCAAATACTGCAGTGGAGTACCCCTTAGCACTCTGTGCTATTTTGGGTAAAGGAAATAAAAGGAAATGCCATAAAGTGGGGGGCGTGACTATAAGAGTGGAGGCGATTATTCCCTGTCAGCATTATTGCTTTTACTCTGCTCATGAAAATCTGCGTAGTACTGAAAGGTTTTACAGCCGTGGTGTGTAGTGAGAGGCTGAGCTGCCTCCCAAAGTGGGAAATGTCATTCAACATAGTCTGCTTATAACATTCTGACAGGGACGAAGACCGAGACAGAGAGGAGACAGACAAGAAATAGATATAGTGACAGAAAGAGAATTAATGAGTTGGAGTTGAAGAGAGGGGGATATATATTCAGAGGGAGAATAAGATAGTGTTTGTGAGCAAGAAACTATAGGTTATATACTGTACATGGGAGGAGTGCTAGGGCTCAGCCTGGCCATCTCACTTACTCCACGTGGCACTTTGAGGCCACTGCCACTCACACTGTCTCAGCTGACCTGATTCACAACCAGAAAGACCACTGTCTCGCTCCTCAGTCACCACCTCCTTCTATCTTGTTTGAGAAGAACTATCGAATGGAATTCTTGTAAGATACATATAGCATCATCGCACTCAAAGTTTCCTAAAAACTGAAGTCAAACTTGATGAGACTTTATGGTAGTGATTCTTTTCTAATGAATAGGTAAATACAGTTCATTGCAGCCTCTTTGCTAACGTGCATATTTCAGGGTAGCACAGTCATCACGCAGTGTGTTTGCCAGTGCACATAGTTATCATGCAGTATGTGTCTTCCTGCAGAGGTGTGATGATAGGCCAGGGTAATGAGCCACAGTGAGAGCAAGGTGGAGCTCAGTCAGGCGAAGCTGAAACATGTCTGCCAAGTGGAACAGAAAGGCAAACGTTTGTCTGGCTGGGAGACTCACTCGCACACCTCCACCTCGCTCTGACCTCCTTCTCTCTCTCAGGCTCACCTCTCTCACCCCCTCATTTCACTCTCTGACACTGCCACTGTTTCCACAACTTTGACCATCGCTCTCTGCCTCTGTCTCACTCTGTCACCTTCATCTTTCCTCCTTACTGAGCCATCTTCTTTTATAATACTCTGTGTGACGTCTCAGCCTCTCCACTCTCTCCTCTGAGGTATTTTTGCCGATCCCCCTCATACAGTACATTTCATGTCATAGGTTTCTATGTTTAATGTGACACATTTGCTTTTCTGTATTTCAGTTTCCGTTTTTTATTATTATTCATTCTTTAACTTTTGTTTTTTTCTCTGTCTGTAGCCGGTGCCCATTGACGACTCTTTCTGTGGTCTGGACATCAACCAGCCACTTGGTGGTTCTCAGCTGGTGACTGGTCACACTCTCTACACAGAGACTCGGGATCGCATGACTTCTGTAACCTCCTATGTCTACAATGGTTACTGTGTAGCCTTTGTGGGCACCAAGAGTGGACGTCTAAAGAAGGTGAGTACCAACTCCTTTCTTCTTCCTACCCAGCAGTTAAAGGCCTGTTGTTGGAGATTTCTTCTCACTTTATCACTGTGATACATAAGGACTCAGACTGTCCAGTGGTCCACAGGGCACAGACACTGTGAAGTGGTCCTATTTCCGTGCAGATGGATCATGGTCACAGGGAAACTTATCTCCTTAATATTTAATGCGTGCTGTCACAGTGTCGGAGAAGGGTAATGGCGATGGCTAGCTTACTGTAGTGGTCATTACCAGTTCCTTGTTAAGTGAGCTCCATTGCCGCAGTGTTGAATAACCTGCACTGGCCCATTAATTTTAATAGGCACCTTTCTGCCTGTGGCCCACTGAGAGGCAAAAGAGAGAGCAGGCCCATGCACTAAACCTCCTAGTCTTGGTTGGAGAATACAAATGCCGTAGAGGGTTAAGGGCTGCTGGCTGGTTAATAATGATAGATTTTGCACCCTGGCCACAGGAAACCAGGTATTAGATGAGACTTCTCTTTGACAGGATTGAATAGTGAGGAAAGTAAGTGCTATGCTTTGGGTTTGGATCACATGAGGAGTGAGATTGTCAATCAGAAGTGTGTATATTTTGCAGATTAATTTAGAGCAGCTGTTGCACTGTTTTAGCTCTGACATCACCCCATACAGCTGATTCTTAGACTATATGTCGAATGTTGAAATGATAATGATGTATTTGAATGTAGATAATATGTATTTGTGTGTGCATTGTGTCATAACAGTTGTTTGTCTTGCATACTGATGGTTCTTTCTAGACTACATTTAGACAGCTGGTTGAAGGATTTGTCAGTATTCACTTGGATCTTTAGCGCGTGGGGGGTTCCTTTTTGAATGACAGCAGGAGTGTGTCACAGGGCCATAACTGGCTCATATAGTCGTCCCTCCCCCTACTAACAGCTGCATGAAGCTCAGTGGAAGGTATTGAAAAGAAAGAGAGAGTTGCTAAAACCAATTTGATACCACTTTTGGCAAGGTCTTTGTTATTTCAAGCCTGGCAATGTAACACAAATGGTGCTGGCCTGGGTTATTTTGGTCTTCATGTATTCATAATTAAATCAATACACCAATCAGGCTATGGTGGAGAGAATATTCATTCAGTGTAATCCCCTGCTTGAGCTGTTTAATAATTTAGCACCTTTTTCTACTTGGTTAAATTAGATGAGACAGAAAAGAGTGTTTTCCCTACTGTGTTGCTGGCGCTTGCATATTGTATTTATCTCCCCGCTTCCTTCCATACTCTTGTCTGTAGCTGCCGCCTGCCTTCAATCCATGCAAAATAGCCTTGCGTGCTGCTGTGTACTTAGGCTCGCTCTTCAGAGGGGCATGACTGTAACCACAGTAACGCTAACATGGGGGAGGAATTAACCAAAATATGAGAAGGGTACCTAGAGAATGGGCAACTCAGTCTAGTGGCCAGACAGGAAACCTTGTAGAACACAACCACAGAGACTGATCCACATGACAACATAATAGGGTAGTAATACCACTTGCACCAACAGAACAACACATTAGCAATCATCTCATTTGTTGTCATCCTAATTAGTTATCATCCTCTCACCATGGGGTTGCCAAGATGAGAAAATGCAGCAAGTTCACTTTATGATAGAAGTTGGAAAAGGGTGGCATGAACACTAGCCATCAACATTAGCTATTTTGAAAGTGTGAGAGAAAGCAGTCATCAATGTTAAGGGTAATGAAACATTTCATATTTTTCTCAGCAAGGAGTTTTCACCTCTGTTCTATACACTTGGTCTGAACCTAATTTGTTTGAAATCATCTGATTAGGATCTGCCAACACTGTGCAAAATATTTGCATGAAGGTACGTTATTGGACAAGGACCAGTCGTGATTTGCATGCAGGCATATGATTCAACAAGCGCTGACTCTCCACCTAATGTGCATGAAAGAGAGAATGACCACAATTAGCCTACCTACTGTAGCAGTCAACACCAGTGTGGAAAAAGAAAGCATTATTTTTGTTATAGGCAATGAATACTCAATAATGCTGCATGACAGTAGTGGTAGGAAGAGGACTACTTTGCGCATTTTCATTGTTACGTTGTCTGCCTGGGTTTCAGTGTATCTGAAATATGCATGGGTTTACATTGAGAGTGTTATCCATTCACTCCCTCGGGGTGTCACAGGCAGGGCAGAGGGATAGGGTGACCTGATGAGCCCTGGCTGCAGCTCCTCTGCAGAAGCCTGATAAACTCCTACATAGTTGTATAAGACACATATGGGAATGCTGCAGGCTTCCTTCGGATCCGAGCATGACACAGCTATAGGGTGACAAGATGCTATGCTGGTGATACAGTTCTATACCTTTACCTTGTTCATGCAACCAAGAGAGACAGACAGATGGGGAAAGGGAGGGGTGTGGTGTGTGTGTGTGTGTGTGGCTGCACGGTTAGGGGGTGTGAGTGTGAGCCATGATGAGAAAAAATAAGAAGAAGAGTAGCAGGAAGAGGCAGAGATCGAAGGAGAACGAGAAAGGTACTGGGGGAGGGAGGAAGAGACCGTTGAAATGTGAATTTAGTGCCGCCAAAGAAACCAGGGCTGCACCGCTGCCTGTAATTGGATTGGCTCCCTTCCCAAAGAATCCCCCCTCCCTGCCCTCCATCTCCCGCTTCCCCATTCAATTCCGCTCCCCCCCCCCCCACACCACCCTCTCACTCTCCCTGCAGACCAACTCCTGTATATGCTGCTGTTTCCTGGGCTTTGCTGGAGCATGGCAAAGCAGGAGGGATAGTGTTGGCGGATACCACTGCCTGTGGCCGGCTTTTGCAGGGGATTGATTGAGGAAGGGGGGTTAAGAGGGTAGGGGAGTAAGCAGACACGAAGGTGAGGGGAATGCATATATAGTGGAAACAATAGCACTACATTTGTGAGCCTCATACAGTATATTAGCACTCACACGCTATCATCATGTGTACAGGGTGTGAAGTGCTTACATTTTACTGTGCAATATAGGATCAATCCACCCAATCTATATTTCGTGAAGGTGGAGATTTCTCATTCACATCCTAGAGTGAAACCTAATACTATCATCCAAGAGTTATGTGATAAATGTTTAGCCTGAGTGGCATGAGGATTTCAGAAACTGGTTGTAGACTTCTGGGTGGCACCCCTGGCGGCAGTGATTGATTGTGGAGGGCAGCAGATGTTCACCTCAGCAGAAAGCTGCTAGGGGGCAATCGATATCCCAGGCCTTTTTTCTAACTACTCTGAAACCAGTTGCAATCAGGACCAAACAGGGCCAAAACTACACCTTTAGTCCACTCTAAGCTAACATCAGAATATGTTCCACTGAGCTTGTTGTCATGTCAATCATGTTAATGTCCTATTTAAATTCTAGACCTAGATTTACATTGATACTCTACAGGCAGTATATTATACTCACCAGGCACCATCATCTACATTATCATTCTTTCCTGAGACCAAAAAGACTGCTCTGTGGGTCAAATTATTGAAATAGGCAATCTGCTACAGTTTATTCTGGATACGCATTACCAAAGAATTGCATCATCTAAATTGGAATTGGCTGTGTGTGGTTCACTTTGTGCTCAAGCACAGACATATCCCACATTGAGACTGGGATCTGTGGGAAGCAACAACGGCATTAAGGAGAAGGAGAGGAGGGAGCACTGCCTTTCATATAGATGGAGATGGAGGGCACGGTTTCACATGTAAAATTGGATGTTGAAAGACATCCCAGCAATAGATGAATGGGGAGGTTAAAGCAAGCTCAGCAGAGGCGCATTCAGGATTCCCCCGGTAATCAGAGTCAATTCGCAGACAGTGGAAATGAATATCCTCCGTCCCAGTTCTCCCATACAGAGCAGCAGGGGTTAAGAGCTGTTGAACTGGAGACCAAAGGGATATGTTCCCAGATGGCAGCCTCTCATGCGTTCTACAATCAACAGAGTTGCTCAGATCTATATAGGATAATGTATTAATTTATATATATGTAATTGAGTCACGACGCCTTGACATTTTTTCAGTAGTTTTAGGCTATTATTTCCTCAATCTTTTGACCTGAACTGCTTGCTTTGTTTTCTTAATTCAAATGCCATAAATTATGGCGGTGGATATGAATGTTGAATGGAAGTCAGGGGTTGATTAGTGGTGGGCTGTATCAGCAGTAAACCATGGATGAAAAAAATGTCTTCCGGCTCTTGATGATGTGCTGCTTTCGGCCTAATTAATTCTTCTCATCATGCCCTGATGAATAATCAGGAATTGGTTTGGATGATGCCCCTGGCAGCTGAAGGGGACAACTTGAAAGGGTGGTTCAGGTGTTTAACTGGACAAGTCCTGTTGAACTGGTTAAGGGTGTGCAGCTGACTCACCTGGCTCCCACACTGGTCTTAATAGCAGCCAGGATGTATGTGTGTTGTACAGACATTGCTGGAGTGTTACTGAGGGTAGCAGCTGATCATAGCACATAAAGTGTTGGGGACTTGAAAGGTTTGTAAATGCAGACAGCTGCTCCAACAGGGCCCGGGTGGACAAGTGGTCGAACCCCCGTCCCTCCAACCCATCTCTCACCCCTCTATGTTGTATTTACCCCCAATGAGCTTCAGAGAGTTAGTCCTTGGTCGCCCTCAGAGGGAACGAGATCTGGGAGCGTTTCCACTCTGTTGCCTATCAACCCAGAGGCTGCTCACCTGCTCGAGTTGTTCAAGCCCAGCTTTGGTGTGACCTGGCTTAGCCTGGCCTAGATTTTTATGTGGAAGCGCGGGATCAGTTAAGCAGATTTGTTGTCACTCTGGGCTCTGTGTTTGCTGTAGCAGGGGAAAGAGGAAGGAGAAAGAGGAAGAGAGAGGACAGGTGGGAAAGGACAGAGATGGAGAGACACAGTGATAGACAGACAGGTACAGCCAGAAGAGAGTGAGAGGGTGAGCAGCTCTAACTAGAACTGTGGATGGTGTCCTTAGCAACAACTGAATGGAAGCCCACCCTGTTGCCCCTGGGGTATGAAATACTCTGAGAACAGAACTGAGGGGTCTCACATACACACACACACAAACATGCACACACACTCACTATTACTCACTATATTATAAATGAAGTTTGATATGAACATGAACCCTGGTCACTTGACTTTATCAAGAATTTTCAGTTGTTGTTTCCAGTTGGTCATTAGTGCTTCATCATGGGATTGCATATAAACAACCTAAAAGCACATAGATAAAATTAATAATTTTAATGGCTTTATTAAACCTCTCCATTGTCATTGCATGACTTGCATTAACCTTGAGCTGACATGAAAAGAAATACAATTACAAGTGAAAAGCGTTGTCACAATTGCCACCAGGTGGAATTTCTTTCCAATCATCATACTCACAAATTGTCATTTCTTACTGAATGCCTTCTATAATAACCATTGCATCACTTTGTTTCACATTGAATGGTGTGGTCCAATTAATCCCACACAGAACAAATAATTGCATCCTTTTGTTAAACCATTGTTTGTTCTGTCAGCCTTGTTTGTTTAAAATTAAATGAAAACCACACTCAGTGCACCTGTTTATGAAGCAGGCAACTAACATTTCAAACTTAGCAAAATGACAAATTGACAAGTGGCGTAGAGACATAAGGAGCATTTTAGTTGAAATGATAGCAGCTGCCAATATGTGTCTGTTACAGCCATCTTCAGGGCTCTAACTGCTAGATTGCCTGCAATCTTTTTAATCATCTTTAACTAAGTAATACAGCCTCAGTTTGCCCACCAGCAACAGCTGGGAGCCAAGCATAGCCTGCAGAAAGTACTTTTGCTGGTAAAAGAACATTTTTCCTCCCGAAACAACCTGCAGCATTTCCTCAAAGAGGCTGAATCAAATGTCCTAAAGTAAAACCAGCACTATTTGGAAAAGTGCAAATAGAGGTAAATTGTATTTTCTGTCATTACCTGGACCTCAGGGCTTCTGTAGATGCCAGCTCACAGAGAGACTGTCAAAAGTCCTTCTACCCTCTATAGCAAGACAGGATGACAAATAAATACTATCTTACAGTTCTGTGAAGTGCTTTATGAAGGCATTTTTCTGCTTTGTGGGGAACACCCTCTGATCTGCAGGTGGTCTGAACTCTACTGAATATCCATGAAGAACTTCAGTAGAGCCTGAAGCTTTAAGTCCTCCGTCTTATCTGTAGAAACAATTTTCATAGTAAATGTTATGATTTATTTTCAAAAGTGAATTGCCCTTTATTGAGGTAATGCAATTCACACTTCGTGGCATTTTAAATTAGAAGTATGACAGTGAACGTGTTGCGCTTTGAGTTTATTTTCATTGTATATGTATGGGAATGTGCTGTGGGTGTGTGTGTCGTAGGTGTTAAATTACCATAACCAGCTAGCTAATGACCAGCTTGTTGACTGAGTTGTGAACTGGTAGGATGTCTTTGTGACCTTTTGGAACCTGGCCTCCACTTGACCCCCTTCTGCTCATTTCTTAACCCTGAGCCAGATAAAGAGGTGGCCAGCGGCAGCCCCAGGCTTCAGCAGCAGGCTGTGTCTTTCATGGCTGTCTTTAGAGTACAAGCCTCTCTATCTGCCAGACCTGGTCAAGGCTTCTCTAAACCCTTCACTTTTAAAAGGCCAGAGGAAGACTGAGAGCCCCTGCCGTTCCATTCATCCAAGCCTTATATCTGCTTTTTCCTTCTTAGTCTTTCTGATTTACTCTCTCTCTCTGTCTTTCTCTATGTCTCATTTCCCGCTTTCTTTTCATAGCAGTGAGTCAACCGGCTGTCCCCTCTCATTTCCTTACTCTTTTCTTTCCCCCTCTCACTCCTCTCTTTCTTCCTGTCCTTTTCTCTGTCTCGGTCTCTCACTCTCATTCCCAGTCTTTTTCTCCTTCTCTTCCCTGCTTAGACTATTACAGTGACACAGCCTACCCTGCAGTGATCTCATTAATCACATTCAAACAGCTCTCTGTTACTTTCTCTCCTTCTCTCGGTCTCCCTCTCCATTCTCTTCCTCTAATTGCTTGCTCTTTTCTCTGCCAGTGTCTCGAAGGAAGCGTTTTTCATTATCTAACAACAAGAGACAAACACTCATACAGTGCATACATTTTTACTACAGATGGAATTTATACATGTAGGCTTAATTTAGCTGGAAGATATAAGGTAGTATGCAACCATGCCGATGTAGCCAAATCCCGAAAGACAGAATCACATATGTCCATAAATATGTTGCACACCACTTTCATTAATTTACCACCAGGATCACAGTTTTTTCTCCGATTTTATTAGATTTATTGGAAATGCCTTCTCTTTTTGTGGAAAACAAATTACGCTGTTGAGTGTGTCCCATAATTGGACTTAACTTTATTAATGAGATTAATTAACCCATTGTGTAGTAGAGACAATTTCTACCAGACGTGTAGATAGAGCATTGCTTTGATCCAGTTTTTTCAGCATTTTATCTTGTTGATGGCAGAATTATTTATTTTACCCATGAACATTTTCTCATGTTTGGAAGTACTTAGGGCCTTAAAGGGAAAAGAAGACATAGATCTTGGCACTGCCTTTACACTATTGCTCACATACAGAGCCTGGGAGTCATACTATGCCTGTGGCAGTGGATTGTGTGGTTTTTACCAATGTTGGGAGCAGTAGTGTCATTAGGAGTGGGAAGCCACATCAAACACCACTTACTACCCCAATCCATGTCTTCCCAGTTAAGAAAAAAGATTAAACAAGTGAAAATAACACTGAATTTACCCAAATGTTTCTCTTGGTAAAAAGTGGCCTTTCCCATTCTTATGAATATGGTATTTCTAGCCCACACATCCTGGCAATCGAATGTTTTACGTGCAAGAAACACAGAAAGAAAAATATGCCTAAAACATTATGCAAGGGGGCTGTGTTGGGAGGCAGGGCAGAGCCTATCAATATTCCTGTTTAGTCTGCAGCCAATGTAGGCACCACAGGGAGAACATTTGAAATTCATAGAAATTCTTATCAGTTGTTGCGTCGCTGTTATTGATCTGTTACTGTGGAAACAGAGTAGTACAGGTTTAGGCCTTGTTAGTTTTTTCTTGCCTGAGGTAAGTCTCAGAGCTCCAATGACTTCCAACAGCTCTACCAATCAAAGACAAAATTTCTCTCTCCCTCAAATGAACTTTAAGTACTCAGTGCTTGACTTTTGTCCTCTGAGTTGCCAGCTGGCGTGGAATATGAGTTTTTTTTTTCTTCTTCAATTTCCCCGCTGACCTTGCTGAAGTACACAGAGAGAAAAGGGACAGACAGAGAGCAAGTAAACATCTTTAGGACAGAAAAACCCCAAAATAGATTAGCGAGCAACGTCTGTCAAAGTGGATGGCTGGCTCAGTGCCAGGCTTTATTGATTTGCTTTACAAAGCACTTGAATGGACCAGATAACTGTGATTAGCCAATTCATTACTGCTGGCTCTTAGAGTGGTCCAAAATTAGATAAAAGGGGGAATACGAAGGACAGAGGGGGAGTAAAGGCAAACTATTACTTTGTGAACTTGCACATAAACTCTAACAGTGGCCCACAACAGAAGGAATCTTTTTGAAGTTCTTGATGAATTTTCCCTATTTTACATGCATCGTAATGATCATCCTCATTAGAAGCAGTTACGGAGTGAAAAAAGAAAAACATGCATTGTTTATCTGTTTGATAGCATGCATAATGGTTCTAGATTACCCAAGCAACCAAAACAGCATTCCTCTCATCTTTGCAAATGTGTACTTCCATTTCAAGACCCTTTTCAAGTGGTACAGCGCCAACAGATCTCAGAAATGAGAATTGTTTTGGCTTTGATGATATACTAAACTGTTGTCTGTGCGAAGGCAAACTGAGTGTGACAGCGACTAATGTTTCTGTCTGATAGGGAGACAGCTTTACTGCTCCTCTGTCTCCTACTTCATACAAGACAGCAGCAGTTATCAGGGCCCTTAGAGTTAAGCTTGTCTGGGTGACAGCATTGTTTAATGTATTTCCATGATCACACAGTGTTTACAGGAAGCTTTTATTTGCGCTACACAAATCATTTCTTTGATATATGCTTTTTGACATTGTACAGTCATCTGGTTATCATTTATCATAGATGTTACGACAGTAATAATTAGGAATTGTAGTATAATGCCATGTTTTTTCTTGTCTCGACATTAAATACCACATCTGTCCCGTTTCCCTTCGAGATACTTCTTACCTCTGAAACCTGAATGTTGAATCTCTGACAGTGAAGGATCGAGGCAAGCAGGCCTTTATCATTTTCCCTGATTTTTCTCTTGCTCCAATTTCCTTTCTACTTTTGTTCTGTGCGCACTCTATCTTCTTTTCTTCTCTCTCTCTCTTTCTCTCACTCTCTCCATTTCTTGCACTCTTACCGCAGGGCTGTCAAGTAACTCCAGCTAGCCATCAGCCTAATGAACAGTGATACAGTGCTAATAGCATGTGATAATATTTCAAGCCACTGGTAATCTCCGCTCACTCAGCCTTTACCTGCTCCTCACTTCTGCGCCTTTAACACACACACATACACACACACACACACACACACACACACACACACACACACACAGGGCATCTCTTTCTCTTGACAGCTGTATGTCAGGTCTTGGCCTCATGCTGTCATGAGGAGCTGTCAGCCTAGACTCCCTCTTAATACTCCAGCCGTCCAGCAATGACGGCTACAGTCCTAATGGGATTGGACAGTTCCTTCTGCATTGCTCGTAACACAGTGTACAGTGTGTTGTGTTCACTGGCAAGAGCATCCACTCAAGCTGCATGGTCTCCTTTGTTTTGACCTTACTGCTGGTTTACTCATGTTTTCACAAAGAAAAAAGTCTATATTATATTCCCTGAATATCAGTGAGCTCACTTTCAATATGTCCCTTCCAGAGAACGGGACACTATCTGACCCCCAGAGCAGCCACATAAAGCACACTGTCACAACCATGTAATGGCATTACAAACCACACACTGTCGGGTGAGATTGAAATAGTGAGAGGCCACACACACCACATATTGTTTGATTGGAGATATAGAATAGGAAAAATATATAGTCCATGTAACAAATATGTGGTATATCAGAACATGTGGGAGAACAGATGGCTTGACAGATTCTGTGTAATAGGAAAAAGAAGTGCCGAGTGCAAGCGTAGAACTGAAGGAAGAGCAAAAATAGCGAGGGCATGTTTGCAATTGTGAAAAGCACCTGTATCACCAAAAAAACCCATGCCAGGCCACCGAGAGGGCATTAACGAGCCCCATGATATCAAAGAAAAAGAGCAGGAGCCAGAGGCCTCTTTCAGCCACAGGTCAGCTCGGCCACCGCTGTTATTCATTAAACCCTAATGGTTAGCGGTTGGGAAAACATTATCTGGGCCTCTGGTAAATTGACTAAAGGTAAGGGTCAAGGCTGGAAGCAGGACTGAGGCATCCCCATGCTTGGTGACATGGGTGCGCTGTGTCAGATTGGATTAGCAGTCAAGGCAGAGAGGTGATGATTTGATGGAATCGCAGCACAGCGGCAAACCGTCAACATTCCTCCCTTTTTACTCTGCTTAAAAGGGGAGTAAAGCATTTCTGTGGGGAATTACTTGTTACCGCCAGTCATAGTTAAGTGTTTTGGTGTATTTGGCTGCCACAGTTTGGTGCTGCTGGAAGCAGCTGTCGGCACAGTGGGGTGTATGGATGGAAGAGGTGTGTTTTGTGTTTGTGTGCTAGTGTTTGGCCTATATTAGCTGACTGTGATAATGAATTAGCAGAAAACAGACAAATCAGTTTTAGGTTAGACCTGTATCTGTTAAATTTGGGGATTAGATGGCAAAGATCTTGTCTACATCATTTGCATGTTGCTTCCCTAAGGTATTGTGCCTTTAGTGTATAATGAATCTCTCTCTTTATTTTGCCATTTTCACACAATATATGAGGTTGAATGTTTGTGTGTGTTTTATTATAATATTATATTATATGTACTCATGGGCATAATATACTTTGGTGGAGTGCACATACAGATTTTACTCACTTATTTGTATGAGGGAGGTGTGCGAAAACTCCCTTGATCATACATTCAAAAGACACTACGTGTTTCACTCTATTTCAAGAGTGTTTCATCACGCACAAATGCATGCACACACACGCACATACACACACTGGGGAGCAGGGGGGCTTTTGCCTTCCAACTGATTAGGAAACGAGAAACACTTGTGTCATGAGTTTTCACCCTAATAAGCCCAGATTGTTGCGGTTGGGTGAACATTTGGGTGCAGGTATGTTGTGTTTAGACTGCGGGCTGGATTGGAGGGTAAGGGGGGGTGGTTGGATCGGAAGGTGTGGTAGATCAGATGACTGTGTCGGCTCCCCAGGATCCTTGGCTGAAAGGGGATAGGACGGTGTTTGGGTTACTCCATGCTGGGAGTGCTGTCCTCTTTAAATAAGACACACTTGAACAAAGTGCAGCTGATCAGATTAGCGTGGCTGATCAGGTTTCTCAGCAGGTTGTTGGCTCCCACTGTCTGAACATCTTGACTAGGAAATGCTGTTAGTACTAAACACACTACAGAGCGAAGGGAGTAGAACGAAGGGATATACCAACACAGTTGTTGTTAAGCTTGAGTTGGAAACAGATGATAATGGAACATGGATTTTACTGACTTCATTTGTGATCAGTACAGCCTAGGCATTTAGCATAGTAAACATTTATCCTTTTGTTCATCGAGTTTTGGTTTTCTGCATCTGCAGTTTTTTCTCAAGGGCGAAGTTATTCTTTCTGGCAGTAGAGAAAAATCCTACAATAAAGTGGACCTATGGGACTCAGTCTAATACAATGGTAGCAGGATGAATTGTACCAATCGAGTTGTGCTGGGTTCTATTGTTAAGTTTGCTATTGTGTGACGAGGAGGAAATTGTTTCTGTTCTTGGGCCCTGATGAATGCACCCTTCAAAGACCAGAGATCATTGAAACAGCATCAGAGGAGGAGAAAAACAAGAATATGTTCAGAAAGGCAGTGTCTTGGTTTGGTTCTCCATTTCTTTTCTCTTTCGTTCTTCGTCTCATACTCTGCTGCTGTCTACAACTATTTTCTATATCTCTTCTTCTCCCTTCTCGCGGATCCACTTTTCAACATCTTTGTCTCTGTTTGTCTCATGTTGTTTTTCTCAAATGCCCATTCCTTACCCCTGTCTCTGCCCTTCTCTCTCTCTCTTTCGTTCCCATTCTCCATGGCTTCTCACCCGTGATCTATCCAGGCCAAGCCACAATCCCTTATAAGGCCAGTGGAAGCCCCCATCTGGCCTCTTATTTCCATATCAGATTTGCAGTAACAGACAGGATTTATGCAGGATCAAGCGAGGAATGTGAGGCTGCCTCTCTCCGTTGGCTGTGCCACAAACCTTACTTTGCTCTCTGCTCCTGGGCACAAACCTGGTCACACCTCCCCCCTTCTCTCCCCTTCTGCTCCTCCTGCAGCTTTATCTCCTCTCACCTCTCTTTCCCCACATTTCTCCCCATTTCCCCTCAACCCATCTTCTTGCTAGCTTCACCCTTCCTCTTTTCCTCATATTTCTTTCTTCCTTCCTCCTTTTCTCAGCTGCACTTCTCTTATCTGTCGGTATCCTCTGTTTCTAAACACCTCAACACCAAACACACACAATCGTCTTTTGGCGGCATCTAAACAGAACACACATTCACGTTTGGGGACAGAAACGCAGCATGCTCAGATGGTTGCTCATGCTCAGTTCATAGCTTATACAGCGATGCAGCAGCAGACAGCCAAACAAAAGACTAAGCCACATCTGAGAGCAAGACAAAAAGAGAAACGCAGTAAAGCCATATAGTACAACTCCACAACAAACAGTCTTAAAACAGGCTCAATGGAGCATCTGCAGTTTGGGCTTACATTATATTTAAAAGCTCTCATTCCTTCGTCATCATTACATCTCTCTGTCTTTCTGTCTCTTCCTTTCTATTCCTTATGCGCTCACTGAGCCTGTTCCTCATTACAATTTGATGTTTCCACAGGCTTTTTCCCTCCCTGCCGAGCTTTAATATGTAAAGTGTCGACTTTCCTGTGTGTGTGTGTGTGTGGTTTGGTTTGTTGTCGTAGAGAATCTGTTTCTGATTAAGCCTGCTCTCACTGAGCTTTCCCTTTACTGCCACATTTGGGCCTTGCTTGGCAGTGGAACCTTTAGAGTGAATCTCGTCCAGGCCTTAATTGTTTTAAAAGGCTGGCAGACCTGTTTTTCTTTTTGGCTCTTTTTTGTTGTGTCTTTCTATGCTTCACTCTCTGTTCTCTCCCAGTCTCTCTCTCACCTCTACTTCCATTCCACCACATTCTCCTTTGTTCCTCGTTTCTCTCCCAGGGTCTGACACAAATGGAGGGATGAAGGGATGAGAGGGGATCTCATATAGCCTATAATGCTTATCTCCTCTGGGGCCTGCGTAGCTCATTAACCTACGTTAGTCTCCACATGCCTCTATTAAAGAGGGACACCTGGCTCCCGAGGGCCCAACAGGGAAATGACAAGTCCAGTCTCCTTTCCCTTCATCAGCATCCTAGATGCACATAGGGAAATGACTCATTATACTGAAGAACTGCACATGCAAGATTGCCTGGCTTTTGTAGCTACTCTTGTGATACTTCTTTCATTGTGGCTACAGCGGTTATTGATGTTGTTGTCTTGATTTCTCAGTCACGTCAGCTGTGCTGTAATGTGACATGTACAGTATACACATAATGTAATAATGACATCCACATTATAATATAAATTATAAGTGACTTTCCATGAATACCAAGTATCCCTGCTTCAGGCTTTAAAGGATGTTAGTCAAGAGGAGTTCTAAATGTAAACAGCAGAATTCAACGGCTCCAGCCCTTATACACAGCAGCTCTGTTCGGCTGGAAACAGACTGTAAGCTTCTGGTACAGTGGCAAGTCTCAGATTAGTCAAAGTCCTTTTCAGAGCCAGGGCAGCATCAGCTGTATTCGGGGGTTACGCATTGAAATGTATACTGTAAGTAATTGCCAGTGAAAAGCCTAAATCTTATTTGGGCAATGCATCCCAAATCTGTGTTCTGGTCCCCTGGCCGGCTCTGGTTAATCTGCTTGGTAGGGACTTAGCCTGTCTAATGTGTCTCTGTCCACTCTGCAATACAAAGGAATGCAGAGATAAGCAGAATTTCTCTGCACTGTGCCACCTGGCCACAAAACAAATAAATGCTATCAACTGCTTTTATTATATTGGGAGATGAAAAGATATGCAGATGGCAGGTTTTGCTGTCTATCTTTGTTAAAATTTTCAGTTACTTCATGTTCTACTTTTGTTTTTCTCACTTTTTTCTCTCCCCGTCTGTCCTACTCTCTCGGTTTTTTCATTTTTCTCCCTGTGCGTGTAGATCTCTCAACCATGCATTTCTGGCGCTAAAGCGAGTAAGTTGAACTGCATCACTTTAATGTCAGACTCCATGTTTTCCACTACACTGACCTCTTTGTCTTCTGCTGCCTGCAGTTTCTCTATCCTCTTGCTCTCCCCTTTTCTTTATTCTCCAGTACTCCCTCTCACACAGTGTTGTGTGTGTACGGGAGTGTGTCTGGCAGACAAGTGGATGTTAGGGAGTTACAGCGACCTGGAACAGTCTGTAGGCTCTCTTTTCACCGCTTTCACATTTTTCTCTCACCCTCCTCTTCACTCAGTGTATTTCTCTTCTATTAACGTCTGGCTGCTTCTCTTTCTTCAGTCAGTCTCTAGTGCTAAGAAATATTAGCATATCACTGCCATAAGGATCTTCAAAATTCACAATTAATGGGTTTTTAATGGTTCCCGGGGCCTCACCATTATGTAGCCGGGCTTCTTAGCCTAATCCAGTGGGGACCATATGGGCAGCAGCCCGAGTCCATACGGTGGACCCAGAGGTGTATTGAAACCAGTGGGGAAGCAGAGGCAGAGTGTATTTAAATCCAGAGGAGCTCAGGGCTTTATTTAAAACCAAAGAAAGTTTATTTGTTTGAGGCCCTCTGAGATTGGAGTGAGTGCAGGAGGGCTCTCCTTTTACAAAAGCTGGATTAATGGTCCACTTGGGTTCAAGGTGTGAAAGTGCGCAAAATGTGTGCGTGTGTATGTGCATAGACACAGTTGATTTTACATCATCTTTGTCTAATGCTGGCATGTACTCAGAGTTCCAGCCAAGGTGAGCATAGAAGTAGCAGCATATAGTGCTAAAAAGTACAACACCAATATCAGCAGAGTAAAATAAATATGACACTTTTCACACTGAGAGTTTCTGATATTTAAACCCACAAGGTACTGACATATATATTGCTTTTTTTTTTCAAGTGCTCAGTTTGCCTTGAAAAGGAAGCTTTCTGTGTTGTAGGTTCATGAGGTTCATGAGAACTCGATAGAGTTAATTCTCTTACACCGTCTTTGCATCTCCTGTTTATTTTTGTATCCTTGAAATTAACCATGGTCATCTTTGCCCACAGGCAGAGAATTAGTACTGCCGACCATGCATAGTTTGTGTATGTGTCCGTCTGTCCTTAAAGGACACTGACTTCCTTTTTAAAGCAATTAAATTGACTTGATTGAACAAATACAAATGTTATTTGCTCCACCGTCCACTGTCCATTCATGACAAAAGTTTGAACACCTTCAGACTTTGTCCTTGTTCACTCTTCAGTAAACTCACAGTGATCCAATTTGGATTTCCAATCCTTCCAGATGGACTTGAGAATAAATTACTAAAGGTCAAACTAACTGGCCAAGCAGCTAACAAGCCAGCCGACCACGGTCAACACCTGAGTGGAAAGCAGCCAGAAAAGCTCTTTACTCATTACAGTTGCTGTCAATGGAAAGAAGATTAAAAACGACTAAAGACTGTGTCTCCTCAGTTCACGCACTTTTTCCTCAACATGATCCACTTAGGCTTTTAATGTAATGTGTGTTATATAGAGGGGCGGTGGTGTTACAGTATGTATATAGTTTTTTCTCTCTTCTTTCTTTCTCTCTCTTTGTGTGTGTGTGTCTGTGCATGTGTGTGTGTGTGTAGGTGTGTAGGTGTGTGTGTGTGTGTGTATATGCGTGAATGCCAGGCAGTACAGTAAGTGCTGATGCAAGCTTTATGTGTCCCTGTCCAGGTAATGGCCTGTAGCAGTACTGCAGCCTGGGGCCTGCCAGAGGAGGAATGACATTTACTGCCACCTTAACTAGCTCATTAGCCTTCTTCACAGTCTTTCTCTCTATTCACTCCACAGAGGGTAATGAGAATAGCACTGTTTTACACTGCCAGTTGTTATTCTGCTCATGCCTTTCAAGGCTATCAAGATGGAACACTCAGATTGTTTTGGGAAATGGCTTCTTGTACTCTGCTCTCTATGCTGTTTTAGTACAAGTGTTCACTCAGTTTGTCCTTATAGAAACAATTGATGAGAGTGTTGAATCTTTATGTGACTGCGACTCATTGTACTTTTGGTGAGATATCACCGCTACATACTCACCTACAGTGAGCTCATCTTTTAATCAGGCGACTGATTGGCCCTATTGTTCAGTGTACAGGCTATTGAAATCTGCCTTTCATTCAAATACACAAACACACCTTCAAATTCACACACACACACACACACACACACACACACACACACACACAGACAAGGACACACACCTGTGCACACACACCTGTGCACACTGTTACACAAACTCACATTTTCATTATACCACTTCTTCTTCTTGATTGGAGGGTTGTTGTGTGATGTTGATGTGGGACAGACTCAACATAATACTTCCTCTCCTCTCTAGCTGCCTGACATTTCTCTGTTCTTCATTAGGGACAGAGAGACTGAAGGAGAGAGGCACAGAAGTAATAGCAGTGAAATGACATGCAAAATAGCAAAGATGTAATTAAAACATCAACAGCCGACTCGCAAGCCAGGCCTCCTTTACTGTGGTAGCTGCATTCAGCTCTCTGCTGGTGTTGACTGACATGAGCACCGGTATGATGAGATGTGTTTGTTTTCTAGGCGTGTGAGCACAGTAGCCTTACAGTGTGTGACACACCAACATGCAGAGCACAGTTTGTCCAATCAGGCTAGGGTAATGGCCCAAGCCCAGGCGCCTCCTGAGGCCTTTGTTCTGGCCATGTTTTCTTATTGATAAAGCCTGTGTGGGGACTTAGAAACAAAAAAGCGTTGAGAGATGAGATTGATTCAAAATACAGCAGACTACAGCACATTTTCAAGCTACACAAAAAGTGTAATAAAAATCTTCCACTGCATGGCAATGTGAGGACAGTGTTGTTTGTCTTTCTGCCTTCCAGTTCATGGTCTCCTCAGTCAGTTTTCCAGTGGCTCTGTGTTGGTCAGCACTCTCTGTCTGACTAAAAACTGCCTTAGGTCTGTTCTTACTGTCTGATCCCCCTTTGTCTTCCTTTCACTAATTGACTGTGTATGAGTGTATTCGTGCTTGTGTGTGCATGTGTGTATGTTGCTTCACCACAATCACTGTATCCTGTGTTTACAGCGTTAATGTAGCGGGTTAGACGGTAGACTGTCTGTGACTCATAATGAGTTATTGTGAAGAAGAGCCATTTGCAGGCATGACCGCGGGCAAAGCGCAGAGGCCTCTGCGTGTCGGCACTCTTAACAGGTATCAGACAGCATTACAGGTTCCCACAAGAAGTGGATTAGACAGCACATACTCTCCTCAAAGTAAACACGCCTTCCATTTCTAACCATGTCAACATCAGTCCAGCGTTCTCTGGCTCAGACTTTGTTGAGGATCACTGGGAATATGAAACACTCTGGATGGCTGAGCTTTAAAATCTCATGTGCTGTCAGTTTTGTTTAAGAAGTATTTGTGTTCTTTTGACCCCGCTGTGTGGTAAAGAGAAATGAATCATTGTTGGCCCTGCTGTTCTCAATATTTACTCTCAGAAATTAATGAAGCGACTCTAAAACCCTGCTCAGGGACCAGTTGAATGAAGATGTTTCGGCTTCCCTTTTATTCCTGGCACGAGACTATGTTTAAACAGAGTTGGTTTCGATGCCAAATGAGGTGCCCATTTGGCCAGCACCTCACATTCTATTCCATTCTCTACAAGACCCACTAGAGAGGAAGTGTCCTCACCATGCAAATATGCCAGCTGTAGCCAATCACAGAGCTCCAACCATAGCTCTTTCCACTCACAACAGCTATATTCTGCTTTAACTGGTCTCGATCTTGGGATCAGTGCTGGTCAAAATAGCTGTAGAGTCCTTTTTATGAGTTTTCAAGTCAAAACAAAAACAAAGTGACTGCACGCTGTGTCTTTATTTCCCACACAGTCTTAGTTCATGGCCTCCCCATAATTTAAACAACTGCTTATTTCAGACAGCTTAAGTAAGCTGTCCCCCTCCAACTGCTTTGTTAGCTCTGTGTCTGCTTGTATTTTCATCCTACCAGTCTACTTGCTTAATGACAGCCTTCCTTTGACTTTCACTGTGTGTAAGTGATTGTGGGTGCCTGTGCTTGCTAGCTAGCGTGCATGCCTGTGTTTGCAAATGTTTGCGGCATTATGTGACGAAGAGGTCGGTTTTTAACTCCGGCAGGCTTGTTTTGGGGCTCTCATGGGGGTTTGGGGGCCGTGTCGAACCGTACCAGGCTGTGTTAAGGCAGCTCAGTATGGGACTATCCAAGTGTAGTTAACATGTATGAGAGTGGATTAACATGAAGGCCTCTCTCCTCAGGCACACTCTGTCACAGATCTGTCAGGCCTCTCAGAGACCCCTCACAGCACAGCTCTCATCTGTCAACAGGCAGTACCCTACTGACACACACGGGAACAAAGGCATGCATGTACATACACACATAGACATGCAGATGTATGGATGGAGATGCAAACATACTGTGCACAGTACATACACGCACTTCACCAGTTAATGACCTCAGGGATTGTATCTGAAGTTTTTTTTTTCATCAGATTAATTTTTAAATATGTAGGACATTAAAAATAATGCCTTCATTTCCATAGACGACCACCTAAGAGTAAACGTCAGCCTTTCATAGGCAAATACGAAAGTCTTGTTTAATTTATGAAAGACATCTGTCCATGGTTGTAGAATGATGCTAACAAAAAACATGTGACAAAGTTGGACATAAAATTAATTAATATGCTATCATATGTCTGTAATAGATTTAGCAGACCTAAGAGACACACATACTTGTTTTGTCATGGTAGTTCACAGCTTTTTCCTTTCAAACAATGTCCATAGAAATGCAATCTATTGAATGATGACTATTAAAGTAAATGCCATTTTCATTTGTTTACATTTCCAAAGGAAAGACATTTTTACACTGAAAAGTAATAAATTTTTACGATGCATGAAAGATTAGTTGCCTCTGGAAGATCCAAGACATAACACAGATGAGAAAGTCTCACGCTTTAATGAACTTTAATTAGTACATTCTTATACCATAGTTACTGTTTGTTGTCTGCTGTATTACATCTCTAGGCCTTATGAAGGCATTAGAGACAATCTGGTCTCATCTAAGCCACTTACTGTATAGTTTGTGTCGTCGTAGTTGAATAACTCTAAAGGGCTTGCCCAGACACTGGTTGACCAAGCAACCAAATGGATAGCCAAACAATACATTGCATCTCGTGCAGCAACACAATGCACAAGCTCTTGATGAAGTAATCATCATGCAGACAGTCACAGAAAGAGAGACTAAACACATACAGACATCATGCTTGTGGGCACTGAGACGCTCCACTGTTTAACCATAATAACCTTAAAGTAATAACCTTATAATATAATGATTCTATATAAGCTCTTTCTGCTTTCCACAGTCAGTTCATCACCATAGGTGAAGTATGGTAGGACTATAAGGGGGAAGGTCATGGATGTGTGGAACATGACCATCATAAATAATAATATTATGGATTCCAGAGGTAAATCAGCTGTCACACCACATTAAAGGACAGGTGATTGATTTGACCAAAACATGATCGATAGGTGACCCCTACTGAGACACGCTTCTCTATACACCAGCCTGTTTAGGTGTCAATTGTGTGTGTGTGTGTGTGTGTGTGTGTGTGTGTGTGTGTGTGTGTGTGTGTGTGTGTGTGTGTGTATGTGAATTGTGTGTGTCTGTGCAGTGGTTTGCAGGCTAAGCTAGCGGTCATGGCCGTTCAGTCATCCAGGGAACTATGGGAGGCAGCTGCTCTCCTCGGATCTGTCTCCTGCTCAGCAGGGGGACGGACTGGGGTGAGGTGGGCTGAGGGGATCGACAGGAGGGAGGGTGGTTAGGTTAGAGAGGAGGGAGGGATAGACAGGATCTCTGTCTCTGTCTGTCTGCTTGGCTGCTGGCTGCAGGCGGCATGTCAGCTGGGCCTGTTCCCCAGACCCCCACCACGCTACCCCATTTCTCCATCCCAGCCTCTCTCCCCATCAGTGATGGCCGGATGGTTTGGAGAAGGAGGAGGTGCACGGCCAGTTAGTTCCGCCCCACAGCGGCCTGCTTTATTGGGCCTTCATTGGGGATTATTGTTATTGAATTATGGAGGGCCTCCCTTCAGACCGATCTCTGGCAGGAAGTAGGGACGGCAGGCCTTCACACAACTGCTGATGTGTGACCCTCTTTCCCGCCCTCCTCACCCACTACCCCCCAGCCTCATAGCTTCAGCCAGCTCCAGTTAGCATACATGCCGTTTGGATCCCTTACATGTGCACACACAGACACAAGTGCAGACACGTGCAGGTACACACACGCTAAGACCCACACATTCAGATGGCAAAGGAATGCACCATTTATAGTCATTTGCCTTTTGGCTGGCATTACCCAAGCATTAAGAGAAAGGGAGAATAAATAAATGGAAAGTGTGAGGCAGACGGATGAGGTGTTTGGAGGGGGTCATATGGGGAGAGCTCAGGGTGGGGGGTTTCCTGTCTTTCCATATCGCTGCCTGTCTGTTCACCCCGGTCCATCCCGTCATTGCCCTCAGGACTCTGCATTCCTCACACCCATCTCTAAACCCCCCTACCACTGTCTGGCCCCAGCACCCCTCAGCTCGAACCCTCACACGTGTTCAGTGGAGGGGCACAGACCAAGAGACACCCATGAGACTGACAACCATTTATGCATGTATGAACGTTTACACACACAAAGACTCGCTGTGCGCACACACACGCTCACACACACACACACACACACACACACACACACACACACACACACACACACACACACACACACACCACACACACACACTCGTCATCTGTTCAGGAGCAGCTCCATGCCTCTGTAAGGAATTGAGATTATGATTCCCTATTGTGCTGCACCCAGAGGATTACAGTAGGTGATCCTGGCTTTGCTGATGTCTGGGTCCTACGTATATACTGTAGATTAGACACTGTATTTTATATAGAATCACAGGATTGGTTGATGTCATGAAACTATTATGGCTAGACACCAAACAGAATTCTTTGCAGTGGTGTTTAGCCGATTATCGTGAGGTAATCTGGTTAAAGACACACTGTTGGCCAAATCTGAGGGATTAACTTTATATCCACCAGGAAATAGTTCATGATACCATAGCTGCCTCATTAATGTTCCCTCTTGACCCTCCAGCACACTTCGTTACCTTTTCACATGAGATAGCTTATGAAGGGATTTAGCGCCCTTTGACCTCAAACGACCCCCCCCCTCCACACACACACACACACACACACACACACACCCCTAGTGGCTTTACACCTACATGAGCGAACATATGACATCTGCGACTCAGCATTAACACCCAGGACTCTTCATACATACAAATGATCCTCTTGGGACACCACCCAATTTATAGAATTTTAATAACAAAGCTTCAGCCTTTTTACTGTTTGCTGTGTAACATAACCAAACTGAAATGACCGGTACTTCACTGTTTACATACTGATCTCTAAAACTTAATTGAGTTTATGTACATGGTGCTAAAATTTCAGCTGTTCAGACTGCACAGAACTCAGATTGTTTTCCTTACCTCTCTCAGGTACAGTGGGATATTCTGTACCCAGCCGAAACTGATCCTAACACTGTTTTTTCTGGCCCGTAGCCTATATTGTACCACAGCAGTGTGTGAGATGAGTAGTCTATTACTCTTGCCATCTGCAGTTTTCTGTCTCTCTTCTCTCACACTCCATCCTAGGTGGGACAGGGAATCAAGTGCATAACTCATTTTGAACGCCCTATGACCTTCCCTTTTTAACAATCCCTTCAGGGAGGGTGTGTCTGTGCGTGTCTCAAGGGGGTATCCACTGTCTGCCCCCTCTAAGAAAATACCTCCCTGGGTCTGCCAAAAACCGTTAACCAACCAAACACCCCATTTCTCCTCCTCCCTCCTCCTCCCTCCTCCTGTATCCTTCTCTTCATTCTCCCTGTGGTTACTTCCCACATATGGACACAGTTATTTAGCCTCTTGTTGTAAGGGAACAAAGAGAGTGTAAGCAGCGGTCAGGGGGGAGAAATGTAGATGCTTTATATCAATGTGCTATGAATCTTTCCCAAAAGGCCTTCATGCCTCCCATACCCTCCCCCCTTGTCTTCAAAGATGGAAAAACAAGCCTCTAGGTTTGTGTTGACCCAAACATTTATGTGGTTTTTACAGTAAGAAAGAACAAGTTGGGGAGACATGGAGAGGAAGGGGAAAAGAAAAGAGATGCATTTTTCCAGAAAGAGACAGAAAGCCCAGTTGTGGGATAACAGGAAGCCAAAGAGTTATGGGGGGATCTGGACCGAGGTACCAAAACATGGAGCCGTCTGGCCGGAGTCTGTGGTCAGCTCATGAAAAAGAGAAAATGGAGCAAGCAAGTATTGTTTGATGTGGGTCGTACAGTTTAATTTCTTCTTCTAATTAAAAGACAAAAAAAGGACACTGTACCTGATCTGCCAGCTTAGCTCAGACGTGAGTGGTACATTCAAATCAAGGTATCAATTACATCCAGCCTTGAAATTTGAATTTCAAAGCATGAATGTGTGAAAGTAGATGAACATTTCCTCTTAGGAGAATGATCTCATTGTAAATCTGGCCAAGATAGAGCAAGAGTAGGAGAAAATAGCAGTATACTGTAACATGCTTCCTTTTTGGATTTCACGGTAGTCTTGTATGCTTTTTGGCAGAAGGTTTTTAGTGTAACAAAACCCTCTACGGCCCCCGCTGCTAATGCTAGACATTACCTCACAAAAGTGGATTTATACAGAGGAAATAGCTAATCCCTCAGGTAATATGGGCATGAATCAGTCAGACCAGACAGCAGGAAAGATCATGCTCGCTCCCTCTCTCTGCTCCAGACACAGCAGAGATAGCCCCTCAGTGCTGTAGCTGTACTGTATATGTGAAGGAGAGGGAGAGGAAGAGCTGTCACAACCCTTTATACTTTCCCTCTCGCTGTAGCTCAAGGACTACAGCATAGAGCAGTGTGTGTGTGTGTGGTAGCAGTGCTGTTGGAGCAGGAGAGAATATGGGGTGGGGGGTTGTTGGTTTAATTCCTTGGGCTTATTATATGCCTAGCAGGAGAAAGAATAGACACCCATTTGCATGGCTGTATGCATGTGCAGGCAAACTCACACCAGCATTAAAGTGTTGCACAGATACATGCTAATACAACCCAAGATGCAGTAAGTGATAAGTTGCAGGCACCTTGCTGCTTTCTGTCTAATTTTGAGATCCTTAGAATATGCACCAATCAAGCACAGCATCAGATTGTGTCTCCTCGCCCTGGGTGTTATTGCACATCCCAAATTTCTTCACTGCACACATGACGCACACACACAAACTGGCTGACTGCTGACCGGCACTAATGCCCTAATGGCGCTGTCCTACATACTTGGTACGCTAGTGTCTGTTGGCAACCTCCCTCACCCACCCTGAGCTTGAGGCGGATGGGAAGGAGAGGGGAACAAGATGGGAGGAGAGGGCTGACTTTAGGTTGTCATATACACCTCAACTCATTTCCCATGCTCGGTAGTTTGCCACTGGAGCAGCTTTAAGGCTAGACCATCCCGTTTGTAGAGAGAGGAGGTTGATTTAATTCGATTTCCTTATTTTTCTTTGATCTGAAAATCTTCAAATAAATTATCTGAAAGGGAAAGTTTGCCATGTTTTATGTGGATGTCCAATCAATGTTGATGGCAATTGAAGCAATAAACTCCTCAAAGCGTGTTATATTGACTGAGAAAGCTGTGTTCTCTTGCTAGTGGAGCCATGTCGGCAGTTCCTACGTGTACCAAGATGTATTGTGCATGAGCTTCTGACTCCCACTGAGCAAGATAGCTGCTGGGTGCTAATCAAAGTTACACAACTTTGCCAAGCAAATGTATTCCTGCAGTTTGACCATTTCTTTCTCATAAGTAGCTGTCATTACCTTCAGGACATGTGTATAAAGTACATTTACAAAGAAGCTGAAATAGCCCGTAGCTCTTCCTTGATACCAAAAAAATCACTGTATTGGTCAAATGACGGTGCTGGTGTCATAAGAACATATTTCGCAGTAGGAGAAATCAGCTTTCTCAGTTGATATAGCATACACTGAGGAATTAACTGCTTCAATTGAATAGATTCACCATAAACAGTGATTGAACATCGACATAAAGTGTTGCACATTTTCATTTTAATTTATAAGCATCAACATTTCTTAAGCACAGTTATTCGGATAAAAAGAAAGAAAAAGAGTCTTTATAGTTGTTCGCACCAACAGTCAAGTAATGTTTTGTTCGTGCTGCAAGTCCAGTTTTAAAATTAGAAACAACAAGTACAATTGCACTTCACTTAATTGCCTGTTGTCCCTCCGTGTTATTTATTTATTCCATTCATCTGAATTTGTGTTCTTTGTGAAAAGTGGACACTGTTTCTGCAATTATAGAATAATGGCACATTGAACTTCCCTACGCCTTGACTTTTTCGCTTGAAAGACTTTTCAAGTCTTTCTACAACACTCACATTTGATATATATGTTGAAAGAGCACTGTAATCATCCCTTCTCTCTGTAGTGGCTATGATACCATACATTCAAATACACTGAATACACAGAAATATGGAACAACAGTCCACCAAAGTGCTTGTTAAGTGTAAATTGCATTCCAAAGTTCAGTGGAGCTTCAGAAGTCTCAGTTGGCCTCATCGAGTGGCTGTGTTTCAACTGTCTTACTGTCTTTTTAGTATGAAATTCCCTGAAAACACACTGAACTGTGGGAGAAACATCGTACTGATAGTTACATAGGTTTGTTACCTGGGCATAACACCATAAACCTACATGCAACTGCCAGAATAAAGCAATAGGATATTCAGATTGCTGAAGTCTGCTGTATGCAGGAACGAGGATTGTGGATTTTGTCCCGTTTATTACAGTGTATAAGTTTTGAGGTTACAGAGGGGTGAAAACCGTAACAAAAGTAACTTCAAGTTAGGTACAGTGTGATTACTTGCACCTGAATTGAGGGTATAAGGACAGAGGATGTTGAATGATGTACAGATTATAAAGCCCCCTGAGGCAAGTTGTGATTTCCGATTTTGGGCTATATAAGTTAAATTTGTCTTGACTTGATTACTTGTGATAACATTATTAAAATATTTTTCTGTGAAATGCAAAAAACAACATGAGCAGAGCAGACAACCTTTTGACGTGTCACATACATTGCAGAGATATAAATGATAAAATGAATGATGGCTTAATTCTGTTTAGCTGCTTCAGTTTGAGAGTCCTTGTTTTGTGCATGCTGGCTCACTGTCACACTGTCATGGCTTACTGGTACTGAACTGCACCACCAATAATGTTATTAGTAACAGCTGTCCTTTTCCTACTATGACAAGTCAAAGTATCTGCTATGAAAGGGACCTGTCTAGGATGGGTGTGTTGTTGCACATAAATTAAATATTTAAATTTGTATTAGAATAATTGTTTATGTTAATGTGTTACTTTTAATTCAAAAAAAGATACCCTGTTTACCCATTTCCCAAATGTGACCTGCAGACAAATTGGCGGGCTTGTATCCATCGCTGCTCTCCCTCAGTCCCTACCTGATTGCCACATGGCACTGTGTGTCTGTCAGTGTTAGTGTCATAGACAGAGATTGTCTGACAGAGCTGGTTGGTCATTACAGTCTGCACACTAAGCAGGGCAAGTGCCACTGTCTGGGCTCCTATTTATCCAGCCATCCCTGAACCCCCAACTCCCTTTGCATACGGAAAAAGGAAGCAGAAGCTTTGCAGTGTGATGGAGGTGTGTATTGACCCAGTGAGGCGATGAGGATGGAATACTAATAGGGTTAATAGAATTAATGGTGCTGTCACCCTTGGTTGGGAAGGAGTGCCAGGCTTCTTCTCACTGGCTGTGTGCAAGCTGATTGCTTTCTGCTTTTCTTGTTTCTGTAGCTATACTCTGACTCTGTATCGGCCTGTCTCTGACTCTTATTGTTATCTTCCGTCTCCCTACATCTTTGTCTGTCTATTTCTCTTCTTTCACTCTGTCTTTCTCTATACTTTATCTTTCTATTCCTCACTCATTTTCCATTCAAACAGATGAAAACTGCTTTAATAATGCACCTTTTTTCGTCCTTTGTTCATTCAGTTATTGATTTTATAAAGTGGTTGTGATCTATAAGTCTTTATATTCCTTGTGTCCTTGCAGGGGGCTGATTTGTGTGTGTGTGTGTGTGTGTGTGTGTGTGTGTGTGTGTGTGTGTGTGTGTGTGTGTGTGTGTTTATGATTCTGTGCTGGTCCTAAGGCAGGCAGAGTGTGTGTAATAATGGAAGGTTGACATTTAAAGCAGTGTATTTAGTGCCACTGAATTAGCATACTTTAACTGGCGGGTCTATTCCTTCTGGAGAGAAGCAGGCATTAAATCCTGACGCAAGATTGGTGGGCAATTTTAAAGAGCTTTAGTGAAGATTCATAGACTACAAAATGTGCTGGCATCACACACAAACACACACACACACACCGGCACACACAGTCCTTTCTACCTTCTCTGTCTCTGTCTCTCTCCTTCTTTTTCAACTTACTCTGACCTGAGTGTATGCTGCTCGCCTATTCTGCATACACAGCATTTTCCTCTCCCACCGCTTCAGATGTGTATGAGTTATGAGGGGATGAGAGAGGATGAGGGAGAGTGTGTGTGGGTGTGTTTGGGGGATAAAGGAAGATACTCTGTCACCAACACATGTCTCCACTGATGAGTATCTCTGATCCCCTGGTCTACAGGAAGACGCAGGCCTGTTGCTGTTTTGCATGTATAATGTGCAAAAAGAGATACACAGCCGCAGTGTATGGAGTCGTCCCTGTGTATACGAGCATGTGCCTGTCTGATTATTTGTTTGTGTTGTCATAAATGTGCATAGAAGTGTTCAGACCACAAGACCACAAGTCATTCTTCACAGTGTTTTCTAATTAGCGGATTAATGAATCAAGGCCTGGTTTGCTGCTCTCACATGGATCGAGTATGCCTGAAAGTCATTAGCTTGTTTTATGTGCAGACAGTATTACACATGCTTGCTTGGACATACTTTAGAGTGGATGTATAAATGTCATCTAGACTACACAGGCTTGGCTGAATTATTTATGTACAGTAAAGCAATTTTTTAATTCAATTAGCGATTTACTTTTCATGTGCGATGCCCTCACAGACTTTTAATACAAAGTACATTGATCTCATTGGTTGGATAATTAGGCCACACATACACACACACACACACATTATCATTAATGTGTATAGTATAGCATCAATAACAGTGCTGCTGTAATAAAATTAAACAAATAAAGGCTTACTCATCTAATCATTGTGTTTCAAACGATGTAAAATATTGTGTGACGCAGGTTGCATTAGTTAAGTGGCTATTTTATCATCTTGGCTGTGGTTTTTTCTTCTTCTTTACAGAGAAAGAAAGCTTGTAAAATATGTAATTTTAGTAAATTATTATTGATAAAGTGGAATATGCAAACATGATGACGCCTCTTATATCTTTTAAATATTGTTTTTATAATTTCAAGATATATTTGTACTTGTGTATGGTGCCTGGATGATGGTCAAACCTGCCATTTTTAACATGGAGTGCATCAACCATAATTCCAAAATGGAAAATGTGAAGGAAAGCCTTTGTTTCAGCAAGGAAAACAAAGTAAATGTGTGGGCTGATACCGAAGTCACAATGTTGGTGTTGTAACTGCACCAAAAAGCTATTACCTATGAAGATAAATCTGGGTTTAACTAGTGTCATGACCCAACATATCCTGTTTGTATCCTAAGAGAGTGTTTGTGCTGGAATGCTGGTGTTTCCTGGCAAGCTGACGTTACCACATGTTCCCACTGGGGAAAACCAACAGTGAAACAACCAAAAGTCCCCTGAAGGACAGAGAACAAAAAATTATCACTCTCTTAACCAGTTCATCCTGAGCCAAAGATGGCCTAAAAAATTGTGTTTTTACATCTCCAAGCATACACACACACACACACACACACACACACACACACACACACACACACACAAACACATTCACACAGGCACACACTTTCAGTTGATTCCCTGCTGATCTCGTGCCCAGGGGGAGAGGGGTTACCATGGCAACCCTTGTCCAGCACAGGGGTTTTGGCCTGCTTTTCTTGTGAGCATGTTGAATGGGGTCAGACAATCCAACCCCCCCAACTCATCAGTAGCATCACTGTCTCCCTGCAAAGGACTGATTGGATAACCCCTGTCCCTCATAGTTCATCCTACTTTCTTATCCCTCCCCCCCTCCTACTTTCTTTTTGTTGGCCCACAGAGGTTAAAGGTTCACAGTGTGGTGTCCATCTTATCCTTGTCTCTTTGTGGACACCTACAGGAGGAGATCTAATTATCCAATGGCTGCTGGGAACTTGGTAGGTTAGATGTAATAGGAGGTGAAAGGTTGTGACATCTGTCTCCATGGAGCTATGTGTGGTATGGGTTGGTTTTATGGTATTGGTATGATGTCATTTAAAGGAGAGATGGGCCTTTTTGTGGTTTCTTACCTCACTATCCAGCCTCACAATTTAATCTGAAGTTTTCAACTTTGGTACTTTTGGTTCTCATTGAGTGAAAAATGTGTATGTGATGGGAAAAAGGAAGGAAAAATAACTCACACTAGGCTGCATGCAAGCACAGTAAAAAAACACACAGCAACAACGTATTGACTGCTTAAGGATGGCACCAACAAAAAATAGAAATATGGATCTTGAAGATTACAGCTTCAACATTATCCCGTTCCGAGGTATAATCTTTCTCTTGTCTTCTCTCTATGTATCAATCTTTCTATGCTATATATGCTTGCAACTGTGGATCTCCCTTTATTCCATCTGAACATTTTCCTCTTTTTCTTTATGTCCTGGGCTTCTCCCCAGGCCCCTTCACGCTCATGCCTCATTACATGCCACATACTTATCCGTAATAGGTCCAGCACATGTCAAAGAGGGCCCACATTAATGTGGCCTTGATGAAGACTTCATTGGGTGTCAAAGCCTCATATATATAATACATTCATCAATAGCTCACTCACCGCTGGCAAATACATCTCGGTAACATCGACCACAGCATGAAACATATAGGGAGGTTATTAGAGCTCACACACATTACAGGTGTAAAAGGTGGGCTTGATTGAAGTGCTTTTATATTCTCATTTTCTGTGCAGATCCCGCTGGCTATAATTTACTAGTATCTCACTTCTACCTGCCAATCTTGTCCCACATTTAAATCTCACAAATCCGGTGGGAGAAATTGAAACAATTTCAGCTAATTTGGCCCTCACCTGAACCTTTCCTGAGCTACTTTTTGATTCACATATCTTTGTGATCTACTTTGAAGTATGCCGAGGGAGAAAACAGGAGGTGTGATATTTTCTTCTGGTTCAGACTGTTTGACATTCCTGTAATAACTTTTGTCTAACCAACAGTGCATTGGCTCTGTGTACTGCTTGTAATAGTCGTGTGATTGCTTTGTCCCTTGCTTATTTACTCACATTCTTCCTTCAACACGTACATCATAGAAGTAAGAGCTCCACCTTTGAAATATAATTTTCCCTGGAGAGACGGCTCCATTATTAGAAGTCAGGCAACTGTTCTGATATCGTGGAATTTTTAAATACAACGGCATGTGTGTAAGCACTGGGGTTTGTGTATAATCGCATGTGTTTTAGTATTGGTATCATATATTGTGAAGGTGATGTCTGTACATTAAACCTCAGCTATGGCTAAGTAGTTGTCATCACCAGGGTTGAAGTGTGAATGCTGCTGTGTCTCTGTTGGGAGTAGCCACAGTGCTGAGTCCTTTTTCTCACCTCCCTTTACACGTTGCCAATTTCCATTCCTACTCTTTGAAACATCCTTCTTTTTCATTTTTTAATCCACCTCATCTCTGTTTATGTGTCAGTTCCTCTATCAGTCTCTTTCTTCAGTTGGGTCAGCTAATAAAGGAAAAACTTATGGTAGTGTCAGCTATTTAGTTTGTGTATATAAACCATTTTTCTCTTAATGTTCGAGTGCCAATTGAGTAGAAACAGTGGTTTCTCCGTACTGGCAAACCTCATTTTTGAGGGCTAAGCAGAAAATCCCTCCCACCACATCCCTCCGTTTTTGCTCTCTCTGAACCTCCTTGGCCTGTGTCCATCACCAGCACGCTGGCCCCTGTACTGTGTTTTAATGTGGAGCTAAATATAGGCTTGCATTGTGCTGCTGTGCTTAATATGTGTGTTTGGGCTGATTAGAGTTGAAGCCTGATCTCATCCCACCACAGACCCCTAATGCATGCCGCGGTCTCTGGTTTCTATCTGGACTCGGGGGCAAACAGGGGAAAGTGCTGATATAATCATCTTTAGGGTTGTGAGTTATGTGACTGAGAGAGATGGCGATATTACAGAGCTAAAATGGAATTGAATGAGTCTTGGATGGAGCGATTATAGAGACAGCTGTTGTAAGATTGGTTGTTAACATCGCTGGGAATCAGTTTAACATGGTGTTTGCTTTCGATATTCACTGACAATCAATGATGGTCAAGAATTGGTCATTTGAATAGTTATCATGTGTGATTTGTTGGGTACAATCTCCCACATTCTCTGTCTAATCAGATGTGGAATTATGTTGTACAGGAGAGTGGTATATGCTTTGTTCATGTAATAGAGAGGCAAATCAATAGGCTTAATTTGTGTGTTGTATTGACTTGGGGCTCCGGCCATTTTAGCAGATATAGTGCCATCAAATGAGCAGGTTAGAAAGAGAATTGCACTTGCATGAAGAGTGGAGTCTTTCTCTTGATCCATGTGTCTGTTTCTTTCATTTGCCCCTCTTGTACCCATCCATCCCTTTTGTATGTAGCCTATGTCTCCCTTTTTCTAGCTTTCCTCTACATCTGTCCATTTTCTTTTTCTCTCCCTTCTTCGCTCACTCCGTTTCCCTTTCCTTGTGTTCCTCTCCTCCATCACCACAGAGAGGCCTCTCCGGCCTCAGTCTATCCGATGGGAACTGACACATAGCGCATATAGGCAAGCAGGGTAACATGCGCCTTATGGGAGCTTATATTGTACAACAGGAACAGGAACAAAAGAGACGGCGTGCTGGGCTGGTGGGAGCCATCACACACACATACACACAGCACATTTTTACATGCCGCTCGCTACTGACACCAGAATTCTTCAGGCTGACACTGGTGATGGATTAGATGCGTTATCGAGGCGGAGAGAGGCTCTATGTTTTCTCCCAGTGCGCAGAGAAAGAAAGTGAGAGAAAGAGGGAGGGAGAGACACACACACACATAGGCAGCTGAATAGCCTATACCCATTCCACCTGAAGTAAAGAAATACAATAGCAGTCTGCTACATTTCAAGCCGGGTTTCCAGGGCAGACATGCGAATAGATAGAGATGGTGAGCCTGGTTGGTACACAGTGTTCTGCCAATTGTCGAATACAGCCAGCTGATTTGTATCTATGTTCATGTTTTCATGAGATGTGTACTTGTGTGTATGGGGATACATTCATGTGCATGTGCCTCTGTTCTCTTGTTAAACAGGAAATAAGGGTGGTCTCACTGGACTTCTGGTGTGTTGGTGATAAATTTTCCCCTTAGAGTGACTCATACTACCAGTACAGTCACCCAGATGCAGCCCTAACTCACGCCCAAAGGGACTGACTTCATCCTGGGCTAGACATTATACATCCATCTCTAGGGGAATGGACAATGGATCTGTCAGAAAGCCTCATACCCCAGTGTCACCCTTTTTTCACTCCCATGTAATATACAGTACTTACACTCAAGTACATGTATACAGACAATATAACACAAGCACAGCACAGAGACTCACGGCAGGAAGATATTGGGTTTGAATCCAATCCAATGTGTGCAGGTTTGCGTACTCTCTCTAGTGTTCGTATGGGTTGCCTTTACTTTTTTCACTTCAATAAATATTGGAGTCATTCTCCTGCCATTTCTCTAACATTTGCTGTATATCTGGAGTCCTTAACACAGGTGAATGTTTAACATGGAGAGGTTAAAAGCAAAGGACAAATTACAAGTATGTGGGAAAATGTATTTTTCCTCCTCTAAGTTGTGCTTGCAAGGCAAAACTGATGTGGTGAGAGCACATGGCTGTCACAAAAGCCTTTCAAATCATGGATGTCTCCTGACAAGCTTCACTGGCTCTTAAAATGCTGTCAGCAGTCTGTCACCTGTCATCTGGCCCAAGGTAGCGACCAATCTCCACATCAAATTCAAGGCTATTTACTGAGGCTAAGATTGGTCCCATCAGACATATTGGATTTGATTGGATAAGGTTTATCATGGTCATTGTCAGATCCCTCTGACCTGTGTCTTTTTCAATCGGCACAAATCGTAGACTTGACTACAGAGCTCCCCCCTTTCCTCAGCAGAGCCTCCTCGATAGTGTCTCTGTAAAGGGTCATTGCATTGAGACAGAGCGAGAGAGTGTGTGGTTGTGTGCTTTCGCAGAATCTAATCCAGTGCGTGGGATCAGCCAGATAAAGGCAATGCCTATCACTTCAACATCCAAGACTGTTGAACTGGATTAGTGTAGATGCAGGAGATAGCTGCCAGATAGGTTACTTAAGGAGTTCAACTTTCACTCTCCACTCTCGTTTTCTCTCTCTGTTTCTCTTCGAGCACAATATGTTTCTGAGTTTCAACAATAAAAGCACAATCTCCCTAAAATCAACTCCCATGCTATTCTCGTACAGGGTGTAGGTGGAAGACCTACAATTTGACTTAATCCTGTCCTGGTACAAGGTGTTAGTGTAGGGTGTGCTGTACACTGTGGTTTGGTAAAGGTTCACATGCGTGGGTTACAATCTGCCCTGCCAGCTGAAATATGGTGGTGAAATAATGTACACCCTCAGATGGATCTGTATTGGTGTTGGCAGCCACATGTAAACGTGCATCCTGTTTCAGAAATGCTAACCTCCCTCAAGGCTAATGTTAGAAAATAGCTTTTTTTTTTCAAATCTGAAAAGAAAGCAGCTCTCAGGTAATAGTTAGCAGCTGTGGTCATTAAAGGAGAAACATTCTTTAAAAATTGAGGGGCTAATGTTGAACAAACACTTGGAGACAAGTTATAAAACAGAAACCATATCAGTAAATCAGCATTCATTCCTCACACTGTTTTGCTTCTAAAAATGTGTTTATATTAGAATGTTTTCATTTTAAAAACTAAATTTAAACACTGTCATTTTCTGTCTCAGTCGCTTCACATACAGTGTAGGATTGTAAAATTTGGAAACCAGTCATTTTGGCATTTTGCATAATGTTGCGTAACAGTGTCTATAAGGGGACCTGCAGTTTTGGCTTTTCCTTTTCCTTCTATCTCTGAGCAGCAGCATCCACAATGCACTGCAAACACACATTTGATGCACTTTTACCCTGGATTTATTCAGCACTTTTCACTCAGCAAATTGCTTCACACAGACTCACACGGTTGGGGATCCAGTGTCTGGCACCGTGTTCAAAACCAGTGAGACCAAGGGAGAGAGAGAGAAAGAGAAAGAGGAAGGGCAATTTGAATTGGAGTTTGGTCAATCTTCAAACGTTTTTCCAGGGTGCTTACATGGTCTGATCAAAAGCACCCCACTGGCAGAGGCCCTTGTAGCCACAAGGGGAGGCCTCTGATGCCGCTGCCATTGCTTCCCTGCTGGCCAAACCCCCCCACCTCCTACCCACTTACGCCTGACTAGGTGCTGCAACGTTAAGTTTGTACATAGAAACAAAAGTCATTTTTTAATCTGCTTTTTTTTTTGCCGAATGTGAGCAGCCTGGGAACTTTTCCCTCTCTTTTGAGTAGTGAAATATTCGGTCCATCGGTTACAGGGAGGCTCCTGCTGTCATGAATATCACAAAGTATCCAAAGTGTTGGAATTTTAAGTTTTGTTCAATTATTGTTTCAATACCAAAAATGGAAAATTCTAATATTTTTCAAGATAATTTAACTATTTGAATGTGCATATTGCAGAATAAAAATTAAACTTTGGATGAACAAATGACAAGCATGGTAAGAAATAAATAAATGTGCACATGGTCACTTGGTCACAGGTAGCATTTAAAAAATAAATATTTATACATACAGTATAGTACTGCAGTTAAAAAATGTAGTCCAAAGCTATTTAAAAGTGGTGAAAGTGGTTTGCATTTTGAAAACTAAATATGGCGACTTTGCGTGTGCTCCAGGATTTATAGCCAGCTGATTAAGAAGTCCTCCTACTCAGTGACGCCTGGGGATATTTATTTCTGTCCTTAGTTCTCCAAGCGTCTTTCACAATGGTTCTTTATGTCCGTTTGGATTTCTTTGTATATGAGAGATATTGTATCCCTCATGTGAATATTAGAAGAAGTGTGAATCGAAATATCTCAGTTTCTGACCATCATTTTTACACTGTTTTTCTTTTCACAAATATTAACTACACAGGACACGGTGCCCCTGGGGCACATGGAGAATGTTTTTCAACACTCTCATCCGTCTTCACCTTTTCCCCCCTCCTTTACTTTACTCAGTTGTAGCTCCCTGACGCCGGCAATAGAGAGGGGCTGGGGGACCATGTTAGACTAGGCTAAACCAAGGGCAGCTCTCAGGGGCTGCAGGGATTGTTTCTGTGGATGGGTCCTCCTAAAATAAAGGGGCAGGAATACTGTCAGAGGGGCTTGAGGGTATGAATCCAACCTGTTAGCAGCCTTCTCACCCAGCATGATAAATAATGGAGGGTCAAATGGGACAGAAAGGGGATAGGTTTAAGTACCTGAGAGAGCAGGCGAAGTAAAGTGATGCTGAAGAAATGAATGCTTCGTGCCTGAGAGTCGCTTACTCAGGTAGTATACTGTAGCCTGCTAGAATGGTAGTGTGGGAGTGAGTGAGGGACTGCGGTAAACAGAGGTTTTGGCAGAATTATTTTATGTCCAGTAAGCCCTGGTTTCTCCATTCACTTGCCAAAGGTTTTCATTTTCCTCCTTGTTTGTCTCATTCGGCCACCCAGAGGTGAGCCTGCCCTGCAAAGTACTTCACATTCAACAAAGCCTCCTCACACACGTGCTCACATTTCTTCACTTCCTTACAAGGTTGTGGGTGTGTGTTTGTGTCTGCATATGTGTGAATGTAACACACTTTGCAAGATTTACAGCTACTATAGAAAAGCTGCTTCTTAATGTGAAAAGCAACTGCATGTGGGTGTGTTTGTGTGTGCACGGTGGGATGGTGTGAGTGCTTCTGGAGTGCTTGACTGTCAGCTATGTTGATTCCATTTTCCATTCATTATTTATCTTTTTGTACACACCTCTGCACTCCTGATTAAATGTGTTTGCTTAACAGGACAGTTTACTGTTGCTGGTAATTGCTAGGCCTGGTATGTTAGTGCTTTTGTTGTAGTGTGTAACGAAGTGTTATACCCCTGCCTGGAGAGTAGAGGTTTTGTTCTGGACACGCTCTAAGACAGCTGTGTGTTTGAGTGTGTGTTTCTGGCCAAATGTGAATTTAGAGGCCCCTGGACAGTGGTGAGAGACTGTGTGATAGCGATCTGATTCAGATGAACTGCAGGCATGCAGGGGGAAGGTCAGGTTATCTTGTGGTCCCTAGTGGCGGCCTGCTAGGACACATATCACAGCATGACAGTCTGCTCCTACGGGTGCACACACACCCACACTGACACAGTAGTGAACAGAACAGCGCTGGTCTGGCCATGCGCCGACATGCTTTATGGATGAGCATATTTGCTGAGGTCTCCCTCCGCACTGCAGTGTCAGTAACCAGATGAAGACTGGCACGGCCCCCACATCCTGCCTCTCTCCTCCTACATATGGTTTTCACATATGTCTTCTTTTCGATGTTTGGATTAGCCTGCCAAGGTCAGACATAGGTCAGCCGTGGAAGGCTCAACCACTTTGAGCTCTGGCCCTTAACTGTGCCGCCTGCTGTCTAGTACTCAGCTAACCCTCGAGCTTTGAAGGCAAAGCTCAAGGGGCTTTGTGCGAACTAACATCATGTTTCTTTTACTTGACCATCCAGCAGTTTGACACACATGCATACTCACTCACACAAACACAAAGGCCTGCATGTGTGTGCGCATGTTCGCTCACATACCCTCCCAGTTGATCTCCTTTTGACAGACATATGACCTTGACTTTTCCCTCTGTGATGTTTTATAGAGAGTCTGGCTGCTCTTTGGTGCTGTCACCATTTGAATAGATAGATGAATGTTTGGGTGGAGGAAGGCAGGCGGGGATGGACAGATGATAGAGCCATCAGCTTTCATGGGTGGAGGAGGGCCCATTCACATGTGACATCACAGAGACATGTCTCACGCACAGCGTCAGGAAACCCAGGCTGCCCCTCGAGATTTACTGGTTATATATTTGGCCAACAGGATCAGATGAATAAAGAAGAAACCGGGCTGGTATTGGCCCATTTGGGTCAGAGAGGGTCATTTACCTCATATAAGTCATTAGAATGTTTTTCCACTGTTTTTGTAGTTAGGTGGTCTTGGCCCCAAGTTCAAAGCTTTACTGGGGGAATAAATCATTCATCAGGAGAAAGAGGAAAGGAAAACAGAGCTAAGGTTTCACAAAGGCCTAATAATATCGGCAAATAACAGTTGTTGTAACTCCATCCTACATGGAATTACAGGGGGCTAACCTTTACATTTACGTCATACTGTGAAATAATACGAGTGCCACACATTTTTTGGCAATTAAAATGAAAGTATTTGAAAGTCAACTAATCATCTCTCTGCTGTTTTCAGTTCTTCGATATTCATAGCTATCCAAAAATCCCTCTTGAAGTATCTCAACCTACCTGAATCTCCAAGCTAAATGATAATGATAGATTGTTTTGCAAATAGTATTTGACCTGCATCTGTCACCCTTGTCAATCACTCTTCGTCTGTTTTCCCATTCCTGTTGCCATACTGATATAAATAGCAAACATTGACCTGTTTGTGTTTGTGTGTTTCTCAGATTCGTGTCGACGGGCCTCCTCACGGTGGTGTCCAGTATGAGACAATATCGGTCATCAAGGACGGCAGCACTATCCTGCGAGATATGGCCTTTTCCCTTGACCGCAACTACCTCTACGTCATGTCTGACAGACAGGTAAGTGTTGGAAAGACACCTGCATGTAAACCTGTGCTATTATACAAGTGCCCTCATGCAAGAGAAAGGATGGTTTAAGTGTGTCTCTCTGTGTGTGTGCATATGTTTAAATGTCAGGCAAAGGGTGTGAATGTGTGTGTGCTCTGGCAGGGCCCAAGATGGCCCACCTCTCAACATCACCAGCACCACCCTCTGTTAGCTATAAATAACCTGGGTGGCACAGCGGGGGACGTTGTGACAGCGTTTGATAATGAAGGAGAACAATGAGGGCAGGGAGAAAGAAAGAAATAAAGAGACAAGGAAAAGACAAGGTAGAATGAGAGAAGAGAGAGAGAGAGAGAGAGAGAGAGAGAGAGAGAGAAAGATGAAGGGCACTAGCCGGCTGGCTGGCTGGCTGAGGCAGAGGATGGGAGGAAGAGTGATGAGGGAAAGAAGGACAGCTGGAGGAGCGTATGACTAAGACAGAGTAAAAAGAGACACTGAGAGAAAAAGAGAGAGACAGAGTGCAAGGTCATCCTTTCACACTTCTAATGAAGTGACACAGCATTGCAGGGCGGGTGGGAAGCAGCCGATAGTCATCAATGCAACTGACATACTAAGTAGGCAGAAGAGGCGAGGGCAGAAAAGGGTGGAAAGGGACACAAGGACAGAGTAGGGGTGAGGTGATGAGTGGAGAGGAGGGGACAACATGATAGGCCAGAAAAGAGATGAAAAGTGGAAGAGAAGTGACGGGAGGAGAGGAGAGGAGGAGCAGCTGCAGGGGAGCGTGGCAGCGCAGCAACCCTAGAGACAGACGACGCGCGAGGCTGTCAGTGTGAGGTGATAGATTGCCATCCTCTCTCCTTATCTCTGCTTTTAACACACTCAACAACTGGCTGGCCAAAGCTTACAGGTTAGGAGCTGCGGATGTGGTGTGAAGGAGTTATTTAGACAATAGTGTCTATTGCTGAGAGGTGCGAAAAGATGAGCAAGCAGATTTACTGTAATCTACATTTGTTTTTTCCAGTGACTAACACAAAAAAAATTAAAAGTTGCTCAGACACTTTCCTGCTGTGAGAGTAAAAATATAACAATGTCAACTGCAATCATAGTACCAGTAATAGCTCCGTACTTCAACCAATATTACTGCTGAGATGCTTTTATTTTACAGAAATAATATCTGAACAAATGAGAGGCCAAATTATTTAAAACCTCAAATCTCTCTTTGATTAACAGTTTAGCCATCAAAATATTTTATTGTACAGCTAGTATTTAATTGCCTTTTTATGGGTATCTCCAGGATAAGAACTTAAATCTGCTTCATTCTTGCACAAACACAATATATGCACATGTATCTGACAGTGAGATGATGACATAGATTCCACAAGTAAAGAGGAGTTTGTACTGAGTCTAAAGTCTGTTTCCCATATTTATCAAATCCTTTATTCCCATTTATTCCGCAGATGAAACAAGCTTTTGATGTTGAGCTCATAACTGCTAGTCATCTGAATGAGAAGTGATGTTGGTGAATATTATTAGTATTCAGCTTGTAGACTCTTCTGTTTTGCTCTCCAGGGGTTGGGGAGGATCGAAGCAGACAGACACACGCACACATACTGAAATGCTTTCAACTACTTTGGGGATGTTACCCTGCATGTTCAAGGATACCACTCGATAGTCACACCTGACAGAGTAACTGGATTGGGATTTAGTGTGGCCACACACTCATTCAGCCTTTTTCCATAAATTGACAGATTCAACAGAAAGTACATGTTTTTTGATATGCGATTCTGGACAGTTAAATCAACATGAAATAGCTCTCTCTCACAAAACTGTAATCCAGAAAATGTGAATTTAATCTGTGATGTTCTTAATTTAAATAAATCTTATAACATGTTAAAAAATGTATGTGTTAATGATCTGAATGAACGACTAGACTTTACTAATGTCCAACTGCAATAATGTAATGTTTTTAAGGTAAGCTTTTTCAAGCAAATATTCATATATGTAATTGTTTGCAATTAAATCATGAATATTCCTCTAGATCCACCCCTCGTTAGGAGACATGATGCGTAATATATTGTGTATTCTGTCTGACGTAACCTCGTTCTACTCAGGGAGATGAATTTGCGATGTATAATATAGGGTACCACATTGTATTTTTCAGTAAAGCACCAGCACTATCCACTAAAACACACAGCAGCCGCCTTCAAACCAGCCCTTTCACACTAGCATTTTGCGGAAAAGATCTATTTGACCTTTATCTCATCGTTAGCCTAAATGTCACCTCGAGCTACACTTGAAGTCAGACATTCAGGGCATCATGAGATCTATCTTGTCTGAGCTCCACTTGTTCCCATGTGTCTGGCGGATGCCGTATGAGGCCATGCCATGGTGATGGGAGACGCTAAGAACAAAGGGGGGATGATATCAAACAGAAAGCAGGGCAGATTTGGCTCCAGTTGCATTTCCTACTCTGAATAACAAAGAGGCCCTCTGTGTTTGGCACAGTGGGAAAGAGAGAATACAGAGAGACCAAGGGAGAGACAGACAGACATTGAATGAGAGAGAGAGTAATATTTGCTCAGCGAGGCCATGCTCCACAATCTGGACTCTCGCTCTCTCCAGTCCTCACACCTGTCTGTGTGTGTTGTGGCGAAGCTGAGAATCGTGGGATGTGCGAGGCCTTTGTAAACACAAACATGCAGGCAGGCACCCACAGGGACACACACAAACGCACTCTCACACACACACGAAGCACATGCTCCCTCTGTTTTCATTTGCATAGGTACCGACATAATGCACTGGCACTCGCAATCACGTGTACACTCTCACAAAAAAACTATAATTACAGACACATGCAAGCAGCAGTCTCTCATTCAGTATTCAAATAGAATCTCCATAAGGCTTTCAGAGGCTTTTCATCTAGCCTTTTTCTCTCACCCGCATATATAGATTACACCTACTGCATATGTATGGATATTCTTCAGTCTCAGTCTCTTAAACATCCACTGCCTACCTCAAGTTATCTTTCAGTGTGTGAAGGAACTTTCTGCTCTCTCTCCTTCTCATTTGTTTCTTTATTTCACTCCCACACCAGCCACCATCATTCACTCACCCCCAAACATATTTAATAGCTCCCTGTTTCATATTGGATCCGTGGTGCTGCCATGTTAAACTGTGCTTTTGTTTTTTAGATGTAATGACAATAGCATCCACCATATTAATGATGTGGTGAGATTGACCCAGTGCGAGGCAGCGCAGTGGAACTGATGAAAAGACCTGGCTCACTGACTTTCTCTTTTCCAGGAGCAGTATGAGTGTCTGTCTGTGTGTGTGTGTGTGCCTTCCTGTAGGGTGCTGTATCATTACTGACAGTCCTGAAATACATAGCAGGAGGTTTTCATCTCAAGATTTATCTTCAGACATCTGTGTATATCCACTATGGTGCCTCTGTTGAAAAACCTCAAAAACACGCTTGTTGCATCATCTCTGGATTTTCACAGGACTCACACTTTGAGCTTTGTGTCTTCCAACTGTCCTTGTGCATCCTGTGATTCTGCAGATCCATTGTATGGATTCCTGCCAGATCACATGTTTGAGTCATGTTGCGTGACTGCTTCTATATTTAGACCAATAATCCAGCGATTTTGGTACTTGGCTGGGTAGCAATGCCGGCGGCAGACGTTGTGATGGAGAGAAAAAGGTCATAGCTGTTTTGGGAGATTCAGTCGAGCTGCCTCCTAGACACATCCTCGACTTTTTCTCTCTTCTCTTTTTCTGTCTTTTCCTCTGTCTGCGTCATATGAAATGCCCCCTGAAATGTCTTACATTCCTAAAACACCTCACTGCATTTAATATTGCATCAAAAGCAGTAGATTTCAAACTGAATACCACATCTCTTCACTGCTGTAACAAAGCAGGCATGGGTATGTACTACATAACATCTGCCTAAGTTTTACATGTTAAAGCAGGGGGCTTTAACTTTTATCTATAAGTCCTACTTTACATACAGCCAGATAGACGGTGCCTAGAGTAGTACTCCAATGCCATAGCAATTGCAGCAGAGGCTCTAATCAAACAGGTAGAAAGAGTATTCATGTGTGAATGGCAGCTGGAGCAGAGCTAAACCACTGGTGCTTTTGCCAGCTCATGCAAATTCAGTGTGTTGGATCTGCATGAGTGTTGGCCTCATCCCCACCGACTGGAGCCTGTGTCTTTCTCCCTCTGTCTCATTCATTACCCACCACTCCACTCTTCCACTCCGTGTTTATTTTTTCAGGATGTGTGTGCCTGAGAATGCAGAAGGGCTTCACTTGTTTCCTTTTAACACAGTGACCAGCCCTGTATTTGTGTATGTTTGTGTGTGCCGTACTGCATTTTGGGAGTTCAAGCCAACGGAGGGACATACAAGCATGCCTGACACTGTGGCCCACGAGAGGCCTTAAGCAGCATTCGTTCTCTTTGTTGTCGGTTTATCAACACAATGCAGCGCACTGGGATAAATGGCGACATCTACTCCAGTATCGAATGGGGTCTTTTGGGGCCTGGATTATCAACATTTTTATGAGGCCTTTTCATTCCCTTTGTGGTGTATTGTGCTGTTATGGCCACTGGCACCCAGCAGTAGGGCAAGCACTCATCACACACGGTTGAGAATCAGTGACTGCATTATGTCGGTTGCTTTGGTCAGCGGCCAGTACGCAGAGCCCAGGCTATAATGTATTATTCATGGGGAACAATCAAGATTTAACATCTGAAAGGGTTTTGAAGTGATACCTGTGGCGTGGCCTTAGTTCTGTCTGAAAAGGTTTTTGAAAACACCTTAATAAAGAAAAAAAATACTCGGGGAACCACACACACACAAAAAAGTGGTTACCTTTTTTATCATGTCTTAATTAAATCCCAAGAAAAGAAGCAGGTGTTGACTTTGTAATGGAGCTCAATGGTTTTTGTAATGTTTTATGGCTGTGGCAGACAGGAGTACATAATAGACCTTAACAGACTTAATAGTGTTCTCAGTGAAATAGTGGCCCTCTAATTGCCAGCTCTTTGTAAGGATAACTGTGAAATTCTTGCTAGCATGACCAACTGAGGGATACTGAGCTGGCTTGTAAAACAGGCTCGTCTTTCATGGACAGACACACAGTCGTCCCCCTATAGAGGCGTTCAGCCATGTGCTGCTGTCACTCTTCAATACACCCTTGGCTCTTTAGCAAACATTAAACCCCCTCAGCCTCCAATCCTCGTACGCCATCCTTCCTCCCTTACCCAGCTCCATGTATGGAACGGCAACATTACAGCTCACAGATTATCAGAAAAGAAAAGAAGACCTCTTTTTTCAAGCCTGGCAATTTCTTCCAGGTGCTCAGCTGTGAAATTTGAAATCCATGCATGGATTCTTTCTTCTTTTTTCAAACCTTTTTTTGTATGAGGCCTTTTCTCAACCTGTTCTCCCTCCACGCACCCCCACCCTTGTTTCCCCTAGACTTTGCTCGTTCCCCTCCCTCCTTCCCTTATCCCCCAGAACCTTTGTTTGGCTGGTGTGGTTAGATTGGGAGGAAATGGGTTCAGTGGTTATCAAGACAGGAGGAAATAGGATTCATTCACACCTCGTCCAGGCTTAGATTAGCTGACATGCCACTGGCTCATCATTATGCAGGACTTTGGTGTGTATGACATGCTGATTTCATGTGTTAATGGGCATGGAACACATGATGGCTTATAGCCAGGCCTTCCACTGTGCACTGTAGGTGTTACAGCTTGTGTAGACTAAAAAAAAGCGACAAACAGCAGTGTTGGTGGAAAGCCTTTTGTTTCCTGGTTTCACTGTTTACACCCTCCACAACAAGCAGATTGGACTGGCTCATGTCCAGGACACTCATTCAAAAACTTAAGTATGTGTGCATGTTTTTCCTGGTGTTTTTTTTCTTCCTAAAAGCTCAACTCTGATTTTAATCATCTAGTTCAGAGCTTACCGGAAGATGCTTACATCCTTTTCTCATAGTAAAAACAACACTAATCTGGTGGTGAGGGAAGAAGTCTGGCAAAGGTTCAGGCCAAAAGAATGGACGAAACAGTAGGGCAAACAAAGTCAAAAAGGCACAGGGACAAAAGATTAGTGCTTTGTGACTACTTCTTCTGAGCCCCTCCTTCCTTTCCACTCTTTGTTAGTCTGCTGACAGGGCTGAGTAGCAATGGGGTCTCCGGCAACTACCACAACCTCAACAAGTGTTGCCTTGCTGTCCCTTGACCCTGCATTGGGCCAAGGGCGGTCTGATTAGCTTGCAGCTGCCAGAGAGTGAACAAGACCAGTGGTTTGACCACTGACCCTTATCTCTGTGTTTCTCACCAATCTGTCCGTCAGTGACACTCGGACAAAGAGACCCAATAACTCGACTACCCTCCGTTACAGCACAGAGGACATTCAAGAGGCAGCTTTCAGGATGAAAGAGCAATCAGTTGAATGTGCTGAATTCAGTTAGCAACTCTGTGAAGTCCCACAGTCTATCCAAGTTTTTTCCCACTATCCTATTTTTCACCCAACTGAGGTTCAAAAACTGGAATGCTGTATATTCTCCTCTCTTGAATGCAAAATGCTTTTTTGCATCCCACGGGGTGTAAGATATATCTTTCTCTCATAAGTTCCTGAATGTTCCCTAATTCCCTAATTCCCAGGCAAGTCTGCACCGGTGTTTATGTTTGGAAGAGACGTAACCTAAACAAAGGTTCTCTGTCATGCATGAGAAAACTCTGATGCCATGTGCCAACATATGGACCACACATCTGCATCCCATGGCACCCTCATCGGGGCTGATCATGAGAGGGGAACCGTGGCCACAGCTTACTGGCATCTATCTGTTTTTCGACAGACCTCAGCAACAGTCAAACATCTCTGGGACAGCCTGCTATCAGTCAGACAACAGACAATGGCCTTGATAGATTGGTCGTCATGTTTTATCTGGGATGTAAGCGCGACAGCAGGGTCAGTTTAGCAGCCATAGGGGTGAGGGCCAGCAAATCAATCGCACGGTCGCTTCCTTACCCAGGTGCTCTGCAGTTGGAAAGGGGTGGGGGGGCTCCAGCTTGGAACCTTAGGCTTAGATTCTTCGCTGCTTCCGTAACAGCTTCACTTGATATTGACACCTGGACAAATTAGGATAAATTCCCCTGTCAATACACACATCCAATGTTATTGATGATGCCATTTAGCTTTTCATTCTGAAGAAACCACTTTCATCCCTGACCCACTTGTCAAGCTCCCTTAATCTTGAGCTTTGTATGTGTGTATTTGTATATTTATCTATGTGTGTGTGTGTGTGTGTGTGTGTGTGTGTGTTCTTCCACTATTCTTGTGTCTTGAAGTAAAACTACATGTTACCTTTGCTTGGTATTATTTTACCTTAAGTGTATATTTTCTTTACCGTTAGTGTTGTAGTAGTTTTTTCTTGTAATTTTAAAGCATATTTCTTTATTGTATGCATTTATTGTTTTCCATGTTGTATGTGCCCTCTTTCCTGCCTGAATCAATGTGTTGGAAGGTTTATGTGCACTTTATACATTTATGTGCTGTCTTTCAGCATTGTAAGGTCAGGGGTTGTGGGAAGTTCAAGGGTTGACTGAGTCTGTTCATCAACCCGAAGGGGTCACTCAGCAGGTCATTTTGAGACGCCCCTTCATTAAATCATGTTTTTATAGCATCCATCCATCTGCTTGACCACTGCTAGTCAGTTATTTCTTTCTCGAGATGACTGATATGAGTATCCTTCCCCCTTTCGGCTATGTTCTAGCAATGTTTTACATGTCTGAATGCCGAGCTCTGTTTGCTCCCTCTGTGCTAGCCCACCTAACACAGGCACCTCATTTGCATGAGTCCCTGAGCAGGCATTGTTAATTGACTTAAGCCAGGATTAGTGTTAATCAGGTTTTGTGCCCTGGAACCATTGGCCAATCCTAACCTCATTATTTGATAGCAGCACACGTCCTGTCAGACCCCATCAAGCTGTTAATTAATAGAAGCCTTTGCACCCAGGTCCCAGCTCAAACCCTCTCTTACCTCCCATTTCTCCATCCATCCTCCCTCCCCCCTCTCCCACCTTCACACCCAAGTCCCCCGCCATATCAGCAGAGGTCAATACATGGTAACGCACTGTACTAGCTGTGAATTCAATGACTATACCAGCAGTCAGTGTTAGCAGACCATGCAGCTGTCAGTAAACAAGCAGCGTGTAGCATGACATCTGCTTCAGGTGAAATGGTCTCGAAATAGACTCAATAGTGTCAAGTCCAGTATGAATGGATTTCAAGACCCACATGAGAGACCCTATGGCGGGTTGGTGTCTCGCTTTAAATTATGTGTGTGTCTGCACATCCCTCAATACCAGATAAAACTCATGGCTGTCTCCCATTCCGACCCCTCCTCCCCTCTCCCACAGGAGTCTCTCACTGCCCCCCTGACATAATATGAGATAATGAGGAAAAGGATACCTGATCCTTAGACTCTCTGACACCTCTGTCTGTGTCTGTCTACACAGCCTCCCAGAGCTTGCCATTAGCCGGCTGACTGTTGCTGCCACAAACGTAGCCCCTGAAAAGAAATTCTAATTTTTACATTACAGTCTGGCTCTTTTGCTACATTGCTGAAGCATGAGGGATTCTTCTGCACATGATAAATATATGTGTGAGTAGCAAAGTGTGGGTGAGCGAGGCAGTGTTTTATAAAGGTAACTAATTACAAATATTTAGTATTTATGTATTTAAATAGATTTTAGAAAATCATCACTGTAAGCAACTTGAGTATCAAACCTGTCCTTGAACTTATTTAAAGCCCCTCATTATCTAAGAACAGTGCTATTTATCTCTGATTAAGCTCCAGTTTCAGCCTCTACTTGATATTGTGTTGCTGAGTTTATATTCTGAATTATATATATATATATATATATGAGCTTTCATGTAGGTAGGTGTGTATTTTTTTTCACATTTGTGTGTAGTTTATGTGTGTTAATGTGCACTCACTTTGTGAATGTGAGCCAAAGGAACAGTCCAGGAGCCATCCTGCCAGAATAATCAGCTCTATAATTAAGAGCTGTGAGTATGTCAACTGCCTTCATATAACCCCCCTTCTCTCTTTCTGTCTCTTTCACTCGCACTGTCTGTCTGCCTCTATAATGGCACAGCATTTGTCTGTTTCCTCCCTGCGCCTATGCAGAATGCTCATGACATTTATTGTGAAACTAATGGCAGTGCTTCACTCCTCCTAATTGTAGGCTTTAATTGCAATAATTATTTACAAGCCTAATTAGAGCCTAGAGAGTGTCAGGGAGAAACACGAGTGCTGGTTGAAGAAATCGCGACAGGGTTTGTCAGGAGCCAGGCGAAGAGTAAAGTGAATAGAGTGGCAATGTTTGGTCTATAATTGGGGGAGGCCATGTCTGCAAGTCTCACTGCCTTTCTCGCTTTCGCTGTCTCTTTTTGTGTCTGTCGATTGCCTACCTCCTTAGCGCTGAGATGGGGCTGCAATCACCAAGTGAAGAGTAGTCTGTTTTGAAGCTGAGCCCACACATCAGTGGATAGCAGCAGGCTCGGTCACCAGCGCTGTGGTAAAGGTGTTTATTTAGAGGTCTCAGGCTGACTCTATGGACTGATCTTTCCTGTTTGAGAGGGGCTGACAGCTCACTTCACTACACCTCCAGCTGCCTTCTAAAGGGGTGAATAAATGTGAGTGTGTTTTTGTGAGCACACATGTATCTTACGTGCATTTGTCACTGAGTACATTGTTACTCTGTGTGTTCTAACCAGAGCCTTGGTTCATTTGCTGCAATCTAGCAGAGCCTCAGGAGGTCTTTTGTGTGTGTGTGTGTGTGTGTGTGTGTGTGTGTGTGTGTGTGTGTGTGTGTGTGCGTGCGTGTGTGCGTGTGTGTGTGTGTTTTGCCGTGTGATGCAGTCATGCTGCCAGGTCTGCAATATGCTCTTTGTCTGTCCTTCACGAGGCCAATCTTAGTAAACAGGCTACAGCAGGAGAGCTGCTGGTTTTGATGGGCTACCCATGGCAGCTCACCCCTTTTCTTCTTCTCTTTACCTCTCTCTCTCTCTCTCTCTCTCTCTCTCTCTCTCTCTCTCTCTCTCTCTCTCTCTCTCTCCAGTTGCTGGGGTTCTGCAACACATTCCCCGATTTTCCCCACTTCATTCCCCCCTTTCTCTTTTCTTCTTCCCCTTTCTTCTCTCCTGTCAGTGCAGCGTCCGATGGGAGGACTCAATCCCACAATGCCATTCTCCTCTCCCCTGCGGCTCACTTTGACAAAGCTGTCAGCCTGAGCCCTAGTGATGGATGTAGTATTGTACAGTGCATGTGTGTATGTGTTTTTCAATGGTAAAATAAGTCTGGTATTCTATTTTGGACTCTTGCCGAGTAGTAAAATTAGCTTTATATGCACGGAAATCTGTAAATGGTAATATATATAATTTACAGATGTGCGTGACCCAGATCCTCTGTTTACCCTTCTACCTTTTTTATTTGATGTTGAGGGAGTAGAGATTTGGAAATAGAGTTTATGTAGGGCTAGGTCTGTGTTTTTATTAAGGAAAAAATGATAACATTCACATGCACAAGTGCAATGCACAGACAAATATTAGAGAAAATGCTTGCTGTCTCTCTTTATGATGGTGTTGAAAGCTGTCCTCAAATGTGCTAGAACACACACTCACAAACAAACATTTATCTATGGCTTCTGCTCGTACATATGCAGACACACATTCGGCTAAAGGACGAAGATGAATGTGCAGGGATGGATAACATATCTCTAATGCAATATTTGAGGAAAAATATTAGAAAGAGCACAGGCTAGATAAGGCCAGTGATTTAAACAGTGCGTCTGCCGACAGCCTGTTGAAATATTACTCTTCTTGCTGACTTGTAAATCGGATATTTGCAGCCAGAAGGATCACATGGTGGTAATAGATAGGGCCATAGAGTGACGGATGGGGCTGTGTGGGGGATTTGGATGGAAAAACGACACGGCAGGTTTGTGGTGGACAAATAGTGTTACCTACACTCTGAATGGAGGCAGCATCCAGAGCTGTTTAAAGTTCATATGTGGAACCAAAAACACTGCATCCCTCAGAGGCAAAACGCTTATTTATTTCACATTTTCCAAAAGCAACTGGGGAGCAGTTAATTTGGCTGCACAGAAGCAGCTGTCTGAGAGTTGTGGGATGAGAGGGAGAAAGAGACAGAGGGTGGAGAGAAGAGAGACGAAGAGAGTGAGACACAAAGGCAGTTTGGGCTCATTATGTTGATTTTTCCTCTTCTGCCAAACAAAAACACCCAGGCACTTTTAGACACACCACTGGAGATCAGTCACTGCTTTCTTTCTCCTTCTCACCCCACAGAGTTTCTTTATAGGCAAATCTAATATTTTTCTCTTCCCTGCAGGAACGTGTCTGCCCATAGCCTCTGTCTCTATATATTTCTTATGGAATCAAATTGAATTAAATCATAAGCTTTATTATAGGCTCTGAAGAGGTCTTTCAGACTCAGCAATACTTGTAGCCTCTTATTACTGTAACATATCACCAATAAAATCTAGGTGAGGAGTATTTTGTACGTGATACACATGCAAACAACCTCAGTACACATGTGCATGTATGCATGCATGGATTCTTGCAAACCTGCCCCTCGCACATAAACACACACACACACGTGTATGTATGCATACACACCCAATTTGGGATTACATGAAGTGTCCCACACCACCTGAGCCTAGTTAGCAATGCCCCTCCTCCCTTTCTGTCTCTCCTTCTCATACACAGACTAACATTCATCTAGGCACACACACTCTTACACTTATGCACAAGCAACAGCCCTGAGAGCAGTGGGGTGTAACCAAACCCTTCATTTGTATGTACATCATGTACACTGGGAGAGACACTGAGACAAAGAGAACAAACATGCTCACATGCATGCACACACACACACACACACACACACACACACACACACACACACACACACACATACGCTCACAAAAAAACCTTACACACTCAGACATGCACTGTGGAGTCCCTCTGTGGATCAGAATTCATTTCTGTCTGCCTTCCCCTCCAAATCAATACCCCCGTTGGTCGACAGACAGCCGTAAGTGTGCCAGGGAGGCTCCCCAATCTCACACACACACACACACACACACACACACACACACACACACACACACACACACACACACACACACACACACACACACACACACACACACACACACTCATGCCTGTTGATGTGTGATGGCCTCTGCTGCTTCCTTATTAACTCCTCACATGCTGACTGAAGCATACACCTCATTACTGGCTGCATTGACAGTCTGGGATCCCGCTGAGGGACACGCAGACACGCTGGACTAAGACAGACAGGCCAGAGATACACAGAAAGACAAAGAGGTACAGTGAAGTGACAAACAAAAAGAAGGCTGCATAGACAAGCAGTCCAGACAGATGGGTAAAAAAATGGGATAAGGCAGGTAGATTGACAGACAAGAAAATCAGTCAAAAAATGCTCAATTGAATGTGCACAGAAAAGCGAAGATGTAAATAAACATAATATTAAGTGAGACGGTTTGTAGACAAACACTGTGACCTTGACTACCATAGACGTGGACTGACCTAGAGATACAGCAGTGGAAGAGAATGCGGGTGTTAAGAGGAGGAGAAACTAAAAGTAACATGTTGTTAATATAGTCTGTACTCTTAAGTATCACTCATAGAAACAAACTAATTTATGTGAATTCCGCTATATACCTTAATTTCCCTCTAGTGATGGTTAAGCGCACTTGAACTCCATTCTTTCACTACTTCAAAAAAAATTTCAGAAGTGACTAAAGATTTTCCAACCCACTGCTAATGTTAATGAGTCATATTAAGCTTTGAAGTGGCTGCTTTTCAGACACACTATACCATTAGCATTAGTGCCCAGTTTCTCATGATGTCTGATGGTGGCTGAGTGGAGGCAGGTATCCAGATATGAATTCAGCTTGACAGAAAAACCACTAGACCTTAATTAGACAAACAAAATCGCAATTCACAGGCTACATTTGCAGTAAATTGCGGAACTTATTGAGCCCACATAATATACATACTACATAAAGTACCAAGATGCAGAGATATGCACTGTTTTAAACTGAATTAAAGTACCAAAACTGAGGTATCTACAGTGTTAAGCATTGTCAGTCCATTGTGACTAAAATAAGGTTAAATCTAATTTCAGCAATTTAAACGATGCCATCCTGGTATGTCAGTGTGTCACTTTTTGTAGCTGTCTTTGCATATGAGTGCACACACTTACACATACAAATGTATAAATACTCTTAGGCACTTTCACAGCTCCGTGTTTCCATCTCTTAAATGTCAGTGTGGGCCTTTAAACCAGTTGCCAGTGAGCAAGCAGGGTAGAGGGGGGTGGGCTGTGAGTTCAAAGTGGTCAGGCAGCATGGGTGTAATTTCCTCCTTTTAGCCTCCTGACTGAATTACTGAGCAAAGAGGCCACCTCGACTGGAAGCCCCAAAGAACACGGGTGCGCAGAAGAGTGGGTTCAGGAGGGGGAAAAGAGTAGGGGAAGAGATGGGGAGATAAGTAGAAAAGAGAGGCGAGAAAGGGCCAGGGAAAGAGCTGTGGACTTTCAGATCATATCACCAGTATCCATCTTAACACCTTTACCTTCTATAAGAGGGTGCACATGAGATCTGGAAAGCAGTAGAAGGCTGTGGCAGTATCATTAGCTGTGCTTGACATTGTGCTATTAAGTGAAGCTGTGAAGTCGTTCACAAGTAAATTAATGTTTTTTCCATGCAAGTTTTCTCCTCAGGTTATTAGTTGGCAGAGTGCCAGTCCATTAAGGTTGTTTGGAGTGAAGAATGCAGTCATGTCTCTCTGTCAAAAAGAATAACATCTGAAAATCAGATGTCTCGCCATGCTTTTGTGTTTTTATGAACATCGTTTTCTAATGTAAGTTATTGAACAGTTTGGGGAGCATTTTAAACCTGTCGGCACAGTGGTGTGCAATATATACAAAGACAGTCGAAGCACATACACACAATCAAAACACACACAAATAACTACACACACTTTTCGGTCTAACCTATTCCCGTTCTCTTCTTGCCCAAAAAGAGGACTGAGGCCATACATAATTGATACACTCCTAGCTGTATCGACTGGTTAGATTTTTCATCCTCCTCACTGGTCGATTCCCTCACTCCATTATTTCTATGCTCGCACTCCCTCCACTGCCTCACATCCCCCTGTGACTCCTCCCTTAAGTCCTCGAGTCTGTAATACCTAAACACACACACACAAACGCAGACAAACAGAGATTATAACACAGTCCAGTCTCCCTCCTCCACCTTCCTTATTGCTCTCTGCCCGGCTTTGTCTTTAATCCATACAGTTGGCTATCAGTCCAGGAGACATGCTGAAATTTAATGCCATGTTTGTGTAAGTATTTGATGTGTGTGTGTGTGTGTGTGTGTGTGTGTGTGTGTGTTCTGTATTGTGTGTGCCCATAATGCCCATGAGAAAAGGGATTTTTATCTGTGCTTTTACACAGGGGCACTGTAAGGGGGAAAGGGGATACTTACTTACTATAGCTGAGAGAAGAATTTAAAAAATATATATTTTTTGGGTTCTAAGGTCCTAAAAATGTCCAAAACATAAACATTTTTGATATATTGTGAAATTGATCAGTAAATGATGAATAGTTGAGTCTTCATGGACAAATGTTTGGAGTGGATTGAATAATGGGGGCATGGGACTGAGGGTAACACAAACATCCCTCCAGAAATGGCATATGTGTTCTTCACCCTTGGCACCAGCAGTACTTTATCATTTGAAATAAACAGAAGAAGAGCTTAGCCTGAGCAGCAAGAGCCACCAGGACTGGACCATATACAGTCAATGGACTGGACAGACAAACACATGAGCGCCCCGTACAGGAACACGTATCCAGAGAAAAAGACTCTTGACCACATGAATTCCAGCACAGACACCACAACAATGTCTCTTTATCACAAGAAATGTCATGAAAAGAACAGTGTATTATTACCACTTTAAATACATAGTTATGGTTCTTGGGTCAGCGTTAACACATAATGGCCACTCAGCTTCAGAGTTCAAACTACGGTCAGAAGGCACACGCCTGACCTGTTCCTCCCCTTCTCTCCAGCCTGGCAGTTTGTCTCCTACCAGTCTGTTACTTCTGATGAGGTGCCAGGGACCAGGCCTGCCCAGAACTGAGGGGAGTTAAAGCCCTAATATGGGGTGGAGGTAGGGGTGTTGGTGGGCTACCGATGCTCTTTGGCATGGGGATTTGGAAACAGCAGTTCTGCTTGATTAAACTGTGATAGCTAGATATCCACCATAATCTAGTATCAATTCAGAAAGAGTTAGTGTAGCTGCATCCCCTCCCCCCATTCTATCTTTCAACCCAGCCTTGTGGTGCTACAGCAGTACAGTATAGTACAGTGTCTTGATGTTTTTCAATTGACCCAAATCTAGGAGCTCAGGCCAAATCCAATAAACAAAATAAATGTGTGCCTGTCTCTGTGTGTCTTTGAGTGGGTGAATAGACAGAGAGAAATAAATAAGGAAAAGATGAACTGAGAGAGCTGGCTGTGACAATAAAGGTTAAAAGCTCCCATTTTTACACCAAATCATTTTGGAGTATGGGAGATGGCAGTATTTGTAGATGAGGCAAGCTGTATCATTTCATTTTGCCTCGGCCGTTTCTCCCTTCCAGATTTAGCCTCTTAAAATCAATGAGTAATATCTACTCTGAATGCTATCTCCTCTACTTTAAAATCAGTTATTCTGAAACCCACCCAGTATAAAAGCGTCTGACCTTCAGAAAAAGCACTAACACACAATGGTACTGTATATCCCATTGAATCCTCCTAACTTCCATTTATCCAGAACCTATCCTGCATTAGTGCTGTAGACAGTTCTTTAATAAATGTTATACAGTAGAAGAAAATCAATATTGTGTATTTCTACACAAAACTTGTTTCTCTCAAATGACTTGTGAGGGAGCCCTCTGACATCTGTAACAAGAAAAACAACAAAAACAAGCATTTTAAAAGCAATTCCTTTTAGCATGGAACAGAGCACCAAATAGTAACGGTACGTCTCAAGGGGATAAAGGTTGTAGTTTTTTTATGTCTATGATGAGGAGGATTCTTATGGGCAGCTATTATGTGCACATGTGGCTGTAATTAATTACTTTTGCACATTTGCTCTTGGAATGTGGATTTTAAGCCGTCACCAAAGCTTCCAGCTGTTGTGGTGTCTTTGCACTGTCAACTCAAGGCATCCATGGGATCAACACCCGTGCACCCCCAACAGCCCCTGTTCTGTCCTTAATCAAGCTGGGTGTAATTGGTGTGAGCATGGAGGCCTGATTATCCTTGGACTAGCCACAGCACTTCAACAGAACCCCTCACCTTTTTGCTCAGGGCCTTCCAGGCTTAGGATTGGATATTGATGATTGGGTTGAACCACTGACTGACCTGAGTTTCATACTGCAAAAAACACCTAGATAAATATATTTTCATTTTCAGTCTTAATAGAGGGATAAGATAGCCCCTTGCTTTCAATGCAGTGTTGTTTTCTTTCAGTGTTTTTGTTACTATGAGAGAATGCCATTCCTTGTGGGTTGATGTCAACAAGCTTGATGAGATGGCTCCGCCACAACACTGAGGAGTGGATTTGTTTGGGTTTTAGAGAGTACAGTAGAGGGATTTTGTGAGTTTAGGAAAAAAGGACCAGAAAGAGGAGCAGAGCGCGAGAAAAAGACAAGGGAGATGTGGACGCTGTCCTTAGGAAGAGCCTCAGCGGGATTACTAGAGCAGATTAAAGAATGGCCGGTCGGGGAAATGGCTCAGCCGTCCATGTGTAGTCAGCCTGGACACAGGAAACACAGACTGCACGGTCACTGTGGGACTAAGAGACTGAGGGGCATGTAGATTTCATTGGTTTTCATTCATTCAGCAGCAAGTATTTGCTCTTCTTTTGTGTCTTTGTCATTAGACCCGCTCAAATACACACACACACACACACACACACACACACACACACACACACACACAATACTCCTTCCATGCTTTCCCTCTCTCTCTCTGCTGGAATGGGTATTGTGTTCATGATCGATGTGCCTCATTCCAGTGACGTGGTAGCCTGGCTAACTCTCATTAAAAATGGATAGGGTGTAGGGGCGCCATCAGTGTGTGTGTGCTTGTGTATGTGTATGTGTGTGTGTTTGTGTCTATACATGTTTAAAAGGAGGTGTAGGTGGCAGGAACTCCCAGAGGTGCCAGCTGTTTACCGTGCACTGCTGAAGGTTTCGAAGGTTGGGGGGAGTGGTGGTGAATGTGGGGGTGTTCCTGAGGTCAGAGCCAGGCCTGTTGCCTTGGCAACAGCTTGCAAAATCGCTTCCTCTGCATTACTGGTGACGGTGGGATTTTTCTCTTTCTGTTGCTTTCTTTCTCGCTCAGCATGGCGAGGCACATCTGGCACCGCAGAGACTAGGTCTCATCAGAACACAAAGCAATGGGCCGTTTCCACTCAACTCTGTCCTCCTTTATATACCTTTTTTTCCGTCTTTCTTTTCCTGTCCTGCCCTTGTGCCCCCATCCATCACAGAGGTGCAGTGAGCATGGCTGAGTCTCAAGGCAGCAGGGCAGAGGAGCTATAATGGAGTTACCATTCACAGGTGGCCAGAAATAAATATTGAAAATATGTACAGTGGGAATTTTATCCTCTGGCCTCTTTTCTTTATATTTGAGAAAGGCAGCAGCATATTTATTGTACAATGCCCGCACCTCTAGCTCTCTGTGACAATACTGTCACCTTCCTGGTTTTTGTTGTTGTTGAAGTTGTTGTTCTCGAGACACAACTGCAACAAAAATAAGCTATATCCATTATTTATAACAGATACACAATGAAAGTTCTCATGTTGGTGGCCCAGAACGGCAGCAAGAGGTGCCAGTTTGAATTTAGAAGACTTCATTACACAAAAATCATGTTTGGTTACAATAAAAAAAGAATTATATTATTATTATTATATATTTTCAGAGCACTGCTCATTTTGTGATTTAGGTTGATAAAAACTTTGCATGTTTGCATGAAAATATTGCCCAGTGATACATGATGATTGGGAATTAATTCTAGAGCCCAAATCCCTAGCTATAGGTTTCAGTAACGGAGGCTACAGTCCTGCATTAGTGAAGGCTTGGCAGTAATAATGAAAGCTGAAGCCTATTCAGCATGAGCCTTTGAAAGAGAGGAAGCTGTTGTTTTAACCCGCGGCTGTCAGTCAGTCACCCAGGTTGCTCCAGTATGCGACTCCACTATAGCCCCTCTGGTTGAATAACCCCCCGCTAAGGTCATCTTAAGCGGGAATTTTATTAGCATTCATTTACCAGAGCGCAGTACTTCTCTCTGACAACGTTCGGTCTAGCTCGGGTCAGCTGTGAGTATGAATATGTTCTTGGGAAAAAGAGACAGAGAGCAGAGAAAGTTGGAGGCAATATCAGATCACATGCAGCGCTTCTTTGTCTTTCTTGAAAACACAGGAACAACAATCTGCACATCCGTTATGGCGCTGTGCATGTGTGCGTACAAACACACACACACACTCATGCACACACAGTGGGAGAAGGGGCTTCATTGTGCAGCCCTGCTGTGTTGAGTGACTGTAGCGTGTGCTGGGCAACAGCTGCTGTGATCCCCCGCAACCCTCCCTCACCCCGCCGCCCCCCCTCACCTCCACTACTGGCCCATGCTGATCTAAACATCAATATACTCACACACACACAGACACATAGGATATATACAACACAGAGGTAAACACACGTTCTCCATTATTCTGTGCTTTTTCAGTTCTCAGGCTTTCGCTCGCCTGTTTACCTGGCTGTCCTCCTTCCATATTACCCCCTACCTTTTCCTGTGTTTCAGTCTGAATCAGCTGAAGCGTGCTGTGTCTGTCTGTCTTTAGACACCGCTCCATAAGGGACAGCCCCAGCTCCCCCCACTACTCTCTGACTTTCCCCCTGCTGACAGCTGTCTCCACACTGTAACCCTTTCATGGATCTGGGCCTCTGAAAGTTATACTATAAAGTTTCACCAGCCGCGCACATGTTTTGGGAAGGATCTGAAGGCTTTTTTGGGTGAAGAGGGATTCAGAGACTTTGAGCTACATACACAGACTGAGTTGACTGTTTCCCCAGCCAACTCTCGCTCCTGGTGGGCTTGTTTGTCATCAGTTGCGGCTTCTGCTGCTGATGTGACCCCGTCTGCAGCTCATTACAGCATGCCACCTGTTTGTCCCGAAGCTAGGCGAGACACACACACACACACACACACACACACACACACACACACACACATACAAATAGAGTTTGTTGAGGTGACAGGGGGTTAATCTAACAGGAGTGTCCATGGCGGAGCTGCCACACAACACAGCGACTGTCAGCGTCCCACCGTGTCAATGGTTTTCTTTGTCCCCTGGGCCCGTCTTTCTGTTGCCTCAGGGTTTAGGACCAGGCAGACAGGTGGAGGGTTATTGAGCTTTTGGGGAGCAAAGACAAAACAAAAGGGGAAAAAATCGGCTTGAACGCATATAGCTCAGAGTTTTAACAGCAGCTGACAGTTCTGCTGACTACAACTTTTCATAGTCACATGTTACAAATTTTGCTGTCAGCTGTTTTTTTTAATTTGATACATTGTAATAAAAGAAAAGCCTTTGATGGACACCCAGCTGTTATCTCTTCCTAGCTGACAGTTAATTCCAGCTCATGGTGCTAACAGCAATTAATATCACCCAGTTGTGGGCGATTTGCACAGGGTTCGAAAAACACTTAAATGGTGTTATTTGCACCTTTCATTCACTCCCCCACATTTTGCAGAGGAGCCACTTATTAGGCATTGATCTGAGCCTGAGGTTTGGAGCTGAACAGAGCGCACACTGTCAGAGTTTGCTGTCATTATCCAACGAGGCAATTGCCAGGAAATTGAAAGACAGACAGGACTGAAAATTAATCTGTGTCAGACTGAAATACACTTTTTCCTCGCTCTTCTTGTGTTGCATTGTGTGGCAGGGTGTGTACGTTTACTCCTGCTGACACAGTGAGATGCAGGTGTGAGCAGGGCAGCCCCACGGGACACTTAGAGACTATACACACACACGTACCTCCGGATTTGAAAGACCGCTGTGCTGTACAAACAGACCGAGGGCTATGTGGTTGAGCAGAAACTTGCCTGCCAGACAGACAGACACAGCTAGATTTTCATACACAAACACACACACACACACACACACACACACACACACACACACACACACACACACACACACACACACACACACACATATATATAGCAGAAGGATGAGTGCATGTAATGTAACTTAAAACAGGCCCAGTCTGTGGATCACACAACAACTCAGCTGTTACACACGCAGTAGTAAGCTAGCTAGTCTAGCTGAGGTGATGCATTTTTTATTCCTATGTTCTTGAGTGTGTTGTTTTCATGTAAATTCTCAACCCTGTATTTGTTTAAGCTGTGTAAGGATATTTGTTCTTTATTCAAATGACTGCAGTCCAGCAGCCCTGTGTGGATTTGTGGGTGTGGAGTGTGTTTGCTTTGCACTGAAAGTGCTTATACAATTTTTTTGTTGTTGACATTTTTCAAGTTGGGCTTTGAAATACCAGTTTTACTCCATTTATTCATATGTTAAAACTTACAGCACACCCATAATAATTACTTTTCGGTTTTGCAATTATGCTGCAGTGTTTAATTTGTAAAAGTTTGTAAAGTTGAGCTTCACTTTTTTACTTTTTCTACTGCAGTTATACTTTCCTAATAAAGTTTGCCTTGTCATTGTTTCTTCTTCATGGCAATTTCACATTTTGTAATCAAGTTGGACTTTGCACATGTTCTTGAGAAAGGCATCTGTCGCTGTTCCTCCATGTGTAGGTGTGTTTGTACAAGCTCAACCTAGGTGGACAGATGCCCTGATACAGACAAGAGCCCATTGATGGCAGAGAAACAGCTTTCTCTGGCCAACTGATCCCACCTGCTCACTACTGTTTCTTTGGCTTAAGATAAAGGCAACAGTTGCCTGTGCAGTTGACATCTTACACACTGACATACAGGGGGCACAGTGCACCCAAACATGTGAGGCACATTTTGCCATACATCAGGTCAACATTAAACAGTAACATTGTAATACGTACACTCAGAGGAACCATGTGTAACATATTGTAACATAGAATTATTATATTAAATATTACCAATGAATTAAGTGTTTTGGGTTTTTTGTTGTTTAATATATGTGGTAAATACAATTATCTGTTGGTGTGTGACTGAATGAGCATTCCTTTATTACACACACACAAACACACACACACACACGCACGCACGCACGCACGCACGCACGCACGCACGCACGCACGCACGCACACACACACACACACACACACACACCCAGAGGCTTCTTTTTGTGCATCTTGTAATGTGTGTCATGCTGCATTGTGACCCTGATCCTTTCATGTGCTTTCAGGTTACCCAAGTTCCCATTGAGTCCTGTGAGCAGTACGGGACCTGTGGAGAGTGTTTGAGCTCTGGAGACCCACACTGCGGCTGGTGTGTCCTGCATAATATGTAAGTAACCCTCAATCATCATCCAGTCAGTTTACAGATACTTCACATACAGGCTCTGGCATCTCCCAAAATGGCCCTCAATTGCCCTTCTCAAAGGCAGGCAGGTTTTCTCTTAGTGTTTATCTCAGATCAGTTTGAATTTGAGGAGAGGAGACAGTGTCTGTCTGGAAACGGGGAGTTGTGCCTTAAAGGTGCAGAGCTGGTTCAGGGCTACTTGCCGCAGCCATAGTGACTGCTGCCATGTTCTGACATGACTTGATATTAACAGGAAATGAGTCCATTCAGTCTGTGTAGGACTTGCTGGAATTTGAAAAGACAGACAAGAAGACCAAAGAGACTCATTATTTGACTAGTTCTTCTGCATAGAGCTGTCATATATCTATTGTTCTGAGTGTTTAATGGACATGGTGTGAATCTGATGGAGTCAATCTATATTTATTGGGCATTCTTTGAGCAAGTTAGGGAAAATCTACCTTCCACTGTAACAACAGCAGCCATACAGATAAGCATAGAAGTCATGAGTGACACCTGCTGGAGCTGAAACGTTACTGCAACAGAACAAACTTCTAGAAAGCCAAGTGGGAAAAAAACAATAGAAAAAAGAAAAGAGCTGGGAAAAACATGTATAGTTATTGTTTTTTGACTATGAGGCATTCATTGTGGTACTGACTTAAGTTAGATGAAATGATGGAGAGGTTATATTGAGGACAGAAGATGAATACAACACACTACTAAAGAAGCTGAAAGAGAGTCTGCTCCGTCTCTTTGTTTTTTAAGCACACACATACTCTCATCAGTCTGAGCTTCTTCTTAGCTGCTGTCTTGAATTCCCCACTTACGGCCCCTCCTAAATGCAGCCCCTCTCTCTAAAGGTATAGCTGAATATTTGTGTGTGTCAGAGCCCCGCCGCAATCATCATTATCGTGATGGCGGCCCCGACAAAGTGCACTTAAAGTAATTTGCATCACTCCAAAGCTGGGACAGGACAAATAATTGCCTAGCGACAAGGTAATTCAGCATGTGCCTGCGGAGGTGCGGGAGGGGCTGGCTAAAGCTCTGTATTCTCTGCAGTTTGCGTGCCTTCACACAGGGATCATTTACCACAACATTAGCCTCTGCGCTAGGCTGTTAATCATATGCTTCTGTGTAGGTGTGGTAGGGAATGGAATAATTCAGGTTTGTAGGCATTCAAATCCACAACGAGGTGGTGATGCTAAAAGGTGAATGGGTTTTGGAGCTGTTATGGTGGAGGCAGCTGTGAGGAGGAAACAGCTGTTTGGTGTGTAAATGTGTGTGCAAGGGCTTGCGTCTGCATGCATGTGTGTGTGCATGTGTGCATGCACATTGGTTTGATTTTGGTGTACATGCACAAACACTCGTGCGGACTGCTGTACTGTACCGTGGGGAGAAAAGGTCAGCACCCCAATTCACGTCAGATCAGCCATCTGTTCTCTCAACACAGCAGACCCTCGTACCACCTGTCTCTGGTCCTAATACCCCTTTCTCTGTCCTGACCCTGCAGTGAGTCTGGCAGGACCCCTGTCAGCTCTGGCTGAGTTACTGCAGAGAGGAAAATAAGTTAAAAGAAGAATATTTCGCTTTTCTTGATGCTGCTCATGTGGACTTCTATGGAGTTGTATGTACATTTTAAATGTGTATATGATTACCAGAGGGGGAATGCAAAATATCTAATAAAGAATTGGCTGAGGTGGACAAGTTGGCATATGGAAAAGAAAAGATGCAATAAAGTGGCAGAAATAGATTAAGGTTTATCTACTGCAGGGAAAGCATCAATGTCATACAGCCACTCACAGTTACATTGCCTCTCCACCAGAAAATCTCCAAGAAATAAGGCATGAAAAGAGCAGGAGAGTTTGGGTTGACATAACTACATTTCCCAAGTCCAATCCAGATGGTAGCCTCCCTCTCTGTCACATAGTGTCTGATAAAAACACCTCAGGGTACGCAAAGATAGATAGAAAGACAAAATAATTAATAAAAAAATAATACAAATGCCATCTTATGTGGGAAGCAGCAATGAAATGTGATAAGTTGCAGGTGCTCAGTTAATTATGTAATCTCGTCAAGTCCTATTGAACTACTGTACTTGCAACATAGTTGGTGGAAACGGTTAGATAATACCTGTAAACCTGAAGGCTTTGCTACATTGATTAAGTTAGCATGGATGTACAGATAGTAGAAGGAAGTATCTGTCAAATGCTGCTGGAGAAAAGCAGCTGCACCCTTCTGGTGAAGAGCTCCCATCATCCCACACACACAAAATTAAATTTCTTGCCAGCCGTGGTGCCATCCACAGCTGTGATCACTACTGCTTCCTTCTGCCCCCTTTTCCCTCCATTTCTCCAGTTCTTCATCATCCATCCCTAAGCCATTGTTGATTTTATAAAATTATCTTTCCCCCATTTCCCATGTCTGAGTGCACCTCCCTCACTCCCCTCACCACAAAGCTAGCATCTCAGCTATGCTGTTCATCTCCTCTCAGCTCAACGCGGCTCACTACTGTGCTGTCTCCCATTTAGACACTCTTCCCTCTGGAATCGGCTCTTCTACACTCCAGAGATGGTTGGCTTGCCACACATAAACACCCCTCGCTTTGATCACCCCCCTCCCTCCTTTTACAGCTGCCATCCACAATATCCATCCTCTTTTCCTCTCCTCCAAACACTGTGTCCCCCATCCCCTTTTTCTTTATGTTTGTGCGTGTATACTCACTGAAGTGCAGCATTCTAAGGTGGCTAATTGGGAACATAGAGGGACATTAGCTTGGTTTGCGATGATGAGGAGAAGAAGAGAATGTGAGGGAGGCAGAGTGAGGCGGTGAGCTGGCCAGGAGTGGCGTCTTTGTCTTCCCTGTCTTTTTACTCTCTTTCTTCTTCCTCTGATTCAGTGTGGTGTGAGACTCTAAAGTCCTTTAATTACCAGCAGCTGCTAGGCATCCACTGAATGCATGAAGAATGAGAGGGGGAAAAAAAGAGAAGGGATAAGAATGAGGGGAAGAGAATGAGAGAGAGAGAGAGTGTTTGATGTTGCACACTCATCGGCCCACAAAACCGAGCAGCATTTTGATTGCAGCTCAAAGGGAGCTCATCATCTCGAGCGCTCTTCAGTCGCCGTCCTGTGAATGGGTAGTTCAGCCTTCGTCTGACCACAATCCAAAAACATGGAGCTATGGTGACGCTTTTTCTCTTGCTGCTCACTCTATCCCTTAGCCTGCTTCTTGCCGCTGTTAGATTAGCTCTCTAATCATGCCCAAAAGAGGCTTTTCCATCTCAAAATGTCCCACATCACTCTGTTCTCCCTTCATCCTCTCATCTTGCGCCGAAATTCCAGGAGAAGACGGGAGTTTCTGTTGAGATTTGTCAGGATTAGTCGCTAGTCTGACTTCTGTCCAAGGGCTGAGACTGGACAAGTGATCCAGTGCCAAGGTCAGCAGTTAACCAGTAGAGTGAGTTTCTCTAAGAAGTACTATTTATTAGAAGAATTACATTTCGACTGAAGTAGTGAATGATGATAGGTTGTAGTTATGTAATATGTACATAGGAAATTCTTTTCACTATGTCAAAATCAGCACTAGTTTGTTGTGTGGATGACAGCTTAGGGCTATTGGTGTAGTAGGCCCCAGCAGAGAGTGAGTCAGCATTTGAGGGCTGCTCTGAGCAGAATAACATATCACTACTACACTGTGATACTGTATTGTATTGTACTGTCAGTCTGCATGTGGCTGAACTGCTCAGATCTGTTTCAGTAACAACCCACACAGCAGCCTGAATGGCACAGCTGTCCACTTTTCACAGATCTGTGTTACAAGCTTAAATGCTGTCAAACTGACTTTCAACAGGAAGGAGTCAGGGTTTGGACACAGCCAATTTTAATAGAGTGATCTTATTTCAATGTGACCGCAGGATTTAAGAGACAGGAAATAGTAATAAATTTTTTTGTAGAAGGATGAATTTGTGCTACTATTTACCTTTTGTCACTAAAAATAAAGTCACACGCTAAAGCCCTATTTTTATAACTACAACTGCTTCTTTAGACTGTTTATGCGGTTACGAATGAATCCGACCATAAAATCTCCTCTAATTTACCAATGGCAACAACAATTAGCCTAGCAATGAAAATGGCTGCTTCAGCCCATTGTAGATGTCAGATTGTGTGTCTAATGGCCGACTCATCAGCTACAGCCACAGTTAGCAGTCAGAGGGAAGCTGCATCCATCTTCCCAATTGTGCCTAATGAGATATCGATCACGAACATGCAGGTCTATCAATATTTCCATAGATTACTAGCACATAGAGCTAGTACAGGTTGACTACACGATGGCTTATACTGTACCAGTGTGTAAAGTATGAGTGGGCAGGCTACATATTACAATTAATGATCCTAAAAACCCAGTGGGTATGTATCTCTTGCTTGCTCACTTATTTTATTTTTGAGACGCTTCCATCTGCTTTCTCTGCCTTTTGTTCCCTTTTTCTCTCTGCTCAGCCCACTCAAGTAAAGCTATAGCTTGATGCAGAGCACTGAGCAATGGTCTCTTTGTAAATCTTTTTTTCTCTTTATCTCCTCTCTCTTTCTCCTTTCCCCTACCCTCACTCAATATCTTAAACAGAGACTGACACACTTTGGCTTGAAACTCTATATGTGTGTGTGCACATGTGCCTGTGAGTGTGATTCACTGTTGACTCTAGTTTACACTACAATACCTTCACGATCTATGTGAAGATGAAGTAAGTGTGTTGTGGCCATACTGTGCTCTGTGTCCTGTTGCCACTGTCGTGCAGTGACATTATCAGTCGCCACAGGAGACACACCATGAGTTGCTGTGGTTGATTTGACCCCTGACATGAACTCAAAGTGCGCCCTCATATGTCATCCCAAGCCCACACTGCAACTTGAGCTGTTGAAGTTTACCATCTGTGTGGTGGTTTGAAATTGAAAACCCTGTTTTTTTTTGTCTGTGTTTCTTTTATTCCTCCTTCACTTGCCTTCTTACCTCCTGTGGTCTGCATTTAAATGGATATTCTCACACTTTAGGGATGCAGCAGTAAGAAACAAATGCCCTGAATCACTCAGTCTGAGGATAAAACACTGAAGGGAGGAGGTAGTGTGTGTGTAGGCAGCCCAGCACAGCCCAGCCCTGCACATCACTGCTCACCTAATGATTCCTCTTTTCATGTTGGGGAACCAAAGTCCCAGTGCAGTCAGTCTTCATACATGTTAACATTAACATGTGTTTCTGTAGAAATGCCCTCAGCCCCCAGTGAGGGTTCCATTCAACCAAATCAAATCATGCCAGGGATTCTCAAACATAACGGTTCCCACTTATTCTTATTCAAATATTCAATATATACATAGTTCATCCTCTCTGTATCTACATCTTCCTACCCTACCCCCCAACCTGCCACCAAAGCATCTCTCCTCTCCTCTCATTTTCCTTTCTGTGTGGCGTTTTGTGGTCTGTCTCTAGTGAGGGAAGGAAGGTGATTTTAAAATGGCTCCCCCTCTGTTCTCTCCTCCTGTTTTTAAACATGGTACTCACAGCTAGAGCTGCAATCAGACAGGCCTTCACACTTTCACTGAAGTCCTTAGATGTGGTAAGGGAAGGGGAGGAGGGATAGAAGAACAGACATCTTTCCCTGTCGCCTGCCTCTCCTGCTCTGCTGTCAAGGGCAGGATGTGTGCATGTGTATGTAGAGGTGTGCATAACTGTGTGAAGGATTTAGTGTGATGGACTATATGTTATTATGTATGTGTATGTGTTTGTTCACATTTATATGGATGCACATTGGAGTGTATTCATTCTCTGTGGCTATGGTGCCCTATGGTATGTGTCTGTGTGTTTTATTGTGTGCGAATGGGTGTGTTTATTCATATGTCTGGGTGTCTATCGAAGCCTGGAACAACAGAGGCGGCAGTGTTATTGCCTGTCTATGGCAACAGAATAAAAAGCAAGAACTGATGGAACGGACCCTGAGGTTTGGCCTCTGTTACCCTCATGCTCGTCCGCTTCCGCAGCCACACAACACTGCAAATTACACTGTACATTAGATGTAGGTTACTGATTTAGATGACATATGTTGTGTCAAGGCTTGATTTGCACCTGAGAGTTCCAGCTTCAACAGTGCAGCCCACACAAACTGCCACAGGAGAAAACAATTCGCTCTCCTTTGCTTTTTATGTTTATGTTTTTTTGTTTCCCCACTCACCTTACATGACTGCATGAAATTCTGCTGCCACTTACGACTGCATTCATACCCTGCAGCGGAGTTGTAGATGCCAGAGAGGAGTAATGATGGAAGTACGAGCAGCTACTTCAGCACCATGGACAGGGCTTAGAGAGCATAACACCCAGGCCGACTGCCTCCAGCAGCCACTGGAGGGAAAATAGCTATGAGCTGCTTATTATACGAGACAGGCTCAAAGAACTGCATGCATTGGTGTTGTCAATGAGTGGATATACATGGAGGCATGTACATATGTGTTCATGTTTGTGGGTGTGTGTATTCATGTGTGTGTGTGTGTGTGTGTGTGTGTGTGTGTGTGCATTTCTTTTTGTAACAAAGAAATCCAGTGTGCGTAACACTTTCTTTAACACCTTATTTCTCCGTGTGAGGGCCCCCCCTCAGGAATGTGAGTGATAGAACACAAAGCATCGGCGAAACTACTGAGTGACAGGCCAGGGCCAGACAGCAGGATAAGGGGAGGGGGTCACGAGGGGGAATATGAGGAAGGCAGAATTCTAGTCAACACTCAGTGGCATGCACTTCAGCTAATGAGAGAGGCAAGGGGTCAGCTTCTAACTACACAGAGATAATGGCCATCTCCTGAAACCATGGCAACAGCAGCCATCCTCCACCCCCTTGCTGCGCTCTCATCTTACTTCACCCCACCGAAATGAATTTTGTTTAAAAAAAAATCACATTGAGGAAAATCAATGCAGGGCTTTTTGTCAGTTAATGACTGCCCAGGTTTTTGCATCCGTACCCATACAGCTTGGAGACATGCATAAAACATTGTGCCACAGCCCACACCTGAAAGCACATAAAGTGTCATTTTCTGCTGCCATTGTGGATGTAAAAGAAGTGCCAAATTGCGGATGGAATAACACCTTGACTAAGAAAGGTGTGCTAATTTCAACTTGTGAAAGAGTGAGACAGAAGGAAGAGACATGGACGGAGAGTGGAGCGAGAGAGTAAAATCTGGCAAATGCAGCTGTAATAGAGTCAAACTTGTAAAATTAGGAGAATTCATATCAGGAATAACGTTAAAAATGTCACATTTTAAATGTAGAAATTGAGTTTCCAAAATCATAAAGGGTACCAGGTAATAATTTTGAATAAAAAATTCAAATCCTGCCACAGTGCCCCCGCTTTCCCAATGGGAGATTCACACTACTACACTAATTCTGCACTTTCCTACTCTCTAAAATCCCAAGGGAGTACTGTGCATATGAGTGTTTGTATGTGTGTGGGTGTGTGTCTGCCTGCGTGTGTGTATGTGAACCATGGTGTGCTTGTGCCTGTTCATGTGAGTCTGCTGGAAATGGCTTGAACTTCTGACAACATAATTACACACAGAGGCTGTGGATGAAGATGTAGCTTAGAGTCAGTATGTGTGAGAGTATGTGGTTAAGAAGCATGATATGGGCCCTAACACACACTGCCACCCCACAGATCACACCACACACACACAGTCGGCAGCCAGGGGAGAATGGACAGGGCTTGTAGTGGCACATCAGCACCATGGACAGTGGCTGACCCATCGGAGTCCAATTAGAGCTGCTGTGACCAGACAGCCAGTTAGCCAGACACACTGCTGGGTTGGATGAGGATAGAGAGCCTTTGGTGTAATAGGCTGCAGGGAGCACACAGTTTTAATAAGAAGGAGGAGGCGGCTGAGTTTTAATGAGGGATGTGGCGGATTGTGGGGGTGTCATGTGGTACTTGATACACTGTCTGACCATTAAGATCTCTTATGAGTGAACGCTGTGTAATTTGCACTAGTTACATGTCCAAAGTTATGCTGTGATTGAAGGTGATAATTTGGGTGTGCAGTGCTTAGTGCTGTGGCTTCGTAGTTGTATTAAATTACCTACTGGAGGCAGCAGTACCGCTGCTGGTGCCACCACTTGTTTCTATGGTTTATCGGGAATGCATAGCCCACTGGGGGCCATGATTACCTACTATGTTGTAGAACTACATGTCTTAGAATGCCAGCTGTTGAAATGTACATTTATACAAGAGTGAGCTTTGTTTTGTAATTGATGTTTAGGCAATCCAACAAAACAGCAAAATGTCCATATAATGTTATTAATATGCCATATGTCTACATAACTTAGCCAGACTCTAGAGCATGTCACATTTACAGTCTTAATCAACACAAAACCCATAAATCTAAGTGACTAATACAGACAGCACAAAAAGTGAGACAGACGGAGAAAGGAATCCCAAAGCATGTGGTGTAAATTCCAAAGACAGTTAGGGAGCAATCCACATGCCTTAAGACAAAGGTGATGAATGATTGTCATCATCATTATTATCATTATGACATTGTTTAATATAACAGACAATTTATTTGACGATGTTAACTGTTAGTGTTTGGGACATTTTTAATCCGCATCTTTCTGCTTCCTTCTGTTGTTGGAGAGGGTTTTGATTTCTGTTACAAAACTGGCAATTACTTACACACTTTATGACACCTTATATTGTCCCACTGCGCAGAATTTATTGCAATATGAGCATTCATTTCTATCTTTATTGTCATTATTGTTTTATTGTTTTTATACCTTTTTTCCACTTTTCATTGTTGATATCTTTTTTCCATTATACCTTTGGCAACACCTTGTGTTGCTATAATTTATTCATTTATGGTGTGACTTAGGTTTAGCTATAACTTTGGTAGCAATCTAATCAAAATTTTTTCCCTCAAGGCAATAGTTATCTGTATTTTTATGTTCCTGCTGAAAAGTAACCCCTTTGTTTCTCTGTCCCTCCTTCTTTTCTCTGTTCAGCTGTTCTCAGAGGAACCGGTGTGAGCGTGCAGATGAGCCGTACCGTTTTGCTGCATCTCTCAACCAGTGTGTGAAGGCCACTGTGTACCCAGACAGTATTGCAGTGTCAGAGCCCAGTGTACCTGTAAGTTTACACACACAAACACACCTCTCCTGCATACAGTACACACACGCACACAAAGTGCCAAACACCTGCAATCTCAACCGCTACTTGCACACATTACAATGAAAAATTAGCTCCCATTTACATATTCTCCTACCCACATAGAGAGGCAGAGGCAGAAAGATTTTAAATGATCCCACATAGCAGTTTGCCTAGTCTTGATTGTGGTTGATGCATAAACATTAGATGGGAAGGTTCATAAGAGCTCTACGTGGGCGTTTCAGCGTGCATATGCTCACTTGGTACAGAGCAGTCAATATGTGTGCCAAGACATGTTTGTGTGGGTGGGTGTGTAGGTGTTAAAGTTGTCCGAGTGCAGCTGAGTACAGTGCTGCATTTCCACATGGACTGAGCGAAAACAGGCAGATAGAGCATCAGTGAAAGTTCTGGGGAATGTGTGTACACGTGTGGACACACCTTAGGTCTTTAAATACACACTCTGTTAAGGGTCAGTTTATCCAAAACACAAAAGAAAACACATTTTGCAATCTATCCAAGTCAATTTACTTCTGTAAATTGTATGGACAAGACATGTACACGTTTCCTGTAACACAAGAAGATGTAGGTTGAAACACTATACTGGGTGGTTCTTAGCTGAGCTATTATTTAAGGGTGCTTTGTGAGCTCTGTATTTACATCTCCAGTACAAGTGTGCACTTCTAGTCTATAAGTACTGGCACTCTCCTGTCTGTTTATAGAGATATTTGTCATACAGTTTAATATAATTCCAGGTGAAACTGCTCAGATGTAGGCAATTTAGTCCTACAAACCAAATCCTACTCATAGGTAATGGGATGATGACAGACATAACTACAGCAGACTTCTCCAGACCTCTTCAAATTGCAATATCCTGGTTTGATAGGATAGTTGATAGTCAACACAGACACATACTCCTTTTCCTTGTATTTTGGGTAAGATCACCCTTAAATCTAACTAGTTATAGTTATAAATAATTTTTTGCTAAATATGCCAGTAGCTTTGGCAGTGACTCACCCTGCATCGTATGATATCTCATCCTCAAACTCGCTCTTGGTAGACCTCGCCCTGTTGTCCAGTTTATAAACAGCAGTTTTTTAGACAACATGTTAACAGTTGTTGTTTCCATGTGAGCCATACCAGCAACAGGGTCATCTCACTAGACCATCCGCAAAAACACTCACAAAATCATAATTCCACTGGGGCAGGCAGCTATCGCCATGACAACACAGCCTCTTCACGTGGGCAACGGGAGCGATAGAAACACAGAGAAAACAATCAAATTACCTTTATTAAAACTCTGCCACCAATTAGGCTGGTCGTTGCTGCCAAGCTGCAAAAAAAAACCTCACCACCACCGTCATCATCAGGGAGGACAGGAGAACAAAAAGAGCAAAGGCTAACGCTCTGAGACAAGCTTACTTTCTGTAGCAGCCTTGTTGCCTGTGTGTGTGTGTGTGTGTGTGTGTGTGTGTGTGTGGTGTGTGTATGTGCATGAGCAAATTTTGAGTGTTTATCTGTATATGTGTGTCTTGACAGAACGATGAGAGCTAATTAATGTGAGAGGTTACTCAGGGAATTCTACATTGAACAAAAGACATTGATTGCTGTGATTGCTGTAATCAAGGATCTCTCTGACACACCTGAGTGAAGCAACACAAACAAGGTGAAAGTAAAACAGGGGAAGACAAGAGGTCCTCAGCAGAAAAAAAAATAAATCATCCATCCTCTCAATGGGTACCAGAGTAAGCCAGCTAACGAGGGAGGCAGTGTAGTCAGCTACTGAGACAGTCAGCATCTCTTGAAAGGCCTACAGTTAAGCTGCTCAGCTGCCTTGCCTGTCCCAGTAGCCCCGCGGTGTTTAGTGAGAGGCAGATAAAACAAAGAGAAACTTCAAACGGTATGGCCCAAAAATAACAGCTAATGGAACAAGGCTGTGAAATGCCATGGTGATAATTATCCAGGCTGCCTCTCTTGGCTGGAGAGCCAGATCACACACCCTGTGCGCAGAATACATTTATTTATAGGCAGAGCAGCTGAATGCTACAGCCCCGGTGTCACTGCTCTCCAGAGAATGACTTCAAACGCATCTATGTGTATCTGTATGTGTGTGTTATATTGCATATGTACTGTACATTGTGTCTTGTTCTGTTTTTGCTTTTGTTTTTTAGTTTTTTGGGGTGGGGTGGGTAGGGGGGTTGTATTTCATACATCTGTGTGTCCTTGTGAGGGACAGAGGAAGAAGAAACAAAAATAGAATTTTTAACCCAATTTCCTTTATGCTGCTTAGTATTGACCACTGATAGGATCACATTGTCTGTCTGTATGACATCTTCTTCACTCAAATGCAAGATTAAGATCTAAACAGCCTTACCTTCCTTATTATGGTGTTGATAACATTTTTGAGACACAGCAACATTTCTTGGCAAAGTGAATGGACAGCTTTGCCAGTAGCAGCGTGTTCTTTTTCAATTTAGTTTGGAGCTAATTTAACTGCTGCATTCAAGCCACTGTGTTTTTCAAATGTTTCCTTGCCTATCATGTCTCATCTTTATCAAAAATGCTAGCGCTAATGCTATTAGGGTTGTGCAATTAGAATTGTTGTCATGATTCTTTGCTAAGTTTGCTAACGTTGCTGAGGCATCACACATCCGACTGTTGTATCTTCATATATGCATTAGGCCCCAAACTGTGTAGGAATATTTGACATATTGTCAACTGTACTGCCCATTTTGATCCATGTTCAAATTACTGGAAATACCAAATTTTGTCACATCATATAAACATTGTTGTCATGTTATTTACCCTTGTACAGCTGCTGGTGAAGGTGAGCCACGTTCCTGACCTTTCTGCAGGCATCACCTGCTCCTTTGGCAACCTGACGGAGGTGGAGGGGCGGGTCAATGGCAACCAGATACTCTGTGTGTCTCCTGCTGCCAAGGATGTCCCCCTCATCCCTACCGACCAAGGTAGATAAAAGAAACAGACAAACACATTCTACCATCCATGCAAACTGATTTGGTTTGATTCCAGAAAATTGTATTCTTATGTAGTCTGCATTACACTGATCTGGTCATGGCGATCAGATGAGAACCTTCACATATCTGGTCTAAACGCAGCCTTTGTAGGGTTCCTATTTGTCCCTCTCTTTCAGCTATTTATACTGCGAGTTAACTGTTCATCTGTGCGCACAAATTGATTCAACACTTCTAGTTTAAGCAGGTACCGTCCACATAACGAGCCCTGACTGATCCAGGATCAGTTGTCTGGCTGTGAAGTGTGCTACACACAAGGCCAGGCCCCATTAGAGCTGATGGAGGATCAGACTGAGGTCCCCTGGCCTGTGGCTGAGCTGCAGCTCACCACATTACTGCCCTCAGATAAGGCTAATAGGCTATGGTCTAACATGTAGGTTCAATCAGCCAAGGGACGATTTAGTTGAAGGGACGACAGGGAAGTTGATGCGGTGGATTAGTGTCTTAGCATAACCAAGACACAAGGAGCCGGTCTGCTGTTTGCTCCTCAGTAATACTTGATAAATACGCAAAGAACAAATATATAATAAATAATAATTGTAATCCATCACAGTAATTCATTATATTTGTTGTTTAGAAGTTGTTTAAAAGGTCCAATCAGCCAATTTTACACCATCAGACAAAATCTAGACAACAGAACATATTTGGGGTTGAGTAAAACACATCTAAACCCTGCTTAAGAAAACTTTTAGTTCGAGGAGTAAATATATGCTAATTACCTCTAATATACTATTCATAGAAATATCATGACCTTTCAAGCATTCCTCCAGCATATTTCCATAAATATACCACTGGCATTTATTTATTTGCAAACATATAAATCATTATGAATACTAACACCTGTTGTTTGACAATAAATACCTGTTGTTTGCAAGCCAAGATGGCTGCAGGGTGACAAAACCAAACACCCTGAATAATATATTATGTGCAGTGTGTGGAAATCACTGTGTATTTTGGGGGTTTGGTAATCCTCCTCCCTGTGAGTAAATGACAGCCCTGTTTGCCCAGAGCTCCCATGGGGAGTGGTGCATCAGGCGCTAATATGAATGTTCTCCCCTAGGTAAATGTCAGCCAATCCCCCCTATAAGCCCTTCCTCCATCCATCTAGCTATCCATCCATCCATCCATCCTTTCCTCTCCCTCTACCCTCCTTTCTTTTGACCACCTTCCCTGTCCCTCCTTCCTCTTTTGTTACCTCTCCCAGCTGTTTATACCTCCATTTTTTACTCCACTTAAATCCCCCGAAGCCTCTTCCTCCTGACCTCCCCACTATCCTCCTCCATCTCCTGTCCCCTAGCAAGCATTTCTATCTGTTGCACATCAACATCGACCGCGCAGTGCCGATGACCTGAGGAGAGGAGGGGAGAGGAGAAAAGGAAATGAGAGGAGGAAATAAGATGAGGAAATTAGATTAAAAGTGGAGAAGGGGGGGGGAAGCAGTGAGGAGAAAATTAAAACAAGAGAAAAGGAGTAGAAGGAGAGATTAGGATAAAATTGCGAGGACAATGGACTAATGTTGAGCTTGAAAATAAGAAAATAGCTGGCACTCTTCTCCACTAAGGAAAAATAAAACCCTAGAGGAGGTTTTGTGTGGACAGGAACTCTTTACCACTTTGTTTCCAAGATCCTGTGAGACAAATGTGCAATGGTAGAAGTCAGCTATGAGCCTAGCCTGCTTGCTTGTGTGAAACAGAGCCTGATTCCCAACAGGTGCTGTGGAGAGAACAGAGCATGGAGGGTCATTCAAGCCTCCTACACACTGAATGTCATCTGAAATTCAGGCTGCTCTACACATACACATATACAAACACACACATATTTATGGAGTCTGTATTCTCGTGGGGAGAGATAAGAGGCCGTTTTTACAGAGAACAGAAGCACAGCCAGAACTCTGTTCAGCAAGATGCAGGAAAATACAATTTGATCAAATTAAATGGCTCTGTATTTGATTGAAATTTGCTAATTGTATGCACATATATTCGTGAGCGTCTTTTAATTTGGCTTGCGAATACACAATACCATGCGAGAAATGCTACCTTTCTGGATGTTTTGTTCACTTGTTTGCCAACATCACCAGCTCAAAACAGCTAACTAATTCTAAGATTTAATTATGTCTGCTGTTCAAAACCATAAAGTAAAGTAATGCAAATATAAATGGGCTGCACTATAATAATGCACATGCTTACAGTAATAGTTCATCTGTTGTCTCTTTCAGATTGGTCAGGCGTTGAGCTCAGGCTCAATTCTAAGGAGACTGGTCAGATGCTTATCAGCACAGAGGTCAAGTTTTACAACTGCAGCGTCCACCAACTGTGAGTATCCCTCTCAGAACCCATTCATTCTCTTTTCATTTATTAAAAAACAATGCCCCAGACCTGCTCCCCAAAACCACTAGATCAATGCTTTGGGAATTAGTTACAATTTGTCCTCAACCTTAGCCGGCCCCAGTCCCCTAAAAATATCTCCTGTAAAGACTGATGTAATCTGATCGCTGGTTGCTCCCTGAGCCCCGTAACAGGAAGTTCCAGTGCTGTTTCGCTAATGAAGCCTTCTTCTCAGACACACAGCGCTACAAAGCACGCAGCTTTCTGCCTAACAGGTCTTCAGTAGGGATTTCATGCCCGCTTTCATGCCATGTCTGTCCCTGATTGAGTGATGTTGAATTGAATCCCTGGATTGGAGATCTCAGTGTCGGCGGTGCCTTTGCAATTGCTCGCTTCATTCCAGTGTGGCAGATTCTGTTTGTGCTAGATCCAAAGACCTCGGTGACTTGGGAGTATCACTGAATGGGAGACTAAGGATATCGCAGCAGTGACGCTAGCAGGAGTCCAGGACTCATAGCATGTCATCATTTTATCCTTTCACTATCCCCTTGACATTAAAACAAAATGTTGTAGCCACTGCCTCCTTTGCCAGATTAATGCAGGCAATGTTGTTCTGCATTTCCCTCTCCACCTCTCTCTCTCTCACGCACACACACATAGACACAAACACAAACTGCCTTATAGTTTCATATGGCTGTCTGCTGTCTGAGAACCTTGTCTGAGTAGCACAGAAAGCAATTACCAGCTCTCACATCAGCCCAGTTAATCGGCGACGACAAACATGCTTGCGCACACAGCCACAGCCGCACACGCACTCAAATACACAAAGAAAGATGCATACACTTGAAAAGGGCATACGCTCTCCCTCGCACGCTCTGATGCCAACTTGTGCTCTGTCTTTCTCTCCCTCCCTTACACACATACTGTACACTCTTATTTGCCAGAAGGTGAATCAGCCCTATTCTTCTGAATTAGTGTGCCTGCCAGAGATCCCTCCCATGCTTTTGCACTGATGAATATTTCACAATAACCAACTATGCATAACTCTACCTTATTTTAGAGAGAGAAAGAGAGGAGAGTCAAGTGTGACTACAATACACTCTCCGAACCACTGGTCATGAATACACAGTGTAGTAAATGCCATCACAATCAATTAAAAGTGCATGTTGTCTTTGCATAGAGTATTATACCTTGCAGCCTCAGGATGTCACTTCATCCTGTTTTCTTGTCCGTTTGCTCATCTCTCCAATTCATTCATCCATGTAACCAGTATATAGTTTTGGAAGATACAGTCATTCAAACCGAAGTAGTATTCTGAGGTCATTTGCTATTAATTATTAAGTAATATTAAGTATGAATGCAGGAGTTTTTACTTGTAATGAGAATATTTTTGCATTATAGTATTGATACTTTTACGTTAGCAAAGACTATGAATACTTCTTCCACCACTGGCAGTAAACGGTATGTACCCCTATAGTGACACATACACACGTACATGAAAAGGCTCACACACAAACACACACCTAACAGCTGGTAATTACAGCGACACTCCAACAATGCAGGGCTAATGGTAATTGCAGGATCAAGCTGCGCCAATGTCTTATTTGTCCTCATTACTCAACGTTCCTCCACTCTCTCGCTCTCTGTCTCTCTTTCTCCATCTGATTCTGGTTATGAGGGCTAATATGCAGCCTACCGTTCGCACATGACACACAGTATTAATATACGGCAGTGGAAAATATATGCAGGGGAACTTGGCCCAGCAGCTATTAGGTACTGTGCCAACCACAAGGGCATAACAACAGCAGGTGCCCACTTGGGATCTGAACTCATTTCCTCTGTGGCACTTCCCCCACTTTGGCAAACTCGCTGCCTTTCCTTGATACGCTGACTCTTTCCCTCTGTGTGTGTGTGTGTGTCCATGCAGGTGTCTGTCATGTGTGAACAGTGCCTTCCGTTGCCACTGGTGCAAGTACCGCAACTTGTGTACTCATGACCCCTCCAGCTGTTCCTTCCAGGAGGGACGAGTCAACGCCTCTGAGGTTGGTGGATCTCACGCATGCACAAACACACATGCATAAAAGCAGCACATTGCTAGCACAACTTTCTCTTTCTTTCCTATCTTCCCCCCCTCTCTTTTCCTCTCTCCTGCACATTCCCCATCTCTGTTTCCTTCTGCCTGCATCCTGCTCTGTGTTCCAGCTCTGTGTCAGCCTAAGGGCATGTCTTCAGAAAGACAGCCATCTAAGCTCTTCTATTTCCGAATTGACGTTTCTCACTCAGAGCTCTTGTTCTCTACAGTGGCAATTAACACTCTATTATCTCTGGAGTTATTGAGCTTAGCGTGTCTTAACAATGACACAGGATCACTCTGACCCAGTCAATCGAGCAGTAGATACAAACTGTTTGAAATAACTTATACCTTGTGTTAACTTAATAACTTGTGTGTATGTTGGGTCTGTGTGTCTCTGGCTATGTACACAGTATTTTTGCTACAATGTACATATGTACCACATATGTACCACACCACAGTAAACATATTTGGACACACAACTTCATTAATGAGATCAGTATTCTGAATAAAGACTGGCATCTCCCTTTCTATAAGCACCACACTATTTTCAGAGGATCCTGTGGGATAAATCTGTGTTCAACACCAACATCAAAACAATGTGTGATGCTGCTGTGATAGCTTTCTTAGTGCCAATGTTGGTTTCACAGTATATTGCTTACATTATTGACCTCAAAATTGCTGCCTTGTTCTGTAAACCACTATGCTCCTTTTTATTCATTCTCTTTACCAGCTAAACAGTTTCACATTCCACTCTTGATAATGAGTTGTGCTTTCCAAGGTTATAAGAGTCACTTTCAGATTCAAACTTCAATTTTGTCAGCACTCATTGTGCTTCAAACTTCTTATTATCCCTTCTATTTATCACTCTGGTGTTTTTCTGTTTTGTTGGCACTGATGTGTGCTCCCTGCCCTGTACTTGTCTCCTTCAGGACTGTCCCCAGCTGGTGCGCTCTGAGGAGATTCTGATCCCAGCGGGGGAGGTAAAGCCTATCACCCTAAAGGCTAGGAACCTGCCCCAGCCCCAGTCTGGCCAACGAGGCTACGAGTGTGTCCTCAACATCCAGGGGGTCAGCCACCGAGTCACTGCCCTCCGCTTCAACAGCTCCAGTGTGCAGTGCCAGAACAGCTCGGTAGGTTGGGTGACACTTGCCCAGATTGTGCCAGATTAGGTGTAACTGGTGATGCATATTTTCTTTTGCAGGTGTGTGATTTTTTGGTTTTAGTTATCATTTATTTGCGTACATGTTTGAATTCATCATGCAGAAAGAAGCTGCTGAGAAGATGCTGTACGTTGGTAGTTATTGTCTGTATAAAGCCATCCCACATTGCCACAGTGTGTGTTTGTGTGTGTTTGTGTACATATGTGTGTCATTTAGTCAGTGGAGACACAGTAGATGCAGCCTATGTAATTACAGTGGAGAAGACTGCAGCATGGCTCTGCCCTCCAGTCAAGCACGCACTGACTTCTGCAGTATTCCCAGAGGAAGCGCAGACTTACACATTTTCCTCTCCTCTTTCTTTCTCTCCTTTTTTTCTCTCTTTCTCACATACACACAAATACACACTCTTGGACAATGAAAGTCAGGCTGGAATTAAGGGCATAGGAGGCAGTTAAGGACAGAAGGGAAGTTCAAGTTTCTGCTCAGCTGTCCCATTTCTTGTGGCTTCACACTTTGTCAGCTCTCTGATGATGAGATGATGTAACTTTGGGGTAACTTTGGAAGGACATAGCGCTGCATCCACAAGGAATCGTGGGAATTCAAATTCCCAAACCTCCCATTGAAATCCTCCTCTCTTTTTGTCTCTTTTCCACCTTCATCCCCATCTCTCTACCACCCACTTCCTCACCATCTTCCAGTATCTGTATGAGGGAATGAAAATCAGTGAGCTGCCTGTGGATTTCTCGGTGGTGTGGAACGGCAACTTCATTATTGATAACCCAGAGAATATCCAAGGTAAGAACAAGAGATGCTGGTCCAAAATGGGAGATTTATAGATATTCAGGAAACAGGATGACAATGGACAGAAAATAACACTTAACAGATCATTTTCTTTCTCTGTGTTCAGATATTGTCTTTTTTTTAACAGAGTTAAAGATAGTGTGTGTGTATATTTATATGGTATGTTAATCACAATTGTTTCTGCTATTGGAGATTTAAAAAAAAAAAGAAGCGATAGCCTGTGGGGATATTTCACTCATAACAAACCTGCTGTCTGTTTTCCTTAGATAAAATACTCTCCAAATACTTTTGTAGGTTTCTCAGTTGTTGTGTGTTCACTGTATATCCCAACTGCTTCCTGTATCCCACAGTGCACCTGTACAAGTGCGCAGCCCAGCGGGACAGCTGTGGCATGTGCCTGAAGGCAGAGAGGAAGTTTCAGTGTGGCTGGTGCAGTGGAGAGGGAAGGTGTACACTGCGGCACCATTGCCCCCCCATCAACCCTTACACCACCCGCTGGCTGAACCTGTCCAGTAAGAATGTCAAATGCACCAACCCACGCATCACTGAGGTCAGTACCCATAATCCTCTGAACGTCCCTCCTGCCTGCCCACACACATTTAGCTCCAATCAATGTGCAATAATCAGCTACCACATTGTTAGATCTCGTCCTAGTTTTTCGTAAAGAATTGCGAGGCACTCAGCTGATACTGTGGGACTATACTTAAAAGTCAAAAGTTAACAGCTATAACAGCATGTAGCAACTTGATAAGAACTATTACACAGTTAAAGACTTGCTTTGTACACCATGACCATTAAAGCACAGTGTACCCAGATCACATGATCCCGGCATGCTCAATTTATTTGAAACAGTCCTACAAATATGAGAAGTGATAACAGCACAGTTCTTAAGAGACGGGTAGGTTGACAATGAAATGTCATTGAGAGAAATTGCATGAGAAGCAGCTGTGCAAGTCTGTTTCCCTCTGGACCCACCTAATTCCTTCAGATTTGTAAATGTTCAGCGACTTACTTTCTTATCTTTTTCTTTTTGTATGTCTTTCTCTAATTGAGAGAGCATTTGTTGTTTGTTTTCGCTAAAGAGCAAAACAAGCATATACCCCACTGCATTATGTGTATGCTTGTGTATGTATCTGTTTATGCACATTCTTGGCATAGTTCTTCTTACCTTCAGGGTTTATCCAAGGGCAAGGGCCGTGACACACACACACACACACACACACACAAACAGGACCAGAAACATTCAGTTTTAAAAGGCCTGTCTCTTTGTCATCTGGCTTCTCTTTGTGCAGTATGCACAGATGCCTGCTCATAGATTTTAATGTCTTTTGTCTTCTCACAAGGTTATTCCAGCCCTTTGGCACCAACAAATGTTAAAGCGGGAACCATATATATATAAGAAACACTCAAACAAAAGAAAAACAGCCCCTTTTGAATGAGTAAGTAGCTATTCCTATTGTAGCTATCTTACAGTTATAGGTCTTTTTAAAGCCACATTATGCAATAATTGGTATTTCTTTGCCCCCAGTTTTAGAGTTCAGTTCACATACACCGTTGTTCTAAATATGGGCATGTACATTTCTTATAATTACATTACTTAAGATAAAAAACAATTGAGTCTACAACTTTGCTAACACAGCCAAACATCAAGCAACTGCAACAAAACAGGACATAGCAAACCAGGTAATATTACTTAATAGTTCAACAGCAAGAAGACCAGTTCTGTGTCTGTCTGGCAGCCTTTTATTTTGCAAAGCTCTCACTAACAACTAAAAAGCCAGGCTAAGATTTACTCTTAGTCGGCCGCCTCTAGCCCGGTCACTCTCTCCGTTCTCGTGATCTGCCACCGAAGTTACATAGTGTGAGAACAGGTGTACGGGTCAGTGTAGCATTAAAATGATTTTAAAGCTGTTATTTTAAGGTAAAATAGTTGCATAATGTTGCCTCATTATCTTGCTATTTATAAAGACAACAAGGAGGTGCATGTGTGGTTCTCGTTTGTTTTTCCTACTGTCTGAGCCTTCTCAGGCATTGCAACAACCCAACCCGATGGTTGGATATCATCCACCTCAGCAACACCAGGGTCAAGACCTGGAAGTGCTTATTTGTTTTCCCATAAGTAGGCCTTTGCTTGCTCTGGCCACATTTTCATCCCGCCTGGTGGGTTTGCTGTCACAGGGGAGTCAGGCTGAGAGGACATACTATTTAATTAGGCTTGGTAACGCACCAGTGCATTGTGGTTAACCCACCAGACCCCTCTACCTCTGCATTGATTCATTTGACTCATTCCTCCACCGCGTACTCACATCTAACTCTTGCCAATTAAAAAGTGAAGTTAACGACTTGGTTAATTGATTTGCTATACTGTATGTAGATAAGGCAGAAAAAGAGAGGCAGGATGAAGAAGAAGGCCATCCCTGCTTTTTAATTCTGCCTCTCCATCACTCTGCCTATCTGTTTCTGTCTGTCGTCTTACCTCCCTGTGTGTGTCTCACTCACTATCACTATCTCTGACTCATCTTTGTGAATTAAATTATGCACTTGCATAACTCCATTATGCTTTCAGTTTGTCATTCTATGGCACATACTCACTGCCATCCAGTGGGACATACTTCATTCCGCTCCGTGTTTTCATTAGAGTTACGATCACAGTATGCAATTTACCAAGGCCACCACTTGCCCAGACCTTCATCTGTCACTCTGCAAACATCAAGGGACAAAAGATGGGGGATTCAGAAAAAGCCTGAAACTTTAACACTTCGAGGAGAATACACGAAGGGGTTGTGTTTTTTTCTTTCCATTTGAGCATAGAGAAATTCCTAATTTTAATAATGTGCAAAATTAGTTCATCATTCATCTGTAAGGCAGGTGTTTAGGCCCAATCACATATTGAGCAGCAAAGCAATTATTAAATAAACAATTTAAAGTACACTTGAACAGTTGGCAGCAGTATAGCAATAATAATAATATGTATTGAATTATTGGATCTATCTGTTTTCCAATGGTGTACTGATCATAACTCCCAGTCTGTTTTAACTGACAAGATATAACCTCAAGATATTTTCAGAAGAGCTACAGCAACATTTCAACCATCTCAACTATGTACAGAGAACATCAGGTTTATATGTCAGTTTGTCAGAATCATGGTAAGGGCATACAGACTTTACCAGGCAGAAGGGAAAGGCACACCAATCTGTCCACCTACACCAGCTGAAAACTTACATTCTGAGCTAGAGTTGTCTGGTTGAGTAGAAAAAAATCTACACACAGTGAGTAAGCCAAAGATCGATACAAAAAGTTCAGTGTTGCAGGAGAGCTATCAAAAGGCATTTTGGCAAAATATAGCAAAATAATAATAAATAATTCCTTACTGACTCATGATAGATTACAGAGTAAGAGTGTTACAGATTGAATCTTTGCTTTGAAAAAAGGATAATTGTGAATGAAAGCAAGGAGAGTATGGAGGGTTTGAGTGGGGTGAAGAGAGGCAACAGAGGGAACAAAGGACAGAGCACAGGAACTGAACCATGAAAAGGTGGAAAGAGTGAAGAGTGGGAAGAGGAAAGGGAAATGGAGCCCCTGTGGCTGTCTGAACTCAGGTCTGTTTACAGCTGTAGGTGGCAAAACCAACTCCGCTTTAATTTAGATGATTCACATGAGCACATACTTCAAATACACACAGTACCAATATCTCTCCTCTTCATTGCCGGTGAAGTCGGCATTCGTTTGTGTTGTGCCCCACCCCCTCCGTCTCTCAGTGATTACAGTTTCTTTAAGAAGCAGACATCCCCCTGGTGGGCTGAATTTATTAATAAATTTGGTTTTGATTGTATGCACCAAAGCCCCCATCATGAGCTGATTTGTATACATACTAGCACATTAGTAGATGTGCCTACCACCAGATAGGCCTTGTGAATAATTAATGTTTCTATTAAGTGCCATGGTGCCTCCCACCATGGGCCATTAATATTGAAGAGATGTAAGCCCCTGCTAACAGCAGAGGGAACGACATCAAATGAAGCTGGGAGTTGGATGGGCATATGAAAAGCATCTCCTCAATGGGCTTTGGCCGTGGCTTCTGTACGAGTTTAAAGTATAGCAAAGGGGCTTCCCTGCCTCCCAGTGACAGTGTATATAAACATCTAGCTGTTGCCCTAGGATATAAAATAGTGTAGGATTTCTTTCTTTCTCCCTCACACAGTGTATGCAAGCTTATTGTTGATATTTTGAACACCACAGGGATGGTGGGCCTGTCAGTCAGTATCATGGTACAACTGAACTCTCCTCACTGCTGTAACCCTAAGAGAGTTGCTGTACAGTATGTGTGCTTCCCTTCATTAAACCAGGAAATAGAGGGATGAACAAAATGTTGCACAGTGAGCCTCTAGCCAGACAACATGCAGTATCACGCAAACAAAGACCACACATCTACAACTTGCAAATAGGTTGTCGCAAATAACCTGTTCAAACACACAGCATCAGTATGCTCACTGACAAAAACTCAGTCATCCACAAATACACCTCTCATCCCATCATTTTGTCTCTTGTTTTCTCCTCTTAACACACTAAAAACTCTTTTTTAATCATGACCCGTATCTCTTGGCTGACTACAAGACATTTAAGACCCCATAAAGTATTTAGGATGTAGCTTGTTCTGGAACAAGTGATCAGTAGGGTTTTATCAAGCCCATTAAATGCTACTCACAATTAAATGTGACATGCTCGAATTAGTCTGAGCGGAGTCCAAAGACGAAGAGATTAGCTGCAAGCTCTAAATTGTATCAAGGGCTATTTAATTTCAAAAGCAAAATAACCCAACTATGGCAAGAATCGAAATACATCTACTGTTGTGTAGTGTAATTGGAAGAATCTCATGAGAGCTTCAAGGATATACAATTCGGTTATAATGTATTGTAAAATGGAGGTTGATAATAAAGAATATACAGTAAAAATGCTGACATTGTATGTTTTAACAATGTATGGTGTGATTAAATATTATTAGCTCTGAACTGTCTTGGAAAATGCCATTCAGCTCGGTCAGCTACTGTAGTTACAGCGACATGCTAGGCTTGCATAGCCTGAAGGCAGCCGGGGTGGTGTATTGCTCTCTGCTGTATGTATTGAGTTTAGCCTTGGCTGCATCAGCACAACTTTCCCCACCATTATTTCAGCTGAATAAGTCAACAGTGCACTGACAGACATCCCCAGGCTGCTCACATTGACAGCCATTTCGCTCCGTCTCCATAGTTTGCTCAAACTAGCAGATTATCTTCCCAAACTAGACCCTTTCTGGAAATGTCTTTCTTGTGGATTAGAATGCCTCTCTTCTCAATTTAGGCCCTCTCACCCCTCTTCAGTCTATTTATGGTTTTTGGCAAATCTGGCAGAATGTCTCAGGGAGTAGTAGTGGTAAGTGGCCAATGCTCTGATCCCCTGAGCTGGAGAAATAGATTATGCTACAGAAAGCACAAGAGTAGGAACAGGGAGTGTGCGATGTGCGAGCTGACTGGCTGTTTGTTGGGAATTACCCTCTATTGACAGTGTGACAATGCCAGGCGGGCAGCAGCACTGCTCCTAAAAGGATTACACAGGGAGCATGGCATGGCAGCACTGGGTGGGAACGGGGGGAGTAAGGGCGGCAGGATGTGCATGCATGTCCAATGAGGCTTGCTCTTCCTCTTCCCTCATAAAGTCTGAATGATAAGACAAACAAGCAAGCTGGTGCTTAGAGGAGGAGGAGGATGTGTCACCTAGCCTGAGGGAGATGAGATGATGAAAGACAGAAAGCAAAAGACGGAAAAGAGATGCATAGAAGAGAGGATGTTGCAGTGAAATATAAAGACAAATGCCGCCCCTCTAAAGATTATCTACAGTACATGACTGCAGTGGCTTCCCTCTGGTCTGTAAAGGTCATTCGGATCTGGTTTACAGGCAATCAAACCAAAGTCTTGTGTACAAGGAGGGTCCTTTATAGATTTAGTTCCTTTGTTTGTGTAAGAAATACAGACACAGACACAAAGAGCAGCCCTTCTCTCACGCCTCCCAGCCTGGAGACTTTGGTGGCATGAGCCTTTGAAGTGGTGGTTTTTCTGTGATCCACTGGTGAATCAAGGCTCTATCTGCCAATGGGGAGCTCAGTCAAACAGGTTTCATGCATGGATTAGACTGTCTTCCTGTGCTTGGTCCACCGTGGGAAGGGGTCCATTTCAGCCTCAAGGGTAGAAGGAGGAGGTCTCCCAAGCTTTTAACATGCCCATCTGTGATACAGCACTGCTGTCCTGTCGCCATCCCTGCCTCACCTGTCATCCATCATGGCTGATAGGACTGAACAGAGTGGCATCCACATTCCCTCTACGGCTCATCCCATTTCCTCTGCTCTCCTCTTTCTTTCAGTCCCTTTCTCTTTCCTCTGCTCTCTATTTTTCACTCTTCTCTCTCTCTTTCTCTCTCTCTCTCTCTCTCTCATAGTCTCTTATCCCCTCTCTCTCCTCCCCTCTCTCTTGTTCTCTCTCAGGCCCTTGCATTGCTTATGTAACCATCACTAAGTCTACTCGAATAGCTGCTGCCATCGCCTGACATGGATATATTTAGCCATTATGTTTTCCCCCCCTCTATACCCTGCAAGCCCAAGCAGTGCTAAAAGATTCATGTATTCAGGACCCTCAGGCAGTGCAGTGACACACTTACTTTACATCCAGAGCAATTAATGTCCACTGAATCTAGATTACAATGCCGATGTCCCACAGGGGAGTCGCAATGCCCTAGTGGGTGTCGGGGGTAGGGACGGGAGGATGTACAGCACCACTGGAAGGGTTGCTATCACGCAGCTCTTTTCGGCTCAGTAAGCGGGCACAACTGACTGTTGTTCTTTTCCCTTCTGCTTGCATGGCCAGTAATAGCATATTGATTGTTTACATACCACTAGCAGTCCCACACAGCAAAGTGACAGTCATCTCCTCCCCTCTGCCCTCCTCTTTCTTAGTGTCTCCTCCATCGTTTACCTCCCTGTCCAGTGAACAGTATTCTCTACTCTCTTGATCTTTCTTTATCGTCTTCCTCGGTTTTCTCTCTCTATGCATGCTCTTACTCCTTTTTCCTCCTCCTCCTCCTCCTCTTCTACTCTCTTGTTTAGAGCTCTGGATGATCGCCAGGTCGGAGCCTCAACAGGGCTCTGCAGCACAGAAGGCAGTGTGCCACCCTGTGCCAAGGTCATGCTGGGCAGCCATATTGTATTTTATGAGTAGGTGGTCTGCACTAAGCATTAATATGGCCCCTTGTTAGATTTATCATCCATGGCAACAGCAGTAGATTCTGATCAGGCGCCTATGCAGAATGTTAATAATCCATCTCATTTTTTTAATTGTGAAGTTTTTATATTGTATTTATCATTGTATAGTTTATAGGAAGGAGTTGTAGAAAAAAAACAAAGTTTAGAAGTGTGGTCCTCATGCGTGATTGCTTGTGTATGAATGTTATGCAGTATTTAGACAGGAAAAGCAACAAAATGTTAGCTACTATTGTGATTAGCGCATGCTCTTGGCACAGTGATTCTGACATTCTGTGGAAACGGGCGTGGGACTGCTCTTAATTGCTTTTACAGCCACCTGGACCGTAAGAGCATATTTACCCCTGAGCATCCACGGAAACCTGTGCTCATGTATGATCCATAGCTGAAGAGAAGAACATATTTTAATGTCACTTTTCACCAAAAGCATTTACAGTTTTTTTGGGGCTTTTCATGTGCCGTAGGTGACCCCAGTGGCTGGACCCCCAGAGGGAGGCACACGGGTGACCATCCATGGCACGAACCTTGGTCTGGCTTTCTCGGACATGGTGGGCAATGTGGAGGTTGCAGGGGTGAGGTGTACCCCTGTAGAGGATGGCTACATCATTGCTGAACAGTAAGTCACACAAACAGGACAAGCGCTAGTGTTATTATTTTAAAACTGTTGTTATTGGTCATATGCTGATTGAAAACTACACACAATTCAATTAATGCAGATTTTTATAAATACTAATACTATTAATTGAAGACTTAATTCTTCTATCAAGTTACTGAAAGCAGTTGGGAAATGTTTTGCCATGTTTTGTTTACAATGCAGCATGGAAATGGAAATTATTATTAATTATTCCAGTTTGTAAACAAGACAATTTGTTTACCAAATCTCCCGATAGTAAATGTAATACAGAGCTTTAGGATAGTAAACTTGTGTTATTAATAATACTATAATACTGAGCATCTAGACTGGGGTTTGGTACATAAATGTATGTATGGGGTGTAACAGCTAACAAACTCTGATCAATATGTGTGTATTGTGACAATTGCATTCCCAACTATCTCTGCTTAAATGAAGACTGGAGCAGGACCAGACAGTCTTGCCCTGACATTGCTGTCTTCTCCCTGCAGCACACTAGCCCAGTACACTCTCTCTGTAGCTCATCTAGTCAGCAACGATCCCATAACAGCTGTGCGTGTTTACTTGTGTTTACCTCCCTAATTGTCCCATGCTGTGCATACATCACGTTAAAGCCTGTCCCATTCACCCTGAACTAATGAAACGTTGCCCATGCTTCACAACTTGCCCATCTCCCCCCTTGGCTAGACACGCAGACGTGTGTAGAGTGAGAAACCAGTGCCTCATGGTTGTTTAACCTCCCCAGGTGATGCAGACCTTGCAAGGGAAGGCATGGATGTACACATACACATACTGCTAAGATGCTTTACTCTAAATATATATTAATGTATTTGGATTAGCATTAGGTTGGATTGCCTTTGGGTATTGAGCTTTGCTGCAGGTAATGCAATTCTTTATGAAAAAATCTAATTCTATAATCATTTTTAAGGATGCTGTACAGGCTGTACAGCTACAGTAGTGCAGAAAATACGCATTATGTACCTACTATAGATTAAATAATCACACCATGGAAAATCAATACACTATGTGGAAAATATATAAATATAAAAATGTAGTACAACATGGCCACTGTGAACTCAGTGACATCACACATTCCTTTAGAAATAGATAGAAAGAATCCTTCCTCCGCTGTGCTGGAATCAGTTACAGAATAGTGTAAAGTTTTAACTATATAGCTGTGCACTGAGGCATGGCTGACACACATACACTTACGCACACACGCACACACACGCGTAGGCTATCACAGTCATGGCTCTCAAAGGACCCTTTAACCCTAATTCTTTCCTTGGCCTACTTCTGCCCTCAGAAAGAGAACAGCTAGACACTGCACCATCGCTGTAACTCACACACTAAGTTTTATGGTGCTGCTACAGTGCATATGTCACACACACATACGTTATACTCACACATACATGTGCTTGTACAATTGCGGCTAACTTTCTGGTTATTTTGATAATTAAATCAGGATGTTTCCCACTTTTTGTGCTATTTGAAAAATATAGCTTACAGTATGTCTGTGGTTCCTGTGGGTCTTTACTGGGAAGTTGTAATTAAAATTCACAATGTGCCACTTGGCTGTAGGGGACAATTTGTCAGCAGCGTACTGATCTGACAGCACTTTAATCCATTTGGGGACAAGCTAGGGAATTCATTTATATGGCATGTGAAAAAATAGACTGAACGAAATTAAAAAACTAACCTATGACCCCTGCAGTCGAACTTGCAGTCTTCGTGAGGCTTTTCTGAGCTGGACTTTTATTCAGAGCCTTTTGGGGTCATATTGGCTCTAGGTTCATTATATGCATGTCCTTATCTGACTGTTGCTGTTTGTTTTCGACTCTTAATTCAGTCACTGGGCTTCCTATGGAAGACTGGACTGGATCGGACAAAAAAGAAAAAAGCATACATATTTATACGTCTTTTATGTTACTACTTCAGAGGCTTGTGTGAAAGCCGCTCCTGCTTTGAAGAAACAGTCTCAACTTTTGTGTTTTTCAGCAGTCAGAAAGTACATTTTTCTGAAGGCTGATGCTACTCTGCAGCAGTTTTGTAGTGGCCAAATTGAGTCCTTGTTTAGTAAGAATTCAGTTTAAAAGTAACCCTCAGGTTTTATGGAAAGAGCAGGCCTCTTGGTGGACAGAGAACACACAATTGAATGTTCAGTTTTGAAAAGCCAAACATATTTTCATAAATGTTTCACTTCTCAAAGGACCAGTACAGTAAACCTTCAGGTGGAGAAGCAAGTGAGTCTCTGTTTTATTGAGGCCTAGTGAGAAGAAAATATCAGTTCTATCAGTGAGTAATTCTTCCTTTACCCATAGTTCATCAAACAAATCTTCCTGAGTCATTTGTTGTAATTCAGATGATCAGCGCTGGAGAAATAATACGTCTGCTCTGCTTCATCTGCTTTACTCCTGACTGCCCCTACCATCTGCCTCACCACATATTCTATCTTTCTTTCCACATTGTGATTGCTTCTTGTACTTTATTACTCCCTGGCACCACCGATCAATAGACGTCCTCGTTTTATTATGTCATTTGATCTAGTCACCTGCAGCGCTGGGTGACACCTGATCACATGGTATGATAAAGCTGTATTGATCCTGCTGCGTGATTTACATTAGACGTACCGCACTGGCACAGCACCAGCGCTGTCGGGGGCCTGGTTGTTGGTGGGAAATTTACATCGCTCTGATTGGGTGTGTTGGGGTGCCAAGGGAGGAGGAGCACTGGTCTCATTTACAGACTGTCATCGAGGGGGTCCTTGTCGATGTCTGGATGTGTCCCGTAATGAAATGAGTGAGACAACAAAAGAAGATTGCATTTAGACTGGAAGATAAATCGATATCAAGCAGAGAAGCGTTTTGATTACTTTCTCCCAACTTCGCTCAAGCATTTAAACATATAGACAACTTCTGAGGTTCAAGTTATTTTTAAGAAAGATTGAATTCGCTCCAGTCCAGCTTTTACAAGTTGCTGTGGGTATTTTTGCTTTCAATAAAACTATGTACAGTGATTTTAATGAATTATTTTGTGTGTTTTGCAGGATTGTATGTGAAATGGACCCTGCTCCTGCTGAAAGTAGACCTGGTCCTGTCCAGCTGTGTGTTGGAGAGTGCAGACCAGAACTCAGGGCTCGCTCATCGCAACTCTACTCCTTTGTGGTAATGACCGCAATTACACCACATTGCTCTTTATCCTCATATAATATAATGCACATTAGTAAGGTGTACTGAACTTAGTATGAGACAAACTAAAGAGCTGCATTAAAGCGATACAAAATATATAGTTAGTTCAATTAAAATTGATTTGTACTTTTCTTGCAAAGTAATTGTGTATGCGCCACAGGCAAATAATGATGTGTGAGTTTCCATGACTACCGATGTAGTGCAATTAAGCAGCTCTGTGTATGCTTACTTGTTATTTTGCAAATAACATACTTCTGTTAACTATACAAGGTTTTCAAGGGGTCTTCGTTAATGATCTCTGCAGCTCTCTGGTTATAGATGCTGCTGGCTTTTATTGAGTCAGGATCATGAAGTTAAATTAATATAGCCTCATGTACTAGGCCTATATAGTTTTGCAAATCAATATATTCTTTACAACTCACTAGCTGAACTGTATTGAGTTAAGCATTACTCAAAGGATGTAAAAAATAATAATATATTTGAAGATTTCTTGGAGGTATTTGTATTTTTGTATAATTGTATTGTATATTGCACTGAGAGCTCTTGCAGTGTTTGAGGTGTTTTTTGAAAGTTCCATAAGCAACAGCTCGTACAAACTGGGAAGTGAAAATAGTTAACCAAATTTGATCAATGGTTGGGTGGGGTTCATAAGAGAGAGGATGAGAAAGACAAAAATAAAAGACAAATGGACAAACAAGCTCCTAAAATGGAGAGCTGCCCTCCACTCGGCAGGTAAACATGCTTTACTCCCCATTCTCTCATGTTGACGTACACATTTCCCTGTCTCTGTCATCCACTGTCTGCCCAGCCTGCAGCTAAAATATAATCTACTTTTCCATTTGTGCTGTATCACACCTTCACAATTAGCACTCCCTTAACAATTAACAGCAGCCAGTAATTACTACTCTTGTTTTCAGGGTACCTGCTTTAGCCTGTATCCTGGAAGTCACACTTAGCTGACAGTTTTGAGATTTGCCAGTGTGATGCTCTTGGCTCTGTAGTACATCCTCGGCTACTTTTTCTCACCAGTGTTACAGCTGCTACTCTGGGAAGCAGTAGAATTCCTCAAGGAATACTTCACAGAGCCTAGAATTGGCACCACTTCCAATTCCCTTGCATTGCCGTCCACATAGAAAAAAAAACAATACACCATCACAGAGGCATTCTTCAATTTTCCTGACAAGATACACCCCTATGTGATCGTCTTTTTTAGCCAGTAGATAGTTAAACACTTGGCAAAGGGGCAGCAAAAATGACAGTGTGCATTTAGCTTGTTTTAAATTGTTGTTTTATGTTTGTGCACATAGAGATGCGTGTACTCAAATGCGTGTGTCTGTGTATGTGTGTACTGCTGCATGTGTGTTTCTCTGTATGACGGGCTGTCTGCTTGGATATTTCTCCATCTGTCTGTGTGACGGCGGGCTAGCTGCCTGCAGCTGTAAACACTAGTTATTTTCAGACTGTCTTTAAAAAGCTTCACTCAGACACAACCCAGCAATACACGACACACAGGAGGAGGATCTCTTAGGGACTCTAAGAGCTCCAGGTTTTATCCTCTTTTCTCTCACCATCGCTGCACTCCACTGCCATCGGCCTGGCAATATGAATAACTGTAATTTGCTGGGGATCTGTGATAATACATGAAGGTTTCAAGAGGTAGCACACAGATGCTGCCCTTTTTTATCTTAGGAAATATCCATCTTTTAGTCTGCCTTTTGGTCGCCCGCTTTGTCCTTTCCTTTTTGCTCCTTCCCTCTCCCTTTAATTTGCTCTCACAGTGTCTCTTAACCACTCTTTTTCTGCATCTCCCTGTTTTGTAGACTCCCACAGTCACGGGTCTGTCCCCTAGCCGAGGTCCAGAGTCTGGGGGCACGAAAGTAACCATAATGGGAGAAAACCTTGGCGCCGGCAGCAGTGTCAACATTCAGTTTGGAAACCAGACGTGCGAGTTCTTTGGGTGAGACTTTCTTCTTGCACCCATTTATACCATAAAAGTGCTATTAGTAGCCCATAAAATTTAATTTGCTGAAACAGCCTGCATGATCGGCTTTTGTTTAACACAGACTATTCATGGAGAAAGGCTTTTTATTGTACTACATTAAGATGAGGTGAATTCACAAATTTGAATTTCACAATTTACAGGGCCAACTTTAAAGTATAATGTGGATATTAGTAAGTGAAACCAATCCACTCACTATAATTGTTGACAATTGTCACCTACATTACTGTGAGTGATTAAAAAAGTATGTAAAAAAAACAAAAGAGTGAAAAGCAACAGAAACATTTCATAGTCCATTTGTCTTTGTTTTCTGCCATGCTGGCACCTTTTCCTAATACCCTGAGTATTGAATCATTTTTGCATTTGCATTTTGTAACACCTACAACATTTATGCCTTTAATATATACAGATAGCAACACAATTCTTTGACTCAGTGTTTCTTAAACTTTTTCGAGCTGCTACATACATCACTGTCAGAAAATGTTAGATATATGGCATGCTGTGAGCAAATGAAAAAAAGAATAAAAACAACAGCTCTTGTTCCCAAGATGATGTGGATTATTCCCATTAAATAAGCTTCTATATTTCACGTTTTTTTCATGTGATATTACTGAGAAATCCCCCAGGGGAAAGCCTCTCTCTCTCCCTGTCAGAAACTTATGTAAATCTTAATAAGGTTTTGATGACCTACTGCATCAAACCCTGTAATAATAGCTTCTGGAAAACCTGGAGCTCCTATGGATCTTTATTCTTCTTCATCCACCCCCCCTCCTTTCCAGCAATTTGTTCATCTGTTCCTACCCCCCTGTTTTTTTCTCTTGCCTCTCACTCTCACAGTTTCCTTCCATTTCACTCTACCCAACCTTCCTTCCTTCTCTTAGTTGCTCCCACACGCCCTCCTTCTACTTTCCCCTCCTGTAGGCATCTAAGCCCTGCCATGGTAGCATGACTGTAATGTTGTAAGGTTGAGGAGTCAAGCCAGCTTTAATGAGATATGGGGCTAATTACTGGTTTGTGTTTCTCCACTGTATTCCTGGCATGAGAGGAAGAGGAGGATGGGGGGCTGTTCTGCTACAAGCACTCCTCTGCTAATGAATTGGGACAAATTCAGGGGGTGGGCAGGTAGAACATGGAGGCATGGAGAGGGAGGGCAAAGGACAGAAGCACATATGACAGTGGTGGAGATACTGTTTGTGTGTTAGCTTTAGTGCACATACCTGTATGTACACCTTTTGCAACTGTGTGTATTTGTGGCTGGATCAGAGAGATCACAAGTCTTTAAAAGGTCTCTGAAAATGTTTCCATGTTTAAGGGTTTGTATTACCTATTTTCAATGCAGTAATTAGAGCTCTTGTTTATTTTTACCTTGGAATGACAGATTTTGTTGCTGTGTTCTAACTCAGATAGTTACAGAACAGGGTTGTTAGTACAAAATGCATACAATATTCTGTCCATTCAAGTGTACATTTCGTTTGTTGTTTTCTTCTCAAAACATGTTGATACTTTCCGCACCCATATATTGCTTTTTATTTTTACTGTATTGGATACAGATTTTAAAAATTCCGATTATGTTCCACTTGTAGACGGACCATGACAGAGATCGTGTGCTACTCCGCCCCTTCCCTGTCTGGAGTCGGCCCAGTGCAGATCAGTGTGAGTGTTGACCATGCCCAAATCCGGGAGAGCCTCACCTTTGAGTACATAGAAGACCCCACTGTCCAGCGCATTGAACCAGACTGGAGCATTGCAAGGTAAAGTCATAACACTTATCTTATAGAATGCCTATTGCACCATGTTATTTTAGCCACATCCTCACCAACCAATTCTGAGTCTCTGTCACCCAGACTAAGGATTTAGAGCCAGCCAGTGCTGGCCAGTGGCAATAAGCAGACACAAGTCAATATTGCACTTTCAATTACTGTTCGGTTCTCTTCCAATTAGTCTGGATCTGATAGAAGTGCCACAGCTCACAGATTGGAGAGCACAGACACTGTTAAGACTGAGATTCTCCTATCGAAATCAATGTTGATCCATCTGTTGAGGATCTTTGGCAGATAGATACACATGCACTATACACTACTAATTAAAAGGAAGAGAGGGATGAAAATGAAATACAGGCTTTGTAGAACAATGTGCTATCAGAGGTGCGAGTCCACAGCAGATGGCTTGGGCTTAGAGACCGAGTGTAAGGGACACTGCAGCAGAAGTATGATGGCACAGAGGGAACAGGGTGGGGAGTGGGGGATAGCTAGGCAGACAGACAGACAGACAGACAGACAGATAGCTAAATAGATAGATAGATAGATAGATAGATAGATAGATAGATAGATAGATAGATAGATAGATAGATAGATAGATAGATAGATAGATAGATAGATAGATAGATAGATAGATAGATAGATAGATAGATAGATAGAATGAGTGAGTGATTAAACTGGACCCACAGCCTAATAGCACAGACCCATCTGACATTTCTAATTGCAACAACTCCTGCCTGGCACATTTATTCAGCACGCCACATTGACGAGCGCAACAACAAAAGCAACAAACATCAACAACAACCCAAACAGCTGCAGGGAGACCCACGCATATCCAGCAGTTTCCCCCCCTGCTTTGTTTTGCATGCTTTGTTTGTGCCGATGTGTTATGATGCTCAGGACCACCAGTGCATCCTTATGCGCTTGAGCTGCCTTGGTATTTCAAACCCAAATCTGCACCAGCTGATTGTAGCAAGTGAAGTCAGTTAAAAAGCATCTCTAATCATCCTCCACTCCAAAGGCTATTATCTCCCAAAAGAAACCGAGGATGAAAGTCGGTTTGATGCGCTTATTTTCGACTGATGGTGAATATTCTGAAGAGGTACATCAGGGTTAGAAAGTTTGGTCTAGAATTGCCTTTGAACTGCTTTGTTTCTTTTCTCTCTTACAAATAATGATTATTTATTTAAACCTGTGGAATAAATTTTGTCTACTTGTGTTTTTACTCAGTGGCCATACCCCCCTGATGGTGACAGGGACCAATCTTGACGTGGTTCAGGAGCCCAGGATCCGGGTCAAATACGCTGGCAGAGAGTCTGTCAATGTAAGAATCACTATATTGTCGTAACCATAGAGTTAGTACACTCCCTGAATACACGTACTACACACACGCGCTAACAAATGTACGCTAACTATGTCCTGCTTGACTCACCAAATACCGCTATACAAGCAAGCAAAGTGATGTTTACCTTAAGTTTAAAAAAAAGGTACTATCTCTCCTAAAAGACCCTTTCAAATCTCAGATCCAACCCCCAACCCCCCACCTGCTAAGCCCTGTTGTGTTTTACTGTCACACTAGTCATCCTGAACAGCAACTTGTCTGAGGAAAAATATATATATTAGATATTTTTGCTGTAATGGAGCTGGCTAGATGTGTTTGAGATTGAAATGGGTGTGGGTGGGTCAGCAGGGGGAATGTTGGAGGTGTGCATGATCAGAGGCAAGAAGACTCCTAATGGGTTTCAATGGAAGATTAACTGTGGTCAGAAGTCTTTGGTCAGCATAAAGAGCCCTTGTATAATCAAAGCCTTGGCTGTGGGAAATCGTTACAAATCGCATTTGAGCCCCTGTCCTGGGGCTCCTTGTTTAATTAAAAGGATGGGATTTCCTCTCCATGGTCTGGGGAAAGGTGGGGAGATCAGACAAATGGACTAAAGGGCAGTAGGAAGGATTGAGAGTGAGAGGGGTTGGGTAAGAGAATAGGTAAAAGAATAGTGCCCACTGTACATTGTACTAACACTATACAAAAATACTTTCTAATAGAATAGTTCCTAACCATTTTTCTTGTAACCCCTTAGAATTAGAATTATTTTTGTAGGCATCAGCAATATGCAGTTTTCAAATGATATATAATAGGACTGTAGAGGTAACGCTGTACAGTATTGCAGAAAATAAAAATAAAGATTAGAGAAAAGAAGTCAAAAAAAAAAAAAAAAAAATTTTATTTATATTATCTAATGACCCTGTGTGGGGGTCCTGACCTCCAACTGTGAACCACTGCTTTAATGTATGGCAAGGGCTCTATTTTGCAGACATACATCAGGTAACTTGACAAATACAAACTGCACGTGCACGCTCATTCATTTGCTACATGCACATTTGTACTGTACCATAAAAACTGAGAAACATACAAGTTGATACTGTAATCAATCTCACACATTACAATCTTGCATACATAGCCAGGTAAATCTCATGCCTCATTTACATCATCAAAAACCTCCTCAATGCTGCATGAATTCTACATAGATTTGTCCCAAAATGCCTACTCCCCCTCTGCAATTCCAACTTCCCGTCCCCGACATTAGTAGTCTAAAATTGGCCTTAAGTGTCTGACTAGCTCAGTGAATGTTCCTTTACTAAAAATCATAACTCTGCCTTGGGCTTTTTTGTGCTGCAGTGTTGCCTCACGTAAGGACACAGTTTCCCTTAAAGACCTTTGTGAGTTATGAAACCCTAGTAATTACAAGCAAAAGATAGATCTGTGCTGTTTCATGTTTAGAGAAGAGAAAAAAAAACACTTGATGAGTGAGAGACTCCTGGAGACCTGGCGAAATGGGATTTGACTCATGTGTGTGGGTGCCGTACTGTCTGATTTGTCAGTTTCCAAGGCTTTGAAAGAGAGTTGTTCATCTCCACCCTGCCTCATCTCTTCCCACCGCCTTGCAAAAGAAGCCTGTGTCACCGTCTTGATTGGCCCCACAGCCACAGAGAATGAATTTCTATTAAATGCTAAGGTTACAATTACCCGTCCTTCATCCCCCCCCCGTCTACCCCTTTCCCCTTTTGTCACTGGAGGAAGGCAAACAGCAGAGCAGCCTATAGCAATAAGAGCTGCTGTCTGTCAGACAGCCTTCAAATGATCACCTGTCTCACACTAAATTGCTTCTCTTCTCTCCCTCCCTTGTGTCACCTGCACAGATTTACAAAGAAACTGGGAGAGAAAAAAAAGGACAATTTTTTTTGTGAATTGCTCTGTATCTGTCACCGGATTCACAACTGAAACATTTATCATAATCTTGATTAAAGCTAAAGGGGGTTATTTTCCAGCTCCAGAACATTTCCCTGTCCCAGAAAGATTTCATCTACCGCATTTGCCACACTTAAGACGCCTGGACTGAGTGTCAGGCTTGGCACATCAGGTGCATTTTCAGCTGCTGCAAATCACAGAAATTGTTCAGCATGGGTGTGCCAGGCTCCTATCACGCCTAGGCCAATCATGCTGATTGTCTGGTACACTGAGCAGCAATTATAATGGGCACTCAGAACTTACAGTTTACATGTTCATAATGATTTTGTATTCTAAGCTGTATGCATGTGTCTTACAATGCAAGACATCTCAACTGTATCAGCATCACGAGAGGCTCATTGAATCATCATGACATCTTGAGTGCCCACAGTCTAGAGAGGCACCTCTGTTCGCCCTTTGACATCTCTGTTGTGTGGCTTCGATGTTGACTTAAAAAGAAAAAAGACACTTGTTAATGCATGAAGCAGTGCTTACAGAAGATGTTTGAAATTAGTCACACCCTCATCACAGAGGCAACCATTGCCATGATTCTTCACTTCCAGGGTGGCACACATCTGGAAAATGACTACTAGCTCTGGCTTTGCGCAAGCTTATATACCACACAGATCCTTCATGGACGGATCAGAGCTGAAGGTAGAATTAATGCCAGTATTGGCAGTTGGTTGGAAGAGCAGGCAGGCAGGAAAATAGACACAGTGTAGGAGTAACAAAGTGCACCAACAGTGACTAGCTGTCGAATGTTAGCCTCTGGATGACCTTTGACTCTGTGACCCTTCGCATTACTCCTACGCACATCGCCGCAGCCAGTCTATCCTAAGCTTTATTCCTCTCGCACCCTCTCCCTCTGTGTCTCTCACTACTTCCCTGGCCAGAGACCTTTGAATGGTTGAGTGGGCTGTAGCGGCACAGTAGATCATGGTAATGTATTCAGCCAGAGGGGTTGGAGTGTTACTGCCTTAAAACACCCTGGCTCTGTCCAACACTAGAGAAAGAAGACAGATGAGGCCAAGATTCCAATTATTTTCTCTATCTGTTGACCTCAATTCACTTTATCAATGCTGAACAATGTGTAGCTTCTTTCCCCACATGGCCTAAAGGACTGGGTGTACTATTGTATACTCTGTATATTTGGCAATATACTGAATTTTGTTTTTATTGTGATGTGCTAGAGATAGAGAAAAAATACGTTTGGAAACGAAGCAGTGTAACGTCATGACTGTATATTGTAGCATTCTGCTGAGAGATGGATTGGTAGCAATTTGTGGTTCAGTATTTTATATCAGAGAATTTGGAAATCCAGTAAGCCGAATAAATCCTTTTGTAGTGTAAACAGAATGTACCATACACTAATAATATCCATCTATTGGAAGGAAGTCATGCAAAGGTGTAATGGTGTTTTTAAATACAGCCGTTTATTGCCCCACCTACAGAAGAACCCAAATATCCCATTTTCCTTATCAAATCCCACAACGTCCCATTTACCCATCACTATTTACTCGCTCATCACTTTGGATTTACACACGTCACACTCAGCCTGAAAAATATCCTATATGATAGCAGCAGTTTTTTTATCCTGACAGGATTCAGTGAAGGAAAGGATTTATCTAAGAAAAAAGGGAGAGTTAAGAAGAGAGAAAGTGAGGACAGTGTAGAGAAAAAAAAACCCTACTGTGTCCATCCCTGGCAGAGCAGATGGTAGTCAGAGCTGTAGTTGACTTGCAAATGCCTCGCTGTTCCAACGTGACAGTCACGAGGATGCTGCCGGAGCATCTGGGCCTGTCTATATAACATGTCACCATGCCAACAGTAAGACAGCCGCTCATATCAAACTTAACTTGAACTCTTTTATCCATTAAACCTTTTAATTCCTATGTACGGAGCTGGAGAACAAACTGGATGAGTGGGTAAAAAAAATCATATGAGTTGTTCTTGTAATTGCTGTACATACATTATGAGAAACATTTTTCATTCATTAATTATTCATTCATTAGCTTTTTCTAAAAAGCATCCATGTTATACTGTGAACAGCAATGTTATCATGCATTGTTTTACTAGTTATTTTGTTATGAGTATGTAGGGTTTTATATATGTATATGGGTATTACATTTTTAGAACAACACTGTTCAAATTCTGTTAGTCACTTCTGGCTTACAGTGAAGTGACGCCCATGCATTCGCAGAACCTAAACTTGGTGAAAGTGTGTCAGGTTTTCTATCCAGTTGTGCTATCTATTTTTAAAAGGGCTTATCCTCTAGCTCTTGACATGCGCTGCTACTGTAGCTTGTAAAGTGGGAATTCTAAAGAAGAATGTCACAAGACTAGGGGAAGTTAGTACTGAGCATTCAGGCCTTGTAGTGCAGCTACAGACTGGTAGAGCTGTTTTGCTGTGTATGTTGATGTGGCAGTTTTAATGTTGAAATTGTGTTTCATTCCCCCAAAAGCCTTGATTTTTTTAGTTAGTAATAATCAACAGATTAATTGCTTATTGAAATAATCATAAACAGCCTAAAGTATACCCAAGTATAAGTTAGAATTTCTGTTCACATTCAGATTTGATGCTCTACAAGACGAAAACACACAAACACTCTCTAGTCTAGTATATCTAAGAACAAAGTAAATATGGAGACCAGTCCTTCCTTCCACCTCTACCATCACACTCCTCCACACAACTCACCTTGCACCATGCTGGCAAAATACAATTGGTGTAGCGTACACAGAATGAGTTTGCATCGATCTCCCGGCTTGCTCCCGAGCAGCAGACAACAGGTAGGAGGCGTGGTAGTCGCTCGCGTTCACAAGCTTTGATGATATTTACCTCTAATTAAGTTTCTCCCCCAGAGAGAGAGCTGGGAGGGAGTGAAAGGAGATAAAAACCTCTCTGAGCAGAGTGCTGTGCAGCAATAAATCCTTTCTCCCCTTCCCTCTAGAGCTGAGCCGGGTAGGATGGATGGAAGATAGGTCTCTCATCTGGGAAAACTGGAGAGAAGTAATAAAAGAGCCATAGCTCAACCTCTACCTGAGGAGATAGAGGAGCATTGCCTCCATCCTTTGTGGTTGTTGTCCTCCAGTGTTTTTCAGCAAAGCAGTAGCAGCAATTTATTTTCGGTTTTATGGAGGCTTCCTCTCCAATAAAGATGGATTTAATGACAGACAATAAATCTGTTTCTCTAAAAAGAATGAGGATTTTATATGCCAATTATTAGGCTGCAGAGCTCACTGCAGGCTCCATGTTGACATCAATGTGTTTCAGTTAAGATCACACTTATAACAAACCAGGGTTTTACAACAGAACAGGTTGAAACATTTGTGTTGCGTGTGTTTTTATTTTGGAGGCAGAGAAAAAGAAAACCAAACGTCTCAGCTGTGCTGAACTGTCTATGTTTATCCTGGATGACTGAACCACATTTCTTGTTTCATTTCAGGGTGCTCAGGCTATCATAGCATGATGTGTAGAGTGCAACCCATCCCCAAAAGCAGCAAAAAGTGGATTTTCTCCCTAACACTTTTTTTCTCCTGTCTTTATTCATCCTCCCTAGGTGTGTAAAGTGTTGAACACCACTAGTATGAGCTGCTTCGCTCCATCCCTGATAGCAGAGTACCTTCCAGGTCTGGACACAGTAAAGCACGCAGACGAGTTTGGTTTCATCTTCAACAACGTCCAGGCACTGCTGGTGTACAACAACACCAACCTCCTCTATTACCCAAACCCTTACTTTGAGCCCCTCAGCACCACAGGTGTCCTTGAGCAAAAACCAGGCTCACCCATCATTCTCAAGGTACAAGAAATATAGATTAGTATGCATTTAAGTCTATTATTTACTGGTTCAACATCCTCAACAGACTTATTACAGTGTATTTGAGCAAGAGACTGACTCCTCTTATTGCTCAATCATTGTTACTTCAAAATCAACTAAATATATATAATTTATGTTTTTTGTTTGGTTTGAAGACGTTTCGTAACTGAAAGACGTTGACATTTTGTCCTGGTTGCCAGCTGTTCCCACTTACTGCCACTGTGATACTGCCTTGTTTGATCTCAGTATGGAGTCACATTGGCTGCAGCTGGGGCCAAATCTAAGGATCTAATTTACAGCGTATTTAGGGGACATATTGGCTTTGTGGGTTTGTAAAATTGTCTGATCTTCATTGAGCCATGTGTTTGTGTGTCCGAGTTTTTCTCCTAATATTGCACCCTGCTGTCCATCTCCACGTGCCCACAGGGCAGAAACCTGGTTCCACCAGCGTCAGGTGGGGTGAAGCTTAACTACACTGTGCTGATAGGAGAGACTCCCTGCTCTGTCACTGTGTCTGAGAGCCAGCTGCTATGTGAGCCACCCAACCTCACCGGACAATACAAAGTCATGGTCAGTATGGGTAATGGTCTGTCTGTGTTTGTGTGTTTGTTGGTGTCTGTCTTCCTAACTTTCTCTCTCACTCTGTGTCCGTCTATCCCCATATTTGTGATTTCGTCTTCATAATAGTTGGCCTCTAAACTCCATTATTCGTGCTCTCATCATTGTTCATTCAGCTGAAGGAAATAGGTCAAAGGGAGAGCAGCATGAGTGTGCTCTAGCTGTCAAAAGGTTCTGCCAGAATCCACTGCAATTATTTTTAGTTGCCTGCTCGCTTATTGAGTGCAAGCCCCGGACTATTTCCCTCTCAGCGTCAGCGTGCAGGTGGCTGCATGTGTTTGCACTCAGTATCAATTTCAGCAGACAATATTTACCTACGGTTTTGCAGGATTTCTGAGGCTTGGCTTATGCATTACTGTGTATCAGTTATCATGTGATATAGATCTCAAGACCAGTGATTGGTCTCTGTTGAAACATTAGGAAATGATGTGATCTCCTTCTGTGTTTTAGCTTTAAGAATCTTCTAAACTGCCCTGATTTAAGATTAATTGTGACTATGTGTGCTTGTGTCTCTCCAAAGGTCCAAGTAGGTGGTCTCCATGTCTCCCCTGGTGCGGTCCACATCATGTCTGACAGCCTGTTGACCCTGCCAGCCATCGTCAGCATCGCTGCTGGTGGAGGCCTCCTCCTCATCATTGTCATCCTCGTCCTCATTGCCTACAAGCGAAAGTCACGTGAAAATGACCTCACCCTGAAGCGCTTGCAGATGCAAATGGACAACCTGGAGTCACGAGTTGCCCTCGAGTGCAAAGAAGGTTAGTGTTAGAAAAGTATGGTCAGCAGACCAAGTGCAGAACTGTGTAGCAGCCTATTGTTAGACTTCAAATTGCAGAGTGAGGGTGATTATGGGTCTACTTTGCTTGGAATATCCCATTTACAGCCAGTAATTTTACAGGCTGCTCTATCACTCATGTAGTTGAATGGGGCTGGTGAATGCATTTAACTTTGATAGACTGTAATCACATAACAGTCACAAATGCACATTTGCAGATATAGTACAGTAAGTAAATTATTGGTGATCTGTGTGTGTTAAATAATGCAGTGAAATTTTCTAAATCTGGGTCAGTGAATCATCCTGGTTATATATTACAACAGATGGATTAAGTCAGTTTACCCTGCAAGTGACCCGTCTTGTCATGAATTGAGTCCTTGCAGTTCTTACTGCTTTCTAGTTTGCATTCTGGATATAGACTCGCACACAAGCTGACACATACATACAGAGTTTCTCATTAGAGTAATCTCAACCTCCTCCCAGAGAGAGACACATTATGCATGTTACATTTTAATCTAGTCTTAACTGTAAGGGTAATTCCACATTTATCTTTTTATGCAATGTGTGTGATTTTATACCTGCTTTAAGTTGAGTTTGCATGTGTCCTGCAGTCAGTGTCACTGATACAGTATTGAACACACAGCTGCTTTGAAACACACTCCTCCCTTGTGATTTAGGGTTAACAGCGGGCGCAGTAGTCCATTTGACCTTTGACATTCTGCCCAGTGGGAGGACCACAGATAACCTCAGGCTGAGCTCTAACTACCACTCCAAACAGCAGCTCTGTGTTGCAACATTGAGTCTTATATGAATCCTTTCAAATAAGCAGTGCTGATTGGCCCCAGATGTCATCATCGGGGTCATTATAGCCAATCACTGAGATGGCAAAAGTGAGGCTTATTATGACAGTGTGCAGCGGATTTCATCAGCCGTAGAGGACCTTATTATTTATCCCCTCCAGCCAACCCTGATCGGCTCTCCCGGTGTTATCATGCAGTGACAAAAAAAAACATCCTATTGCAGCAAACTTCCAGAATGGTCAAATGACAGATAGACAGACAGGCAGACAGATAGACAGAGCAGGAAAACAGGGGGAATCAGTCACACACAGGCAGCCTTGGGAAAGGAGAAGATTAATGTTTTAACCATTAGCAGTGGCCAGGAGTGTGCCGCCCTGCAGGATGGATTTAGATGGGTACCTGGGTTCCTCCTTATGAGTATATACACTCCATGTGTGCCTGTGAGCCCATGTGTTGGTGTGTAAACCCAGGAGTCTCAGGGGGCCAGGGGCCAGGAGGTGAGGGCTTAGACTGGTTGGAGATGGCGGAGTTTTGAGGAAGGTGTTGGGGGACTGCTGCTGCTCTTGTGATAGGCTGCAGACAGGGAGCCTCCCCCAGGGCGGCGAAGCAGTTCGACAGAGCCGTGGGCCTGAACAGGAGTCAGTCAGGATGGAGCCAATTAACTAGTGCTCACCTGCAGCCTCACATTGAGATGACACACACTCTTTGGGGCCTGAGCTACAGCCAATTTACTGCCTGGTAGATAAAAATGAGTGAGAAAGAGATGTGTGTGTGTGTGTGAGAGAGGGGAGAGAGAGAGCGAGAGGTCTGTGTTTTTTCAGGGAAAGATGTGAAATATTGAGTTTCTCTGACATGAAGACTATCTTGGGCTTTAACTGTCAGCTTCATCATAACGTTAGTAAACACCGTGAAGATGAGAAGGATTCATGTATTTGGTCCTTGGGGAGAACGGTTTTACTTTTATGCAGCATGTCTCCTCAAGTATTCCCTCCAACTGCTATCTCTTTCTTGTCTTCCTTCTCTCCCAGCCTTTGCCGAGCTGCAGACCGACATCAATGAGCTGACCAGTGACCTGGACAGAGCTGGTATCCCCCATTTGGACTACAGGACCTATGCTATGAGGGTCCTCTTCCCTGGCATAGAGGATCATCCTGTCCTCAGAGAGCTGGAGGTAACAAGAGAAAGACAGAGAGCCAGAAAGAGAGATATTGAGGAGAAGATGACTGAGACGTAGAAGCAACGAATGCAATGAGAAAGGGCAAGAGAAAGTCAAACTGGGAAAAAAAGGGGAAAAAAGAGAGAGATATAGGGAGAGACTGTGTCTGCCCTTACCACTCTCCCTGCAGGGTAACCTCCATAAGCGGCAAAGTGCTTGAGGGGGAAAGGATACCAGTATGCCACTTACCCTTTCTACCCTCTGGTCTCACACACGTACACACATATAGCCATTCATGCTGAGCAGCATACACACACGTATATACGCCTCAAATGCAAGCTCCCTCATGGAAAACAGGGTCCCAGCACATGGCTATTTCATCCACCAGTGGCTGCAGTATGAGGGGTAATGAACTGAGTAATTCCCAATCCTCAAGCAGGACTGTGGGTTCCTCCACTGGGGGAAAAACTGGCTGGTTAACACTTTTCACTCCTCTTCATGGGGCCAGAGTTGTGCTGGGCAATGAGTTTATTTTATGTGGAACACACAGAGTGGAGCCCAGAGGATGAAACTATCAAGGATAAAGAGATTCGTCATGATAAAGGTCCACCACTTTATTTGTAGATTGTGTATGATAAAGGACGGGATTGGTTTACCAGCTCAGGTAGAGGAATGGTGGTTCAGATCAGACTAGCCCTGTATGGTAGAGGTCAAAGGCAATGTCTGTTGATGTTCAGTAAGCTGCATAAGCTAGACATTTTGTGTGACAGGATTTTCTATCAAAAGGACCCAAACTGGATTTCCAAACTTTTGAAAAACAGTGACGTGTTCTCAAACAAATCCAAAGAAAGTGAGTTTTGTCACTTTGAGATTGTCTTACCCAGGCAAGTTATTTGACATTTGACTTGAAAGTGAAATGGCAGCTAACTCAGAGTACAATGCTTTTTAACAGACCCGGGTCAATAATTGATTAAGATCTTCTCAGTTACTCACCATGAGTGGGAACTTTTGTCTGCCTGGAGTGAAACATGAGTGAGGCTTTTGGTGCCTTTGGAAAAATCTTTATTTTGTGTGAGACAAGGTCAAGATGAAAGTTGAAGAGCAGCTATGCTTTTCAAATCTCATTCAGCTCATTGTAACCAAGCATCCTTGGTTTGCCTAACTGGGCAGGTTTAATAAGTACATACACTACTAAAATTTGGACACACCTTCTCATTTAATGGTTTTCTTTATTTTCACGACTATTTACATTGTAGACTCTCACTGAATGCATCAAAACTATGAATGAACACATGGAATTATGTAGTAAACAAAAAAGTGTGAAATAACTCAAAACATGTTTTATATTTTAGATAATTCAGAATAGTCACCCTTTGCTTTGATTACTGCTTTGCACACTCTTGGCATTCTCTCGATGAGCTTCATTAGGTAGTCACCTGAAATGGTTTTCCAACAGTCTTGAAGGAGTTCCCAAAGATGCTGAGCACTTGTTGGCCCTTTTGCCTTCACTCTGAGGTCCATCTCATCCCAAACCATCTCGATTGGGTTTAGGTCAGGTGACTGTGGAGGCCAGAGCATCTGGCGCAGCACTCCATCACTCTCTTTCTTGGTCAAATAGCCCTTACACAGCCTGGAGGTGTGTTTGGGGTCATTGTCCTGTTGAAAAATCAATGATGGTCCAACTAAACGCAAACCGGATGGGATGGCATGATGCTGCAGGATGCTGTGGTAGCCATGCTGGTTCTGTGTGCCTTCAATTTTGAATAAATCCCCAACAGTGTCACCAGCAAAGTACCCCCAAACCATCACACATCCTCCTCCATGCTTCACAGTGGGAACCATGCATGTAGAGACCATCCGTTCACCTTTTCTGCATCGCACAAAGACACGGTGGATGGAACCAAAGATCTCAAATTTGGACTCATCAGACCAAAGCACAGATTTCCACTGGTCTAATGTCCATTCCTTGTGTTTCTTGGGCCAAACAAATCTCTTCTGCTTGTTGCTTTTCCTTAGTAGTGTTTTTTTAGCAGCTATTTGACCATAAAGGCCTGATTCGCGCAGTCTCCTCTGAACAGTTGATGTAGAGATGTGTCTGCTACTAGAACTCTGTGTGGCATTCATCTGGGCTCTAATCTGAGGTGCTGTTAACTTGCGATTTCTGAGGCTGGTGACTTGGATGAGCTTATCCTCAGCAGCAGAGGTGACTCTTGGTCTTCCTTTCCTGGGGCGGTCCTCATGTGAGCCAGTTTTGTTGTAGTGCTTGAGGGTTTTTGCGACTGCACTTGGGGACACATTCAAAGTTTTTGCAATTTTCCGGACTGACTGACCTTCAGTTCTTAAAGTAATGATGGACTGTCGTTTCTCTTTACTTAGCTGATTGGTTCTTGCCATAATATGAATTCTAACAGTTGTCAAATAGGGCTGTCAGCTGTGTACCAACCTGACTTCTGCACAACTGATGGTCCCAATCCCATTAAGAAGGCAAGAAATTCCACAAATGAACCCTGACAAGGCACACCTGTGAAGTGAAAACCATTTCAGGTGACTACATCATGAAGCTCATTGAGAGAAGGCCAAGGGTTTGCAGCGCTGTCAACAAAGCAAAGGGTGGCTACTTTGAGGAATCTAAAATATGAAACATGTTTTGAGTTCTTTCACACTTTTTTGTTTACTACAAAATTCCATATGCGTTCATTCATAGTTGTGATGCCTTCAGTGAGAATCTACAATGTAAATAGTCATGAAAACAAAGAAAAAACGTTAAATGGGAAGGTGTGTCCTAACTTTTGACTGGTAGTGTACGTGACAAAAGTGGGTGTCTCCTGCCAAGAGGAGACACAGCACCTCAAATACAGAAAAACATAGTATTATGAGTAAATTAGCAAATTATTACTGGACATTTATTATTAAAATTAGTCCTAGAAATGTATTAGCACTAATATGCACTGGTCTCCCTCCCTCTTCTGTCCAGGTGTCAGGGAATGGCCAGCAGAATGTGGAGAAGGCCCTAAAGCTGTTTGGCCAGCTCATCAACAACAAAGTGTTCTTGCTCACCTTCATCCGAACACTGGAAATGCAGCGCTCTTTCTCCATGAGGGACCGCGGCAATGTGGCCTCACTTATCATGACAGCCCTGCAAGGGCGACTGGAGTACGCCACCGACGTCCTAAAGCACCTGCTGTCGGACCTCATCGACCGCAACCTGGAGAGCAAGAACCATCCTAAACTGCTGCTGCGCAGGTAAACACAGCACACGTAAAAAAACAAACATGGTGATAAGTACTAATATGAGGACTTAGGAATTTATTTAATGTTTTAATTAAACTTTGTGAATTAGATTTAAAGTAAATATAACCCAAAAAGCTTTTTATAGCAAACAGTCAACAAAGGAAAACTTGGTATTAACTTTATTTGAAATTAAATTAGATTGACATTAATGTTCCTTTTTTGACATTGAATTTATTAAAAAGAAGAAAGACAAATGAATTAACATAAAGTAAACAAACAAATTATACATAGGAATTGCAATATTAAAAGAAATCTCTTAATCCTCAGTAACTGTGTATGATCTACAACACCGTTTCAGTTGTTTGACTTAATTAATTTCAGTCGAAAATACATTATATTGCTGCATATGCGTTTATATGTGATCCTGTGCCCAGAGGATAGTTATGCACATACTTTAAACACAATCCTCATTTAAAAACATGTAAACCAGCGCAAGGCTGTAGAAAGATGTTATAGACTGCTGAATGGGGATTGATGTAGCTGTATGTTCATCCCTATTTTACTGTGGGTGGATGCATTCTGATTTCTCCGTGTTCCTGTGTAGAGGCTTCACAGAATAAGGCTTGTAATGAGTGCGTCTACAGTACATCTACAGTATGCTGACACAAACGCTATGCACTCATTCACATCATGAGTAACCTCTGAATTCTATGCATAATTCCGTATTCTCCCTCGCACTCTGTCTGTCCCCTGGTTTCTCTCAATGCCAATGTCAGTCTCACTTATCCTCTAGGCTCGGGCTCCTTTATAAAACATTCAGAAGTGGTTCAACTTAACTATTTTTTTCCCCTCTCTGTGTCTCCAGTGTACATTGTTTTCCGGGGGAGTTGGGATGATGTGCTAAAACTTTAAACACCTGCTAAGTCCTTGCCCAAGTGTCCTCAGCTGCTTTGGTGGCTCTGTAGGTATAGAAACGGGTTAAAGGGCTGAAAAACAATATTCAGCTGAAAAGATACAGAATGTACAAAGTACAGTTGTGTGAACAGGCTTTCTGAAAGCTTGACTGCTCTGTGCATGATTTTGATTATATTTACATGATTAATAAGCAGACACAATGAGAGCAGGTAGCTGCTATACTTTCAAACAACACTTTCATTCTGATAAAGCACCTGGAGAAAACTGACCGGCACGAAGAGAACAAAAGATTAAACTTCACACAGAAAGGCAGAACCTCCTCACTAACCACTACTGCCCTCCCTCACATTGTCTCTATTTAAAAAATCCACATTAATAGTCTGTAAATAACTGAAAGGAAAGGCTGCGCATAGAGGCAAACAGAGAGAGGGGCTGAAAGACAGAGAAATTAATTGACACAGCATCAAATGGACCTGGATTAAGCTGTTATTTCACATGACAGCAGGGCCCCACGTCACCTTTAAGTTTTCATTATCCTCTCTTATTAGGAACACAGTGGTACATAATCCTTTGGTCCTGCCGTTGCAGCCTGGAGGGCTAAATGTCCTATAGTTTTTACATTTCCCTCCCCATTTTCAGAAGAATTTAAGGGATTATCGATTTGACATGGCTCTTTGCTGTTGTTGTCTTCCTCATCGCCTATTTAGAGAAAAGCCGACAGTCAAGCCAGCCAGCTGACTCACAACAAACACACGAACACACACACACATACACATGTCTGTGATGATAGTCAAATTGAGCGCGTCTCTAAGCAGTAATTGTATTTGTGCCGGGGGTAGAGTGAGGCTGCTGGGCTGTGCTTTGTTGCCATTTTCGCGTTGAATTGTTTTTTCTGTCGGCTCTCCTCAGTCTATTATCATATATAATAGGATAGTGAAATGCTTGCTATTATGTTGGCTAGGACTCCCCTCTGTTTTCTCGTTTTAATGAATTAGCAGCATGTAAACAGATCTTTGTGCTTTTTATGGTATCGGTTGGACTGTGTTTGTATCCATATGCACTGGTGCAATGAATACAGCTGTGCTGCCTATATTGAAATCCAGTGTGCTTTCATTAGATTATAAATAGGGGTCACTCTGAATGTTGTTCCAAATGAATTATTAGTGAGCTTCCAGTCCCTTGACCAAGTTTACATGGCTACAGGAAGAACCTTCAGCTCACCCAACCCACTTCCTGTTCTCATTTATATTACAGTGGGTTGAAAGTGCATCCCAAGACATAGTCGAGTCGTAGCAAATAGCTTTGCTCCTCTCGCTTCGCTCAGCTGTCATTGATTGCTTTTCTCTAGAGGGGAATATGTCCACAAGCTAGCATGCTCGACCTTTTAAGAGAAAACCATAATCATAGAAGCATTGCAGATGAAGGCACAAAAATATATCCATCGGTCATGGTGTTTTAGGACGTTAATCCTCATGTTCCCTCAGTGGCCTGCAATAGTAATCAAATTTTATTGTGTACAATGAATCCAAATGGTTGTCTATTAAAAGATAAGGCTGGGGAAAGTGGCGATATTCTATAATTTTGTTATTGTCAAAAAAAGCCATGAAAAGTGCAAAACCAACAAAGTATTGTCTGTCAGTATTTTCCAACCTCCCCAGCCTGTCTGTGGAAAAAACACATCTGTTCATACTGAAGATGTTAATGTAAATTCATACAAAAAAGACTAAATAACTCCCTTGAACTGCTGGGCACTATAGTTTTTAGCAAGCATTACTCAAACAGTTTAGGGACTACTTTTAGCCACAGATCATGTGCACAATGGTCAACAGTTCAACAATGGATTTCTATGGCACCAGTATTTTGGTGCAAGGCTTGACAAAATGCTACAGCTTTAAAGCTTTACAGTAAAAAGTATTCCAAGTAGTGTAAGTTCATATAAGCGAGTGTAGGTACAGTATGTGCACAGGGTGCAGAAGGACACAGAAGCAATACAATGGTACAATGTGGTTGATCCAGCAAAGTAAGGCACCCTTAATTATTGAGCCCTGTTCTCTGCGGTGAGCTCCAGTGATGAAGTACCATGCCATCACTAGCCACAGCACAGAGGGAACGGGAAGCGCAAATGAGGGGAAAGGTTGAAAATGTGGAAGAGCAGTGGAGGAGTGGGAGTCAACAATGGAATTAGAGTTAAACAACTAATAAACATTAATTCAGCAAATTAAATGGAGGTTCCAAACGCATCCACAGACATATTTCCAAGTTACGTGGGCAGCACAGCGAAGATGCTGCATGTAAACTAGTTGTCTGATTAACATTAACACCGCGTCCCCGACTGCCTCTCACCAGCTCTGTATGCCTTCAACACACCTTTTTTCTGCATTCCTCTCACAAATACTCTGTCTCTCACATTGGAAGATTATCTCCTGATAGCATTTTTCTTCATATTTGAGAGTTTAATTGCTGATGTACTATCTATACTTTATTGGGAAGGATAATATTAGATTAAGTTATATCAGTCTGCAGTCACTACACTCTTAGCTTAATATAGAGTCCTAACTATAGATATGGCTATAATAATTTCAGATTTTTGATAACAAAGCAATGAGGAATGTGGCTCTCTCACCTACTTTGCAGGGCTAAAGGTAGATTGGATAAAATGTCTGTTAAAACAACATCCCTCTTCTTGTGTGTCTGCCAACATCTGATTGGTATATTTGCTGACAGTGTATTTGACTTTGTAGCACCTAATATTCTTACCATAGGTCATAAATATGCATTTCACTTGAATGCTTCATGAAATTTCCATTCATTTGAATTTCCTGAACGGAGTTGAATGGGCTGAAATGGTATACTGTAGAATGAAACGGAATACATTTGAAAAGCCTCTTGGCAGATTAAGCAGGATGGAAAACAAATCATTGTCATTTATTTGAGGAAGTAGTTAACCGCATAATAGTTAGCGAGAATACAACAAATGCATTGGCTCATGTCATTGGCTGAGTAAAATGTGTTTGAATGCCAGAGGGCAGTTTGTATACGTCATGCTGTAGTTGTTCTCTGGCACACACTCTTTTTCCTATTATGCTCAGTGCTCGATCCCATTTCACCATCCATCACATCAGTCCAGCGAAAACAAATTATAGCGTGTACAGTATCTTGCATTTATGTAGCAGAAATATAATATCCCCAGTCAGTAAAGTTCCTGGAATTATGTTTGAAGGGTGCACTCATGCTCTTCAGTGGCGTGTTTTTCAAAGAAACTCTGGTCTCTTTGGTATTTAAAGATTTGAGATGCCTTCACCTTCTTTGTCTTGATGGGGAAAGATTTTAGCTCGCAGACACTTACATTCTCCTAAAAGCTTTTTGAAAGCAATATCTAAGCTTTGACAATGTGTTTGATTTCCTCACCCTCCGGTGCGCTAAGTGGAACTGATGCAGCACCTCATGGTGTTTGGATTGTATTTTGCTACATTAGTGAAATATGTTCTTGCACTCGCTTTCTCTCTGTGTTTTACCTCTCTAGTGCTTATCCCAACCCTCCCAATAATAGAGTCCACACGTCTTTTGTTATTTTACAGCATTACCCTCTCTTTCTGCCTGTCCATTATTACTGTAGCTCCTCTGGTGTACAATGACCCCCACCAGAACATTATAGACTAGCCAGCCACTTCTTTAACACATTAAACTCTATTCTCTATTCTCTCAATCTTCTTCTTAAGTTGCCACTCTCTTCACCCAGTTTCGTTCTCTTCTTTGTAATGTTCTTTTAATGGAATCAAAGAACATTGCGTCTATCACCTTGAGACTTTTCAATCTTGTATTATTTTTCTCCTCAGCATTTTTGTAATGAGATTTCCGCCCATGCAGAGCAATGGAGTACAGAGTTATTAAGAGAGCGAGTATTGTGTTTGGCATTAGTCTCATTGAAAGACATTCCACTGCCTGCTAATATAGCCCCCCACCCCCTTCCTCCACCCTGGCTGCCATTAGGAGAACAGAGATGAGGGGGATGCGAAGCCCCTCTTAAACACTATGTGGGATAATGAAATCCTGATGTTCATTAATGAAACTCAATTAATAGAAAGACGGAAGTGTAGGCAGATGAGGAGGAGGACAAGGAGGAAAGGAGAAGGAGGAGAACAAAGTGCGCCTCCCCCCCACCTCCCCCACCCGACATTAAAAAGGAGTTTAGTAAGGGGGAGTCAGCACAGCCCCCACAAAAAAGGCTTTATTTGACTTCCTTCTTTGGGACTTGCTGAGCTTATTAAAATGCTTAATAGGTTCCATTAACTTCTAACACACAAGTCTCATACAGGCTGGGAGGGGTGTATAGTAAGCATGGGAGGGAGGTGGGGGGGCAAAGAGAGGTGAATTCTTGTAGAGGAAGGAGGGCAATTACTGAGGGATTTGGGGTATTGTCCAAGAAATCCACAATATATTTAGGTTTATTCAGCGTGAAAATACAGCCTCAGGCACTCGTAGTGGCTCATTATTATGTTTTCGAATGAAGACTTTTTGTTGTGCAGCATTGCAGGGTTGAGCTTGTGAATACTGTATGTGTGCCTTTCTTTCTTATACCTTCACCTGTGTGTTTGTATATGTCAGAATGACAAAGAGGTGGGAATCACAGAATCACTGTGCGTGTGCCATCAGAGTGGATGCACACATGCACACGAGCATGCACTTCTTTAGCTTTCAGCTTTTCAGCAATGTTTACTCACTCATCCTGTAGCTGAAACTGGGTGAACTAATCTACATCCCCCAACCAACCCCCCCACTCCTTCCCGCTGGCACATCGCACTTCAAATAGGCTGTCACCCAGCTCTACATCCTCTCAACGAGCTGCCAGTAGACTGGCCAGCAGTCTCGTTCGCAGAGGAATAGCCTCCAGGCGTGGGAGACAACATCACAACTCAGCCACACATCATTCAAAACAAAATATAACCTTCGCTCCACTGTCCTGCAACTACAGTGCAGGACAGTGGAGCAGAAAAAGTTATGTATTTGCATGTGAAAGAAAAAGAGAGAGACCAAATCTCACTCTGTCTCAATTTAATGAGACAGAGAGAATGACTGACACTTTTTCTTTTCTCAGTGACTAAAATGTTAGCTGTTGTAACCTCCCATTGCTCAGACAAGCCTTCTGGGACTTCTTCTTCCGTCCCAGACTCTTGCTTATAGCCCTCAAACACGACTTAACGCAATTATCTCCATAATAGTCATAATCTTCCTTTAGGTCCATTCAGAGCCTGAATATGTATCATTATCCCAAGCACTATTTAGCTCTGAGGAGACGGAAGCCTTCTAGCTTGTCTTTAATACCTACCTGCTTCGATTCCTGCTAATCCGCAGTTCAGCACAGTGCACTGTAAGGCCCCTCCATCATGCACACCAGAGTAATCACAGTAATTTCCTGCTACATTAAGAGGGTCATTTTTTTCAATGCATTGCCATTTAAATTGGGAACGCTCATGTACAAGCTGACAGAGAGAGATCAGTCGCGGCCATGCGACAGTCACAAGCTGTCACACTCTTGCAAACAGTCTATGAGACACTTTACCATGGCATCTTAACTTATGATTAGTGTATGTAGTAGCTATGTCAGAGCTAGCGGGAGTAATGAGACTGATAAGGGTGTGGACCAAAAGCTGCCTGATAGGAAAAATCCGTTTCCAATCCAAAGCTGTTTGGTGTTGGTGTCTTTCAGGCAGCCTTTTTAATTCTGTCCGCACGCAGGCTTGGGCAGTAGTCAAACCGACAAGAAGAAAGAGCAGAGCAGAAGCGTTTTAGTAAGTTGAGGTGGGAGCTTGTTGTTGCTATTCACCTCAGGTGCCTGTCCACATGAGCTTCACAGAACTAACCCTTTCATCTATGCTTCATGCTTGTTAACCATTCCCACCTGGCTATTTGGTATTCTGTCTTTTTAACTTCTGTTTTTCTAGTGTTCCACGATGGTGGTAATGAGGCAGGAGGGATGTTTGTCTGGCATTCAATGCCAAAAGCTGAGGAGTAATAAGAACCCCTTACCCAACTGATCCCGAGACAGTCCACAAACCTGCTCTATTAATACACCTCAGGAACAGAACACAGCACCAATCAGACTCAATCAAATTACAATGCAGTTAAAACAAAATTACATCATCTACTGGCACGCACAAACTTGGCAAAAGCCCAGAGCAAAATGCAGTGCTATCTGGCTCTAAATGGATGGCAAACCATAGCAGATTTTTTTAGGTGATTGATCAACAACTACCTTAACAAAGTACAGACTGAGTGAGCACAGCCTTGCTATGAAAAAGGGACAGGAAAACCTGGCTCCCTGCAGAGTAAAGTCTGTGCTGTCATTGCACCCTCAGCAAACCTGAAACAGAGCTAAGCATCTTGGAGAAGCCTATTTAAAAAATTTGAGGATTGAAATTGAATATCATATTCATAGGTTGGTTTTCAATAGTGTATAATCACCTAAATATAGGAAACATGCACTTTTGTTAGCCTGCTGCCTATCACCTTCCATGGAGTCCGCCATGTTGAATCACCATGTTTCTACAGTAACCCAAAACAGACAAACCAGACTGGCTGACTCGACTTTTGTGTTTTTCGCAAGTTCCTCCTATACACTTAACAGACCGTTCTCATTCCTAGGTCATCAAATACAGATGTGAGCAGTTTTCAGTTGATTGCAATCTGAAACTTCACCGCTAGGTGCCACTAAATCCCACACACTGGGTGTACCAGTCCTACTAAGGGAGGCCTCAAAGAGCTGTGAGTTAGCAGCAGTCTATGTTGCTGCCTGCCATAAACAGAGGGACACAGAGTGACAGTTACCCAACTCACGTTGTTGCTGTGATATTTGATGACAAGTTGTTAGTTTTGTCTCGTAGTATCTTTCTTTGCTATAGTATGTTTTCTAATTAATGTTCAGCTTTTCAATATCTTACTGCTATGGCGAAATATACAGCCAAGAAAGCCATTTGAATTTGAAAAAAAATAAGAATTATAAAAGAGGTACACACAGCCCTCTCCTGTTCTCTGTGGTAGAAATAGTCGAGAGGTCATTGCACACTTTGTGTGTTTTCATGCCCAATCAAGCCCAGCAGCAAGCTTCACCTCCATGTGTGATTGACTGGGAAGGCAGTGGAGGTAGGGGAGGAAGAAGAGAGGAAATGAGAGGAGAGGAGATAGTTTTGGCTGTGATCAGGCGTTACCTGGCTGTGACAGCACTCGTCTCTCTCAACAGCTGAGGCTTGTCACAGCTGCTGATGTCCCGCTGTGTTCAACCACACGTGAATACGCACACGTACCACACACGCACGTATTCGCTCACACTCACATACTCAATCACACACACTCTTTTTAACATGTGCACACACACATACCAAGCACACAAAGATGCCCCCTCTCTGCTCTGCTCTGTTCTGCTCACTCACTGTGACCACAGTGTTGCAGGCAGTACACAAGTGAAACCAACGGTAGGATGCACCAAGGATGCAAAGATAACCTCCCTCATGTCTTGCACATAACCTCATGAATTATGAAAATCTAAAGGTTTTGTAATATTAAGAGAAAGAAAATAGAGTTCAAATTTGTTTTTCCTGTTTTTTTATGTAATTTCAGAACAGAGTCAGTTGCAGAGAAAATGCTTACAAACTGGTTCGCCTTCCTCCTTCACAAATTCCTCAAGGTTAGTACATCTATCTTATCAGTTGCGTTTCTTAATTAAAAGTGTGATTGCACACTTACTGTACATGGATTTGTAGGTGTTTGCAGTCAAATGACTTTTTACGTTTATGCTGTGATGTTCTCTCATGTGTGAATCTACGGGATCTTCTGGCTGTGTGTGTTTACAGGAGTGTGCTGGGGAGCCTCTGTTCATGCTGTACTGCGCCATCAAGCAGCAGATGGAAAAGGGGCCCATCGACGCCATCACTGGAGAGGCCCGCTACTCCCTGAGTGAAGACAAGCTCATCCGCCAGCAGATCGAGTACAAAACCTTGGTATGTCACACTCCAGGAGGCACACAAGAAGTCTTTTACAGACATACACAAACACACAGGTAGAACCACAGGTAGGTCTTAAATTGAAAATTGCTTGCTTTTAGTCAAAAGGCTGCCAAGCTGAGACACACAACAGCCCACACTCATTTTTTGCCGTAATATAGGACCAGGGAAAATTACAACGTGTACAAATACAGTTTCTTAACTAAACTTTTTTGACTTTTCCCCCACAAACCATTTTCAAAGGGACATAGCTGTGTCTGCTGGGTTGGGTTTCTTCCTTCCTGTATGGGAAGAAAATTAACTAATGATCCCACAGGCTCCAGTGTTGGTCCAACATCAGGGTAGGTGGCTGTGGAGATTGGAATACACCAAACAGCCTCCTATACCCACACACACACACACACATACGCACATTACGCACACAGAAAAAAACACTCACACAGCCAGCATGTGACATGACAATGCTCTGATTGCTCCGACTGGGAATTTGGCTCATTACGTGCTAATACCCCGGCAGAGCTGGAAATTGGTGTCCCGCCGAAGGTGTGAAATTAGATTTTGGGTTGCCAGTGAGAGCGGAAATGGTTTCTCAAAGCTCCTGCCATGCTCCAAGGAGACTCTAATGAGAGCGAAGCCTCAAGCTGGACCCAAGACCAGGCAGTAACAGGACACTTCTACCCTCTTCCCCTGCTTTCTCATTTCCTTCTGTGATTTTTTTTGTCTTATTCTCTCTCCTTTTCTCCCCATCTGTACAATCCAGATCCTAAACTGTGTGAACCCAGACAATGAAAACAGTCCAGAGATTCCAGTAAAGGTGCTGAACTGTGACACCATCACCCAAGTGAAGGAGAAGATACTTGACGCTGTTTACAAGAACATGCCCTATTCTCAGCGGCCGCGTGCTGTCGACATGGACCTCGGTATGGAACAAACATGCACTTACACCCACGCACCCACACATGCACACACACAAATGCACAATCCAGACACTCACAGATGCAGTTGGCAGATGTAAAGTCCTTCACACCCACAGATTAATGTATCAGTGAGAGAAAACCTAGCCATGTGTACAGATTATCAGTGCATTAGTGTGATAAAAGCTGTGTTCCAGCAGCCCAGCCAGCCAGCCAGCCAGCCTCAGTGTGCTGCTGCCAGGCCTTCTATCAAACTGACTGACAGTGTGTGGTGTATCCCTCCGTCTGGCTGATTCCACTGCCTGGTAGTGCCAATAAGACACAGTAGATCCATATAGAGAAGTGTGCTTGTCTTTATGTGTGTGTGTGTGTGTGTGTGTTTTTGCGTCTGTGACGTGGCTGTCTGGCTGACCCAGGTAAGAGCTGACAGACGGGCTCAACAGCCTCATGCCGGGCTCCACTCCCACGCAGTCTGCCACTTCCATCCTCGCCTGTCGGTACCTTGCCTCCCATTTCCCTGTCCCTCTCATTTTCTCTCACTTCACATGGGTGGATAGAACAAAAGCCCCCCCCCCGCTTGCCGCAAATCAACACGTCGTCTATCAAGCCACAATATGGCTCTCTGTCCATCCACTGTCCTCTCCCTTGATCTCTTCTGTCCATTTCTCACCCATTCGCTGATACCTTGAAAATACTTGAGTCTGTGTGAGACTCTGTCTATATGTGTGACTTTCAGGGTTTTTTGTTATGTTTTTTTCTGTCAAGCGTAAGGTTAGTCCTTTTCGGGGAGGATGTTGTGCCAGGCAGAGATATCATGTGATCACCTGGCAGAGGCACAAAGCAATAAAACCCAGTCAACAGAGGAGAAAATCAATGATCACTCCCAGCACGAGAGCCACAATGGCTGTCCGCTTGCCCGTCAACACCCTTATTATCATTTCATTACCCTACAGCGAGCCATCAGCCACTGTCCTCCACCAGCACTGCATAGCTCCCAACTGTTCCCCCCTGCTTCCTATTTCTTTCTTTTGAAAGGAGGTGATTTTCTCATAGTTCCCTTTTTCATCCTTTCTTGTCTGCTCTACTCTTATCTTCTTTCTGACCCTGACGGGCCGACTGCTGCGTATGCTAATGGAACGCCATTTCCACGACACAAGTACCAATTAAAGCGTGCAGTCTGCCTGCATATACATCTTGAAATTGTTCGTGTGTAATGTTTAATTAAGATGCGTGTCAATCCAAGTCTGTGAGAGGGGTACACATGCAGAGAGCCATACAAGAACACCGGCTGCCGTTATCCACTCATTTGGGTAATTTGTGAAGAGAGCTCTCTTTGGGAGTCATGTAGGTTGATGTTCCACCAACTGAAAGGCAAATGAGGTTTGAAAAGGGGTTTTTTAAGTTTGTTTTGTGTCATAAGGAAGTCGTGGTGATTTTGATATATTTAAAACTGCCATGCAGAGAAATTGGTTCTGCAAGCGATGCATAAAGCACATACCATATGCTTAACCCACAGGTTAATTCAAAGCAGATGCACATCTTGAACACATGGTGGTTTTCATATGTATATATCAAACACCATCACGCCAAACCTCTCCACTGTAACCAAGACAAATTACATTCTTTGTGGGTCCATACAATTTTTACTTTGCATAGGCAGTTATGTATAATTCAGTGTGTTTGTGTTCCCAGAGTGGCGGCAGGGGCGACTGGCACGTGTGGTGTTGCAGGATGAAGACATCACCACCAAGATAGAAAATGACTGGAAGAGACTCAACACTCTCATGCACTACCAGGTAAATATGCACTTCAGCTTTAGAGTAATGTTTTCCCTAATTAACTCTCAAACTTCACCTTTTTTATCAAGAAAGTTCTCATTTCAGTTCAATTTCTGCTGTGGCTTTTATTATGGAAATTGTACCACATACCTCGCCAAACTTTGATATTCCTGCTCTTGACTTTTAGGCAGCCAATTTTCAGCTCCTCATTTGCATGCCCTTGCCTGGTCTAATCCAAGTGACAGAATAGAGGACAATTACTGTACAGGTGGCAGGAGAGATGAACCTTCAGCATCTCAGCCGACACTTTTCCCTCCTCCCTGGAGAGAGGAAGCTGCTCCAGTCAGGAGGACAGCATCTCTCTCTCTCTCTCTCTCTCTCTCTCTCTCTCTCTCTCTCTCATTCTGCCCTGTTGACTTCTACGCTGGCAACAATTAGTCCTGCTGTGATTGCCTGCTTCGGTCTCTTCATATGTAGAACCTTGATCCACACCCTACAATTTTAGGGCTTATACATGCTTACCTGTGGCCCTCTGTTTAACAGAGAGGAAAATAGAGAGCTAAAAAGGAGGAAAACTGAGAACAAGAGGAGTTCTGAATTTCTTAGGAGAATGCATGGCTGTTGAGTTGATGGAGATGGAGGGGGGGTGAAATAAAGCCAGAGAGAAATAATAAAGAGGAATAAAAGGAATAAAGAAGAAACAGCCAAGACAGAATGAGAAGTTAGCCATCTCCTCGGGTCATGAATCTTTTGCAGTGCATGCTCAGCCAGCTCTCATTAGTCAGCCAAGGGGGACCATCTGCTTTAAGACTGCATGAGGTTCGATTCTGGGCTACCTGGTCAGGGCTGAGATGCAGCTGTGGCTGGGGTTGGAGACAGGGGCCGTGGGGCCAGGAGATGCAGCTCCATCTAGAAGCAGAAAATGGGGACGAGGTCGGCGAGGCTCAAGCCCTCACGCTGGGGGGTCAACATGAACTCCTGCCCCAGCAGAGCGAGCAGAATAATTTAACAGATGTAGGAGTCATTAGAAGAAGGGACACACCGGAGTGTCCTTCACAAAGGACTTGGCACCATGCAGCTTCTTTCCCCTTTGTCTTCCCTCCATAGTCCTCCCCCTTTCTGTCCTCACCTTCATCATCTCCACTTTCTCAAATGTTCTCTTCACATTTCTATCTCGTTTACATTTTTCGTACCCATTTCCCATCCTTTTTCATTCTCGCCCACTGACTAGCAATTCTTTCCTCTCCAGTCCCTCTTTTCTCCCTTTCTTCATCTCATGGTCTGAGTACCTCATCTTCTCTGGTCTCTGCTGTGCTTTAATCCTTGATGAAGCGGTGCAATGTGTTTGCCTCCACACCATAATGGGCTCCTCTGTTGTTTTTTGCAATTCTTTGCGTCACAGTCTGTTTCCCATCGTTAGCCAAGGGAGACGCTACGGGGCAAACAGTAAGACGCGTGTGGCCGCTTCACTTATTCGCTTGCTCAATAGCAGATCTAAGGACTGCTATTGATCACGGATCTAAGGGTCCCTGCGCAGAACGTAAGGCCCGACACTGTGCAGCTTCAGAGGAGATGCCGGCGGGCTGTAGGGCAACGTGGAGAAAAAGAGAAACAGAGGGAGAAAGAGAAGGAGCGTGAAGGAATAAAAGTTGGTGGTAGAAGAGATGAGAGCAGGATGGAACATAACATAGACACTTGTGCATCGTTACTGTTTTGATGAGCTGGCAATGGCCCCTGTTTGTGAACTTGTGTGTGTTTGTTACATACACCATGCTATTGCATTGGCAGCTGCGACAGCACATCTGGCTGCCTATCACAACAAGGGAACACAGCTCATTAGGCCCTGGAGTGAGGGAAAAGCTTGAAGAAAAAAATGGGAAGAGGAAAATAAAAAGTATTGAAAGGGGGTCTGAAATATGCAGAGTGAGACTGAACATCACCTAGAGTCGTTGCTAATTCTCCCATAGTAGAGACACGGGGACCAGACAGAGGCATTAAAATTCATCGGGCTCACAGCATCCCAAGAAACCCCATTGGCTATTTACCCTGCCACATGGGAAATAATAGTTTACATAACCTGGATATGGAAATGTACACCTTCCCAGCTCCCTGCTACACCAAAATTAAAAACATAAATGCACACATTTAAAATGAGTTCAGAATCTTTATTCAACACCTTGGTATTCACAGCCAGGGGACTAAACTCCCATCCTCCCACTCCACTTTTTCTATTTCTGTATATTTTACACTCTTTTTTGCATAGATAAAGATAGAAGAAGATAGAAGCACCCTCAAATATACACACAATGCATGTGTACACACGTGTACACACACACACACACACACACACACACAGAGCGCATATCCACATTGCACATGCTTACACACAGACAAACACAGGAGTTGAGATAAAAGATTTATGAGATTGGAGAGTTTTTTGGTTGATTGCTGATTTGGATCTTTTTGTTGTTTAATCTTCCATCCTGTCAAAGAAAAGCATTTAATCACACCCTCTTTCGTATCCACCTCCCCCGTCTCTGTCATCTTGAGACACGGTAGTGTTAACCTTGCTCCTGCTGGATTGTATACGGAAACTAAGCAATGATCCCAACAAGTTCCACAGCCACATGAATCAGTCTTATAAACTCGAGTCACTTTGGAGAGAGGGCAGCATTAACAATTCTCATAAACCAGACATTATCATTAACTGAAGTTGTCAGACTGCTTAGGTTATTTATGGTGATTCAAACTGCTAACAGACCCACACCATATTCACCGGAGTGCTGTGTGAGTAATTACATTGATGATGTTTGACAAAGTGTGATTCATAACAGGTGGACTATGGCTTTTGGAGCATATTAATATTTGTTTGCCACATTCATTTGTGGGGACACATGGGCAGTGTGTGTTTTCTCTGGAATGTCATTCCTAATGTGCAGATAAGTGACAGTAAAGGGCAGACTGCTACCTCTTTCTCTTTGGCTGAGACTGCGTCAAAAATATAAAGTAAAGTCAGTTTGGAAACTTCCCCTGCTGCTTGGTGACCTCTGTCTGTCCTCTTCTCTGCGGTGAAGGAACAGGGAGAGCAGACACTGATGACCACACCAGGAGAGCCAGCCAGCTAGATCCTGTTACCCACCTTGCAGACATCACTTGGGGCATTTTGGGCTATTTTCAACAGACCCAGACACAACAGATACTACTATATTGCTGTCTGTTCATTAATCTAATGCTGAGGCTATCTTGGTTCGCTGGTCCCCCTTGTAAACCTGAATACAAATCTCAGATAGATGGGAAATATGTTTTTAGGAGAGAGAATACTTTCTGAGTAAATATTTTAACAAATAGTGTTAAAATACCCCAAAAAATCAATTGAAATGGAAAGAGATTTTTGATTAATCCTGCAGCACTGGGAGTAGTAGTATTTGTAAGAACTCACACTGTATCTTCAGTGGGCCATTTCATTGATTAATATCCAACTGAAATTCCATTAGAAAGACTGGCAGAGTTATATTCACACACAATGGCTCAGCTCAAATTCGTCATTCCTGCCGAGAAGTGCGTATATGGACAGGTTGTGTATTTCCAAGCTACTGGGCAGAGTCAACAGGTATGATAAGCATCACGATCTTAGGGCATGAGCCCAGGAAAGATGGGACATCAAGGGGAAACAGGCTAGAACCATGGCTGTTGGTTGTGTGGGGAGGGCTAAGAAAGAAAGATACAGGCTGACCACACTCTCTGCCTGGCCAGCTCTGCACTGTCTAATGGAAGGTCTTATCATAGGCAGGGCCCACAGCCCTTATCACACCTGCCCACTATCAGCCCCACACTGGATTATCCCTGAAGGGCGAATCTGCACGCCTTCAATCATTTACTCTATCACAAGGACCCATCTCTGCTCTAGCCCCTCTGTCAGCCATAAAAAGCATAGAGAAAGAGAGCTAGATGGAGGGAGGTATAAAGGGAAGGGGGGACAGAGAGGCTATTTCATGGTCCCCAGGGAAAATGTATCACAGGAATAGCAGTGGAAACTTCACGCAAGTCCACACTGTTGGTGTATTAGAGTTGGTCTGTGCATCGTCAGCCAAGAGGAGGCTATATGATGGAGAGGCCGTAGAAATTAGGTTTAGGAAAGCGGAGACAAATGAGAAGGAGGTGAGGTGAGAGAGAGAAGGGTCAAAGATGGTGGGGTGGGGGCTAGGAAAACCATTTTTCATTTCCCACCAAGAGCTGCGTCTTTAAAGAGGATTCCTTCAGATTTCATCCCCGTTTTCAAGTGTCTCTCCAGTGTGGCCAGTAGAGGCCAGATGGCAACTCCAACTAATAGCACAGCCGAGATTAGTTTGGAAAGAGTGGGAGAAAGAGGTTGAGGACAAGACTCGGGGAGGATGAGAGTTGTTTTTGCTCTCGATGGCAAGGGGGAACTCTACAAATGTCCACCCCAAATTCGACTAGCTTATTTTCCAACAAGGGATGGAGAAGAGCTTGTTCCCGCTAAAGCTAATGAAAAGAAGAATTTTCTGTTTTTCTATAGATTCTTTGAGGTATTCCTTTTGGAGCCTGGCATTTGCCTTTTGTTTATTTCTCCACTGGAGGCTCATCAGTTTTTCTTCGCTGGGTCTGAAGCAGAAATCCCTCCTCAGGGTGGGCTGTAAATGCCAGCCAACAAGCTGTTTGTTGTTTTGGCTTTCATAAAAGAACCTCAAGTTTTGTTGGCTGTGTTTTTCTAAAATGTGATGTTTTGTTGTACTAACAGTAGTAGCATTTCAGAGATGAATTCTGATTTAAATGCCATTTCATGATGAACTAATCACACTGTTAGACTGATTTAAGGTCTTAAAAGGGTCTTTAAAACAAAACCATCCTTTCTAATGTTTTTTACAGCAGTTTTTCTCAGGAAGTGACTGGAGAACATCACACAGGGCCAAGAGCCCTTTGTAAATATAAACCACAGAGGGGGATAAGGATGAACCTCAGTGTCTGTCTCTTATTAATGACACACCATCTTCGTCTTTCTCTTTGACTCTGACTCCGTGCTGCTTTAATGCTATTATTATACCTGCGTACCCCATTTTCTTTAAGGGTGTGAAGTGTACATGAGATGAGACATTCAGCATTCTAGTCTCTGTCTCTCTCTTTCTGAGTCTTTTTTTCCCTTTTCCTCTCTCTCTTTCTCTCTCTCTTTCACTCCCTCTTAGCATCTTATCCCAGTTCCAAAGCTTACACCATGTCTCTAATGTTTGTGAAGGGGATGACAATGACAGTCATGTTGAGTACAGCCATCATGCAGCCACAGCACTCTGCTCTGCTGAAAAAAAAGCCACAGGGCTGTGGTAGAGAACAGCAGGGTGCACAGATATGACAGGGAGGGATTGGCTGTGTAGGAGTCTTATTCCTTAAGCAGTCTACTTGACTATAACGTAAACATTTTCAGGAATAAAATGTCTTAGATTAAACACCAATACTCTGTCCGAATTAAAAAATGGATATCAGCAAAACATTACGATACCAGCAGACCCATGTTATACGTGTCTCTTCACACAGGTGTCAGACCGCTGTGTTGTGGCTTTGGTGCCCAAACAGACCTCATCATACAACATCCCTTCCTCAGCCAGCATATCCCGCACCTCCATCAGCAGATATGGTGAGTCAGTATTGCTCTTTTTCATACCCTTGTTGTGGCTTTGACGTTGATTGCAATGATTGCAAAATGCCATACAGCATATATATTAGCCAATTATGCATGCGTTTGCAGGCCTATTCAACAGTTAATTCCATGCAAATGTAATCTTGTTGCTCTTGTTGCCTCACAGACACATCAAAATGTTTTTTTATATTAGTTGTTTCAGATATGAACAAAGCCAGATCCACTCTCCCTAAAGCAATGGCCAGCTCTGTTTGGAGCTGCTCTTCTTTTTGCTGCAGTGGGTTTTTTTTGCAACCTTTTTCTCTCCAACCGTGTTTGCTCCAGTTTGCTTTACAGTTGAGGTCCAAACTCTGTTGGACGGTACAAGAATGGAAAGAGAGAGAAAGGGATGAAGAGGAGAGGAGAGTGAGGGATACAGCCATTGTTTGATTTTAAAGCCATAATATTATTATAATAAAGATTGATTCTGTGCAGGACACAATGGGCTGCACACATGCATATAGTCCCTGAAGTGATAAGCAAATGCTGCATGCAAACGCACACATGCTTCAGATGTGCTTGCAGATTGTGCTGCTGGATGCCAAATTTGGTCCTTTGCCAGACACACACAGCAGCACCAGGAAACTTGTGATTGCTAATTATTCTGTGTGAATGATACTTCACACAAACAGAAAAAGATAAGTGAGCATGGCCAATTATCAGAGTTCAAAGTGAACACTGCCTTTAAACTGCCTAACTCAGAAAATGGGCTAACAGCATCCTTATCCTTCCAAGCAGTTACTTATTTATTATTTGGATACCTTTGCTTCAAAAATACCTGTATCTTAAGTGTGTGTACAGCAAAACAATGTGGAGTGGCATTCGATAAAGATTATTTATGATGACTTTTAGAAGACAATGCAAACAGTCATTACTCTCTTTTAAACAGATGATGGAGGATCAAGGTAATCTTAATGTTAAGTATAATTACCAATGTAACAATAGGGAGGAACCATTGTCTGCATTATTATTGTTATTTTAATATCGCAGCTTAATTTTAGCCCCGTCTGCTTCTCGAGTTTTACACATAGATAGTTGTTACAACGAATTACTCTCAAATATCTTAGTCACAAGGGATGTTTGAATCTGTCATGAAATTGCAATGAGCTGCTGAGAGGCTGTAGTCTTGCATTCTTCCTCTTTCTTTTTTTGTGTGCGAGTGCTCAGCCACTGGAATTGGACGTGCATGGCATAGAAAGCCGCAGCTCTGCTGGCATGTGCTCGTCCCTCATCAATCATGGGTTGGCACAGCAGGCACAGCTGCACCTCGACACTTGCTGATGGATTCATACCAATTTAACGTTCAACACTTAGCATCTTGACTCAATTTACACCACCGGCACCTCCCTCTAGCCTTAAAATCAGCCACAACACACTCCCCTACTGCCTTGCGGTGTCCTCGACCTGGGACCTGCAGCGGAAGAGGGAAGGGCCCACGGGTCGCTGCTTAGTGTAAGGGGAGTTGGAAAAAGTCTGAGGGGGCCGGAAGGATGAAGGGGATGAGGAAATAGTAGAGCAGTAAAAAAACAGTGACTGGATTAAGATGGGATTTGGGACCTCAATTCACCATGCAAACCAGCACATACATCGAAACCCCCCTTACTCCGGCCATGATCCCTAGTGGCCACTCCAGAGGGGCAGGTTGGTCTTATTTGAAAGGTGTAAGTGGCTGTATTGGCAGCAAAAAGCTTTGTTGTTCAGCTCAGCCTTTGAAGCCAGGTCAGAGAGATCCTCATTGAGATCCTCAGATCCTGAATCTCTAGAGACCCCGCTGCCAGGAGTAGATGCTGGCTAATTAGGGAAACTGAAACCAGCATCATTCAGACTGAGAGGAGCAAGGAGGCAGGAACATGAGAGCAGAGACGAGAAGGATGTATGGATGAAGGCGGGTGGCTTCGGTGCTTAACAAATTAGGGATCTTTTGATGCATTGATTAGAGTGTGACAGGGACGTTTTCAATGTGCCGTTGGTACAATGAGGCAGGGAAGAGCCAATTATGAGTGCTTTTAAGAGGAGTCAGGCACTAGTATGTCTCAGTAAGTGAGGCAGGGATTTTATAAAGAGGGAAAAGGAAGAGAGGAAAAAAGAAACAAGCAAACAATAATCAAATAATTCATGACAGAGAGAAAAGAAGGAAACTGAGAATGACTATGTAGCATTTTGTAAATATCTCTGTCCTGCCTGCACGCTGTGTGTAATAAGACAAATGGTCAAGGTCGTTTTCACCCATCTTGTGTGTCATCAAGGATTCCAGTTTCAAGAGGGCCACTACTAATCAATGCGACGGCAGAGAGCACAACTTCCCCTCCCTTTCATTACTCTGCTGTTCTATGAAATTACCCACCACTGCAATTTCCTTTACAGCATATGGCTTAGAGCAGGAGGCGAACACAAAAGATTTGGCTCTGTAATGAGTTACAAAGTAGAGATGAAAATGAGTGAGAGTATGTACGTATGCTTCTGTGAGTTATGTGTGTGTGCGGTTGCGTGTTTATTCTTAATTTACACGCTGCTACACCTAGGGGAGGCTTTTGCAATCATTGTCATTTAGGCTCATTAATAATTGTGTGTCTCTTTTCTTCTTTTTGTCTTCTTCCATGGACAGACTCTTCATTCCGCTACACTGGCAGTCCCGACAGCCTCCGTTCACGTGCTCCCATGATCACCCCTGATCTAGAAAGTGGTGTGAAGGTGTGGCACCTAGTGAAGAACCATGAACATGGAGACCAGAAGGAAGGAGACCGCGGTAGCAAGATGGTCTCTGAGATTTATCTGACCAGGCTGCTAGCTACTAAGGTATATCAATATTGTCCCATGCATTTCTATGTGTTAACACGTCTGAATCTGTAGAGACGTTAGCACATGCTCAGATATCCTAGGTATTTCTCGACAGTGCTGCATTCAGGCTGTGCTTTTTTTGGGTCAAGTGTTGTCTCTCGTTGTTAATCTTAGCGTCATCTTCTTCTCCCAGGGTACATTACAAAAATTTGTCGACGATCTATTCGAGACGTTGTTCAGCACAGTTCACCGAGGGAGCACTCTTCCCCTCGCCATCAAATACATGTTTGACTTCCTGGATGAACAGGCAGACAAACATGGCATCCATGACACAGACGTACGTCACACGTGGAAAAGCAACTGGTAAGTGCCTTTTTTAAAGATAAAATTAATATCTCATACAGTTGGTCCTTATATCATTGCATAACTGCTCTAATGTCAAATAATATATACATTTTAATCTTGTAAAACTCAATTGGCAGCTTCGTCTCTTACATATTCTCTTTGTCTCCATCTTCCAGCCTTCCATTGCGTTTCTGGGTGAACGTGATCAAGAACCCACAGTTTGTGTTTGACATCCATAAGAGCAGCATCACGGACGCCTGTCTGTCTGTTGTAGCTCAGACCTTTATGGATTCTTGCTCCACTTCAGAGCACCGCCTGGGCAAAGACTCCCCATCCAATAAGCTGCTCTACGCTAAAGATATCCCCAATTACAAGAGCTGGGTAGAGAGGTAGGCGCTGATACTCTCGCTTTATGCACAATTCTGATCCCTTCTGTCATATCCTTTTTGTATCCTCTTACAATAAAAACTGGGATCTTCGGGGAAATTGATTCATAATTCTCTTTCTTCCTGCCTGCACTTCTCAACCAGATTCTGTAAAAGCCTTTTGAGAGTGTTTGATACAGGCGTGCATTGTTAGTGAAAATGATATTATGGCTCAAAAATTTTGACTATATAAAGAATTTAAGCCTCAGTTGAGCTATTACATTGATTCAGTGAATCTCTGCGAGTGATGCCAAATGTTGCCCCTTGTCTGCGTCCTCAGGTACTACGCTGACATCAACCGGCTGCCAGCCATTAGTGACCAGGACATGAATGCTTATTTGGCAGAACAGGCCAGACTCCACTCCACAGAGTTCAACATGCTCAGTGCTCTCAATGAGATCTACTCTTATGTCAGCAAGTACAGTGAGGAGGTAAGTGATATTTGCATGCACACATTGTACTTGCACATACACACCTAACTTGAGCACAGTTGTTTTTGATGCATTCCGCACTGGGCATTGTGCATGTTATTTATCAGCCCAGTTCGCCTGAAGAGTCAGCAATAAACCTTTCTAATGTATGTACATTTGTGGGAGAATCATGTAAATAGCGGAAGGAGATATGATAAGTGTAGCTAATTGCGCATTCTGCAGGAATCCCTAAGCTTCCGGCATTTTACAAGTTTCAGTTTTGCACAAAAAATCCTGAGCAACAAATTAGCACAGTACTGGTACAAAGTTGGTGGGGAAAATAATCATGAAGCAGGTCAGTTGCAATGAAATATATAAATCAAAGACAGACAAATTATACAAAGAAAGAAAATGAGAGCTGTAATTATAAAACATATGACTGTCTTACAACACCAAACAAAGAGAAGATTGGAAATCGTGTTTTTTGCTCATTAAATTTGAGACATAAGACATTTACCTCTGTATTCCAGTGAAACATCGTCCATATCAGCATCTCCGTCCTCCAACTGCTCTGCTCTGATCCTCTGCTGCTTTATTCTGCTCAGCTGTCTGTCAGCCTCTTTTTATTTCCCTTTTTCCTCTTTTGCTCACCTTTTTCGTTTAATGACTCCTGTTGCATTAATAGTATAAATTACTACAAATAGGTTTTATTATCATTCATAGTACATAAAACAGACACTTCTTCCCAGGTGGAGTTGAACTGTGCCCTTAGTGCAAGTTTTGGAATGTTGTTATTTCATTACTATATTTCGGTGCAGCATAATTTCTTTTTTGAGCTCAGTGATCTCAGATAAATCCATCCTCTGAACTACATACTAAGCTCCTCCACTTGCACATTTTACCTGGAGGGCAGTCCCAGGCGCTGATTGTGTAATGAGCTGCTGCCTTAGTAAATCAGCTGCTAATTACGGGCAGATTGCAAGCGCAAATTGAACAAAAGGCGTGCCGCAAATTTGCCCCACACTTTAATGTACGTATATCTAGCCCTTGGTGTTCCCAGACTGTTCATAACTGACAAAGGTTAGTGAGGTCAGTTCAGAGTCTTCAGTAGACTTCCCCAAAGCCCAGAGGTCTAGTGAGACCTGAGCTTAACAAGGCAGTGTGTCTGATCTGTAGAGTAGAAAGTGAATGTCTACAAGCTCTCAGCATGCTGCTCTGTCCTTTCGCCTGTGCTGAGTTAGAGTGGGCTATCTGTTATATAGGGCTCTCATGAGCAGAATCATGGGCTACACACACACACACACACACACACACACACACACACATTCTGTCAGATCACAGGAAGTGTAAAAAAGGAGGGAGGAAGATAGGAAAGGATGAGAGAGAGAGAGTGCATTTATGGAGACATTCTGCTTCTAATGTCAGCTCCTCCTCTGGGAGGCATTAGTCTGACCTTTATGTTGGACCACAGTATCTCTCTCTCTTTCTCACTCTCTATCTCTTATTTTCTCTCTCCCTCCTTCCTGCACATTCCTTCTCTTTTTACCCATTATCCAGTCAGCTTCCCCTTTGCTCTCCATGAATCTCATACATTCACTTTTGCTGCCTCTGCAGTTGTAGCCGTCTGATGCACACATGCGTAGGACATATGCAAACACTTTCGTTTTGCACGCATACACTGCACATGTACCCCATCACTCCTGCAGTATCTGCTGTCTCCCAGAGTGCAGTGCGTAAAGCCTTACCTAGCACCGCTCACAGTTGTTCATTCTTACTCAGTCCTTAACAAAGGGCTGTGTGTCAGTCTAACCAGGCCAGGGCTGCAGCCTACTTAAATGGATTTGGGAGATGGCAGTGGGAGCTGCACCTGCATACAGTGCTGCAGATTAATAATAGATTGCTATCGGGCCGATGAGGAGGAGGAAACGCTCTGCCTGTAGCTGCCAGCCTTTAAGAGCACTTAAGCAGATGAGTGGAAGATTTTAGGTGGGCAGACAGATAATGTGTGCAGCAACAGGACAGGCAGCAAACAAAGGTTTGCCAGGCTCTGCAAAAGAAGAGAACAAGAATGTTGCTGACATGTTTTTTACCGACAACAAGCAGTCAGTCAGCTTTTAATGCATGGAAGGTGGTAGAGCAACCTAACTGGACCAAACACCTAAAAACTTAAAGTGTGGTTCTGATTGACCGAAGGACATAAATGTACTTGTATTTTACAGCAGTAGGTAATTATTAGTTAAGGTTCACAAAATGCTTGTACGAAGCAGATATTCTGTCATTATTTATTACTGATGTATTTTCATGAATTTGCTGACATCTGAGTGACCCCTAAGTATGAATAAATAGAAAAAGACAATGAGTGGCAAAATACTTCCTTAGTAATCTAAAATGTCGGTCAACATGGTTAAATGGTGCATTGTGGGTCACACTTTTCAACCATATGCATTTATTATTTATCTCTTACCTCAGAAGTTTTTTAAGTTACATATTGCATAAGAGGGGTCAATTAATTATTTTGTTTGAATCATCAATTATTGACGCTGCATTCCAGTCTAGTGCAGTTTGATGTGAAATAGATCTACAGTGGCAAACAGATACACGGTAGCAAACCAAAGACCATATGTTGAAACAAAGGCAGGAGTGTTTGGATACAGAGATCCATATCAAAGGTGATTAAAAAAAAAGGCCATATTGTAGTTTTTTTCCTGTTTTATATTCATATTAAAGGTCTTTGCCATGTGTGTTGGTGTCACTCTGATATAGATTCATCCTGACAAGGCAGACACTAGATGAGAGAACGAAGGGGAGAGCCTGTCTAAATCCCTTTTGAACCCAACTTGACAAATGCCAAATTTACAAGAAATGGGCTCGGGAGATAAAACGGGAAAGGCTAATATACAAATATTTCTTGATGTTGTCAAAGACAAAGGCAGTGATGTAATTCTTTTCTTTTTCTTTCATGTGATGTCCATATAGAAACATAAAAGAACAGGCTCTGCTCCATAAAGAAAAACATTATTTTCTATTTTCTATTAAATGGTATCAGATCTAAATCTAGAATGGAAGCAGCCACATCATGTGTTGTGTATTTTATGGCTGGTATTTTTAACACAGTTTTCTGTTCTGTACAGATCACGGCAGCCCTGGAGCAGGATGAACAGGCGAGGAAGCAGAGGTTGGCCTACAAGGTGGAGCAACTCATCTCTGCCATGTCCCTCGAGAGCTGAGAGTGACCCCCTACTGAAAGAGAGAGAGAACAAGAGAGACAGGACCACAATCTCTACAGGACCTCCCAAAAGGGTCCCGCATTACTTACCTCTCATCGTGGGAGCTAGAACCATGAACCAGACCTGGGATCTCTCTGTATCCACAACCGGACAGATATACAACTGCTTTAGTTTGTAATTCTCCCACCTCCTTCCATGATGGCACCAGCTAAGGGCCCAAAGACTAAGAAAGAGGCCCTGTAGCTGGGGCTGATAATGGCATAAGGAAGGAACATCAGAAGAGAAGGCAACAACATGGCTTGTATTTATTATTTTTTTGTTTCTTTCTTTTTCTCAAAGGATATTTTCTCTCAGTTTGATAGGAAATTGTATGTTGTGTGTGCGTGTGTGTGGGTATGCATGAGTGTGTGTTTGTGTTGTGCTGATGAAGACTCCTGCAGGACTGTGAGAGCAAATGGAGAAACAGATTTATTACTCTACTCAGTCAGAAATTCACATCTGAGTGTGAGATGGAGATTAAAAAAAAAGAGCAGAAGTGCAGATCTCATGTTGGACAGCTGAGTTTGCATTAAGATTTTCTTCTTCTAAGATTTTATTTTTGTACTTGTACATTTGAATATTATCAGTTGCAGTTGAAATATCCACCCAGGATCCCACAAGTGTTGCTGTATAAAGAGTCTAACACTACATCAGGGTACTGTGATAGTAAAACAGGCCCATAGTCCATGTCTTCTCTCACTCCTTCCCTCCGGACTGATGCTTCTCATGACACGGACAAAACCTCTGCTCTTTATCCAATCAGAACTGTACAGGAAAACATTAAACTCGTGCTCATCATCTAAGAGTCAATCGAACTCCACTCGTGGTGGTCACAGTTCAGCCAGCATGCTTGCACCTAAACTGAGGATGGCGGCAATGAAGTCTATAGTGTATTTACGAGATGACCTTAAATCAGCATCACTCTGGTGTCCAACGCTTTTCTCAGCAGTTAGGTCATCTGTGTATGTACCAGTTGATACTTGCCAATCAGTGTATGTGAATGTACAAATGTTTTTTATTTGTTTGTTTGTATGTCTATTTGAGTTTTGCAAACAGAAAGGTGCTCAGTTGAACTGAGCCCCATAGATATTTGCAGTAGCTCGTGAAGTGAACAACTCCATTTGTCCGTCCTGGCCCCAACCCATCCAACTGCTTCCCAAACATTATTTACCCAAAATCGCTTTTCTGCTAGAGGAGAGTGTGTATTGTCTGCATTGTGGCTGTCACTGCTGTGACTCCGCTGCTCATACAGCACAGTATGTACAGCTAGCAGTTAGTAGAGACCAGACGAGAGCAGTTGGTTTCTGTAGGCTAAAACTCTCTGTTATATAACTGCAGTTTATGTCTCTTTGGGAACTTGATCAACTTTATGTGTACTTTGCATGCATGCTATCACACATCAGAAGTGTTCTAAGGGTCCATCTTTGATTTTATCAAGTGCCAATGAGTCATACCAGTTCTAGCTGGCCAGTTGAGATGTTAGCTGATGGGAGATCTTACCGACCACCCGACCACCACTCATGTCCTCACACAGACAATAAGAAGCCTAGCTGCGTGGGTCTAGTTTGACCAAGTGCCAAAAGATCCTGTTGTTTCAAATTGTTCACTAATGTGTCAAAAATCGGTTTATGCTTTACAGAGGGAGCAAAGCTCTCATATTGGAGTGTAGAACCGGTTAAAGTTGAATCTTACATAACTGGAATGGTGAGTTTGAGACTCATGAAAGGTACGAAACATAAGCAGGAGAAAAGAGATCTGGGAATGAGGAGCAAAACATGAAAAACACATACAGATGTGACGAGTATGTTTCATGTCATGTGGATGCATCTCCTGACTTAAACCAAAACGTCACAAGCTTAAAGGCTGATGTAACCTTCCAACCTTCTAGCTGGATGACAACTGTAGATTCCGTCCTCTGGATAGGTGATTTCATTTTCTTCCGAGATACATGTTTGCTTGTTGTTTACATCAAGTACTTGAAAATAAGTAGTATAAAGGTTTGCACAGTATACTGCAAGTGTGTGCGTTGAGAGCATGACAAACACCAGTAGTGGGTGAAAGGTGCTTCTTTTCTCTGTGGCCTTAGATACCCACCTGCTTAGTGTTCCTGATCTTATTAGTCCTCGACTCGGGCACAGTCCTTTCCTTGCTTCGGAGCCCAATGGTTTTTCAGCGATACCTGGCCATGGCACTCTGCTGAGGACTGTCTTAGTGAGATAAAGTAAAAGGAAAGGTGAAGAGGGTACGGCCTGGCTCAGGCAGACATTGCCTCGCTCAGCACTCGGCTCGCCTGAGCTGTTTGAAGAGAAGTGTCGAGAAATGAGGAGAGAGGGAGAGGTAGAAAGAGAGAGAACCCCTTTAGCTCTAGTTTCCTGCTCCAGCTTTGAAGCTGCTCTTTGATCTGAGTCAGTTGTGTGCACAGTGTGATCAGGAGATGGAAAGAAAGAAAAAAAAAACATCAAACTAACAGGCGAGGAGAAATGTAGGATGAGGTGATGATTGACATGCTATTACCGTGTCTGGCCAGTGGGGGCAGAAGTGGGGAAAAGTAGTTGTAATTTGTTTCCTCATTTAAAAAAGCACCTTCTCACTCCCTCACCCCCTAATAAACATCTATAGGTACACAATGGCGCACGCATACAGTACACATACACAAAACATAAAGCTTCTTCCTTTTGATTAAGGTGTCTTCCCAATTTCAGCAAATAGAATTGTATCCTCCTCATACCTCACATTGCTTGTATGGAGTAATGCTTTTTATCATTTTAACGGGACCTAAATGCCTTTTCCTTTTTGCAAGGGATGAAATGTATGTCTATTAGAGTCTTTCCAACTCTTAGATGAGCTCCCCTGTATTCAGAATTGTGACAAACATTATCAGAGGCACACAAATTGGATGAAAGTGGCTTTGATTTTTCTCTCAGAGATCATTTATATCAGGATGTTTCCTTTTGTCTTGTGTGAGATTTTTGCATGCATTTTAATTCATGCTTTAGTTCTGCCTGGTATTCCATATCGATCCGCACCGTCATTTGTCTAACTGCAATTCTTCCCGGAAAGCCCATTTGTACACGTCTTAAATCACAGCTGAATGCACCTTTTTTTGTGAAAGAGATTTTTTTTGTTACTAGATATAGCTTGTTTCCATGCTGTACACTTATTTCTGGGAGTATTTTAATTCAGTTTGAACTGAGAAAAGAAAAGTTTGTTTACTCTTTCTGCAGCGCAGAATCCCATTTGACTGCCAGTTGTGTGAGATATGGATAGATGCTCACAAACACAACCTCATTTCAGCTCAAGCTGATTGCTAATTGAAGATGCTTTGTGCACTTTTTCGCTCTCAGTGTAAGGTGTTGCCGAAGAGATGGTGTTGTGATTTTGACTGGCATGTGTCATTCCTAGAAAACAAAGCATTTAATCAGCATTTTTTGTTTGCTTTATGGCATCAGACAGATGAATTGAAATCCAGATCTGTGTATTACTCCCAAGTCAAAATATCACCAAGTATAAAATGAGTATCCTTCCATTTTAAACACATTGTAAACAAACCCTTTGTAGACACTGGAGTTCTGTAAAATAGTAATTACTGGCAATGATGACGATGATGATGATGACGATGATGATGATAATAATAATGGCTGTCTGTTCTTCTTGTTTTATAAAAGTGTTGTGAAAATTGTAAGAAACTTAAAGTATTTAAAAAAGGTTGTTCTCTTGTTTTTTTATTTGCTTTGGTTTTGTTATGATAATATATTATTGTGTACCTATTGTAAATATGAAGCACACCTATTTTGCAAGCCAAGGATTCACTTTGTACTGTTGTTATATATAAATAAACTTTGCTGGTTAAAAATTGCATAGAGCCAAAATCTGTATTCATGTCTTTTTCTTGAATGACCTCCCAGTTCAGGACCTACAATTCCCATAATTCTTAAACAGGAAGTATAACCTTGCCAAAGATTCAGTAAGTTACACATGATTGGTCTGTTTCTTTAGTCTATATTTACATTTTGACAAATTGAAAAATTAAAAGTATGCCGAATTAATTATTAGCAGTTTGGTACATATTGCAATGTACCCATGGATGTGCAGAAAACCATCACTGGATTACTTCAGTACTGAAGAAATAAAAAAAAATTGGTGATTCTCAGGCGAGATCTGGAGTTATAAGGAGCGTCTTTTTTCAGTGGTTTCTAAGCGGGATATATGGACGTTTATACACGACAGACGAAATAATGCTATCCTGGGAAAGTGTAAGTCAAACTGAATATAAAAACGTGTGTATTATGTCTGTGTGTTTAGATTTGACTGATTTATGACTTTGAGAAGGAGTCCGGTTTTGTCTGTGTTTTGACTGTGTTGATACACAATAACTTGGCCGTTTTTTCAGATCACCAGCATACACCTGTTCCACACAGGCACATTCCCAAACTCCTTCAGGGAGACACAGTTCCATCTCTCTCCCATCCCCTGTAGCTCTGGGTTCATCCTGAGATCCTGCATTTGCCTCTCACTTCCTGGCTAGCGCCTAACACAATAACCCAAGGCTGTAACATGTTGAATTGTGGTCGTTTGTCTTCATGCAAGTCTGTTAGCTGGGACTGGGCTCAGCTTCTCTGTGCCACCACAGGGGTTGCAATCACATTAGGTTGCTAATGGAGGTGTGGGTCAGTGTGTTTAGCTGGAATGAAATGGCCCTGAGGTCAGTGATTCCACAGAGGACGACTGTGGATGACCACTGAGGCACAAGCTCATACTTTTTTTTTCTTCTTATAACCGTGCACTTTTTTTAATGCATCTATCTATTATTAGAGTTATCTAGAGTAAACAGTTGGGGAAGAAAGTAGGCAGAGGAAAGAGCAGGAAGAAGGTTCAGTTGCCCACGTAAACATTAAGTAAAGTCTCTGAGCTAAACACTGCATCTCTTATAATTCTGTAATGGCCATTACATGGTCATTGTGATTGTTGGATGTATTCATCATCCACACTTTGAGAAAGGAACCAAAAGCACCATTTTGCACCATATGAATACCTAACAGTGTCAGAGCTGTACAGACAGACGGAGGAGTGGTCATTCCTCCTTTCTACATAACACTGACACCAATGAAAAGGTGTAGTCTGACGGAGCTTACTGAGGTGGAGTTGTGGTGTAAACGGTGCTTCTCAACTTTCTGGTGCAGCCATTATCGAGCAATATGTATTCTATATCTTGAGTCCCTCGGCCACCCCTGCCTCTGTATTTCCTCTAGGGAAGGTCTAATCCCCGCTGCTTCTAATCCTGTGCTGCTGAGACCAATTCAAATCCACGCGGGACTTAACGCTCTGTAATGCCTTTACAAGTAGTTGCATAAAGCTGACATCCCATTCGTTCTGGGTAGGATTCTCAGCCTGGATTACAAGGCAAATTCTGAAATAATTAATGTGAGTTGGCAAAAGAGGATGCCAGGGGTGATTTCAGCCCCATTTCGAAGAATGGTAGACTATTAATTTCCACATTGAAACAATCCTTGACACCTTGTTGGACCTCAGTACTTAATAATAATTCTGATCCTGATGGTTATTGAATGTCTTTTGTTTGAGATCATCATTAGGCAAAGTGAGGCAAACCCCTGCATTGGTGATTTGTAGCTCACGCCTCTCACTTTGTAGCCATGTGTTTGATTATCAAGAAAAGTTGACGACCTGTAGAGTTGTACTTCTGTACCCAGAAGCACTCACATTGGTTTTATTCATGATCAACAACTCCAAGTGTCCTTGAACAAACACCCCAAGCTGTTTCTGATAAGTGCATGGAATAATATAGGTTGATAAGGTTCTTCACAAACCACAACTGTACACCTGCACTTCCTTTATCATTTAGGACTTTGCATGCAAGTACATATACAATACATATGTTGTATCTTTCTATTCTGCTTGGAATCAACTACAACTGTGTTTCAGCCCAGGATGTTGCCATGTTGTCATCACAACAACTAATCCAAATTCAAGAAATGCCCATTAATTGTCCACAACCTTGCAATTTTGTCCAATCGTTGTAGTTTCCTGCAAGTTTTCACCAATCATAGCAGTCCCAAAACACTGAGCCATATGTCACCAAACATTTAGGCTAACTGTTTTTTTTTTTTATTTTCAACCATTATTTCATCGTAAAAAATGCTGAAAAACATTGCAACATGCATCACAATTTTGTTGAAAAGCTGCCATGAAATCAGGCATTTTGGGCTGCAACAATCTCCCCAAAAAAGCCAGTGAAATCCCAGAGGGGCTGGTATTTAAAAGGATAAGTGTTGTGGGGTTGAATATTTGGGTTATTGTCAACTGATCCTAACCAAAACCAACAGTGCATCAGTCTGTCTCTGTTTACTTTCTCTTTCTCAATTTCAACTTCAAATAATTATTATTATTTTAACATAAATTAAAGCTGATTAACACACCTGCTTATGGCCAAATCCAAGCTAGATTTATCATGGCATCTGGGATGATTATATTTTGATTAATTTTTATATCTTCTTGTGAGAATTGGCAACTGGAGGAATGGCACAATTATTGTGATAATCATCAAAATATACTCTCTCTTAAAATACTACTAAAACATACTGGAATCACATTATCTTACATTTTGTTAGTTCAAATATTTTTTGTGGGGAATACAATGGACAAACCAAGGCTTCCCCTTGTGGCAATTCAGCATAAATCGGGGAATCAGTATAGGACTGTACATTAGCAAGCTAGAAAGCTCTTTCAAGTGACTTATGTCTGGATATTACCGATTATCCCAATAATGCAAATTCACCATGATAAACGTAAGTTATAAATACTGAAAACTTCAATTATCCTTGGCTTTTATTTGCTTCAATCACCAAACTCAACCTTGGAACAGGAATCTACTATTCTCTATTGAAAAAGGCGATCTAAGCTTACAACTGTTTTATAAATCCAAAGAATTTGAGTAAAATCAAGACCACTTGAGACCTGCGTCAAACGTGTAGCCACACCAGGCTAGCAAAGGAGCCCTGCATCTAATTGGAAACCTGCTTTTATGGTATTTTTTTATGGTATTTTTTTTTTTTTTTTTTTATGGTATAACAGTTTCTTATCATGATATGCAATAATATTGTGTAATCCGTTACTCCCAAAGCCTGTGAACAGAACACAAGAAAGAGAAGCGGGTGGTGGTGGAAGTTGTATGGAGGAAAATTGCGTCGAATGTGAATCCAGGTGTCTAAGCTCTCAGCACAGGCTCTATTTATAGTCTGGCTTCCCGCTGTTAGAGCTGTCATTCTCAGTGTGCTCTGCAGCCCGTCTCGCCTGCCGCCCGCTAGCCTCTCTCTCATTAGAACTCCACAGCACAACATACACCGACCACGTCAGTGGGTGCTCTGCATAATTCACAGGTCAGAGACTCATTCAGCAGCATGTGTTAGCCTCAAACACACATACAAACACACACTGGCAGAAGTCACACATACAGAGAATAGTACGATGTTGTGTGCATAATCAGCAGAATGAGACCTGGGAATTATACAAACATATATGTTCAAATAAAAAGGGGAGAAAAAAAGCTATTAATTAACTGCTTCTCTCATGCATAGGCGTGTAGAAAGTTTCCCGCTGACAACAAGTTCTTCCACTTTTCTGAGCACTGTGGCTGTTCCTATCAGCAGGCGAGGCTGACGATCAGTGGCTTTCTCTGGACGCGACTTGTTCCTGCTCCCTGACATGGTAATGAGGCTCTCCCAGCAGGCCCGCTGACAGCCTCCTGTTGTGTGGCTTCATCTCTTTTAGCACCGCACAGCAAAAACAAAGAGGTGGGTGGGTGGCGTCCATTCGACCCAGTGCCCCCAGTGAACCCATACCAACTGTGCTTCCGAAAAGTGCAGGCGTAAGTATTTTTCAGCTATGCAAATGCACAGGGACATTAAAATACACAAGCGTACCCAGGAACAGGGTTGTGTTATGAATATGAAGTCACAGAACACACATAATTTAATTTTGTTCGTGTGTGTTTGCGCACCCTGTGTACCCACACTCACACTTCTCATACACGCACACACAGTGACACAAACTCAACTACCCTGCTGCTTTCAGGCGCAGGGTGCAGGTGAGAAACGCCTGCCAAATTTCCCTAGCTGGAGCACTCGTTTGCATATGCAGATGTTAATTACCACTGGAGCTTGTATGGGCCAATCAGCAGACTGCTGGAACAGCTTGTGCATCTCTCTCTCCCCCCACAGGTCGCCGTTTCCACAGTTACTCCCCTGGCTGATAATAAAGATAATCACCTCCGATTTCCTTCATGGCTCATTTTCTCCTGCTCGCTTCTGAAAGGCCAGAGCGCCGCTGTCTGATTTTCCACGCTGAGCTCTTATCAGCGCGCCAGGGCCGAGGACTGGGGCGGGGGCCAAGTCGACACACCACCTGCCACACACTCACCAGAGGGGACAGATTCGTTCAGTCAGGGTCTCAGATATGGAGGGGTAATGAGTGCGAGATTATCCATCCGGTATGGTGTAATTGTGGTTGGAATAAAGGGCTGGATGAGAGTAAGGTCAGATCAGATGAGATCAGGTGATGGTTGTTATCACATGGACTGACAGGGTTGAGCCTGGTCTATTCAGTTAGAATGAAAGCACGTTTTCAGAAACCTTGAAATTAAGGCTTGGTCCACTAAATCAATAGATAATATCCATCAGATATTTTCAGAATGGTTTATTCTAAGCCCTTCATGGTGGTTAAAAGGTGGTTAATCAGGATGTTTAACACTGACTCCCATGATCTTTATGTGTCATTACAAAGCAACATGTTTACATTTTTACATTACTCTTAATCTCCTTTAACCACAATCTGTTGTAATTAAATATGGCCTTTTGAATACTGTACTGTATATCCAGTTGATACCTCTTAAAGCAAGCCATCTGTTATGGGCCCATACAATGGATCCAATTCCCACTTACTGTCTCTCTCTCTCTGCCACCCCTCAACCCCTGCCTCTTTCTGTCTCCGTCCTCGTGCTCCCTTGAATCCATTGTCCAGATAGAAACGTGCCTGGGATAGCAAGGGCTCTCTTTCGGCACACTTCTTTGAGAATTATTTAAGGCTTAGGAGTTTCTGTGAAATGAATATTTGATGTGGAGGACCTGAGCGTCTCCCGACGTGCCCAGAGCAACACTTCAGAGAACGACTGGGGTGAGGTGTATAGCTCCCTGCTTCAAAACATACACACACACACACACACACACACACACACACACACACACAAGCTCACATCCACACACACTCTACCCCATTCACTCATCACCATACCCCAAAAACGCTCCAGATGTTTTATGGTGCGTTATTGAATGAAAAGGTCTGCATTGTAAAGTCTGGAGGCTGTCTGATCTGATATTAGATGTTGTTTCTCTGAGACTGTTCTTTTGTTTGCCATCTTCCTTTACCCATTGTCTTAGTTTTTCTTCAAGGTCTCCCACAATAAAATGGGTGGTTTTTTTTTTTTTCTTTCTTGCATGCATTGTTCATGTTCTCATATTTTCCTCTGGCTCTCATCTTAACCTTAATTTATGACATGTTGACAGGTTCATGGCATGGCATTAGTCAACTCCATATGTTTTCTATGGCAAGAACTGGGAAAATGTAACACAAGAGGATATCGTTAGTTTTTCCTGTTGCCACAAGAGTGCAGAGTTGAGTCATTCAGAAATGTATTTTCCTTTTGTGACAGACATGAGATGCTTCCAAAAGCCTGGTCCTGTAGTGCCATCTCATGGATTGCTGTGTGAAGTAGCTTTTTTTGTAGTTGAAATTTTAGGAAAAGTCTAAACAGAAATAAAACCACTTGAACTTGGAGCTTGCAACTATTAATCTCATGTAAACACCTGCATTCAACAGTTCAGTAAGAGTCATTTTAAATAAGTCTAATCCTGCATATAATGGTAAAACTAATTAATAATAAAAAAAAATGTCTAACATCTGTTTCAACAATTTTGAACTATGTAAATTTTAATGGGGCCTCTAGAGACCATAATATCAGTCGGTATCAGACTTTGGCAAAAATGTTACAACCGGCTAGAATTACCAAGTTTTATGCTGAAAGACCACTATTACTGCCGACAGTTTGACTTATGTGAAAGTACTCCAGAGATGAATAGAACAGATACATGTAATGAGAGCCATCTGGGCAACTAGCACTCTAATGAATTAATCCCGTAGACCTTATCTGGCCATGTGCTTCCAGAACACACACAGTTTATTATGTACTTACAGGATGCCAATACTATGGGGTGCTCTCGTCTGGTGTCATGCAAACAGCAGCGTTTCATTTTCTCTGGTCCCTCTTTGTTGTGATGGATAAAAGAAAAGTCCTGATCCTTAAAGTTAAACATTTAATAGGATATTAATCGGACATCAAAACAAGGACTGTCTGTAAAACATAGTGCTGTATGAATCAATGCTAATGAAAGTGATGTGGTGAAATGCTTGCATTTCTTGTTCTTCTCCCTCTTCCCCTTGTTTTTTTGTTTTTGCTGTTGTGGCAAATGAAAATCAGAAAAGTTATATAACTTGGACATTAAGGACTAATAAGTGATTGCTCAATGTGATTGCAAAAACTAGAAGTAGGCTACAAATCAAAGTGACATGTGAGTTTCGAAGGAGATAAAGTTTTGGTCTCATTCTCTGCTTGTGTTTTCTTCTGCATTAATATGCATAGACCCATAATAGATACACTCAAAGAAAATCTGGATCAGGGATTTAAAGCTCCTGGGGTTATGAATGAAAATCTCAGAGAAACCAAAGCACTCCCAACGTTCACAACCCTCTCGACCTTGAGCATAAATCACTTCAAGATGTCTACCAAGCCAACCAATCAGAGCCAATTAGGGCTAGTTACAGGCCTGTAGAGTTAACCCTTTAAAAAAACAAAAAAAGGGAAAGGACATGGGGATAAAAAGGAGACTCAGACAGAGGATCAGAGAAAGTTTAGTCTCCTCTGGGATTTTGCAAAAGCACTGAAATTGTGTTATGTTGACTAACTTTCCTTGCATGTGTGTCTGATCATATGTGTCCCAGACTGAGTACGCATGATTGTTTGCTCGTGAAACTGCTGCACACAGTATGTGCGTGCTTTGCGCGTTGGGGCTGGGTCAGCCGGGACCATGGGATTGATTTTATGAACAATAGGAGGGGAGTACTAAAGAAGAACATCTGTATGGCATCAAGGCAACGGAGAGAATGAAGGAGAGTTTAAAGGTGGGAGGAGAAGGAAAGGGAGGATTTTCTGGCATTGGACTCACATTGGTGTTTTGGAAAGTACAACAGCGCAGACCTCTCAATCAATAAAGCAAGCAGGTCATGCATATCAGAACTAAACAAATAGGAGAGGGAACCTTTTTCCAACTCTGTGCTAGATTATCTAGACTGTCAGATATTCAGTTTATTCTTCCTGCAGGACATATTCAACAGTATTTTGTGTGAAAATTGTGTTTACACAGAGACATTCTTTGGCTTTCCTAGAGCATGATGTAATAACAAAAGAGGTTGAGACCTTTGTTATGTTAACTGTTTGCTTCTGTCTCCTCTGGCAGTCTGTTTTCCTCGATAGGATTTGTCAGTGGTGTTGAGATGTTATGGTGACATAATTTCATGAAAGCTGTCTTTGTGTCTTCTTTATTATTTAGTTATTTATTTATTTGGGTTTAGTGGGTGAAGTGGGATCAAGTTTTTTTTACATAACTGCCTGGGCTGAAATGCTCTAACTGATCCCAGCACCATTAGATTTCATAAAGTATATCTTTATTGTTCATACATCCGACCTACCCCAGACCTGAGTAGACCTCTAGAGTATTCTGCAGAGGTCTGACTGTAGGGTTACATGGTGTTCTTGCCTCCATTTTGTCTTCCTGTGTTGCTCTTTCCACCCAGCTCCCTTGATGAGAAACTGGACCTGGTGCTAGTGCTGAAACATTTGGTCAGGTCTGTCCCGTTTCACACGGTCTTACTATAACAGACGTGGTAGGAAGGCTATCAAGATACCACCAGCAACAGGGTTAAGGGGGAATATAAATGCATTTCCATGTTTATCTTTCATTGGTTTTAGGGTCATTGCTGGGTCTGTCTACACACTCCTGGACACACAGGGCAGGGTGGATGCCAGGATTCTGTCTCCAGAATGGCAGGAAACAGAAGAGGAATTCAGATGCTGGAGTGGCGATAGATGGGTAGGTCAACAGGATGACGAGGGAGGAGTGGATTCCATAAGACTGAATGGAGAAGCATCGGCAGTGTCATCAGACAGAGAGGGAGGATTTTTCACTGTTTCCTCCACTCCATTGGTCAAATCATTACTGATGTCTGCGCCTGGGAAGTCTCTCCAAACAGTCAGTCTGCATTCACTCCCCTAATCCACACTTAGCAGGAAAGCCTCTCAACTTCCAGGAAGGTTTGTTAATAGTTTGATCTTAATAAATTGATTCAGTTGTTGTGGCACAGATCTCATACTGACCCAGATGACCTTACGTTGAGTTCTTTTACAGGCTTAATGTCATTGCATTCTCATCAGATCAATCACAATTCCCAGATAAGAAAACATGGAGAATAAACAGCATTAACAAAACAATTCTTTTTGGCCATTCAAGCAGAATGACTGGGCAGGGGCCTCATTTATTGAACAAACTTATGATAAATTTGAATCTTCAAGATCCAGTGTGTAACATTTAGGAGGATCTATTTCTATATTCACAGGTGTGTTTTCATTAGCGTATATATATGTATATATGGTGTGGAAATTATCTCTAAGCATCCTCATGACTCGATGTAAGTGATTTTCCTATTGGTTATGTAGGGGTATTCAACGAATCAACGATTCGTATATTCAGGTGATTATACACTAAAGAAAACATACCATCAAATATTCTTTTCCATTTCTGCCAATAGATCCTCCAGTGACCTTTAATTTCACTGGTGCGTAGGTTACAAATGGGCTTCTTAAAACTGGCGTAAGCAAGATTATCCTCAATACCTTTTATGAGTTGAACTAAAGCATACAGTCAAAAATTATCTTAAGACAGTCTAGGAGACAGATGAGGAAAATAAGGCCACCACAAGGGACTGTTATTGGGAACAGCAACAACTTAGCCACCGGATCTCTTGCTGTGATCTCAAATTCACGCATTGTAGCAAAAATTGAGCTTTTAGTGTAACTGATATTACCCCCATAATCATGCCTGTTAGCGTTTACCGTCATGTGTCAGTCATGCTCCTATGATGGCTCCATCCAGCTGGCTCTAAGACTCACAAAACACCAAAACCTCCTATAAAAAAAACCCCCAACATGTCCCAGAGGGTATGATTCTCTGCTACCATGTGCTGATACTCGTGATGTCCTGGCAGTGCCCCCCTCGCTGCACAGAGATTCTTTGTGCATTTCAACCATAATAAGTAAAATGTTAGTTTGGAGTAGGGGGGGAGGGGGGGTGGATCTGCCAGAAATATTCCCCTGCCAGGCTGAGCTAATCAGGATTCTCCAGCTGTAAACTGACACATGCTTCACATTCATACAGTGTTCATGTAGTGTATAAGTGTAACTGTACTGTACAAACAAATATCATGCCAGAGGAGAAGTTGGAAGATGGATGTGAAAACATGGTGAATATATCCATATATTTAAATGACATTTATAGAGGTTTGTACTCCTATTCGGGCAGCTTAAGTGTTACCCCTTCATAATGATCTAAAATACTTGAATTTCCCTCGGGATAAATAAAGTATCTATCTATCTATCTAGTGTGATAATGAGAGGAAATTACTAGAGTTTGGCAGTATAATTTGATTCTACTGGACCTATTTTGAATATTATTACTCGTTTTTCCAACGTCTTTCAATATAAAAAGACCAGAATACATATATTTCTATGTGTGTAACTATAGTGTGAAGTGGGTTTTTAAATCGTAGCTTCAGGTGTAATAATTGTGAATGTGATTTCAAGGGCCCCTTAACAAAGTATCTGGTCTGAAAACATAGGGGGTGACCAAAAGGAGTGCCTGTTCTCAGACACCAGCCTGATCTTGGCAAAATTCAGCCTCATGTGGTTGCATTGTTTGACAAGCAAGTCTCGAGGCAGTGCTAAAAAACCCAGCGGTGGGACTGCAGTGCTTCCAGATGTGGCCTGCCTGGATCACTGGAACAGCACATCTCTTAGTGAAGATTAACAGTGAACACCCAGCATCATACTCCTACAACAAACCACACGTCAGTGCAAACGTTTTGCTTTCTGCAGATGTAGTGTGATTACGAAATAGCATGTGTGTTTCGCCTATGATGTCAGTGCTCTTGTGTTATAGCATATTGGAAAGAAAAGGCGTGTACATGTAGTATATGTAAGCTTGCATGTGTGCTTTTGCGGTTCAATGGATGACTCACTATAAGCTGTTAGTCATCTGTCCAGGGACACACAAAAACCAAGACCAAGAGTTGTGGGTGACGCCATGTGCTTTTACTGGCCTCTCAGCTATGAACACGACATGTAGGAGACAGGAAGAGTGCTTCCTGTTTATACCAGGTGCATCTTAAAAAAATTAGGATAGACTCAGCTCTTTAACACCTCTATACAAGTCAAACAGTCAGTCAAGCCTGTTGTGTTGAAGAGAAATCTGCATTTTTATTTCAAATTAGCTGAAAAGTGTTGAGCCAGTGTACTTTCTTTTCCACTGGAAACAGCTTGTATTAGCAACCTGTCTACTAGAGCATCCCCTGCCACTTTCCTGGAGAGCAACCACAACCGCTACATTGCAGAAACCGTTACACCTCTAGCACACAAACTGTACAAACGACTTCCCAACATTTTCACAAGGAAACAAAACTGAAATAAAGACAAAGTGCAACAGGATGTCATGTCTCATTCTGGTGCTTGCTGTACATCTGCATGCACACAGGGACAAGGGAGGAGGCAGTGACGGCTGCATTTGGGGGTTAACAGCAGGCAGTTAGAAAAGGGGTGTGGAAAGAGCAGGGAGAGAGAGAGGCCAAAGGAGTGGGGCCATATAAAGAGCAACAGAACACAAGCCAGGCTTTATCCTGCTTGTCTGTCCCGCTCACTTAGACCTCACAGGAAACCTACTCCCCCGGCCCTCACACATTATCACTTACCACACTTTTTACTCTCGCACACAGTCCCACCGGCTTGCTGACCAGAGAGGATGGCTGCACCCATGTGGAGAATGAATGGGCTCTGGAGAAGGATGGCTGGAGTTCTGGTGCTCTGCGCTCTATTGCTCAGCAGTGAGTACATATATATGTATATTATTATATATTACTTATAATTATTGAGTTAGTTCTGCAACTTTGATTCACTCTCACCTTAGAAAGTTATCTATCCTCTCAGAGTCTAACTTTTTTGCTGTTCCTTTGTTTTTCTCTAATATTATTGTGTTCAAATACTATATATATACTTATACTAACTAGTAGGGGGGTTTGCTTTGATGTGCTCTACCATGCCTCTCTGCTAACCATGCAGAGAGGCAGTGGGGTGGCTGCAGACACAAAGGGTCTGCTCAGGAGTGGAAAGTTGCAGTTGAGAATAATTATGCTTTACGTCCTGCAGTGCATCTCGGTGGAGCTAATGTGTGTAAAACAATTAAAACCCTACATACAAAACACAGCCTCAAAATGGGTGAATGTATTTTTATATTAAAAATAGGATGAGTTTGTTACTTTCTGTTGCACAGTGCCATATGCTAACTCTGACTGCAGTGAATTATAAAGATATTTCATGTACATATGAGTGTGTGTGAGCTGCAAACGTGCTACATATAACGATGAACATAACACAAGGATTCAACAGAAAGCTGTAATAGATTTAGTAAAAGAGTAAGTGTGTGTGTGTGTGTGTGTGTGTGTGGGGGGGGGGTTGTTTGTGTGGGTGGACTCACTGGGCAGTCCACTCCAAACCAGTCTGAGGCCTATTACTAATTGCAGGGCGATGTATGGCTTGGATGGTGTTGCTGCCTCGCTGGTTGTAAAGCAGGACTGGATCTAGTTCAGCCCAATGTAACGACTTCTCCAGAACCATTAGGCCCCATCTATGGTCACAGGGGTGGTAAATGTTCGGAGTGACCTTGGGAAGTTCTAGGAGGAGTATCCCTAGACTGATTAAAATAGCTAAGGTTTTACTTTAAAAGGGAAAAGATCATGAGATGGCGGAACATGTTCGTAGTTTGCACAATAAAAAGGCACACCACATACCGTCTGCATCAGCAGCAGCTTAACAGATGGTAATTAGATTTACATGAAAATCTAATTACTCTGGCACTCCCCACCAAGAAATTAAAGCCATGATACAGGGACAACATTTCAAGACACGACTAATAATCAACCATGTATTCTTTGTTTATTACTGTTGTTGATTGAAAAACAGCTATTCTGTTATCTTATTATCTCTGTAATTAGGATTTTGTTTGTAGCCATTCCTTATTATGATTACAGCCATGCCCATCTTTCCTTTTGCCATGTTTGCATACTGCCTATACCAGCCACTGTTTAATAATCTTTACCTGTTTATAATAGATCTTATATTGGCACGGACCTGTTGCCTCTGTTTTCGGTTTTAGCAGACACCGTCTGATTTCTACTTTAAGACTGTCACAAGGGTGTTGCCTCAAGTCTGCTGACCCGTCCTCAATTCTTTACCACATCCAACAGCGCTCCTCCGATCACACAGACTTGCTACATTGTTGACACTTGTGTCCAACTGGCATTGTGGTGCAAATTTGCAGAGGCATGGTCACATATGGGTCCATGTATCCAAAAATGGAAAACCTCTCACTTAAATGTATGGAATGTTTTATTGCGTCCACCTCCTGACAGTTATACTGTTCTTTGTTAATCATCTGCATGCTTGTTGGGCTATTACTGTTTTTGTTTTGATACATTTTGTACCACCAGCCAAGTCACAAGAGACAATTTGTCTCCTCATTGACTCTTTACAATATAGGACTATGTGGCTGCTGTGGGTTATGGGTCAGAGGTCAGGTCCCAGTGACGTTTTCACTCAAAGATACAAACAATTTTAATGTTTCACGCTGCTTTATGGCTGTCTCGATCTACATAAAGAAGACTCTTTATGTCACTCTACCCTCATGCAGAAGCGCTCCACTGCACTACTACTGTCTTATTGTGTCTTGTTCTCAGTGCAGAATCATTGTGAATCAGGAGGTTTAATCAATGTTGCATCAGATTTAGTGGCAGTGATGTCATCAGCCTCACAAGGGGCAAAGGGGGCGAGGCAGCTGATCCTAGTTCTGTCTTAAAAACATGCTTTGTAGTATTGTACAAAACAGTAAAAGAGCTCCATCCTTAAATCTTCTCATAAAGGCCTTGGGCTTACCACTAATCCGGCAACATACATGGAAGTAGATACAATGCGATGCTACTTATGGAGGGAAACATGTACAATTTCAAATACTGGGCTAAGTCAAAGACAATGTGGCATCAAGATATTAGCTGGACAGAATATACAGTATGTCGTAATTTCAGACTGCAGCTGCAAGTCTCTGAAAAGAGCAATAAATTCCAACTGTGCATATCTAAAACTCAGTTACAAACATTTGCAGCTGACCAACATCTCAGTTTAGATTTGTTGGTTAGAAACACTGATTCAGGCAAACAAGAGCAGAAGGATGAGTGGATAGGGGGTTGGATCCAAGAGAGACAGGATGAGAGCCTTTGATGCACTTGATTAGTGAATGCTTTTAACTGTGTTTATCAGAGCAAACATCTTTGTCATATATAAGCAGTCCAACCACCCTGACTGCTCGGCAAACACGTTTAGTTTATGCTCCTACTTCCCATGGCTGTCATTCAGTAGTTATGCAGGCGTGTAAATATGTAGCGCTGAAATGGGCATGGACTGCTATGTTGCATGATGTCATTCAACGCCTCTTGGAGTATGTTATAAGCTGTCTCTCTCAAGATTTTGGGGGAAAACCCGAGCTTTAAATCTGCTCTGGAGAAAGGGAAAAACATCTTGTCTTGCTCATTTCAGCTTGTCATCTACAATGACTGTTTCTGTTGCTACGTCAGGGCCTCAGGCAGAGCTAAATGAGCTGTGACAATTGCTGTTAGAATATACCACATTAACCAAGATATTCGCTCGTGCTTGCGAGATTCCAAATTTTGCTATTGCAATTGTATGCGTGTGTGTGCACGAAGGCAAAGCCATTAATACTCAGTAGGTATTCTTTGTACAACACAGACGTGGCCTTCACTGATACAAGTCATTTGAGATGGCATAAACTGAACTAAATGAATACAAAGGAAGAGGAGACACAATAAATCACAGACTGCTGAATTCTCTTAGAGAAAATGTGAGAAATTGTCAAGATTAGAACCTTGAAAAAGATTGCACAGACTTCACAGAGAGTAGAAATCATCATCCATATCGCTCTGCGCACAAATGTAATAAACTTTGTTTCTCAGACAGCAGCTTCGCCCTGCCAACGTAAACATGGGCAGAATATTGCCACTCTCTTTCTCATGGCCCTCGGCTATTGACCAGCATTCTTTCAGTCCCAAGTTGTGATGGTGAAGTTTTGATTCACGTCATCTGCTGGAGGGTGTGTTTCCTTTATATAAGCCTTGGCAGATAGTGGCCTTATGTCAGTCTAGGGTGTGTGTGTCCACTTGGGCCCAAAGTTATGGCTGAGGAGCCACGTGAGCTCAGAGTAATTAAACCTGGAGCCTGTGTTCTGTCAAACTGCCAATTTGCCTCACTGATTTGTACATGTGAGAGAGCCAGGTCAGGCTGCAGTTGAAGTCAGTAAAATATTCTAACAAACACTGCCTGTCACAAGTGTCCGTTCTGTTACCTCGTCTGCTAGCCCTCAATCACAATAACAAGGGGTGGACATTTTAAAATGTATTTTTTCTCTCTGAATTATCTTCATTTGAAGACAACTCTCTTCCAAAGAAAACATATTAATGATAGGAAAACAAAGCCACTGTCGCCACTAACTAAATGGTCATCCCTGAAAAGCAGTTGACTTGGAGAAATAGATCGTCTAGCAACAATATTTACCTAGTGAAACAGTCTTAATGAAAAGCAGACGCTGTGTTAGCATTCAAATCTTCCTTTTCCAATTACTGCTGTTCTGGTGAGCTTATTGTTCCTTGTTCCCCTGGCACCCTGCTGCAATTTTACAGCTGTTGGGTTTTACCAGCATAAAGAAAGGGAAAAAAAGGCCTCTCCTCCAGTTTCTCCTTCATTTTCAGCCCAGAAAATTTGGCGGGACAAACACTGAGGCAGAGAAACTCCAGATATATCGCTGCTCAGATCGAACCCCCCCGCCATGTTCAGCTAATGAGCAGCCCCAAGATTATAGTGTGAATTCCAAAACAAGAACTTGGAAGCACTCTGTGCTTCTTGTGTCTTCCCTCCCTTCTCTCTTCACGCCGGCCCAAAACTAAAACTTCTACAGCTCAGTGATCCTCCTCACACTGATTGATCCAAAGCTACGGTGAAGTCATACCAAACACCAGCAGAAAGCACTTGTAGCACACAGGGTATGTTGCATAACAAGGCAGGGCCGTGTCTTTATAGAGGGGTATACTGTTTACCCTGGGGAATAAAAGCACTTAATGAGCCTCGGCTGAGGCCCTTTGACTGCCAGAATAATTGCTTCTGGTAATTAATGTTCAGTAAAAAGCATGTCGTTGAAGCCATGCTTTATACTTTCTAATTGAAAACACAAGACTGTGCCATTTTGCTCTTCTTGAAGGTCCTAGGTTTAGATACCCTTTTCATTTGTACTGTGTATATATAAACCATTTCTGTGCAGGTTATTTCTTTCTTAAGACCAAAGGGCAGAGTTAGCTGTATCTGGAAGGCTAGCAGATTATTGCTGTTATTTCTCAATCTTTCACTCTGGCTTTGGCTCCTTAGCCTCGATCATATCAGAGCCAGATTGTTTAAGGCTATAGGTTTTGATATCTTTTTACAACCTCTCCCCACACAGTTCATGGAATGAGTGCATGAACATCTGCTGCTGCAGCCCAGTGCTGGTTCTGACATAGAGGAGAGCAGCTTGATGCTACGGCCTGTTGAAGCAGCTGGTGTTTCCAGTTTCTAATCCGCAACAAAATGGATGGACTGTTTTGGAAACACAGGTTTAAAGTTTCACTGCCCTGCTGAAACTTTTTTAATGACTAAATTGGAGTTGGTCAGTAGCTGCTATTAATCATAGTGCTACCTTTTCGTGCTTTGCTTTTGTGCTTCGCAAGATTTTTCTCAGCCTTTGGAGGAAAGATAAAGGTTTAAATTGGAGTAACATTTTGAATTACCACATCAAGCCACTATCATGCAGAGGACAGTCCCTACACAGTACCTCCATGATAACAGTAGGGTGTATTTAATCCCCCTCCAGGAGTGTGTGTCTGTATTCCAGAGCCAGTGTGTGTGTGTTATCTGTAGCCCCCAGCATGTGACCTCTGCAGTTCGGAGAGGTCACTGCATGCCGCATGCTGTGGCAGACACATCCTGTCCTAGGATGTGCATGGATAACATTCCACAAACCTGTTGTTAATCCCTTTTAATTTTTTTTCAAAACTATCTTGTGTTTTGTTTAAAAACACCAAGGGCGTGGGCAGGGTGGAAAAGTCAACTTTTGCCACCCGTCTATGCAGAAACAAAAATATTTATCACGTTCAGGAACCTGAGTGGTATATCTGGGAGTTATTTTCTTTCTGATTGTCACTGGAATGGCATGTAGTAGCAAGTTGACTGTATTTGGTTTCCATGAATACACTAGTTTGATTTTTTTCATACAGTCCGAGAAGTTGGACAATGTAATATTAGGGTTATTGCAGGAACTTTTATTCTAGCCTATAATGCAGACAAACGATTGTGTCTCATCTAGTGCTGAAATAGTTTTCATTATTCATTCATTCATTCAACTACATTAAGTAGTTCCGCCCTCCCAAATAGAAAGATTTGTTCTTTTTTATCTGTAAATTGAATACCTCTGAGTTTTAGCCAAGCATCGTAAAGACATTGCCTTTTTTGGTTATAAAAAAAATAACTGATGGATTAATCTATAATAAAAATAAATAGTTGCAGTCTAAGCCTCATGTCTCCATCTTGGTTAAGCCTAACCTCCCTTAGCATTTCTTTGTCCCAGAATTCCCTTGAGGGTCTGTTAGATTGAAGGAATTCCTGACTTAAGCTGAAGTGACATTTCTCCTAGTAGGGAGAAAAAAGGAAGGAGTGAGGGAAGACTTTAGGGTCTTCTGTGAACATCTGGAAGCAGAGGACATGGATAAGTAACAAGAGGAGGGTGTGGCACATCACTACAGCCAAGGTGTTGTCTCTGTAGTCTGGGTGGAGGTCAAATGCAAGTCCCAAGATTTAGAGCTGAAGCTTTTCCCCTTAAGCATGATGTCAGAGACTTCATAGCACTTTGACAGTACTGCACATATGCAAGGAGGGAAAGAGCTCCCTAAGGAGACTTACTGCAGCTGCTGTCCCCTGCTCATACTGACTGTGCCTGTTTAATGTGCGACAATGTTTGTTTCTACTGCCATTTCCTTGCTCTTCCCCACCCTAAATCAGAGGGAGGGTGATCGATGGCAGTTACAATGACTGCTACACTTCAGGAAGAGAATAGGGAAGGCTGGGACAGATGAGTGACTGAGTATGGGACCAGATAGCACCATTCAGAATTCATTTACCCTCTATCTTAAGTGCACACGCACATCTGTTTGGCTGCAGCTGCTTGAAACAGGGTGATAAAGGTAGGCAGAGCATTGTGTGCACTTACTGTAACAATCCAATCATATAGTGTGCCTCTTTTCTGGCAGAGGGTGAGCTCACTGATCTTAAACTTGATCACTGCAGGGTCCACTGGCACAGAGACAAAAACCTTGTGAAAAGGGTGAAATTGTGCCATGCTAAAAGGAAAAGCTATGGTTTACAACCTGGGTTTTATGTCTGTAGCTCTGTCAGGTAGGTTCTACCAGTTGTGATAACACTGTAGCCTCCTCACAACAGTCATTGCTGAGATCCCAGAAAAAGGTAGCATCTTTGAAAACAAGTCCAACGCAGGAAGAAACAAAAGTAGTCAGACGATCATAGAATTATACATTTACTTCACCAGTCTGAGAAAGGAATGCACCTACTGAGCAGTAGAAAAGCGTCAGTGCAAGATGCTGAAATCAAGCTGTGTGCCGCAGGATTAGACATGAAACTAGATTTCAGACTAAACACACAACAAACATCCGAAGTAACATAGTGTGTGTTTTCCCTTGTCTTACCAGGATAGTATCAGCATTTCCCCCCAGTGAGGAGGAGGAGGATTTAAAAGGAAGGAAGGAAACAGAACCAAATGTAAAAACGTAGGGTCTGGCTTTCAAAACAACTGTAAATTGATGAGGAGACACTGTCTCTTCTTCCACCTTATCATCTCTCTTTTCTGCTCTCCCCTGGGTCTACTATAGTCTGAATGTCTTGGAAATATATGATTCACCACCTGACACAGAGTGAAACCCTGGAACATCTGCACCAATCTCATCACTCCCTCATGTATGCATCAATGCAACCATGGCTCGAGTGCTACAGAACATTTTTATGCCTTTTTGTCGATCTCAGCCTTGTAATATGATATATTTTCAGTGTGGACTAGATCCTGGAATTCAAGCATTCTAAGTGATTATGTTAAATACAGGTTTGTCAGTTCAGTAATGGCCTTTCTAAATCAATTTCTCCAATTTCTCCATATATAATCCACTACAGTCAGTTGAGACATTTTTGCCAATATGCCAGGGGATTAGGGTTGCTACATTGCTTCATTTACGCACCTAATATCTAATATATTTAGAGTGTAACTGACTTTAGGAGTTGCTTACATCGTTGGTGCTTAGAGTGAAGTGTATAAAGTACAGTTGGGTCAGCCTACAACCAACTCAAAGGGTTGCAACACATTCCAGCAGCATGTCAACAATATCGCCTGTGGTCTTGTAAATCTTCATAGACTGAGCAAAGCACATGTCAGGGGCTACATGCACTAAGTATGTAAGCAGGCGGTGCTTCAAGGCTCTTGAAATATCTGGCTTTGTCCTGCCTTATAATTGCTGTTGATTTGTCCAACCACAAGCAAAGAAATGCAGCATTTGAACTGTCACTCACCATCCTTAGCATATATTGTATCCTCTCTTAAACCTATGATTTAGTTCTTTACATCTGGCATGGCTACACACCACACACCACGTCAAAGACTGGAACACCCAGGTGGAAAGCTTCAAGGAGGACAGCCAGGGCAGGAAATCCACTTGATGTAGTTCAGTAGTGAAGAGGGTAGTGAAGAGCAGGACTGAACCCAGAGCTAACAGTCTACAGCTTTGGCCTCATGCTCTCTGAGCCCATTAAAATCTCTCTGGAGACAGATCAAGGTTGTGTTTATGGAGTAGGAGTGTTATGTATGTTTCTCTATGTTTGTGTTGAGACTGCAGGTCCTAGGGCTTCATGTTGATGGTGAGGGGCCTGGCTGGAAACACAGTGAGATTTCTCACACAACTGTCTGAAGTGTCTGTGTCCACACTGTTGGAGTGGTGCTGCGTATACATTTCTGACATAGTGCACAGCATGTGACAGTTTAAAGTGAGCAGATTGGTGTGTATGTATGTGTCTGTCTATATTTCTATCTGTGCATGTAATGCAAGTTTAAACAAGTGAACCCACTAATACAATCATTTATACTGGGGAGGTAACAATTTTAGAACATATATAATCATGCTTATTCCAGTCAACACTTAATACTTAACTGTTTAGACAGTGAAATGCTGTAAAATTCCATACATACTATTTGTCCTAATAAAATCTTTATACCTATGAGGCATACACTGAGGTACTAGGTTAATTCAGTGGGGTGGAGGCTAAACAGTTTTTGTCCCACATTATTGCTCTATTAAAAATATCAGCTCAAGTCGAAGGCAATTAGCCGGAGGCTTTAATAGCACAGTTAAACATTAGGATTTATGCCCACTTGCAGCAGTTAAAATGCAGCATATGACCAGCTTTGGACAATGTTCAGCCAGTTGCCGCCACTGTCAAGAGGAAATGTATTGCAGGAGGGAGCCATATATATTACAGAGCCTGGACTACAGTGCTGGATGCATTCTATCATGGTGGCCAATTGCTAGCTGGAAAAAAATTTGTTAAGTGTGTTAAAGTCAGTCATGTTTATAGGACTGAAAACACACACTCAACATCTAAATACACCTCATTTATATAAATATATCTGGTGATTAACTAAATAATGCTAGTGCTGCACCAAACACATTTTTCTTCTGATTGCGGCATAGTTTTGGTTAGATGTTAAACTGTTTACACGCTGTATTGGTTTCCTTCCAGAGGGAATTGTTTAGAAATGATGGTGCAGAATGAACTGGATTGCAGTGCAGTTCTTGTTAGTATCTGGTTAAATTAGTTTTCACTTTTTGATAGGCATTGTGATGGAGCAGGGATGATGGGCTTGGCTGTACTAGAAAGAGTTCTATCTGTGCGTGCATGAGTGTAATAAAACAACACAAGTTAAAATTCTTGCCCTATAATTGAACAGGGCAGTCTACTAACAGTATCTAGTTGGCTACATCAACAGACATTTACCTATTATTATATTAATCTGACACTGGACTAGACTTGGATCCATTAATTTACCTAGAAAAACATCATAAGAGCTTTCCTGCTTTTCTTAACCCTTCCTTTGTCAGAAAGGTTTTAGCACCACCCAACTTAATCCCAAGATCATTACAGAAACAGGATCTCTCCCAGAGGATGGATGTGTAATCAGGAGGCCATGACCTTTTCACTGAGCTGTTTGTTTGCATAGGCTGCAGACAGTGAGAATTTGCCCATATGTGACTAGTAATTAGATAGAGCCCCTGAGAACACATGGCAAATTGGTTTGGCATCTTTGGGTTGGGCATGAGGTTTGGTTCACCAGCCCAAGCTGTTCAAATCAACCCTGTGCTCTGACCTCATTCACACAAACATTCCACTGAAAGTGTGCTAGAAATTTTATCCTGAGATACCATACATCTCTTCTGTTTCCTCCTTGAGTAGTGCTTCCCTCCTGTTAACCTCTCCTCCCCTCCACAGTTGGGGTTAGGGCTTACTTTAGACTATGGTCAGGCGTAGCAGAGATAATTGGTTGGCGATAAGGTTGTGTGCAAGCAATGTGTGCAGGGAAACGCATATCAATGGGGAAACACATTCGACACCAGTGTTCTGAACAAAACAGGAAGTTAGTTATTATAGTTTGGCCAATTTGGCTCACACCAACACGACCAGATGCAGCAGAGGCTGTGACAACTAAGGGAAGAAATTGAGGTACTTTAAAACCCTTAGTGCCTGATTGCTGCAATTTGAGTCAAAATGCTTCATAACTCAGTAAAATCTGAAAACACAGACATGATGCAAATATTTTAGTTTTTTTAGTGTGACACTTCCATAAGTCTGCTTTAAATTCACAGAAAAATATGATCCTTATAACTCCAGAACTTGCCTGAGAATTTTCAGATTTTCTCCAGTATGAAAGTATACTATATAGTGAATGTTGTCTGTACATCCATAGGTAAATCAGCCAATTGTGCCAAAAAAAATTTAATGTAATGTAAATGTAAACAAATATGGGGTAAAACCAGGGCTCAAGTTGTAGTCCTAACTGCAACCATGGCAACATTGTACTTCCTGTTTACGTTCCCAAAGCCCCCAAATTATGAAAACTTTAGTTCCAAAATGTAGGGCATAATTATCCCCCGTGTTGAAGTAGAACAAAGAATAATGATAGGAGTTACAAGATGTGGGGGGTAGCACAGTTTCGTCTGATGGGTGTCCCACGGTGTCTTTAATTTCTGTAGACATCAAAGAGCATTGATTCATCAGATGCAAGACAAAGTTTTAAGTTGCAGTCTCCCTCTGTGTACTCACTTGCTCTCCCTTTCTTGCAGATGAGGTGCTGTGTCAAACTGATGTTGCAGATGCACTTGCAGCTACATCTGGTAGGAGCCTTGTGCTTTGGAGACTTGAGAAGTTATTTTAAAAGTTTCAAAGATTTTCTTAGGTTATATCACTCTATATCCATTTCTAGGAGAGGCGATAATACCACAGTGAAATGTCAAGTGACAAACCTTGTGTAATAGTATTGTCCTTGGATTGTGTTATTAGTGACAGCTTCAGATGACGCTGCTACCCCACCTGTAGTCACCACTGTCGGTGACGCTGCTGGTAAATCTGCTTCTTCTGCTGCTCCTGGAATTGACTCAGTCCTAATGACCACTGGACCAAACCAGGTTGGAGATGCCCTAGTCACCTCAGGGACCACTGCTGCCCCCACTCCACCACCTGTGGTCCTAGATGTCAGTCATGTTATTAAATTAGTGGTGGTGAGTACCTGCCTGTATCATGTTCAGTGCTACCCTACTTTTTAACTTTTCAACATCTGGAGTTTTGGCATCTGCATAAAATCTTACAACTCAAATAAAAACTATACATGCCAATTGTTATGCTGTTTGGCCTTTTCACCAATATTTCTGTAAAATATTCCCCTTTTGTGTGTCTGTATTTGCATGTCTTTCCCTGACCTCATTTGTCTATCTATAACTATAGCTAATATGTTAGCTGACCTGGCTTCCTGTCCCCACAGCCTGACGTGAAGTGCGTTGGAGAGGACATCTCTGATGCATTTATCATGGCTGAAGTGGCAACAACTAATTGTGTGAGTATGAGTCCTACCACCACCTTTATATCATTCAGCTTGTGACAATAGTCTTCCTCTCCTCCCTGCCAACCACAGTCAGTATTGAACTACCAACGGTTGAGATTTTGGCATGCAATATTTAAGACCACAGTGAAACGAGACCAGAGAGCTGAGCCTGCTGAACTCCTGGTGACACGTTCCTTTTAGCAAGACCTTTATCTGGCCCCCTGCACGTTGGGTCCAGAGGAAGTGGATTACTCCACTTAAAGGATGAAGATTGATCTGTTTTAAAGCGCTACAGTTAAAAATATGGCCCTGATAAAGGCAGATCTTTTCTCAGACATTCCTCAGGCATTGTAAATCTTGAGACTGTGTTCCTGGCGGTAGACAAATGAAGAGGAGGGGTGATGTTTCCTCTCTTGCTCTTGGGTCCTTAAGACAAAAGGAGGAACAGTAAGGGTGTGGGTTGATTTTGTAGCCTTTAAAAAACACAGAGGTGTTTTTTTTTTTAAATGTTTTTTCACATCAGGAATGGGTGAGATATCTCTCACCCTTACAAAATAAAAATCTAACTTTAAAATGTCATATTTGGAGCTATCTCAGAACATAATTATAGTTTTCCCCTATCATGTTAAATCCTAATTATTACCTCCACCAAGGAGGTTATGTTTTCGTTGCCTTTTGGTTTTTTGTCTGTTAGCAAGATTGTGGATAAACTACTGGCCCAATTTTCATAAAGCCTGATGTAAGGGTGTAGCATGGACCAGGAAAGAACCCATTCAATTTTGGAGTGGATCCGAATCACAGGCCTGATACACAGACAGACGTATATAGTGGTTGCGCTTGCAGATTAATATATCAAAAAACACTGAGATGTTGGCCTTGGCAGAGGTCTGTGCTCTCTGATTGCCCTTCTAGTTGTATGTGCAGTTAGATGATGCCTCAAACCACAGCAAACACATGATGTTCAAATAGAACTCACTGTTACATTGTACAGTATGTATCAATGCAACAAATTGAATAAAGCAACAATGCTCTGAAGTAGTGGAAAATATGAAAGGTCCTTCTCACAGCACTCTGTAAACTACAAATGTAAACCCTCTGTAAACCCACTATGTCTAATATGTCAAACTGAAAATCTAATTGTTCGCCTTCTTCACAAATTATTTCACTATCAAATGAAATCTTTGTGTTGCGAAATGTGTTCATATGCACACCTACTGTAACTCTAAACTCCAGCCACGGGTGCAGGAGGCCACATAAGGTCAAGCAAAGCAGGGTATGAGACAATGTAGGATTCCTGAGAGTAACATGTGATGCGTCACCACCAGTGACACAGACAGATGGAGAAGAGAATAGGTTCCACTGGAGGGAATTTGATGTCCGAATTCAGCCCTCCGGAGTTCCTTCCTCTCTGCCTCACAGATCTGGGTGTTGCAACAGAGTCCAGCTGTTGGCCTACTCCCAACTAACTGAGGATTCGGGGTTTGCTCAAAGGGGTCTTCTGGGAACACTGAGAGCTGTCTGGATCACATTACAGAAAATGAAGAGTGTTCCAGAGTTGCAAAAGTTGTGCAATGAGTTGATATCATAGTTTGCGGTCAAGGTGGGAAAAAGAAGGTGTGGTCAGCAAGTTTTCCATCCCACTGCATTTTGTCTCCATTACGCACACAAAGACCTATGTGTGCTGATGGTCAGTGGGGAAAATCAGGGACACACATTTGATTGTTGGCCCCAATGAGACCCAAAAGAGATCAAATGTCTATGTATGTTTTAAGCTGTACATTTAAAATGTGAAAGTTTTTCAGGTTTTTTCATTTTTGAGTTAAGTTTGTGTTTAATTCTCTGAATCAGGGAATTCATTTTTTTCAAAATATTCATAGTTAAAATGTATTGTAATACGTGATACACTTTACATTATTTCATGAAATGTACTGCACAAAATAAGTGAAAATCAAGTCTTTGTGTCTGTTCTTATTGAGAAAGCTATTGTAAATTAGTACAAATATGTACCTTTGAAATACAAATCCTTTCTTGTAGGAAGAAACTAAACGCATTATTCAGGAGAATCCTGCAGCCTGGTGCCAAAAACAAAACTGTCTTCTAAAAATCTTTCAAGATGGAAACTCGATGAAGTTGACCAGTGATGATGGTGGGTATTGATAGCATCTATCAGTATATAATAATTTGTAAATTCACATTTTCAATTATTTGTGACACAGCAAAATACTGCATAGACCTGATAATGATGTACTGATATATTTCTCATATTCATTCTGCAGCTACATTGTCTACTTTGCTAAAAGCTCTCCAGAGTACTCAGTTGAATGACCAGGTAAGATAGCACTATATGCTACCAGCTTGAATATGATGGTGTGTAGGTGAAACAACCATGAACCCATGGGGCAAATCCTCCACTGCAGTTTGTCGTAGTATACTGTTTGAGCAGTTAGTACACAAAAAAGTACAACATACTTAACCATTTTTACTAACAGGAAATTACAAAATCATGCAATATTGGACATCAAACCGCAGCTTTGGAATGACACTGCCAGTTAAAGAAAGTAAAAGTGAAATGTCTTTTTTAAGATTTAATACTTTTTGTTTTCTAGGATTTTTCTTGAGCTACAGTGATATATAATTTATTTAAAGGTCCAGTGTGTAACTATTGGAAGAAATGCAATATAATATTCATAGGTATGTTGTCATTAGTGTATAAACACCTGAATATAGGAATCATTATGTTTTCTTATACCTTAGAATGAGTCCGGTCACAATGTTAAACCGCCATGTTTCTAGAGTAACCAAACAAACCAAACACTGGCTCTTGATAGGGGTGTTAACTTGGCTGTCTACATCGTGGATAACTGAGATGACTCTACACAGGCATTACTTTTCTTTTCAATGAACCCAAGAATAGTGATTTTGAATGTTTTCAAATTCACACAGAGATACTTGTTTTGACCACAATCTCTTCAACTTGTTTGCAGCTGGGTGCTACAAATGTTGCTGTGAACCCATCATCATCATCATCATCATCATCATCCGGTTCCTCTGTGTTTGTGGGAATACTGGTCTCTGGTTTGCTTGCTGCCCTTGCAATTACTGTAGGATACTGCAAATGCCAGCGCAGGACTGACACCAAGGGAGTAAGGCTGGTAAGCACATTTTCCGTTAAGAATGGATATTCAGTATACTATATGTTTCCACTGTGGGCTCCATTTACTTACTCTTTGGTTTACATGGCCATGCTGGCTCCCCAGGAGTTGCCTGTCAGTGGTGCATCATTCAGCACAGAGCCCGTGAATTGAAAATCATTGCCTTTTCTTCTGTAGACGCTGCATAATTCTTCATTAGATCATGTTTGCAATTATTCCAATTTGTTCACCTTAAGTGGTTCAATTATATCATTTTTAACACTGAACATATGACCTGCAAGTGTGTTTTATCATAAATATGTATTTTTTTCACCATGTGTTTGCAGCTCTCCCTCAATTTTAATTCAGTAACACTATGCTTAGATATTCTCTGGCAAGGTTCATGTTTTACTACATTTGAAATCAAAACTGATCATTTTCATGCTTTGGCATCAATTTCTGCCAGAGTTTCAATTAGGGAATGTTGCTGGCCAGCTATCACAGAGTATACATCGAGAAAGAGTGTTTGTGCATTATCCAAAGACCTACGCCCGGTCTCTGCTGCCTCATTCCTCTGCAGAGCTCACTGTTTCATCTACTAGCCAGATACAGCTGTATCACATGATAGAGACCACATTAGAGGATGTGTTTGTGTGTTTATAAGCAATAGTGGAAGGGTGTGGGGGTGGATGGATCTGTGTACATGTGCATCTTTCTATGCCTGGCAGAACTGTGCCTGAACAAAAAACAAATGCTTCATTTGATTGAGCATGCTTCTATAATGTTATAAAAAGAGCTTCATGTTAATTTCAGCCTTTCCATGACGAGTTGTTCATTTGTGGTGTATTTGCAGGCAGAGGAGGCCTATCCAGTAGATCAGGAGAACCAGGGGAACACTCTTGTGTCTGTGGCCCCCCTCAACCCCCCTCCAGAAATCCAGGAGAAACCCAGTGTAAATGGAGAGTCCCCCGAGGGAGCCAAGACCCAGCCTCCTCCTCCCACCAACGGCCACTCCACCACCAAGACAGCAGACACCGAGCTGTGAAACAATCTACAAATAACCTCTGCACAGGAATTACCCACACAAACACACACATACACACACACACATATACACACATGCCTCTGCAAACTCACCTCCCTTTCTGAATCCACGCCTGCCCAACCACAGAGAGTCCTCAGCAAAGTGGACCTCAGGGACTAGACCAATGTCCTACATCAACTCTCTTCTTGTTATGCTCCTTTTGGCTATGTGCCTCAATACACATCAGGAAAACTAGTCTGATGACGATGATGGCAGCAATGAATTATGTCAGTGATGACGAAGGCTCAGTCCCTGGGTTGTTGACGGCAGTCAGCCTGGGAACAAGAGATGGGAGATGGGCAGTTCTGGGTGGAAAGAGAGTGTATTTTAGCATTAATCAGCACTGGTTCCCATGATGACTGCAGCCTCTGGAGTCACAGCCATATATGCTGTCAACACACAGCAGGGTCTTTGCATGTCATCAGGTTTAAAGCTCCCACCAAACCTCCACTAGTAAAACAGCATAAGCACATAAATGAAATAGTTTCTAAGTTTGTTTTAAAGCCATGACAGACAAAGAGAAAATGAAACACACTGCCTTAAAATCTGTTTACAAACTACAACTTGAGAAAATCAATTTGGCGCTGATATTGTTTGTCTGATTGAGTTATTGATCTGTTGGTGTGCGAATGTGTGTATGTGTGTGTCTGCTTTCAAATCCTGTGTGTGTGTGTGTTAACTTGCATCTGTACTGTGCATGGACTGTATGTACAGTATATCCATATGTGCATTTAAGCTTGTTTACTGTATGTTTGTTTGGTTGATGGCAAGTGGTTGATTGATGTTGATTAAGTTTGTGAATGAATGATGAGTCTGAATGTGCATGTGACATTAGCCATGAAAAGTGTACAATTTTGTAAAAATGAGTTGACAGAGTGATGGCTCACAGAGTTGCAGTTGGTCCCCATGGTGAGGAGGAAAGAGTGTTAAAGTTTTAATCACACCATTTTCTTGAAGAGGTGTAGCTGCAAGGAATTCTCTAATCTATCGTCGCAAACTGTGGTGAAATCAATCACAACGCCAGCAGGCATCTTGACAGTGGCTTCATTGTCATTGCAGAAAATAAAGAAAGTGACCAACAGACTCATAAAGGCCTCAGACACAGAGCCTCTTACTGTCAGCTCTGTCCATTTGTCAGTGTTATTCTCTTTTCAATATACTGTATATGCTCTTTTTACTATCATTATTCTATTGAGCGGTATGTATAGTATTGTGCCTTTTTTGGTATTGATTTTATTACTTGTATTGTTCCTTCTATGTGCCAAAGGATTTCGTTTCACAGCTTCTGTTCTACTAAAATATGTACCTCTGTGGCACCATTACAAATTATGATCCAGGTCATACAGCAAAAAGAAATATGTTCAAGGGCTATGACTGTTCCAAAAAAAACATCTAATGGCCCAGATCTGTGATTTTCTTGTTCCTGAGATTAAACACAAAAGGAAAAATGCAATGTTTTTTAATTGAACTGGAACACAGAAATATTGTCTGATCAAGTTTGTGTAATTTCATTGCTAACTAATTTCAATGTGACTCTTGTCATTTTACTAGCATCCTGTAGTGTAAATTGGATTTAACATGAAAAAATAAAACGCAAAAAATAAATAACTTTTTATTAATTGTCAGGTTTTCTGCCTCATTTTATTTCTACATAAATATAAATACTATAATCATAAGAGTGGGTGGAAGGATCAATAGAGTTTATAACGACAGAAACATTTGCACATCCATTTACACACATCTGTGCTCTAACACACATTGAATTAAAATCCCATACAGCCCATAAGGTCACACAGCTGGTTTGCATAAGCAGTAGTAATGACATCAGTTCACACTGTTTTGTCTTTCACAGTTTGGGTGGGGCCCTGAAAACATCCACCAGCTGTCTTTTCGAAACGCCACAGGACATATTAATGAGCGCAGTGCCAGTCCAGAGACGACTCACCATACATCATCACATCATCATGTTCATATATGTGTACCTTTAACTCATTTTCTGTCACCATCCACTGTATGTGAAAGTGTGACTAATTTATTTCCCATCTGCTCACACCCTTCTTTCATCACAAGATCAATGCCCTGGTGAATTCCTACCCTGCCCTGTCCCCTTTCCACACCCTACTAGGAAAATATTTCCTCAAGGCCATCGAGCAGTGCTGTAGAACAATCCTGTTGTCACAATATGTCACAACCGTCACAAAAAGCTCATACTGCAGACATAAATATATTGGGTTAAAGACTGGCCAACTGCTGCACAGTGCAAATTTAAAAGGTGTAAATCCCGGTGCACTTGAACGCTGCTGTGTACACTCAGACATCTCTGTTATTTGCAACCTTAAACTCTGGGAGGTGAATCATCAGCAAACAAGATATTATTTTACACACAATCTCTAGATTAAATAAATCAACAGACTCCACCCATGTTAGAATATCCATTTCACTTCCCTTTAGATTGTTTTTCTGCATTCCTCAGGCTCTCCTTTCAGACATAAAGGGATGGTTCACTCAAATTACACACACAATAAAAATCCATACTCTCTCACTCATCCATAATAGTACCTTGCCAAGAAGATAGTTTGATTCACCCAGGTTTTGAGATATACATCTCTGGGTTTTCAGCCATCGGCCCAATACAATGGATATGAACTGAATTGAATTTGTGTTGCTCGCAGCATTGGGAAAAATCGACATCAACATCTCTTTCTCTGGTCTCTCCATAATCCATTGACCTTGTTGTGAACATTTTTCTATTGGAAATACTATGAAAAGTGTTTACTTGTATTTTAGGTGAACCAACCCTATACATCTTCCACCTATCGGCCCCTGTACCCCTACAGTATATCACTCCAAATCTTCTCTTCCACAGCTTTTCTTCAATGTCACACAAGTCCCCCTGCTCCTTCCTGCTCTCCTCCCTCCCATCATTCATCCCATCCAGCTATTAGGTTTCTCCACCCCTCTACTCCTCCATCCAGCCAAGAGTAGTGTATGTGCAGTGGAATCTGGGATTATGAAAAAAACTCAGCTGGTTGTTTTTATTGTGGGGTGGCTCCCCCCTCAGCGTAGTTCCAGCTGCCAAATACGTCATGTTTTCCTTCTCCATGCCAAAGCACGCCCCTTCTAAACTCATTGATGGTAAGATAATATTGGGTGGAATGGAAGGGTGGGAGGTAAAGGAGAGCACACACAAGACTGAATGGGACCCTGAGGTCAAAGGGTGTGGTCTGCCGATGAGCCTCTGTGATGAAAATTAAAAACTGATAAGCTTTGAGGTTCGTGAAAAGGTTACGTGCAATGCAAAGAGGCTGTATTAGCAAAGCAGTTCATCAAGTCTTTTATCCTGCAATGATTTTTTCCACAAAATGGAAACATGCAAGATTAATAGAAATTAATATTTTACGGCAAACCCCTCATAACTGTCTGTTACATCATGCCTCTCCTCTGCCTCGCTTTCCTATTTGAGGAGAAAATACAATAAGGAATGTTAATTCCTCTCTGGAACCACGTTTGGTGTTGATAATGAAAAACAGTGAGTCTTCCCACAATTGATAAGTTATATTCAGTGATTATTGTGGGGACCATGTACATAGTTACTCCCAGAGCAATTCATAACACTTCTGGAAAAGAAAGAAAGTCTTTAATCCAGGGAAAGCAAATAAAGAAATACAATAAACCTGCAATTACTAATTGTTAGCCACTTGAGGGCAGCAGAAACAAGCTTTGAACACGATAATAAAATGTATTTGATATGGGAGAATTTATGAGCAAACAGTTCAGCAGATACAGAGCAACATTAGCATTGATTTGGAGTGATATGCCTGGCTGGCTGGTGAATGTAAGTCCAATACTCACTCTTTTTGGTTTCCACTAGATATCTAGCTGTTTGGTCACTAACTACCAGTTTCACAAAGATAATTAACCAGCAAACTTTGGAAAAGCCTAGGTCATCTGAGGGTATTTCTGGCAGAGAAAATTACTCTAACCATCTGGATAAAAAATAAATGTCACAGAAAAAAAAAAAAAAAGAAGGTCTGCTGAATGGCCTCTGTTTCCAAATCAAAACAAAGATGGCAGCCCACCTTTGAAACGTTGGTTAAATGTCTTTTATAAATGCAGCAGGCGGAATATGTTTTCATCCTAATGGTTGGAGAGGAGTCTTTTTGGGATTCTGGAAATACCACCAGAATAGCGGTAAGTGCTTTTAATGAAGGGTTTAATCGACGGCTATTGTTGTTACCTCTGTGACCCAAACATAGGCCGGCACACGAGAGGCACAAAGTGGGGCTAGCTGCTGCTAAGTGCTCAGTGTTTACCAGCTAGTTGCTAACTTTGTCTGCTTTCTATTTGGTGCTTGGTTGGTGGCATACAGTTAACTTAGCAAAGGGTTGTTATTTAACTGAACACAGCCGCCTACTGTATCTGAAAACGATGGGTGAGAGAGAAGCAGAACATTGGAAGTTGTAGGGATTAAAAACCAAAACAATGAGCTGAAAGATGGTAAAATGCTCAGTAGAGCTGAGAGAGATGATAATACTTTTTGGATTTGTTACTCTGAGCAACCCCTTTCACATCAATTCAAGTGATACATTACGTAATCGTTATAATATCCGCACATTTCTTTGTAAAAAAGTAGGCTAGAAGGAAATGGCCAAAAAGTGAAGAATAGCAAACTTATTTTTATTATTTAAACAGGAAGTCCCTCCGAGATTGAAATCTCTTTTCCGAAGGAGACCTGTCCAAGATAGCACAGCAGTTCCAATTCAATTCAAAGTAGAAATAAAAACACAGGGCAGGGCAAACGAACATCACACGCACAAGGAAAGGCCTAAAACCAGCTCAAATAAGGCAATTGCATTTCCTTAATAGGCTAAACCAAGATACACCAAGTCCTACATCCACACATACTAAAGTAAATAGATCGGTGCTTTATAATATAATACTAGTGCAGTGCCCGTGGGAAGTATGTATTGCTATAGAAAAGTGGGAGGTTAAGTAGCTTTTTCATGGATGGCCAAATGAGGTTGTGTTTGAAGGTGTAGCAGGTAGCTACAGACGAACATCCACAGATTCCGATTCCAGTTTGTTGTCCTCGCATATCCGGATCTCCTCAGACCGGAACAGACTCGGTCCGGACTCGTTCAGTGTCAGTAATCCACAACAGTCAGTTTAGATGCACAGAACGGGACCGAACAGCCGGCAAAACCCGGTGTAGGTATAAAGCTGCTGGCGCCGCTGCAGGTATAGATCAGCGTGTTTCTTAAGGTGTGTCGTGGGGGTGGGCTCTGCAGTGACTGGCTCTGGTGCGCACGTGGCTATGGTGGCTATGGTTGATAATGCTAGCGGAATTCGTAAATCATTTATGAAATCATTTATTAACGGTATCTTTGTAGTCCAAACAAAGCCGACGTTGCACACCCTTAAACCACACAGCAGCCATGTTGAAACTCTCAGGTCAGTCTGATACTGATCTGCAGAGATATTTGAGGCACACACAGACACACAGAAAGACAGACAGACAGAGATTTCTTGCTTTTATAGAGAGATAATAGCTCAATGTTGAATCTGAATCCTTGGATAGAGTTGTGTGACTGGAGAATTGGCTGCATGTTGAAATCCGGACCTGGAAAAGGAAGTTACTGCACAAATCTGTAAATATACTGTTACTGTGGAGGAGAGTAAGCAAAACAATTGAGTTAATTGCACTGGACAGTTTAATCTCAGTGTTCTGTGAATCAGCATGCATGATTTCAGAGGATGAATCACACACTCTATCAAAGCAAGAGATCTGTGATCAAAAACACACTTACCATAACCAAGGCACAATCAACCCTAACTTAGAATCAGTTAACACCTCAATTCTAAGACTAAACCAACCAACCAGTCAGCTAACTAATTCATTCACAAATAAAGTTATGAACAGTTTGAATGGGTCTCTGAACGTGAAAAGACGAAGTTCCAGAAGTGTACTCCACTTGAACTTGATGAAGTGATTTATGTTTCTGACATCTTGGCAGCGGTCAAAGGGTTTTTTTTTTTCTTTCTCACACAACACCCTTGCATGAGCACAACAGTATGCATTCACCCCCACTCGCATAGACATTCTCTCAAAGCTCATGACAACTGGAGAAAAACTGAATATACTTTCACATTTTTTTAACAAAAAGTAAAAAAAAATAAAATAAAATAAAAGACATGCATCATGGGAAATGTACTATGCAGTTTCAAAGCTGGGATCCACATTAAGGGAGGGGTCCACTGTAAGACAAATATGGGGCCCCACTGACTAATGTGCGCACATGAGGGAGTGACCAGGCACATCCTACATGTAACTGTCCCATTAGACAGCTGTGTCAAAGGCCGGTCAGTTTTTAATTGACTCTTGTATAACGACGGTTTACACTTTCAGCCCTTAAAAGTCACAACAAAATTAGTGTTAATAAACTGCTGGTTCTTATTATCTGTCTAAAATGTGTATTTTTGTTGAATTTTTTGCTCTATAGCACCTTTCTTGAATATCTAAAATAGCTAAAATCACTGTTAAAATGAAGGGACTGAGCAGCATTGTGAGAACAACAAATGTACTAATGAACAAATCATGAAAATTGAGAAACTCAGATTTTATATTTTGTCTCCATGGACACCTAAACAGCAAATAACAACGGAAACTTAAATTGATATCCCGTCTGTTTCCTGCACATTGCTCTGTGCTGTCGTCTATTCCCAACATCTGCCGAGGGAAACAATCTGGAAGGCATTGTCTGTTTTTTTCCAGTGATGCAACTGTCCACAGAAGGCACATCACACCCTGTAGTTAACTGGAGACCACGCAGTTGATTGCATACTAATTGTAATTTACTAAAGTTGATTTGAGTATTCTAGAAAAATTGCACAATAACACGAGATACTAAAAGTCTAATTTATTAGGCTAATAAAAAGGTGGGGTGTTAATTACTGTAGCCTCTAAATACGTAAACTGAAACCTTAATTTAAATGTACATGAGTAACAACAACATACATACAATTATAATAAGTGATTTCCATTAGCCCACATTGAAATAATCCAAACTTTAGATAGAGTGAAGCAGGCAAAGGGACCTGAAGTTTGAATGTGATATTGTTGGGTTAGGATGCCCCCTGCTGTGGCCTTAGGGCCAAACTGGGGGGCACACTAGAAACAGCAAAAGTGAAAAAGAAATCTAATTTAGTTTTCACCTGACCCAACCAAAGTTTTAACTTCAGACTTGTGGGAATCCATATTCTTTTCTCATACACATTATATGAACTATATTCAGTACAGTATCAACAGCAACTGCTTGGTAAATCTGTTGAAGTGAGTCATCACTGTTAATTCCACGCTATTTGGATTGTATGTCAGCAGAGAGTATGAAAATACCTGCAGGTCTCTATAGTCTCATTAGCAATCCAATCTTTACAAGCTTTATGCTCTGCCGGTTCACAGGGGTGTGGTCTGCAAGCAGAGGACACCATGGTTCAGGCCTTATGGGGGCAGACATATTCCATTCTGAATCCCGTGGCCTTGGCACTGGATCCGAAGGAGCTGATTGGTCTACCCTCAGCCTCCAGGTATATGTGCAGTTGAGAATAGCTAGTGATGAAATTGAATATCAGTAAGATAAGATCAGATAAAGATAAGACCAGCTGGGCGCCCGGTTAGCTCAGTTGGTAGAGCTGGCGACCCATGTACCGAGGCCGAGTCCCTGCTGCAGTGGCCCAGGGTTTGAGTCTGACCTGCGGCCATTTGCTGCTTGTCATCCCCTCTCTCTCTGCCCCCATTTCCTGTCTGTCTTCAGCTGTCTCTATCAATTAAAGGCAATAAAAAGCCCCCAAAAATACTTTAAAAATATATAGAGAAGTGAGAAAATGACAAGAAATAGTTAAATATAACAACTGCACTTTAATTTTAAGAAGAAATGCACTAGAGGCAATGGAGTCAGGTGGTGGCTAACTAAAAGTATCTGAATAACTTTAACATACTTTAAGAGTTGCTTTCTTAGGCAATTTTACATGCCAGAAACAAAACATACATTCCAGACATCCAGTACACATTAGATTATTTTCCAGTGTCAGTAGTCCTGTAGGTGATTTAAACCCCTGCTGTTAGCTGCTGGGTTACATACTCAAGTCACATCGTATTCTTTCAAAGGCCCTGAAAATGTATTTTTCTTTCCTTCTATCAGTGATGGGGTCATTTATGAACACACAATTTTGAACAGTTTTCTTTTTCTATTTCTACGTTATTTGTGTTTTTGACTTTGCTTTTTCTTCTTCTTGCTGTTTTGAAGTGGGCCGGATTCAGTTGGAAAAATGTAATGTCACATGTTTCTGTGCACCAGATACAGTTTAACTTAATCTGAATCCAAATGTGCTGACAGCTGTGGGGTTGTTTGCTAATGTTGCCAGCACTGTGAGTCCAATTTGTTCAGGCTACACAATCAGTCCTGATTAAACAGATTAACTAAGTTTTGGGATTGTTGAATGATTGTTGAATTGTGCCCCCCCCCCAACTTTAATTTTGGGATTATTGCTTATTTGGTGTAATACAGTAATATCAGCGAGATTTAGTGGAGTAGATTTAAACCCAGTTTTCCTAATGGATGCATTGTTTATATAGTCTAATTTATTCTATATAAATATGATATAGGGGACAGGGCACATTATGTTTTTCTGGTTATTAATACATTAGCGAATGGTGCTCCATCTGGAAATAATACATCGCATTATCAAGAAGCGGTGGGCAGGTGAGTGTATGAAATAGAGGAAAAGTGACTTTAGCGCCGGGAACTTCCACATCAACCACAAAATCTACTGCTACAGTCTTCTCATTGATATTCTATTCCAATCGACTGAAAGGTGGAGAAAAAAAACGTAGCAACCTTTTATTGCCAAGATCAATAAGAAAGGAGTCCACGCGCCTTCCTACATTAGGAGCGCTTGAACTCGTGTATTCATTATAATAACAAATAGGTATTTTGTATTAACTTCACGTATTTTTTTAGTGATAGGGATTCTCCCTAAACCCGGAAGGGCACAGGAGTGAATGCTCTCGCGGCGACTGTGCTCTCCGGCTCGCGCTGCGCCTGTTTGTAAACACTTGTCAAAAGCACGTGATCCGATCGACGCCTTTCGGGTCGACGTCCAATAAGAAAACGGGGGTGTGTGCGGGAGGGGCGTGGCTTGGTTGTGTTGCTGTGAAAATGTCGATGGACAAGGTTGTTTTTTTTCTTTATCGGTGCTGGAGGACCACTCTGGTATTATTATGAACTGGGACCTTGATGGGAGGAGGGGGGGTCCTGGCAGCGGTGGCGGAGCAGGAATAGTGAATTGACCGGACGTGTTGCGAAAGAGGTGCTTTCGGTAAGTCATCTCCCCCCTTCCAAGAGGAACTGTTTATTTGCATGCAGTGTCTGTTCCAGTGAATCATATAGGTTACCATCATATGTATGGATATAGGTTATAGTGCGTCTATGGTGGGCGTTAGGCCGTTTAAGTAACGTTTAATTATGTGCTTTATTTAATTGATTTCTTCTATGACGTTTCCATAATGTTACAATCATCACGCGTCATTTGTCAAATGTTTAATTGTTCTTAACTTGTTAGAAGGTGTTTTCTTATTAAAGGCAAAACAAGAATTACGCATGCCCGTGATTTGATTGTTACGATGCAGTGCGCAGTTTCCAGCGTTGTATCCAACGTTACCCGGAAATAAGCAAGGTATTTGCTCTCAGCTGTTTCCCCTATAAAAACATGTCTGAGCGTATTTGTGCTTCATTCTCATCCTCGGAGCCAGTGAGAAGCAAAAGGGAGCAGGGTGGGATGGAGAGGTGTGCTGGATGCTTGCTGCAGGAGGATGTTGCGCACTTCAATTTACCTCAGGAGTGAGTGGTCTGTGCATCCATGCGGTACTGCGTAATGGCTTAATTTATGAGGTAGGTGTTGTTATTGTCTGTATCTATGTTGTTTTTTTGTTTATTATTAGAAGTGTAGACTTGAATATAATTGATTTAGCTCTTGATATCTTTTCATGTGAAGATTATAAGTAGCAGGATACTATTTTTCATTCAAAGTTACATAGGAGGGAGGAAATACTTTAAACAAGGGTATTATCAAGAAAAATCATAAGGAAATCTTTACATTTTTGCAACTTTTTCAGGAGATTTATATTCTAGGCTCCTTACTATGAATTGTGTTATTATTGTGCACCTGTCAGAGTGTGTCCTGCTGTGTATAATTTCCAGCTAAGCGTACTGTATTTTAATTGTAACATGTTTAAAGAAATGTAAAATTAGTTACCACTTCATTCAATAGCCGTTTGCTGTGTGTAGGCCTAAAGTTTTATTTATGTAAGACTGTTTTTCCCATTTGCTCATTTGCAGAAATAGATTTCATTCATTGAGTTTTTAAATACGTATTATTGATTTTCTCTAAAGGCTCATTTTGGTTGTTTGTAAACATATAGTGCGTTCGCCTGCTGTGCCAATGTGCCTTGACTCAGCTTCATCCATCCAGAGGTTTCTATGTCATACGCACTTTTTATTCCTGATGTAAACAAATCTCCAAAAGCAATACTCTCATTTAACACTGGATGGCGTATTTCTGCAGGGTTAGATCTTCTACTGAAGATGAAGTTATCAGAGTCAGATATTATATGGGGAAGTAATGATGCACCACTACACACTGAAGGTAAAACAGCAGTTTGCACATATAAATGAGAGCCAGTGAATGTATGTGTTTATTCATTTTGTGCCGCATAACTTTGTTGACAGAGGGACTGGCACATCCATCTGATGTGCTCTGGAAAAAATGGCCCGAGATCTGTTGACGTCAAAACTCCAGACTGACTGCAGTCGGCTGACCAATTGATTTGCTGACTGCTTCAAAGGAACAGTAAGAGAAAATGTTGTTCAAAGGTGTGATAGCATGGGCTCTAAGGAAATAAATATATTGGAGACTAAACAACAAAGTTAAGCTCAGAAATTGAAATTGCTTGCATTCCAGATAAATATTGCTATTCCTCTTTTCACAGAGGGAAATAAGGTATTACTTTCAACTTTCTATAAAAGGTAAGAGCCTCTGAGCCAGAACACTTCACAGCAAACACAGGCAGCAACATCTAGGATGAACGGCACAACAGTGCAGCAGCTCACTGTTCATATCAGTTACTGTCAAAAAGTCCAAACTGAATAACAGTTGGCCAGCTTCATATTTGCATTACTTAAATACAGGATGTGGCCTGTGATCAGCAGTCATGTGCATAAATACAACATAAATTACCAAAGTTTACGAAACAAAACAGCATCAAAGTGTTATATCTGTACAAAGGTCACTTTACATTATATCTGTACAAAGGTCACTTTTGTCTGACTTTGTCCAACAATGCTAGAGACTGTTGAGCTGAGGGGAAACATTACAGTTCACTGTGTTGTATGTTTGACATGTCTCAAAAAAATGATTTTCTTCATCGCACCTGTTCAACCTTTTTCATCACGCAGTGCGTGATGCTGGAACACATGCTGACATCCCCAGAGAGAGCCTGTATGTATACTTCTGAGTGGTAACTGCTAACCAGGTAATAACCGAAAAAGATGACACTGTTTAATTTCAATTAAAAACTGTCATTTTGTCCAAATGTATGTGTGGGTGCATTCAGGAGCAATGCCCATTGTTCCCAATACAGCCAAAAACAATATCAATGGAGCTGACTGGGCACCTTTCCAAAGGAGGGATTAAGGTTTAGGAAGTGGAACAGGCATGGCTGATAGATGACATGGCTAAAATTAACACACTGCCCACTGGATAAGGAGCATAAATAGCAGGCAGCAAGGCCCAGCACTTGGATGTATCTTTAAAGCTGTAGTGTGCCAGTGTAAACACAAACCACTGTCAAAGTAAAACCACATATTCTCATTAGATGCTACAGGCTGTAGTATGTTGGAAAAAGCAAGAAGTTGTCAGCAATGCTGCAATATCTGTAATCACTGGGTATGGATATAGTAGAACCACCACAGGCATATGATCGCATTTAATATAAGACACATTAAATGCATCAGTTATTTGATAAAGTGTGCAAAGTAATACATTTTAAAATGTAAATCTTTAATCTGATTTGAGGAGGAAACGGAGCACCGAACACAGCCAAGTGCTCAACTTGCATTCTTATTCCTTCGTGCTATTGTAGTTATCGGGCATGGGATGCACATATAGACTGAGGAAGTCTTTGTACTAGAAGAGCAGATAGACCTCAATGCTCCGATCAATACCCTCAGCATATACCAGTCTGCTCAGAGCAAACATGCTTTGATCCCTCAGATCCCTTACATTTCCCATATAGCTTGAGGTTGAAAGCTGATTCTTTTACCGATGATCTCCTTTCTCAGTCCTGTAAGGTGAAGCTGTGGGCTCCATATCCCCTGGCTCTGGTGGGGAATTAGGACATCACAAACTACAAGTGCTTTAGGGAAGAAAATTTACGGCCACATAAAATGCCAGATGAAAATCTAGACTTGTAACTAGAGGATAATCGAAAATTTAAGACCAGCAGTTCTGATGTTTGGAATAAATATTGTCCCCTGTGGAAGTATTCTTCCAAGTTTTTAAGTTTTTAAAATTCTGAATTATTTATTGAGGCACTTGTTGAATGCACACATTGTCATATATCTCTATAATAAATGTGGTTGTGAGCTAACTTTGTTTACCCTTTGTTAACTGAGACAAAGCTTTTATTTCAGCTTAGCATATAAAGGGGACTTTATGCTTCAGAAATGCAGACTGACCTAATAGGCACAGCCTTGTTGAGAACAGACAAGCTCATGAAAGAGACAGAACCGAGCTTGTTCCTCTTATTGCCCCGCTGGACACTGTTTTCAGCGTTGCTGCTAAAGCTACACCAACACAAATGGGATAATTTGACATATTTAATTATATTCTGCTATAACAGATTCAAACATTTTCTTTCATTGGACTGTCCCCAGACAAATTATGGATGTAGATTGTGAGAATTCATTCACAGTGTATTTATCTTGACTTGAACATTGTATATAATAGAATCCTAGTATAGTTTGACCCCTTTGTTGTTCATATGTCATGCAACAGCCCAAATAACCTGCAGCACTGTCCTTTGACTCACATTCAGTGATTGTTCATTTTCAGGGCATTAATTTTTAAAGTTTTGCATTCTAAAAGGTGTTTTTGTCTTTTCATCTTCCCTCAGCTCCAACTGTGATTTACAAATGATCTGATCAAGGTATGTGAACTATCAGATAAAACTGCAAAGACCCAAGTTCCTAAAATAAACTCTGCTAATGTTCGACTGAACTAAAACAGACTATTTATAAGACAGGAACACAGTCCGTTTAAAGGAACAGCTACATTCCTGCTTTACATTTAATACACGTGCATTAATATTAAACTATCATGTATTCATTGACAGTCATGCTTTTTTTTTTTTTAAATCTTATTATCATTTTACAAGATTCATGATTTTGTAACTGGATAACAGTGTTACTTTGAATAGAAACAGTGGATAAAACGGTGCTCTGTTTCCTTTAGAGCAGAACTGTGGTAGGAAGCAGCCAGAACGGAAAGAGGAAGCACATGGGGTAGCTCTATTCATGCTTAAGAGTCAGAGTGTCGTTATGATGGTTGATCACCTCACAGTGAATACTTTTTTTCAACGCTTGCCCCACTCTGGCGGTAAAAAGTAGTAACACTGACTGTGGAACACCATGTATTCTACTTCAGAAATCACTATAGTAACCAACATATGGGTATTACAAAAGAATCAAAACAACGTAAACCAGAGCACCGTGTAAATATTCCCTTTGGTGCAGACTCAAAGATAAGTGGAATCCCTCATTAGACTGTATTTAAAAAGCCAAAAGACCATCTGAGTGCTTATGCAACTGATACTAAGCTGGTGATGTGCCTTTAAAACCAGTAGGATGTCAGGTGATCGAGGAGACTCAGTCAGCTCGGCCTCACAGACAGAGGAGCACAGAGTGTGTCTCTAGCCGAGAGCAGAGGAGATCGCCAGAGAGGAGGGCAGCCGAGAGGCAGAGAGACCCAATTATAAGGGGACATAGGGGGAAATGGGAACACAACAACGTCACAGAGTGTGGGACAGGGAGCCATGGTGGTAGGGTCCCTTTAACTGCAGTCTGCTCATGCTCACTGGCCTTGTGTGGCAGCTAGCAAGTGTGTTTGTGGCTCAGCTTGATCAAGAAGTTGGGTTGTGTAGTCACAACTGGTATAAAAGCACAGAGAATTAAGTGCTGCGTCACACCCGGGCAGAGGAATAGCGTGATCAAGCGCGCATGTGCACGACTGCGTGTGTGTGTGCGTGCGTTTCTGTGTCTCTGTTTCTGTGCATATGTGTCAGTTCGAAGTAGCAGTCTAATAGCAGTTTATGCTGTTGCAACCAGATGAAAATAAAGAGTGCGTGTGTTTGAGAGGCAAGCAGAAAGGGAGAGAGAGGAGATACAGAGAGGGAGGGAGAGCAAGTCAGAGAGTGAGTGAGAGAGAGAGAGAGATTTTGGATTAGTTGCTACGTCACTTTTTCATGTCAGGAGAAACAGAAGCTGAGATAACAGAAGCCCAGAGTCATCGAGTTTTCCACCTGAAGTCGACACAGTGGTTTCGGACAACCTCGGCTTTCTCCTCCTCTTCCTCTTCCTCCTTGGTAGTTTTGATCAGCTCTGCCTGTCGCTACTATATATATGTGTGTGTGTGTGTGTCTGTGTGTGCTGTATAGTTCCTGTGAGCTGATATCGGGAGTTCTAACATGGATGCTGATGATGTGACACAGTTTCTCTAGGTCTTGTTTTGACAGCATAGTGTGTGTGTGTGTGTGTGTGTGTGTGTGTACGCGCGTGTGTGTGTGTGTGTGTGTGTTGGGCGGCCAGAGGTGCGACAAAGGGGTTAACAAAAGAATATTCTGGAAGGTTCTTAATATCACAGCGAAGCTCAGTCAGGAATGTTTTATCGAGGTATTCGATTACCATCACCTTCAGGAATACGGATGATTTCCGCAAATAGGTGAATACAGTCATGCATGGTGCCGTCTGACCTGTTATGAAACTGTATTATACGTGTAGTACACCATCGTATGGGGGTGTGGAGCCAGGTGGACATTACAGCAGCCTTCAAAGGTTACAGGATAAGTTTGTTGTTGAATTCAGCCAACAGGGTGATATTTTATGTCACTACATATGTACATATATGTTCCTGTGTTTGAACTGTTGGCCTACTTGTTGTGGTTAACTCTTAATGGAGTTAAAGGAAAGAGTGAGCATGAAGAGAGAGACAGAGAGAGAGAGGCAGGCGTGTATTTAGGCAGACTGGTTGGCATCCAGCTGTATGTTGCCATCTGACAACAGATCAGCTTGATGTCTGTGGCTAGTGGCACTTTTGTCATGTGATTTGTTTTCACCCTCCAGGGCCACTGGGATTTGGCAGAACCCTTCCCAAGACACATTTGTTTCTGCGTAGTTAGGAGAGACAGAGATGGTGACGCAGTCATTTCTGGGCCGGACTTCTTTTCAACCAGCTTGTATCTCTCCCTCTCTCTATCTGTTTATCTCTCTATCTGTCTCTCTCTTGGAGAAAGGGGACAACAGAAGGGGCTAAATGTCATGGCTCAGGATCAGAGAGAGAGAGATTGAGAAAGAGAAGGGGGAGAAAGACAGACGAGTTGTTTACCTTGCTCTCTTGGTGACTCTGCTTTGGCTTCTCTCCAGTTCACATGCACTGGACTTCCTAAAGCTGCTGCATCACAGGCCTTCGTGCCAAATCTGGGTTCTCATTGGATGGGAGGAGCTCCTCTGGCTCCTCAAGCTGCACAGCAGTGCTTTATTGGCTTAGTATAAGCACGCAGCTGGAGTTCAACATCTGATTGGTTAAGAATCATTGTTCTCTTATACAAAGGTTTGGCAGTTCCAAAAACACCTTTCCATGGTTCCATGGGTACAATGGATGTTTATATAGGTGGAGCTGTTGGTCTATTGTTACGTTGTAGAACGTTAACTGGGAATTTCTGTTAAAATTGGTAATATTTGTTTCCTTTAACAGTTAAGAATGCTTGAATTTGCTTTTTAACATCGCATTTGTGCATGTGACCTGCTGTGCACCAACAGTTAATTGGAATTAATTAACAGGAAGAGTACCAATAGAACAGTCCTCCAGAACGCACTCTGATACCTGTGATGGGGGGGCAGTCATCGGAAGGATTTAAACCCCTTGACTAGAGAGGTCTTCTCGTTCTCCTGTCCAACGTCGAAAAGATGCCACCTTTCTGAGATGATGCAAGAGCGAGTGTGGCTGCCCGTGGTCTGCATTGCAGCTCCTGCTTCTACAGTCAGCGTCTTTGTGTCTCTTTTTTTCTCACTTGCCCTCTTCTAAATGTGCTGATGGCATAATGTACTATTGCTACCTTTTTAGTTTTCCTTTCTAAATGATTATAAAGATGAAGACAATTCTTAGCATCAGTTCTCCCCCAGTCACCTCACCTCTAGTGGGGTCATTCCTTATGAATGAGTTTACACTACAGTCTACCAGTGTAGACTACACAAGGCATAATCGTGACACATTCAGAGACAGAAGTGGGATTCATAGAGGATTCATAACACGTTTTTTTTTTTTTTTAACCGTAAGTTGGATTTTAACTTGCTAACAAATTGCTTATTGTGCATGTTTTGCTGCAGTTTGCTCACTCAGCAATATTCCCGTTTCTCTCTAAATAAGGACCACTGTGAACATATTCTCCCCTATGGGTTTCCCCAGTGATTCACAGTTCCTTCGTGATCCTGTCGTTGACTGCTATCTGAAGGCCTTCTGTCCCTTTAAATCTTTTATAAGCATTACACAACAGGTCCAGTGGCACACAAGCAACAAACAACCCGAAAAAGAAAACTGACAGGGTTGGGTTGAGCCAGCCAGGCAAAGGAACCAGACACCTACGAACAGACAGGCCCTCTGATCAGAGTCGTCACTGTGACTACAGTGCAAACACACACACACACACACTTGTACACTCTCACACACAGCCCCGACAAAAAAATGGCTTAGCCTGGCCCATCTGAAGCCTGATAAGGGCTGTGGGGATTACTGTAAAAATCAAAGTAAATCGCATCTGATGTTTTGAGGCTGGGGTTAGGCTTCCCTGATTGGACTTTAATCAGTTTCAAGAAAAGTAGCATTTATGGGAGTTGTCATTGTAAACATGGGAAAAATAAGGCAGACTGTTTTGTGTGTCCTCTGGAGAGGGGTTTGAGGAAGGAAGATGAATTGGCAGTTGTCTTTTTACCTCCATGCAAAGAGTAAAAACTGCAAGAGGAAAAAGGGATATTAGAATAGGCTGGGTAGTATTGTACTTTGTTGAAGCACTTGGCAAGAAGTCAGTGAACTGGCCACTACCTGTCCTTGCCCCACCCTCTCAGTGTATGGTAGCTGCATGCCTGCGTCATGGCTCTCATTCCCAGCGACTGACTGCCACTTCCTTGCTTTTTCCCTCGTAGTGGCTGGAGAGCAACGGGCTATCGTCCTCACTATTCTACCGAGCAACGGAGAGGATTTATCGAGGTCTGTCTGCATAGCGCTGCAGGTGAGCCTGTATGTGAAAGACATGCAGTGGCAGTGTTTTGTATGTCTGTTCTTGTGTGGCCCCTCACACATCCGCGAAGCTTGGATCAAGTATCAGATCAGTCGTGTGGGTGTATTAGAGAGACATAGATTGGGGGAGAGAGAGAGAGGGGTATTCTGGTGCTTTCTCAGTGGTTTTCCATTACATCTCTCTCTCCCTCTCTCGCTCTCTCTCCCTCCATCTGCTTTCTGGCCTGAAACAGGGCAGTGAATTAAACTTCTTTCTGAGCACAACCATGAGCCTAAACCATCCCAGAGTACATTACATTTGAGGTCTCTTGATTGTCTCCAAGATGCTGCCAGGCTTCCCTGGATGATCATCTTGGTCCAATCAACAGCAAAGTAGAGAGACAAAATGTAAAACTTACTGTGCCTATTATTAATTTACTGACATGCGTAAGTGTAATGAGGTTGTGTAGTGTAATACCAATGAGGCACTGTTTAAATAATTGTTCTATTTGCAAGTGGTAAGACCTCCAGATGAAGACTTAATGACAATCCCTCTAACAGCTGTTATCTTTTCAGTGTCCTCTCACATATTTTATTGAAGTCAGCTTTCCCCACTGAAAGAAGGAACCAGTGTAAGTCTATTATGATGAAATGCCACGCATACTTGTGTCATATTATTGTGGGTGTTTGTTTAATGCATAATTCAAATCTGCAAACAGAACATCCAATGGGTAGTTTCTACATTTTATTTTTATTTTTTTTACAGTTGCTTACATTCGACCGTTCCATGAGAGATGTCTTTCTATTTTCTCAGTGCCACTTTTACAATTTCAGGTGATGAGTGTTAAAAGTGAAGTGCCGGATGAGAAATAAATAATACTTAACATTAATTAGTTCAGTGGCGACAAATACGACAACGTAATTAATCTAAAAATGTGGCGTACTTTAGAGAATTCGCTGCGTGGGCCTGGATTTCAGGAATCCCAAGCTGTTTCAACCTCTGTTTCCATAACACCTTTTCCCCCTTTCAAAGTATTAATTCCAGTAATGAAACTATTACAGTTTGCATGTGTTTCAGGCTCCTAAGTCTGGGCTTTGTCTCACGCTACTGCCATATCAGTAATTGCTTCACATCTACCATATCTTTCTTAGGCTCTGTATTAATTACAGTACATGCAGATATCAGGCTGGGTGTGTCCACTGCTGCATCTGAACTATTTATGTACACTCAAATATCTTTCCATTTCCTGTTCTAACTGAAATGTTTCCTAGTTGTACCACAGCCATTATAATTGAGAATCGTGTTTTATTTGATCAAACTAGCAACTATTCTTACTAATTGTTTTCCACTATTTTCCATTATTTTTTAGATTCAGTGTGTTTTACGCCACAGAAGGGTGCCTATTGTCAGAAGAGCCCCCCTTGGAAGCTGGTTTCAGATGGTGGCTTAGAGTATTGTCATCTATCTAGCACCATTTGAAATCAGTGTTCTTGGGGTGGGAACAAGCGGCAACCTCCATTGCCGGCAAATGAAGCCAACACGGAAGTATCAAAAACTGCAGTTCCTCCAATGGCCACTTAAAGCTGGCTACAGAAGTAATCAATCTCCTTAAGGCCCCATATAAAATGTCCAAATTTACAGCAGAAATAAACATTAAAAACCCTTCAGAAATCTATGGGAGACATCACACACGCTGCATCTAGTTTTAACTATGCAGTCCACTTAAGGGTGAGCAGTGTATTTCACTAGCCAGCATCAGGCAGCTGTGAAGAGGTGTCCAGAGACAATTTCACTTCTCTCAAAGTATCGCTCCCTGAGGCTCTACTCCGTGGACTACTATCCACCAGTCTACAGTGATGTTTTGACAGCTCAAGCTCTTTTGTCCTGAATCCAAGGTTGACCGATTTCTTTCGGTGTTCAGAGTCTGTTTTTGTTTCTAGCACCATTTGAAATCGGTTACAGTGAAGGACAGATCTCATCGTACCTTGAGGAGGATTTTGGAACTACGCTGTGCTCTTTATTTTACGGACCGATTGACTGCAGTGAAAGTTTGTTTTACTCTTACAGTGGTCACCAGCTTCTTGAGTTCTCCATCCAAGCTGGATCTCTCACTGATGTCTAAACTGATTGACTTCATTTATTATTAACAATTATTTATTGTTAAGTAATGCAGCAGTCAAATAAATGTCAAGTAAAAAGTAAAATATTTTTCTTTGAAATGTAGTGATGCAACTATAAAGAAGCATTAACTAAATATAAGTCTGTACAAGTACCTTAAAATTGTACTCTAGTACTGTTGAGTAAATGGACTTGTAACATCCCACCACTGGACGTTTCTATGCCAACTTTATCAATGGAGCGTTTCTAGTCTGTCAAATCCTCCAGGTGGCACTCTAAGAGAAGATATTTGAGGAATTATTTTTGAGTAGTCTTTGTACCCACAGTACAAAATATTTCTACAGTAGCTATAGACTGATTCAATTATCATTATTAAAAGATGTTATAACTTCCATAAAATATTTGGGACAATAAACCATGTCCACAAGTTTTAATTTTTAGCATCTATGAGCCTTAAAGTGAACTTTTTTTTTTCTTATTTCTCCATGATAAATGTACAGTGGTAGCAGATAACCTCCGTATTATATACAGTAGCATATTCATGCATAGCTACACATGTATACTGCATATCAGATGGTTCAACTGTCACATGGATGATAAAATACTTTTCTCACTAATGTAATTTCTGTATATGCAGAAGGGTTGACAAACATGTATTAACCTTTCAAGCTCCACTGCTTAATAGCACATTTCCACAGCAGGATAAAACTAGATTTAATGAAATCTTGTGTACATATTGTATGTAAACTATATATAAAGAGTACATTGTGAATACACTGGTGTCGTCTTTGTTGTTTTATTCCATCAATTGATTACAAAAGTAGTGCCAATTGTATTAGCAATTCTTCACCCGTCTCCTCAAAACACAAAAATCTTAAAGATGTTCAACCATCACGATCAATAAATAGAGCTAAAAAGCCAGGCAAGTGCAAAAATTTACAAGATCACAGTCTATACATCCTTATGTAACAGATGCATTTTATGCACCCTGATACTCAAAGTATTCCTCTCATTAAAAAGGTATTAAACTGAAAATAACAGTGGACAAGAGAGATATCTACAAAACACTTTGAAGGGAGGGGGGAAAAAAGTCAAATAAACTGCGAAAGAAAAAGAAGAAACTTAATTTCGTGAAGCTGGATGGCACAAAACACTGTGCCAACATTGAACAGAGCGAATTCCTTAGCATAAACATTAAGTTAAGGAAGGCTCACAATTAAGCCAGTTAAACCCAAACAACTGTGTTAACATGTATATAATTCACAGACAAACACACAAGTGACACACAAGCTAAAACACTTGGCTTTCTGTATTAAGGCATATGGAACATGCCTTATATTCAGGCACTAGACTAGGGACTTTAATTTATCCCACTGATATCTGTGATGGTGGAAGTTGACTCTACAAGACTAGATATCTGGTTTATTAGCTAGGAGTTAGTTTAAGGTGAACCATGCAAACATTCGCTCTTCATTTTGCTTATTTTTAGACCAGCTGTGTAACTGAGCTACATTGGCCAAGGTGAGCTGTGCTCTGAGAAATAGTGCTAGTTTAAATCAACATGGCCTCTGATCAACATAAAAACGCATTCTTTCATGATTACAGAAAAACTGTTGATGTTGTAAAAGTGAAAGAATCCCACATAAAACAATTTGATTACTCAGAAAAGGAAAGTAGTAGTTATGAGTAGTCTATCAGAGATGGAAATTATTATTAGAAGAACCATTCAAAGCATAAGGATTGAGTTCAAACTGCTTAATCTCAGATTGCCGTTGAGAAACATTTTTCAGGGTTTCGTATGCCTGTGCCACCCGCAAGCACATAGGCAGCACAAATACATTCAAGGACTAGTCCAGTGCGATTCCTTCTTCTTCCGTCATTTTACACGCAGTAATGTTGCAGCAACAGGAGTGGCCCGCTTACTGCAGGAGGAAAAAAAAAAAAAAAATAGAAATGTTATTAAAATCAGACATTTTAAACAAAGTGTGAAAACCTGATCAACCCTGTGGAAGAGAGGAATAAAGAACTGTGAAAGGTTTAAAAGGATGTTGTCCAGCAGGTTAGTTGGGTGCCCAGGATAACATGGAAGGAAAAAAAAAATCTTGAACATTAAAACATCATGCAAATACAGTGTGAAGTAATAGGAAAGCTTCTGGCCACACTGTCACATATTATTCTTGCTCGTCACTACATTATCGGTTCATTTGGAATAAATGAGTTCAAGCGCACTTGGTGGTCTATCTTCTTACCGAGAGTGCTACTTCCTCTTCAGATTTGGGAGCTTCCTTGTCAGGACCACCTCTTCCAGAGCTGTAATCCAATATTAACTGGTCAACATTACAGCTTATGTATGACCAGGCAGACAAGGACAAGAAGAGCTCCAGGAAGCCCAGACACTCTCTTCACCCGTAAGACTACCGACCACCCATTTACAAAAAGACATCTCAGACACACACACACACACAAACACCAGGCCTGTCTGATGCCATTATCGGTCTCTCACAGCCGAAATATCCAAATTTATATGTGAGATGCAAAACAGTACCTGTTCATTTCTAAGAGCAGAAAACAGGTCACCACAGCAACATCAAGCACACAGAAAGGTGCATGTGGAGTTTGTTGTTGCACTGCAAAATAACCTTTTTATATTTATATTTATATTTATATTTATATCATGTGGCCTGGTGTTCGGAAATTTGAAATCAGGATAAAATAAAAAATAAGTCAGTGAGTGTTCTTCACATTTTGTATTTATAATTAAAACGTAAAGAACACACAACTCGTCTGCACAAAGAAATCTATGACTAAGCCACCAAATGTTCTGTTGTCACATTTTTCTCATATTTAATTTCACTGGTCTTTTTATCCATGACCAAATATTGATGGCAGACATTTCGGGGCCTAGGGGTACCAAGTTGTTTTTAGGTTTAACAACTTTATAAGAAGTGGTGTGACAGGGTTTATTAAGTAAATTGTTTGTTTTTTTAGACACACCCTCCTATACAGTCGATTAGGCATTACACACAAACTCTACCCCAACATTTAGAGAAATGTGAAATACCAACAACCACTACTTTCTGTTTGAGAGTTAAAATTAGCTGATATAAAAAATAAAAACTAGTGAACACAAACAGAAATTACAGATTGTATTTTAACTTAACAGAGTTTGTGTTGACAACAACACTAATCTGTTGCCAGTTGACCTCCACATTTGAATGAGTGTTTCAACACTTCATTAAAACCACCGTAAGGAACTTGGGGCAGAGCCATTTCTGAGTAGCCTACAGCTCTGTGTAGGGGAGTGCTTTGAGAGCTTATTACAGCGCCTCCTTATGACAACATTGACACTGCGGTAGAAAAAAACCTTTATCAAAAAGCCATACAAAAGCACACAATTGCAACATGCAACACTTAATAACACTTGAGAGACAGAAAGCTCAGCATCAGGCTAAACGCACAACACTGACACAAAAAGGTTGGAGAAGGCACAGGACAAGGATCAAGCATTGTTAATGCCATTAACTGTTAAAGAGTTAGTCTGCATAGACAAATAAAACATTCGAAACATGTTACCCTCGTTTTTTTTTGTAGATGCAGAACGCGCAGAGCAGGCAGATGCCGGAAGTGCCGATGACAGCTATTTTGATGGGGGAAAAAAAACGGAGATGGTTGATTGGTCATGAGACCAATGAGGACAACAAATGTAAATGGACTTAGGACTGGTCACATTTACCCATTCACACACTGATGGCAAAGGGTGCCACGCAAGGTAAGGCAATACAGCGCTTTCTATCCATGGCAGAGTTGTCCACATAATCAATTACAGAAATAGGTCCATGTGCGTAACAATTTGCATAATGTGTTGAATTGAAATAAACCCCTAATTCACAGAGACGGTGTGAATCTATTGTGGCTCTACAGCTGTTGTTTCTCACTCGCCCTTTGCCTCAGTGTGTGAACTGAGCTGCTGAGCGCCTTTCGTTGAGCAGCGGCGTCCGTTCCTTGGGGGCAGACCATTAAAAAACCCAAATGAAATGACAGAAAATTAAATGGGAAAAAAAATAAAATAAAAATGCTGCTTGGCTACCCGGGCATTCTGAAAAGAGGCAATGTGAAGTGCCACCAACATTGCTCAAAGCCGAACATCCCAGCACGACACAATCACAGGTTTTCTGACCAGCCATTTGACAAATATTCTAATAATAATAATAATAATAATAATTACTACGACTACTACAACAACAATATAGGAAATAAGACTGATTTTAAAAAGATCCAGTTTGTAGGATTTAGCGCCACCTAGCAGTGAAGTTGAAGACTGCAACCATTTGAATACAGCTCAGCCTTCCAAGCATGTAGGAGAAATAATGCTGGCTGCAAAACTCTACAGCCGGTGATTGGTTTGCCCGTTGTGTGATACTGTAGAAATATGGCAGTTAAATATGGCAGCCTCTGTGGAAGAGGACCCGCTCCCCCTGTAGCTTATCTTTTTCAGGATGGTAATTGAATAAAATGAGTGAAATATTAATGAGACATGGCTTAATATTTAGTTTGAGTAAATTAATTGTTATAATACAATAACATATTTTGACTAAGCATAAATTAATCATTAATTGATTTTAAAAAAAAAAGGTTATAGTTAGGTGCAGCCCTGTACAAAACACAAGCCACAGTAAATTGACAGGAATGTGACACATCCATCAATTACCACATAAGGATACCTCCAGAAGAACTCTTTAGTCTACTGTAATATAAAAATGATGTTCTTCTGAGGCCATCGTGAATTTATTTGGTTCAATAGTATTTGACATTTTTGATTTACAGTTCAAGAATGAAGGATGAAACTTACCAAGAACAATCAGCATCACCTTGACTGTTTCTCCATTGCCTGTAAAAAGAACAAGGACAGAATTGTGTCAAATGGTTGTTTGATTACACCAAAATGCTTATCTGTTACAGAAAAAGAAACTAATTTAACATAAGGGATTACTATGAGGAGTTGAGCCAGGAGTAGCTGAAGAAGAGATGTACAGTTAAAGCTTGAAAACCAAGTCCATATTCTGTATCAACTAGGGATGAGCAATGTTTTGAGGAAAATGTTAGGTGTAGGACGTTATGATGTTTGGCAGTGGCTGGCACAAGAGTTTTAACAATAGTGTGACTGGACTGCATAAATGATTTATACATATTCAGAAAATTCTATTATATTAAATCTGTTGAGATTTTATCTTAAAAACGCCTTCAAAAAAAGGGCAGTATACTTACGATTAATGCGATTGTTACATTTCAAACTTTTGGGATTTTTAAAATTAGTTGGCATGTTGGAATTTTGTACAAGGTAAAAAGCAATATATGTGAAAACATTAATATTGCTCAGCCCTAACAAACAGAAGCAGTAACACATCTGTGTTACAGACAGATTTCTTGGCAAAGGAAAATTCTGTAATTATTTCCAGAGTCTATTGTATAGATCAAATCTGTAATTGGATTTCATATTGATATATCATAATCTAGTAGAAGGCTTGTTTATGCTTTTAACTATATATACACACACACACCATGAACAGGATCATTAAACTGTAACTCCTTCACACAAACACAATGACAGCAGTTTGATCCATGACATATTCAACAGATTTGATACTGTGAGATGATTGATACCAAAAGCCTAAACGATCACCCAAAACAATTTGCGGCATTTCATCTATCGAACATGCTGTACTATAGGGCTTTAGATGGTTCTTAGGCATTAACATGAACTCTACCTGTTGGCGGCTCTGTGGTGGTGGTAGTAGTAGTGGTGGTCGGAGGTGTTGTTGACCCTGCAAAAACATGAGTAATCAACGGTGTGTCAAGATTCACATTGATAAACTTATTCACTTGAATTACATTATTGATTTATACATAGGTTCTAGAAACTAGTTAGTCTATGACTCAGACTCTGAAGGCTACTTCAAACCTCCTTCATATGAAAAGGCAATATTTATATAATTTTGTGAAAGTTATTCGTTAAAACAGACGACGTGTGTTAGAAGACTTCACATTAAAATGTCAGGATAAATCCATTTTCAGCTTTGGTGATTTCATAACTTCATAAATTCAATCAGCATTTTCAATTTTAGCACCTTCACACTGAACCATTGCAGGCAAAGAACATCAGTCGCAGCTGAAACTACATTGGGAGGAAAAAATAGAAACACTTACGGATACATGTTGGAGGACCAGGTGTAAATATTCCGTTATCTGAACATGTGACTGATTTTGCTCCACTGAGTGTGTACCCTTTTTGGCAACTGTATTGTACAGCTTCTCCATAGTTATAGAACGCTTTGTTTGGACTAAAGGAGCCATTCTCAATTGTAGGTGGTAGTTTACAAGTTATCACTGCAAAATAAAATGACATGAAAATAGAGTTTTTATAATATAGTAATGCAATTCAAAAATCACAGAATACTGCAAGTTTATTAGCTGGCTGTGATCAATTGCTGCTATTGGTCATTTGTTCATTGTTTTGTCATTATATGGATTTATCCTGAAATTTTTTTTTCCCCTACTGTAGTGATTTCAAAATATACATTATTAATTATGAGTCATTTGAGCAAGAGCAAAAAATTGCCGAAGTGTTTTTGGTACTTCCTGAATTTTAAAAACACTTCAATTAAATAAACTAGCAAAAGGAAGAAAAAAAAGGAAAAAAAACAATGCAAATATAATCTAAAAACTAACCACAGTAAATCTAAATATACAGTCATGTTATAAGATAATAACAGGTTCACTTACATTTGCAGACCAAAATCAAGTAGTACTTTTCATTTGACTTACGTTTACAAATAAGTGGAAGCGACCACTTGAATTACATTATTGATTTATACATAGGTTCTAGAAACTAGTTAGTCTATGACTCAGACTCAGAAGGCTACTTCAAACCTCCTTCATATGTAAAGGCAATATTTATATAATTTTGTGAAACTTATTTGTTAAAAACAGAGGACGTGTGTTAGAAGACTTCACATTAAAAATTTCAGGATAAATCCATTTTCAGCTTTGGTGATTTCATAACTTCATAAATTCAATCAGCATTTTCAATATTAGGACCTTCACACTGAACCATTGCAGCCAAAGAACATCAGTCGCAGCTGAAACTACATTGGGAGGAAAAAATAAAAACGCTTACGGATACATGTTGGAGGACCAGGTGTAAATATTCCGTTATCTGAACACGTGACTGATTTTGCTCCACTGAGTGTGTAACCTTTTTGGCAACTGTATTGTACAGCTTCTCCATAGTTATAGGACGCTTTGTTTGGACTAAAGGAGCCATTCTCAATTGTAGGTGGTAGTTTACAAGTTATCACTGCAAAATAAAATGACATGAAAATAGAGTTTTTATAATATAGTAATGCATTTCAAAAATCACAGAATACTGCAAGTTTATTAGCTGGCTGTGATCAATTGCTGCTATTGGTCATTTGTTCATTGTTTTGTCATTATATGGATTTATCCTGAAATTTTTTTTTCCCCCTACTTTAGTGATTTCAAAATATACATTATTATTATTATTATTATGAGTCATTTGAGCAAGAGCAAAAAATTGCCGAAGTGTTTTTGGTACTTCCTGAATTTTAAAAACACTTCATTTAAATAAACTAGCAAAAGGAAAGAAAAAAAAAAGGAAAAAAAACAATGCAAATATAATCTAAAAACTAACCACAGTAAATCTAAATATACACTCATGTTATAAGATAATAACAGGTTCACTTACATTTGCAGACCAAAATCAAGTAGTACTTTTACCACTTGAATTACATTATTGATTTATACATAGGTTCTAGAAACTAGTTAGTCTATGACTCAGACTCTGAAGGCTACTTCAAACCTCCTTCATATGTAAAGTCAATATTTATATAATTTTTTGAAAGTTATTTGTTAAAAACAGAGGACGTGTGTTAGACGACTTCACATTAAAAATTTCAGGATAAATCCATTTTCAGCTTTGGTGATTTCATAACTTCATAAATTTAATCAGCATTTTCAATATTAGGACCTTCAAACTGAACCATCGCAGCTGAAACTATATTGGGAGGAAAAAATAAAAACACTTACGGATACATGTTGGAGGACCAGGTGTAAATATTCCGTTATCTGAACATGTGACTGATTTTGCTCCACTGAGTGTGTAATTTTTTTGGCAACTGTATTGTACAGCTTCTCCATAGTTATAGGACGTTTTGTTTGGACTAAAGGAACCATTCTCAACTGTAGGTGGTAGTTTACAAGTTATCACTGCAAAATAAAAATGACATGAAAATAGAGTTTTTATTAAGACTAAGTAATGCATTTCAAAAATCACAGAATACTGCAAGTTTACTAGCTGGCTGTGATCAATTGCTGCTATTGGTCATTTGTTCATTGTTTTGTCATTTTATGGATTTATCCTGAATTTTTTTTTTTTCCCTACTGTAGTGATTTCAAAATATACATTATTAATTATGAGTCATTTGAGCAAGAGCAAAAAATTGCCGACGTGTTTTTGGTACTTCCTGAATTTTAAAACACATGCAAAAAAGAAACAAAAAAAAAAAACAACGCAAATGTAATCTAAAAACTAACCACAGTAAATCTAATCTAATTATCGAAAAAGATAGTAACAGGTTCACTTACACTACTCACAAAAAGTTAGGGATATTCGGCTTTCGGATGAAATTTCAGAATGTACATAAAATGCACTATAACCTTTCCAGGTGATCTTAATTTGACCTTCTACTTAAATGCCCTACTTTCATGATATAATATCACTATAGCATCAACTTTTTCCATTTTCCATAAATTTCACCCAAAAGTGGAATATCCCTAACTTTTTGTGAGTAGTGTACATTTGTAGACCAAAATCAAGTAGTACTTTTCATTTGACTTACGTTTACAACTCAGTGGAGGCGACCACTGACTGTTTATCTCACACCTCTGGGAATTCGCTCCTGTCATCATAAATCCAGTTTTGCACTTGAATGTCACTGTAGCCATGTATCCATAAACGCGTTGTGAACCTTCTGTCAATTCAGCATTGTCTACTTGGGGATCACTGCAGCGAACCACTGCATACAAAAGAAAATTAATATAAGAAATTAATACAATTGTCCAGAATAACCTTTTCCAGAGTATGTGAGTGCATCAGTGACAGCTGAGATTAAATTGAGAAACTGTTGAGAAAAGGTTGGGGGGGGGGGTAAATGTAAAACTCTTACTGATACACGAGGGAGGAGCAGGCTGAAACGTTCCATCATCTGAACATGAGGCTGAAATTGATCCATTGAGTGTATAACCTTTTTGGCAACTGTACTGTACAACGTCTCTATAGGAATAGGATTCACTGACTGGCTTGAAGGTGCCATCTGCCACTGCAGGGGGCGGATCACAACTCACCACTGCAAAATAAAAATGACATCTCTTAGAACGGAAACAGACGGGTTTTTTTTATTCATTTATCTGCCATGAATTAAACAAATACTGATTACCAACCTTCACATACAGGCAACCTGTTGGCCCACCCTTTGTCTTGACAATATATTTTATCTTTACCAACCAGTATAAAACTAAGAATAAAAAAAAAAAAGTTAGACTTTGGACAGGAAACATAATGGGTGCTGATATTTTTAAATAGTTTAAATACACTACACACAGTTATATATTAAAAATAAATTCCTTGAACCATCAGTATTATCAGTTTATTACTAACCCATCGTGACAAGTGATCACAGCTCTATCACCAAACTCCGTCCCTTCGGGGTAATCAACATTTCCATTTTCCACTTCTCCAATGGGACCACAGTTCTTTCCTGAAACAAGAAAAAATACATTTTTAAAAAATCTGGATATCATTATGCACAAACGACAACAGACTGGTCACAATATATTACCAGTCACTAATCTAAAAGAGTGTTGTCGTATATGTTGAAAGATAAATATTTTACTAGAAGGCTCTAAATCAGAGAATGGAGAATAGAAATTGGTAATATTCACTCTCGCACTTCAGCCTGACAGGAGTCCAACTGCCTCCTTGACAAATACTGATTGCAGACCCTCCTGCAGATATGTAGCCAACCTCACAGGCAAAAGTAACCTGGGTCCCATCTGGGAACGTTTCTAAAAGAATGTCTTTGTCCTTCAAAACCATGTTTGGTCCTCCAACTGGTCTGGAACAGTCTTGAGCTATAATGAAGATAAAGAGAGAGAGAGAGAGAACAGTGAACACTAAAAGTAAGGACAGGTTAACGCCAGACCAAACACCAGCTTGTGTGTGTAATAAAACAATATGTGACAGGCTTATGGGCACTGCCGCTCACCTTGAGCAGTAATGGCGAGGCTGAGACAGCACAAAAGGAAGTAAGTGACGCCCATGGCGGGATCTGGTAATTCGGCTGAAGTCAAGTCAGCCTCTCTGGCAAAGATAAACAAAGAAGTGAGTAACAGAATAAGGGCATTTCCTTGGTTAAGATGCTTGATACTAGCGTCGACTCCATTCAAGCAGGGCCCTCTCCGCGGAACACATTAGCTAGGTTAGCTGTTAGATTACAGACATGTAACGTTACCTGGGTTATCAAAGTCATCGATAACAGCGAGTTAACGTTACAAACGTTATTACGTTACATCGAATTATTATGTTAGTTCAGTTTAGGTTAAATACCCAATATCAGTAATAACAATAAATATCTCAAATCTGCGTTTCCTGGTCATGGCTAAATGCGCTGAGCCTTGAGCTTTGTCGCCTAATGGAAAAAAAAAAACATCACACCAAACTCCATTCAAAATCTGTCAATATTAGAGAAGTATTGTGACACTGCCAACGTGTCCAATCTTACCGAACTGACGTTAAGTTAATTCACAATTCTTCTGTAGCGACAGCTTCGACTGGCAAATTCGGCATATATTTAAATAAGATAAAGACCAAGATGCCAATACAGCAGTCGGATATCAGCTCTCAAAACTACGAGATCACTCGCGTTACTTCCTAACTTGCATTTTCCTCAATCTAACGTTAAAACACTGTGGGCGTCACCGCATCAGTGAAACTAACGGCGTTTACATATAAATCTAACTTTAACTCAAATACGACATGTGCCGAAATGTCCGGTAGGCCCTCATGGTGGGGGGGAATGCGTTAATCTGTGTTCAACTGCGTGTTTACGTTTGCTCATGTCAAATACATTACTAAATTCCTGAAATCGCAAAAGAGCCATGGCCGCGTTAGCTAGCTATCAGTTAGCTAACGTCAACGTCCCGACAAAGGCGTTATCGCCGTTCTGGTTGTGGTTAGTTTTGATAGCGCAGTTTGTTAAAGCAAGGAATCAACTTCTGACTTACCCAGTAAATGTGAAGTTAGTGAATAATCCTTACTACGTCTGCCGCTGCCTTCACAGTGGAGAAATAAGCCAAGTCCGTGACGCCTGCGGTTTTTGTGGGAACAGGCGTGGCTTTGTAAGCGGTGACGCACTTCCTAAACTTCATCAGGTTTACTAATGAGTATACAACTACTTAACCCACAAATACACCCAAACGAAATGAAATTGAAGTACTAAATAAAAAAAAAGCCACATGGATCACAATTTAGATAAGTTAACATAAACTCCAAACAACACAAAAACATAAGTCTTTGCACATTTATGAATGCTGATGACTCATTTAGGCTATCAAAAAACGATTCCAATCATTGAGTCTGTAAAGACCGTCCAATGTGTTACAACCTGTCTCCAAAAGTCTTTTTAGCTGTTGTATAAAATATTACCGCACATGGCTTATGTGATCCTGGGCCAATAGGCACAGCTGTTATAATGTTTTAAAGAGTTCGGTCTAGACCTGCTCTATTTGAAAAGTGTCCTGAGATAACTTCTGTTATGAATTGGCGCTATACAAATAAAATTGAATTGAATTGAATTGAATAGATGCCTAGAAGGCCCCCCTCTTCAGTACCTATCCCCTATATTGCTGTTGGGTGGGTTCATATATTGTCAGTATAGAGCACTAACGTTAAAGATGTAAAGAAGGCTTCACTGTTGTGATCTCTATGGTGAATGTGAAGGTTGTTTTCTATATAAATCATACATGGTTATTATGACTGATGTGTCTTCTGATAACCATTGAACCACAATTTGCCATCCCTGTGCAAACCATGTAGACCATGGAACAAGGAATTCATAGAGGGTGATGTAATGGGCCCAACCCTGGTACATTCAATATGAGGAAGTGATGTACTTCCCTGAGTAAAAAAAACGTTTTCTTTCACAATTTTTTCTCTTCTTCCTTCTCATAATTAAATGGAAACCAGATGAAAGAGCCTCCAAAACCATTGCACAGGACTTTGCACAGGAAATTTGGGAATTCAAAGTTTTATTATGTTGACATTTAAATTCATATTTTATCTTTATAGTTGTAATAATGCAGAATAAATATTTTTGCAAAAACCATACAAATCCAAAAGCCAAAATAGTTCAACATGGCACACAGTTTCTACAATACAATGTGAGTAGTATGGGTCAGATTTCAAGCAATAGCTCTGCTTTCTAGCTTATGATAGCCAATGATGATGATGATTCTGTGTCCAGGATGAGCGCTGAACATATTCATATTCTTTTACACTTGGAATTTTTTGAGACGGTATATTTCCATGTCATAAAACACCTCACTGCTGATTCAATGTTTGTGCACAAGATTAGTTTTCAAATACCTTGGTGAGGCATTTGCATCTCTCTATATTCTGAGGAAACGATCTTTGTTCTATAGCCCTCATAAAAGTTCCACACACTAGTACGTAATTGGTTTGCACTCACTAAGACAAAAGCACCAACAACAGCAAGCTTTATTTTTATTTTTTATTTACGGACAGTCCTTCATTGACTTATCTCTCAAATCACACTCATGTATGTATCACAGTAAAGCCAACCTACTCAGGATCTGTGATTATATGTAATTAAAATGCTGTGAAACTAGTTAAAATACATTCCACACACACTGGAGTAATTATCTGTACTGTTACAGTAACTTACATATCTTATCTCAATAATTTGATATATTATCAATTCATGCTTTAATGCCAATTTAAATGAACTGGATTGTTCCAGCAATAGGAAGCACACAATTTGGAAGCGGCACATATGTATGATATGGAAATTTCTTATCATGAGAAAAGGCCTTCACTCCCTTTCTCAAACCTGTGCCCAAAAATTTTAAATAAAAAAAAAAGCTAAACAGCAACTATATATAGAATATAGCTGAAGATAGACAAGAAAGAGGAAGAGACAGAGGGGATGGTACATACAGTAAAAGGCCACAGGTTGGACACAGCCGTTGTACATTTTTTAAATAAATTCTCTGAACATGAACCATCAGAGTTATCCGTTTATTATGAACCCAGGGGCGCATGTGACCACAATTTTAACAACAAACAACAACAACAATCAATATGAACATTTTCCACTTCTACAGCAGAACCACAACTACCAAAACCAAAAAAGAAAACCCATGTAAAGATTCAATTAAAGTTACTGGATATCATTATGCACAAATGACTTAACAGACTGGTCACTAGATATTATCAGTCAGTCCAAAAAAGCGTTTAAATGGCATTATTTACCAGAAAGCTCCGAATCAGAGAATAGAATGGAATAGAAAATAAAGAAAGACAGAGGACACTGAAAGTAAGGACAAGTTAATGCAAGACCAAACACCAGCTTGTGTATAATTACACATACCTCACAAGCTTATCTCTTCCTCTCTTATGTTGCCAGCACAGAGCACTAACCTTAAAAGAAGGCATCAAGATGGGCTTACTGTTGGGACATTAATGAAAGACTGATGTGTCGCAATTTCCCATCATTTCAATGCTACCAAGATAGCATTGAAATGTTTTTTTTTTGTTTGTATTTGTACGTATGTGTATTATATGTACTGCCCCTAAATTACATATCAACAAGATGAAAAAGAGACTGAAACCCTTGTATCAAATGTACAGTAGTGAAGGTAGAGATTCTTTAGAAAGTCCTTTTTTCCCTTTTATTTCACTGATGAGTTCTACAAAATCAAACATTACTTAATGTGGCTAAATATACTTACAAACATTTTTACAACAATTTTTTTTATTATTTTTACATTTAAAGCATATTAAAACTTAGTTTTTTTTTTTTTTGCGTAGAATAGACTTGAAATAATCGCTGCCCAGTTATACATTTACATGTTTATTTACACACACAAATTACACTTTTTTATGTATCAAAATAAAGCCGCCATACTAGAAGTCAACACTACTGCATGTATCTTATTTGGGCCTAGATGGTTCAAACATGATTGCAATGAAAGTCGTGTTTTTTGAGGTCAGGATCTGTGGGTTGGCTTCCCGAAAAGACCAGGCTCTGAAACACGCCCCCTATTTCATAATGTTCTATGACGTGATTACAAAGAAGAATGGAAGAAAAATAAACACTAACCGTAGGCTATTAGTTTGGTCTGATGAAGTAAATTCATATTTTTACAAATAAGGAAATGTTCTCAGAGCATCACAGAACAATGCCTGATTTATCATTAGTCATCATTCCCAGCTGGTATTGTAAAAGTACTGTAGTTGCTTAATTTTATTGAAATAGTTTTATTTCAATACATTATTTAACAAATACAGTAATGCTATAGTATTTTTGAGCAAACATGGTGACAAATTCATTCCTCTTTTTTTACCTCTTTAAATATATTAAATGGAAATCCTGGTAAAGAAAGCAAAGGTCTGGGTTGACTTGTGTGTGTTGGTAGTGGCGTTAGAAAGACAATGAAGAAGAAACTAAACATGCTGACCCAGATTCTTGACAAGCCATCAGGTGTTGTCAATAAAACCACCACCCAGCGCCACGGGTCTGATATGACTTCCAAAGAAGTACCACTGTGAAATTCACGTCACTAAGCCAAATTGGGCCTTCCTCTCCTTCCCTTCCTCTTGACAGGTTTGTGTCTCACTTTTGTACATTTGATCACTATGCACAAGAAAATCAGTAAGGATGCAAAAGAACCCCAACGCAGCAACATATACCAAAATGGCACCCCTGTCCATGCCCTGAAAAGAACAAAAATTGGATTAGTTTTCAGCAAACATTTTAAGACATTCTAACAAATGAATCTCATTTTAACCATTCATTCATCAAGTTGAGTAAAACAAAAGCTGTGTTGTCTAACCTGGTGAAAAACAGATCAGTTTGATTGATTTGTATAGACTGGTTTTTCGTGTCAGAGTGGATTTTTATGGTAGCTTGGCAGGTAGTCAGAGGTGTAGTTTTGGCCGTGGTGGTGCTCATTCTGTCCGCACAGTCATAAATGGGTTGGCCTGATGATTAAAAGAAAAGACATTACAATGGCGATCTTGTACCTTGTGCAATAAGGATTTCACAACAGTCTCAAGACAAATCAGACCCATATATTCTATAAAGCCCATGTTTATAATGTAGCCTATGATATTCAGTATTCCTACTTAAAGCTTAAAAAAGTTTGTTTAGGATTTTTATTAGAATGTCCAGTTTTTAATCTTTAAAATATGATACTGATGGCGTGTTTTTTTGGGGGGGTCACATCTACGAGGTTAATGAGGGGCAGGGGTTGGTATACACTGCTGTTTGCCACAGTGTCTTTTTTTCATACGACCACTAGGAGTCGCCAAAGTCAAACACACAAGGGCTTTAATCCATAATATAAGTACGCCAGAGTCATTCAAAAAACAGTATTCATAATGATGAAATATATCAGTATTCAGTCATTTACAATATCGCAATCACCCATTTTGAATCAGATGTTATAAGATCCCTTTCTGCAAGGTCTCTAAGGTTTTCCAATACTCCGTTATTGAAGTGAGGTAAGGTTGTATTTGGGCAAGAACCATCACCCTGTGTTGCTGACACAAGTGATAGGTGTCACATGTGTGTTGTTACAGAGCAAGCAGAGGCACAGCCCTATTAATAGTAAAAAACTGACTGAAAAATTTTTCATTTACTAGGACACACACAGAGACATACTTTTGAACACCCATAAATTGTGTGTCAATGAATAATTCAGCATCTCGTGGCTTGACTTCCTGTTTACTTCTTCCACCCATAAGCTGTCCAGTGCCAAAATAAAAGCATAAAGATAGGTTGTTTTATTTCGCATTGACCTTTATAACTGTACAGTAAAACTTGTCAAATGTGCTCTTGCTTTCACAAAGACACACAACAACATGTACAAGCTTAGAATACAGCACCTATAAGCACTGTATAAAAGCACTGATAAACTGACACTTTACTTTGAACTTGAAACCCATGTGAGCTGTCATAAAATCATTTTTACATGCCATAATTACACTCATTATCCATTATGGTTGTAGAAGGGACATTAATGTTCTTGTGAGGTATTATGAACATACTTGACATTAGACATATGTATTTTTGTTGCACTAGTACTTACTGTCAAATTTTAATATATTTGAATCCAAATAAGTTCTAAAACAATGCCGCTATGATGTATTAAAGCATTTCTTATAATTCATAGTTATGAGGCATTTTGACAGTATCCATAAAACACTATTAACACAGGCTTCATTAAACGTGTTACCCATTCTTGCACTGATATTTATAGGAGAGAATATGAAATCCCATCTGTTCTTACCCTGCATATTAATGACATAGATACAGCTGTTGTCTGCAGGCATCAGAACCTGCACAGACAGAATATCACTCCGCTGATTACTTATGGCATTACTAGCAATGCAGTAGTAATTGCTGTCCTTGTCCACTGTGCCACAGTGCACGTATAAGTCTGATGAGTGGTGAAGCAGTAAATCCTTGTGGGGAGTGTTTTGATACCAGGTGTATTGAACAGTAGTGCCCTTTGTACATCCACAGCGCACTGTCACCGGCTGCCCCCAGCATGTTGGCCTGTCCGCCAGAGAGCTCAAGGGCCAAAGTCTGGGTTTAGACACTGGAACTGGCACAAACAAGCAAGTGATATGTTTGAATTCAGTTAGCTTGGCAGTATAGAGGACTAAATATCCAAATAAGTCCATAAATGTTTGATTGATATTGTGATAGTATATACATTTTCTTACCTTCAGTGATAGCCACATTAACTAAAGTCATGATGTCAGCATACATTTTGTCAATCCCAACCCAGTACACTCCAGTGTCCTCAATTTTGAGATCAGTGACTTTCACAAACAGCCCTTTACTCCTTGCATCTATGATGTGAGACCTGTGTGTATATTTAGTTTTAGCAACACCGTCCGAATCTAACAAAATCTCGCAGGTGCTTCTGGCGTCCCCTCTGCACCAGTACTTTTTACTGTACAGGAAACGGTTTGTTTCATACTTGCAGGTAAGAATGAATTGACCTCCAATATGTGCAGATATTTGATCTTTGTCACACTGAAGCTGAAGACTTGCTGTAAAAAGAAAGGAAAAGTCCAATCAGAATGAAACTTCTCATAACCACAGCAGTCAGATAAATGCTCTTGCTGCCACAATTAGTTTTTAGCTGATTTACATCATTGTTTGACCCAAATATTAATAAGAACCTTGTGAAACTTGTAAACAAAAACATGTAAAAACAACAATGGGCCACATGGAAAAAACCTAATGTAAAATGAAAAGTGCGTGTGGTTTGGCAGCACATTGTCCTCTTCGGGCCTTAACTTATGAAATGACTCGTATGAAAAATACCATTTGGATCTGTAAATACTATTATATTCGAAAGTGTATAAAACAAATATTTCCTCATGTGGAATATATAAAATATGTGAATGTGAAATATGCGACGTATCCAAAACACATCAAAACCTTCCTTTGCTAAAATGTATTTTCAAATATCAAATATGGCACAATGGATGGCACTGGTTACTCCAGTGCCACTAAAGAATATCACAGATGCTTATCCACATTTTGATTTTCCAGTAACTGATTAAATTAAACTTAAATGTAAATTAATTTTTTCAAAAGGAATAGAAATTTGTTTCAGTTTTAGAAATGTTATAATAAATAAAAAGACGATTATGAAGTTGTGAATCAAAGCTCACTCACCATGAACAAGCCAAATTAGACACAGTATCTTCATTTTGATGTTATGGTAAGAGTACGAAATCTTCACAACCAGAGTGTGCGCTCAGGAAGCTGTACTGATGGACTGTGGTGATGGCAGCTTCCTGTAGGTGCATTGCGGGGTAAAGAAATACTTTCATGCTGTTAGGCCCTAAACACAGAATATGATATACCACACAAATAGGTCACATTCGTTTTCCTCTTATTGTAAAAGCCTCCATCTTTTGAGCTAATAGCATAATCATTTCACTCAGCTGCATAAATTGTTAATGAATTAAATGGGATTCTATTTGCAACATAAGACTTGACGAAAACCACTGAATAAAGCCACTCATTTTCATTTTCATGCCAGTGACTCTTTGTGTTAATTCACCACAAAGCCACTAGAGGTCACCATGCTACTGATGTACGGACACCTGCTGAATGCAGCGTGCAACACAGTCTTCTTCATAATGTCATATCTGACAAAAAACATTCTCATTTCACATATAGCTGAGGCAGAGTATTCCCCCTCCTCTCACATGAACTGTACGGCAGCTTTTATGGTAAGTCTGTTTTCAGTATGTTTTTCTTTATCATGATACTGTTTTTTTCATCCTCATCTCTCTTTAAAGCCTACTTAGTAAACTTAGAAACTGAACAGCCAACCCACTAAACAAATTACAGTAAGTACATACATTTGAATTTGACCAAAATGGCAGAGTTTACTTAGTATAGTATTTCATCCCAACTACTGTGAGTTTGTTTTAACCACAACAAATCACTACTGTGGGGATACAGTAGGCATAAATGGGTTGCTGGCTCAGAACATCAGGATTCTCACACACCCTCTTTCTTTACCACTCCTTCTGTCTCTGCCTCCATCCCTACCCACTTCCCTCCTCCACTCCTCTTGTGGGTCCTGAATGTTGTCCAACAGGCTAGACAGCCTGCCCTACACTCTGAACAGCTGTGTGTGCCTGTATATGCATACATGTGTGGCCCACTATTTGTGGGTGTTTCCCTCTCAGTCTGTCTGTGACATTGTCATACATATAACCACCCGGGTGACTTTAGGACCCAGTGAGAGACACACAGGGGGCGCGGCAAACTTTTTAATCTGACCACAGAACCTGTTAGCTTACTCTTGCTTCCTCTAAGACAGCTCACACGTTCCCTTACAATAGTTCCTTGATGTCAGAGTTGCAATAGAGAAGTGCTCTGTGCAGTAGAAGCGCACAGCCCTGAACACGAGCCTTGGCGACTCTAATCCATGAAAGGTGGACAAGGACCTTTGTGTCCTGATATGCCTGTAAAAGGTGCCCTATCCCAGGCAGTGAGCCAGTCATGGAGCATCAAGCCTGGATACTGAGGAGCTTCCTGGCTCAGCTTGTGAGACAGGAGGCTGTGGACGAGGAGGCACCCAATGGCATTGCTGGGGAGTTTACGGTAAGTGTTTTGTTCCTCTTGTTGAAGTACTGTTGTGAGTTGTAATGTAGTTGAAGCCTCCACATAGAAGACTCATTTCTCCTGTCGCTTTCATTATCACATAATTCGAAACCATGTCAAAACTGGTATGTTTGTATATACTGAATCAACTGTCAGTAAGCACAATGAGAAGGAAAGTTTTCCAGACGTCCAAATTTCATCATGTTCATCATGTTCAGGGAAGTAACACAGTGCTGTTGTGATAATGTCTTCAACGCCACTTTTGTGCTTCCTCTTTGCACCGATGCTTGTCACTGAAGTAACATGAATGAGGAAGACCCATATCCAAATGCATTATAACATCTAACAACTAGCAAACAGTACTCAATCAGTCTATCATTTGTTCATTTATCATTTAGTAGTCTTGTATATATACAACAACGACACACACACACACACACACACACACACACACACCACACACACACCTAAAGGCACACACGCACATATATATATGCTTGAAAAACTCTTCCTTAGAAGTCTCAAGCCTCAGGGTGACATCATCTGTGGGCCGCTGCCATGGTGATGAGTGACAGGCCAGAGCCCGAGGACAGCACCGTGTGTTTCACATGCTGTCCCTCTGGTGTCATGCTGCTGCTACCGACCCCCCCCCACCACCACTCCAGAGCAAGGGGTCTGTTGCATCACTTCCTTTGTGAACAAAAAGCACTCTGTGGTGTTAGCAGTGCAGATGGTCTGCGAGGCCTTTAGCAGACTGTTTGGAGCTGCAAGAACTGCCCTGAACAAAAAGACCAGTGTCTTAACAAATCCTGTCAGCATGGACGTGTCATGACTTAACTCTGAGTGTCAAGCCTTCCGCACAGTAAATTCCGGATGGAAATCCTTTCAGTTTGTAAGACATCGTGTCAGTTTTTGTAAAGTGAGTCACAGATTCTGGTCATTCGGGGTTGAATCACATAAAAAATGACCATGTGTGACCATTGTGCAATTGGTCACATGAAATTGGCCCCCTCTTTTTCCCAACTCTCTTGTAAGATTGAAAACATATTTTAAAATTACAAATGTGCCATAACTATCGTATATATGTGTCACAGCAGTAAGGTGGGGATAAATACAGTTAAGCTAGCTGTGACCTGAAAGCATTTGACCTAAAGAAACAATTCCCAAATATCCTGAGGCTCATATAATTTTCATACTACTGGTCTTGCATTGAAAATGAATTACTGTAAAACTTGGTTTTGCTCATTCAAAATTCAAAAACTTGACTACATTCCTGCATTAGCAAGAAACATCAGACTACATTACACCCTATAAAAATGTTGTATTAAATACACATGTGCACATCATTTTTTAATTATAATGTGAGGGAATCTATAACAGCAGCAGCACCATAAAATAAGGTTTTGAAGTTGAACCTCTCTGACACATATTTTGTAAAGGTATGTGGTAGGAATACATTTCTTTCTCTCTTGTTTTTCAGAGGTTGAAAAGCCAGTCAACTAAGTACCGCACTGACAAGACCTACCCCAGCAAGACAGCAGAAAAACAGGATAACGTCAAGAAGAACCGATACAAGGACATTGTTCCCTGTAAGCTTTGCTCACGGCATATTCATGAAAATTTTGGTTTGTCATTTATATTCCTGCACAAGATTATAAGAAGAAATCTGCATCAGGGTAGTAAAGATTGTGTCAGATAATATATCTAATAATAATAAGATAATAATAAGGAACCATAACTTTGACTTCTATATACTCATACCTCTGACACATTAATGCTGAAAATGATCGTAGATGGATCAAAGAATCTTACGAGTCTACAGTAACATGGGACTGCATGATATTTAGACGCAAATACATAAACACTATGATGCAGATGACCTGAAAATTATGCAATGTTATATTTATGAGCTAAAAAAAAAGTATACTAGGTTGATAATGCAGTATAGTGTAACTGTTTTGATGAATAATATTTGATTAATTTTGGAAATCACTATATGTTCTTACATTTCTTAACATTTGACAGTGTGGATCATGTCTAGTATTAATAAATACTAATGCATCTTTTGCCATTAGGGTGTGAAAAGGTACAGCATAGTCGAAGACCCCTGAGTTGTGCAACATTAAAATTTATAATTACATTTTTCCTTTCAGTTGACCACAGCAGGGTAAAGCTCACTCTCACCACAGCTAAAAATGACACAGACTACATCAACGCCAGTTTCATCAAGGTAAATTAACAGTGCCCTTGTGAAGAGAATCTTTTTTTATTGACATAAATTGCATCTGAAGTATATTTCCATTTGTGTAACTAATGTGGTTTGTGCAACATCCTCTGACTATAAGCTACGTTTTATCTTCAGGGAGTGTCAGGTTCCAGGGCCTACATTGCTACTCAGGGTCCTCTGCCTCACACAGTACTGGACTTCTTCAGGATGCTTTGGGAGTACGACATCAAGGTATGACCTGGACACAACAAGGTGTTTTAAGACATAATGTTGCTCTCTAAAAAACTATTAATGTGCTTTAGTGATCAAAAATGACTGGCTACATAGACTGGCCTTTTTGAACTCCCCCACCCCTATGTAAAGATATGGTCATGTTATATTTTGGTACATTGTAATTTGTATTGTTATGTTTGGCCTTAGATCGTAGTGATGGCCTGTCGGGAGTTTGAAATGGGAAAGGTAACTACTGTTTTTTTTTGCATTTCCATATTCTACTTTTTTTTCTCAACAGTCAAACTGTGTTGCATACATATAGATGTATAGTTTGTATTTCATCAAAGTTTGTAAGATGGTTTAGAACTGTGTGAAAAGTAAAATGTGAAAGAAATTGCGCTTTCTTTGCTTTTTTTGTAGAAAAAGTGTGAGCGCTACTGGCCACAGAAGCAGGAGCAGCCATTTGTTTGTGAGCCTTTTACAGTTTACTGTGTGAGTACTTTTATTCTCACAAGTCACACTTCCTACTTTGACCGGTTCCTAGAACAGTTCCATAACATATGCTGACTTAATTTCACACTATCTTCACATGACACCTGTGTCATGCAACACTTACCTTTTTTTAAACAGCACGAATAAGTACTCAGCTTAAAGATGCACTGCTGGCGGTTCTTTTTGCAGGATTCTGAGGAAGCTAAAGGAGATTATCTGACAAGGACATTGCGGGTGACTTATCGCAATGTAAGTAGTGTTTATACTCTGACTGTGAGAAAAACAGTTGAGGTAATTCTCCTGAGACAACCAAGAGATTATCAGATAGCATGTTATTAGCTGCTACAAAGACTAGAAGCAGTTGTTGAAATCTCAAAACTAATGTGGTCATATTTGACATCTTTGAGACACAACGTCTACTAAAATTATTTTATTTATTTAACTCTTCAGCTATCACAGTGACATAGTAAAAAGCCAGATGATTATGTTTGACTTGATCTGATATATGACCTTATTAAATGTGTTCTGGAAAGAGACTTGCATTATAATTGTCTACTATGCTTTTATTTATCCAGTGTAGCCGAACTTTGAAACAGCTGCACTATGTCAACTGGCCAGATCACGGTGTACCAGACTCCATCCCTCCCATTCTGGAAATGTTAAATGAGATGCGCTCCTATCAAGTCCATGATGACGTCCCCATTTGCATCCACTGCAGGTCAGGATTCCTTATGGAACTTAATTCTGCTTAAGAAAAAAAATCTTGATTCATCTATGATGAATAATTTTAGGCCTGTTTTAGCCTGCTTGCAGTATATAAACAATTCAATATATTTAATAATAATTTGATAATATTATTCATGAAAAATATCATTCTGGCAGTGGTCATAGAACATTAACCGCCTTAGTAAAAATCCTAATTGACCTCAGAGAAAGTGCTGATAAGGGTTATGTGTATCTCCTGGTCCTCCTCGGTTTGACACAATTGATCATACTGTACTGACAAAAGCATTTAGTTGCATTTTCTAGAAGGGTTTTAGACACGTTCCACACTCATTTAACTGTAAGAGAGTTTCTTGTCAATGCTGATAAATGTGTTTAAAATATTATAATGTCTATTAGTAGCATATATGTACTTCTACTTGAGTAAAGAATGTGTGTGCTTTTGCCACCTCTGCAAATGGGTGTAAAATTTCATAGCTATGTATGCAACACACCATTGTATCTATATGCCGCGCCTAACAATCTCAACAGTCTAAATAGTTTGATTGCTTAAAGAGTATTATAACTTCAAATGTGGGTATAATATATTATAGATTATGACTTACATTTACAGAAATGTCACTTTGTCACTAAGACCAAATTCTTTACCCTTAGAAATATAGAAAATCAGACCATATCTTGGACTTTCTGATGAAAAGAAATGGATTTATGCTTTTGGTCGTATCTTTATTGCAGTGCTGTTTTAACTGGACTACCCAAGTAATCAGTGAATAGACTTCAGTTTGCGCCAGCGCCATGCCAGAGTCTTAACTAAACTAATAATTGGCAGCACATTAGCAGTGTTTCAGTGGCTCCCTCTCTCTTTTAAAGCATGTTTAAAAATGACATCAGTAGTTTACAAGGCTCGGAATTTTTTAGTACCTTCAGACTTAGGAGGTAACCGCCTACACATGAAAAAAACATAGTGAAATTCATATTTTTGAATTTTGCTTTAAGGAAGTTTCTTGTTACCACACTTATTTTATTGAAATATTTTATTTTCTACTCAGGTTTTGTACCAAATTATTTGTTTACCATCTTTTAATTTATTTGTTTTAAACATTTTCATGCAAATGTGTGTAAAGCATTTTGAGCTGCAGATCATGTACTGTATGAAATGTGCTATTACAAATTAAGTGTACAATGATTATTATAATTACTGGATGGACAGGGCTTGCTTTGTTGCAGTATCAGGAGATGAACTGTAACGATACATTTCTCTATTCAGTTCTAAGGTGTTATAACTTGAATCGAAACCTTTGGTTTTGATTGTTTAGTTACTATGGGAACATATTGCCTGTGGGCAACATGTATATGTCCCCTGCTTTCGGCCTTAGAGGTTAGGTACCTCCTCCCTTTTCTTTAAGACAGGAAGTGTGCGTAGGTGGGTAGCCAACGACCCACTAGGTTTAAGTGTTTGTGTGTGCATTTCCCCTCAGTTTTTCCAGCACTTACACTCTGGCTCATAAAACCCACATCTACTGTTTAACTGAAACTCAGCTGGGGTGTGAATTGGTGCAAAAAAGTGACATTGGATATTTTTTGTGTGCACAAATATACATCAATTTGTAGGGGTAGGGAATAGGACCCATGTGAGGTTCACTGCAAGATAAGATAAGCGTAGTTTATGATAATTATAGTGTGGTTTATGAAAATATGTACAAAAAGGAAATGTATTTCTCAAAAATGGATGGACCTTTAAATTAGTCAGTTACTTTTTATTTTATTTTAAATAAATATATGTTATTTGAAAGTATATTGAAGTACATATAATGCTGCAACAGAATTTTCTTTTGGTTTTGCATGTGTTTACCTTTATATTTATATGTATATACACACACATATATATTTATATAACTAATAAAATACCATAGAAAAATGCCCACGTCTTTTGAGAATGACGTGTCAGAAATGGAATGTTGAGTCAGTGGCAGATCCAACCTACACAGCAGGCAGTCACTCCACCTCTGAGTGATATCACCACTAGACAGCTGTTTGAAAAAAATACAGTCAGACACAAAGCCAGCCACAAAATGTGATTTTCTTCCTCGACGCACACAGGAAAAGGGCATAATTTCACAAACTTCTCTGCAGCCTCAAGAACAGGAGTTGAGTCAACTTCTGTTTCCTGTTTCCTAAAACAGAACTTTATAATGTATCCTTCCCTTGTGGTTTATTGATGACATTATACTATACTCATAGGGGTACTATAGAGGATAATCGTATTGCATTATTAATGACCAAATTCATGGAAACCCAAACAGTATACTGTCAGGTTTTGAGTCAAAGCCTCTTTTATTTATTTATTTATCTTTTCTTTATCTCTGAATTTCACTGACATAGGCATTTTAAAGCTGGTTAAATTAGGGAACTGGAAATGACTATCAGCATTTGTTTAAACCTGCTTATCGGATGGGTGTGGTTTAGGCAATGCAGTTAAATTGGTACCAGAAAATCAAGATAATCATGTCACAGAGTTAGACAATCTGTTGTCTGCCTTCTTCAGCCCCTTTATAACTAACAATTGTTTGACTAATCATATTGAATTGTCCCTAAGCTCCCTGAGCTGGTGGAAATGTGACTTTTTGCTGCTGTGATTGTAGTGCCGGCTGTGGTAGAACAGGAGCCCTGTGTGTCATTGATTATACCTGGAACCTCCTCAAGAACCATGTGAGATATTCCTGCCACAGTACTTTCTGCACATTGTTATTATTATATATATAATATATATATATATTAAGTCTGATTAATTTAATCGGAAAGATCGAATTTGTATTGTGCTTGTTTTTAGAGGATCCCACCAGATTTCAACATCTACGACTTAGTTCAAAACATGAGAACCCAGAGGCCCTCGCTTGTTCAAACCAAGGTATGGTAGTTGTGGTTTCCTCTTCTCTTAACAAAGCATCACATGTAAAAAATCTTCCAACAAGCAGAGCCACATTTCAGGCAATTCTTCATGTCAGATGCTTCCCTCTTTAAAATATGTTTTGAGGATTTGTGTTGATGCCCTCAGGGCCTAACAGAGCAGGTTTTTGTTGTTTAACCTCAGGAACAATATGAGCTGGTCTACAGAACCATCAGGTTACTTTTTGAGAATTATCTCCAGTCCTTGGATGCACAGACCTGCAGCAATAAGGTGAGTGACCAGGAACACTCCATTGTAAATGAGTACATAAAAACACTGGAAATGTACAAATACATGCTCCACCAACACCAACAGACAAGCACAACCACCACAGCCAGCAAAGCAGAAACAACAGCTGTGGCAGACTTTCTTGCGGTTTCGGTTACAATGACATAGAATTCAGTCACATGATCCAAGTGGAAAATAATCAAATCAAAGGCTGGGTGATTGCATACTTCATAATATTGCTCACACCAAGATACTAAATGTTTTCATACATATTTCATATTTGCCAAGCATTAAGGCATTAACATGAAAATGTTTTTCATTTATCAAAAGCTGTTGTGACTCACTATGATCTGTTAAACTGGCCAGGTGACAGTGGTCCCATCTGCTATTACACCTGACACTGAAAGCGAGCACAGCGACCTGAGTGAGGAGTTGGATTTGCTGCCACAACTCCAGCAGCTGCTCGATGAGGAAAGGGATGTTTTACGACAGTACCACGCTCCCTTGCCTTCAGCTCCAGAAAATCTCATTGCCTTGAGGGCCAAGGACACGCACTGGGACCACCAACAATGGGATCTACTCCGTACCTTTCCTGAGGTTATGGCCACCACCCAAGACCTGCAGGAGGGACCCATGAACTCACCCAAACTGGTGTATACCAGCCAGAGAACCCATGCAGTAGAGGAGAGGATACAGGAGAGTGACGACATACCATCACTGAACCCTCCACCCACACCAGCTGTGGCAGCAGCCATTTGTTTGATGGTGGAAGACCCCTACTTTGACACTCCAATGAGCTCCCCTCTTTTAGAGGACGCACCAATGGACTCTGCTGAAGACGACAAACAACAGACAGATAGCCCCATCTTCAGCACCCCCTCAGTGTGTCTGAATGGCGAGACTTTGGAGCTTAACTCTCCTGCCTCAGGTAACATTTATATTTGTGCATGTGTTAGTCTTATAACACAGACAGCAGGGTTGTAGAATTTAATTTTGTAGATATTTCTCTAAACTGATGTGCATTTTGTAGGTACTATTGAAGTTCATACAGATGAAGAGGCACCTCCTCCCTTACCTCAAAGAACCCCTGAATCCTATATTCTGGCTGAGGATGCAGGTAAGTGCTCTTAGTGCAGATGATAGTGCGGGATATAAACCATTAGCTTCTATCAGGCTTACTCATATATTCTTCACTTCCTTTGGTTTATTTTATAAATTCATATTTCACAGTTTCTGATCATCTAATTATTCTGTATACAATAAAGGAAGCACACATGACCTCCCTGTTATATTACACTTGCTAATACAGTATATCCTGGACTTTTAGAGCATATACATGTAACATGTTGGGATTTTGTCATTCAGAGCACTCAGACCCCTGTGAACAGTTAATGGTTATCATTCCACACAATGCTGCTGCTGAGGCTGTCAGGGACTTGCGAGGTGAGCAAATATATAATAATTATTATATTTAAGACAAATATTTAAAACCTGTTATAGCACGCACAGAATGTTTGAATTAACTTTAATAAATGCAATTGAATTAATAGAAATTATTTCTATATTACCAGGCAGTCCCCCCTCACCTGTCCCCCCACTTCCAGAGAGAACCCCACAATCATTTGAGCTGGCTATTGATGAAGGTGACTTCAGAATATCATAAATCCCAATACTTTATGAAATAAAATAAATATATATATATATATATATATATAATAATTGTGAATAGTAGGTTTTACTTTAAAATTAGGTATGAAATTGATTATTGTTGCTTGCCTTTCAGCTCCAGTGGAGCAGAATTTAGAGGTCACACCAGCAGTGAACCTGAACAGAGTAGGAATGTCTTCAGAATGGTTCTGTAACTCAAAGCCAGCTGCCACTGCATCTCAGAATGAAACTAAAACTTGGTCGAGGAGTAAGGTAAGAATTAAGTCTCTGTTGAGTGACGTTCTGCAAGTTTGAAAGATAAACTGAATGATAAATTATATACATTCACATTATTCATGGACAGAATGAGCCAGCATCTGTTTGACAGACACTTGTAGTCAATTGAGAATGTTAATGTGAATGTGTCACCCAAACCATGAATTGTAAAATGGGAGCTGAAATAATAGGAGATTTAAACCTGAAATTTACACCCGAACAGGTTTCTGAAATCATTCTGTATAAACATACTGTACAGTGGGAGCATTACAAATATCACAGCAGCTATGTAACAGCAATATACCTCTCTTTCTTGTAGAGTCTGAGAGCAAAAATGACCTTCACAGGTAAGATATTTATAGTAACACAGTGTTCAGATCTAATGCATATGCCCCAGATGATAATTAAACCAGCTGACTGTTTAATAAATGATAGGATGCAATTATATGACGATTAGTTCAAATTTACTGCTGTAACATTTACACTGTTTTTCACCTGCAAAAAAACCCTCACATTATCTGCAATAACTACATGTGTGATCATTTCAATAGTATTGTATTTTCATGTGACATTTCTAGCACCAGTAACACATCCTGATCTTGATTTAAATACAACTTCAAACCTCCACCCTTTCTGTCCACCTCTGAGCCCACTGACTCCTCTGCTTCCTCAAAGTAAGCCGACCAGACTTGAATTATGATCTAATTTTGATCTTTGCTTTGATATTATCCTTCGCTATCCAAAGCCAAATCCACCAACATTTCTGTTTATGTCATTTGAAGAGAAGGTGTACAAATGTGTAACATTTAGCTGCTGTTGATTATCTTTGGTTGTGCAGCTGAGGAGAGACTGACTCCTCCCCTTCCTGACAGAACCCCCGAGTCCTTTGTCCTTCCCACACCAGAGAGTGAGTTTATCATGGCCTCCTTATAACAGAGACACAAAGTTTAACTCATACAGTACTCATCCTCTAAGTGAAGTTTTCTTTTCCAACAGTTCCAACCGCCCTCTGCCTGCAGCCCTCAGAAACAACACAACCCTTACCAAGGGTAGGCTTGTCATCCGAGTGGGATGGCACCTCTCAGCCTAAGAAATTCCTCGACGTTGTTAAGAGCAGGAGCAAGGTAATGAAAATCAAATAAATCAGAAATTGGGGGTTACAGAGAGCACGCAAAAAAGTAACACTCACTGACTCATAGTGATTAACATACGTTTCCATTTGTTAGGCATTAATATTTCTGCTTTCAATCATTCACACTAGAGTGTTCGAGCTAAAAGTTCAAGACAAGGTAAGCTACTGAAAACTCCTTTCTCTTCTGCTTTCATTTCACGTAACCTGAAATCTCTAAACCGGCTGACTTCTCCGTCGCACTGAGCCCAAGCCTGTTCTTTCCTACTGAAGATTGAATGAAAAATATTTGCTTTCATTTTCAAAAAGGGCTAAATCAGCTCGGCACCGTTGCTTTATCAAATGTTACTAAACAGTGCATTAGTCGGGTTCTATTATCAGTCACAGATTTGGTGCTCTAGTGACTTAACAGCAGCAGGAGGGTGTATGTTTGACTCAGCTTAAACTACATTGCTCATGTTTATCTTGATTAATGAAAATGTCAGTGATGTGGCTCAGTTGTGTTTTTTTTAATAGCTTTTAGAGAACAAAGGAGGTCTTTGGCACAGAGGAATGGGGTCTATCAGGCTAATAATACAATAATACAAATAATACTTTGTAGGAATAATTCATTGTTAGATTCTGTCTTTTCCTTGAATTTGTTGACAGTCCCTTAATGTAGCACTTTAGGTCAGTGAACAAATATGTTTTTGTTGTCTGTAATCTATCACATTCTGCACAGTTGCATTGTGCTTGTTGAGTATACACAACAGCATGCAGGTTAAAATGAGCATCTAGAAGTACATATCTTCACCACTAGGAGGCCTCCTTTACCAAAACAAGATGTGAAGGCTTGCTTAGTAAAATGCCAAGTGTGTTCATAATTAATTTAAAACATTGTTCCTATATTGGGGGTAGTTTATCTTTACGTTTCTACTTCAGAGCCCCTTACTGCAGTTCAGCAGCTCACTATACCTCCTGTGGTCGTGGCTGGAGGAGGAAGTGGTGAGTAGCTTCAAGCATTAAAAGGGGCTGCACACGACACAATGGCCTCTTTCACACATACTGTTATTATTAGACACACGTATGCAGGACCGTGTCATGTGAAAAACATTCAACCACATACATCACACATCTATGGCTGTGGTGATTCCAGTAATAATAATAATCAATTGTTAATTATTTGTTCTTACAAAGCCTTGATGTAGTAAAGTTTGAAAAGGGTTGTCATCTGGGAATTTTGGAAAAGAACATTTTCAGTTTTTTTTGTTTTGTTCCTGCATTCATCAGCACAAGTGGGACAGCATGACTTGAACCACAGGCTCTCTCTGAACACTGAGACATCAGGAAACATATCTGAAAAAAGCAACGAGAAGAGCATGTCTAGAACAAAGGTACGATAAGAGCTACACACCACTAGTTATTAGTTCAAAGGATGTGCAGCCAACTAAATCTGTTTTTCTTTCCTTATTGCAGAGTCTTAAGTTTTTTAGACACAAACAAAAACGTAAGTGATGGTTATTTACATTTCAGCTCAATAAATGCACTAATGTCTATGAGAAAAGAAGGACTAACGTCTAAAAAAAATTCATTCTCAGCTAAAACTGCTCCTCCACCACCTCCCACTCAACCTGGAACACCACCTCCATCACATGGTGCCTCATCTTCACTATTCAAATTTGGTAGGCCTGCATCTATTTTGATGCAACATTCAAATATATTACAATGTTATATACAGTTTTTATGACACCGTCTTCATCTCTCGTAGGATTTGGGAACCGGTTTGGAAAGCCAAAAGGCCCCAGGAGTTATCCACAGACCTGGGTTTGAGATCTCACTGAACGTAAAAACAAATTGGACCTGTTCTTCTAATGATCGGGATACGCCTGGGACCTGGGACTGTTGGAAGTTTATCACAAGTATCCCTTGAAGATACTGCACTGAAGGCTGCTTCTCTTTGTCTCGCACAGCACAGTAGCACCCTCAGCAGAGTACAGGAAGTGCCTTGTTACCAGCTTTGGTGCAAATTTTGAACTGCCCCGTCGAACAACACGGACAGCCACTCGGACCAATGACTTGAAAGAAAAAGTCAGCCTCTAGAATATTTAGTTTGAGGAAGTGAGCAGTCTGCGGTGAGAAGTTTTACACTTCTTGTTTTCATTCTCAAGGCAATGCTGTTAAACTGTTGGCATATGAGGAATATATTTAGTTATGCAAGCATCTGCGAGTTTGTGCTTCTTATATGAAATAAGAAAACGGGTATAACATTGCATTTAGTTCATCAGCATGTCATTTCTTCTGTTATAAAGACAATAGACTTTACATCATTAAGTTAACCATGTTTAGTTTTGTTTCTGAGTCATAATTCAGTAGTTTCTAAAAGGATTATCTTTTAAAAAGGAAGGACCATCAACCTCTTGGACAGAATGTCTTTGGGTACAGAGAACGTAATGCATAGTGAACATGCATCTGATACAAGTGTATAGTTGAACTGTGTTACACTGGTTACACAAAAAAAGTATTTATTAAAAAATATAGGGAATCTATGTATTTTCATTGCATTTTTTTTCCTACATAACAAGACTGAATCTTATTAGTAACAGATCCCTAATGTCTCTAACTGATCACTCAGGAAACTGACAAAAAGTATAAAAATCATCTCAGTACAAACATTAATAACAGCAATCATTGGTTCTTAAACACAGAGCATCGCAACAAGTATGACAAAAGGCTGATGTGACAGTATTGGAACTGTTCATTTATTTCTACTTTGAGCTATTAAGTCAAGACCCTATGACAGTCATATTTCTGACAAACAAAAATAAGTATCCTGCTTCCTGAAAAGGATCTAGTATAAAAGGCAGAAATTCCAATAACACTAGGATGTAGTAATTGTTTGCTTCCAGGTGACATGCAGATGTAGAATTCAAAATGAATGCGAGCAACATTTTTTTAAATAAAAGAAACAAGATACACTATGGCTGCTTGGCCAATACCCATTTCACCATCCAATTCATCAGCAAATAAACCTCACAGTTTTAAATGAGGCTAATTGAATACAGTACAAGGCACTAAGACGTAGTCAGTGGTAGAGCAAAGGCAGTATCACATGATCACTTCCTTTACAGAAGACTGCTTATAGAAGACCACATAATGAAAGCCTGTGTGAGGTTTAGGTGAAGTGTAGATCTCTGATCAGAAACTCTGGGTAACCACGCTCAATATGAAGTGAAGATATTTTTAGGATCGATCATTTTTGAAAGAAATGTGAAATTCACTTCCATTGCGGAACAGTTCAGCCTCGGATCATTTTGTAGGAGGCTTCATTATTTCAGACTTTGCTGGAACGAACTCGAGGCATTCGCAGTTTAAATCAACACAATTACACTAAACCACAGTGACCTTCTACAACGGTGCCTTTATCAACCCAGTGACATTACCAGCTAAAACTAAAGGTGAAGATGAATTTGAAGTGAAAAATGACTTGAGAGCACAAACAGCATTCACATATAACAACATAATATTTACATACCAAATTCTGAAGACATACTCCACACCTGAAGAAAAGATTCAGACAATTATTGCTAAATGCAATAGCCGTAATTCCTTCGTCATTTAGAGGTGCCCCTATAGTTAGATAATAATCTTAAATATTCATCACACCTTATAAACTTGTGTGTTTTTATGTTGAGCTCAATCTTAAGAAAATAAATAAAATATCAAAAACAGTATCAACAGTAAGAAAAAGGGTGCTGTATAAAATGGCATTTAAATAAAAAATTGCAACTTAAGAAGCTGACAAAAAAGGTTTTACGTGTTTGTAGTTTAATTACTCATCCTTACACATTCATTTACTCCTTTCGATTATCCTATGTTTACTGGCTGTGACCAATCCAGGAAATCCAATATGTGCCAGGCTTTTGATTAGAATGGAAAAGTTCCAGTTTTTCAGAAAATCTGTCTATGAAACTAAGTGAACTGCATCTTCTTCACAAGGTTAGTCTTTATGCCTCTACCACTGAAATGAATACGATAGTATAATGTCAGTATCATGCTTCCAGAGTAATCATACATTAAGTATGTAAACAATCATTCCACCTGCACTTGTGAAAACTGCCCCAGACTTCCATCTTCCATGAAATAATTCTGCCAAAAAATAAACAGCTGAGCCTTGAGAATAAATTAAAGATTTTGTCTCCTACAGTAAGTGTGGCAACTTATAAAATACTACTTTCTGTATATGGTACACACCTTTTGAATGAGACAGTAAAGAGTTCCAGTTCAGGTGCTGTCAAATACAAAAACATGTGTTACATAGTCATAATAAAGGACCAGTGTGTATGATTTAGTGGCATCCAGCGGTGTAGTTGCAGATTACAATCCCTTCGCCTCACCCTCTCATTCCAGGTGTGTAGGAGAAAGTACGGTGGCTTGCAATGCTCACAAAAAAACATACTTATGAATATTATATTCAATTTCTGCCAATAGATCTCCCTAAATGCTACACACCGGACCTTTAAACAGAATACTTTGGCTGAACATTTTAACCAACACTAAACCAAGACAACAAAAAGCCAAGAATAATTTAAGTTGAAATGTTTCCTGATTGACACAGATGTCAGTTTTAGACAATTCCTTCTCCTCCCAAAGTGGGCAGAAAGAGAGACTTAAGGGGGTGGGGGGGTGGAGGAAGGTCATTTAGGGAAGTCTAAATTGTGGCCGAGAACTTTTGGAAGAGTGGGCTCTTTTGAAGGTGTACATCCAGAGTGGACTGGTTCCAAGGAAAGGTATGTCGGCGGTAAGTGAGCAGATTTGGTGGGCTGTGGAGGGGCTGGCTGAGGCTCCTTGGGAGGTGTCGCCGGCCTCTGGAACTCTGGTTCTTCAGTCTTTGCCACCCCACCTTGGGTGTTGTCTCCCTGTGGTCGCGCACAGGGGGTTACGGTGGCGTCAGGCCTGGCGGGGAAGGAAAAAGAGACTCGGCCTGAGGTGGGGCTGAGATCGTTTGGCCGCTGCTCCTCCTCCTTGTTCTTCTCCTCTGGATGGTACTGTTTGAGGCGGATGTGCCAGGCCAGACTGCAGACTGCAGACACCGTCTTAAACTGGTGGATGACGTTCCTTGGGATGAAGTAAATGTCGTCGTCACAGAGCTGGACCCGGACGTAGCGGATGCCTTCCCTCCTCAGCTGGTTGAGCTTGGCATCGTCCACCCACTGGACACACTGGAAAGATACACAGTGGTTCATGTTTTAAATGTTTTCTGGCATATGACACACAGTCCAGGAAATCCAATATGTGGCGGGATTATGTATGAAATGGATTATGTATGAAAATTCGGGTTCTCACCTGAGACACTGGGGGCTCGTACAGATCCAACTGCAGCCTCTGGACAACTTCGTTGAAGTCCCCAGCTTGGAAACACACTACATCTTTGGTTATCCGAGGTCGGTTATTCCTGCAATAGATTATAAAAACCATAAAACACAGGTTAATACTCCTTCCTTATCACATATCCTTATGTGATTAAGAAGAATTAAAGCATATGAAAGGACACTCACCACTCTCCAAAGTGCACTGCCTTCAGTACCCCGACAGCAGCAGTGCTCTGCCAGTCAAAACTCTGACCTACATGGTCAGCATGGGCCTTAGTCCGGTCTTCAAACAGGACCTCTCTGGGTTCACTGGCCCTCGGTAGGTAGTGTAGATTTTTTATCTCATTCATGGACCTAGACAAAAATATGTGAGGATGGAAGGGGATATGAGAAGCACGGGAAGACAGGTTTTCAGTCTGTATTCTCACAGTCCTGCCTAAACTCAAATGTTTTCCCATTACAATTATTATTCTATCCTCTATGAATATGGAACTGGGTTCTTATATTTCCTCGGCAGCTGGGGTTGTACCTGCGTCTTTTGAAAGGCGACTTGGGCATGTCAGCAGTGGGTACCATTTGTTCTCCTGGTCGCACCCACATGATGGGCCCATCGTCACTCTGGGAGCGACAGTCCAGCTTCAGACTGGAGAGGCTTCCCCATGGTAGAGTCATCTATGGTGACACACACACACACACACACACACACACACACACACACACACACACACACACACACACACACACACACACACACACACAGCTGTAATTTTTACCTTTATGAAATTCAACCAAATTCCACAAACAAGCTTAGAGTGGGATCCCACCAGTTAAATATAGTATACTATATGTTGCTAAACCTGTGGGCATGGGCTTATGCTAGAATCACAGAAATAGTATGTTTTTGCAAATGATGAAAAATGGGATTCCAAGCCACCATATTATGACAAAATACTGTATGTTATTTAGTTTGTGTTTACATATTGTTTATGAAACATGCAAACAGACTGAACAGATGTTACAGCAATAACAATGCATTTGCAATGGAGTTATTATGGCCTGTAGTACTTGTACATCTTAATGAGCTTCCTGACAGAAACATGCTGAATTTAGCATATTAAGTGATTCTAGCCTGAGGTCTAGAGGAGGGTGCACAGGGTATGTTAGAGCATAAAACATTCGGCTGTGACTGTTGCGCCAAGGGGTCAGGACACTTCATCAGGCCTGAAGTTACAGAACTTTTTTTTTAATGTAAGCTAAAGTACCAACTTTTCCCCCAAAAATAAATCTTCCTCTGACCTTGAGAAAGGGCGACTCCTCCAGCATGTCAAGGAACTCTGGGAAATAGTCTCCAACTTCCTCATCCACGGCTCCCACCAGGCTGATCTGCCTCATGGGTCCAGACCGGTACGTTCCTGAACAGTAAGTCCGGCTCACCTAGGAGTGGAGACACAGCTTCTGTCATTCAGTGTGTCCCATTTGATTCTGCACACTAACTGTATACACTGTATACTAATTGTCATTCTATACAGTTTTAACAGTTAGTGTACACAAAAAAAGATCCATACTGACTGTTTTGCATATTTAATTTTGTCACTTTTCCTCAAAACCTGCACAGGTTTAGTAAGCAGTGTACAAAAGGAACACAGCTCTTGTCATTTTGACAATTTAGCCTCTGTCTTAAATATGCTGTATTTACAGTACGAGATATAATTGCTAATGCTATACTAAAATGTCCTCACTTCCTCGAGTGGTCATCACTGTACTACTCTGAGCAAAAAAACAAAATGACTGCTCCACGGAGGCAGTATGTAACTTAAACTATTACTTTTGTCTGAAATAACCCTTCAAATTAGAGGTAGAATTTGCACTTTGATTCTAGCAGCAGGTGAGTTTACTATTACTATTAAATTACTATTAAATGCAGATTTCTTTTTTTTTTTCAGGTGAGTATTTAGGCTACATGAATCTGCATAACATTATTTTCCTGGTATGTGAACACTGCTGCGATTATAACATGTTTTCTATCCAGCAGCATACAGCGCTGACCCAGAAAAGTGCAGCAGATATAACAAAGCATTTTAGTCCAATCATTATGCTCTCAAAGCATCAATTTATTCTCTGGACTCTGCAGTGTTGAAATGATCAAACTAGGTCTACATTCCCTGCATAAACAGAAAGCCACTGAGCTCTCTGTGTCCTCTGCAGATCTAACATCACACATGCAAATCCTGGCTCATTCATTCTCCTCTCTGCCATCTTTCTCAGGCAGTGAAAGTATAATCTCTAATAATCACAGAACCAAAGCAGCTCCGTTCTTTAAGCGCAGGTACCACTTGGCACCAGCACAGGATTTTAGACTTAACAGCAGTGTACTTTGGACAGAGTCAAAGACTGGTTGGTAAACGTGTACCTGGGCTGTGGGTTGGCCTTCAATTTGCTGTACTTTACTACAATGTTATCAGAGAAACTACTGCACAGCTTTTAATACAGTTAGAGACCACCCTTAATACAGTATATTTTCTATCTGAGGGCATTCTTTTCTATGCCATTGCACTCTTGTATACTTTACCAGCAATATGAAAACGATGTTAACATTTAGTGGATTTTCTGATTTAGACAATTAAATGGAAATGGAATGATTATTCCATTAATCATGTTCTACTCTATAATTTCTACTAAATTAGAATGAATGAATGAAATGAATGAATCAACTTGGGCATTTTATAGACTAAATAATCAACTAAATGATAATGTAGCTGACAGATTAATTGATAATGAAAATAATCATTAGGTGCAGCCCAACTTTAAATCAGATTCGAAAGAGTAACTTGGCTGATTGATCAAGACATTGATTGACATTGACACTGTATTATATAATTGACCATCAAGTTGTTACAGAATATTATATTTGTATATAGTGGCTCCGTTTTATTGTCTCTATTTTTTAAATCTTTTTATCTTTATTTATATTTTTCTACGCTTGATTTAGATTCTTATGCACCAATGTTCCAAGGCAAATTCTTTCAAATGTGAAAAACTGATACTGTTTCTGAAGTTGGATTATTACGGCTTTTAATCATTTGGGGGCTGCATGGATCAGAAGTTATCTTATATAAAGTATATTTTAATGGAAGTTATTCTGAGGTAAAAGCACTACAATGTGGTGTGCCTCAAGGGAGCTTTTTAGGACCGCTTTTGTTTCCTATTCATTTTTACAAATTAGTTTCCATTAATTTTGAACAATGCAATTGCAACATATGCAGATGATTCCACAATATATACATCAGCACCTACATCTGGGAACTAAAAACTAGAAAAAGGTCTTAAATGCGGAATTGAAATTAGTTAAAGAATGTGTATGAGTTCTTAAGGTCAAAAAAGACTAAATATATGGTGTTTGGTTCAAAACAGGTTAAGAATCACGCCCTCTTGAAAAAATTACCGAAAACAATGTTTTCGAGTGTTATAATTGAGAGTGAAGTGACATGGGACAGGTGAGTAGATATGATATTGACAAAAATGGGCAGAAGCATGACAATTACAGAACACTGTAGGAAATTCATGCCTAGTAATTTAATAAAACAGTTGGTTTAAGCATTAGTCTAAACAATTAGATCACTGTTCAGTAATATGTGCAAATACAACAGAAAGCAATTTAAAACAGGTTACAGGTAGAGCAAAGCATACCAGCTCACATCACACTTCACTGCCCATACAGAATGAGGGTAGTAGCTACAATGAATACCATCCGTCTTGAAATATAATCATAACTAAATCTCCAGAGATACTTTACAGAAACCTGTTGCTCTTTTCAGACAGACATGATTATTTTACAAGGTCTGAGGGTTTGTATTGCTCCCATGTAGAAGTGGTTCATTACAGGGAAGAGTAAATGGTCAAGCAATGGTGACATTGAATTCCTTACCAGGATTTTGACCACAGAAAGTAGTAAATCATGCCAAACATAGTCATGGATTACTGCTAAAGGTTTAGAATTATTGTATTGTTTCATCTTAGTGTTGGTCAAGAGTGTTGTTGTCTTGTATAGATGTCAGATGTTAGGTGTCACTTTTTTATTGTAAAAACATTAATGTATTGTAAAAACATGATGTGGACCCCAGAAAGAGTAGATGTTGTTTTTACTGTATCTAAACAAACCAACCAAATGACCACTGCTCTCCTCAGTGCCTATGATCTATGAATTCAGATGTGATAAATACCTGAGAGTGAAAGTTGGCAATGGTGGTGGTCTCAATGTCTTTCTTGCCCAGTATCTCCATTTTGACTGGTGTGTTGGGGAAGTTGAAGGCAAAGTAGTCGAGGAAGTCAGGCAGGTAGGAGGCTGCGCTGTGCACCACTGCCAAGGCATAGGAGGCTGCACCTCTGGGCTTCTCAGCAAAGGCCAACTCCAGAAACTCCTGGGCAAAGCACTCCATCTCAGCAGGGCTGAGACTCGCTAGCTCATCAGCATAGGCATGCAGAACTGATCCCCCACCATTGGCTTGCCGCTCCTCATGCATGAAACGTCCATACCAGGTGCCTGTCTGGAGGCAGGAGCTGCGGATGTAGTGGTCTTGGTGGGAGAGGAAGGGGACGTGTCCCAGTTTGAGAGCATGGAGGTAGGGTTGGTGGTTGCCGACAGTGTCTCTGACAGCCTGGCGATTGCTTTCGTGCTTCATGGCGCCCGGCAGAGACGGATCAGGACAAATGGGCGGAGTAAGGTCGGTTCCAAGCCCCGCACATACAGTCTGAACCGCTTTGTTGTGCATGTATCGGACCTTCTTGGCACTGTGCTCATCCTCGCGATGCTTCTTCTTCTTCTTTTTCTTCTTCAGGAGATATTCCTCCAGCGTTAGAGACTTGACATTCTCATTGTGGGGCCTTGGCTCTACAGGTACAGAAATAAGGAAAAGTCAGGGGGGGCAGGGTACATGTAAAGAATGGTGGGGAAACTGCATCTAGCCCCATGGCCCCTGCTGAACACTACATCAAATTATTTTTTAAACAATGTACAATTCATTAAATTAGTATTTTTAATTCATAATGGCGTGCTACCCAGTCTCACAACATTATTGTACAGGAGCTACCAAACGTATCTATTGTCATGCACTACCAAATGAGTTACACTTTTTAGACTGCACAACACAAATTAATAAGACTTTAAGGAGATATATTATTTATTTTTTATAATGGCACTATTAGCAGCCTCTGTTGTAAGAGGGCAAGTAAAAAGTAACAAGTAGATTAAAATCTCCTATGTCCTAAATTATAATTGTATACCCTGTTACAGTACTAAATCCTACTGAGTTAAAATTGTACTTGTCACAGACTTATGCTGGTCCCTGGTCACCACTTTGGGAACCCATTAAAAACCCAATTCTATTTCTAAATAGGGACCCCCCCTCCCCTCCCCCCTTTTGAATATGCTAAATAATAATAAAGCTCACCCCTCTTTTTCTTCAGTTCAGCGTGTTTCACGTTGGCCTCGGTGTTTTCCTTCTTGAGCTTCAGTTTCAGGTCTTTATCCCGATGCTTTTCTTTGAAATCCTGGGGCTTGGCCTTGACCATTTTGAGAGGCGTGAAAGTGAACAGCGCAGGTGGCTCGGGGGGCACCGCTCGCTTCTTCTGCAGCTGCTCTGGTACCTTCCGCGGAGGAGGAGGAGGAGGAGGAGGAGGCAGAGTCGGCTGCAGGTTCTTTTTCGTGCCGTTGCTGAGACCGTGGTCGTGGTCGTGGTGGTGGTGGTGGTGGCTGTGTTTGTGGCTGTGCAGGTCATGTTTACCTGCGCTGAAGTTGTGGGGTTCGGGATTTTGCTGCAGCTGATGCGGCTGGTGGCTCCGGTGGCTCCGGTGCTCAGCGTGTTGGTGGTGATGGAGCTTCACTTTCTTCGCCTCTTTCTCAGCCCCCTCCCGTTTGTCAGCTGACGGCGACAAGTCCCTTTTCTTCTTCCTTTTCCTCTCTTTAATGAATCTTTCAAGACTGTCCCTCAGCCTTTCTTCTTCTACTTTCGCACGGAGCAAGTCGACTTGAGCTGCCATCTTTGCACGTACAGTACATTTAAAGGACTCGGGATTCCTACTGCGCAGGTCTCCGAAAAATTGTAGTCCTCTTGACGTTAATTTGTAGTTTATGTCAATGTTTTGGCGCTGTTGCGCACGCGTAACGCGGGCAGCTCTGGGGAGTGTAGTTTGTTGATGTCGCAAAGCTATAAGGGAGTTGGAGTTCAAACCGGGCTGAATGCGTGCTGCCTCGCACGCACTCACTTCTGCTCAGCTGACGTCATGGTGAATTTACCCAGAGGCACGAGAGGCAGCGCTTCTCCCCGCAGGGTGGCGCTGTGGGTGTCTCATTCATTTCATTCATCTATGTGCAAAGTTTTTCATTCAAAAACAGGAGGGGATTTAGAAAATGTCAAAGATCTCACATTTCAGAACACAGTACTGTTAAATCTATAAATATTATAGCTAACTGGAGGAACCCAACAAGGGTCATTTAAAGGATGGCGTCACATTTTTCTAAAACAATAGTCAGGCCTCCATGTGCACACCCCCCAGTTTTTGCTTGCCGTAATTAATTCTACTTTATTTATAGGCCTACACTGGCCAGTCTTTCCTGGTGTGTCATGTAAGTGAAGTGGGACAAAAATCCTCCTTTTATCCCGGTTATGTGCAAAAATATATTCCAAAGTGTATCAAAAGTGAATATGAGGTTTCAGGACTCTGAGTTACACATATAAAGTGAGTATGTTCCAGAGTTTGTCTTTTTAGTGCAGCATTGCCGCTTTATGTGACCCTACACCGCTGCAGCCAAACACAGAAATACAAAACCTGGTTTGACAAATTCAGACTGCTGAAGCCTCATTAATTAATTTGAAATATATTTTTGCACACAACAAGGACTTTGGATTTTCTCCACTAACATCAGAAGCGGATTAGGAAGGGATCCTGTAATGGAAAGTATGTACTAGATGAATGACTCGACAAGCAAAACCTTTGTCAGTGTACATATGGGGACCTAGTTATCATTTAAGAACGTGAATGACTTGAATTAGTACAGTATCAGTATATCCTACTGATAAGTACAGGATCAGTAGGATATACTTTGTCAATATCCCCGGCTTCCCTAAATCAGCAATAAAATGAAACTACCTCAGTCATGTTTATTCAGTAAACCTTTATTTATCAGTGCATGAACAGAATGCCATGACCAGATTATTTCTTTTTCACCCATTTTATATCATTTCCTCTCACTTCCCTTAAAAAAATAATGAAACGATTTACAGAGGATTTTTTCTGCATGAAGGCAAATATTTATACAGGTGCTGTACAATTTATAAACATTTACAACTACCATGATGTCAAAACTAAAAGACTTTTTTTTTATATGTTGGAGCAATGCAAGGCCACAGTATCATACATGGTAATGGCATGAACAGAAAAATAATACAGTAGCCCATCATATCAACAATAAAGTGGACAATAAATTAGTAAGTGGTCTCACAGACCAATAGATGCATGTGTTACTTCTTCACATCCTTAAACAGGCTGATGAGGGCACGGTTCAAGCAATGACTAGATTGTGAAAAGCACTTAATGAACCACTAGATGTCTCTGTACTCCACAGTTGAAACACTGAAACAACACTAAATTTTGTCTTCAGAGCGGGGCACAACTGATCCCAATAAATTAAAAAAATATATATGTATATTTTCATCTGGGATTTAAATCCCTGTTAGATTAAGTTCAAATGAGACTCCCAAAGGAGCAGTCAAGCCATTTTCACATTATGCACTGTGTGCAACCACCAAAGGGCAGCATACTGCGATTACTGTCTCTTATGTGGAAAATTAACTGCACTCTTAGGGAGTCTGAGTTTATTTTTAACACCAACGTGACAGCCACGATGTTGGTAATGATTAACAATTAAGCAAGAATGTACATACTATTTTTTCTCACATTAAGGGTCACACACTAAATTTAAAAAATGATCAAAGATAGATTTGGAGGTTAAAATGAGGATAAACGATATGTTTTTGTGCCTACATTTGTGATGATAAAAATACAAATACCTCTTAAAGTTTTAATAAGTTGAAGGCAGATGTCTTACTTCTTACAATCAAGCTCTGTTAATTCAACTCATCTAAATTATGTGTCAATATATGTGTAATCACTTTGTTAAATAATATTTTGGATTAAGTATAGTCGATGCTACAGCGATATCTAAAATACGTAGGCCTACCAGTCAGCTTGTATACATACACACATAGCCAGAGGACCTAAATACACAGCTGCTAACAGTAGACAACATTATGAATCAGGCTCACGTGACTGTTTAGAGACCATGAAATCTTAGAAATAGAATGTATAGATTGCCGTTTGTATAGTGTTAGTATATATAGATGGTGATGCTTGTCGACACATTCTATTTCTATCATTAAGTCCACATTAAAAGTGAAATGACTCTGAATGGATGTGTACTAACAGTTTTGTCTACATATAATTTCAATAAATTACATTATGCTTATTATTAACACACATGTAACAAACATTAGAACTATAACCACAAGTATCTGGTCTGCTGATTGATGCATATAAAGCTCCAGGGTTGTCTGACCACCCTCTCGGCTAATGGAAACAGGTTTTGAGAGTCTCATGTGTCTGAATACACTCACACATACAGTTCACAACCCTAGTAGGGCTTTCAAAAAACAGACAATAAATGACTTAGAAGACACTCTGTCACCCTTTGCAGCCAATTTTAAGAGAAACTCACCAGCCTCACTTTTTAGTACATCCATCGGTGACGGCAACAGTGAATCAGTCTCGCCAGGAATAAAAGCTGAGTGATTGCAAGAATATGTCTTAAACCTTCAAAGTGACAACAAAAAAAAAGAGAAGAATCCTTCATTGAGACGGATAAACAGGGAGAGCGGTTCATCTCATTACCCACAAACAGTCTCACAGTGAGTGCAATACAGAGCAGCTTCTTTATAACCGGAGTCCCTGATTGGCACAAAATAGACTTCAGTGTCACATCCAAAAATCACTCTCAGAACCAACCTGTTACACACACACGTCCAAACATCATCGTACAGTACAAATACTCGTGTTGGTACAAGCACGCATGTCAGATCAGACATCAGGAGCTTGATGCAAACTGACCGAGGCAAACTGGGTGAAATAAAAATAAAAAATCCTAAGCAATGAGAAGCTATGTTGCTGGTTACACAGTGATCTGCTTTGTCCGAGATTGCAAAAAAAAAAATCCTTCCATTTTGAATGTCCATCTTTCAGAGGCTCAGTTTTCTCTTAATATCCCAGAGAGTCCTGGGAGTATATCAGATATCCGCGTATGTTGTGTCCACATGGGACTGGATCTTGGCAGAACTGGGAACTTTCCATGGACCAGGGGTGATGGGAGTCTTCTTGCTGGTAGTTGTCCCATTGCAGCTGGGGTCCTGGATGCTACTGCTCGAACCTCTGGGGTCCTTTCTATTTGCTTCTTCAGTTGGCCCATGGTACTTGCTTTCCCGATATTCCTTATCCCCCTTCTCTCTTCCACTCCTCCGGCTCAAGGTGCCGCTGTCGGCATCCGACCCTGCCCTCTCCCTGTGCATTTGGGAATGGGATTTTTGTGCCGCTGCCTCCTGCTCGGCCCTTTTGTTCTTCTTGTGGCGTTCACTGGTCCCCAAGCTTTTGTCTCCACTCTCTGTAGGCCCCCTCTCCTGCCAGTAGGCTGCATCCTCCTCCTTGTACCTCCTGTCCTTCCCTTCTCCATAAGCAACGCTGGGCTGTTGGCCAGCTGGACGCCTGGGACTCTGGGGCTCCATCAGGTTCTTCAAAGGCACAGCAGGGTCATGTTCCCTCTTGGAGCCCTTCCTGGGACTAGAGGAGCGGTGGTCTCGCTGCCCTTGGGGTTTTCTCTCTTTGCTCATATCCTCCAGTGATCCGCTGGGGCCTCGCTCTGTTTTTCTGGGGCTCGGAGAGCGCTCTACATGATCTGCCCAGCCTTCAGTGGCTCTCTTGGGACTAGCAGGCTTGGAGTCGCTCCTGCTTGTTTTTCTGGTCTGGGTGCTGGGGCTGGTGGTACGCTTATGGTTCTGGTGAGAGAGCTGCTGTCCTCTTGATCTGTTAGCCTGCCTACCATGCTCCTGTCCAGCACCAGGGGATCCAGATGCCCTGGGATCACCCCCGGAGAACTCATCGGGGGCAGTTGTTTTGGGTGAAGATGGGGACATTTCGGAGGTAGAGAGGGAGACAGAGGATGGAGAGGCTGGAGATGACGGCCCGTCAGATACAGAAAGCCTGGGAAAGCTTGAGGTTGGAATGGTTACTTTTTCCTTCGAACCTGAGAAACAAGCAGTGCAAAGTAAGAAACGATTCTAGCTGAGCAACAATCTATGAACTCTAGGGAATTGCATAAGCTAAAACATCCTTCACATGGGATATTTGACACATTCAGCAAAAATGAAGGATAATTAAACATGTCATGCAACAGAAGCAGAATATCCTCATATTGTGAAAAAAAAAGAGACGTTTTCCACCTTGCTCGCTTTCCGGAATAACCCTCTGTAATATCCCTCTAAATATTTGCCTTGTCTGTGATATGCATCAGCCGACGACATAGCCATCAATGGAAAAGGTGCTGGCGTTCACCCAGCACTGACGTTTCAATTTCCCCCCAAGCTGATAAGAATTGCATAGCTGTGATTGAGAGCAGATATATGCAGCAGAAAACCAGAGAGAGAAAAAGAAGAGTGATGGACTTAGTGGTGCTGAAATGAGCTTTTGGATTTCTAGGAGCAACAACTCATAGAAATTCATTCTAATGTGGTCTTTGGATTGAAAGGTTGATGCCATTGAAAGCACACAGATCCTTTTACCACTTGTCACTCACTGATCAATATCTAGTTAAGGACTTATCTCCAGGTCTCCATCTTCATTCAGGCTCAGGATGAGGTGTGTGTTCAGTGGCATCCCAGGTTTTGTAATACCCTTAGAAAATAACTTGCGGGGCTCTGAAGCATCCCAGCACTCCTGCAGGTCTGTTCGTACTTCTAGGACTCACTGCTTTGGTTTAGCCCTCCAGGGGAAGAGTAACTCTGCTTATGATACATTGAGTGTTTACTGAGTCACAGATAACTGATCTATTTCAGATTGATCATGGGGATGAAGGAAGGGACAGAGAACGACACTTAAATCTGGGAAATGAATCACTTTGAAAGGAGAGGGCAAAGGCAAAAGTAGGAGGAGTACAAGGTTTACCAAGGTAATTAGGGACAGACCAAGAAAAGCAGTGAGGCCTTTAGTGATGCTCTGGTTTCATGTAGAAGCACAGGGTGGAAGAAGAGTTCAGACCTATAGGAGGAAAAGAATAATAGGTAGAAATAGACAGGCGTGCCGGTGCAGAAAACCAGAGCAGATAAAAAGCACAAGAGGTAGATCAAGATAGAAGTAGTGAGATAGAATGAGAGGAGAGAAAGGTCAAGAGAGAAGCTCGCAACACATGCATGAGAATAAAGAAACTCAGCACCCTGCTAAAAAGCATATCCATACAAAAGCTTCTATATATGTATGGTTAATATGCTATTGCATAGATCTATATGCAGTGGCAACAACGTGTGTACATGCATGCAGCTCTCAGCAGTCACTCACTGTGATCAGGGACCAAGCCCTGGCCAGGTCGAAGCAGCAGATGAACTTTACTGCCTCCTGCTTGGATGAGCTCAATTGCCCGAGTGTGCGTGATGCCCTGGGTGGCCTCGCCGTTGATCTCCACAATCTGATCTCCAACCTGTGACGCAGATATAGTCCATTCTTACATGTCACAACCACAGGGGTCTTTCAGAATTGACTAAACAAGAGTAAGAGTACTGTTCTTTGAAGTGAGAATAGAGGTTTCAAACTGTGAGGTGAGTTGAAAGTGGACAGAGTGTCAGACTTTGAAATCCCACTGAGGAAGACCTATCGATTTAATTTAAAGTGCAATATTGCAAAGTAGTATTAGCAATTATTCTGAGGACAGACACAAACAAGCAAAAAAACTCACGTGTATCCTGCCGTCTTTGAGAGCAGGTCCGTCCTCAGCCAGTCGCAGGATAAACAGGCCCATGTTATACTCTTTCCCTCCTCTCAGACTGAAGCCGAAGCCTCTCTGGCTGCGCTCCAGCTCCACCACAAAGCAGCCCTGTAGTTCACAGAGAAGAATATAGGCTTTTTTTGGAGTGTGTCTTGACAGACGTAAAGGCTGTAGTCAAACCTGAACAATCACTTTTACATGGTTGAATTTAGTCCAGTGGCATAACAAGACAGCCCTCAGATTAAGAATTTACTTAGACCAATTGACACCATAGCAGAATGAGCTTACTCCCATCCTATAATGTAAATTGAGAAATACTTGGCTATGGTCTTACCTGCTTAGAGCCAGACATGATGAGTGTTCCCATCTCTTTTGGTAGGAGAGAGTTCTTCATTTCAGCGTCACCATTCCTAAACCCCAAAAAGACACAAACACATTAAAATGTGACCGACATACTGTACTTGTATTTCTTCTTGAGATGAGAATCACATGTCAGCACACAGTCAGTAAAAGTGCAAATGTATGCACTCAGTGTTGTCTAAGGTGCTTTGTATATTCTTCCAGCAGCTTGTCACGTCAGCAGTAATGCCTGTATGTGTGCCCTGTATGAAAATTATAGATGCTCTATATTGTGATGAGTGTAGAGAATAAGTCTCATTCTCCTGCCACGCCTTCATTACAGCAGCATGAGCCTCTTTCTGTTGGTTTCATTATACCACGCACAGAGACCAACGTAAATCCTTCAAAGAGCCGAGTTGCTTTTACAGTTCAGTGGCAGATAACGGGGGCATACTTTAATGCTTCACAGAGCTCATTACAATGCCTTTGTGGGAACTTAGCTGTGCTGACACACTATCTAAAGAGTTTAGGCCTTCTTAGCAGCTCTGGCATGGAGAAGAGTTTACACACTTTATGCAGCCAAGCTGAAGGCCTCGGCTCATATCTAGCCAGGGCTGACCCAAGGCATGTGTTGGAGATTAGACAGAGAGGAGGGAGGGTGCTGTTGAAGAATGGACAGAGGGCTAAATGAGGAGAAGGGGAGCACATGCTAATAGGCAGCGAAATGGAGCGGGCGAGGGCGAGGAATGATGGTGGAGAACTGCTGCTGCAGCAATGGATTAAAAAGTCTGACACAGGTAATCTTTTTTAAAAAAAAAGATCAAAGAGCAAGCGAGACTCCCTATTAATCTGTCTCTTATTCTTTGCTTTGCCATCCAAACAGTGACCATGGGGGGATTTTCTGTCTTTCTGGATAACAAGGAGAGTGCGGGCCACAAGAGATGGTAATAGGCCACATTGTAGCTTAAACCAGAGCCTGCTTTGAGAGGATTGGGGCTAATTTATGATTCAAGTGGCAGAACCTGTATTAGACTGTCTCCAGTGGACTCAGTGTCTGAGAGGGATGCTGGCAAGCTTGTGTGAATTTTTGTCGTTGTATGGGAGTATTTGTGTACCTGTCTGGGTAGCTGGGAGGCTGTTGGCCCATTGCTCTGTGTTGTGCCGAAGGACTCTGCTTGGCTGAATTTGTTCCAGATGGAGGAGCGCTGTCTGTAAAAATACCATTCATGCAACACACGCATTTAGTATGACTGATATTGGATGCCACAACGCATCTCCTTTGGACTACTTTTCTGTAAATGTTGAAAGTGCATGAACATTCCCATTATCTTATTCCCAGAATATTCCCCAGATATTGTTTCCAGAACTCCTCTTCACAGACTTTCTCTGTGCCAACCTACCATCTTCAGGCACAACAGTGAGCGTGACAGAATTGCCGGCATCCTTGATGAGCTGGACAATATCGTTGTGCGACAGCTCCATGATGGACCGGCCGTTGACAGCAGAGATACGGTCTCCCACCTTCATCTGACCTATACGGTCTGTGGGGCTGCCCTCAATAATACGGCCAATCTTGTGAGGTATAACTGAAACAGGGAAACACAGAGAAATGACAACCTGTTGTTTTTGCATGTTTGAGCAGCACTGATTCAATAAACCCAACATCAAGATATCACATTTTCAATAACAAAGCGTTAACCAGTCTTTCATGGCAATCCATCCGATAGATATTTACATCCCTAGCTTCTAGCAAGGCTAATACTGAATAATCATTATCCATCAGCTATTCACTTAAATAGTTCCTAGACCTGCTTATTTATGTGTTTGTGATCTCACATTTTTTAAGTTGTATATAACATGTGTTCTTTATTTCTGACCTCCAGGTGGGGGCTTGTTTTTTGACGTGAGGATAACAAAGCCAAAGCCCTCGTTGTCTTTGCGATGCAGTGTAACGTCAAAGGACTCCGGCCGAGAGGACTGAACGGGCTGGACGGCGTTCGGAAACTCGACACGAGGCATCTTGGGAGAGCTATTGACCAAGGCGGATGCTACTTGCTGGGGCTGCTGACTGCCTTCCTCCTCTCCCTCACCATCTGAAAAAGGACGAAGCACAGAAACATGAGGGAATGCTTACAATGACACATTTTGAACAGACTGGTTACAAAATACAGATACTGTATGTCTATTCATTGTTTTTGAAAGGACAGGGTCAGCTCAGATGGAAAATGACATTACAATTCGTCATTTTCACCAACAGCACAACTGTGTTTATTTTGAGCAGGGGGTCACTCCGATTTAGCTGACATGCGTTTTAATCCGGGAACAATTATTCATCAAAATGTTCCCAATTTGTCATTCTTGTGATCCTTCAATAAATAATCCGAAACACAGCGGCTTTATTGAAGACAGCCTTTTTGCTATGTTCACTGCACACCTGAAATAAAAGACTGTCAACTCTACACTTGAGATGAAAGCCCTTTACAATTTGTTATTCATAAGCCAGGCGGATCTACCTCAATCTCTCTTCATTGTATGTTTGCTTTGCTGAGTCCCTGTTTTGTCAGCCGGCATCAGGGAATCTCTTTCTAAACCCCTGCTTTGAAAGCATAAACCCTTACATGATTGATGCTTAATTTCTGCAATGTGATCAAAGCTGTTGTTGCAATACATCAAATCCAAAGTAATTTCAAAAAGTGCTTGTACTATTCATGGATTGGTTATTTGTGGGGGTAAACAAGCCTGAATGCAGAAGAGGTTTGTACTGTTGAAAAAGAAAACTCAGCATGTTTTTTTTTTTTTCTTTTTTTCACATCTTTTGAGATGTAAATCATTTCTACCAGCTGATCTAATCTTCACTGCCCTTCATACAACTCCAATCAGCCTTGACAGAAACGCACAGAGGAAAACAATCTTCAACTGTTAATTGTGAGACACTTTTGATGTTTTCATTTTTTCCTGTTTTGGTGGGTTGAAAAAATTCCATTCACTTTCCTGTGACTAAATGCAGAATACTCTTTAAAAACTTTATTTTTCTTTTCAGGAAAATGTCATGCATAGAATAACACCCTAAAAGTCAATTTTGTTCAAACTTCATTTATTCAGATTTATCCGCAAGGAAGTCATCCAGAACAAATTTAAAGGATTAGAGAATAAAATCCCAGATCAAAGCTTTTGCTCAGAGGTCTTCCTCCAGCATACTGATCTAAACAAGAAACCATGCTTAAAAGCTTCAAGTGCTGACTGAGAAATGTAGAGCTGAATATTCAAGAGCAGACCCACCTGAGAGTGCCAGTTTCCTGCGGACTGTGAGCATAACTTGGCCGTTACGTGCAGCATTGGTCATGAGCTCCAGCACTTGTTTGTGGGATTTGCCCTTGACTGGCACACCGTCTATACAAAGCAGCTCATCCCCTGCCCGCAGGCGCCCGTCCTTCTCGGCGGCGCCAAGTGGCACGATGGCGCCAATATACACCTGCAAAAGCACGAGGAAATGAGAGAAACAGCTAGACGCACTGATCTGAGCCAGAGTGAGCACAAGGATTGACTGGCATTACAGTTAATAATCAGTGGAAATCCTCTCAGTTGCTTTGGGAAGCTATACCTCATTTCTTTGGCGCAAAAAGAGGTTTGCTGTCTTTTTTAGCTGATCTATTTCCCTGTTGTCCTACACCAATAAACAGTAGAAATTCAGGCTATTTAAGTAACTGCGTGCACCTCAAATATTGATTTGCTTGGTGTCTGACTGACATTCTGAGGAGAAAATCTGAGGGGTTTGGGATTCTAGCAGCACGCCAAGCCTGGTTGTAAATGGCTTGACCGTGCTGGGGCTGCTACCTACCGGCTGATCCGGTCCCTCTCCTCCGAGGACTCTGAAGCCAAAGCCTGACTCCTGGTTCCTTTTGATGTACACATCCAGGTCCTTGGTATTAGGAGCTGCAGAGAGAAGAGGAGTGGAGAGAATTTTTTTTATACAAAACAGCCATGCAAGACAGAACACAATAATTATGCTTTTTGTGTGTTATGTGTTTTTGGGCATGTGGGTGTGTGTAATGCAGTGGTTCCAATACTGCAGCCAAGGCCAGGAATATAAAGAAATATTTGGTTCAAATAGCTAAAAGACTGTTGTTTTATATCAGATAAAAAAAGTTCACAATAAGTATTAATTTGATATCTGATGAATTGAAATTTTTTTTTTCTAGATACATAAGAAAAAAAATCAGTAGCTCTCAACACAAGCCTGTGTATCCAAGATGATGCTGAATGGTGGCAAGTGGGTGGCCCTTTGCTCTTAACAGGAGTCCTGAGTCACAGGGGCCGAGAACCACTGATGCATTAGATCGTGTTCACTTACGCTTGCTGTCCAACATGGCCTTGGACTTGAGGTAGAGCTCAGATGCGTCTGGTTTGGGTGAAGACGAGCGCAGGGTGTTGGCAGGGAAAGGGAGTGGATTGGGGGGCACCTCGCAGGGCTGAGGGCCGAGGGTCTCTGTGCTGCTAATCATCTCCTGTCGCTGCGGCTGTGTGATCGGCTGGGAGCACGGATGGGGCAACTGCTGGGGTACAGGGTGGGGGGTCTGCTGAGGAGTAGGCTGGGATATGGGTTGGGACATTGGAGCTGTGCACTGAAACACAGAAACAAGAGTTGTGATGTAGTAATAAACAGATCAGCGAACAGAACAGTGTGAATATATTCTTATCCCTGTATAATGTACCATATTTAATAATACATATTAACTCACTTATCATACCAATAAATTGTGTAGAAATGTAGCTAGGGCAGGAAAACTGATTTAAGGTAAGCTACCCTCCAGAAAGACAATGCCAAACAACTGCACTTGTGCACTAGTCTTCATTTTTAAAAATAGTGCACATTGTAATTCTCTGTTGAACGAATAAAACAGTATGAGTAAGCCTGTTGCTGCCGCAGCTCCTCTCTATTTTAAGTGCAGCATGGAGGAGCAGCACAGGAACAAGCTGTTGAACGTGGCATATCATCTTAAACACCCATACACAGAGGGATGTTAAGTTGCTGTTTGCCAGGAGCCAGCATATTTACCCACATGCAGTTCCAGAAATAACAGCCTGGCTAATGTGGGCTCACTGAATAATGTAGCCAACAACAGCTTCCACAAGACACACACACACACAAACACACACACAAACACACACACACACTGAGTGGTGCTTGCGGGTAACCAAGACAAAGATAAAACCTTTTCTGTTTAATAATTCAGCAGCAGTTTTATCATCAGTATATACTTTGTTCCATGCAACAAAATGGAAGAAACATTACGAAGATTTGCTTCAACTTACTGGTTTCAGTGATTTCACAGGAGACGTCTGACCTGTGAGCCGAGAAGAAGAATATAAAATTCAGTTAAATAAGAAAACACTAAAAGAATCATCTACTAAATTATATGGCTTAAAGGTTTAAAGAATGAATATCTTCTTCACTCCACTGACATGTTGGCCTTCTGTATTTATAGAGCACTTTTCAAGCAATGAGCACAAAGTGCTATCCAAGGTCAGAAAATTAAAAAACATAAGCAACACTAGGGACAATTTCAATAGGTAAATAATGAAATGTGCATATACATACAAGCATACATACACAACCACATTGTACATACATACATGCATATACAGCCATGGAGCCAGTATTGCAAATAAAACCTGGACTCTGGAATAGTTAGAAGACCCAAACTAGCAGACCTTAGGGGCCTGTTCAGACATTACGGTGTCAGGAGCCCCGTTATATACTCTAGTCCCTGATCATTCAGTGCTTTATATGTAATTTGAAGCACTTTAAAAGGGATTCTAAAAGAGATTGGAAGCCAATGCAGTGAAGCCAAAATTGATGTGTGAGAATCGCTATTTTTTGGTAAATAGTCTAGCTGCTGAGTGTTGAACAATTTGGAGCTGTTCCAAAGCTCAATTGTTTAGGTGAGTAAACAAGGCATTACAGTAATCGTGGTGGGAGTATTTAAGAGCATGTATAATTTTCTCTGTTTCTAAAGGAGAGAACTGATCTAATTTCAGAGATATTCCTCAGTTGATAAAAAATGCTACTGGACTACCTTCTTTACACGTTGCTCCAGGCTCAGTACATCCTCTCCCACATCTTATGCAGATATACTCTGCGTACACTCAGTGAACTTATTGCCTAGAGGTTTTGTGGCCGTATTTTAATACATCGTCCTGCTTTCCTCTTCTGTCAGTCACAGTGTAATTCAACCAGTAGGGGGCAGTATACTTCAGTAACAAAATGGTTTACACTCACTACAGGATGGGAGACACAGAGGTGACCCTAAGCCACTGGAAACATGCACTCCAGGTTAAACCTGCCAGCTGTTCAGTGTAGCAAACAAACTGGAACACTGTAAACACTCTCACTGTCTGCAGCTTTTCCTAAACAGGTTTTTTTTAATTGCATCAACAGAATTCTGTGCTTTAATGAATGTTTACTGGTGCAGGTTTGAGAGAAACTACTTTGTAATAGGTTTGATTAATTCCTTTTCACATATTAGCAATGAAAAAGTACTGACAGCATGTCCCTGTTCATTTCATATCTTAGGCCCTGAATGCAGTGCATATTCCACGGGGGAAGGGCGGAATATGCCTCATTTCCAGATTTAAATCCAGAACAGGGATCAGGGCCAAATAATTTCCTGTTTCATTTCTCTTAGCTGTTGTCATCAGAAGGGAGTTCTAGCCCCTGGCTGGGAGTAAAGCCCAACCTAATCCTGGTCTAAGGGTGACCCGAGGGAAGCCCTGCAGCGTTGCTCCTTTTACTCCTGGAAAGCTGTGATATCTACACACACACACGCACCCAGCATATATGTATATACATAGATGGCTGGCACAAATGGGCAAAAAGTTAATAACAGCAGCACACGCACGCACACACAAACACACACACACAGGACAAGCCCCTGGAGCTCAGAGCAGAGCCCAGCTGAGTACATCTGATATGTGGGTGCAACACTGATCTCTTGAATCTAGGCTACTGCACTGCAGTGCAGGCAAAAAGGAACAAGCCCTTCAAATCAGTGAAAGCCTGAAGTAAGAAGAAGGGCAATGATTACCCACCATGCCCCGTCTCTCCTCCTTTCCTGCTCTCTTTCTGTCCAAGCAGCAAGTGAATCACTGAAACTGCCATCTCTCCTCGCCCTACCAACACAGCTCACCATGTGACTAAGCATGACTTCCTCCCTGTTTGGGAAGGTGCATGGCGGATGATGCAGAGTTGGTGTGGACCAGAGCGTGAAATTGCTTTATTTAACATTAGGAGAATCTGTGTGTCCAAGTAATACCAACAGAACACTACAACCCATTTTGTTATTTATAAATTAAAACACTGTACATGTGAAGTAAAATCTCGCCGCAGCAATGCTGCGCTTATCCCTTAAGAAATTAATTTCAAATGCAAGCGGGTGGGCTTCTCACCTCTCTTGTTTCATTCATTGCTTTCTTTTGGGAGAAAGGCAAAGTAAGAGGGACAGACGACGGAGCTGTTTGGGGATTAAAATAAATACAGATGCGTGGGACGAAACCACTAGACTATCTCCGGGCTCTAACACCTGTTTATTGTCTGAATAGTAACCTGAGCAGATTAATATAGACAGCAGCGATTTACCAACAGAGATGTCACCGCATCAGCACTGTAACCCTGCCAGCTGCGACATACTTCTAAGGATTAGTTCAATGTTGCAGGCTTACCTGCGGCTGCAGTGTATACTTCTGGCAATGTGAAGTCTCATTTCTGCCAACTCACCTCCTCTAAGCACCAGCACGTTGACCTCACTGCCCACAGGCAGGTCTTTCAGAATGTCCACCACCTGGGAATGGCTCAACGTCTGGACATTCTGTCTGTTGATCTCCTTGATAACATCGCCCTTCAACAAGCCACGGCACCACTGGGCATCTAGGATCATCTTCACCTTTTGGCCCAGTGGGCAATCTGCGATGGCGAAGCCGAAACCTCCAGGGCCTTTCACCAAGGGCACGCTCACCAGCTCTGGCTGTAACAGAGTGGGGTCGGGGCCTTCTTGGTTGGGGAGGTGAGGAAGGTGGTGGAGGTGTTGGTGAGGATGAGGATGGTGGTGGCGTCCTCCATTGGTCATGGGTGGTACTGCAGCAGTCTGCCTGGGGAGTGTTCCTCCATCTGGGACTGTGTAGTGGGTGTCTTGTGGCGTGGAGGTCGAGGGGGAAGGGGAAGTTTCCTTGGACGTGCCGAGGCCTCCTGACGCTTCTTCACTGCTGTTGGAGTCCTCAGGCAGAGGATAGCCGCGGCACAAGACCATGTCCACATACTGGTTGATAGGAATGGACTGGAACATCTGCACCACATCAGCATGAGTCTTCCCCAGCACACACATCCCATTGATGTCCACAATCACGTCACCTAAAAGACCAAAGAGCTTTTACACATTTTGAAATGTCCAACTTTGACAGTGGGGACTGCGATCACTACAAAGGCAATTTTAATGAAGTATTTTATAGGAAGAGACACTAATGTCTCTGGTGTAGATATCACAATAAGTGAAATGATAATCATCTAGCTGGACTGTATAAGTAGAATCCTCTCCTTCTCTCTTTAGAAGACTCAAATATGTTAATGGGGATAGAGAGATGGAGCAAGAACATAAAATAGAACAAGATCACTGACACGCTGTTCTCTTCTTCCTCCTTTCATCTTCCTGTAACAGGGGAGACTATCAACCCCCTTTGCCTGGGTGAGCTATAGGCCTGGATGGCCGGCTGAATTGCTGACTGGCTAGCTGGCTAAAAGCCCAGTGGAGGATTCAGCCCACCTACACAATCAATACTCTTTCCTAGCAAACACAGCTAAGGTTTCACTCTTGAAATGAGCTCCACACCCTAATGTAGTGCCTGTTCAGACCCACTACAACTGCACTACTGAGCATCCACAAAATAATAGAGATATTGTAAGTGAAACATAGAGTCTCAGAAAAGTAAAACATTCGACCGTCAGCGGCATAAATAAAAAGCGCCAGGCCTGTCAGAAAGTCTTAAATCCAAAAGAAGGCTCCATGAAGTTGTTATAGTGTAGTGCTCCCTATTATAACCCAATGAAATTAATTACATTCATTTTTTGGTTTAATCAATTACCCTCCTTCTCAAGAGTAATGAAACACTGAAAATAATTACTCTCTCTCTGTTCCACTTTCATGCTGATTCTCAGCAGAAGCACTGGTGTAGCTTCAAGAGCATTCAATGCAATCAATATTACTGTAATATGAACCTTGAGGCACTTCAAAAACAGTAATTCAGATTACTACAATCACCAATGATCAAAGTATTTATATAGACAATAAAAGGAAATTTACTGAACAACTAACATGCGGGTGCTACTACAGTAGCGCTAGTCAGTATATAGTCGGCAGACTGGCAATGCCACATGTAGCATACATTTCATATGCACATACTTCAGATAAGCAGGTTGCCATCCGTCAGCCATATAAAGACAACCGCTCCGCAGGCCTATTAAATCTGTAATATATGGCTGCATATAAAATCTGGGTGTCAACCATAAACTGAACATGTGCTTTATTGACGTAAGTTTCCTATTTTTAGAGCTGCTCCACTGAACACTGCCTATAAACGCTTGCCTTCGCTTGATCAAGCAATGTGACATTCACAGTAATATGCCTGTTCTGTGTTTTTTCTCTAAATGTGTTTGTTTGTGTGTACTCAGGGTACACAAAACTGTCTAATACACAGTACGTATGCAGATGCCAAGCAGAATGTCACTGTCTGCACGGCATACATGCGAATGTGACACTGGATTATGTTTTGTTTAGACAAATAATCCTATTTGTCTCTCCTTAACTCTTCTTTCTAGCGATTCCTCTTTGTATGACTTTACAATGGGGACATGTAGGATTGCCTTTAGCCGCTAAGACAAAGTGTAATCCAGATACTGGTGTGCACTTTTAGAAACATTAGGTCTGTGAGGCAAGATTACCGGAGGCAATTTTGTTGTCGTGTGCAGCAGGCCCATCCGGAAGGACATTCTTGACCTGAAGGAACTCGTCGGGCCGGTCTCCTCCGATGATGGTGAACCCAAAGCCCTGGGGGCTTTTTCTAAGTGCTGTCTGCAGGATGGTGCCCTGCAGCTGAGATGGATCTCGCGTGAAGCCCCGCACACCCCTGCCAGGCTCCTCTGTTGTAGGAATGAAGTGGGAAAAAGAGAGGAGAGCTTGGCAAGTGATAATGCTCAGGGAAATGTGGAAAATATCTTTAACGACCTAATTACTGTAATTACTATATACTAAATTGCTTCAATTTTTTTAAACATATTAAACAGTTCTACTCTAACAATAAATAATGAGATATAAAATTCAGCTTTCATATTAAATTTGAAATGAAGTCACAGTTGCATTAATTCTTGAGAAGAGAGCAGCACATCTTTAAAGTTCACAGGTTCACGTGCTCTGACTGTCTATGTGGCATGTAAGCCACGTGTATGTGTAAATGAGCCCCGGATATGAAGAGAAACTGAAAAGCTTGCTCATAAATTTCCATCTGTCTCCATCACAACAACATTCGCACAGTGACAACGCGTCTGACAGCACGTCACTCACTGCTAGTAATTACATGAACACTCTAAAGAACATCATAATTTAAGTGCAAACTCAAACAAATAACACACACACACACACACACACACACACACACACACACACACACACACACACACACACACACACACACACAAACACACACACACACAGCAAGTCTACTGCCCTGTTGGCAAAGCCAATAAACATCCAGTTATTGCAAAATGTCTATATTTTGTACCAGTCTCGCCGCAAACAACCAATTCCTTTCACTGCAGTGATAAATCCGTCCTGAAATGTGCCTGACATTTTCCAGGTAAACTTTTCATTGCAAATTCCCTTTGTGGTGCCTGCAAGATGTGTAAATGGGGCAACTTTTGAGAAGACAGGAAAGGAATTATATTAGACAGCGTGTGTGTGTGTGTGTGTGTGTGTGTGTGTGTGTGTGTGTGTGTGTGTGAGAGAGAGAAAGAGAGCGAGATAAGAGCGTTGGAGACAGAGAGAAATAGAGTTAGCCTTGACAGAAAGAGGGAAATTCTAACTAAATCCTAGCTCGCCCTTCCCTGTGGTGCAAGCCTATGAGATTTTGAGTTATATGCTGTGTCCCTGCATACTGGGCTTCTTCTCTGGCAGTTCCCACACTGATAGATGGTGGGACATCAATCTCATTAGGGAGGGTAAAGATAGAAGTCCCCCGTCCCCCCCTTGTCCCTTCAACACCACTCTCAATGTGTCATGGGATGGTGATTTGCATAATTGCATTGCAATTGGCTGATAAACGTGACCGCTCTAAAGAAAAAAGAAAAAAATTATGCCAACTATGATTAACATGATATTCCCACATCGGATCTTTGTCAGTGAGATATTTTCCAGATTATATGTAAAGTCATGTTGCGTAACTATATGTATGCAGGTGCAATAACATGCAATTCCTCATGACTATTTAAGGTGTGCCCATGTGTGTTACATTTATGTTGTTTGACAGGATTAAGTCACGTCAGACCGCCCAGGCATTTCATGTTCACACACTATCAAGAGACTGTCGACATTGTTTCTTACATGATCGCCATGAAAGCAACACTGACAGAGAAGTACAGCAAGAGGGGGGAGTGGGCTACAAACCAAAGCCATGTTTACATGGTCTTGATTAAGCTGTGGGCCACAAAGGGACAGTGTGTATTCTCAGGGGTGAAGTGATTATATGAAATGTCAGGCAGGATTGTCAACGCTGTAATTATGGCTGAGCATAGTGCTGTGCTTTGCTCCTGTGCTCTGCGGCATTGTCTGGGAGGTCAGGCTAGCAATCCTTGTCAAAACAGTGTTTAGATGCCACCTCACGCATGTCCACACACTTGCACAAGACCACTAGCCATTAATTCTCATTAACAAGGGTGGGAAGGTGCAGAATGGACACGGGGAGGCCGTCGAAGCTGGAGGCGGCTGTACACAGAGGCAATATCATCCACAGACTGCAGAGAGGCTCAGCTGTGGGAGGTGGGGTCTGCAGAGTGAGGCAGACAGTTCTGTCCAAAGGGTGTGGGAAATACAGAGGCTGGTTTGAATACTAATGTGGTCATGCTTTGTGTGTGCACGCACGGGACTTTATGATAATTCATACTCATTTTACAACAACACAGGGCTTCCGCCTTGTCAGACCTTTATATTGACTGAGAGGAGAGTGATTAGACCAGTCGAGCAGCAGCATTCACCACAGGTGGTAAATGATGAACAGCTGACCGAGTAGAGATGCAATTTATGAACATAAGTCACTTTCAACCACAGTCACCTCTTCTTCCTTTTCTGTGTCTCTACCCTCACACTGTTCTAAAGAGATCTTTGAACTGCGGTGAATGACTGGGGAATAATGCATTTTCAAAGAGTCCTCCCTATTTCATAATCTACTTGTCAAAATGAATTCTGCCGCCCAGTGAACCGCTGCGCCATTATTCAAATTGAATATCATGGCTTCAGATGCTACAGGCTGTTTATCAGTAGCCTATCAACTGTTAGAACATCTTCCAGACAGACATCTCAGCATGAAGGAGTATTTGGATAACACATCTAATACATTATTATACAATTTTTTTTTTAACTGAACAAAGAGCTAGAACTATAAAGCCACAACCTGTGTCCCGACTCTTAATAGTGCTGTCACCTGTGCTCTCTTGCAGAAAGAAGAGTTGGAAAAACACAGCCAGATGTAAAAGTTACAAGTGTAAAGCACAATGGGTTAACCTGTTGACATTGCTTATCAATATCACCCTCGTCTGATAAGTTAACTCCACACTGACAGCCAGTTTTTTATATTATGTATATTTGAAAACCCTCATGTGTAATAAATGTTGCATAGTTATGGCTGAAGTCTGGTTTTAATAGATCTTGTGAGGTTGCTAATTTAATTCCAAAGTGAAAAAGTGTTCACATGCATCTTCTCTTGTTAGTTCCTAATTCAGTTTGACTGCACGCTAACATCTGCAAAACAGCATCACACAGTAGAGCTGAGGCTGATGGGAATTCTGACCTGATGATGGTGCTAGATGGAAAGTTATCACATTTCAACATACATACTTCCTTTCTCTTTTTAGGGATCAAAGACAGAAAATATACACTCATCATGTGTTAGTTTGTGTTTCCTCTCTCTCTCTTAAATTCCAGGATGCAATTTAGAGCAAATGATTTCACTTCCTGTCCATTTCCCTGATGACCAGCTAGAGAAAAACTTCCTGGCTCAATCTAACCGATGACATTTAATGTGAACATTGCAGAACTGACTATAGATCTTTCAATTTGTTCACATAACATTTAAAAAATAAAAGGAAATTAGAAAAGACAAGAATGATCTCAGTCCACTGGAGATGCTTCCTTACTTGCAAAGTGCTGTAAATAACACTTTTGCAGTTTCTGCTCCAGAGGGCATGGTTGAGGGTGCAGTTACCTGAGGGCGTGACAGCCGGTGGCGGTACTGCAGTGGGAATGTCGACGCTCAGCTTTCTCTTTGCTTCCATTACTGGATTCTCAAACTGGGTCTTCTGATTGATGTGGCTGCACAAGGGAGGTGGTAACAACATTAGATGAACAAGAGCTCTAAATAGTACAGCAAGTTCTTAAAGGAAGCTGTAATGTGCATAGGCAATATGTTTCCATCCTGTTTTTTCTGGCATACTTTTATACGTTTATCACACATCCTGCTATTTATATTCATTCAGCTACTTACATCACTTGACTACACACAGGCTGAGTGCCAGCCAATGTTTCTGATTTTGTGTTCGTCTGTGGTGTTACCTTTTGGCCCCACACAAACACAGCTTGTCCATGCTGGTGATACTGTTCTTTGTCTGTCATGCAAACCTGTGATTTGACTATGAGGGCTAAGTGTCACATGACCTATGCTGGGCAGACAACACGTCCCATAGAATGCAGGCGGTTCTAATACAGTATGAAAACCACACACCCAAACCTGTCTATGACAAAGGTTTAACACATACACATGGATTGAGAGCAAGTCTAAACCTAAAACTAAAAAAGTGAGTGACCTGTGAATTCACAGAGAATTGGATAGAGAGGATCAGTGGCAATCTTTACTGTGATAGCCCACATCGCATAATATGATTAAAATCTGCTCAATGCATTATAAACCCAGGATCAAAGATTTAACAGTAAATAGATGTAAAAGCCCCCTTTATATTACATGCCCAGGGATGTCTTTCTTTTCAGATCTTTCCTTTCTGAAAATAAACAATCTAGCTAACCTAGGATCAGCGGCTTTAATATGGGGAATTCACACCAAACTCAATCTAAAAGAAATTAATGATTTGCAGGTCACACCTGTGTGCTGAAACATTTCCTGCTACCCAGAGAATGTGCCTCCACAGTTAGATGGTAATGGAGAGGTAGCTCATCTGCGTAATGAGCTTTAACAGTTGTAAATCCCAGTCATGACAGCACCTTGGGAAGACAAAATGCATTGATGCTGCATAGTGAATCAGCCACATGCTGAGACACTGATGGTATATATGTGTTTGTCCGTGCATGTGCGTGTGTGCGTATTCAACAAAAAGTACTGCACTCTTGCTGCGTCTGACTCATGCACAGAGATACCCTCCCCATTAAGTCTGGAGAGATAAACATTCCCCTCTCTTTCATTTCCACTCTTTCATTTCCTATGCTGCTCTCTGTCTCACTCCTTGATTGCCACACCTCATGTTTTGTTTGTCAGTTGAGGAAATAATGAGACTTTATGTGCCGTCGATGCAGTTGGTCGTTCATTCACAACGAAATTTACCAGACAAAGAGACAGAGACAGAAGAGAGGCAGCCTCTCAATGACCCTCTTGCATAAACAGGCGTGCTGATGTCCCCCTCTGCCTGCAGGTCTCTCCCTCTTTGTCCACAGTAATGGGACTAAAATGAAACATTGTGCTCTTGTTTACACTCTTGATCAGAATGGAATCTCACCCTTGTTTCCCTCTCAGGGACCCTAAACCTCCATTGTCTGTTGTCTTCACTGTCTCTTTCACATACACACACAAAGCTGTAACCCGCCAGTGTTATCTGTACTGGCATAATTGGTTTCTGCAGGACTGTGGGAAACTACCTTATGGACAATAGCACACGCCACTATCACATACAGTAGTCCGTAGGTCCCCTCAGGTTCAATAATGCCACATTTAATACTTCTATACCATTGTAATTCAGCGATGCAAGCTTTAAGTTGAGATGTGAATATAATGACACAACTCATTTAAAAAGTGTATCATAGTGAAATCAAACATGCAGCCACAGCTCCAGAGGACCTACACAGGTTGATTGAAGCCCTGGTATGAGCCTTTTGACTTTCACTTCAGCAAAGATACAAAGAGACTGAATATGAGCCTGCAGTAAGCCATATCCTGCACAACAATCCACAGCTGTAGCCCTCTGGGTCCCTTCAGGCACAGGGAGAAGTTTACTCACTCTACGTAGTAGGTGCCGAACTGGGGGTCCTCAATCTTCTCCCAGCCGTAGGGCAACTCTGGAGGGAGAACAGACAGGGAAAAGGCAGATGCAAATCACTTCAGATGCTGCTGAGGCACTACATGGACAATCGGACACATGCAATGAGGCATGGTGCTTTGACTGGCAGCTTCACAGCATGCTTACCTACACATAGAAAACAAGAGGCCTGCTTTTATTTGTCACTGTGTCTTTAGGGCTTAATACACACTGTTAAGGAGTCAGGGAGAGAAGGAGAGAAATGCTGAGTTTTTATACAGCCTCCCTGGAAAGTAATAGCCTTTCTCTCCAGCAGTGTGTCTGTGTGCAAAATCTTGAGTTTCTGCTGCTGTGTGACAAACACACGCGGCTCAGAGGAGATCTTTACGCAAGAGGGGCCATAGAAAATTGCCTTTTGAGAGATGCTGCACTGATGAGCTCCCTGCATGTGTCCCAGAAGCCATTAGGAGGGGAGGGGTAGGCTGGAGACCGGAGGTTTGCGCTGTGTCACCAGCACGACTGTGACCAGGCCCGTTCAGCTGTTCAATCGCCGTCTGTTAGCCAGCGCCCTCTTCAGAGAGGCAGGGATGTGGCTCATGCACACACTGGTCTGTGCAGCAGGGAGTTGGGATGAAGTGTAAGTGTGTGTGGGTAGGGAGGAGAGTGTATGCGTGGGACTGAGGGCCCACGCAGTGCTACTACCACACCACAACTATCTTAAGATATTTTCTCACCTCCTTCCTCGCATTTCTCAGGAGGCTTGGCCTTCTTGGCAAGGCGGGGGTCCAGCCAGGTAGTGGTCTTGCTGTTATGACTGAAGTACAAAGAGAAGACAGGGCTTTAGGTGCAAAAAAAAAAAACTGTTAAGATACCGTGACAATTGAGCAATTAGCACTGGCAACTCTCAGGAGCCTCTTCACCCAGGAGCTATTCCACCAGCTCTAACAAACAAACAGAGCTGAAATCTCCCTGAAAACACAAAGTGTGGCTAACTTCTAATCTTTTGGGATTAAATGGCTTATTAAAGAAGTCTTTAAAAACATTAATACAATTTTGACAAAGCTCAGGGGAGGTAAAAGGAAGAGGGGGAGAGAGAGAGAGAGAAGGAGAGAGAATGCGGTAGAATTAAGGTGGAATACATGGACCACAGGAAGAAAAGAGTGAGCAGCTGCGGAGATCATAAAGAGCCAAACTGAGAGAGCAGGTCAGGGGTGGCGGGCTCCATTTAGCCTGTTGTTTCTCTGGCTGGCAGAATGAGCTATTGATTTAGCAGCGAGCAGCAGCACCTGGCTCTGTCAGCGGCTCAGCATTGACTGCTTGCCACACTAACGGGCCAGGTAAACAATGCAGGCCTGCTGCTTTTAGCACTAGCCAACAAACCCGACATCAAACACAGGGGAAATAAAAGAAAAACTTAATCGAGAAGCACACAACTGCCGTACAAAGCCTACAGAGAGCTTCCACGTCCAACACCTGCTTTGATACAGTACAAGGGAATGCGCTGGATGGGGAGCAGAGAGGACTCGCTGCCAGATCTCTCAACACATCTGGCTTACCATGGCGGTAAAATGATGAATTGGGAGAGTACTGGGAGTGGTATTAGCACAATGCTGATGTAATGGGAGTGTAATAGGATCAAAACAACGCAAGCAAGTAGAAGTAGAGAGGCTACTTACTCTATGAAATAGACCATGCCCGTCTCTGTGTAGGCCATCTCCCAGTTTTTAGGCAAGGACTCCTGACTGTCGTCCTGTGTGTTCCATGCACGCAAGTCCATAGCCCCGGCCGACTGGTTGTAGCTGGGCACCGTCTTCCTCCATTCCGCCTTGTCCTTGTGCTCTGTGGCCCGGCATGGGGAGAGGGACACGGGCATGGAGACAGAAAGAGGAATGGGTTGTGAGTAGGGGTATGGGAGATGGTAGAAGGAGAAAGAGACAGGAGGTGAGAATGTGGCGCCATTGGAGCTCCTCTGGGCTCCTTGCATCTCTCCCTGCTGCTGCTGTCGCTCGAGCTGATCTTCCTCTGTACACTGGGTGGACGGTTACATCCACAAGAGAGGAAGGGGTAGAGAGAGAGAGAAAGGGAGAGTACACAGCGAGAGGACGGAAGCACAGCAATTGCCATAGGATTTGCATGTCAGCAGCAATGTACTAGGAACTGCCTCCCAGGCAAGGGCAGCTCTGACCAATGCTTCAGCCCTGCCGCGAGCACCACATCACAACACTATTAGTAGTACACAGGCTGCTGCAAGTGTGTGTGTGTGTGTGTGTGTGTGTGTGTGTGTGTGTGTGTGTGTGTGTGTGTGTGTGATTTGCCTAATCTTGATGTGTGTGTGTGTGTGTGTGTGTGTGTGTGTGTATGTGCCTGTCTGTGTGAGGCTCTTATCTGCAGGTTTTCATCTAGCTGTGTATGACCTAGCTTCATCATGGCATTGAATGCTCAGTCTGTTTGGCTGGGGTAATTGAATGGCAGGAATGGAAAGTGACAGCTGTTGACTGGGAGAAGCCAGGAGCTTTTTTGTACTGAAATTGGGGCCACTTTTTCATGATGGAACCAGAAGGGGGTTTCTGCACTTATAAAGTCAGAATAAATGACCACATACAGACACTTGCTCTAGGCTATAGCAGCTTTCAGCCCTTGCAGAGAAATATAAACTGGGCTGTTGCAGACGTGGGTATGCAGGCTTCATGAACTGACAAGAATGCTAAAAGGAGACAAAAGAAAAATGGCTGTTAACAGTAATGCATGGCTATTATTAAACTGCCTTCAAGGCATGGTAATATGTCTGTAACCCATTTTGTTACATCCTCACCACTATAACAATCCAATTCATCCACATGCTGACAAAGGTATGACAAACTGCATTTGAGATCAGACAAATCATGAACTACAGAATTAGGAGTGACATCCTTCTACAATGAGTGTTTTTTCTTGGCTGGGCTCCATCATACCACCATTACTGCCCCAGGCCACAGAGATGATGTGTCTCTGACAGTGTTTCTTTCTGTGGCTCTTGGACGTGACACGAGCAGTTACATGCCCACTGAGCACTTGGTTTTTTGAAATTAATTTCCTCTCAGACCCCTGATATGTAACCTAGTCTCACAATGATGTGTCTTCCTCCTGTCAGTGGTAGACAATATATACAAATAGTTTTATGAGTTGAATTAGACTTTATGTTCCTCAAAGTGTGGGCAGGCCGATACGATTGCTATTGAATTTGACAGTCTATTGATGTTTCCATGACATACCTGAACTGTATGTGATGAGTGACAATAACAGCAATAACATGGCAATAAAAATTATTTCATAAAATGTCTTGTGCGGCAAATATCTTGATATCTTGACATGATTTTTGACTAGAATCACCAAAATACACCAAATAACAAAATTCGCAATGTAATGCAATATGCATCTGTAATTAGCTGTTTTTGCAGCACTGGGTCATTTGAGTAGAGTGGCTCATTTGGCATTTGACAATCTGGAGTGGCATTGCCATAGTGCACCAGGCCAGGGTGAGTTTGAGGCTGCTCAGAGGACAGAACAGCTGCAGGAGCCTGCTCTAGCAAAGGGGCCAGACGCTGCTACTTTATTCAGTTGGCTGGTTTAAAAGGGGGAATGGTATGATGAATTTATATGGATAGTTGTAATGTAACATGTTGTGACATATTGGCATGCACATACATAATTAGGACCATCAACATTTTATTGTTTAGTGTTTTATAATAACACACTGCAGTTAAAGGTTTTGTAACCACTTTTACAAGAAGGACCATTTACTATTAGCTGAAACATGTTCTGATTTTGTTTGTGCCGTGAGCCATATGAGGACATCCTTGTGGGGGAATCAAACAAGGACAAAGTCTATGCCTCGAACAGAGGGATTGCTTCTATTGATCTCTGACAGACTTTGGCTCCGTCTCGACTTTGCAGGGCGGTGATTTAGTGCTGACCTTGCATGCAGAACAGCTAATCCTGAGAATGTTTGTTTGGAGAAAAGGATGATAAGGAGGAAAAGAAAAAAGGTCCTGCTGTTTTGCATTCTGAGAATAATATAATGAACTGCCTGGCAAAAAAAATTAATCAAGAGCACATGGAGCACAGCTGCATTACAACGAGCTGTAAGAATTGCAGAAGCGGGAAAAGAAGTTGTCATCTCTCACCAGCCAGGCCATTGACCATAGGAGGCCTCTCTTCTTCCTCTTCCTCGTCTGGTGCGGCACTGTCCTTTCTGTCCATTTTACTGACAGACGTTGTGCGTTTTCGCTGGACCTCGGTGTCAAATTCCTCATCAAAGAGAACCTGGTCCACCAAGTCCGGCTGCACGGGGCTCGGCTCTGCAGGGGGCTTAGGTGTTCCATAGTAGTTGCCTGGAGGGGTACAGACAGAGACAGCAAAATATACTCGTAAATAATTTTTACATAACATGTAAAGGCTTTCTTTGACTTTCCATAACACTAACTTACCACTAAAGTACCCTCCACTAATAAATAACATAACTAACCCAAGATCTATTTCTAATCTTAATCTTCGACCCATGTTCTAACCCCACAACATCATCCTCATGGAAGAGAGGACTTTGAAACTATTGAATAACCTTGCTTGGAAGATTTTTCTACTTTTCTGAGCATATCTGGTCCTCATGAGTACAGGAATACCAGAATACACACACACATATTTAAAGGTTAAATACTGTAGGAAAGAATTGCTGGTCTTCTTCTTGGCTTTGCAGTACACCACAGAATAGGAAGAGACAACTCAGCACCAGGGCAGCAGCAAAACCACTATGCTGATACCATATCAAGAGGAGACCGTCTCACCTCAACTATAGCAGTTGTTTAAATTTCTTTAAAGTCACAGAGGACAAATCATATCTGGCTGAGTACTCTTTGGAACAAAATGAGGCTGAGCATCTGCTGTCATAGCTCAGGTTTTGGAACAGTTTCCTACATAAGGGAATGGTGTTTTTTTTTTCCCTCAGCTTCTTCCCCTCAATTTGATCATTCCCATTGGGTACCACTATCACTGTCACTACTGACCCACACTGTTGGTTCAGGGAGAGTTTACTCACAGTACCATATGTCTCATCCAGCACACAGAGAGAGTCATGTTGTCTCCCCAGACCCAAACTTGCAGATTAGATGCACCTACCATCTAACAGGAGCTTGTAATGTATTCAAATTAACATGATCCCTTGCAATGAATTATGGGTTTATTTCAACCAAACGAGCATTGGTGATTGTTGGAAAGAATGTTTTAGAGAGTTTTATTTTGTTTCTGTCCAGTTTGTATTTGTATTGTATGAGTGTTTTATGATTATCTTCGAGGTAAATTAGTGGTTTTGTCAATGGAGTCTGGTGAGCAGTTGCGTGCTCTAGTGCGAGATCTAGCAGCAGTGAATTTTGTATATACAGTATAACATTTAATGTCAAAAAGTATGCTTTTATATGTTATTATTATTATCTTCTAGTATTATGATTCATTACTGTAGCCTCTCAGATCAAAGCAAAAAGCCTGGACTGTTGCATTGTCATATTTACTGCTTTATTCTCAGGGGAACTGTGACTACAGCATTTATACCAAAGTAGCTTCTCAAGCACTCATTTGCCCCTTTGAGTCCATCAGCTTGCCTTTGCTGTCATGTTGGTGCCTGAGGCAGCAAACAGCCTTACTCCACAGAGCGAGTCTTCGTCTTTCCTCAACTATAGGAGAGAGGTGACCCACTTTACCACTCACTACCTTCTCTCTTTGTGTTAGAAAATAAGGAATAACAGAAAGGATGAAAACTTAAAAGCACAAGAGGTGATATAGTAGTTGGGAAATTAAAGTACAAATATTGGTCAGCTGGTTGTTGTTGTCTCTGTGAAACCACAGTCCTCATGTGTTTGTGTGGGATTGCAGCGTGGTTAAAACTGAGCTGTGTCTGAGTGGCTGAACATTGTTTTGTAACAGTTAAACGGCACACCAGGGAGTGGACAGATACTGTGACGAAGGAGTCTACTGGGAGGAAGAGAGTGAAACGAGAATGGGAACAAAGGACCGGAGTGAGAAAAAGAGAAATCTTGTGACAAGGGAATTAAGGTTCCGCACAAAGAAAAATGGGGGAACAATCTTTATTTGTTAGAGTTTAATTTCTCACATTTAAATAAATATTTTCAAAAGCCTATTAAACTATTGTTTGCCATATTGAAAGTACAACAAAAAAGATTGGATACCGACTGATTCGCATTTGAATACAAAGTCACACATGATTAAGGTAATTACATTAATCCTTGTTTTAATTTATGAAATATTAATATCAGTACCTTACTAAAAACCATTAAATCCTTTACTAGGTTTGTAATTAATAGGATGCTTTCTAATGGAACGCAAACCGAGGGAGTTAAATTAGAAGTGGTAATTTGCTCTGTGCACTCCTCAGTTTCTGAAGCTCACACAAAAGGTACACGTAGCCTCTGTAAGTACCTCTTAGCAAAGAGCTGGGAGACAGTGGCCACAATAAGGAAGTGCACTGAGATAGATCGCGCTGTAATTATACTGTACTAATGAGCCACAGTCTGAAAAGCAGTCACTGATGAGAATTTATAACTTCACCCAGTGTGGATGTAAAAGCATAGAAACTGAGAAAAAAAGAAGTGAAAAGACTGGAGGCTGGGTGTTTTTAACTTCACCTAAAGAATTAAGTAAGATGTCTCTTTGCAGAGTCGGGTCTTTGGGCTATGTTCATTAATTGAGCTGTTTTGTGTGAATCTCATGTGGCTCCTCATTTAATTTTACTTCAAGTTATTTTAACAAAATGGCGCTTAATTTAGCATTAATATCCTGTGACTGTGGGGCACACGCAGTCAGTCTGTTATTTCATTTAGTGCAATGTATAATTTCATTGTAATACACAGTAGTAGTTACTAATTATCCACAGTCCCATTAATAGAATTAGAGTGCTCAATCCTATTAATATTCTAATGTGACAAAAAAGTCCCCCGTCCTTCTTTTGATGTGACAACTGTATAGTATGTTTTATCATATCAAAGATTTCAACTAGCCCCGGCAATAAAAATTCCATTTAATTATTTAAAAAAAGCCAGAACGCGGGCAACAAAAATTGGCAAGATCAAACAGATGGATATTTGTGATTCTAATAGATAAATCATAAATAAATCAGTGAACGAACAACTGAAGAATATCAGATTAAATAATACTTGACATGTGACAGGAGCAAAAACAAGATTAAAACCAGGAAATAATAAAAGCAGATCACAGACTGAACTTATTTTAGTACATTCTACATTTAAGTATTGAGAATACTATACAGTACTGTATATGGCTCTTATTTCAACTTAAAACACATATGGCTTGTGCTCATAAAAAGCATCATCTTACATTGCTGCTGTTGGCTGGTTAGTACAATTTTAGCAAAAGGGGAAGGAAAAGCCAAATCTAACAGATAGTTTACTGAAAATGTGTGGTCCAGAATGAGTCAATAATCTTCTAATTCCAGTGTAGTTTTGTCTGCCTAACCATCCCCATCTTAACAGCTCATCTAGTGACGTCAAGGCTGCTGCTACGCTTTCTCTCACGGCTGATGCCATCTTCTCTTCAAGAGAGCGCTGATCTAACCTGTCTGTGATACTGATATATAATTATGCCTCATTAAAAGATGTCCAATGTCTCATTAACGGGGACAAAGACCTTCCCTGCCCGGACGCCAGGACAAATTCTAAAATCAGTCCTAATTTGAATAGGGTGTCTGGTCACCCTTTGGCAGCCCCGATGATGTCAGAGTGGCCACCTCAAATCTTCCACCTTAATTACTTCCTTAGAATAATAGGCTGTTCACTCTGGAGAGGAAAAAAGGGAAAGCAAAAAGCCTCACCATGCTACCGGCTCCCCATGACCATGTGCATTTGTGACGAAAATAGACACCTGTTGATATGGGCACTGAATCAACACGTCAACATGCTGGAGAAATAAAGCAAAAAGTTACAGCAAGAATTACTGGAACATCTTGGAAGGAATCATTCTTCCGACAAGCTGTTCTCTAATGACGGATCAAATTTCCGACCTTGGGATTCTACAATATGCTGTGCTGTCAATCGCCCACTCACAAAAATGTCAGCTACATGAGAAATTATACAGTACACAACACGCATTTTACTACTGTAACTGAAAAACATTACAGCTCATCACACTGTAAAATTCAACATTTTTGGTTATCAACAGCTTATGTAAATTCAATCTTGCTTCCCTTTTTGTCACTCGGTGGCAAAATGACAAGTACCAGACGTGTTAAAGGTAACTGCAGCAGAAACAGTGCACGCGGAGGGCTGGTAATTTCAGCATGGTGTTATTACATTAAAGCTCTTTTTGCAGCCCTGTGAGAGTGGTGGGAGGATGGTATAAAGTAAAGCCCTTTTCATTTTAACAGCCTGGGCCAACACTTGCTTGGCACAGTCAGTGAATTACAGTACACAGCCATTCACTCATGTTACACATACAGGGTTGTGTTTGCTGCCAGTAAGAAGTAGTTTCATGTCAATTTAAAAAAAAACTTCCCGTTAAAAGGCTGTGCCCGGAGAGATCCCAAGTAGAAACCAAGGTCATGTGCATTTATGGGTGAGAAAGAACGCATGTGTGTGTGTGTCATCTGTTTTAGTCAGCAGCTGCCAGCATATCTCATCTCCAACTCGTGAGAATCTGAATAAAATGTGAGTTCAGCTGTGACCAGGGTTACATCTGCAGTGAGACATAACATCTTTAAATCTCAATATATCCTTCAGAATAAACTTTCATTATAAGCTGTGAGGGAAATGCTAGAGAGAAAAGATTCATGCGGTCATGGTCATTTAGCAATGTGAAATGCAAGCAAATGGATTTGTGGCAATGTTTTCAAACACAAATGGAAATTGGAGACACTCCTTATGTTGTGGAAGTTTGGGAAAACCTCTCAAGGGTTTAAGGTCTGGCTCAGCCTTCACCGACTCTCTCCCAAAGCCCCCCCACCCCCCACCCTCTCTCTGCGTTTATCCCTCTGCCTCTTTGAACCTGCCAACCACAGTCACAGACCCTCATTAATCATTGAGGATGGGCTTCCACTCTCTTGGGCAGGGCCCAGTTTTGCCCAGGCCTTCATCACTGACTGCCAGTGCCCCAGGCGGGTGAAGCCCATCTTGTGCGCCAGCCTTGGCACAGGGCACGGGCCCTGCTTGGCATGGATGCCCACACTTTGCAAGCCAACCTTGTCAACCCTGCATTCCTCTACTCCCTGTGCTTGTGTGCGTGCGTGTTTGTGGTGCACAGCTTCCCAATCCACTGTTAGATGACTTGCCTCTCATAAATAAACGTCCTCTCCACTTTATGTTCATCTCCTCAGTCTGTGTAGTGACACCCAATATAAATTACAAACCCTTCCTATCTTTACTTTCATCCTTATTTTTCTTATTAAGCTGCTGTCATCCATCCAAATCCCTCTCTTTTTATCCCACTATCTTTTGGTCTTCCACTTTCTGTCTCAGCTTTTTTTTGTTTTTGTTCTGCGCATAACAACACTAATCCAACTCTAATGTTATCAGCCGTGCAGAGTTGAGGTACTTCTTAATCTTTCAAGCCTCTGTTTTGCCAGTTCCTAGGAGTGGGCAGCTGTTGCTAGCGCAGCACCTTTGCACCCTCCCTCCTCTGTGGCTTCTGGCCCGTTGCCCTGTTTTGATCTAATCCACAGCTATGCAGCTTTGCCTCAGAACTTCACAAAGCCTATAATACCAAAAAAGACCCTATTATAAAATGATTGTAGGCAATGTGGTCTAAAACAAGGGGATGGTAAATGGTCATATCTTTTCCAGTGAAGTCCATGATTTTCAAAGGGAATACATTTTATATTGCACAAAGGGGATTTCATCATCTTGCTCCCATATCAAATTGGCCCCTAGCAGACCTACAACTGCAGACTGTAACTGTCAGCTAGAATGGATGTACCATAGCACTGTCCTGTCCATGTCCTTTTTTCTTTGTCCTTTTATGCTTCATTCGTGGTCAATTTTATATCTCCACTGCACCCTTGCAGAGGGCCACCTTCGCACTGACTCACTACCTTAAACCTCCAACATGTAATCGAGGCTTTTCCATGCCAGTCTTGATATGTAAACATTGACTGTGCAGGTAGCTAGCCTAATGCAGTTCCTTAAGCATGAGAGTAAAAAGTCTGCTGATCTGTAACCACCCAACTTTAGACTACTAGAAAACAAAGCCTGTGATATAATGGCATATGAAATACATACTAAATAAATGGTATAACTTGGGGAATAATAAGACATAAAAGTTAACACAATTCCATGTTTCCAGCCGGTATCTTCACATCAACTTTTGTTGTAAATACTGCACACTACTGCTGCTAGCTTTGAGTTTCAACAGAGACACCTGCCTTCCTTGAATTTTTCCTTGTCCATTTCAGCACCCTGTCTCTGTCATGAATGATTCATACTACTGGCTTTCCTGCAGCGTCCACAGTGAGGGGTAGAAAATTGGATATGCCCTAATTCACATACATGCACACACTTGCACACACGCAAATCTAATTCTGGAGAGATTCAGCACAGCCAAGGTAACAAGTATAACTCACACCCTGACACTTCCATCTTTCTGTAAAACAAAAACTGGCAAACTAATCTCGTTGTTTTGTGCAGTTCAAACTTTCCCATGCACTTCACCAACTTAGACCTGCTTGGAATGCAAAGAGTGAGACGGTTGGGAGATGAAAATGCAATGGTTTGACGCTGAGGAGTAATCATAAACACACACAATTTCCTTCTATTATGCTTGGTTAGGTATTTTCTAATCTTAGCCTCCTGAAATAACTTTCTATTATAGGTGAGCGATATGACAACAATCTATGAAACGCTCATTGTCTCAAATATTGGCTCCAGCAGAGCAGTGAGAATGAGTGTCACTCTTGGTTACAGATTAACCTGTGAATACATCAAGACCCTGTTGTTCACAGGTCTGGAGGATTAGTCACAGCTGTGAACACGGCCGCCCAGGTTGATACAGTGAGGCCCCGTCCAGACAGAGAGACATAACTTGCACTGAAGAAGCGGAGTATGTAGCAGAGAGAGAGAGAGAGATGAATGACTGACTGCAATGAAAAAGTAGGTTGGAATGTAATGTGGTTTTCCCTGAGCCCTCGACACTCCAAGTTCAGTTCCGTTCTGTTTTTGTCCCACAAGAGGAAAATTCTTTTTGCAGCAGGGTAGCATGGAGACAAAAAAACACAACAAAACAACAGAAGACATAAAAATGTGGATACTATATTAAAAATGGCAACAAATGAAAACAGGGATAAGATAAAAGTGCTAGGCTCCACCAACACACAGTTTATGGTATATTTAAATTAGGTGTGTTTATTGCATATAGCATTTACACCTAAACCTGCATCTCTGACTAAAAGGGGGTGATGTAGAATTCATTAAACAGGTAATCCAGGCAGTGTCTCCACAAATGCTAAACTATTTTTTCACCACCAGCCATACAATGTTTCACCAATGCCTTTCTGTGTGAATGGGCCCTTAGGACTAATTTCAGAATCTACAGTATATGAGCTGTCGCAACTAGTACCAGGTCTGTACTAATCAAGCACTAACTCACTCATGTGGACATCATTCATTGCGTGGTAAATATCTCTCACTCTCTTTCCCTGCATTCTAGAGTGTCTACCTGACTGTCTGTAGATCTGTTTTCGTGTGTGAAAAGTTTATCGAACAGTTTATCTGTGGAGACTTAGAGGTCAGAAGCCTGAACATTAATAATTAACTTTCTGAGGGCTTCTGAATCTGTGCTTTCAGTACACATACGGTTGTGTTACACTAAGCAGGGAAGGGCAAAGCAGATCCATTATTCATTCTGTTGACTGGTTCATAGGTTCAGGGATGAAGGGTCGGTCTCCCAGGGGTGGATGTGGGACAGAGGGCAGACTAGAGAGCTCTTACATGGCCAACACATTTCCGATAGAATGTGTATAGGACCAGGATGAAGTCAAACAAAATCATCTGGGAATATATTATCTCTGGTTCTTTCATGTTTACGTTGGCAGGTTGATGACATGTGCAATGTGTTGACTTCACCTGATGACCTAATAGTGCACAGCTCAGCAAATTCACAAGACAACTAATAACCAGGGGACCACGTGGGAATTCAGCCATGTCCCCAGGGCAGACTTGGACAATGTACTACACTATACTGTGCTGTATTGTATGCTGTTTCTATGCTCACTCTGCGGTCTTAAGAGTGAACTCTGGTGCGGTTTGTTTGTGGTGAGACAGCAAAATTGACCAACCACAGGATTTTATCGTAGTAAATATGGGATTTTAGTATGAATTCCAAGACTTAACTACAGTTAAACCCATCTGCAATCTGTATAAGAAGCATATAAAGCCTCTTTATGTAAGATCATTTGGTAACCATGGTGACATGTATACACTGTAAGCGTGTTTTTTTTTAACTGGTGCATCCCAGAGTGAAAAGAAGTTAAAGAGGTTGTGTGTTTGTATCTGAAGTATGTAATGTATTTGGCAGTTACTCATTAAATAGTATCCTCCCATCCTTCCCATAATATGGTGGTAAGACGCTTCTTTTTCATCCTGTTCCTCATTATTCATAACATGAGGTCAAGTTGCAGTCTTGACTAATAATGCTCTTTATCAGTTATTTCTTGGTAAGCTTAGTGAGAACATAAATATACGTATAACGTTAAAAGGCAGTGAAGTGTGGCATGACCTGCCGTCAGATTTGATGCAATGAATTGACCAAAAGTGGTGCAATTTGCAATGTTTTGATACTACAGCTAAACAAACATATTTCAGAAAATATGCAAAACTTCATCAGTGTTGTCTTAACACAATTGGCCATATAAGAACTTTGCTTTTCCTAAATAAAATTAGCAAGGTAATGGTGTGGATCAGAAAATATTATAATTCTTATCAAGGACTAAGTAAGCAAGGCTCAGAGTCTAATGAAGCATCTGATAACAACTTTTAGTATTTCACAACATTCAATACTTGACAAATCTTGGATGGAACTCAAAAAGCATGAAGGTTCAATGTGTAATACAGGGAAAGTCAAGACAGGTAGGTATATATATATATATATATATATATATATATATATATATATATATATATATGACAGATTTTCAGCCACTAATTCAAACCAACTCATATCAATGTAGTTCTTAAACTCTTTCAATTCATTTCCCCTATGTATCCACCATCTATAGTGTTGGATAGTTGTAGTATGTATTGTGTTGAGACGTACCATCATAGGTACCACTCTCCAGCAGCAGTCCACTTTCTTCCAGGTCACGGAATTCCCCCACACTGATGAAATTGTAGTCCACTCCTGGAACTTCCCCCTCTCTGGGCTGCCGAGTGGTGCCTGCCAACAACAACAACAACAACAACAACAACACAGTTTAAGACAGAGGGAACATCCAAACAAGTGGAATGTGTCAATCACCAGTGTAGGGGTGGGATGGGGGGGGTTGGAAGTGACACTGTATCCAACATGCCCATAGGGATGTGAGTCAAGTCCAAATACAGCACTCAGGGGTGCATCTGTGTCTACATCATGAATAGTCAACAGAGATGGGACCACGAAGTTATGAATCCATTATTAAAATATGAAACAGAGAGCACACAGCAGCACTGCTGTCAGAATACAGAGTAAGTGTAACTGATGGTAATGATAATGAACAGTAGTTTAATTGCACACTTTTATTTTTACTTGTGTACAACAGAACCTTTATTCCTTAAGGATGCAATTAAACACTATATGAATGCAATAAATAAATAAGAGAATTAGGGAAGCCTAACTTAAGTTAGGAAGTATATGAATGGATGAAATCTAACTTCACTGCTGACCTTCTGCATACTTGTTCAATAATTGCACTGCTTTTCCATTTGCCATGTACTTAACAAAGCAATTTCTTCTCAAAATCCCACACACTGCCTTGGTTTCCATGGCAATATAATAGAATATAATGACTTAACATAAGGGTATATTGGTGACTTGTCAGCATAATGCTACTTAAGTAAAAATCTTGTTTATACCAGACCTTTTTTGAGCAATCTCCATTTGCAATAAACCAAAGAATGAATTTGTGAACGCATACAATTAACTCATACATTTGTGCCCCCAGATCATCACTGTCAAAGTCCTTTCCAATAAGATCCTTACAGTAGTGGGGGAAGTACTCAGATCATGTAAAAAGCCCTAATACCACGCTGTAAAAATACTAAAAAAGTAGTAAAAGTCCTGCATTGAAAATTATACTTGAGTAGAAGTATGCAAGTATAATGAGTATTAAAAGTAAAAGTAGTAACTGCAGAAAAATGGTCCCTGTGACTGTTATACCATTATATATTATATATTAAATTATTATCACTCATGCATTAATGTAAAAGCTGGATTTTACTGTTGTAGTTGGTTGAGATGGAGCTAGTTTAAAAAAAACAAAACTATTTTGTATCAGACTGCAACTAATGATTATTTTCACTCTGGATTAATCTGCCAATTTTCTCCATTAACTGAGTGATTGTTTGGTTTGTAAAAATTCAGAAAATAGTGAGAAATGCCAGAGACCATTATCAATGCTTGTTTTGTCCAACTAATAGTCTAAACCTCAAAATTATTAAAATAATTAATTATCTTTTTTTTAATCAAATAGTTTCAGCTGCACTTTATATACATATACATATATTTATATACTGGTGGGTAGTTTTATTTGTAACATAATATTTAGCAAGCTTTTCACATTCAAAAATCTTAATTTGTAAAGTAACTTGTGACTAAAGCTGTCAAATAATTGCAGTGAAGTAAACAGTACAATATTTCCCTCTGCGCTGTAGTGGGGTATGAGTAGAATGTGGCATGAAAAGAAAGAAAAAACGAGGCTTAACTCTCCAAGGTCTTGGAGTGTACTGTTTCCTTCATGTTAGGATGGATGAAGTCTGAAACCATCTTGAATCAACAGTTACAATATGACTTCCAACTCTTTTCTCTTTTCCTCCCTTCCTTTTAAAAATTGACTTTTTTCACCTAAAACACACTCCCACTCCAAAAGTAAAGCTCTACACTCTATTCCAGTTCATGCAAAGTAGAGTCATTAAATCATAATCTACCATAAGTGCTGCATCTGGTTAAGAAATAGTCTTTTTTTGCCTTGCTGATGCTCTCATCTGTGAGACATTGAAAACATATTGTTATGAAAATGATTTCATGCTCCCCAACATGCCGACTCTGCTTACCGTCATCTTAGATGTAATCAGGGCTTTTACAGTACCTTAGCTGAACCGCTCTACTATCTGGCTGTGCTGCAGGCACAAGGGATTTTAACTCAGAGTTTAATAGGAACCTATCCCCATTCTTCATTTTCTTTCTGTGTTAACATCCATCCTGACTGCAGTGTGAGCCATCACATCTGAAACAGCTTAGTCTGTAGCAAAGACAATCTTTTATTATGTCAAACAGAGCAATCAGAGGAGACCAGTAAAGCCACAGAAAGAGGAAATATGAGCTTGTTTTTGGAATAAGGTATAGGGAAATGTGGTTATTGAGCTTTTTATTGTCTATTCAGCTACTTTACCTGAAGATTTTTATATAAGTTGAAGTGGTTTTACCACCTTACAGTTTAAAGTCTTATAAAGCCATAATGCACCACTGTAATAGTAACATTGTGTGATGTCTCAAGTGTTGCTATGGCATAAGAGGTGATGGGATTTTAAAAGACAAGAGGGTTACAGCTTAAAAAAGGAAAGGGCTATCTGCACTGATGTGTTCTAGATGGGTGAATTCACAAAGCATCTCTTCAGTCTCCACACCTGGACAGCAGTGCAGGAAGAGTATCATTACACCCCAGCCGTGTGATGTGAGACTGCTAAGAAACTAGAAATCTAACCGTTATCTGGGAAGGAGCGGTGGGATAAGGAGCTTTGAAGAAAAGACAAGAGGAGATTTGCCGCCATTTCTCACTGGAAAAGAGCGTACTGCTTTACCTTCCATCTTGTGTGTGGTTCTTCACAAGCCTCTCTTTGAAAAGATGAAACAACCACATGAAAACAATATAGGACAAACGTGTCAAACGAAAAACAAAAAACTACTAGTAGTTACTAGGTCTATTGGGATTATCATGGCTTAACAACACAATGTAGCGCTCCAGTGTTATGTGTGAACTCTATTTTTGTGTGCTTGTGCGTAGCAGGTTGAACACCCACTCTGTGGGGCACCAGGAGCCAAGTGACAAGCATTTACCAACGAGGCTCCCAGCTGCTAACTGTAGCTGAACAATAGGAACGAGAAAAGAAACAGAGGAAAAAACAATTACCAGACACTGCACTGCCAACTTTAAATTACTAGGAGGACAGGATATTGTTGGATGTTGGCTGTAATGTTTGAGGAATAAACAATAAATCAGAAGACTAACTTGAAGGGAAGCAATAATATTGATGTTAAGCTGTCCACTTTTGGTCACTATTGCCGCCTACAGTAAACACAAGACAGAAGTCTCAGCCCCCGAACCACACAGCATACTATTCATTTCTCAAAATTGGGAACACATTTCCATGTTTATGTGGAGGACATCTGGCCTGAAACTAAAACATTTACAGCAGATATCAGATTAAAAAGATGATTTTTGGAGCAAAGTTACCAACTTTAACTCACTTAGCTCAACTAGATTACTTTGTGTTGCAGCAGCAGCTTTAAAGTATTACAAGGATGTTTTTAACTGGTTATCAAACGGTCTTCAATTAATACTGATGCCACTATACTATATTAACTACATAAACAAAGAGGTGAGGAGAGGGCTATTTCTGTATAATTATTCTTAACGTCTGCCACCGGGTCGGATTCTCTCACATTCTCCATGAAATCAATGAAACAAGGTTGTAGAAACATGACTGCTTTTGTGTCTTCATTGATGCTTAACTTATCAATACAATGACACGTTATTATTAAGTGATTATTATTATTATTTGCATTCGTCACAAACGGTTACTGAACTAGCTGATGTTTCCTTTGTTTGTCATAACCTAATATTTATTGTATCAATAAGGTCATTTTGAATAATGAGGTTGTTGCACAACAACACGTCCATGTAATGGATAACTGATGAGCGATTAAATGTGATTTACTGAACGTCATCCAGACGTATTAGATGGTAAAACACGCCCTGGTTAGATAACTCCTCTGATATGCATCCACCAGATGCACATAAATGTCCTGCGTAGTGTAATAATGCAACTATAACCAAATCAAGCTCCACTATGCACTTTATCAGTTATCATATGTACACATTAGAAATACAAATATTGACACATTCTGACCAGTCACCATTAAAGTTATAACAGCAACACATGACCATGCAGCTGATCCCAGTGCTGTTAGACAGTACTGATGTAGTTAGCACTGCTATGTAAACAGCATGTCTATATGTCTGCCGTGGAACACAAAATCTCTACGCTCTATTGTAAAATTGGTCGGAGGACGAGAAGCAGAAGCCCTCCTACACAAAATGACAACCAGGAAATTATATGACGAGAGCACTGAAAGCGTAAGGTCAGGTAGTCGCTTTACACCGATGTCATTTTTTCTTATGAGCCATTTAATTCATGATACTATGGTGAATTGTGCGATCATTGCATTGCATTACATGCATTCAACCAAAGTAATAATTAATACTGAAAATATATATCATTTTATAATTTCTTTGACAACATGGAGGGATTATATCACAATGCACATTATTTGTGGTATGAGGCGCTGCTATAGAATGATAAAGGTTGTGTAATTAAGTGAAAAGGTTTGATGTGAAAGTGTAAATAAATAAATAAAAAAATCAGGCGGCTAGCTGCATTTCACCTTGTAACGCCTCCATTTATTTCTTGAGGCTTATTGGCCTGCATTTATATTAAAAAAAGGTCCCTGCTGATAAATGAAATAAATTTATATGAAATGCCTAAGGAAAACTTTACTTTATATCGTAGGCAATTTTTACGATTTACCTTGAACTTTTTCCCTGTTGTAGGACAAAGATTCCAAAATGAGCAACATCAATGAAAAGCTATATTCTGCTAGTTTGTCTTTTGTCTCATGGCTTAAAAACTTAAAAGGAACCCTCTTCAATCTTCTCAAAAAGAAAAAAAGAAGACAAAAATTGCGCGGATAGAAAACCTGGGGCACTTCTTTTTATATTTCCACTATCCTTTCTTGTATTTTTTTTATCTGGCAATGAGACTCGTAGAGCTGATTGCTGTGCTGTGCCGGATATTAATGCCCAGGGAATTGATAGACAAATCGAGGTAGAGTTGGCGGTGGAGTTGGGGGTTGAGATTTAGCCAAGCTTTAAGGAACTCGTGGTGGACCCCTGGCACTGTCTTGAGCGCCTGTCATCTTTTGTGGGTGGCAAGTGTGACACTTAATGAAGCCTCACTGTGTGTAGTGGAAGAAGGAAGTCATGCTTCTCTCACTCTGAGATGCCATTCAGGGCTGCTGTAATGAGCACAGGCATCATGCTGTAGTGGCTATTTAGGCTCCTCGCGCGGTCACTGCGGCTCAGTGTGCTGTGATAAGCCACTGGCACAGGCTGGCATGAGCAGAGTGGACAGGGGACATATGCTGAGCTACTGAAGCCAGACTGCAATGTCTCGCATGGGATATGAATGGCACAAGTTTTTATATCTTCGATGTTGACTTTCCAAGGCAGACTCAAATGTTCCGAATTGGGCAAAACAAGAGCATGGTGTGTGCTGTCAGTGCTTAAAACATCTTGATGATGGAAGGAAATTGAGCACAACAATTGAGATGTAAGAGACTGAGATACTACTGGTTTTAAATCTTTATACTCTCTCTTAACTAAATAGCTTAGGAGCACTGAGGCCTTGTTTAGTGTTTGATACCCATACTGTGTTGTTATACATTTCTACAGCAAATTTGTGGGCAGGTTCATTCTGCAAGAAATATCTGTTGGTTGTGTTATTATATCCACTTAATCATTACTGCGTTTTTGCACATTACTGTAACTTCAAAACACGCCTTTTAAAATGTCAGACATGAGAGCTTTCGAAAATGCTATCTGAGACGGATAATAAACAACGTCTGGAGCGTTCATAAATGGCAAAAAAACGTTGGGTTTCTTTTAAAAAGTCAGCTGTGCAGCCCACAGAATTGCAGCTGCTCTTTCATTTACGCCTGTTGGCCTTGTTGTCCATTTTAAAACCACTCGGGTATGAAAACAAAGCGCTCTGTCCTGGTTATTTATTCTTTTATTTTAAAAAGGCGCATTGAAAGCAAAGGATGAAAAATGAAGAGAGAGAGAGAGAGAGGACGAAAAAGTTCTCTCTCACACCTTTAACTGCAGGATAACCAAGGACTATAATCCAAAAACTGAAAATGAATGTCTCCCTTAATTCAATACTTTATATATTCAGCCACAAAACTCACTTTGTTAAATTAAACACAAAACCTGAGAAAGCGTGTCCCCTCAATTCCACTACAGTTTGTTTTGTACAAGCCCTGAAGACTTAAAGCGTATTGCACTCATGTTAGGTAATGTTAGCCTCCCATATTAAAATCAACTCAGGTTTTCCAAGGAGTTACACTGAGCCAAAGACTGTGTTCTTTTACTGCTTTCAAAAAGAGATGGAGGAAATGCAGGCAGGAAAATAAGCAGTATGGTGCAGATAGTGCTACAGATGAGAACAGTCCAGCCTCCATCTGGAGGGGTCAGGGGGCAACAGGCAGAGAGAGAGGACACTGAGGTTCCCAAAACTGTGGGAGCTACTCACAGGGAATGGTGCGCAGGTACAGGTTGTCCCTGATCACCTGCTGGAGCTTATGGTCCAGGGAGCCCTTCTGAAACTGCAGGCTGAGGTAGTGACGCAGATCAGTATTCAACACCTTACCTGGAGGAAAGGAATGAGAAATATGGGTCAGTCCGACAATTAAATCACGTAGGAGGGCATCTACATGGCACTCATTTACAAAACACCCACTCTGATGATTTGATTTTGAGCTAATTAAAAAGACATTCTGAAACGTACATTCAAAACAAGCTATACCACGCTCCTCCGACAGACAACAACACGCGCTACAAGCCACATATCAAAAGGGTCCTTGCCTGGACAGCAATTACTTGCACCCAAGAAGGCTAGGCGCTAAGTGGCAAGGACGGCATACTGAAGGCGTCGTATGGGATGAAACGTTAATTGGGTTCATTCATTAAAATCCAGATGCATGCATTATAAAAAGGAGTTACACATTACGAGGACTGTTACTTCCCGGTAACAACAACATTTCAAATGTAGGGGCGGCACAGTCATCTTCAAGAGGGAGGGGAATGTACTCCTCTGAGTGACAGACAGGGGAAACAGAGAGATAAAGAGAGACGGAACAGAACAGAGAGAGAGCTCCCTTGTGTTTCTTACAGTAGCACTCTTCCTCTGTGTGAACTCCAGCTGTGGGGCTCCTTCTTTGGGAAAGGACACGCAGGGTGTGCTTTGAATATGACTTCAGTTACACTGTGGGCATCAATAACCAGCGCTTTATCCTCAAAGCTTCCTAGCAGGAGGTACAGAATTAACCTGAGCACTAGGGCCCACTATCTAGATAAAACATCATGTAGCAGTTCTCACAGTCAGCTGCAACAATACCTGTCAAAATAGTTTCATGTTCTACATCTGCTTTCTCTTTTTTGTGCGGTCTCAAACACAGCTCTTGGAGACCAGAATGTGGTAATGTTTTCTGTCAACGTCTGCCAGATTGTCTGATGCAAGTGTTAAGATCAGATCAGAAAATGTTGACAAATCAAAATCAAGCCGCAGTCAGGCTGTGAGTAATGTCATCCAGACTGAATGAGATCTGCATTAAGCTACTGCGAGGAACATCAGTTAGTGAGATAAGACACATCTCCCAGCAAGACACCTACAGAGATTGTAAATACATAATTTTACCCATTGTGAAATTAATTCTGCTGTTGGCTAATCTTCTGATGAATATTTTATCATTAGTGTGCCAGACACTTCTTATTTTCGCTACTTCTCTGATCAACCCCACACCCAAAAGTCACTGCAGACTTGCTTTGATTTCAATATGAAAGAGTTTTTTAACTCAAATCTATTCATATATATAAAAAAAAAAAAAAAAAAAAAAACTTCCCTCTCACCCTCTTGGGGTGGTATCTGTGTGTCATCCTCAAGCTCGGGTCCTCTACCAGAGGCCTGGGATATATATATATATATATATATATATATATATATATATATATATATACAGATACATGAAAAGATTTCAAACTCACAGAAATTGGCAAAAAAGAAATCACACTGCATAGTAACAAAGAGAAATATTGCCACAGTAAATGAAATGAAAATGCAAAGTAAGAAGCATCCCACGCATCCCACACTCTACAAGAGTTCTACTCTGAAACTTGAAGACTATTTTTTATGACAGCCATTTTCAGCAGGAAGTTTTGAAGGATAAACTTGGCTGTTGGGGAAAAAAAAACTATTGCCTATCAAATCCCAAACTATTGTAAATTAAATGAAGATCTTTTATTCATCCCCTAAGGGGATATAAAATGACTACCGCTGGGACTGGAGATTATGTTGCCTGTTTGAGGGGATCGATTCTCCCCCCCCCTTAACATCTGTCAAAAAGTGTTGTTGAAAATATTTTTTGATTAAAAGCATTTTTCGGTTTCTTGCTTAGTGGGTGTTCAACACAACTCAATACTTTCGCTCTGCAGTCTCACACACGAGCTGATAATTCAAGTGATTTTGGTATTTGGAGGCTTTCAAGTGTGCCTGCTGCTTTACTTAAGTTGAAACAGTCCAGTAACTGCAGAAAGCCTGAGGTACAAGTGATGGCCGGGGCCAACAGAAGCATGGCTCTCCATTATGTAACTCTATAGACTTTTTACTGGCACAATGAATGTGAAGAATTTAGGTCAAAGAAACAAAAGCTGGGTCTGGCTGCGCATTGCAACTGGAAAGCCACAAGCCTGCGGTCCATGTTCCCAGAATCTATGAGACATGAAAAACCCCAAAATACACACAAACAATACACATCCCCTTCCCTCCCCTAAAGCGTCAGGCCTGTTCCCATGTTAAACGGGGTGGGAGGGATTCTGCCTTTACCAGGGCTTTCATCATGCTTGGGAATGCCACCCTGGATCCATTTTCACACACTGCCTTGAAAGATCAGATGGTTTCAGTATGGACAATGGATGGAGCTAATTGTTACCACGGGATTCCAGCAACCAAGGGTAGACACCCCACTGGTTCAACAAAATCAATCTCTCTCACACACACACACGCAAACACATGCAAATCACCTCCCCTGTCCAAAGCAAACTCCCACTCAAGTGCTTAATAGGGTAGTCTTTGTGGCTCGCCTGTCCGGTTGCGTTAGCGGGCTACATCATATCTAGGGAGACGGAGAGAGAAAGAGAGAAAAGGAGGGAGCGGCAACTCTCAGATTCCCGCTAGGTTACAAGGCAGCGCATCACTGGCCTGCCAGGCCGGTAGTACAAGGCATGTGGGACACAAAGGAAGCCTTTGTGCCTTGTCATCTGGGTTATTAGACACTCTCTCATACAGGGAGGGGGGAGTTGGTGGGGGAAAAGGGGGCTGCAGTTCAAGGATGGCAAATCATTAAAAACAGAGGGAGGGAGGGAGGGAGGGCAGGGTGGAGGGGAATGTTTGCAGAGAGGAGTAATGATGATGCATGTGAACACACGTGGAAACCCACCCCGCCTCTCTCCTCCTGCCCTTTCATCATTATTCTCTCGCTCTGTCTCTGACTGTGCGTGTTTGCCTCTCTCGCTGTGGAGATTCATCAGCCCTGGCAGATCCCCACAGGGCTCCTCACACCTATGTTTGAGATAACTTGCTGAATAGCTATCGGCCTTGCGTGCATCTCCACTTTTTCTTTCTTCCACTGCTAGCCACTTAACCTTTTGTTTTCTCTCATATCTCAAGCATTCGCTTTCAAGTGTTGCCTTCCTCTACCTGTCGCTGCCTCTACCGCTGCCCCTCTCTGCCTGTCTTCTGCCTCTTAGATCAGTCTGGATAAAGACCAATGACAGTATGATAAAGGTAAATAAAAACCAAGCTCTTGCTCTGGCAAAATTTGCTATTAGTTTTCAGTATTAACACATGTCTAAAATGAATGGGAGGATGAGGTGGAGAGAAGAAGAGAGGGGAGGAGAGGTCAACAAAACATACTGCATGGATGTACCAACAAAACCTGCACTTTCAGGGCGCCCTAGTTAGCTCGCATGGTAGAGCTTGCACGCAAGTATCAAGGCAGAGTCCTTGTTGCAGCGGTCCAGGGTTCAAATCTGACCTGTGGCCCTTTGCTGCGTGTCACCCCCAGCCTTCAGCTGTCACTATCCATTAAAGGGAGAAAAAAAAAAATCTGTCTCTCTAACACACACACACACACACACACACACACACACACACACACACACACACACACACACACACACACACACACACACACACACACACACACACACACACACACACACAGAAATGAAAACAAAGCACATGCTGCTGCCCATCATCCTTTCCCCAGTCCCCTTAAGACACTTACATTTTGGTATCTGCCATGGGAAACTGCTACTCTCAGCTCACCTCACCATCTGTCATTTTCTGTAACTGATGTCAGAACTATTGAAGTGCTCTGCAAAAAGTCTTTCATCGCGAGACAAGTTGTTTTTCAGCCAAACACCGGACAAACGCCCGTCAACTATTATAATGCAGGTTTAGCAGCAGCACCATTTTTGACTCAACTTTATTTGCTGTAAGGCACACAGACAAAGTCTACAGTACACCAAAGTCTTTAAAATGTCCACAAGCTTTTGAGAAGATAATGAGGTTTAGTTTTTTTTTCTGCATTACAGCAAAATTGAGGTCAAACAGGAATCTGCAGGCATGTTCTGTGAGGTTGTACTTGGGTAAAGTTGTGCGTTGAGCTAAATGCTAACGTCTGCATGCCAACATGATGATGTTTAGCATCTTAGTTTAGCATGTTAGCATGTTAATGTGATATTTAGCGCCAATAGTTGTTGAGGTATTTCACTAAAATACAAACATGACAACTCAACTGATGGTGGTGCTAAAAGAAAAGTCAGGGGATCATCAAAGTCAGTCACTTTTATCTTCTGGGGACCATGAATGTCTGTCCTAAATTTGATTCAGCTGTTGAGCCATTTCAGACCGGACCGAAGTGGTGGACTGACTGACTGATGAGGCTAAAATTGTGCTCATGATTTAGAATTTTAATGCAATTAACCAAACAGGTTGGCAACGAGATAAATATTGAAAATATTGAAAACTTTTTTGGCGAATAAGCTTGCACACTAGATACTCAGCTTAAACGACCAGTCTTAGTGTTTTGAATTTGGCACAAAAAGATCCGTCTTCTGTTAAATGCCTGCCGTTTGGCTCACTTCTTGGCACACCAGCATGCCTGCACTTCACCAGGGCCAAAACAATCGACTAGCAGTAAAGATATTTAACCAGGCACCCAGTAAACGGGCAGTTAAATTACAATGAGCTTGCATAGACACAATGCTTTTCATAAATGAGAGCCGAAGCAATGCAGAGATATCACCAGCAGGGGTGTCAGTGGGCGTCTAATGAGGCAATTCTCTGACAGTAGTGCAGCTCTGGAAACAGCGAGAAAGCCCCCGCCATCTGCTAATTACCACCTTGTTAGGTTCATTTGGCAACTCAGGGTAACAGAATGTCCTGCCTCATTCTGTGTGACAGGCAGAGAGAGAATCAACAGTTTATTGGCATCTGAGGGACACCCAGATTCTTCACTTTCTCCTTAAAATGGCAGAGAGACAAATGAGATTACAGTTTCTGGTTTTCTCTTCAAAAAGCAGCAAACACAGAAAGACAGGCCTTATCCCCGAAGTCCATGCTCATGTTCACTGAAAGCGATGGTGGTAGAACTACTATCAGTCCCCTTCCAACATTTTCCCTCGAAATGCGAGAGGTGGTGTGTTTTTCCTGTCTGAGACAAGCTCTGTTGCTCTCATGGCCACTGTTTAAGGTGAGAGCTGTAATTGGCCGGCAAAAAAAGAGTCAGTGAAGTCAATTAGTAGCTGCAGAGCCCAAGAGATTAATTGTGGATGGAGGTAGACTTTTGGATGAAAAATGTTACATGAAGGAAATCAATGTCCCCAATCGCTCTTTTCTCCTCTCAGGGTAGACACATCCTTCTTAAAATCCAATTAGTGGGATTGTATCTCAACGTAAGGTCAGTCTGCACAAGCCTGGTAATTTCGGTATAAAATGGCTAATGACCAGGTTGAAAAACTCCTAATACAACATCCACCTTTCTAATTGTGTCTTTGGTATACTAATAAAAAAACTGTCCACTGTGATTTTTGAATCAAATGTTCTCAACATGTTTAAAAGCAGGATTCATAAGCAATGAGTATCAAATTCCTATCAACAACACAACATAGAAAATGAAGTGCTAGAGGAGAAGTGACTATTTTGAGCTTGCTCTGCCACAAGGACAATGGCATTATCCCTGCACCCTTGGCAGAAAAGCACGATCAACTCTTTAAGCAGATAATTGAAAGGAATGGTCTTGCTACACATTGCGTGCAAGCTTAATGTTGCGGGCTTATTATAGTCAATGTGATAATCATCAGCGCACTTGGCAATAGACACAGATGGTGTCCCAAAGCACTCGGCATTCAGAAATATATTCTTGGCTCCGGATGGCTTGCCTGCTATTGTTGGCTGACTGTACTAAATATCCATTAGTTACATGTTTGAGATAAAACTGTCTCAGTTCTTTCTTGGACCATTTAATAGTACACACCTATTCTGTTATATGGAGTATGTGTGTCTACAATCTTAGAACTTCAGAGCCGCCAGCGAGTGTGTGTAGGTGGGTGTGATGAATTACTGCTGAGAGATGTGACTTCACATTAATTCAAGGTACCGTGTCCTCCACAGTCACTGTGTTACAGCACGTGACCAAAGTGTCAAGCTTTTTTTTTTTTCCTCAGACAGTGAGAAGTGACCTTGAAATTGTCCTTTCTAATCCTATTGTGGCTTAGAGGAAGACATTTAACAAAACGCTGAAATAAAGCTAAGGTCGAGCCTCGTCCATCTTTTCTGTCCCTTTTGGATACCTAGCTGGGGCATGAAGGTGAAAGAACAGTCACAGCCACCCTGCGGTCATCCTGAGCGGGCGGGGCCTTCTCCCCTCTCCTGTCCACTTCTTGTGATGTTGAGCAGTCTGACAGATCATGACATTAACCTCTCCTTCGCCCAGTATCCATGTCCAACCGCTTCCCTGAGCACTGCTATCAGCCCTGCAATCTTTCAGGTCCAGTAGAGCTCAGTGGACACTCCCACTACCACTACAGTGGTTAGCGCCTTGCTGCCCATTGGTATCATCTATTAAAAAATGTTCAGAGAAATATCTTGACATTTACTGAATGGAGTGGCACAACATTTGGTACCGAAATTCATGGTTCCCAGACGAGTTATCATACCGACTTTGGTGGTCCCCTAACTTTTTATCTAACCCCGCTATTTGTGGTTTTCAGTGACAACTATTTGATACATCACCATGAAATTTGATACAGACAATTCATGTCCCCCGCAGGATGAATTATAATGACTTTGGTGAGCCCTTAACTATTCATATAGTGTCAACACTGGGTCAATTTAGTTTAAAATAAGTTTAATTTGCCAATGCTGAAATTCCTGCAAAGTGAATGACATGCCTCAGATGTACTTTGCGTTTAGTGCTAAAACATGCTAAACTTAAATGGATGGTAAACATTATTATCTAAGCATGTTAGCATTGTTATAGTGAGCATTGTTACACTGTGTCCTAACTGCATGTGATGTGAACCTCAGCGACAAAATCCCTGAAATCCCTTTTTTATCCCTAACTGTCTGTTGGCTATATTTTATGTCAAACATCACAATATAAAACGTGTTTTCTCTTTAAAAGGTGCTCACCCTTCTTTGGAATTTCCCCATTGTGGGACAAATAAAGGAATATCTCATCTTATCTTTTACTTGCGTGCCTTTGGTTGAATAATGTACATCATGGCTGAGCTAACAATGGCTGTTGGATTAGCCACATAATCTGTCAGTGACACTAATGATTCAGTTTACTCATGTACTGACCATCTCTAGCAGGGACTGTTTGCCACTCTCACAGCTCAATACAGAACCGTAAACTGAGACTAGTGCACTTTGTCCCACTGTGTAGGGGCTGCTATTCAGGGAAGCACTGCAAAAGAAGAAAATAACAAAACAACAGAAAGAAAAAAACAGGTCAATACAGCAAGACAGACTTTAACAAGCCATAGAGACCTCTGTTGTCCACTACCGCCACAGGCATTGTTCAAGCATGCATTTCTAGTATTATGACCAGGCAGACCGAAGGGAAGAGGGGAAAAAGGAAAGAGGATGAAAAGACCAAGGTCTTCAGGCTTTAGCACCTGTCTTTTTAGCTACTGGTTTCTCTTTCATCTCTCAGCTCCAATATCCCAGCAGCTCTGGTCCATTCTAAAATGCACCGCTTTAAACCTCTAACAGCGAGGTTCTCTCCCTCACGAGAAATACAAACAAGATAAAATGACTGGATGAAAATGCTGACATAATGCAGCAGAGCTCAGGAGGGAAGGAGTATGGTGTGTGTCTGTGTGTAATGCCCATGCACATCCTCCGCGCACATTTCTTCTTCGCCCCATTGTTCATTTGGCTGATCTGTTGTGTGGAGGCCGTCTGGATGTGATGCAGAGAAGGAGAAGCTCCCTTCTGTGCTGTGCATCATCAAAAGCCTGCTGCTGTTTGCCGTCGCTGTGGTCTGAAACCTCCGTCTGTCTATTTGCACACAGACGCATACATACACCTGCTGTACGCACACAAATGTGCAAACCCACGGACAAACAAAAAATACCCCCTCACACTGCACGTGAGCGTACATGTGCACACTCACACGCAACAGCTTCGAGGGGGGCTGACTGAGAAACAGATCAAAGAGTGGAACAATCTTTTTCGCCTCATCTCTATGATAGGAAGTGATCTTTACATCCAATCGCATGGAGAGGGAGACAAAGGGTTTCACTGTCGTCCGCGGATCACAGGGAATGAAAGACGCGACATGGGGAAAGATCAATCAGTGTATTATTGAAGCATGTGAGGGAGAGGAACCATATGGAGATAGATGGAGCAGCGTGAGCAGCTACTGCAGCTCTGTGGATTACAGTTCTGCAGAGCAACTAAAGTGATGCGCTCTTAGCCTCAATAACTTGGGCTGTCACTGACAATATGCCGCCTGATGCATCAGAGAGAACCCCAGGGGACACAAAAGTCTCTCTGTCTTGTTCTTTTTCCCCTCTCTCTCTCTCTCTCTCTCTCTCTCTGACACACACATACACACAAACACAGCTAAAATTTTTACCCCAAAAGAGGATGCTGTGAGGTCAGAATTCAAAGATCAAAGATTTTTGTGATGCAGTATAACTGAGTCTTTGCGGGTATGAAATGCATGAGGAGAGAATTTCATGGGACAGGTACCTATTGAGGTATTTGCTGTGTTCCCCAACTCACATGAGCTGTTTGTGTAATTGTATGGGCTTGCAAATGTGTGTGTGTGTGTGTGTGTGTGTGTGTGTGTGTAAGGCCTTGGGTAGTCAGCAGTAATGTTTTAGGCATGTCTGCTAATAATATGCACAACAGCGCAGAAAGCATTGTATTGGAAAGCAAAGCCTGAGGAGCTGCACTTGCTGATGACCCAGATGCTGCCTTGGTCCTTGACTCTCACACATATCTTCAAATGGCATCCTGCTGACACAGGCACACACCAGGGCTATATTTGCATACATTAGAGCTGAATCAATTAGTTGATTAATCGATTAATTATTACAGCCATTTATCAAGTGAGAACACCAGCCAGTTTTATAATGCCAGCATTTGCTTGCACTTCTCTGATTTATATAATTCTGACTGCAATACCATTAAGGTTTTGGACTATTACTGGTTATTCTGGATGCAATTATTTACCTGTTTTTTTTTTTTTTTTTTTTTTTTCCTGACAGGAACTGGACCAGCCAGCGAACTGTTCATTATGGCAATTTATTAAACTACACTTGGCACTTGTACTTAATTAGTACTTTTAGTTTCAGTACTGTTTGCTGATAAGTCTTCTGTGCTTGAACAAAACTGCGAGTGGTTTCAGGGGAAACTACAAAGAATTACCTTCAGGAGTTTTACAATGAATGCGTTACTTCCCCTCTTGTTATTTCTTTGTGATGATTCAATACTGTGTGGCAGTGGCCCGACTAATGATAAAATAGACTATTATGTAATGCACAGGGAGTGGCACACTGACGATGATAAAAGAAGGGTTTTAAGTGCATTTAGTAAGCTGCTGCAGATCAGTTTGACAATTTGACGTGCTTTTATCTAAACACTGTGACATGGAGCCCTCTTAGTTAGGGGTTCCAGGCATTTGCCTACCTTGCCTAATAGTAAAGTCCTCCCTAACATTATGAACTTTTCATTCATGTTGGTTTAAAATTTGAGATAGAAACCTTGAATCTTGAATTGACTTTTCCTGGGCAAACTCAAACTGCTGATCGATTGGCTCCAGAACAACTTATGAATTGACCTTAAGGTATGATTGTTTTGTCAACTGCTGATTCCAAAGTCAAGACTAAACTTTCAACAAATTTCAACTTTTAAGCAAAATGGATGAGTAAATCGTTAAACTGCTCCCGAAATAAGAATATTAAAACATCTGCTGAGGAAGCTCAAGCACAGCTTCTAAACAGACCTTGTGGTGAGGCTGTTTTGTCAAGAAAATAATATTAAAAAAATATATATATTAATATTAATAAGATACCAAAAAAGACTGAAGGGAAATTAATCTTAAATTTGTGTTTTACACAGAAGAACAAACTCAATATACTGTATTTAGTATAACCTCTGCAGGACCATTTCATCACCCAAAACACCTCACTGCGGAGATCCTTGGCTGGTCCTTCATTTCACTCCCTGCTGTCAGTGGCTGCGACTAAAAAAGTAATTCCAGGTCGAGAGAATGGTGTATCCACTACACTTCTCACACACATACACACACAGTCCCAACCTGATCCCCGTCGTCCATCTCCAGGAGGTCGGGCAGGGATGGTGTGCATGAAGAGAAACCACTCTCCTACATTACATCCATCCATCATGTGCTGGAGCCTCTGGCTGCAGAACAGGATACTCGCCTATCAGTGAAATGAGTCAGCTGGCTGGACTTCAGTCAGTTCAGCCCTATGTCCACCTCACATCCCTCTTACTGAGAGATGTGGGTGTGTGTATGTGTGTGTGTGTGACTGTATGCAGGTTTGTGTGCAGAGAATGGTTAGAGTTATAGTGGAGGGTTACTGAGCACAAGGGTAGGTGTATGACTTTAGCTTATTGAAGCCTATGGACATTGCTCGGCCACTGGATACTGACATTTAGTCCCTGATTTATCTGTATCTCTTTGAAGGCACACACAAGGGGCTGCTCAATAAGCTGGGCAGATGCCCAGGGAGGAGAGGCCAGCCACATCAGTCACTCACAGCAGATGAAAAGGCTTTAGCAGCCAGACAACGGCGAGCAGATATGAAGAGAATCAGAGGCAAAACCTCCCTACAACCACTGAATGTCAACTGAATATTTACCTCATGCTGTTGTTGAGGCTCTCTCTGATGACTGCAATTTGTATTCTTCCAGTTGCACATAGCAGACGTTAATTATGTTTAATAAATAATTCTTCCACATGACCGATGGACTCATGGATAGGGGATGGGGGGGGTGAACTGGAGCGAATCAAAACAAACATCTGTGTGCTTGCTGCTGTTACGAGAGAAATGGGGTTTGACTGAGTCAGCCAACACCCCATCTCTAAACGCTACACAGTGTTTGGAGGGATCACATCATGTGTCTATCTGTGCATGTGTTTGTAGGTAAGAGGTAACGCTCATGCATAACAGCAACTCTGCTCGCTATAGGAAGCGACACAGTGGTGCAGAAAGAGGCTGTGACTGTGTGTGCCCGAAGGAAAACATAAACAGTTGTTGATCCACAGACAAATGTCACAATGATCCAGTGAAGCCCCCAGCTGCTTTATTAGCATCTTGAAAATATAAGGGGCTTTCTGTCAGGAATGAACAGTGCACATGGGGAGTGTGGTAGTAATGACACCCAGCATGAGTGGGTGAGTCATGGTGTTGTGTTGCTCAGGGACTGATCCAGTCAGAACTGATTTAATAGAGCAGAGTCCTCTCCCTGTTCATCCATAGGTCTTTGTTATTAGTATGATGTCAGAGAGATAGCTCGCCGGAGCTTTCCGTTGGGGGGGTTTGGGATTTCTGATTTGTTCCATGTGCGATAGTTCTTGCTGACTCGGTGAGATTTGCTCTCATTTTTGCTGGCATGAAGTCACACACATACAAACAACAGGACAGGGGTGACCTGTGAGGTTAACCTTAAGAAGCACAGGGTGGTTTCAATAATGACAAAAGAATGGGGCCTTGGGGGGGGGATCTGTGAGTAAGCCTAATAAAAATTTAACTGATTCCTGATTCAGTGGACCGGCATCAACCAGCATGACACCCCTATCCCCTTACCACCACATCTCCTGACAAACCTCACATGCAAGCACAAAACCACAGAGATATTATTTCAGAGACACACTGAAATGTCAATAAATGCTTAAGGACATGGCAACTCCTAACCACAAACACATTGACTCACTCCCACTGACTCACTCAATGATAATTATCTGGGTTATTTTGCCTCAGATGCTCTTCTGATACAACCAAACTGAGATGTGCTGTACTGTAAAACACAGACAAACAGTACAAATGCAGAGAACAACACACATGGGTTAATAAAAGGTCAAGAATGTGGGATAGAGGCAGGAGAGGTTACGAAGGAAAAAAATGTGTTTATTTATGGATTGATGGAGACTCAATACAGCTCCATATGTAGTAGGTGTACTCTTGTGTCCATCTTCAACGCCCCCTTGCACAGCTCGAGTTGGAGGTGCACTGCGATGCATTCGGAGACAAACGCTCTTCGCCTCTTTTGTGCTCTCCTCACACACTCCTCAAGGTTTCTTTTGACAGCTGAAAGCCTTGCCATCTCTTAGCGTGGAGAAGTGTGTCTTGCTCTGCATCAAAACAACCCTGCTCTTATGTGTCGAGTGCTATGAAAAACAAGTTTGGCGCTGGCAGCACTGAAGGAGAAGAGAGGGGAACGACGTGACAGCGCAGAGTGACGGCTGCACACAAACCCGAGTTATTAAAGCGAATACCACGAGCCTTACTTGTTTTTTGGTTTACTTTCAGTTTTTACACTGCAAGATCTTCAATCTTGAATCTGCAATCTTTGGACCTACAGCAGGTACTTAGAGAACTTATTGTGGTGTTGACAAGGGGTTTCTCCCTGAGTGGAAAATGGTAGCTATTATAAACCAGCATCAAAGAACAAAAAAGAGAAGATATTTGGTTATTAAAGTTTCAAATCTATGCAAGTCCTAACAGGAGCAAGGGAGTAATGTTATTTTGTGCAATAACACACAAAAAAACACTGCTAAAAGACAAAAAGCATGAACACAGAAACACCAATCAACCATCTGTCTGCGGTTACATACTCACACACACGCGCCCACAGTGGATGAGCAGATTAATGATGTGAATCCTCAGGTGAGGGAATCCATTAGGCTTAATTACTCAAACAGGACGTCCCTTTATTAGAGCTCACGTCCCAGCGAGAGTAAAGAGAATGAGGATGCCAACGATAAAGACAATGATAAATTTAATTAACTGTGAGATTCTACTGTAGGGGAATTCATACCACTCTGTGCGATAATCCGCTTTCCCGGAGAATATTTCTGAACAGGATTATCAATGGGAGAAGGAGCAAAGAGCTGGCAGCAGCGTGAGGACTGAGCCGAGTGGCAGGGCATCGTTCAGAGAATGCAGGATTTCCCATTAGGCAACTCTTGGACGGGTGCTGCCTGCTAAAACGCTGGTGCCTAGGGGAGTGAAAAACTGTACTGGGAACTGACCCGTCATAATACAGCCAGTAGTCACAAGTCATTAATGTCACTTTTGAGGAGGACTGGAAGTCATATAGCAAAAAAATGTTTCTGACACTGTCTATAAACACTGTAGTGTTGTGCTTCTGTTCATTGTTTCACTTTGAATCGTCCACAAAAGCCTCACTATCAATTAATTATCAATTACTATACACACTGATTCATATTCATGGTTGAACTGTGGAGGCGAGGTCTGCTGCAGTATCACTGTATGTTCTCTGGAAAGACTTTTTAACAGTTTACCACTCCTGCCCCTGCCTGCAAATGCTGCTCCCTGTATTTACACTGTTGTACTAATTGTGAAATGGTCAAAGAGATTAAATGGCACCACTGTAATAAGAGATTATGTCAGTCATAACGCAGCTTTGCACCTCGGGGCTTGATGCTGTATTACTGCTCTCAGTGTGAATGACAAGCCCGTCAGGAAGCAGGCGTAAGGAATCTATTAGGGCCAATGAAGAGACAGCATGTTTATGCGGTGCAACCCCTAATTTTCAATTACAATAGTGGATTAATAATAATCAGCACACCCAGGTGGTGCCTGTGATTAGCTAATCTACAGAGGCATGCATAATGACATCTGTTCCACCTCTTGCTAGCTTGCCCTGGTTAACATACTGTAGCAAGCAAAAGGAGGGAGAGGAGGAGGGGCGAGCGACACATTTCTGTGAGAAAATGTTTATCGGGAAAAATGTCCTAAATTATAAAAAGACACACAAGGTCACACTATGATGTCTGTAACTTCACCATTCACCCTCATTTGAATCAGTATCAACAGTGAAGAGGGAAGAACAGAGAGAAGCAATTATAAACTAAATTTGCTCCGTTGAAATGAACTGACATCACACAACATCTTGGCCTACCCGGCCCCAGTAAAAGCCCCTCATGGGAAAACGCCGGCACATGTGGAAAAATCAAACTTTGGCACTTCAAAGGCATTCTGCCACTTAATCAAGTCGACACAAACCCATGGCAATGATGATTAGTCTTTTTCAAACCATTTCACTCCTAAGTGGACGGACAAAGTTAAACGCTCACAGCCAATCTTCTTAATGGGGAGGGAGGGAAAGCTGAGAGCAGGCGCTAATTCAGAGGAATAAATACATTTTCAATTAGCCAGCAGAGATGGTGGAGGAAACGCCATTACACAACAGTCCAGTTTTCATCCCATAGCCCGACTCGGACTGAGGCATCACTCATTGTTGCGTTAACGACTTTTAACTAATTGTCTCTACCGCCGGCCTGCTTTGACTTTGCTCACCATCTTTAGATCAAATACACAAAGATAATGAAACTGCTGTATGTGGCCTGCCAGAGTGTAAACCAGCGTAATTATCTCAGCATGAAATTTACTAGGCCTGCCAGGGACAACTGGAACTTTGTGTAATGTATGGTGTATTTCGAGTTCTTATCATTACTTCTAAGATGGCTAAATGAGATTATTGACCCCTCGACCTGTTCTATTATAGAGCATAAAGGCGTCACAGAAGTGTCACAGAGGAAGGAAAAAAACATGTTGATGTATGATAAACTGTCTCATTCATAAATTAAAACCATATTTCTACTCTATTCAAAGCCATTAATAAGTTGTTGACACTGTACTCAAATGGTGGCAAACGTCAGTATTAAGTAAACAGGCCCAAGAGGCAGGCACACACTAAAACCAACAAGATGCCTACAACTGCGAGTGTGAAATGTTTGTAAAGCCTTTGAAATTACCTACATGGTTTTAATTAGTCTGAATGTATTAGCTTCAGTCAAAACAACAGATACATAATGTACAATGTGACACAAGGAAAACAAGGAATATGAATGGGAAGAACTGACTTGGGAAATGATCCAGCAACCCCATAGCCAGAAACACATTTTGGGAGGAGTCAGGCAACATTGTTAAAACAGGCCTGATGTTATAGCTGAAACTTGCCCTGGACCTCAGAGAAAGAGTTTGTGGCAGCTCATAAAGCCGGTGACGGCTGCAAAAGAAAAGTCAGTGAGCAGTCAAGATATGGAAGAAATGGAGGAAATTCAGAAAAGGCTGTTTATCTCACGAAGAGATCCTAAGACACAGATTGTTCCTGGGAAAACAATTCTGTGGGATTTTCTATTCACAGATGAGACAAAACTTTAACTTTTGGGCACAAATAAGGAACAATATTATTTTAAGGGAGAAAACACTGCACACTCTACCAACTGTTCTGTTATAGAAGGACAGTTAAAAAATAGTTAAAGCCATGCTGTCAGCTCTGCGAGGTTGCACTTATGGCATAGTGGTGCTTTGCAGCTTAGTATAGCATGTTAGTATGATAACGTATGATACTTAGCAATAATTAACATTAAACAAAATTGTAATTTTGAAGATATTTGGTCATAAACCAAAATGTTGATCAAAGTGGAAATGTTACCAGATAACACCAGCAGATGGAAAGTGAGGCAATTTACAATCTTATTACAATCCATCCAGTGGGGAACATGAATGTCTGTACAAAATTTCATTGTCCATTCATCCAAGACAATCAAGACACCCAGAGCAAACATTATCAAACTGCTGGAGGCACCCAAGGGGTGTACGGAACGACACTCTAGCATGGCTACAAAACTATGTGCTTACTTTATACTCATTCCTTTGACACAATAAATATGCATATTAACATACAAATATTTACATTATATAACAAAATAACACATTTACAGATGTGAAAAAGGATTATCCTTTTTGTATAATGTATTCACATTGTGTAACTGTTATGACTTCTGCTAAAATAAGCCACACTTTATATGATATTACACCAGGAAATCAGGTAGTTCCAAAGGATTCAAAATGTTTTTTGGTAGTTGCTTTATTGTGACAAAAAAAAAAAATCTATTTTAAATTGAAAGTCAGGAAATACTTTCAAAACAAGGACTAAGATCTTTTAAGTCATACACTGAAATGAAGTGAACTGAATGTCTTATTTTCAACTGGGATAGGAGTTTTCTTTTATGACCCCTGGATCAGATAAGAAACCAGCCATGGGAAAGGTCCCTCAGACTGATAAAGCGCATAGGAGATAAAACCCAGCTTTAAAAGAAAAGCAGACACAGGTTGTAAACACTAACAACTCAGAGAGCACGCAGCATTGCTCTCCTCTAAACGCTGTGTCCGAGGGCAAGCCAAATGAGGAACCAGCCTGTGATTGATGTCACTTATATCTGTCCTCCCCTCCTGCCCCTAGCACAATCATGCTGAACATGGTGTGAAATGAACATTGGCTCAGATTTATGATATTGGGACATTGTTATGAAAAATGATAAAAGCGGTTTCAAGGTTTTGGATGAATGAGAGAGAGAGAGAGAGAAAGGCAAAAAGGGAAAACCGTAATTGAATTCTGCAAGGATAAATGTTGGAACGCCAGCTCATATTGGATGCAGCTTGCTGTAGGGCCCTTTTGAATGAGAATAATAATGATGAAGAATAGAAAACAGACAGTAGGGAGGCGAGAGGCAGAGTATCAAAGATTTGCATCTTCTGTGCAATGATATCACTGTGTCAAATCCAGCCTTCCAACACTGCATATATTCAATCAAAACTCCACTGGCTTCTCACATGGCGTTTGGCTGCTTGGCATGCTATCCGCCTTCATACTCCATATAAATATTAGATGCAGTGCACACAGAGCAAGAGGTTCACTATGCTGCAAAGCTGTCTGACGGAACAAAGACAGACATAGACAGAGTCAGACAAAGGAAAAGGAAAAGGAAAAGGGTAAGTCAAAATACAGACGTCAAAGCTGACTGTCTACATTATTGTATTGAGAAAAGGTAGTCTTCAGTCATTTGCCAGAAAATGAAAAAACTTTGAGTAGCACAGAGTGGTGATGTCAGCTTAGGGCCAGGATGGTTACAATGTGGTGTCTTTTCATTACTAGCCTGCATTCGGACCTAACAATCGTTTGGTGGAGAAAAGAAAAGAGCAAGGCAATCAGCAGAGAGAAACATCAATCATCCTGAGGCCTTTGGGGGATTTCAATCCTGGTGACTGTGCAGGATACACTGTGCAGGTTGTTTTGTCAAGAAGTAAAAGCACTGTCATGCACAATTCTTCATTCCGCTGGGAATATATAGTGCTGACAGAACATGTTTTATTCTGTTTCAATCAGGCTAACTAACATCTGTTTTAACTTGGGTAAGTTCTCTGTTCCTTAAATCCCCCCGTGCAACACTTTTCTGGAAAACAGCTCTATCTGTGATGGTGATGCAAAAGATTAGAAAGAGCTGCAAACATGATCACCCTGCTGTTTGGTCTTTGAAGAGGTTTTATATTTCCTAACACACATTTCTGCTAATGTCCAACTGAACATGATCTCTAAGAAATAAGTGTTTCCACAAATGCATCTTTTGATTTTTACAGACTTTCTTTCAGAAAATAGAGTAGAATTCATCTTCAGCTCTTACTGTATATGTGTGTAATTGGGCTCTTTCAATCCCTCTAACAACAATAACAAGAATCTTACTTGACTGTAAATCACATAATCACATAACTGTCTCATAACTGCAGAGTAGTAGTAGTGGACAACACAATTCACCATGTGCATACCTTTTTAGAGCAATTACCTTTCCCCGAAGTTGAGAATTTAAAGCGAGAATGAATCATTGGTACAAGAGCCTGAAGAAATATTGCATTTACAGATAGCACACAGGTGGCATCGTTTCCCAACGTGTTGAAGACTGAAGAAATTAGACACTGCACAGCGGGGCAGAGGCTGCTCCAACGCCGTCAGGGAAGTTTACTGCCGTCCACTATGAGTGACTCCACGGCGAGCCTGGCAGGAGAGATGCACTGTGGTGCGCTGGGATTTTATAGCTTAACCATGAGCAGAACGCACATTTTTAGTTCTCTGACTGTGTGGAAATCTGAGGTTTTCATTTCACAGATGATGAAGAAAGGCATTAAAACATGAGGTAGGCTAAAACATGAGACTCATGTAGCCCTGTTTCCACAACAGGAACTGCTGACTTAGGAGTTTAGTGAAGCCCTGAAGAGAAAAAACAGGAACGAATAGTAGAATCTCCGTATTGAACAGCCAAATCTGATTCAACTGAATAATCTGAATAAAGCCCTATCGGCGCCCTGAGCTCTGCACATTTTCCCAGGTGTGGCTGTCAGATTGGAAAAACATAAAAATTGTCCAACACACACTTTTTGCCACTTTCAGAATGTCGGAACAGCACTTCTTTGGGAGTACACAAAAGCCTTTAGAGGATTACATTGACTCTTAATGCTGCTAGGACAACAGCTGACAAAGTGATGCTGCAACCTGCTCATTCCAACTATTAGCAACAACTTGACTGTGACACAAAAACCACGAGGACAAGCCACTTTCATACCGCACATAACAAGTCCTGCCATTCATACATATGATAACCAAGGACTTAAACTATATAACCATATGGCCTGTTTCCCTGTCTGTATACAGCAGAATGATTGATGCTAGAGTGGATGTCTTTAATACACAGTGGAGAGGCTTTAGTTAGTGTACTTGAGGCCAATCAGACAACCTGCCTGCATGCAGAGAGGCCAAGTTAACTTCTGACTGTCCTTGAAAGCTGGCACCACGCTACTCCACAATGCCATAATTGCTGGCTGGATGAGAGAAGCTGCAAAAGGCCTTAATTCCCAGGCTACAAGGTATCATCAGATCTCTGGGGCTTGCAGTTTGCCAAACTCTGTATGTGATTGGTTGTGGAAAGGTTGCAAAGTAGGCAGAGATCACACCTCACTGGCAGTCTCCTGAGTAATGGGCTGAGTTGGCCCAAGGAGATGTTTGTTAAATTCTCCTCTTAGGGAAACAGCAGGGCTGTGACAGGTCGCCATTGTTCTCCCCTTGACAGTCAAATCACTACAGGACATAACTAGATGGAAATAACCATTTTCAGCACAACAACACAGCTCAAAGAGGTGAGCATGCTGAGTTAACCTACTTAGAAAAAAATATCTACTTGCTTTTAAGGGGCAGGGAGGCAGTCAGTAAAGAAAATAAACAAAATCATGCTACAGTTGAGCCGAAGCAGTAAAAAGCATGAAAACACTATTTTACTGTTGAGATTCAGTTAATCTTTGGGTGCACTGGTCAAGGATGTAAAAGGAATGGAAGAAGAAGCAATTGTGCAAAGACAAAACTGGTCTAGAGTCAAGCTTAACGCCACTCTCACTGTGCAAATTAACACAAGGACACAGCAAACATACAGTAAAGACATATTTTGAACAGGCGAAAAAGAACATGCTCTTACCTGATATGAACACAGGCAATTTTGAATTGGTGGAAGAAAAGGATCCGCATGGAAAAAAAAAAAGAGACATGTAACAGTCAATCATCAAATAAAGTGTGATAAAGTAAATGTAACATTTATTTCATATTAAATCACCGAAGTCAGCTTTATATTCTATGGCACTGGAATTTAGAAGTTCATTATAGTTTATGGGTCAGGCGACAAAAACAATTTGAAGACATTCACTGAGCTATTTCAAGACAATAATAACTTGACACAGAAACAGAAGTGGGACAGGTGAAACTCATAATGACGTAATAAGAATTGGTTTGAATTCTGAGCTAATATTATTCCCTTTTCCAAAAGAGAGCAGTGTCCAACGCCTTCTGAAATGATTATAGAAAAAAACAAAACCTTCTATACTGGCATGAATTGATTTGACGTGAAATCTGCCATGTGTGCACAAACCATGAAGAGGACGCTTGACAGGTTATATGAATCAAATTAAGAAAGAAAACAAGCACTATTCATACTCATTACAATAAACTGGCAGCTTCAACTGGACATTTATTGGAATGTACAGGCACAGTAATAAAGGTGCCCTGTATAATCCTCTGCATCAAGGTCTATTTCGGGCTCCTTCAGAACCTTGAAATAAGTCTATTTCATTTAATGCACTCAAAATAACAACATATTGTGGATGAGCTGCTGCATAGCAACCGTCTACAGAGACACTCAAACTCTTTCTAGCAGTAAATGTCCCCAAGTTTAAAAAATACAACAAGCAGTGACAGCACATCCTCAAGATTTTCGGTACCGTGAAACTTCTTTTGGACGAGGCTAACTCGACCTCCGTTTGTTTATGACAAGTTTCAGAAATTCATTATAAGAATTCACCACAACGAAAGTGCAGCTGGGGTGACATAGTGGAGCAGAGAGGAGAAGACCTGCTGTCATCTACTGTGGTTAAATTGTTCTCAGTCCCTTCTTTTACCAGGGAGTATATCCATACAAAATCAAGGACAATACTCATAAGTTACCATCTCTGAATTGTTCTGCCGTTGGGTGGTGACCCCTGTCTCTATCCGACAGGTCTTCATCCTAATATCAGTCAGGTTTCATTATGCAGTGCAGTTTTTCTTAGGTCCCACTAGTGAGATAGATAGATGCCAGCTTTCTCAGAGCCCTAAGATTTCTGAACAATCAGTCAGCCCGCAGACAGCCTTTCCTTGTCATTACTCGCACTCTGACAGAGTCGGGAGGGAGAGAAGTTTTTTTCTAACCAGCAGGCGCTCTCTGCACACTCCTAGCAGGGCCCTTGGTCCCCCATCCATCTGCTAGCCATCCCTCACACTCATTAATTCTGCCCGTCCCCAGGTGGCTGCTAGTTGGTGCGATGTGATTAAGCTCAAATGAACCACCAGGAATAAATAGAAGCTCAAGCCCCTCAGAGGAAACTGGAGAGAGAGAGTTAAGAGAAAATGCTGAGAGATCTTTCTGATTGCGAGGTGTGAGGCGCTGTTTGTCTCTTTGTGCTCTAAACTAATAATAAACTGTTTTGACTGCGAAGAAAGATGAGCTATCGAAACAGAAATGGCTGATGGCAACTGCTTTAAGTCTGATTAAACTCAACAACCTGGATGAAGGTGTTTATATGAATACATTTGTTCCCTGTTCAAACACAAAACCCAGTTTGAGATGCATCAGTCACGCAGACCGTTCAGATTACATAAACATGCCACAGAAGTCTAAAGTTAATCTTAAAAGAAGTGGGTACCCTTGGGTGCCAACTGAGTTAAGTATATGACTAAGCCTCTGATCTCTTTAAATGAAGTCTCTATCTTAAGTTCATAAGATATGCATGAATGGATTACTGAACGGGCCAAGCCCCTAACCTCTTTGGCCTCTGGGCCAGAAGAACCACAAATAGAAGCAAAATGACCACAAAGACACACAAAATAACCACAAAGAGACGCAAAACAACCACAAAGTAACACAAAACGAAAGCAAAGAGATGCCTGATGACTACAAAATGACACAAAAGAACTATAAAGAGAAGCAAAATGATTACAAAGAGACACAAAACAACCATATAGAGGTGCAAAAAAAAGAGATATAAAATGGCCACAAAGAGATGCTGTAAAGAGACACAAAACGACCCTAATGACTACAAAGATATGTAAAATGGCCACAAAGAGACGCAAAGCCACCATATGATTGTGTCTCCTTTTGTCTGGGAAGTTAAAAATGTATATTCTTAAATGGAATTGGTACTGGTACGTTGCCATTGGCCCCACCTCTATGACCTGTCATTACAAACAGTTGTGCAGCTACTGATATTTGGACAAACCTGCACTGATTGGCCAAACGTTGATGCTCATCACCTGTCATACTTTTCTATTTTGCTGGCCACTCGTGTTCCTCCGAGCTACCCTTGCATTTCTCTATGAGAACCACTATTGAGTGGCTTTCCAACCTTCGTCCTCCTCTCTCCTGGGGCTGCTCTGCTTGGGGCTCTCTCAAAGGCCTGTCAGCCCTGATCTTTCCAGTGACTCAGCATGTTGACAAGCTGTCTGCAGAGTGGCTGGGCCATACCAGCCAGACGTCTCAACCGAACAGGGTCTGAGTGTGCAGATACTGCACCGGCCTTTTGAAGTGCATGTGATAGAAAGGCTATCAAGGCTGATCCATCTGTTCCTGTTGGCTATTGTATGCATGGGTTTACAAAGCCGAACAAAAAGGATGATGTTCAGGGTGTTTAATGGCTCTGCTCGCTGTTGTCATTACTGAGTTTACGGGGAGGGTGGAGAAAAGAGATGCCATGGCCAAGCAGGAGCTTAATGAAATAAAAACATAAAAAGGGGTGTGTGTGTGTGTGTGTGTGTGTGTGTGTGTGTGTGTGTGTGTGTGTGTGTGTGTGTGTGTGTGTGTGTGTGTGTGTGTGTGTGTGTGTGTGTGTGTGTGTCACTAAGCATTTCTAAATTTTCCATTGATGTGATGAAACAAAGCCAGAGTTAAATGATTGGAAGGTGGCCATCCCAAACCTGTAAGCCATCTCCTCCCATGGTCTTAGTAAATTACATTTCTTTTTTGTGGCTTGTTTAAACGCTATCTCCTCCCAGAAGAGGGAGTCACAGCTATGGAAGCATAATTAAAACACAGATGGACCTGTGATCAGAACGTCTGCTAGGAAAGATAATGATAGATATGAATGTCTGTGACTGAAAGACTTTAAGAACCTGTCCCTGAACCCAGTGACACACAATACCACATACCCATTCCACCTCTTTTTCTTCTTTGCTCTCCAAAGTAGTATTGAAGATTCTCAATATTACAGGCTGACCTCCTTCACCAGGACTTTTGATAATCCCTTCAGCTTTCATTTCACAGGTCAAGTCCTCCTAATCATACCCATCTGGGCCTGTTTTGCTTCTGGACTTGCATTTATACAGAAGTTTCATCTCAGATATGTGTATAAACTCCCTTGGCAGGTGCTAGTTAGTTTGCAGCTAGCAGTTTTGCTAAAAATGGATGAATAGTATAAAGAAACTCCACCCCAATCTGACTGAAAAATCAAATTAGTTAGCCATTAGAATGCTTAAACATATGCACAAGGTGGCCTCCTAATCCATTAGATGAAGATTGGTATTGTTTATTTTACATTTAAAATGTTAAATTGTGAAAATGTTGAAAATCCCACACTGCAGATGCAACCATCCCATGAGCTGTGAATGTGCAACATTATGTGCAGTAATCACTGCAAAGTTCTTTGAAGTCATTCTATGGAAAGCTCAGGAGATCATCCACCTTTCTATTCTGGATCTGTTGTGATAGCTGAAGAGATCCATTTCATATTCTACAGAAGCTCTTGTGAGGTTTTGAAGAAAAATTTTCAGTTAAAGTGAAACTCAAAACCTTTCAGTATCAAATTCCCACCTACAGTAGGGTTGCTAGGTTTGTAGCATTGGTTACCTGTGGTTATCGCTTTAGGTTTGTCACTTGTGAATGCATTTGCTAAGAAAGTGCGAGTGGTAAACAAAAGCAGTGCATTTAGCCATATATTCAGACCATTGTAATGCAAAAGAAGTAATGCTGACAATAGCCACTTTTCCCTATGAAGGGCCAAAGTTCCTCCATTTAACATCTATCTTTCGTAAGGGGAGATATGATACAAATAAAGGCTGCATGAGGCATCAATTCATGCTTCAGGATGAGATTCACTTCTGTAAAAAACAGAAGCACTAAACTGTACAGCAGGGGGCAGGCAGGCAGTAAGTGTAAAGCTTAGATGTATATTTTTCTAAGCTGCGAGCTGATGATCCCTCATGAACTGCTTGAAGGAACATGGACTGTTAGTAATATTGCATTTCAGTTACTGTGCTATGAACTTGTACTACATTGGCAGAGACAAAAGGAAAAGTGTTCTGTGATGAATACAATTAAACTTCGTCCAGAGCTTGGTTTTTCAAAACTTTATGATTCAATGGTAGGCTCAATTTTGTTTTATGCTGCTTGATATTAATGTTATCCTGAGTGAAGCCATTAGGTGCTTTCTTAGGGTACAGAAATACAGTGCAAGTGAAAAGGGACATGGGATAGGAGTCATGTCTTGTAAAGCACAGATGTGAAATGGATACGCTGTGGAACCGCCTTGTCCAGTTGCCAGAATAAAGTGTGGCCAAAGATATTTAACTGGATAGAGTACAAAATTGCCTTTGGTCAAGAATTATTGCTGGCATATTTTCTGATTAACATTTTATTTTCAGGCGTCAACTGCAGTGTAATATAAATACAGTCAAACAAACACTACTAAAGATCCATAAGGAACAATGGAAGGAGGAGATTGGGAATAAGCCAAAGCTCAGAAACTATGTTCAAATCAAAAAAAGATCACTGCACAGAGACATATATATGTTTTTAAATTTAAAGAGAGGACATTTGGGAGTATAGTCAGGCCTTCAAATAAACAAATCAATCATTAAAACAATGCAATGCACATGGGAAACAAAGGGACACATAATTGTGGTGTGCGTAGAGCTACAAAGAATTCTTCTGATGGAATGCATTTTCACTGACAGCAGTGGCCGTCAGCCTGCTAGATTTCCCAGTTGAAATCTGATCTAGTCACATTATTACACTATTGCACCAATCCTTGACCTCTCTCACCAGGTTATCCACATCAACAAGGACCCGGGGATGTGATGTATGCACTCTCCAGTCTAACAAGAAACCTAAACTGGTGTGAACAAGAGAAAGGCATGCAAGGAACTGCAGCGGGAAGGGCCAGCTTCTCCGCATTCTTAAATTCTCCACACGTTCCACATATTTAAGTGGGAAATGAATATCAGCCCCGACATAACAAAAAAAGGAAAAGAATCCGATTGCTCCAAGGCAGGCAGAGTGTTCATTTTTCAGAACTGTGCGCCCAGCTGCATTAGCAATATCTTGTATGTGTCATTAAGATCAATGTTGAGTGGAAGCGTGGTTGGATGGGCTGTTCGTATAACGAGACAAAGGATGAGCCCTGAAAACAGCTCCTGTGAAGACTCTCATTCTCACCGAAGAAACATGACCTTTGTGAATTAGAGAGCACATACCTGTGCTTGTCTAAGTCTGCACAAGACACATCCTGCTATAAATCACACAGCATGGCGCAACAGTTTATATTCACACGTTTTACACCCCGTATAATGCTTGCATACATATTTTGAGGGGTTCATAAGGGCTTACAGGAAGCATATGTAGTGTATGATGTGTGCATGTGTGTGCGTGTGTGTGTATATTTGTGTGAAGTAATGACAGTGCTTAAGAAGAGGCCAGGGGGCTAATAACTCCATCACCTTTGTGCAGGGTTATTACCGACCTCATCTCACGTCTTTGCTTAACTTCAGTATGCTAACTAGATGCTGATGAATACCAGTCATTACCTCACATCATTAATTACACCCCATTTTCTCGGCTGATGGTACAAAACAGGCTGATTTGGACTCTAGTCAATAGCCACAGAAAAGAGGGACTGCCCGGGAACAGCTTATGAAGCACTGCTTAAAAATGGTTGCGTTTACTCATGGTTTTCTGCCTTTTACGATACAATAACTTCCCAGTTGCTAAGCTTCTTGTGACAAGCTCAAGAGAGAGTCTTTTGGGTTTGCAGTACTTTTTGTAGCGCTGAACAAAAGACACTGTCTTCACAACACATCCTCCACAAACAGCTCACAACGCTCATGTGGGTGAGACATTTGGTCCGACATTCCTGAGCACTTCCAACACCTGTCTAAGACCATCCGTCACAGAGGAGTGTGGGCTACCGCCTCTCCCACAAGGCACTGTGGTAGGTTTTTAAATTATTGTACGTGTTTGCTGTTGTTGCACATCAGTTATCTTCTGAAAATGACAGCCTGCAAAAGGCTTCAGAGTGCACATAAGAGACACTAAGGATTTTTCACAGAGAAGGGCTGTGGGTGTTGCCTTACTAATGCAGTCATATTTTACCCTCGTACAGCGGGGTGCAGTGGTAGCCAGCAGCATCCTGGGGGACCCCTACTGCTTCGCCTGAGCTCCGCAGAAAGACTGTGTTGCATGCAGAGCTGCCTTGTCTAATTATACAACAGGAAAAATAGCACAAATGACTTCATTTTAATGCTACGGGGACTGGTGAAAAATGTACTCTGGTTTATTAACTGAGAAGAAGGAGGAATCATTGATTCCCCCACACACAGGAGGTTTTTCAATCCAAACCAGTCGACTGCGTCAGCCAGGTGCTCTGTTGCAATGTTAATGCTCAACTGCAAGTAAACAGAAGCACTTTCAGGTTGATGTGTAAGCGGAGAGCGCTTGGAGACGGAGCGTCTCTGGAGACAAATGGTTTAAAGGTCATATACTGTATGTCAAGAGCCAAGCATACCTCAGAGGTGGCCATGAACTGAATCTCTAAGAGGAGAACTGAAAGGAAGGGAGGGAACAGAGGGAAGAGGAAGAGAGAGAGAGAGAGGAAGACAGAAAGGCCAGGCAAGGCTGAGAGATGTGGACAGAGAGCCAATAAGCACATAAGAATCAGCAGAGATATGGAGACAGATATAGTGACTGTGAGGTGGAGGCAGGGACCTCTTTGTCTCCATTTTAATTCAATCAAAATCAAATCTTCTGTACATAATATATGTGTGTATATTCTGACAACAAAATTAAGTTTCATCAATTGTATGATAGTCGATGTTTACAACTTCTTATGCATGTGACTCAATAACAAGACTGAGACTTTACTGCCATGCTAGCAGCTATGTGAGGCTTTGCTTTAACCTAAATGCTAATGCTAGCATGGCAACACGCTTACAAAGACAATGCCAACGTGCTGTTATTTAGCATGTAAAATATTTTTACCACGCTCAACAACTTAGCGATAGCACGCTAAGATTTGCTAGTTAGCATAAAACACAAAGTACAGCTGATGCTTTAGGAAATGCTGTTAGTTTTTAGGTACTTGTTAATAAAGCGAAGTATTAGCCAAATTACAAAGTTGACCTAATGCTTGTGAAACATCCCGACCCGGTGGTTTATTGGTGAACTGTTTTATAATCAGTAAGTGGGCCAAATAAAGAAAAACTACAGTGCTATAAATGTGTGTAAGCTATGTTAGTGCAGCACCCTTCGACGGACCAAGTGCCCCATTTAGCCGGCCATTAGCCCGTAACAGGAAGAGTCAGGAAGAGCTGGTTTGAGGAAAGTGCATTAGTTAACACGGCAAGACTGACAGAAACCGGCTCCTTGTTTATCAGTCTATTTGGTTAATTAAATAGAAGACACAGCAAAAGAACTTGGGTTGGCTGTATTATCAACAGCTCGAACTAATTAGTGTCAAGATGCTATTTAATTACAGAAACCATTTTGGAATTATACAAGTCATTAGGCTGTTTTCTGGGCCCTGTCAATAGTGTATCAGGCAGTCGTCGTAAAGAAAGGGGATGAGCAGGGCCTGAGAGAGAGAGCTAGACAAAAAGATGCAGGTTGACGGCCAAACAGGAAAGGGGAAACATTTATCCACTGGGGTATATGCACACGTGCTCTTGAATTCACAAGACTGCTTTTCTCTCATTTGGTATCATTACATGCTGAGAGGGCCACAAAGCAAGCCAATGCCTGATGGATGTACGGAGAGGAGAAATGAAGGACCGCATAAGGCTCCACTACAATACCTTGACCAAAATGATGACATTATCCAAAGTTATCTTTAAAGTTCTTCCGTCCTAAAATGTGTACAATTTCTGCTTTGTCCTGTTATGATGCTGTATGTAAAGTATGTAAAGATTGTAAACGTGATATTATAAGCCACTCACTGTGCAACAAACTACATTTATGTTTTTATTTACATATATGATTACACCAATTAGCATTCCACCCCTGTGCTACCGTGAAGGGTACAGAATGCATTGTGTATGCAGAACTGTAGGCCTTGCATTTGTGTGCACATGCAATAGTGTCTTTTACTCTCCAGTCATGGCTGTGACAGCCCTGGCAGAGGAGTTCAGCAAGGGCTCCACGATTCGGCTGCTATCTGATATGCTGTCATTCAGCTCGCACTGTGGCAGCACTGAGAGCTCTCACCACCTCTATGATGTGCCTTTCTTCCTTTTACCCTTCTCTATGTCCCCAGCTTTTTCATTCCCCAGTTATCTTGTTCCTGTCCATTGCAGTGAATAAGGGTTTTTTTTTTTTTTGCCGCCCTATTCTCTCTGCCACTTCTCTTCCAAACATCAATCAATGTCTTTATCTGCAATGTAAAGAATACTCATTACTGGTATCTTAAGAAGTCATAACACTGCAGAATCATTGCAGCTTGAACTTCTTACCCCTCTTTGCGAGTCGACGGATTTTACCCGAGCTTTTGTCTGGAGTCACTGTTGAGGTGTTAATCTGATCAGTGGAGCAACTCAGAGTTCATTAAATGAGTCATCACATCACTGCCACCGATCACATTTACATTCTGCTGTATAATGGATGAGACAATATATTGAATAGAGAGATAAAAATGCATTTTGTAGAAATATGGAAACATGACCCAAACTACGAGGGTCAAAAGTGCATTTGCCTATTAAGTTTTAAAGTGGGTTTTAATTCCTGGTCTGATAGCCATCATTAGCTAATGAGTGACTACTGACCCATCATTATGCAATGCATTCTGCCACTGCTGAGCCCCACCAAAGAGCTGCTTTGCCTTTTTTCCTCCTCTCCTAATTGAGGCCCCCTGATGGTTTAAGCTTTAAGATTTGCCCAGTTATAGTGGCTAGGAACTAAAAATAAGCACACGGAGGACCCAACGGCTCCAACGCCTCCTCACACACACACACACACACACACACACACACACACACACACACACACACACACACACACACACACACACACACACACACACACACACACACACACACACACACACACACACACACACACACACACACACACACCCCCTGAGGTCTGACCAACGGTATCCTCAGTCAAAGGGGTCATCGTCCTTGAGAGAGTGGCATGTTGGCTCACTTGGCAGCTCATTCTCTCTCTCTCTCTCTTTCTCTCTCTCTCTTATCCTCCTCTTCGTTTTTCTGTTTTCCGTACAGCAGGCTGAGTAGGTAGTTAATAATAAAACGCTGTTGGGGAGGGCAACACAGAGATTGGACATGGACGCCTCTTCTATGCCAGCTGATCTGCTTTATCTGGGTGCCAGCACAGAGCGACGCTTGTCCCACAGTGGGGGCACTTTTTGACAAAATAAGAAAATGGAATGAGGATTTTTTTTTTCTTATCTTGCCCGGTTGGGCTTTTTCTTCTTCTTTTTTGGAGCCGTTTCATGAAATAGTTGCTCACTCAGAGATTAAGCAATGGTTTGCCTTGGAAGGAATTTGGGATATTCTAGACGCAGAGCTGTTGAGGCTGTTTGACTAAACATATAATCTAAAGCAAGGTTCAGAGGAACAGCCACACCACAGTGGTCTACAAAAATATCATTCAAAATATCCCCCTCCTCAGCTCACGTAACCACATGCACACGCACACACACACACACACACACACACACACACACGCACATATACACAAACACTGGCACAAGTGCTCATCAATTTTTGAATTGTAGTGATGAAGTCCTGTCTTCTGGCTCACTTTTCCAGAGATCATAACTCTTAGCCACTAGTTCAGCAAGGGCTCTTCCTTTGGTAATAACATTTGAATGACAATTAACATAATAATTAACAATGGGAGACTCCAGGCCGCTATGTGTTCCTAAATATTTGAGGTCCCATGAATAGCACAGAATTAGTGATCAAGTTACAGGCAAGGGCAACTAGCAGTACAGCAAACGTCAACAGATGCATATAGAGACAAATGCACATTATACACACACAGAGATATCCCCACACTTTCCTTCCTGTGACACAAGGTGGTCAAATTTATTCACACCAAATCAAATGTCACAAATGGGACTGACTCGGTCAAATAATTCCTCCATAAAACAGCTTTCAGTAACAGTGCCACTGATGCACATTAGAAGGTTTCACATTCAATCTCAGAGTAAAGCATGATCGATCAACCTTTGTTTGAAATCAATGGTTCTCAAAGTGCTATCTGACACGTACGAATTCATACTTTGAAGGTTTCACTCTGAAACTGTACCCCACCAAAAAAATGAATATCATAGAACATATACACTGCCAGATGGTAAGAGTCTACACCATGCTAGCAGCTCTGTAAGGCTGTACATATCCTACATGTTAATGTCAGCATGCTATCTTAGCTTCCTATGTTAAGATTCACTTCATAAAGTCAAGTTTTGAATACATTTTACCTGATGATGGAGCTAGAGAAAAAGTCATGAGACCTCCAAAGTCATTAAGATCCTCCTTCTGTCTGAACCAAACCTATGAACTACCCTGCTAGTGTGGCTAAGAAATGTCCAATCAAGTGAGGGTTAATCACCCACTGCCTCTAATTTGTGGTGCTAAAATGAAAAAGGGAATCCTTTACTGTTACAATCACCAATCAGGCACAACTATACTGTCAATGGGCATAACATACTATTATCAGTCGGCTCCCAAATACCCATGATGATGAGCTTCACTGAATTATTTCTATCTATCCACAGTACAAAGTAACACTGAGGTATTAGAGATTGGTGGTTCAAGTTCACATTGTTAAACACTTTTTGCTCTTCTTGCTGCTGATGGACTGAATGTCATATCTTCGCCTCAACAGTTTGTCCGTGGCAGTGGGTATACATAAGAGAATAAAAAAGGAGGTGCAGCACAGTACAATCATCTGCACGACAAACGATGCTCCATGCTCAATCAAACTTCTACATCTATTGATGTCTGAAAAAAAAGATGAGAAGCACTGACAGAAGCTCTGATAGGCAGAAGAGCAATAACGTTAAACAAGGTCAGTCGCTATTATGGCCAAAGAGACAGAGTTAGTGGTAGTGTCCTTTTTATTCATAGTTGTTCTAAATGAAAGTGCAAAGCTGTCAAATGGAAGTTAATTTACATTATTTGTAGATAAGATCTAATCTTCTGTTATTTTTCATTTATATTTCAATTTCAGTTCTATTACTAAAATATCACTGACATTTAAGGAGGATTAACAAAGGAGATGCCTTCCACATGCTTAATACCTGAGCTCACTATGCTGATATGGCTGTGATAATATTAGATAAAGATCATATTTGCTCTACAGCACCAAACTGAATCAGTTTGAGGCTGAAGATATTAGCACAAATATTAAGTGGGGGATGACTTTTTCTATTAACATGACTGTTTTCCAGCTGCTCTTATCCTGCAAAGAATCATTCAGTCATTAGAATTTCAGTATTTGTCCATGACCCACAGGGATACAGTTTCTCAACCAAAATGTGGCTAGCCACTGCCATGTTAATTGTGGCTCTGACACATGCTTTGAGGGGAAACTGCAGCGTATGCTGATTGTTGAGGTAAAACGGGGCCTCAATCTGCCCACGTACATCAATTCTTGGAGCCAGCGGGATGTTTGTTTTTACCCATTCAGAAAAAGGAGATCAGCTCAACTCAAGGTTCATATTTAAAATCGAACAAACCTCAACAAAAAAGAACAATACCACCCACACATTCCTGACTCTTGCTACATGACAGAATGAGAGCCCTGCCTCTTTCTTACAGCACACAAACACAGCGATGCTGTTGTTATTTCTTCTTGCGCATGCCGCTGACAGCTTGCGCCACACAATCTCTTGGGCAGCCTCATTTCGCCTCATCTGAATATTTATGAATGTTGTTAGGCGGCCACATTCCATTATCGGGGAGATTGCCTGGCATGGGGCTCCCAATCCTTTCACCCCGCTCACGTCTGTCTGGGAGCCCTGCACTTCATCCAATTGCAGTCTGTATTTCACCGTGCCTGGCTGCCACCAGTGTTGCTGGTGTTATGGAGAAAAATGAGAGGCAAAAAACAGTATGGGGGAAGAGAGTGGCAAGTAGTCAAGTAAAAAAAAATCTATACAGGAGAAAGATGAATGGTGTTTTCAAGGTTACAAAAGCCTAAATTAAATCGACTAATTCTCTGAGGTGGAAACACATGCTGGCAGGGCGCCCCCTCCTTGAGAGAAGTATGAGTCAAACTTTCAGGGCAAAGGTAAAACAAAAACCCACCAATGAGAGGAGACATGGATGCATGCCAGTGCATTTACACTCGAGTTCTCCCTCTTTATCTGTACTTCCTGTAACAAGGCACTCACCACAAGATTTATTAGCAATCTCAGCCGTCTACAGAACCAAGCAAACAAGAGGTGGTCAAGGAGCTACAGCAACTCCCCTACTACACAATGTTCTCATTGTTTCCCGCCTGGTTTAGAAGTGGGTGTATCTGACTAACATCCTCTATTCACCCTGTTGAAAACAAACTGGCAAATACGGGAGGGGAAAGGCTGACCCAAAACAGCATGATAAGAATCAGGTCTAGCACCAAGGTCTTTTACCTCCCTTGATAGTATGGAGGGAGGCGTCCTGAGAAGATATCAGATTCATAAAGGTGGAAATATTGAAAATGTTCCACCAGGTTTACAGTTGAAAAGGTTTTATATTGAGAGGTATACTCTAATAATAATCAACTACTTGAACTGCAATTTCTATTCATTATTCCATTGTGCAGCAATATAAAGTCAACTCTGGCAGCAAGTGAAAAAGTGTGACCCTTTATGTGTAACTTTTATCACAAAATGTACTTTTCTATAAGGCATCCACTGAGAGGAAAGGGCCAGGATTTCAGTCTCTCAAACGTGTTCATCGCCACTATAACACATGAACACGTCTCCCTCAAAGGCCATTGCTTCTTTCTTTTTTTGGATACTGTTTAAGAACAAAAATGACAAATATAATAAATGTTCATGTCATCCTACTCACATAACCCAAAGGAAATGTTGATGAATAAATTCACCAAAGCAAAAGATGGCTCTAAGGAAAAAAAAGAAAAAAGTGGTGGGTTGTTTTGAATTAAAAAAAAGAAAGAAAACAGAATGAGAAGCCAAAAATACACACGAGCGATTTTTAATGTGAGAGGCGTGATTTCATCGGCGTCAGCCGTGACAAGAGCTACTGCTGCAAGCGCACACACCTGATTCCGCAGCGTGTCACTTGTCCGCCTATTCTGGTTTGTAATCTATATTCAAAGCAAAGGCTGGAGATGTGATTGCCAACACAGACATGGGAGTAATTCAAAAACAATCCCAGGCCTTGGGGTGAATCTGAAGCCTTGGTTAAATGAGGAAGCAGGGTAGGGACGGGTCTTAGATCGGCGATGGATGACTGCAGAAGGATGAGGGCCACATAAGAACCTGGATATTTTGCTGCACCTGCTGCTTGCACGATTACTCATTGCTACACATTCAAGGTCTCCATGTGAATCGCTCTCTCCTACACATAAACCTCCACTTTATAACCAAAACCATTCTCCCACTAAACACAAGAATCTGAAGCTCCTTCATCTCCACACACACACACACACACACACACACACACACACACACACACACACACACACACACACACACACACACACACACACACACACACACACACACACACACACACACACACCCCCCCCCCCCCCCCCGTAAATAAATATATCCTCATTGGCTGCCCACAAAAACAGACACACACTTAATCTAATCTTCCTGTCAGCAACTATTCAGCCTGCTCGCACACATCATTTTGATGTAAATGCACATTTAAGTGCTGAGATGTGTCAAGTGTAGGGCGTGTTCATGATGGATAGGCATGTGCGTTCTGCTCAGTCGCTCGGACACGTATCGACAGCAGGAGTCAAGGTCAAGCATACGGAGCCACACTGCCTCTCTGTGCTCTTTATAAGATCACCGGGCCCTGCCTGAGAGTAACACGCGTCACACAAAGCATCAAAGAGCTGCATGTAATTGGGATACAATGACTTTTGTAAAAGTGTCAGCTGTAGATCTTGTGTTATATCATGGCCTTTCACAGGATGTCACTCTCATTTGCTTTTGCTCTTTGAGAAATGACCTTCCCAAAAATGTCATGACTGTCTGACGAGTCCTTGTGCCAGAGCGAGATAAGACCAACAATGTGCCCTCAGCTGGTAATTAACGCTCTGGCTGGGTCGGGAGTGGGGTGAATTCTTTGAAAAGGGCATGAGTGGTTAGTGGGGAAGGTGGGAGCAGGATCGCACTGGCGAACATCTTGCATTTAAACAGGACCAATTATGTTAAACTGCTGCGAAGATGTGTCAAGAATGGGAACGTGCAATGTGGGGGACCTGATCCATCATTACAGAGGTTGATAAGACTGTTTTGCCATGCACACGTGCGGTTGGGTGGGGGAAAGGAAAAGATCACTGGCACTTGCTGGACCAAGGCCACATTAAGAACAACTCATTAATTTCAGTAGCGCCACTTTTGCTGCAACACAATACAATGTCAAACTGTATTTATAGTTGTGCATTAAGGGGTTCAGCCATAGCTACAGAGGCTGTGCACCCAGCCACTATAGCTACAACATAGCTGATACGCACCTCCTAAAAAAATGTAACTACATGTCGGGGCTACGGTGGTTAGAGATAGCGGGGACCATGAGAGCTGTGATCGGTCAGTCTGAGCTGCTTGTGTTTTCTCCTACAAGTTTCTGACCCCGCCTGGGATTGTTGATAGTGAAGACAACATTAAGGAAGTTGAAGAAAGATTCTGGAGTCTCCTCGTTTCCAGTAACACATATCTCGTAAAGTAAATGCAGTTACTGTGGGGAATATAATATAATAGTTCCCTGTGGAGTTTTCAACTCCTAGTAGAGCGATGGAGCTGTTTTTCTATGAGTGCACATATACATGTGTGTTCTTGTGCATGTGGTGAGGCAGTACCCTATTTACACTATTCCAGCGACAGGCATTAATGTGCCGACAAAGGCAGGGAGGAGGAAGACTGCAAGCTGTAACATGGATGTAAACAATGCAGGATTAGAAAGCTCTCCAGCTTTGCAAACGCTTTCTGAGGAAGGAAGTGCCGTCAACACACTTGTTAGAGCTCAAGGATAAACACAATGCAACCTTTCTTTGTTTACAATAATCTACACATGGCATATTTAAAGCACAATACATCTATCTCTCTGATCTTCTGGTAGTGCCATCAGGAGAAATCCAGTACTGAATCATAAATTAAACCCACGCCACTGGTATCTATTGGTGAACACTGTTAACCCTTTGGTAATCACGTAGATAGAAATCCAGCCTCATGTGACAACACACTTGCCTGGCCAAAGCATGCACACATTTTTGCCAATACTGTTAAACTCACAATCACCAAGACAGATGACAAAATGCTGTTAAAGTTGTTAAATCCTGTGCAATGCTTAGGCATTGGATAAGCCTTAAAACCCATTACTCACTCTTTCATTTTATCATCTGTATCTGTCAAAACACAAACATGTAGCCACCTTTTTTTACTATGTGACACTGAATGACACAGAAGAATTCCCTTTGGTCTCATAGCAAGAGGGTCTGCCCTGCCCCATGATCCTCAGGGTTCAGATCAGCAGCTCCAAAGTAATTAGGTCCGGGTGCAGTGGCCTGTGGAAGGCAGAGCAAACAGAAGGAGACAGGCAGCAGAATGTGGATTGTATGAGTGTCTGAGGTGGAGGAGAGGTGAGCCTCAATGGCCTTATATTTACCCTCTACAACTGTCAACACTGTTGGCTCTGACCTGTTTCATTTCACTGTTACATTGCAAGTCAATGTGAAATCAATGTGAATGTCCTGTCACTGACTCCAAGTAGAACAAACACAGATAAAGTCTATTGTTTGGGAAAGACATGTTAAACATCTATATCATTTCTTTATGAATTTTATTTAATTGAATACTCTGATAATTAAAGAATTGCATATATTTTAGTATAAGTCTGCTGGGAGGGCCTTCAGATTTTTAAAGGGCCTTCCTAAGTGTGGAGGAGTCCGTCACAGTTGGGCAACAGAGAAGGTAAAATCTACTGATTTACACTAGAGCGTTTAGGTAACTGCAGAATATGAAGGTCAAAGGAGAACCCTGGGACAACAACAAAAAGAAATGGAGTAACCTTGGTCTGTTGATGCTTTTTTAAATACAACTCACAGCTTAGTCAATACAGTGAACCAAATAATCTGAAAGCCAAATAACTTTCTCCTACAACGTAGAGTCAAACCAATGCATATAATGTGTGAGCAAAAGAGAGCACGTGTTTCGATTCCATCTTGGGTAATGATGTAAGGCCTTGACATTTCCACAAAGCAACATCCTTTTCTGACGCTCCTCAAGAACTCGCGCTACAGCAAAAGAGCTCCTTCCAATGCCAGGAAAGGAAAAGACTGAAAGGGGAGCAGCTATGATAAGGCACCTGGATCTAAGCCCTGTGAGTAATTGATAACAATAGTTGTACAACACTAATGAGATTACATCAAATTTCCCTGAGAAATCTGCTTTGAGGTGATGAGGTGAATTACTGGATAGAATGTAAAACACCAAGAGAGTGTTAGTAAGTCCATATAAAACTACATTTACAACAATTTTTCAGCAAAATTCTTTAAGCAGTAAAAATAGTTTGTTTTTGTCTGTGATCTGTGCATTTTCTATTGCAACTATTTACAAATATAGGTTTAGTGAAAAGACCCCAATATGCATTTTTGATATATTAAAAGAAGCATGAAAAAGTGCTTTCCCTTTTAAACTTGAAGAACAAGCTCTGAAGTGAATCACACAAATCTCCACTGTGCTCATATTCGGGTCAGTCAGCACAAGTCAGTTTTATTTATATAGCCTCGGAGGGCTTTACAAGCTGGACAGCATATGACATCCTCTATCCTTAGACCCTCACGTCAACTGATCTGAATTTGGATCCATCCTGCACCCCTAAAATCCACTGAGAATCCGCTAATGTGATGTCAGCATCTGGTGGCTGAATGGTACTTGATTCAAAACCTGTAGCTACAGTATAACCTGAATATGAGATCTGAGCAAGAAGATATGAAATTTTGATCACACATTTCTCACTGACACAATTACACCCAGATGACACAACGAACAGACATAACATATTTTTCATTTGAGTTTTAAACTCCAGAAAAATAGGCAGATTTTTTTTCATATTCTTTGTCATTAAATATAATAATGATTCGGTATAAACACATATTTCATGTTGCTCTTTCTTAACTATTAGTAATGATTTTCCAACTAGAGGTAGGTTCATGCAAGCCCGTCACATGATGCTGTCTATACACCCATGATACATACACAAAGAGAAAGGAGGACAGAAAAGATTCACACACACACACACACACACACACACACACACACACACACACACACACACACACACACACACACACACACACACACACACACACACACACACACACACACACACACACACACACACACGGGTCAATACTACCTCATCAGCTCTTAAATTAATGAAGGTGGTCCAGACACCACGTTGGTAATGAGACAATTAACTCCTCATTTGGCATTTTCATCCAAAAGCTCTTGAACAACAGAACAGCCGACAGCCACGAGCACAGGAGTCAGAGAGGAGGTGGGGGTGACAGGAAGGTGGGGGTGGAGTGGAAACAGGTAAACAAGGTAATTCAAGGAATTTCAGAAACGAAGACAGCTGACGGAGAAGGCGGGGGAATAGCAAGAGAGGGGAACGAGTCAAAGGCCGAACAGGAAAAAGAGCTTGGAGTGAGAGACGAAAGCAGCAATAAGAAGAGATTGATTGAGAAGACGGGAGAAAGAGGAGAACGAGCAAGCGTCAAAACCAAAGCAATTACCCGCCATACCGTGTTCCTGTCCTTTCGCCTCTCTGCAGCACTCATGGGAGAGGGCAGACGGTGTGAGAGTGCTCTGAGCTGTCAGCACAGAGTACCTGTGTCTGCCCTGACCTCATCATCAACAGGATGGTCCCTAGGTGAGCTACAGGACACTTAAAGTGTGCAAAGACTGTCCGTACGGTAGGATATACGTCTGCACATCACAATGAAGACACAGACAACAGACCACAGCCAACACCAGGGAAAATCACAGGTGTACTGAATAAAGGAAAAGGACACAAATGATGATGCACTTTCAGCCCTGAATCTACATTTAAAACAGTTTTTGACTCAGCACTTAACTGTTTTGCTCCCTCTATATTCTCACTTGCTATCAATTATTCAGATTGATATGTCAGTGTATGGTATTCTTTGGTGAGTGGGAAATCAGCATCCTTTTGCAGCAGAACTGCTGGCAACACATCACCCTGGTGTGCCTACACAGAACAGCAGTTCTACATGACAGTTTTCTATTGTATGTCCAAATGGCCCATTATGGACAACCCCATTTAGCACGTAATCACGTCTCAATAAGTAACACTATTTCGACACAGCCTGGATCAATGCTCCCCAGCGTTGCACGTTGCTCAGGAGAAATCGATGCGCTTTTGTCAGACAAGACTCATTTGTGTGCTGCTGCACTGTGGTGCAAAATGCAGATGCCTAAAGACGGAGATATACGAAGGAGGTGTTGCTGCTGCGTCAGGGAGACAGAGGAGGAAAAGGGTGGGGATTATTATGACGTAGTATCGATCCAAGTTGGAAAACAAGCCCAGGATGCAGGAAGCTGCAGGGGAATGGATGCTCAATCAATCCGATCCCTGGTGCCAGACAAAGCACAGGATTATGGATGCTCGCATGGAGAAAAGAATGGATAGGGGGAATGCATGGATGGTTAGACAGGCTGACTGAGAGATAAAGACAGATTGGACAGATAAATCTGGGGACCAGCAGACGGAAACACGAACTGGCTCACACGAAATAAACCAAAGAGAAAAAAAACAGTCTTACACATGCTGCAGAATTTACATACATCATGAAAATCGTGATGTATCATAATGCTGCGGATGTGATTTTATGTTAACCTGACTCTACAAATGGTATTATATAACAGTCAATTGCAATTAGCATGGAACAGAATGCTTGGAGCCAAGCCCAGTCATAATCTGGCCAATGTGTGGACCGAGAGCATTACGAGGCCTGGTCACTTAATCCCTCTTCCCCTCATACTCACTCCTAAGAGCAATGGAGACATTTGATGCCAGTATACCAGGTATAATACATATAGTATAAAGGCATATTTGGTTTAGAAGATCGTAGGAACGAGCAAGTTGTATTTGTTGTAAATTCTCCCCAGCTTGCATCTGCTTTTGCAGGCAGTTTGTGCATCGTGCTTGGGCAGACCATCGATGGTGCAGAGCCACAGATGGGGAATGATGTTGACCAGATTGCGCGTCTGCAGCCTCGAAAAGACTTAAAACCTGCGTCCTCTAGGGATTACTGACGTCTTGTAGGAAATTGGTCTAATCCAAAACAAATCCAGTGGGATATTTTCTCATAATTCACCGCTTGTGGTGACTGTCCTTTTAACCACACGCAGACACGTTTGACAGATTTTTTTGTTCTCACGCTTCACTGGCTGCGGCCTCAAGACATCAGTCTAACAGACGTTATTAGCCAGCCGGGACTCAACTTGATTACACAAGAGCTGCGTTACGGATGCAAGATAAGTAATCCTTTGGAGAGTAATGACAAAATGCTTAAAAATTGTATTTGGTTGGATGAACGCTACAGATTTTTAAACAACATTTATCAGTTTCATACAGAATGTTTTCTAATTTATACTCACATCAGACATACCTAAATTGTTACTTGTAGAAGAGAATCATAGTATCTTCAACCTTACAATATGTTTACAGTTATTCATCAATCTGCACACACGCGCACGCACACGCGCACGCACACGCACACGCACGCGCGCACACACGCGCGCACACACACACGCGCGCACACACACACACACACACACACACACACACACACACACACACACACACACAGCAACAGGCTGGTGGCGTTATCAACCACTGTGTCATGGCAACCTTTGTTAACTAGACTCTGCATCTGTGCTTCTGCCTCCCTCTCCCCGCTTCTCTCATCCTTGCTACACTCAGTGTTGCACCCAAACACATCTTCCTCCTCCCCCTCCCTCAGTTGGAACTAACAGGACCAGGCTTTTTGTTTGAGCCCTCCCTGAGAGTAGTGTGGCCCCTTGCCCTCCTCACCTCTCTTTTTGTCCCCACGGGGTCCCGGTCGCCTGCTGCCAATTAGCCTCGGCTTATGACCCAAGCCTAACCAAGCGCTTCCTCCCTCCAAAACCCCTTACATAAAAGGGATCAGGAGTAGGACATATGCCCCTGTGTCTCCTGATGGTGCTGCAGACCCCCATGCCCTCACAGCCGAAGCCAGTGGATGACAGATGATGTGGAAAAAAGCACCAAGGATGGGGTAAAACAAAAAGGAAACATGGAAAAAAGGAACAGAAAAAGTCAAAGAAGGAAAAGAGAGCAGCCAGGGCAACCAGCATTAGTTTTTCTCTTAACTGCTGTTAATCAACGGTAAAATGATGTCCTCACTGTGTGGTGTTCTCACATTATCTGTAGTGTTGCATAGCGATGCAGCATGTGTATGTCTCTAGACAGACAAATAGCATGATTGAAAAGTTTCAGTTTGGGATTTACAAAGGTGATGAATAGAACGGTCCATTAATTTTAGGATGAGCAGCAAATACACTATCTCTTCTCCGGGGAACGTGGCAGAGGGGAGTGGGAGGACCAGAGGTGTTGCCATGGAAGGGACTGTGCATAAATAACACGGATGAGAGGGAAGAAAAGAGAGAGAGGGAAGAGGGTTGTTGCTGTCTCCTCACACTGACAAACAAACAGTGAGCCTCTCTGATCCTTCCCGTCTGAGCTATCAGCAGTGTTCTGATTTCACCTGCATATTCTGTGCAGAGATGTGGTTGAAATCTCCAGTGCATTATCCCTGTGCTGCCTGTCTGAATTAACTGGCCTTCCTGCTGCCGTCTGTGGTTTGCGAGTGCAGAAGAAAGAGAAAGAAATCAGAAAGGGAACAGAGAGAAGAAGCAGACAGAGAGTCAAATCCAACGCTGCCACACAGAGAACAGGGCCCTTATCAGTCAGGCATAGTCCCACATCCAAGACTAGTTTTACTGTCTTGCACTCTCCTCTCAACTGTCTCACACCTTCGTTCAGTGCATCTTGTGCTCTTTCTTATCCCTTCTGCTGCTTTCTCCTCCTCTCCTGCCCTCTCGGCTATCCCCCTTCCATCCTTTCCCCCCCATCCCAATCTCTCTGTGTGCGGCAAGCTTTACCGAACAGCAAGCCGCCGTTGCAGTAATAAAAGCTGCCTCAGAGCCAAATTGCGTGGCGGGGAGGGAGCAGCAAGCAATGATTGTGCAACAGATTGCCGTTTGTGACCTGCCACCTTGAGGTCTGGAGGTTGGAGCACGGCGACCTTCACGTGGTGGAGATGGCAGACTGATATCGTATCTCTGTCTCAGCAGGGTGGCGATGGTGATGATGGATGGAGACCTAATGGGCCTTTTGTTTCGCTCTTGATAAACTCTATTATCTATATTAGCCAACATTGGATGATAAATGGTAAATGGACCTGTACTTATATAGTACAGGTCTAGTTTTCCGACCACTCAAAGCGCTTTTACACTACGTACCACATTCACCCTTTCACACACATTCACACAGCGATGGCAAAGCCCATTGAACAGAAACTAATGCATTCATACGCATTCACACACCGATGCACGGCATCCAAACAATCAATCTTCTCCCCCCGGAGCATTAACTGTAAATGCTGCTTTGCGTAAATCCTGTTTCTTCAAGTTCAAGCCGAGAACAGTGGGAGGTATAGTTTTCTTGATTACCTGAGTGCTGAAAACAGACCTCCTATGGCTACAAATCTATAGGTCGTGGATCGTAGATTTATTTTTATCTACATGTCCCAGGGGACATTTCTCAAATGGTCGAGGTCACTGTTCTTATGGTCATGAAAACTGGTGGTTAAACCCTTGAGGGCACTGCAGCTACCTGACTTGCCGAGAGGGAGTGTGGGTGGGGGTGATGGGGGCAGCGTGGGGGGAGGTCAGAAGAATAACAGGCCAAGGGAAGAGCCGAAGAGGGCGGTGTCACCAGAGGTTAAGATAAGCGAGCCTGTGCCGTAGGCTGAGGTTTCAAGGGTTACAGTTTTATCTGGTTCTGCTGGTGACACTTGAGAGAGGAGCGGGAACATTTGTTTTATCACAAAAACCTCTCCTTGGTGTTTTTTTTTATTATTTTTTACTGCAGTGAAAATTTGAGCACAGAGGCCAGTATATAAAAGATTACGGTAGCAAAGTACTAAAACTTATTTCCCTCGCACAATCACTTCTAAAGAATCAATACAACCCATGTAGCTCCTCACACCAAGTCAGGTAGGAAAGAATGAAACAAAACAAACATCTAGTGGCCGCTTTATTGATGTGGTCGGATCACTACGTCTGGGGACCAATTTAGCTTGGCGAGGTTCAGGCTTCCGACACGCTGTCTGGCCAGAGGTGTTTTTGATCAGGCAATACTTGTTTGAAAATCATCAATTTACTGACATCAAAGTGCAGCTTGGAAATGAGTTTTTTGCTCATTACAATAGGTTGAAAAGCACAAGAAAATCAATTCTGGCTTTGTTACTCACATTCTGAATATGCAACAAACAAGTCTTTGTGAAGTCCAAACTTCACTGTGCAGTATACAGATGCAAGACCAAAAGTAAAGGTCATTGATATTTTGTTTTCCCTCAATACTCGCAATGTATCTTAATGTAGTTTAATATATAACACTGTCATACTTTTTATTATGATGCACATCTCCACCAACTCAGTTTACATCAGCATTACACTGTTAATAAACTATATTCCACAAAATCAAGTTTAGAATTAGTTTAGCTGTGCTTACTTTCCGCCTCTTCTGCATGCATTATAAAAAATCGGCAGCAAGAAGCAGTCGCTTCTTTTTCCTAATCAATTAAATATTGCAGCACATGCCTTGAAGCACTGCATATTTTTCTGCCGCTCAGTGTGAAGAATAATAGAAGTTAGAAATATTTAAACTTCAGACTATAGGTCAGGCTTCAAAGGGTCTTTCAGTCGTCACTTAGCAACTACAGAAACCTCGACCAATGCAAAACATCTGGAAAAAAAACAAGAAGTTCCCTGCTTCAAGGCCCTGATTGATTTTAATGCTCTCTAGCAGCAGGCCTTATTTTTCTGTTGACACTTGGACTGCACAATGGCTTGGACAAACATAAAGTGCTATTGTTCACAGGCATGCACTTGCAGGAATGCTGAGCGCCTCTCCCGCGGATTGTTTCCCTCTGTGCTCAGATTCCACAAAGCAAAAACTGCTCATAAAGTTAGTATCCAAACTGTGCACAAGTTTGAAAAGAAAAGGAGTTCAAGTGAAGGCTTTAGACTTAATTGCTTCTATCTTTCTGTGCAGTAGGAGGACAAAGAGAAGAGGTTACTGGCTTGGCTGAGCTGGGGGCTGACAGCTCTGGGAAGCTCTGGGTAGAGGTAGATAAAGATATCAGAGTGGTTGCATACGTCAGAAGCTGGATGGGAGACAGGAGCTTTTTATGATTCTAAATATTCAGGGTTTTTTGAATACCTAGAATAAGAGGTGAGGGAGAATGCAGAGGCACTACAGAGAAGAAGGACAGAAAAACAGGGCAATAGAGGACAAACGGAGTCTCAAGGTAAAATGTAAAGAACCTGGAGATGGGTATAGTCTCTGGTTGTGTTGCATCATGTTATGGCAATGTTGTACAAAAGGTCAGCGCTGGATCGTGCATGTTTCACCTTTGTGTTTTAAGATGCAAGAGAGGACTGTAACTACTACTCTGCCCTTCAGTAGAACTGCACAGCTAGGGATTCTGGAGGGCCAAAATGTGATGCAGTATTGACCATCAACTGCAACACTGGTCGGTACTTAAGAGCACCGCCACTAATCAATACTGCTCTGTGCAGAGAACAGAACACATTTCTGCACACTCTATACATGCACACAGGCAAAAAACTAGCTGGTGGGCATACCACACACAGACTAATAAACAGGAATGTCTCAGTATAACGAATCAAACTAATCCTACACAAGTTTCAAGCATTAGAGATAAAGCACTGTGAGGATACCGTTTCAAAACTCACAGCTCCATATTCTCTTTTAACCCATCTCCAGAGAGGCACTAGTCGGGGAACAGAGAGTGAAACAGCACTGAGGCATGCGTGGAAAAAGGTCTTGAAATCAGTGAGCCTTGGAGCGCGAATGGCCTGGGAGATCTGTTAGGAAAACAGAGAAAATCTGGATGGAAAGAAAATCTCTCGGAATCTGGAGACATTTCTTCATCTGCAGCTGCCTCCACTGAGCACACACAATGCTGATAACCATGCAAAACTCAACACAGACAGATCTAATCAACACACATGTACACACACCTGTGCACACACCTGTTGTTGTACGATTAACAATGAAAATGCACCCGGCTTTTTCATTCCATTGTTCTGCATCAGTAGACTCTCTTTGGGATTTATTAGGTAAGATCCAGGGGGCCAAATGAAGCAGTGAGATGAAAGAGACACAAACACAGACAGAGAGCTGAGATAATGCATGCAACATGGATGCTTCAATTCACACGCGGTTCATACTTGAAACACACGGAGAGGGCTGCTCACAGAAGCGGCTGTTTCCGACAAGCAGACAAAGCTACCCCTTACCCCAGTATACACACACACACGCACTCTAATCCATAGTTCATTTAACAATGACTTGGCACTGTGCTCACTGAACTACAACAAAGTATGTCTGTATGTGTGTGTGTGTGTGTGTTTGTGTGGGTTAAGTACTGCCCCAGCTGGGTTCCAGCAGAGTGCAGCATAACACACTCCTGTTGTTCTTCCTGACCCCCAAGACAAGGCTCGGCCAGGCACGCACTGCACCTCACACAACCCTAAACTCCTCCTGACTGAGCCGGCCATCCACATAAACACATATATGCACACACACACACACACACGCACACATATGCACATGATGTACTCCAAAGTGCTTCCTCCCTCCCTGAAGTCTGAACTTGGATCAGGAAAACAATAGGCTCCATTAGCCCACCCTCGGTTCCCTCCCTTTCTCAGGAGAGATCTTTCCTTTAGTTGTGTAATTACTTTGAATGAATAATAACACCCCTGAGCACCAAAATTGTGTAAACTTGTCTGAGAGAAGAGATTTTGGCCCGAAGGCAACGATAGTGACTCTTTGGCTGCCACCGGGTGTGAGCCACTCCTCTTGGCTTGTGCTGGGAGCAGAGCAGAGTAAAATCTAACTTAAAAAGCAAGAAATGCCTTTCACTTTGTTGTTGGGCACATTTGATAAATCGTGCACTTAAAAGGGCTCAAGATTAACATGTGGTCAGCTTTAAATGCACTCGGTTAAAGTCTTTATAAGAATATTTATAAAGATTAAAAGTCTGACGAATACAACACACACACACACACATCCATGCCGGGCAGGTTTCATTAAAAAAATGCAAACTGTTAAATCATCAAGGCCACTACTCTCCCCCGTGTCTCTATGTGTCATGCCATGCCAGCCAGATAAGCAGTACTGACTCACATCACACTGCTGAAGAAACGCTATCAACTTCCTTTCAACTCTTCACCTCAGCATTTTTGACAGAAACGGCTCTCAAGTCAGACGCTCTTATGAGGCATTTCAAAGTGCAACCACTTAAAAAAAACAAAAAACAGGTCCATTGCACCAATGGGATTTTGTATAACTTGGAGGGTTTTCAAAGTGAATGTGCCCTTAATATGGCCACAGTGCAGTCATGTTTGAGAATACTGCCACTGTTTTTGCACCACGTGGGCAGCAGCTCAAACCCAATGCCCAGCATGTGACCGGCAGACCAACGTAGAGCGCCGGACTTAAACCATCACATGCTTAACTTACGCTCGACCGGTCAGAAGTAATCTGTCGTGATTGGCAGACACATTAAATATGAGATGTGTTTTACAATCACATGCTGCCCTCATGCTGTGCTGGTGTAGGCTAATCCGAAATCATTGATATTCATATCAAACATGACTGGCTGGCTGGCTGGCTGTCAAATAGGGCAAAGTCCAGACTCAAGGGCAAACTCTTAATCAGTAAAGAGAATTTCCTCAAAGGAAGTATTGTGGTATATGAAATAGGAGCATGATATAAAAAACGGTGTCATAAATGATTAAAAGAACATAACAGATGTCTTCTGAGAGTGGAAAAAGAAGCTACTGCCCAAAGAGTTAAATGTGGATAGAAAGGTTGAGATGTTGAAATAGTGCTGTAGCTGCAGGCTGTCACCAGTAAGCAAACACTTGAGCTTGGTTTCAGCTTGGATTTGCACTGGAATATTTACACAGAGCATGTTATCTTGCTCCAAAAGGACTAAAGCATGCAAGTATGTGTAAGTCTATTTTCAAGGGTAATCTAAAAGGTAAATACATGTTAACCACTTGACATGTATGTATTGTACTGCTGCAGGCAACCATTTCCTTCCAAAGCAATTTTACTTTTAATTTAATGTCATGTGGCAATCATGCTCAATAATAAATACATCAGGGAATGAACTGCAGAGAAGAAAACACCGTTCAATCAACAGTGGACTAGTTGCATTTAAGACAACACTTGGACTTGAATTGAAACACAAACACAGAACTGCACCCGCCCACGTACACATGGAAACTCCCACTTACTACAGAGACACGTGCACACACACGCAATAAATACACAATTTCAAGACAGCCACCCCTACAGGAAACTGATTTTCAATTAGGCTTTAGAATGGCTACAGTAAACATGAATTTATTGCCAGCAGCGCGTGGCTTTGTGCATCTGTGTGTACAGGAAAACACATACGAATACACCAACATGTTGAAGTTCAGAGTCCAGTGACTATTGCTCTCCAGCTTAATGACCCAGCAAGACTCAGACGCCGCTGAGTGACTGGAGTGGCGCCAATCAACACATGATTGTTGTGACATTTCCGACCAGCCATTATCTGCAATTGGACGTAATTCAGTGGTGCTGCTGATGACTTAATTTAGCCCTCCCCATAGCTAACAGACAGCGAGGCTCATCTCCTCCCAGATGGGGTGTAGGGCTTAGCTCAGACCTCTTCGCCTCCTAATCCTCTTCTTTCTCTCCCCTGTAGCCCTTCCTCATGGTTTTTTTTCCTCTTCTCTCTCTCCGTTATTCTACTTCTGCGCTGAATTGAAACGGCCTCTAGCCTGCGACAGAGAATGTCAAATGCCTTCTCGTCCTCATTACAGAGTTTCCCGTGGCGCCCTTTCCACCAAAACGCATTTATTTCTCATGTATTTCCAGTGTTCGCCCCTGCTACCTACCAAACACAAAGGCAAACATTACTGTCTTAGAGTGGAGTTATTATTATCATCTCATATTTACACAGTTTTTCAAATAAACTCATTGCTCTTCCAGTTTTGTTTATGAGTGATTTGCTGGTGCAGGCAATTCAGCAACTAACTCCTTTGCTATTACAAAAGAAATATATTATTAATGCATCATCAAATGGACTTTGATTCTGCAGGTTCGGCAAGGAAGGCTCAAAATAGACTACACAAGACACCTTGGAGCAGGGTTAATAAAGAAAAAATATGAGAGAATACTGGGTGTGAAGCAGATCAAAGAGATTCAGAAAAAAACATTCGCAAGCTTGACAACTAATCACAAGCGGAAAAACGCCACAAAGCAAGAGCTTTCGGGATGTATGGTTTGACGGAATAAAATTTCATACTGCAGCAAGCGTGTCTGTGTGCATGTGTGTGCACGTGCATGTGTACAGCTGCAGTGCTGCATTGCCAGAGAGGAAATCAGACCTTGCTCCCAGAGAGATCCCCAGTATGGCTGGGATCAAGGAACAACCTAATTGGTCTCACTGCACTGTCTTCCTCCTGCTCCCCTATTCTCAAACGCACGCACACGCACGCACACGCACACACACGCACACACACACACACACACACACACCCTACAGCACTCATCTTTGTTCTGAGCTCAACCCGAAAACTCCTTCATACAGTGGTGGTCTTACACTGCGATGGTCTGAGTCTGAGAGGATTCAGTTTACCTGTCTTCACGTGAGTGGGGTTAAAGCGGATGTAAGCGTTTGTGTCATTTTAAACCCCGCACCGCCAGCCTTTCTTTAAATCTTTAAAAAGGAGAAAGAGAATACACTATATCCCCATTCCCAGGACTTGGATGCCGGCAGGTGTAACTGATACTGTTTGGTAGTTAGGCACCGTGACTCAATACTTTCATCCCTGATACTGCTATCAGCCACACTGGTTGTCAAGGACAGCATCAGATGGAATTCACTCAGTCAGTTAAGTGTCACAAACAACAGGCTTTCGGAGTTGCAGGGTGAGACGGTTACCACCATGTGCAATCTGCTAGAACAGCAAAGCGACTCACGTGCAATGGCAAACATCATCATCCTCCTTCAGTCTGGAAAAACAGGCTCCAGTTGGAAATACAATACTGCCTAGAAACTCCCCCGAAACCAACAAACAAGTGAGGCTAGTTTTACATACATGGCTAATAGGCAAGCCTCTCTCTGGAGACAAAGGAGAGGCACTGATGAGTTTTACATGAGACTGAGGAGGTAAACTGATTTGTAGATAACTACATTATACTGCACCTGCTCCCCATGAGCAAAATGATGTCCTTAACTGCGCTGTTGCTCCCAACTTCCTACTACAAAACAACACTTGAGTCACCACCGTAGATTTACTGAACATGACATCTTTTGATGATGTTTACATGCACTCCATTAGGGGCACTGTTCCCCACCCCATCAATGGACCCCCTTTCCTTTGAGGCAAGTACAGCAAGCCTGTCAGACAAAGAGTATAAAGCCTGCTCTACTTTAGCCAGTCTCCCACATAAACCATCTATAGATGAGCAAGAGGAAAACAGAAGGACAGTGGAGATGAAAAGAGAAAGAAGGGAGGAAGGGGTGGTGGAGGTGGTTTTGACAGAGGGCTGAGAGGAGGGAAGTGCGGGGCTACTTATGCGCCCTGCCACCCTGCATCACCAAGCAGCCAATGATGGATGAATGGAAGCATATCCCAATAATAGAAACGACTTGGACACCAAGCAGGCTCATTAGCGGAGTAACAGCAGGCTTTTGGGGAATCATGAGGGTACATGTGTGCCTCTAAGTATATTTATATGTGTATATGTTAAATTCTATCTAGTTCAATATGGCTTCATTTGTCAAACTGCTCAGCAGCAAACCTACAGGGGATGCGTGCCTCCGTTTCTACGGCAGCTTCAAGGCCTGCGAAATAGAGTGAAAACAGCAAGTAAATAACAATCTGTAAACCACGGACTGCAACTCAGCCCTTTAACAGCTTGCTTCGTCCACACCAAAGTCAAACAAAGACTGTTGTGCTCCTTTTTCTCGCCTTGTCGTGACACACGATCATCAGTTGTTCATTCAAACCTGGGATCACAGGGTTATTTGCTCAAGACAAAGCTGGCCATATATTTGCATATCGTAGTGGTGGTGCTCGCTGTAGCATGGAGATAAAAAATGGACAATAAATCAGGGTAAACAAACAGATGGCTGGAACAAACAGAGCACCAAGAGAACAGAAGGGTTGAGATGGAAGAGAAAAACACAGGTATCGAGGACCAGCACAGTCTGTAAGCTCGCGCAGTTCTAACTCATCTGCATACATCATTTAAGGATTACACTGATGGTTTCCATGTTTTAGACCATTACCTTTAATGAGTCTGGTATATTTTACATTCTGTTGGATATTTTCTGCTGTATGTTTATAGAATCACCAATATCCGTCTTTTAGGCAGCTATCATACTACTCATATTTAAAAGGAGATTAATGAGATTGCTTATATAGCTGTAATCATTTCATCACTTTTTCTATATTTCTAATGGGGCATCATTGTGTGCAACAGAGCTGAGAACAAAACAGCCACCTTTCTAACGCAAGATACAAACATCTTCATTCTTCAGCACATTGATTTTCTGACAACATGTTGTAGCTCGTCAATGGTGGCTGGCTCTCAAATCTAACATGTTGGAGAGTCCTTGAACACGTCAACATGAAGCTCAATTGTCAAAAAGTGAGATGAAAGTAAACCAAAGATTGCCTGGAATGTAAAAAAATGTATATGCAATAAAAACAATCATTAGTTAGTACTGTGTTGTTGGTACTGGAAGTTTCAAGGTTGTGGTAAGCCATGACTGATCATCGACCATAAGCAGCGACATGAGAGCATCACTGATGTAGAATTCCTGTAAGTCAGTATGGTCTCATGGTCACAAAAGATTCCTTCTCATAAACGAGCTGCCATTCAGTTGGATGTGTGACTCACAGCCGAGGTGAGTAAGTCATCAACTACATCACTGCAAAACAACAGCAGCTTTAAAGTTACAAACCTTCCCTGTGAGAGTCTGTGTGATAGAGATGTACTGCCTCAGCCTTCATCTTATTTCGCCAGGCATTCCGGTGGCAGGGAGAGAGAAAATGATGTTACAGTGTCACGTATTGTTTTGAATTTGTATTGAGTGCTTTCCCTTTGCTTGATTTCCATTTCTGGCACTTCGATTTTGCAAAGATTCTCACTGCTGTATGTATAGTTGGTGGTTAGATTTTGGCTCTTTTGCTGAGTGATGGGGGTAGTTGTTATACAGAGGGCATATCATCTTCCTATTGCCAGAAGTATGATGAGTAGTATGATGAATCAACAAAGCTGATGACCAGTGACCAGATCAGACCAGACACAAGCAAGCATTAGATATTATGTACAAAGCTGAGCTCCTTCGGTTCTGATGGGGGTAACAGAACCACAGAGTGCCATTATCATACTAAAGGATAATGATATGCTTATGATAACAACATTTTATACATTACAGCTAAACCTCGAATTCAAACTGCCAAGAGACACTCTTGTAATCAGGGGTTTTCTACTTCAATCTGTGCTGCGAAATAACTCAGCAAAAAAGAAAAGGATGATTTTCTGCCACATTTGAAGCCTAGAGAGGCAACACCTTCATTTGACACACACTAGTAAGCAATGTTTGCAAAGCAAGCACAAAGCCCATACATTAGCATAAAACACACATCTCACGTGACACGGCACGTTGTGATCACACCGCTGAAAAACAAGAGTCTGCATGTTTCATGTATTTCTTCTCACTCCAGTATGTCCAGTCTGGAGCCGTCTCGTGCTAAACCACTGTGAGGGGTCATGCAGGTCAACAGACGGGTGGGTGGGCTGTCAAGAAGAATGTGATCTTTATCCATCATTTGTGCACGTGGTGTGTATTTGTGTGTGTATACATGCATATGTTGAGCACCCATGCCTGTGTCTGCATGTGTGGTTACTTCTCAACCTAGCTGTGGCGCCTGTCAACAGAAGTGTTGAATCAGTGTGATCTGTGCCAGCTCCTAAGGAGCCCCCTGATAAACTGGCTCTCACGCAGCCTGGGCACGCAGACAGCAGCAATGCCATCCCGTAACAGCTCTGCTAAGCCCTAGACCAGTGAAGGGGAAGTCTGATATCATGAGAGTAGGACAGGCCTGGCCATCAGCCCTAGCTCAAGGCAACTCCCTCATCCAAAGCCAAATTTTAGACCTTTCAAGTCAACAGATTTGTGCCAGTTCTTTTCCTCAAGTTTTCATTTTGTCTTCAGCCAAGGCGGGCCATTTTGCTCGTTTAGCAACTCTCTAAGGCCTGAGATACATCAGTCAGTTCTATAATTCATCTAATAATTATTGTGGAGTAAAGATACTAGATTGAATCCAAACGGCCTATTGTCATCAGGTCATACAGGAAAAAATGTTTCAACTCTCATTTTTACAAGAGAGGCAGAAAACCGGTTGTACATCTACGGTACAGTAACACCAGTTGGACCGCATAGCTCTTTAGGGAATTAACCAGTTGAGAGTTGTTTGAGATGTTGCAGTGTGATAGCTCGACTGGAATCATAATAGGTTAAGAGTCACCTTGAAACCACTTTTCATTTACAGGACATGTGAAAGAGATATGATGAATGACTGGCATACAAATGACCAGCATTTGGATGCTTGATGCGGTTTTAGAGAAGGTGTATCTGAGAAACGGGAACCAAAGAACTTTCAAAATAAAGACAGACTTTTTTCCAAACACTGAAAACATTCTTTTAAATATTTTTGCTTGATTGGCTGGAGGAGAGAGAGAGAGACATGAAAGGCGAGGGCGAGAAAGGGATGACACGCAGCAAAAACCTGGAGCCAAGGACAATAATAATTATTGAATGTGATTTAATTTCAAATATGGGCCTTCTAGGAATTTAAGCATTATCTAGCGCTGTCTTTAATGATTAGAAAACAATTTAAGCCAAAGAGATGAGATTTCCATTAAAAATGCCTTCATAAAGAAGCAACTGTCTTCTTGAAGTACAAGTTTTCACTGTGGTCTCCTGGCACGGAGAGGTGACATGGAAACAATGTGAAATGTCTGCCAGAACAAGCACCTGTTGGTAACAATACACTGGTGGAACTTCATAGCAGTTCTCATTGTGCTCAACAAATCCAAAATAACTGCATTCCACCCATGATCGCCATTCCCAGATGAACACTCAAACAGGACATGCACCCACAACAATAAAGTCATTTGTCAAAGCATTATGGAATCAAGGACTGTTTCAAACCATGTCATCATTACCGGTTTCGACTCATTATGTAATAAAACCGTAATAACATCATCCATACTGACACTTTTGAAACATGATCTGCTGGAGTAAAGTATTTTTCCAGTGTTTGGATGGTATGACTGAACAAATTGTTCTTACTGAAGCGGTTGTTGGAAAGATTCCTGGAAAAATGACAGACAACAGCTGACGGAGCCAAAACCAATGACAATCTTTATTCAGCAAACATCGTACGGCAGAAAACACGTTGACAACCACACAGTGCTGAAGGTGATCATGAGGACAGGAAATACAAATGTACCTTGGAAAAGATTGCAGGAAATGATTCATCAACTTGCTGCTCAAGTTTTGAACACTAGTGTGCATTCGGGTCAAAAGGTCAAAGGGCAATATACAAGGACTGTTGCCTTAAATAAACAAGACATGACCTGGTCATCACCCCTGAGGCAGGTGAAGGTATTCCACTCAAAGCAGGGCAGACAGAAAACCACTCCAACCAACGGAGCCTGATTTGTAGCAATGCGTCATATCTGAACACTCAGACAATCTGCCTCGCTGTTTGACAGGCTGAATGACCAGTACTAGTGGATACTCAACAATTGCATCACTGCAATGTCAGGATTGCAGCAAGACACGTCTTTCTGCTTACTTTAAACAGTGAGTAATGTGCATGTGATCTCTTGAGTCAGTTTGTTCAAGGTAGAGCTGGCGACGGGTAGGCTGCTGCCAAAGCCTGGAGGACAAAATGCTTTGGCCTCAAAAGAAAACAACAAGCCAAACATCTGATAACCAAACACACATTCATAAATCCAGAGCGTGCAAGTTCTCCTTTCATTGCAGGGGCAGAAAGATTCTGCAATTTGTGTCCTGGGATTGGCTTATTAGCAGAAAATAAGAAAAAGTCTTCATGAGCAGAATACAGAGAAGGCAGGCTGTCATAACAGATACAATCACTGGTCACTGTGCGCTCACTAGAACCCTCCGCAAAGACAAAACATCATAAATACGAGGGTGAGCCAAATACACTGTAAGCAAGATGTCCTCCTGGTGTCCTTGACTTTTCATAAGGATCAGGCCCTTGAGCACACACAGCAGCTCCGGATGCGTCGGCTGCCTTAACAGGGATGAGATTGGACCAGATCAATAACCTGTTAGAGAAGCTAAGGAGCAAAGCAAGCTAAATTGGCCGGGCTGAGATCCTGACACCCATGAATTCTAATGAGGACACTCACGGAACCTCATCTCCACAGAGCATGACATCTCACCATGGAGTGCAGAAGGAGTACACACTATGCATTAATGACATAGTGAGGAAATGGCTGCCTCCCATGTCCCACAGCAGGACAAATGCGTCTTTACATTGACTCCATGTGAATCTATGCAGCCATTTGTCTTAAGGTGACTTCATCCAGACAGATTGTCTGTCCATGTCTAAACAGCATTACCCCGTTGATGTCCAGTCAAACTAATGATGCAAGCTCAGTTTAGCCAGTAATAACATCTATATAATAACCTGATCATAAATCCAAGAAATGGCAGCAGAATTCTTGTTTTATTCTTCAAAGGGACAAAGGGAGACATAGAAAAGAGGAATGCGGAAGCTTCCATGGTCAGACATGAAACACTCTCCCTCCCCTCACCGTTCTCATGCAGAGGTTTGGCAGAAACACCAGCAGTGCTGCAGCTCTGAGAGCAGAAGGGGCCACAGCAGCAGCTGGCTGAGTAGGTGGTTACTGTGAAGGTAACTGTGAAGGAGGGCGGTGGGCTTTATATCCGTTTGATATGAGATCTTGTCATAGGCACAAGCAGAATGGGCTGATCGATTCTTTGAGGTGGAGTACCACAACTAAACAGCTGAGTGGGCTGAACTGGCAGAATGAGTATTGACGAAGGCCCATCAGCGCGGGCATAGGGCCAAGTATGAAGTACCACAGCCAACCAGGAGATTGAACTCTGAGATTGAGTCTTTTCAACTGATTTATTACCCAGAGTGTAAAGACAGATCCCAACTGGAGGAACAGAGCTATGCGCAAGTCCACATTAAACAGACAGGCAATCCGTCTTAGTCTTATCACTACTCTCAAATATAAACTCTTAAGATCTATGGGAGAATCAATCCAAGGAAGTAGAAACAGCACTACCTACTGCATACAACATACTCCTTCATTGTCACAGAAAAGAGATATTGTAAGGAATATGAGTAAAATTACAGAGAAGACACTCTGGCTGCATTCAAAGCAACCAGTTATTCTCCATGACTGTAGCCTCAAAGGGCCAAAAGTGGAAACCAATTCAGATGTGCCATAATTTTTCATTATCATGCCTGCTTGAACACACATACGTATGCAGGCAGCTCACACAGAGTTGTTACCCGCAGACATGATTGAAAATACCGGCCGTGTGGTTAGTCTGAAATAGCAAGTGTTGGCTTGATGAACAGCGGGCAGAATCATTTCAGACATTCTTAACAGAGAATCAATACTATCATTGTGATTAATGGTAACAAATTCATTTTCAGTCCGGAGATTATTGTTGCTCTCTCATCTTCTTTGACCTGTGCCTACCTATTCAATCCTGGTTGTTCTCCTGCTATTGCTGCTCTCTCTCACTCTTTCCTCTCCCTGTCAGCAACTCCTCCCTCTTTGACCCCATTTTATTTTCTCTAAACCTGTTAATCATCTCTCTTTCTCTCCCAGTTTAAATACAATACATCCTTCAAAAGAGAATCCCTCTTTTTTGAGGCAGCGATGTGCCAGCTGCCTCTCCTCTCTGTTGCTGTTATTGCCTCTGCTGCAACACCGTGGGGATGTTTCATAAAGAACCAGCCAGAAACAAAGTCCCCAAATAGGCTCTCCACAGAGGGCAGCGAGTGTGCATCTGGAGGAAACTCGGTTCAATCAACTATCAGATAATCTGTCCCCTGTATCCCTCTATCCACATCTGCACCTGCGTATTGATTCATAACAGTCCATTTCCATCACGCCGGCTCCATTTCCCTTTTTGGAACCAAGTTACTGTCTGTTGCTCGCAGCTACACAAAATGTCTTAGTTAATCAGCCTGTGGCCAATCTGTCCTCGAACACATCAGGGTCACATGGTAGTGCATTTCTGCTAAAAGCACACGTAACCACTTGTTGTGTGATGGCAGGTCAATTAGCTACCCCCTGCTGTTTCTCTCAGGCGGGAGGCACAAACTGACTTTCTGATAAGGAATCAGAAAGTCAGTGGCAGTGGCAGACAAGAGGGCAAAATAGACAACAGTTACCAAAACAATTGCATCTCTAACCCACCATCGCTGTGCCAGTCACAGTATAACATGTTTTTAAAGCAACTGCCGGAGCACTGATTCTACCTTCATACATCTTAGAGGGATGATGATCATCGTTTTTCTTTAGATTTGCAATTGGGTAAAATGCCTCATCCGGCAAAAAAACGAATGTTGGCTGGTGCATAGACCGCAACTCCTTCTTATGTTCTCTCACCATTTTCTCTTCACTATTTAATTAGCAGAAGAAACATTGCAAAAATATGTTTACGTCAAACTATGTTGATCAGTGTCCCTTTACAACAAAAAACATAGCTTTTAGGTTCATGGCAACATGAAATCACAGTGAAAATCAAACAGTGAGTATCTTTCAGTAAAAATGGGTGAAAATGAAAAAGGATGAGCCGTATTCATGTAGCTCAGCAGCAGAAGTTATCATCGCTCATGATATAGGAGCTGCCATGCTCTGGTTTCTGTTGTGCATATGCACTGTTTAGAAGCTGACCTCATCTTATCTCAAAAGGGATAAACAGCTGCAGGGACGGCTCACTGCCGGAGAGAGACCAATTAGGAGTCAAGCTGAGGAAAGGAGGGCAGGAGTCTCGGAGGAAGAGTTTGTGTGTGTGCACATCTCTAACGTACACCATCCATTTCTACCAGCAGCAACCTGGAGACACTGCTGCTGCTGACGACGCAGCACGACCATTCAGTGAGTAGAAAGGGGCAGTCTTGGTGAATCAGCACGCACTCATCTCCGCTGCCTTTAAACGTGCCTGCCACGTCATGGTGCCTGCCAGTGAGTGGCCTGGCTCATTTCAGGATGCCATCTTTGTTGCTGGCCTGTTCATTACTGCATTGCAGCTCTGTGGACAGTAGCAAGGTAGAGGGAAGAGTGATGCCCATGTCACCAAACATCTGGGGCAGATTTGGATTTACTCAGTGAATGCTGATGGTTCCAAGACTGTAAAAATGATGCTGGAATCACTGAATGAGGAATCATACTGGGCACACCGTCATTCCCCATCAACCAACATTCAGCTCTTCCCTCCTCACTGGACTGACTGTGTCTGTCACGCACTGTAGGAGAAGGAGGAAAGAAATGCAAGACAGGAGGAGGCAGAAGGTGTAAACCGTTGTTAGACAGGGGGAGTGCACTAGGAGATTGTGGGGAGGTGCAGAGCTGAGTAGCAGAAGGAGAGGGTCGCTCCAGGGAGGAATGGAGGGGAAAAAAATAGAGTAGAAGAGGCGTGCTTTGGTATTCATAGCAGTGGCCGTCTGGGGGTTTCAGTATGCCCATACGCTAGCGCCGTCGTCCCTCGCCGCTGATGGGCTGGGCAGGGCGGAAGGCGGAGAAGTGTGACAGGTTTGGGGAATGAGCTGGGAGACCAGCCAGTGGGAGGGGATGAGGGGTGGATGTCACATCAGGTGTACAGCTGAGATGTGTATATACTATACACACACACACACACACACACACACACACACACACACACACACACACACACACACACACACACACACACACACACACACACACACACACACACACACACACACACACAGAGAAAATAGGATGTAGCAGACAGAGCATAGAAAAGAAGGGTGCCAGTAAAGCTTCATTTGCAATTGGAATACTGAATGACCTTCATGTTTAGAGAAGCTGAAGGAGCGTGAGGTGAGAGGAGGAAGTTTATTTTGCAACCCAGGACCTTTGACTGTAACAAAGTTGAAGTGGTATTTCATTAAAAAATGTCTGACTGTTGCCTTTCTAGTCTTCCGACCACTCAAAGCGCTTTTACACTACGTGCCACATTCACCCTTTCACACATTCACTCAGCGAGCCCATCGAACAGAAACTAACACATTCATACACATTCACATACCGATGCACAGCATCGGGAGCAATTTGGGGTTCAGTATCTTGCTCAAGGATACTTCGACATGTAACAGGAGGAGCTGCGGATTGTACTTTCCGATTACATGTACGTTTTGGTTTTTGTGGACCCCAAAGCATAAAAATAAAAAGGACTGTACTCCTGTACCTAAGTTTGTCTTCTAACAGTGAATTCTTCACTTTCTTCACAAGTTAAATTCTGAGACAAACCTCGCCTTCACTGCAGACGCAGATATGACAAAGGCTGTGACTGGAACAGAAGTTACATTTACCGTAGGGAGAGGGTGCCACAGAACCTGAGAGATCCTGACAGCTCCTCTCAGCTGGTATAGAGCAGCTTAGTCATGGAAGCCCTGACTGCACCATGGAGGGGGGGCCACATTAACAGAGACTGTGCCCTTACTGCTCTGCTGATGGCAAACGTATGAATGTGTTAAGCTCAATATGACAACACAAGCGAGACAAAAAGAAAAGAAACTGAGATTGCCTACCTTGGAGAGAAAAAATTAGCAAATTACCAAAAAAAAAAAAAAAAATCAACTCAGTAGCAGTGCAATATAATAATTTGATAATCCTTTTAGTCATTTTTTAAGCAACATGCCGAGTATTTGCTGGTTCCAGCTTCTCTAATGTGAGGATTTGATGCTTTTCTTTGTCATACATTAAATTGGACTAAATATCTTTGGGTTTTGGAAAGTTGAACAAGACATCTGAAGACATCACCTTGGGCTGTGAGAATTTATAACATACATTTCTCAGTATTTCCTGACATTTTTTAGAAAAAAACAACTCAGCAATTAATTGGGAAAATAATGTGCAGATTATTCTATAATTGATGAAAATGAAAATTGCAGCCCTAAAACAAAAGAAATATTGCAACTCTCACTTTCCTCAACTGCCTGGTCCAGCCCTCCAGGTAGGAGGGGAAGTATCAAGATGGTAAATTAAAACCTTTCATCACAAAGAAACTCCAGGGACACACTGAACATCACAGGTTGGTGAGGTATAACAGTGTAAGAGGATCCAAGCAGGAGAGGAGGGTCCTTTGACTCCGTCTCTGCTGAAGAAAGCCGAACAGGTGGAATAAAAACCCAGTGTCATTTTCTCGCACTCAATTATTTAAGCTGATTGTTACCTGGACTCCTTATGGCATAACTGGTCCTCGTGATCGCTTTCTGGACTCTTTATCCTTCTTTTTTTTAACCAAAGGATACACTTGAATCTATTAGATACAAAACGACAACTAAAAACAGTGGGTGAATTCTTCATTGTTTACTGTGCATATCAGAATAAAAGACCTGTGTGAGATCCATAGCTTCCTTTCTTAAACACAAATGGTCAATAAAAAAACTCATTTTTATGGCCCCTCCTTGGGCATTAAGTGGAGTGTGATTGTCTGAAAATAACACGTTTGCAGTTCCTTTCTCACTACTGTAGGTATAGCTGCAAAGTGCTCGAAATAAAAATACTCTATTGTAGCTAGAAGGCTCCCGGGGATTTTCAAGACTCTTACTGACTCATTCATCTTTTGAATACAAAATAAATATGACTGAAAATAAAAATATCTTTAAACACTTAGGTTTCATTTAGTAGACATCCGTGGCACTTTTATAAAGATTTTACACAGCTCCACAGGATGATCACTGCCCTACGTTCATGTACTGGCATCATTTTACATGTGTATTAAATGTATAGGACTTCACATGAAGGCAGCGAGGTATGGTCATAATGCCACTGTAGCTCATACTGTCAAGCATTGAAGAGCATTTATCCGTCAAAGTTACCATAAGAATTTTTGACACGTTTTCAGACTATAACTTACAGAAGAACACTTGACATCAGATAAGTCAAGTACACTTGACATCAGATAAGTCAATACTTTGACCTATGATAAGAGTTTTCCCATCTAGACCTTGCCCTCAGAGATGTATTTATATACTATGTTCATACATAGTTTCTGGAGTAGCACTATACAGTGTCAGCCCTGGCTCAGTATATCATTACCATTATTTATCTTTCAAAGAGGGGGAAAAAGGTTTTAAAAACTCTTTTCCGAGTTTCCATTATAGACCTGATTTGTGAATCAAGGGTGCTCCGGGACCTGAGAGCTAAATGGTCCATCCATTAAGCTCCATCAGGCAAAAACAAGCAGATCTAAGTCTGTTTACAGCATTAATCAATGAGCTGCCCACTCACAAGTCTCTAAGCTGCAATAGGTATCTGCGATCACTACGCCTCGACTCTCAACGGTCCCCCTCAAGGTTACTGCCTATTGCCTCGCTCCTCTCTCAGGATGGGAGCTGCATACTGAGCACATCGGCTGGTCTGGAGCCAGAGGACCACTCAAGACAAACTTCTGTTTTCTGTCCTGGCCGTGCGGGAGAAGTGTCGAGAAGTCCCAGCTGCAGTGAGGGCGCAAAATCCCGCTTGTTTTAGGAGCTACAGGTGTCATCAGTGGGTATCATTAAAGGTTTAATATTCTGAAGAAGTGTTGTGCAAATGTTAAACCATTTGTTAGATTTAATTAGAGGATAAAGTGGCTGGAGAGAAAAAATAAAGAAAATATACAGTATACTGGCGTTGGAATAGGAGTGGGAGGAAGGGTACCAAGGCAAAAGTGAGAATCAGAGTGAAATATAGAATAATGTAGCAAAGGAAAGAAAATACCAGAGACGAGGGGGGCTGGCAAAATGTGATGATAAGGCATAATCTGCTGAGGGGAGAAGATAAAGTAAAGACGAACTAGGCAGCAGGGAGGGAGACAAACCGAAATAATGTAAATGCTTCCTTTTTCAGGCTGATGGAACTTTTTTTTTTTTGCTGTGTTGTGCAAACACAAAGCACACATGCAACACTGTTCTGTGAGCACAGTCCACAGACACACAACTCACACCCAAAATTAACAAACTCCAAACTCTCAGCTTTTATCGTCACTTCTGAGGATACAAGTTTCATCCACACCAGTCCGCTAACATCTGATCCGCCCATCAGCCACCTCATCTCTGCACGGAGCAGTCATTAATGATGGATGATGCATGAATTAATCATGAGAAAAGGGGACAGAGATATAAAACACACAGTGAGGCCCCAAGGGGAGCAGAGGAACCTATGGTAAGCAGCCTGCATACGCCAAAGTGTGGCTCAGGAATCACAACATTATATAACACAAGGTCGAGACAAAACGTTCAAACCCTTGTACCAGAGCTAATGTTGTGGAACTGAGAAAAGACACACTTAGTAGCCAAACACAAGAAAACAGACGATTAAACAGCCTAAACGATACAACACAAATTCAAGTCACCCCCGAGGTTGGGCTGCACCATATGGGAATACATCATTTTGCGATATGAGTCACGATTAGTGGGATATATTTATTTATTTAAATAATTTAACAGTTGTGACATTAACTGAGGTCTGTACTGCACAAACATGTTTTCTTCAATCTGGGGAATAAGATTTGTAGACCACAGTACGTCATCATAATGCTGTTTTGTGACACATTTATCCCACATCACCTATATCACCTTTCTACTATTTGGATATTGCACTTGCCCATATTGCGATCTCGATAACACTGCCATTAATTGTGCAGCCTCACTCCAATTTTGATGTGCCACAACTACTGAAAGGTTTGGTCTCGTGTGACGCATAAAAGTCAAACCCAGCTCATTGCGTTTAACACCAATACTAAAAAACATTCTTGATAATATTGTGATATTGATTTCAACGTCATGCCTTAACCTTACTCAGCAGGTAAACCTGATGTATAGCACAGGGGCCAATCTGCTTCCTGACAGTCATGGCGCCAAACTGTGTCGCCAGGCTAGCACAGCATCCTGGGGATTTAAGTATATGGGCCTAATTGATTCAATTAGACTTGGACTCACCTCAATGCTGCAAGTATATGACACTGCCTAAGCTGACAGAGCAACCATTAACAAATCCCTGCTAAGTGTTGTGCAAAGTGCCACACTCAGCAGTGCCTCCATCAAATCCATCCATCCACACAAATACACAAGCCCCTTCTGTCCCACAGGACTGGTAGAGTTTGACTTGTCAGAATGTTTAGGCACATTTAACACATTCATTAGGCATGTCCGGTAGTTTTGAAGGAGCACAAACGAATTGCTCGTAAGTCAGTTAATGGGAGACACATAAATCCAATCAATAAGCTTTTAGCTCACAGACAGAGAATTTCACCGGCATTAAAGCCGTGTGTGTGCGCGCCTTCATGCGTACATGTGTGTGTGATTACTATGTGAGTGTGTTGTTACTGTACACAATCCCAGAGCAGAACGGGCAGCACTTGTGCATGGATGCAAAGAAGATTACAGAGTGAGTTCAGACAAAGGGCTGCAAGCTTAATGACTGTGTGTGGCTTATGTTGTAGTGCATGCTGATCTGGGCACTATGAACAAACATGCTTAAATACAGAATGTCCCTCACTTATACGGTTTGGCAGCACTGTACTGCTGCAGCAAGGGCGCTGTAGAAAATGTTGAGTCCCCACCTGAATGATAACAGGAATGCAGACAGACAATTTAGATATGCGTAGCTGAAAAAGACAGAACTGACCTGTGGACTAGCTTCCAAATATACATAAGACTGCAGGCACACACACACAACACACACACACACACAGCTGATCCTTCAGCACATTGCCCTACAGGCAAACAGGGGCTCAGCTGTGAGGCTGTATCCTCAAGTCCCACTTATTTATTCATGGCACTAGTCAGACCTGTCCTAAGGTCCCCCAATCTTCAGGTAACAGTGCTGTAACAAACCATTTTAAAGCACATGGCACACAGGGCAGGTTTGGTTGTGTGTGTGTGTGTGTGTGTGTGTGTGAGGGGGGGGGTTCTAAAATGCTAAATTGGGCACACACCTGGTTTCACAGTCTTCATGCGGATGGGCTCCCGAAAGTGGCGGATGACAGCCAGTGTGTCTCGGTTGGTGAGTCCGCTCACTGGAGTGCCGTTCACCTCCAGCAGCACGTCCCCGCTGCCGGGAAACCTCCCAGCGTGACAAACCAACGCCTCCGAAACTATGTGTCCGAGGTAGGGGAACTCTCCCAGCTCAGCGCCGCCTCGCACCTCCACCACCGTGACCAACTCCCCGGAACCCCCCCACGACACGGTGCACTCCTGTACTTTAGTGGACCAGTGCTTCTTCTTTTTCAGTGTCTTGGACATTGTTGGTAGCTCTTGTTAAACCTCGGAGGGAAGTCCAAGAACGATCGTCCTTCAGCGCTAAAAAAACAAACAAACAAACCCGTTTCTGATCCTAATACGCGATGACTCACGGGAAAACCATTGCAGATTAGAGAAGTTGATGCTGCTTTCTTGTGTTGTATTCCATTCCAGGGAAATGAAGTCTCTCTCTCAGATCAAACTCCCTCTGTTGATAGGCGATCCTTCCATTGAATTACTCGAGCATCACCTGTCTGCGACTGGGATGCGAGACCAGCTGCGTCAGTGTCGCATTGAGGCGGAAAGTGCTGGTTCTGATGCTGGGGCGTCTAGATCCCCCGAACCCCAGTTCACAGCAGTGTGCACTTTGAAAACAATAGCAGCTTCCTCCACGACTTTAAACCCCGATACTAAAGAGCAAGGATCCGGATCCTGTGAGCCCCGCAGTTGGTGCGCACCAGAGAGAGAGAGAGAGAACCCTGTTCACTTCCAAAAGCGTGGAGTAAATATTCCACTTCGGAAAATTCCTGCCTGAATTGATCAAACTGCCCAGAAAAGAGTTTGTACAAATACTGGGAAACTTCCAAAAACTGATCTGCAGACAGATTAATCAGCTGTTGAGTAATTCTCCGCTCACTGACAGCTCTTCATCCAAGACACGACCAGAGAGGCAACTTTACTGCGCGCACCTGTCCTCCCCTCCTGCCCTCCTCCGCGGTGACATCAGCAAGGCAGTCCTTGGAAACGGAAAAACATACCTGGCTCTCCTCCGAGCCGGGCGGTTCTCTGCTCCTTCAAACACTGGAGCCCTGCTTCTTGTTCTCCGTTACGCGCTGTGCGCTCTTCCCTGCGTCTCCAGAGGCACTGTGGGGATTATTTTCCAACTAAAAACTACGCAGCAGAATGAAACAGACGTGATCCGATTAGGCTTCACTCCATAACTTTTTTTTTTTATCCTTTTCCGTGTTGCTTTCCTGATTGCAGTGGCTTCTGTCCACTCAGAGATTGGGGGCCGGTCCTAAAGCCTCCCCGTTGAACCAATAGGGAATAGCAAGAGGCGGGTCGTCTGTGGTTGGGAAGCGCTGGATTTGCTTCTATGGTGTGTTTAGCAAGGCGGAGTTCCGGCACTGGGACTCATATTTTCACGTGGGAAATGTTTATTGTAAGTTCAGGACAGTCGACCTACAGTTTGTCTCTGTCTATGTATTCTTTATGCAGTGGGCTGCAACCTCTATGTCAGTCTTGAGCTTTAGAATGCAGTTCCAGGTCCATTAAATGCGTTTAGAGAATTGTAACCTTTCCTGCTCCCAGAACTGAGAGGTAGGAGACTTGCTGGAGGCGATTTGTTGCGCAATTCTGCCCCCTTGTGGTCGTAATAGCCAGTAATAGAGTCTGGCACCTCATTCCTAGAGTCTATGAGCAACACTGGTGCCACTACACAACTATAAATTCCTAATTCCTTGTAGCACAAAGACACACAGAGGTATTGTGCTTTCAGTACAATAACTAGACGCCAGAACACACAAAACCTGCGTATGTGTTTGTGTCCTTGTTTTTGTTGGTTTTACCAGTTTTTATGAGTTTTTACTTATTCATGTTACTGTGTGTTATTTTTGCTATTCTGTTTACTGTCTGATTAAGCAGAGCCAAATTTCTCATATGAGACCCAAAGAATCTGAACTTTACACTTTTGTATGCATATTAATTACAGTTTAATCAGTTAACTGTTAAGTCAGTGGTAGGTGTGAGAAAGACACCTGTTAATGTTATCGTTTCTGCTGATTTGTTAATTATTAACCTTCAGTAAACTTTCCAACTCACCTCTTCGGTCAGTGCCCTCGCAGGCAAACAGACAAAGCTGAGCCGTACTCTAAAAGCAGCTGATTGCAGCCCTGTTACTGTAATTTCTCAAACGCTGCTGCTGTTCCTTTATATTACAATAAGGTTGTAAATATGCGTTCACTTGAACATTGTGGCATCAGGTGTAAGGTAGGAAAACTTTTTACTTGTAGCAATTTGACTTCATGTCTTGCTTGACTTTTCAATTTTCAGTCACTTCACAGTTTTACTCTACACAGGGATGAACTTTTCAGGTGGGGATTTTTGAATTTCATCTGTTGAAATGATCTGCCATTTCTCTCATATGTGAAAAATGCCGGCTGCTCCTCATGGATGTAGCAACGACACCTCGCTCCCCATGTGCTGTAAGTTGTACACATGGCACTTGATGCATTGCAAACGTATGTTATCATTGCGTACCTTTCTTTATTTTGAACCTGCTTCTTTCCCTTCTTGTATAGATGAGGAGTCATCAGGTCTATTTGCTGTCATTATCATCCCTTGTCTGTTGGCTCTGAGCACGCTTTTGGTGGTGGCTCTGATTTTCTACAGTCTCCACAAGAACAAACGAAGAGCACAGAGCACCTCAGCCCATTTCACAAATGGTATGAAGTGCAATAACTGTATAAAAACACCCTCAGAATCAGTGAGACCAATGCCAGGTGCTAATTTATCTCTGGTTGTGTTTATGAGCAGGCCAACAGAGTGTATCCTTCACTGCAACTTCTGTAAGCACTTCAACGGTCCAGGCAGCTTTGTATTCCTGGGAAATCCCTGAGGAGTGCGTTCTTGAGGGACTAGAGTTTTGGCAGAGAGGTCACCATGGCCCCATTTGTAAAGGTCTGCTGAAGAAGAGAGACGGAGCCTTGTCTGCTGTGGTGGTGAAGTCCCTCCGAGGTACAGCCTGAATCTGTCATAATGGGAGTCCTCTGTGTGTAATGACAGTTAAAGTATGTTAAATAGGCTTTAAAATAAAGTTGTAATTATAATTAAAAAACGGATAATACGGTTGCTTTCTCTGTTATTATTTGACCCTCCGTTCATGTAACACATAGATGGCACCAACGAGCCTGAAGCTAAGGAGTTTGTGGAGTGGGTCCGCTTCCATGCCAAAGTGTGTAAACATGAGAATGTGGTGCAGATGCTGTACTGTCAGACCAAGCGTCCGCCCATGTATCTGGTCTTAGATGCCTACAGCCCTGGGAACCTCCTTCACTTCCTCTGGACACTCAGAAATGTAATGGTGGTACACAGCTTTGGTTTAAATTTAGTTTTCTAAATTTAGTGCAATCACAAGGAAATGTTTCTCCCTTCTAGAGGGATACGAGCATAGCAGATCCATCGCTGAACTTCTCTGAGAAGTCAGTGTTTCTGGTGGCAAAGCAGGTTGCAGCTGGGCTGGTGAGTCACTTTTTGAGTTACCAGTTATTCCAGACAAACAACTACACTAAAATGAACTCAATTTAGACACCATGCTCTACTGCAGATGCCATTCCGTACAATGAACTCATGTACTAAGGGAAAAGTGTTGAATTTTCAACCAAAGATTGATATGTGTGGTGTTAACTGGCTCCTCCCTCAGGATTACCTGATGTCAGAGCACAGGCTGGTTCATGGTGATGTTGCTGCCAGGAGCATCTTAATTGGCCCAGGCCTCTCAGCCAGGGTGTCTGGGCTGGGCGTTGCATTTGGAGGATGCAAAATGGATTCAGCAATGAGGCAGAGGGCAGCAGAGGTGCCTCTCAAATGGCAGGCTCCAGAGAGGATTATGATGCAGCTCAGCATCGACAGGAGCGACGTGTAAGGGCAGAGTTATGGCGAGGAAAATGAAAAACACAAAACAACTAGAATATGTTGTTTTGTCATCATCTCTTTTTGCTATTTCATGACTCCTGACTGAAAATGATTTTAGTATGAGTTAAAACATTAACACTGTCTTTTCCCTAGGTGGTCGTTTGGAATCTTACTGTATGAACTGATTACTTTAGGTAAAGCCGCATGCCCCAATCTGTCAGTATTTGTGCCTTTTCAGATTAGCTTCTTTTAAATGTCCTAATTTCTACAATCTGTACGATTACATCCTCACACATCATCGTCAGCATCACACATTGACATTAAAGTCACATTTGTTTCTTCAAGAATACTTCATTTGTTTTTTTGTCTCAGGCTCTCCTCCATATCCTGAGCTGGAGCCTCTGTCTGTGCTTCCAAAGCTACAGGGGTCTTATCGAATGAAGAGACCAGATAATTGTGGTGGACCTTTGTGAGTAAACTCGTAAGAAATAGGCCCACTTAACATGGAGTATTATACTGTCCCTTATGTAGCGTAAGCACATTTTCATTCACCGCATATTGATAGTTTAAGAAATAGACATTTTCGGAAATACACCTTTTTATCACTATTTTAATAAGAAGATTGATAAAACTCTCAGACAAATATGTGAGTAGTATCTTCTCGTCTGATTTCTACAAGAAAGAATACTCTGGGTATCCTTTATCACATGTATTTTACATTCATTTTCTATGCATTTAGGTATGATCTGATGAAGTACTGTTGGATGTGGAGTTTCAAAGACCGACCTGCTTTCTCGGCCATCATAAAGCTGTTGGAGTCCTCTCTGCATCTAGCGGCTACTAAAGCCATTTGTGTTCCTGAGGTCATTGACATATTGGAGTATAACAGAAAGGCAGGACTGCTCTCATAGGCTCATGTGCTACCAAATATGGCAACACCCACAAATAGGAAATATTAACATATAAAGTGTAATTATCTTTCAGACTGCAATGTAACATCCACTGAGTAGGCTATTGAATCTCTACCAATGAATTGGTTTATTGATAAAACAAACGAAAGCTATGTAACTTGATATGATGAATTAAACACAGCAAAAGCAAGTCATTTTATTACTACCTCTTTATTGTCAAAAATGTACAGACTTAAAAGCACATATCTTATTATCCATCTTCTGTCTTATTTTATCACCGGGCAAAGTTTAGTATCTGTAATGCTCTTGGCATGCATACATTACTGTGGCTTTAGTTTGAAAACCAAAACACCCACAAAGGAAAGCTGAATGCACTGCTGAATGTAGATTTGTGGTCAGTCTGCGTATGCACTTTACACTGTTGATTTTCTTCATAACATTGGTCCTCATAAATCATGTCAAGAACCACAGTGGGTTTCAATAAATATCAGACCCTGAAGACATGACCTTTTGTATCAATTATCATGATTTATGAAATTTTGCTCAGCCTGCTCAGTTTTTGCGACTCTGTGAGGGAGACTTATTTAGATAATCCATAAATTGACACCTCTGATTACATCTTCAAGGATTACAGTTTTCAGAACGTATGGAGGGAGTCGAAATTTGAATTAGGGGGCATCAGTAGCCTTTAGGGTTGAGATGTTTTTGCCTGTTACTCTGTGCTATTCTGAACAACGTCCTACAAGACTATAATCTTCCCATTTGTCACTCACTGTGCAGAGAGGCATAAATACAGAAAAACATCATGTGATGTCCTTGTTAAAAAAGGACTGAACTACAAAAAGTGATGTCCCTCAGACTGAATACTGGCCAAGTTAAATCAGGATCAGCTTTAAAGTCAGAATCAGCTTCACTGGCCAAGTGTACACATGTATGGAATTTGACTCCAGTAAGAGTAACGTCACACTTGCTCTCCTTCCTTGCACTCATAGAGTTTACGTTCCAGTGGTACATTTGTGAGTACAGTCAATATCAACCTAATAGTGCAGTGTTACAACACTTTTAAAATAACTACAAGGAAGTTTCATTTTGTGTTGATTTTGGCAGCCCCTGGGGACAAAGCGGTAGCGTTTCCACCACCTTGCATTGTAATCTTGATCTGGCTAGCACATGCAATTATTTTGGTTGAGAGTGAAAGAAAAATTATGATCCTGTCCCAGTGTCAGCCATAATCATGATATATAATGTCAAAATTAAACAAAAACCTCCTCCTGCTTCCTTTTAGCTGGCTAACGTACAACTCATTGCGAAACTTTGTCTGGGAAAATGTAGCCTCTACTGGTCTGCGTGCCATAAATTGTATTTGTCTGATTGTCTGATTCCTGATAAGGAATCGGACCCAGTGACCAGTGTTTTGACCAACCACTTACGTGTGTACTTGTGTGTTACAGTAATATATTTCTTTTACCAGAAACAAAGTAATATAAAGTGACGTGTTACCACTAGGGTTGGGTGATTGGACGATTACGTGTATATCGGTGTAGAGCCTAAATATTTTCACACCTTACTCTGTGAAACCAGAGTTTGTGATTCTTGGATTGGTGGACAGACTGACCAAGATGGTTTTAGTGAGTGTTATTTTGTTTCTGTCGTGTTCCAGAGGAGCGCCTTCATTAGGCTATACAATATAGCCCACTACTGGATTTGTAAAGAACTGCAATAAACTTGAGCTTTTGTGCTTTCATTTCCCGCTATGAAACAACATTACCCTCTTCCATCTTAGTCATACTCCTGTGGTAATGTAATTAGTAACCCGTTACTCTACAGAGACAGTAAAGTAATTTGCCCAACACTGCAAGTGACAAACATTTAGAATAATAATAACCATCTTCTCGCTTATCATTAGCTTCTGTAGGTCTCATAGAGGCATCAGTATTACATGGACACTGTTTCATAGCCAGTTAAAAAAACATCCTTGTAGTAACTTCAAGGTGGAGGCAGAACTTTCAGCAAGGTGAAAGTTTACCCACTAGATGGCAGAAAAAGCAGGATTTGCAGCCTGTGTGTTGTTGCTCTTTAAGGGTAAATTCAACCACATGAGGCAGAAAACTGCTGCTGCAGTGCTATTTATGGGTTGCAACATCTACTCATGTTAAATGTTGTGACTCCACATCCACCACTGATGTCACTGCAGGTGGTTTGACAAGTGACTGCAAACACCTGCAGTGACATCACTCATCCAGCTGTGGCCAGAGGAGTACTATGAGATGTGATGGTGATCCAGTGTAGATTTATTATTATAACTGCAATGCCTCTTAAAACAGAGGCAAACACATACAATGGCCCAATAAAATCACACATAAAGAAATATGTAAATCATTTCTTGGACAGAGTCACAACTTGGTAAAAAGCTTAAAGTAAAAAAAAATAAGTCCCAAATTCAAAAATCCAAGGTTGGGGTCCATTGACTTTCAATTCAACTCATTTAAAACATACATTCAAACAGCAAATCAAATAATTAGAATGACTGCAACATTGTGTGTTTCACTTACAAAATGGAAAAAGTGGAATATTAAAGGAAACCCACATCCTGAATGCTATGAAAGTGAAGCGACCCCAACCCTGACACAAACATTAACAGTCAATTAACACAAGACTGGTCATAGTGTTGAATGAATGCCGATTACTGTGTTATAGATAAGCCAGAAACAACAGTTTAAAATCTTGAAAATACTGCTGAGAAAGGCCTTACCCACATACCGTAGCACTCCAACAGCTACACATTAAGCTATGGTATGCTTTACGCTGTGGACATCATAATAAGAGTTATCATGTCCTGTGTGATCACAAAACTAAACATTTTAAAAACCAAATTAGAGGCAAACATATATTTGAAATTATGGTAATTATTTTGTTTGAAATCATTTCTGGTTATAGTATGTGCTCTGCTGCCACGTGTTCACAACATTGATGAAAAATTGGATTACTACGGAAGTAGAGGAATTATACAGGAGATAAACCTGATGAAAATTCAGTTTTTAGAACAAGCCAGTCAACCCCTGGCTCCAGTGAAAATGCTGCAAAGACATAGAACAGCATGAAGGTTAATCCTTACCAGTAACATTAAAATGTCCCTCTCGTCCCTCTCACTAACTCTATTCGATCTGGGTTCTGTCTTAGAGGTGTCACATCAAAATAAAGGTTAAATAGAGCAACTGTTCCCCTGTGGTGCATGAGCATGTTCAGCTTGGATCCTCCATGGCAGGAAGCCTCAGTTCACCCATACGGGCCAGAGGTAAACCTATTTAGGAGTTTGGGGAAAAGCCAGAACCCCTTTACACTTTACTGCTCCAAAGGGATGTTGGAAACAAAATGTATGAAACAGACCACAGCAGGTAGTACACACAGGCAGGGGGGAAGGAAGAGCAGAACAACATGACGACTCCTGAAAAAAAAGGAGAAAAAAAATTAAATTACATTTTTTTAATTTAGTTTAATTTGGAAAAATGAAACGACCAGTGTGTAAGATTTAGTGGCATCTAGTGGTGAAGTTTCAGACTGCAACTAACTGAACATAGCTGGCGTGTGTTTTCGACATCCTAGGGATGAGAATGGGCTGTGAAGTGTGTAGGAGAAACTACGGTGGCTACAAAACTCCTCAAAAATATGAAAGGCCCTATCTACAGCCACAGTTTGGTTTTTCCTTTCTGGGCTACTGCAGAAACATGTCGGACTTCATGGAAGGTCTGTAGATAATCCCATTCTAAGGTAGCGAAAACACATTTGATTCCTAGATTGAGATGATTATGCACTTGTGAAAACATACCTATGAATATTATATTCCATTTCTGCCAATAGATCCTCCTAATTGTTACACACTGGAGATATGAATCATACTGGATTTTTTACCTCCAGCATAGACTACTTTCTTCCAGGCCTGCGACTCCAGCACTCTGTCATGGGGGTAGAAGTTCTGACTGATCATAAAGAGGATCATGGCCATTGCAATGACCCGCAGAATGGCCATGTTTCCTCCTGACAGCAGAGAGGCACTGGCCAGGATGGCTGAGGAGTAGATGCAGGGCAGGCCGCGGTACATGAATGGGATCCCTGAGGACCAAACGAGAATAACTCTCCAGTAAGTCATTTAAATAATAAAGTTAAATGACAGACTCAAATGAAAAGAACATAGTACTACATTTTGTAACCTACCGCTTGTGAAGAAACAGAGGCGGACAAACACAGATAGGACATAACACATGCACAGGATGTTGTCCAGCAGGTCCGATGTCCTTAGGAGCAACGATGTGGCAATCCCGAAAGTCGTGAAGTCAGCGAAATCATCCAGCTTGGCACCTGAACATCAAAAAGAAAAATGTGAAAACTAAATGCCTCTCTGTGATGTGCATATGAATTGTATAGATATTAGGACTTGCTGACAGACACTACCCATGCTTGAAATATGAATCTAAATTCTGAATAGAAAGGCTACTAGTAAGCGCCAACTGTCCTATTATTAAACTTCTTTCAATTTGACAGTGCCTTAGTCATGGGTTAACATTCAATTAAAGCCAGGGTAGATATGTTATCATCTCTCCAGTAGGTCACTGCCAATGTTACTGACACGTGACGACGGTGGCATGCGTACGTGCAAAAATCTCTATGTGGAAATTTCAGTGTCAGCCCAACGGGCGGCCATTCTACAAACAACATTCTCCACTGCCTTGTCTCTTTATCCCTCAGGAGCACGGAGCATATTTTCAGCAGATGAGGACGAGGTGATTCAGGCCACTGCTCAAATGAACGAGGTGGAATTCCACAGCCCAGGGTCAACAATTTTAGCAATTTCAGATATGCTGAGAACCCAAAGCAACAGGATAAAATAGACAATTGGAGCATGATCCCGTGGAATTAGGCTGCTTAATCAGAAAGTGATTGTTCATTTGACAAAATACGTGGGGGGCACAACAACATCCACCTGCAAAGTCATGCAGAAAAACCCTGTCGGGAAACAAAGCCCCCTGAAATGTGCGGCCAACGATGTATTGTGATGCACCTGGGAGCTATTTTGGGCTTCAGAATAAATCTGAACTTTCACACTGGAAGCAATGTTAGAACAGCTGTTTGTGCCACTTGATTTACTACAGTGGTATGATCTTTTGAAAACAAGCCACAGTGGTACATTTTATATGTATTTGCATTGGGTGCCTGTTATTTGAGGCGGGGCAAGAAAGGTCATGCTGTTCACACTCAAATCTCAAAAGTGTTTAGCTTGCAGAGTCCTTAGACATATAAAAAACAGTTAACACGGCAGATTTGATGAAGCTCAAATTACATTACATTAAATATGTATGATTCTTCTCTTAGAAACTTTGTAAGACTATCCAGAGTATTTCAGTGGAAGAGTTTCCTTTCACTGGTTCCTTTTGTTTATGACTTCGTGCGGCCAAATTAAAAAGTCCAGACAAAGGACTGTGCAGCAAGCCCTGCCAACACCCCAGTTGAAGTTTATCTTTGGTAAGAGCTATTGAACACTCCACTTACCCAGTTCAGAGCAGGCACCGAGTCGCCTGGCAACTGCTCCGTCTGCCAAATCCAGCAGGTAGCCAATCAGAACCAGCCAACATGCAGCATGATGGTGCCTGAATAAAACGAGAGTTAGGTTTAGCTATTTGATGACAGCAACCCATTTCACTGGCAGATTCTCAAAGGTAGAAAATAGCTAGTGCTGTTAGACTTCCAACAGTTTTACAAATAAAGTTTTAAAAAAAAAAAAAGTTCTTTCTCTGATAGTGAATTATCCTCTTTAGCTCGGGTTTCATATTGATATTTGATTTTCTTATCAATGCTTGCCTATGTTTCTTTACACTATGGTTAGTACTGCTCATCTAGGAAGTACAGAAAACTGCATTATAAATGAATAAGCATAACTGAATGTACAGTGGCCCTGAAGGGCAAAATACAACAACATGATGAAAAAAGGATTAAGAATGAAAACATTTTTTTTATTATTATTATTTAAATTTCTTATTTATGTTGCTGTGTTTTATGTTTTGGTAATATGTTTTCTAAAATGTTGTGTTTTGTTAATTAGTTTTCTCTTATGTTGTTCGAATGTGTTTTCGAATTTGTTTGTGTTTTGCGAAATGTATTTTGGTGTTTTCTAAATTTGTTAATGTGTTTTTTTGGCACACTGCTGTGTTTTCTATGTTGTTAATATGTTTTTTTAAATGTTGTGTTTACTTTAATGGGGTTTTGTATTGTAAAATTTTGTTCGTCCAATGTTACATTTGGTTTTAAAAACCTTAGCCAAACCCTTAATTTTCATTGAAATTACTTTTTGGGATTTTGTTTGTTTGTTTTTAGTGAAAAAAAAAAGATTACAATGATTACAACCAAGCTATAGACTTTGTCCATCCTGCAGTTGAGTGAGCCTGACCAAAGTTTCAGATAGTAACATCGAATAATGGTGCGTTCACTCACCCGTTAAGACTGCTGAGAATGGAGGCCATGCCCATGACCATGTTGGCAACTGACAGAGCATTAGCAGCATTTTTACGTGCAAACTCCTTGATCTGCAGTCCTGTGGCCTGATCACTCAGAAAGAACTTGTTGGTACACTGGAAGAGACCTGAGACCACAAAATAACAGCAGTTAGTAGTTGTCTGTGTTGGGTCAATAACCTCTGCTGAGGTTTAAGAAGCTAAAGCTAAAAGCTAAATCCCTACTATGATTGCGAGACCATACCAGCTGACCTTTTGGTGAATAGGTCTGAATGGGAATAGTTTACTAATTATATCCCAGCTTCAGTCAAACCTCAGTTGTACAGAGAGGACAAATGTGGAAAAAAAGTATGAAAGTAATCATAATACTTTACCAGGCATAACTGAGAAATAAACCATCTAATGGGAATCCATATTGTGTTTTTTACTGTATTCAAAATGTGCAAAATATTCATTTGAAATTGATTCCCCCGTCTTATGTAAAAGAAGCATCACTTACCAAGACGTACGTTTATTGGACGGAGACCAACCTTACGATACATTCATCCACTTTCAGATCACTAAAATGCATTTGTCATGTACATTTATTCATTCGCAGCCTACAGCATGCAACATTAAAGAGTGCCTCATCATCATCTACTCATTACATTATCAGTTATTTCTATGCAATAAACATATTACACATATTTTAACTGTGACAAAAAAAACCTGCCACAATGACATGCAGTAAACTTTCATATATATAGCTAATATTGTGTCAAAAGAATGTCAAAAAGGATACAATGTCTGAAGAGGATGCATGTGAAGTGCACTCAATTGTGATCTTAATCAGGGGGTAAATACACACAAATACTGGTGTGGGGAACAGTATGAATATAGGGGACTACCACATACACCATTGGCTATAGTGAGAGTGAGTTGGACCTACTGCACTGACACATACCAGACGTGAGATCAATTAGCCTGTTATCTCTGATCAAACGTAGTGACCTGAGACAAGGACGTGGCAGCAGCACTCACATAGCTAACTGTTCAAATCTATTAATACCACTGCAGCCAAGGCTTTAAGGGTGATTGTGGCATACAAATAAATCTACAACCTCTCCTGGTCTGCCTTTCTTTATAACAAGCAGTTTACGTTATTAAACTGCATGAAATCATACTGAAAAAGTTTTATTAAGCTTTCTGTTTCCTCAAAGTGCACAACGTTATCTTGATATTGTTTATTTGTTTTGAAGACAACATTTCCAGTGTAAAGGACAGTAAAAACTACCTCTTTGTCAGCAAGATGGAATGACTGCTGACACTGCCTCGCTCCAGCCAAAAACTGCCTCTGCCCCCACAAAGCTGTGATGTTTTTTAATGAAGTCAAACAAAGAAATATTTGTTTCCTGTCGGCCTCCTTTCTTGTGAATTTATTACTTTGTCTCAAGTCATAGTACTGTCCAAGACAGAATGCACAGATAATGACCTGCAAAATTTAAATATTTTTTAAATGTTGCAGTAGCAACCCTTCAAGTGTTTTTCACCCTGAACTTCCTGTGATTCCAAAGCCAGGCGAGTTCAACAGACTCTTCATCTGAAAGAAAACATCGTATGAGACACAGCAAAAAGCCAACAATAACTTACACTTTTACTTGATAGCATGCGTTTTACTTCTTATTTTGGACTGTAACACAAGGTACAACCTGGTATTTGAATTACTATCTGAAAACTTTCCATGGGTAAACACATCAGTCAATGCAGATAGCATGCTGCATTTTTTGACAATCATGTAATTGCCAAGTTTGCTAAATGAATAATCAGGTTCATTCACTTTTGTCACAGTAAATAAATACTACTACAAAGCAACACGTGCAGCTCCAAGTGAATAAAAGTGTGTGGGGTTGCAGCTCTTGCGGTCAAGTTTTACTCAACTTAACTACTTAATACACTGTCTTGGTCACTAATAAAAAAAGAGGATAAAGCCAGAGCCAGACACACTGTCAATTTCAAGCAAGTCTTTATTTCTGGATTGCTGCCTTGTGAGTGCAAAGCATGATGGGAAGGCCCTTGTTATGTAATGCCCTGCTATGTTACCTGGTAACGACTACAGACTAAACTATAAACAAAGTAAACAATTCATAACAGGGATAATCTCAAGTGATCTAACTGAACAAGATAAATTATTTACATTTTAAACCTGTTAATTTTGTTTTGTGATAATGAGATATAGTGAAAAATAAATGGCAATTAAATTGCAGTTAATTATAAATAATGCACAACAGCCATACAACATTTACTCCTATACATTCTATTGGGTGTTGTTTGTGAATCTGTAATGTAATTTCACCGTATACTAAGATGAGCAACTGTCATATCCAACAACACTAAAACATTAAACCCATCCCAGTTTATTTATCACAAGCATTTTTAAAACTCCCTCAGCACAGCAGTGGCTGTTCTCCTTCCTAATTTGATCCACGCAGACTTCGTCTGTAATCTCTGGCACCCATGGCCGTGCAGGTATACAGTAATCCAGATTATGACATGAGATTGCAAAACAAGTACCTACCAGAGGATGGAGTCAGGAGGATCATGATTGTCTCTGGCTCACAACACAACAGCTGTAAGATACAAATGAAAAGCGCTTACATTACATACACGACGTTGACAAACACAACCATTTTAAGCATATAAGATACATTTTGACGAAGAATTAAAAATAAAAATTAACTACATCATCATCCCACAAACTTAATCTCAAATCTTAATAAGATTTAATGGGATTATTTTTCGGAAAGTAACTAAGTACATTTACTCAAGTGTACTGTACTTAAATTTTAAGGTGCTTGTACTTTATATTTAGTGTTCAAGTATTTCCATTGTCTGCTACTTTATAGTTCTACTGCACTACAATACAACGGTCATTGTACTTTTGACTCCACTACAATTATTTGATAACTTTAGTGTACAGATTGAGATTAATAATACAAAATATAATCAACAAATATCTGATGATGACGTATTGTTATTGGAGGTACATTCATTAAAATCAACCCCACCTTTACCAGCTGCAATATTAAAGTGATGTACACAGGAATGCAACATAATTATGATCTAATACTATAACAGACATTATGAAACAACTGTTGGTACGTAAGTATATTTTGACTCAAATACTTGACGGTACTTTTACTCAAGTAACATTTTGAATTACATTTTCAACAACATTGTGGTATTGATACATTTACTTCTAGTACTTTTTCTGTTTCCTTAAAGTAATGCTTCTCTCAACTGCGTCACTTTCAAAAACTGACTTGTTAGACATGTTGTGGATTTAATAGCTGGACAGTCACATTGTGGCTGAATCAGTAATTAACGTTTTGGTGTGGGTCGTGGGCGTTAACAGCAGCCCATCTTTGCCTGTCTCTCATGTCTCACTACTTAATTATTGAAAGCATACAGGTAAAATCTCAAATACACAAGGGGCTGTATGCTGCATAAATTCAGCCATGAGTGTTCTTTTTTTATTTTGTTTTTTTTTTTTTTGCTTCCCAAATTGTTCTTGATTCTGATTCGTGTTTCTGCTTCCAAAAACCACTTGCTGCACTTTACAACCGCTGAGCGGGGGCCTTAATGCGCAACGCTCTATCCTCAGCACAGTCCTCTATACGTTACTGCAGCGCCGGACAGCCGACATCCCTCTGTACAAAAAACATCACCAGAGGCATGAAAATAACAGTCAACTGATCTAGACAGGTTACAGTGTGGATCTGACTAACATCCCATCCTTTTCGTAAAAAGGCTGGGATGAAAGTGGCGAAACTGCGTCACAGCCAAATGAACCGAAAAATGCAAAACAGGCCTATATTTTGTCCTAAAACATTATTTTTACATTATTCTCCATCATAGGCTATACGTATGAAGATACATCTACCACACACACATTCAGTGCGTCTCATCTTACCTGACAGGATCTCCAAAGATTACAAAATCTAGATAAATCCAGTGGTGGAGACGTCTACACGCTCACGTATACGCAGGATCTTATTTTTCGTTCTCTTTCTTTTCTTTTTCACGCAGACTGGTCTCTGTTTTTGTCTGTTAACTGTCTTGTGTGTTTGAAGTTGCTACGCTGTCAATGGAACATGCAGAACATCAGACTGTTTACCTGTCGCTATTTCAGCGCGTCCGTTTTAAGACCAAGGATAAACCAGCTGGAATATTCCACCGGAAATGACGCCTCCATTGCTTGTATTTTTTTTTTTTTTTTTTTTTTTTTTTTTTGTGTGCAACCATTATATTGTTGGGAAATTCTTTGATGGCTACCGCTGTACTGGAAGGAGTATTCGGGAAAAAAGTACTAGGAATGTGTGGGGCTCGAATAATTACGCAAGTAGGAAATTGTCTTTTCCTTAGAACCCAGCCTTCATTTTTCATTCATACAAACAAAAGCTGTTGTAATAAAACAAATTATCCCTAATCTGAAATGAATACAACAAACTTCTATTATAGTTATTATTAATGTAAGGTTTAGAAGTGGAGTGAATTCATATTTGAAAGTTGTAAGGCTCAGAAGTTAATAAAATTTATATTTGAGTTAATTTACTAAAAATGTATTTACAATGTTTAGTCAGTTACATATTTATGTTACACAATTATTATTTACACATTTACATGTTTACATATTTAAAACAGTCAGGATATTCTGTTTAATCTGCCTCTCTCGCAAGTTCATCAGAAGCTTTGCACATAACAGTGTCCCCCTACACGCACTCACAGAGAAGAATGCACCTTTCCAATGGACTTTTCAATGTCACAAACCCTCCAGTGGTTGCATTCCCTGACTTTACTGTGCCATTCTCCGTCTACAAAGATGCTTCATGCTCTGCTATTGGTGCTGTGCTTGCTCAGAGGCAAGGAAATCAAGAATAAGTGATCGCTTATGCTAGTCATGTCCTCACAAAAGCAGAAAGAAAATGGTCAACATATAACAGAGAACTCTGGGCCATTGTCTGGGCCGTGGGACATTTCCGCCACTACCTTTATTGTCACCGACCACAAATCTCTCCTGGGTCTCAGAAAAATACCCATTGACAATGACAGAACTGGTCCTTTTGAATGGACTGTAATTCACAAGGATGGCCACAGTCACCTCAATGCAGATGCAATGTCACGTCGCCCTGCTGACATCAGACCAACGGAGCAGAGCACCTTCTCCAGTGCTCCTGGTAATCCACACTCTGACAAGAGACGTTCTAGTCCAAGTCCTGTAAGTCTGTCTAGTCCTGTCACTTCTGTACATCACAGCTTCTGCAGTACCGATACAAAGCCACTGTGCTACTGGCCTTTTATGTCACGTGACATCAAGATGTGGTGCAAGCAGTGTACTCCGTGTGACGCAAGACGGAGTCCCACACCTCATCAGGGAGCTCCAATGAAAACTACTACTGAGCCATTCTTAAAGGTTGCAGCTGACACTACTTGAGCTCTCCATTACAAGTCGTGGAAACAGGTATGTGCCTGTTGTCCAAGATTATTTCTCCAAGTATGTCAACCTCTATGCCATTCCAGACCAGCGCTCCAACAGTTGCAAAATGTCTGTTTGAAAACTTCATCTGTGAACATGGCATCCCGGAAATGCTTCACACTGATCAGGGACGTCAGTTTGAGTCTGACCTGGTGAAACATCTGTGTGAACTGCTGGGCGTGCAGAAAACACGAACCAGCCCATATCATCCTCAGTGTGACGGCATGATTGAGAGATTCAACAGGACACTTATTGATCAGTTAGCCAAGACACTTCTTCAACAGCCTGGTGAATGGGATGACTACCTCAACCAAGTTGCTTTGACTTACAATACCAACCCTCACTCTACAACAGGTTTCACACTATTCTTCCTCTCACATGGTCATGAAGCCAGGATGCCTGCCAACATGCTGTTACCTAACAACACACCATCATCTTCATCTACTACAGGTTCTCCTGCTGACTATGTTGCACAATTGACGCAGAAACGTCAGTCCGCTTTCAGTTCTGCTGCATAGAACAGATTGTTGCCCACAATCAGCAAAAACAACAGTATGACAAGAGTGTTAAACACACTCCCTATGTTCCTGGAGACCTTGTCTGGTTAAATGACCCCACCACAGCAAAAACTCGCTCCTCACTGGAAAGGCCCCTTTGAAGTATTACAGTGCCTTGGATCTGATGTGGATTCTCCTGGGGTGACGTACAGGATTCACTACCTCCTGGATCAGTGTGATAAGTCCCAGATTGTCCACTACAACTGTCTCAGACCCTACCATGCTCCTGTGCCAGATCGTGGACATAAGACACCTACTTGTGACTCTTTGCAGTCTCAACTCCCTCGTTTGACTGCATTGTCAGGTGCTTTGCCCTTTAAACCTTCAAAGTTGACAGCCACAAAGAGCTACAACTTATCTGGCCACAGCAGTACTCCCTCATTAGCCCCTCCTACTGGGCATCCACGACCCCGACCACAGCCCCAATCCCACTCCCCCCTGACTCAGTCTTGGTCTGCCCCCCCCCTCTGGCCGAGTACGGCAGTTTGACACTGTCCCCTCTTCCACTCCTCAAGGTTCTGGTTCCTCGCTACGCCCTGGGAGAAGTCCAGTTAGACCTCCCAGATACCTTAGAGACTATATTCTGAAGTGAAACTGTTGCTTTATTGTTGTTGTTTACAGATACTTGTTTATTTACTTGTTTGCTTATTTATTTTATGAGAAACAGGGACTTTGTTTGTGGGAGGGGGAGGAAATGTAAGGTTTAGAAGTGGAGTTAATTCATATTTGAAAGTTGTAAGGCTCAGAAGTTAATATAATTTATATTTGAGTTAATTTACTAAAAATGTATGCACAGAGCATCACTGTATGTCCCTGTAAAATGAATACACAATGTTATTAGCCTAAAATATTTTCAATATTTCTTCACTTTTCATTTCATATTTGTTTTTTACAGACTCATGATTACCTAAATGATTGCAATGCACTTCTGCACCCATAATAAACTGTCTTAGATCATAATAAATCACAAGTGAGTGGATATGGGTGTGTGAATCCAAACAGAAGTGACTGGGAATCCACATGTTAAATGGAATGTGGCAGGTAAACGGTACAAGCAAGCAGGTTTTGATTAGGGTTTAGGTTAAAGTTCAAGCTCAGGTGGCTAGAAAGCGAAGGCCTCTGGCATCCGACTGGGGAATGGATGCTAGAGTAAAAGCTGACAGGGTGACTGGAAAATGAGAAACAGGTCAGCAGGTGGATTCGGGTGACTGGTGGGACAGTCTAAGGGCATCTGGTGGTCGGATGGACAATGCAGGGGCCTGGGGAAGTGGGAATGTGGCTGAAGGGAGGGACAGAGGGGCAGAATGGGCAAAACAGGACGGAGGCTGCATGTTGTGACATAGTCAAGTCTTGAGCAAAGTCCAATACCGGTAGTAAAGTCAGACCATGTTGTGCTTACTGACATCCAAATAATTAATTATTAAGCTCCAATTGTCTAATTTGGCTGGTGTTTTTAAGAATTATTACCTTTTTTTAATCTAAAAGTTCTGGGGATCAGTGGAAATGCCACTTTTCACATTATAGTTTAATAATTAACTATAATAAGTAATCATTATATATTATTTTCCCTGGGAGGGATAATAGAAATATTTCATCAGGCTGATACGTAATGAGGCCATTGATACTTTAAAATGATGTCACATTTCTTTACAGTTTTAATTATTCATGGTGTCCAACATACTGCCACTATTACCTACATGTTCCCTTTGTTTTAAACCCAATATTCTTTTGCAGTAGTGGAAGAAGTATTCAGATCACTTACTGATGTACGTATTCCTCAAAATGTACCAAAGTATCAAAAGTAACAGTACTTGTTGCGCAGTAAAATGGTCCCTCTCATTGTTTTACTATTATTCTGAATGTTATTGGATCAATATTACTGCTGCATTATAATGTGTGTGTTGCATTTTACTGATGTTTAAGGCTGAGCTTATTTTAACTACTTTCTATTCTGTTGGGTAGAAATACGTGAATTTTCTCATCCTTCAATTTATCGTAGACATTCAAAATCAACATCAACATCTGCAGATACCCGGTTTCCACTGGACAGAAAAGGTACAAAAATTGTAATCTAAAAAAGTAAGCTGTCAGGCAAATTAAGAGGTGTAAAAAGTACAATATTTTCCACTGAGATGTAATGAGGTGGAAGTATAAAGTTGCATAAAATGGAAATATTCAAGTATGGTACAAGTACCTCAAATTTGTAGTCTCCTTGAGTAGATGGATGCAGTTCCACTGTTCTATTGCTAAGTTAATAAATGACTTCATGTTACCGGATGATCGAATTAACTAGGAGGTGAAACTGCTGTTACAGTTACACATACATTTTATATCAGTATATTAGTTAGCCATGAATGAAGAACAACACATTTTAGTGTAACATGCAAATGTTTTCCTATAAGTTGATTAAGTGTCAATCTCAGAACTGTATCTATATGTAAAGGGGTTCCAGTAAAAGTTATTTCATTGGTGAACTAAAGAAATTTCTAGCACTGTGGGCTGACCTCCTTCTGTCTTTAAAGGTACAAGGTGCACCTTCAGTCCCTGTTTGCTAATTCAGTTCATTAAACAGATTCACATGAGCACAGATACCACACTTAGACACTCTTCTAAGCCTCAGTGTCACATGACCTGATGTTTGCAGTAAAAACATTAACCCTTGTTTGGCTTGTATTAACCACAAGGCTGAATGCTATCTTGTTATCTGTTGATATTCAGGTGTAATTCAATAACAATTCTGCTCACTGAAGTTTTGATCTGTAAATTTACTCATGGATATGCATCATCCAACTCTAATTGTAATGAACTCACAGACATCCTATTTCTAAGGAAGTGGCCCTCTTATCCACAGATGTATGAAGACTGAAATAAACAGGGTTAGAAGGGTTACTTTAAAAATTTAATCGGATACAATTTCTAATTAAATGTTAAAAAAGGTAGTCAGTAACCTAATCCAAGTATCACAATATTAAAGTAATGTAACTTGATTGCATTCTGTTACTTTTGGATTACCTCAACAACAAGTATGTAAATAAAAACAAGAGAAAAGAAATATCAATAAGTAGTATGGATGCAAATGTATTTAAGACAACAGAACAATGTTATCTGTGAAAAGAAAATGGAAAGATTTTTAGCATCAAACATGTGTCATCTGCTCAGTGTATTTTTAAAGAAAACCTGATGTATATTAAAATTGTAAGCCTGCTAAATAATCCCCATTTTTGCTAAATGTAACTGTAATCTGATTACGTTTTTTTATGTAACTGCAATGAATAACTGTTTTCTGTTTTTTTGTATCTGGATTACGGTACTCAGTTACATGTAATCCGTTACTCCCCAAGTCTGGAAATAATTATACAGTATACATTAACAAATGCTAAATATGATGTTAGCTGATGATTTAACATATTGTCTTAACAGTTACTAAATGTCCTGCACCAACAGTAAATCCCCTAAAAAAGTGTTGACCACTGATCGTTTACAACAGAGCAGAAATCCAGTGGGCATGTAAAGCGGATCTTGTAGTCTTCACAGTGTTTTCCACCGGGCTGCTCAGCATTCACACAGGAAAAGCCACGAGTAGCGTCATATCTGCAACATATATAATAAGTAAACTATTAAAGGGGCACTCCACTCATTTTTTACACATGAATGTAAATTCACTTGCCATAAGTAGATAACATCTCAGTCTGAAAATCCATGGGTGGAGCACATATTTAAAAGAATAGTTTGACATTTTGGGAAATACAACAGACATACTCCATGTCTGTACAGTCAATATGAAGCTACTGCCAATAGCAGGTTAGCTTAGCTTAGCATAAAGACTGGGACAAACAGCTAGCCTCTGACAAAAGCTAAACTGGGTTTATGTATTCACACTCAGTCTCGTTGCCTGTCCTATAACTTACACTTGAAAGACATCACCAGTCTTGTGTGCAGGGACGCCAGACACTGTCATGGCTTCAATGGCCACAGGCTGGGAGCAGACCTGACTGGGATATATCAGCTGCACCCGGAGGAGGGTCTCATAGTCCCCCTGCCCTGTGGGATTGTCCATGTCGAACCAGCGTGTCCTACAACCTGCCAGTGAAAAACATTAAACAAAATAGGCATATGGAGACATTGACATCAGATTCAGATGTTTTAATTGGGTTTTACAGGTTGTGATATTTGTTTTTGTTTTTATCATTTTATACATCTATAAGGCTCATATGTTTGTTCTTGCTGTAATCCGCATTTTTCTTTTATGTTTTCTCAAAAATCAACACCTTTATAAAATAAAATCACAAGACTAGTTGTAGGAAAATGAGTCCTACCTGTATGAAAACTTACCCTGACAGAAATCTGAAGGACAGGTCAGTATCACTTGATAATCCTCACATTGTTTACTCCTCTGTTCTTTATTGATGCATGCAAAGCCAAAAGTAACATCATAGCTGGAATATAATAAAGAGCAGAATTAAACACTTATTATGAAAGGTTGTTTGAATGAAAAAAAGCCACATCGTACCTCTATATCTAATAACAACTTCACATGCTTACGACAGGTAGGTGTCTCCAGTGCGTAGGGCAGATAGTCCACTTGCTGTCTTGGCCTCAATGCTGATCGGGTTTCTACAGACTTGACCCGGGAAAGTTGTCAGTAACCGAAGTATGGACTCCACATCACCCTCCTCTGACGGGTTATCACTGTTCAGCCACTGAGTTCGACACTGCTCTGACACTGAGTGGAAATTACAAATGGATACATGTTTGTTAAAACTGTATTTCAGCAAAAGCAAGAATGTGTTTTGTTAGGGACTGTATGAAAATTATTGGGAAGGAGGGTATTGTTTTTGTCTTACTTTTTTGAGTGGAACATTTTTACTTTCTTATTTAGATTTTATTTCAGCCTTGGACTAGTATGTTATTACATTCCGGTGGTAGAAGAAGTACTCAGATCTTTTACTTACTTAACTACTTCAGTAGAAGTATACAAGTATTAGCATCACAATATACTTAAAGCACCAAAAGTAAAAGTACTCATTATGCAGAATATATAATATTTATAATAAACATTTTTGGAGGACCTACACAGTACCTTCACAGAACTCTTTTGGACAGGTAAATCTGACTCTGTAATCTTCACAAGTCCGGCTTCCCTGATCTGCATTTACACAGGCAAACCCATAGGTGGCATCATAACTGCAACAGAGAGGAGAAGAAGGTGATGAGTGAAGCCGCTCGCCCCTCCCATTAATTCTATTTGTTTTAATTTTGACTGATGTTGTCACTCACTTTAGAAAAGTATCGGAGGTGTTGGAGGCAGGCTCTCCAGAGATGGTCTGGACCTCAATGGCTATTGGCTCAGGGCAGAGTTCTCTCGGGTATATGTTTAGGAAGTCACTGAGGACCTCATAGTCTCCATTTCCTGTTGGGTCATCATGATCAAACCAGCGCGTCCTACACTCTATAAATAAAGAGGAATCAAAGAAACCTGATTTGCCTGCATGTTAATATGTATTGTTAATAAAAAGGGAGCTCAGCCCTACATATTACTCCTTGAAATAATACTGTATATTTTTTTGTTGTACCACATACCTGAGCAGAACTGTCCCGTGCAGGTGAACTTGACCTGATAATCGTCACACTGTCTCCATTTCTGTTCTGTGTTAAGGCACAAAAGGCCCTCTGATGCACTGTAGCTGCAAAATACAATCATTCCATCCTAATATTACACTTGGCTTGAGTTCATTTTCAAAAGTAATTCATGTTAGTGTGTATTGATTCCCTTTGGAGGGACATCACTGAAACTTAATGGTGGGCCGCAGGTCAAAAGTAAACACCTACTCTATTGTATTGTTAAGATGCAAAATGACACTAGGATCCGAAGTTCCTGTAATATCCTAACTTCCTGCACAAAGTGTCACTCTGCTCACCATGCTCAGATCTTGAAAAAATATTATTAATTAAGGATTCTACATTTTTAAAGAACACTTTACCTTGTGCAAAAACACAACAGCTATTGATATTTAAAACATTTAAAAATTGCTAGAAACATCTGCATCATCTAACCATATGGCTTTTTGGCCTACAGGCCCCACTTTTGCCAGCCCTGCTAAAAAATGTTAAATTTTTTATGAACCTAAACAAGTATTTATGGCCAGTGCAAAATATTTGCACCTGTTTTGTCCTTGTCGAGTTGTTTTGGAATATACTAATATCACCCAATATCTTAACAACAGTACAACATTGTTGTGAAGACTACAACAACTCAAATTGTGTTTTAGGAACATACAAGTGTAAATATCTGAGAGACAAATAAAGTCTAATTATTTTAAGAAATACATTAAAAGCATGTAAAACAGTCTGTAAATTAGATTTTTAGATCTAAAACATGATTAAATGTTTTGTTCGATATTAATAAAAAGAGGGAAAGAAAGAGTTCTTGACTCTGACTTTTGCACCATATCATAAATCCTCAATCACATCTCCCTGACATCAAATCAGTAGTGGAAACGTTAAGACTTTACGTGTGGAAGGTGTTCCTGGTGTACTGCGACTTGACTCCAGCAACCGTCTGAGCCTCCATGTCTACTGGGTTGGAGCAGATCTTCGTCCAGTGCTTCCTTCTCAAGTCACTCAAGAGCTCTGAGTCCCCATATGTGGAAGGATCCCCTTCATCCAACCAGGCTGTCTTACAGGCTGTGAGAGGGAAAGGTTAGATCTCAGCAATCTGCTGGGCATTAATGCTTAATTTCTCAATTGATTCAGGCAAACAATAATACAGGGCTTACTTTCCAACGCAGTGGCAAAAATCTGAAGGTCTGATGGAACAAGATCAGTCTTTGATCAGTTATCGTTTAGTTTTCTATTTCTGATAAATTATTGTGTGCATGGCAAGAATAAATTAATGAATCGTTAATTATATTACCTGATACTAGAAGACACCAAATTACAAAGCTCTAAAATAAAGTTCAAAGAGAAGACAAATAAATCACTATTATGAAATACCTTAATGAAATACACAACTTTAATCAGTTGGAAATAAAGTCAGAGTACCTGAAAGATCAACATGGTTTTCTAACTAGTGATCTTAAGGAGAGAAAATATTTTTTAAAAATCCAGTGAAGTGAAAATAAAATGTCCTTTGGATGTTATTCAGAGTTGGTCTCATGTGAAGAAGAATCTGTTAAAATCCAACCAAAAGGGTTGGGCAGCCTGTTGTATGTCAATCTCTCTGTATTCCTGCTCCTCCCACAGAGGTTGAGCCTAATATTATTTTTCAGTAACATGTAACCCTCTATGTTATGTGTTGTTGTGTGGCTTATCAGTGTATTGTTAGTGTTGTATAATGTCATTTTCTTCCATAATGGATATTCTGTTTAAATGCAAAATGATTGTTGATTTTTATTCATAGAAATGGTGGCATTGTGTCTCTGCCTCCTAAATGCATCAAAAAAATGTATATCTTAACAAAAACATATCTTGCTTTTAAATATCTCTATCACCAGGATACCAAAGTAAATAAAAACCTACAGCATGTCCTATAAACTTTATTTTACACAAAATCTATAAAAAGGGTTACACAGGGTAATTGTTTCTCATTCTTTGCTATTATACATAAAAGCATCTGTTTATTTATTAATTAATATACATTCATTCTTGGTTTTTGAACCAAATCAATGTAGATTTTGTTTTACTGGGTGAAAGGTTTACTGTCTTTAAACAATATACTTAGTTACTCTCTTTTTTCATGAAGCTTCTGACTTGTTCCCGATGCTGAGCATTGAGCCAACATAACAAATCCTCCAGATCAGCAGTGTGTAAATGAACAAATGATGCACACTTGTGTAAGTCACTCCAGTTTGAGGGCAGGGGGATTTCATCACAATCCTTGAGGCTTGGAAAGAAAGAGCAACTTGATCACACTCTTCCTATGTGAGCTTGACAACCATGTTTGCAAATATCTATAAGTATCTGTTAGGCCACCTAATGGATTCAGTACTGTGTGTGCTGAAGGGATTAATATAGAACCTATGAACTAAAGAAAACAAAACAAAGTAAAATGATGATGATTTTAACTTGTTTCCGTTGTCTGATAGCAAACTTGAAGACTTGTGTCTCCCTGCCATTCAATTGAAAAGGTCAGAGAGTCACCGCCCAGAGTGTGTCTTTCTTATGCTTTAGGCAGGTAAACTGTACCTGCACAGTGCGGACGAAAGCTAATCTGTTGAATGTGACTATTGAGTTTCCATAGACAACAACTCAGGTGTTGACCAAATAACCCCAGGCCCTGCTGTTAAATGTCAGTGAAAGAAAAGTATATAATAGCCAGGATTGGTGTAGAATAACTGTTATATGCATGATGCAGCACATCCAGAGGCTAGAAAATTATTATTTTATTAAGTGACCACAGGATTTCATTGTGATGTGATAAAAGGTCTAATGGAATTTCTTGGAATGGAGACTAAATGATTCAAGTGTCAATATTATGTTCACATTGTGTTTATTTTCAATTATGTTCCAAATGTTGGCCACATTTCGAATGGGATCTCATTTCTACTGTGAATGAATTTTAGGATCACAGCTCAGACAATGACACACAGCTGGACATGAGGGACTGTGCATACAGTAATTCAGCTGTGTTGAAGAAAGGAGGTCAGGGAGATGATTTTAATTCAGTGCGTCAGGTTTCCTAAACACTACTAACGGGCCTTAACTGAGTTTCCCTTTACTTATTTAGTGATTTTACTCTAGAGATGCTTGAAAAGTCTGCATTGTGTTTTATTATCTGGGCTTTAATAAATAGCTCATGGTGGCTTAAAGGCATACTCTGGAGATTTAGGGCACAATAGGTTAGTGACCTTTAAAGATTCAAATTAACAAAAGAATTGTCAAAATCAAAGCAGTAGAAAACAACACTTTTAATCCCTAATATGTGTTAAGCTCCAAAAACACTTCATCCTAGACTTCTCATAATGGAATTTAAAAACAGCACAGCCCACTTTGTAGCATGAAGCTAATTCTTGTTGGCTTATTGCACTCATTAAGCTAAATATATAAGTTGTTGGCACAGAGAAAAGAAAATCCTACAAACCCATGACATGACATGACAACAGGACACGTTTACCTTGATTCTACAGATCTCAGTTGAGGAGGCACAGAGCCTGAGAACTACTTCCCAACCACATAATAAACACAAACAAAAAAAAAACATCCACTTGGAGAAAAAAAAAAATCTCAGAAGTACTTTAATAATTAAAAAATATACATCTTAAATAATTTTTTTTTTAAAGTAAAAGATGGGTATGAAACAAAACTCTACATAAAGCCTGCAGGCAGAAGGTAATCGTTAGGAGACTCTTAATGAAAGACACTTAAACCTGCCGCAGGTAGCAAAGTGGAAAGCGTTCGGGTTTCAGTTCCACGATACTCAAAATAACTTTCAGTCAGAAGGAACAGAGACAGCAAAGAAAAATGTCTGTCGGCACTAACTTGAGGAAGGTTCAGAACGCTGTGAGTGCACCGTTCCCCACCTGTCTTATGCCCTAAAGAATGGGCGTTGTCACAGCCTGATTGGCCAAGAGGGGAATGCACCAAGCTGCTCTCAGTCATTGTTGAGGAGGCAACCCTGTGCGACAGGTGATCTGAATACGCCTCCAATCAACCCAGAAGACTTTTGACATTCAGCTAAAATGATTTGAAAGAAATGTGTACGAAAGAATGAGGGACTGCTACAGTTGATACTGTAATTTGTGTCATGCAGAAGCCTCTCCGGGCTCAGTCCCTGCTGCCCATAATCAGTTTGTAGGCTACTTCTCGACATTTTCTGCCTCATATCTTCCAAGAATTATCAACAAAATCAAGATTAGCTGTTTCTGTGTAGGTTAACACCATGTACATAAAAGGTCAGATTCAGTTCTACCCAAATGCTATTTAATCTAAGCCTTTCCACCCCAAACCACACTACTGTAAACTTGAACATGTACATCTAGAAGAGAGTATGTAAACCATATGCTAGAGTACTACCTCAAACTCAAAGAAGCCAATATGTGTGAAAAAAAGTATTTAATAGGCCACTTGATCAAAAGAGTAAACACAACCATATGCCAAGTATAGTTAACCTTTCTCTTTTAAGGCAACAATACTGATGCTTTCCATATCTCGATGAAAAGATTAATTACAAGTACAGTATACGCCTACGCATACTTCTTGTATAGTTGTCAGTATAAGCCAAGTGTACTTATAATTTTATTAAAAGTAAACTGAAAGCATACTCTTCTTATTTTTCTTATTTTATCTGTATCTAATAATGTCTTAAAGGTGAATAATTTATTTTGTAATGTAATCATCAAGAAATGTGTGAAATGAGTCAGACTAATAGTGTACACACTGTGTGAGAGTGATGATTTATTTATCATTTCTAACTAAGCAAATGAGAAAGACACTACAAGCGTAAGAAGGCCTCACCTTTTTGAAGGCTAGCAGATGCGTGAGGCATGTACAATATCTGGGGTTCATTGTTTATAACACAAGTAACCCTCTCGTACATGACGAACATAATGGGCACGAAAGCTGAGCCGCTCCAAACCCACCTCTGTCTTGTCATCCTCTGACAGACGATTAGTCCTCATGTTTCTGTAGGTCCAGGTAACCCTCTGCAGCCCTGAAGGGGTCCCTCTCTTCAGGGTACATAACTGCACCCCGTTGTGACTGACATTGTTCCATTTGCTTCAGGATGTCAAAAGTAATTCATGAATTGTTTGATTCTATTCTACATAACGTTTGCACTGTATTACGAGCAGCTGCAGACAACTATATTTCTAAAACCTTGGAAGAGTGAAATGAATCACTTGTACAATATGTCCATAATGTACATTGATGTAGGACACTTGTACTTTATGTATCTATGCATCACCAAGGTCATTTTTTTGCTTTTTGCCTTTACTGAGTAGGACAGCTGAAGATCAACTGGAAAGGGTGAGAGAGGAATGACACGCAGCAAAGGGCCACAGGTCAGATTTGAACCCAGAGCTGCTGCAGCAATGACTCAGCTTGGTACATGGGGCGCAACCAGGTGAGCTATCAAGGCGCCCCTTGCCAAGGAAAACAAAATACAATAGACTGTGTAAGAAGAGAGTACTGTACCCATGGGACAGGTGTATTTTAGAAACCTGATTTGGGTGTAACCTTAACAAGAGAACATTAGGTCTTGACTTTCTTAATAGGCGGTGTAATCAGCCTCTGTTCAGGGACCCAGTTTAAGGCTTACCTGTACAATGGATTATTTTGGAACAATGAAGTGATTGGGTGCAAAAATACTGCACCTAGAGAGAAACCTCCCAGCACAGAGCAAACCACAGCAACACAGAGGTAATAAAAATAAAACTCACAAGATTACAAATAGCACATGAATTTTGTTTTTAATTAAGAAACACCAAGGGCAAGGGGAGCGTCTTTTCAACACTGGAAATGGATTGTCAGGTCGCCCTGACGGGGACAATATTCCATCTGGTACAATTTCATTTCTTTAACCGAGTTATCTGCTTTTTTCTGCCATTCAGAAGTGAAACAGTAAAATGTTTAAAACATTTGAAAATAAAAATTTCCATCATTACTAAAAAGTGCAGCTTTCATATTTTGCAATTGCCTAAAAACAACCAAAAAGCAGTTTCTTGACAACTTTGCATTGGGCGTGAGTGTACAGTGTATATATGGAAATCCAGTTTAAGAGCAGAACATCATTCTCTGCTTCAGTGTCCTAAACCTGGACCACAGCAGTGGCTCTTTTCAGTCCACATGTTCATATTTGAACAAACATGATGACACCTTTCTGTGTAGATAAATAATTTATTTGTTGCATTTGGAGTCTAAGACTTTTTTCATCAAGTGAATAATAAGACCAGTTTCCAACCATTTGATCAGGCAGTTCCAGTCAGGTACTTAACCCTTCATGGAACTACAGTGGGGATTTCTGAAGAACTTACCGGGGGGCCGTATTCAAACTCTAACAAGAGGGGAAAAACAAGGGGATGTGGGAGGCAATACACAATAACCAGAGGAAAGAAAATAGCAAGCTTCTGTGATTGCTCTAAAACAGCAGAATCAAGCCTTGAAACAAAAGCGATGGAAAAGAGGAAAAGAAAAACAAAAAACATAAAATAAATAAAAATGAAGCAACTCTAAGAGAAAGGATAGTGCTCATTTTTAGGATATTAATACAAATATTTTAAGCTTACAAAAATGAGAAAAAGGTTTGTGAACCCCAAAGTGATCGTGCCGTTGTGATTTTGTGGTGTGGTTGACTAAAGGTTGGCGAGCATGCTTTATTAGAGCTACACTACTGGTCACAGCACCTGCAGGAGGTTTCCACTGCATTCCCACATGACCAAACACTATCCCAACTGTGTCCTACTGCTGTTTGATGAATCTCCCTCTGCAGAGAAAACAACCCACAGAACCACAGAGCCTTCAGAGTTTTATAGCTTACTGAATTGTCACTAAAGCTACCAAACCTGAAAATTAAGCAACATCTTGAGGCAGTTCTGGGTTGATCCTCCTGAGGATATGGATAATGACACACACACACACACACACACTGACACACACACACACCTGACTCCACACTGGGGCTTAAAGTAGAGTGACCTATGAGAAATGGAAGGGGCTGGGACATATGTAACCAACACATTTACTAGCATACACACTCATTCTTAATTGATATAGATATCTACCTGACTGGCAGATAGTGTAACACATAAAACAATATCTTCAACAACCACACATAAAAAATTACACCCTTTTCAATTCACTGTTTTTTGAGATCTACTCAATCAAATAAGGCTGTGGAGGCAACAAATCATGCCATATTCTTATAAAATCAACCTCAAATGTCATGCATATCCACAAATGTGACACTAGTGTATACTGTTTTAGATTCATCTAAGAACCAAATTACTAAAAGACACCTCTACGTGTGACTGACAGGAAACCGTACGACTATGTGCTGCATCTTCATGTCTGACATTAGCACCAAGGTTTCTTTCTTTTTCATTAAAAAGAAATACAGACACAGAAGACACAACAGTGCTGTGAATGACTTGCAAAGAAAAAAACGTGACAATTCCGGTTATTAATTTGTATTTGACGACCTGAGTTGTGTACTGAAGCTGCATGTGACCGTGATCGTGTGCGCTCCTCTCCCAACAACAAAACTGTAAGCATGCTCGCGCAAAAAAAAAAAAAAACAACAAAAAAAGGTTCCTCTACAGAAGTGAAGAAAGAAGGCCTAAACATCTTCAAGTATTAATACAGTTAGGCCTATAAAAAGCCCTGGACACACAGTATTAGAACCCAGAATAAGCTCTAGGAAAGTTGAAGAGCAGTTATGGTTAGTTTGCATGTTTTCCCCCACAAATATAATATATATATATTCATATGTATATAAATAAAAATTCAGTGCTGTAAAAACATGTCCAACTCCATAGGATCTGACCCATCGTAGAAGGCCTAATAGTTTTACTCTTACTCTTCTCATGGCTAAAACTACTGCTGGAAGTATGTAAACTGTACTGGTTCTCCTGTGTTAATAGTCCTTCATTGAGAATACAACACTGAGGAAGAGAAGACTTGTTAATATCATTTTTTCTCTTTTTTGGTTTTACTGCACACAGAGAAACATATCCTGTCATGTCATCTTTTTTTGTTTTTGTTTTTGGTAGCAGCAAAGCACCAAGTTTGTGTCAGCCTCTTTGTGTGTAAGTCTCTCTGTGTGAGTCTGCTGTGTGTATGACATCACTCCATAGTCTCTGTGTGTGTACGCGTGTGTCTGTGTATGTGTGTTCGTGTATGTGTGTTGCGATCTATGAAGAGCACGGCTGCACGTTGATGCCGCGGGCTGCGTGGGCTTGCAGGTCGATGGCCTGAGCTGGCTGCTGTCCCGGCCGAGCGTTCATCAGTGTCAGGTTCCTCACGCAGCCTGTCATTCCCGATGAAAACTTCCCTCCTGTCATAGCAGCCATGTCTGGGGCTCCACCTGTCACATGAGAACACACACAAAAAATTGTGTCTGTTAACTATATGACTGAGATTATACAGTGATTCTACAGCAGTGTGTAGCAGTAGTTAGTAACGCTAGCTGTTGTTTAGTGTGTTTTAGCCCTGGACCCTGTCACAGCTATGGACAGACATAGACACACCCATCTAACAATTATCATACAAGATAAATGATTAAATGTGTCCCAAGACCAAAAATAGCCAAAACAAAGACACATGAAAACGAAGGAGCTTAAAAATAAAATTAACTAATGAAAGATTAAATATAGGAGTAAAAAAAAAAAAATTGGTTTCATTTTAACTTTAAACACTTCAAAAATAAAGATAATAAAGTTTTGTTTTTAGTAACTGTTAAAGGAAAATTATTAAGCTAATAATAATAATTATAATATATGATGATTTAAACAATATTATTATTCACTGGTGACGGTTATATATCTAACTTGTCAGTGATGGGGCTCCATACTTTCAGTTCACTCACCCAGGTATATACTGCCTTTGGTGTTGACCATGAGGCTTCCGCCTTTAGACTGTCCATGTAGCGCGGCTCCTCCATCGATCTGGATGTACCCATGTTTTCCAGTCCTGCAAGAAAATAGGAAAATAATGAAATGAACACAACTCAATATCAAGCACTGAACAGACAAATCTGAAAATTGCAGATAATGTTGATAATATCAATCATACCTGACTGCTGTGATCTTATGCCATCTACCATCGTTGATGGGCTTCCGGGACAAGATCTGTGCCTCTCCGCTGCCCAGCTGGTAACTGGATAACACACAAAGCATCAGTATTACTACAACATTAATATGAGCTGAAAATAATCCTACTCATCCAGATTTCAGCAGAACTACGGGGTTACAGGCCTGAGTCACCTGAAAACAAGGCGTCCATTCTGTAGACCGAGACTAATGAAGTCCTTGCCTTTGCCGTGTTCTCCGTGCTCCTGGAAATAAATATGTTTAGTCAGCAAGGGAAGGAGAGGTTGTGAGACTGAATATGGTGAACCACTGACCAGCTGCAGTCATTTTCCGCACCAAGAGTCATAATAGCAAACATGAGGCAATGCATACAGATTGATCCCAGTATTTGAATAAGTTTGACATAAAACCTTCCATGCGAAATAATATTAACAGATGCCATCATGCACAATGTGCAATACAGATATTTTCAATTTCAAATCACATGATTCTCCTGAAATATCTCATTATTGTTCTACTATACATACATATGGAAAACACACATTATGAAACATGCCAAATAAACAAGGAGTGTCTTGTGTTTGAGTGGATACCTTTTTACTAGCATGCACCTTTCGCAAATTGCGTGCGCCATTGGTCTCCTGAAGAAAATGGAGTTGGAGTTAGAGAAGCAACATGCATTTATTTAGTGGTGTCAGACAGAGCCGTGCTCACAGCCAACATGCCTAGCAATGTTACAGCCTCTGTGGCTCGAGTATGAATTAGAATTGTGATGACGATGCTGCTCAATAAAATACAGTATTGTGTCAGTGATGTATTACTGTTGACATGCAAGTCCAAAACTCACTGACTGTTATGAGAACATTAATGAGTGTCACGTCTTTACAGATGAGGTAATGGTGATGATTAAGAGTGCTGAAATGCAGTAGCAAAGTTAGGGTGTGGATGAAAAAAGTGGACGGGAAGGTTTGGATTATATGGTTTGGTCCTACAGATGAGTCCAGGACCAGGACTCACCACTCCCTGCCACAAGATCAGGCCCTCAGAGGAGCCAGTGTTGATCTCCAGTTCGATGGTCTCTGGTGAATCATGGGCACTAAAACATAAAAAATAACAATAATTTTTCTCTTGATGCATGTTACATCAACTCCTAATAATAATAATAATAATCTGTGAGAGTAAAACAGTGTAGAAAAGTAAACTACACTGACCTTCTTGGGAAAATGGATTTAGGAAGGCCAATGTATCCATCATTGTGGAAATGAGCTGCATACTGATACGGTGAATCTACAAAACATACAGAAAATACAAATCAAGACGACATTTGGATAATAGTGAGGTTGTTGTGAAGTTTGATCCTCACTGTTATGGTGCCCTCCAGTGGCGAAAGCATGGAAGAAAACCCTGCTAAGACTTGGTTAGATACAACAGTTGTAGTCAAAGAGATATTCTTTAAGTGAGATTGAATCACTTAGCAACGTATTTTATTTGTTGGTGGGTGTGTAAAGCTTAAAGACTATATAACTTTTAAAAGAAGAAATAACACATTCTTCCTCTTACCAATGAAAAGTTGAATTTATAAGCAATAAAACGCACTCATGCTCAGTTTAATACTCTCAGGGAATTGTCTGCTACAGCCTGACTTACTTAGATAGATATTGCAATATTACTGAATTAGTTTGTTGACTTTATTACTCTTTTTTGTGCTACTGTGTCATTATGTCTAAGCATGTCAGAGAGATTTAATCGTATCTGGCATGCTGTTCATAAATTTAATAAATCTGATTTGTTAACTTCTTGTTTTACTTCTGTCATTTTGTAACATGCTAAAATATAGCATAAAAGTAAGTAAAAGAAGATCTCAGTAATGTCAGTTACAATGCAATACCAGTAAGGTTTGTTAGCATTAGCTAATAGAAGCTATATCAGACAAAGTACGTTTATAGCAAAACCCCTGTGTCTAGAAATGAGCAATTTAACGTTGAATTATTGTGGATTTTATGATTGAATTCACCTTTACAATTGTAACAGGAAGATAATGTTATTTATTCTTTTAAAAGCTACATAGTCCCACTTTAAACACATATGAAACAAAATATCACAATCCTAAATTTGATTATATGCCCAAAATCAATATGCAAATACTGCAATTTCGAAAACAACAAAAATCTGACCGAACCAGGCTCCATGATGCAAACTCATTTGACAGTCAACACATGAGAAAGTTATTTGCCATTCCTCACACGCTATACCATGTCTGACCTTTCACAGAGATCAAACTGAACGCACCATGCGTCCATGCAGGAATACCACATTAAAATATGCTTGAAATACATCTCAACTCACCCAAACACACTGTGCTTTCAACAGACAGTTGAAGTTGTTAGTAACAGCGCAAATGTGTGTAGCAGATTTAATGTTCTGACTCAGACAGTTTCAGAGAGAAAGACATGTATTTTCATGTATTTTCTTGTTTTACAGACAAGCATTGTTGAGGTAGACGGAAACATGATTTTATGTTGTGAGTAGCCATCTTACAGGCATAGACATGATGATAAGGAAAAACAAGAACAAGGGGAATTCCACATTTCATTTGGGTCCGAAAACAGGGAGCACAAATTAGTTGATCTCCCGGCTACAGTCTACCACCCTATTACCTTTTGATGTAGATGCAGAATTCCCCTCTCCCAACTTTCCAATGGGGATAAGAGCCTCAGTTGCCAGTTGAGTACAGACGCATGTTTGGTTTGTGTTTATGTGCGAACATGTGTTAGGCAATAGACAGTTCGGGTTGAGCTTAGAAGGAACGTGGGGCCCCTCGAGCTCAGACGGGCCCCTGTTAGTCACGGTCGTGTCAGGCAGACTTAATATTGAGATACTGTACCATTTGCCTCGCTAGCTTCCAAATTCCACTGGGCCTCGAGCAAGCTGGTGACATGGCCTGTGTGTGCAGGATATAGCCATGAGAGTGCAGGGGTAAGACATACGTAATCACTTAGGGTTGACCCTCCCAGCATGCACTGCAGGGGAGTCAACTGTCTGATGTTAGAGGGGCTTCATACTGTGGAGAATGTGAGTCATATGGACTCATTTCTGGCTGTTTGTCTAGTCTTTCTACTTTAATGACGAATATCTTTGTCTATAGGATGCATGTGTATGCAGGAAGTGATAGGCGCTGTAGGGGGTCAAATGCTTTGGGGATTTGGAGAACTGTTTTCAAGATAATATTGTATATTAAAGACAATAGAACAACACAATTAAACAATTTTCCCTCACATTTTGTTCTTTTTTATGGCTTTGATTTCAATACAACGTTTGGTATACATGTTTGTGTAGCTAGTCAATACTTACTTTCTTCACAGTTCAGACCCGTGTGGCCAGGCGTACACACACACTTGCCGTCGACACAGCTGCCGCCATTCTGGCATTGAAGGTTGCTCTGGCACACGTCTTTCACCACCTCACAACGCTCACCTGCAGGGTCACATACCAGGCATGGGTCAGGGGTGAAAGGTCGATGGTCAAGTTCATACCAAAGACAGGGTGAGTTCAAAGGACCAGGGGAAAATAGATGGAGAAAAGTAATAGATATAGAAAGTGAAGTGAAAAATGGGCAGAAAACAGAAATGCGGTGCAGATTAGGCACCAGAATCCAGAGCTGTGTTACATTATTTAGAAGACTTCAAGCACTTTCGCCACTAACCTTCAAATCCGTCCTTACAGAGGCACTGGTACTCATATTCAGCACTCGACATGCAGTGACCACCATTCAGGCAGGGCCGGCGGTCACAGGGACTGTTGTCCACACACTTGCGGATAGATCTGAATTCTGTAAAGCTGTAGGACAGATCCACCTTCTTGTTGTTGATGGAAACCTAAGCAGGCAGTGCAGACAAGTTTAAGCCACCACATACAGAAAAATGTTTGTGAACTTTTGTTTTATTTCCTTTCTTAGAGATCTCACCTCTCCTATACATCCCTCAAACATTTCGCTGACATTGGCAGGCTTAGGCAGAATCTCCATGTTGGGGACTCCTCCCAGGTACATATGGGTGTGGATATTGAGGCCCTGGGCTTTTCCTGGAGACATCTTTCTCTCCACTGGGCCTTGGTCCACCTTCAGGTGGCCGGATCTCTTGTTTCGCTCGGCCACAACTCTGTGCCACTGGCCCAGAGAGACTGGCTCTGAACTCAGAAGGATTGCCTGGCCTGAAAATAAACATGGATGAAGTGGGGGGTTTGAATCCTCTTTCAGTCAGCTCCTTCAACTCTTTAACTGCATTAAAAATCTTTACAATTTATTATAAAATTATAACTTATAAGACACATACAGTACAGTAAGGACAAATACATTCCTTTCTGAAATTTTTATAGCTTTGTGTTGATAATTTACCTGTGCCCAGTTCATATCTGAACTCTACATGTCCTTCCACCATGGAGATGGCGACAAAGTCCTCCACCTTCATTTTCTTCCCTCCACAGAAGAACATCAAGCCATCTCTTTCCAGGGGTTTGAACTCTAGTTCAACACGCAGGTCATCATGGATGTTGGTCAGTGGAGGATAGGCTATGTATGATTCCTCACCATCAAACAGTGGAGTGGTCACCAATTCCCCTGGTGAAAGTGAAGTAAAATGGATATTTCATTACACATGAAACCTATCTATACCAGCATTGTATATATTCCTAAAAATACTTAATGTCTTAATGGGAGATGAGATTAATTTCCTGTCTTACCATCCATGCATTTGTTTCCAGACTTGCCAAGATGGCAGCGACAGTCATAGCCAAGGCCATTTGCGCGGTTGATGCAAGTGGCGTCTGGTCCGCAGGCCTCTGTGGGAGTTCAGATCACAAACAGAGACATAAAACACTTATTTTACAATTTTTATTTGTATTATTTACTAGTATAACACTGCACTCTTAAATGTGCACAGTGACAGAGTTGATAGCAGTATCCAGGTACTATGATACACACTATATATATTTGTGTGGTCAGGTGGAGATCGTACCTGAGTGACAGTGCAGGGATGAATGGTGCTGGCAGTTGCTGCCTGTGAATCCTCTGGGGCAGCTGCACTTATACAAGCTGGCATCTGAGTCCTCACACCTCCCTTCATTCTGAATGATGACATGTCAGAAAATATGTATCAATTATGGGATTAAACACAAGACCAATACCACAAATACATCAAGTGGATGGATGTAGCGGACCTGGCATGGCTGGTCTTTGCAGGTGGGACAGTTTGTGACACCAGTAGAGCTGCGGTCCAGGTCTTTGAAGATGACTTCATCACCTTGGATAACCAGCTGACGGATACAGCCTGCATACAAGAAATGTCAAACAAGGATGAGTCTTGACGCCAAGAACATCTTTTCTCTCCATCGTATATTTCCTGTCAAGGTCTAAACAGAGATGTCTTACCAACAAAACCAGTCTTAATGCCAGCAGTTTTGGCGAGGACTGTGAAGTTGGGATAACCACCCACATGCAGCTCCTCATTCAGATCCAGGCCCTGGAACTTGCCCTGAGAAGAGAAAATATACATTTGTGGAACATATTAACTGGCATAAACAAATTAAAATACACATACGTATGTGACAATAGGAGTTACATTCACATTGACAGAAGTACCTGTGAGCTGCCGTTGATGGGCTCCCCTCCGTCTACAATGATGTAGCCCAAGGTGTGGTTGCGATACAGCTCAACCGTGTGAAACTCTCCCAGTTTGACAGGGTTGGGGTCACGTATGGTGGCCATGCCGGAGCCCACGTCAAACCTGAGTCAACATAGCAGGTGATTATCGACAAGATCATCAAGCTGTGTTTTGAATTAATTAGCAGAAATATCAGTGAAAACTTACCTGAACTCTAAGCGTCCGCCCACTAGCCCCAGAGAGATAAAGTCTGCTCCTGTGGTCCTTCTCTGGCCATTGTAGAGGATCATACCTATACCACAAATACAGGGTGAGTGAGTACTAGTAAAAACGTAATCCTCAGTGCATTCCCCAACAATAATATCCATCTTAATAAGTCCATAAATCTAGCAGATTTATTTAAACAAATGGAATCTCACAGTATTTGTTATGCACATTATGTTCTTTCAAGAATTTCCTTGAGTCAATAGTGAAACAATATCCTTTTTCAGCTTTGTCTCAAAATAATGCCATTTGTTTCTGCAAAATCTTGAGTGTAAAAAAGATTTTATACCAAATAAGAGTAAGTGACTTGTTAGGATGGATATTGTTTGCAATAGATCCATTCACACAGAAAGTAAACTCTTTGAAAGCTGGATGGTAAAGCAGCATGCCATGGGGAGGCAAGATAAAGCCAACCAAAGCCATGTTATAACCTGTCATCTTATCTGGGCATCACTGGGCTGCCAAGTGCAACCAGTCACACCATACTGCCAGTCCTCTTTTGTCTGTCTCCACATGCTGGGAACACATGCTTTGAATGAGCTACAGAGGCTCACGGGAAGTGGGAGCATGCCCTCTCACACATCTATCTATAACATCTCTGATAGTTGTGAAAAGGAGTCATCTATTATCTATTATGATCATATTATGCTGTAGATACTACTTCACACCTTTAAACAGTGTGTTCAAATATCGTTTGTGAATCATTTGTAGCTTGTTTGTTGCTAAACACATGCTTTGCCAGTCAATATAAAGAGAACAAGAGCCATATATTTTCCTTTGATTTAACAAACATTTCACTGTAATGTCTATTCTTTTTGCTGTCATGTCATTACAGAGCACTAACTATGGGTAGGTTCAAAGAAACCATATAAGTTCTTGCAAATTTAACTGTAGCCCTCTTTATTTTCAGAACTGCAGTGATGTTTAAATAAAAAAACACCTACAGAAATATGTGTAGCACTGCATTTATACAGTTCAACCATATAAAGACTGTGATTTTAAACAGCAGTGCTGCTATGTAGGTGGTATAGAAGATGACGAAGTAGACTGGCATGTAAAAGTAGAATTGTAAAAAGCTATTATTATGCTGATGACTGTAATACACCGAGAAGTGGCTTTGTGATCATGACCAGAAAGCCTGTATGAAAACATAGGCCATGCACCATCTGGCATCTCTTTCACAGCCTTTAAATCAGCTCTGAGCTGGATGCATTATGTGAAAATATGATGGAGCCAAGAAGCAGAACTGCCAACATCACTCTTGAGTTCCTGAGGATCTCAAGCACTGAGACTCACCAGCGTACAATATGAGACCTTCCCACCACGTGGGTGAGAGGAAGAGGTGAGGGAGAGAGGGAAGGGACAGAAGACGCAGTGAAATTATACATGAGGAAATATAACAAACATAGTACAAAAAGCAAAAAACATTTTCACGCTGCAAGATTCAACAAGAAAACAGTGTAAAATAATACACTATACAATTGAACTGTAAAGCTAATCTAGAGTTGCACTTCCTTACCATCACCATTATCGGGTCTAAAGTTGATCTTAATGCTGAAAGCCTTGTAGGCATTTTTGATGGTGGGCAGGGTGAGGTAGGACGAGGGTTGCTGGGCAAAGTATGGCATCACTCTCTCTGAAAAAGAAAATTAATCTCATAGTTAGATATAGGTAACAATACAGTTTATACTTCAAGCTTTTCTTTTATTTATCAACATCCCTTCCTACAGTATTCCCATCTCTGCAGACTAACCGTGGACTTCAAGTGTAGTAAAGGCTTCCACTTTTCCCTGTTTGTTAGAGGCAGTGCAGACATATGTCCCAGAATCCTCATGGGTCACCCCAGGAACTGTCAGCACGTTGACTTCCTGGAAACACTTAGGAGGAAGCTCTCCATCCAGCTGGACACATAAACAGTAATAAAAAAGTTACTCTCTTCAAGCCAGATGAGTTGGCATTTAGACTACAGACATCAAAGAGTATTAAAAAGAGACCATATTTTAGTTTTAGTTTTAAGTTTATTGAACAACAATAATATCTTGGTTACCTTGGACCATTTGATCTCAGGTACAGGGTATCCTGACGCCACACAGGGCATGACTGCATCAGACCCAACTGTCACCTCCTTAGTTTCGGGCAGCGCAGCAATTTGAGGAAGGGCTGTGCAAACAGGCAAAGGATTTCAATGTGGCTGGTGTTAACAGCTTAATTGACAACATATGGCAGCAGTGTGTGTGCATGCATTTCTGCAAGTGTGATGGAGGGAACTTAATGTGGTGTTTTTTTGTGCACTCACACTGGACATTAAGGACCACCTGGGACTGCACTGAGCCTACGTCGTTGGTGGCCGTACAGCGGTACTGCCCGGCATCGGCCTCCGTCACCTGCTCGATCTTCAGCATGCCACCCTTCACCATGATATGAGCGGGCAGAGACCCACCGACTTTACTCCACTGAACCGTGGGCTCTGGGTCACCAACAGCCTGGCACTCGAACTCCACTGAGTTTCCTATCATCACAGTCTGCACTGAGGTACGCACATTGATCATCACTTTCGGCAGGGCTGTTGAAAAGAAAAGAGCAGAGAAATGACACGTTATATTTGGCTTTGATGCAGCAGGGTGTATACTAATGTATTTGCTGGGATCGTAACAAACCTTGGATGGTCAACCTGGCAGTGTCCTGAGCCTGACCATACCCACTGCTGGCTCTGCAGATATAAACACCTTCATTGCTCTGCTCAAGGTTCTCAATCCTGCATAAAAAAAAATAATTACACACATGAAAACAAGCCACAGTATGGTTTTTACCAGAAAAGATCTTATTGTCATCGATTCCCATGAAAAGACAACAAATTCATTCTCATATAGTCTATTGATCTCTGCCATTATTGTCCATCAAGAATAAAAACACATTATGCTGCTTTAAATACTTGCTAGAGCACCAAGTATATGGCTGAAAATAGTAAATTTAGTCCTGTTTGAGCAACTTTTGCCAAAAGTGACAGTGCTCAGCTGTTTTAAGAAATGATTTAGCCTTTAAAAAAAAGACTCTTTTTAGAAGATTTACATCTTCAGAGGGAACAAACAGACTTGGTTCTGAGAGCTACAGACAGCTGTGGAAGTCGTAAAGTATTGACAGACTCATGTGATGTGTCGACAATAAAATAAAGTAGATTGCCATTATCCTTTAAGTGCATATTATTTACAAATTGCGCCAAATATGTTGAATAGGCTCAGTTATAAATACTTGTTAATGGGTAAAATGTGGAAAAATGGCCGTTCCTTTAACATCATATGTACATCATACCATACATATGGTGCGTATGAGTCACCTGAGCACCCCATCCTTGACGTGGTGGTTGGGTGGAAGAGCTCCTCCTTCCTTCAACCACTCAATTTTGGTTTCTATACCACCTGCTGCAGAGCAAGTGAACTCCACAGCGCTTCCCTGGGCCTTTACTTCCACCTGGGGTGATACACGCACTGCCAAGGGAGCTACAGAGGGGAAGGATAGAGACATGATTTAACCTTGATGTGGTAAAAGATTATCACTACTACACATCTCTTTTCAATTCTAATCTTTAGATGTTCCTAAACATGTGCTATCTACATCGAGCTTTTAATTATTTATAACATGTAAAACCTTGTCAGATCATTACGTTATCAGCAAACTTACATCTGACTGTGACTTTAGCAACCACTTCGCTGTTGCCCACTTTGTTGCTGGCCACGCACTTGTAACTCCCAGCATCCTCAGCAGTGGCCAGGTTGATCTGAAGATCCCCGCCGCTAACCTGGGCCCTCGGGGGCAGGTTTCCATCCAGCTTGGCCCAAGTGTACGTCAGAGGAGGAGTGCCGTGAGCCAGGCACTGCAACCGGATCACCTCCCCTACCCGGACAGCCACATCATCAGGCATAGAAGTGGCATAGGGAGGAGCTAGAGAGAGGATAAAAAGAGAGATATAATTGCAAAACAAGACATATTAGGAATTTGTACTCACTGTAGTCTATCATCCATTCTAGATCCAGTCGATGAATACTTTAAAATTAATTAATAATAAATATAACAACAAACACTCACTCTCTACATCGAGCATGATGGTGACTTCAGTGGTGCCCATGTTGTTGGTGGCACTGCAGATGTATTCTCCAGAGTCTTGGCGACCCACGTTGGGCAGCACCAGGCTGTTGTTCACCACCTTGTGTCTCCAAGGCAGAGGAGAGCGCAGCTTGGACCAGGTGATCGTCGGGGACGGGAAACCTAGAAAGGCAAATAGCAGATCAGAACATTAATTTAAAATAGTTTGTACAGGGGTTTTTGGACAGTCTTTGGTAAAGTTCTGCAACATAAAAAGTGCCACACACAAACAGGACAGAAAGAAAAAGCCTCAAATGAATTCCAGTGGTATAAATGAGCCATCATTACCGTGGGCCTCACAGCGCAGTGTTGCAGTCTGTCCCTCCACCATAACCATCAGCGGTTCAGGAACAAAGGCCCTCGGCACTGTGGGCACTTGAGAACCTCCTTCAACCGTGACCTCCACCTTGGTCTCAGTAGTGCCCTCATTGTTGCGAGCTGTGCATACATACGTGCCACTGTCCTCCGGACGTGCTACTAGTATCTGCACAAGAAGAAAAATGGATTTACCTTAACATACAAAAACATGGAGTTTCCAAACAAAGCTGATTTCAAATAACTTAAACTGTTCTACAGTTGCTGACAGTGATGTCAGATGTATCAGTACCTGCATGACTGCGTTGGACTCCATGGGTACAGGACTGCTCAGCATGGTCTTGCGGTTGCTGTCCAGCCTGTGCCATGAGACGGTGGGGCGGGGCTCTCCTGACGCCTGGCATTCCAGGTTAATGGGCTCTCCCACCCTAACACGCACAGGTCCAGCAGGAGTGACGGTGGCCACAGGAGACTCTGAGGGCACAAAGTACAGGTATGGCTTTCTATCTGATGAGCCACTAGAGGGAACCCTTAATTTACAGGTTTGGGGTGGGGGTGTAAGGACTGAAATGTGAAAAGTCCTTCTGTAGCAAAAATTAATGTGTGAATGTGTTCTTGTTTGTAGCTTACCTTTGACAATCAAAGACACGATGGTGTGGGTGATGCCGAACGGGTTGCTAGCCACACAACGGTAGGCACCATGGTTCATAGGGCGGACAGAGACAATGGTAATAACCGAACCATCAGGTCCAACTTTAACATTATCTGCAGAAACGTGGAGAAAATGAAACATTAAATCCGCTGTAGATGCTGCAATTTAAAGGTCCACCAATTCTATATATAAAAGTGTGTTCACTCATCATGGTTAGCACTATTAAGCCTCTGTAAACAGTTGTATAATGTCTTCTTTGCCTCTGGAGGGAGCTTTCTAAAGTTTTAATATAACCCTGTCATAAAGATTCCTGGCTTGGGCTTCAGACTTAAATTGGTTTAACGAAAAGTCTACATTTAAACTGAAGTGGGCATTTCGGAGGCAGGGTATTTAATGACAGATGCTTTTTAGTTGCATTAATTTGTCTCATGTCAGTCCCCCAATTTTATGGGAGAGCAAAACCAAATCACTGGGGTAGCCCTGTAAGACATGTTGAGTAGTTTAAGAACCCCCTTGCAGATATTCATAATTAGGGGTAAGATGTCTAAAGCTAAAGAAATCTTGTGTGAGTGAGTATGAGTAGCCTAGCTCAGTCAATCGTATTTTCACTCTTTTAAACAAACAGATTTAATTTATTTACTGAATACACACCACAAAGCACTGATATGTTTTGAGAAGCAAAGTCTCAAAGAGCCATCATGTCAGTAACTTTACTAGGCTAAACGACAATCTTTTAGAAATGCAAAAACCTCAAAAGTCTAAAGAAAAGGGAAAAAAATGAGTTTTAAATTAAATGAAGTAACAGAGGAGTAATTCATGGGTGGATTGCAGCTGTAAATGCTTGTAAATAATGACATCATAAAATCAGAACTCATTAAGCAGGTTTATTCCTCAATGTGTGTGTGGTAATTACCTGGCAGCGGCTGGTTATTGGCCAGTTTCCACTCCAGTCTAACAGGCTGGGCTCCGCTGTACACCCTGCACCTGAAGCTGGCAGACTCCCCTACACGCACCGCAGCACTGTGGGGCTCAATGGCGATGATTGGACTCTGAAGACCTGCAGCAGAAACCAGCGGTTTGGGATCCGGACAGATTCTATTTGAACATTATTCTTCATGATCTCACTTCATTTAGCTGACTTATTATTCACAGAAACCTGAAGTAACAAATTACTATTCAATGTGGCTATTGGCTTCACTGGCAGAAGTCCAGGAAGGAGTGAAAGAGGATTAGATCATGGGACAGTAGCGAGGAAAATCATTCAATCTGAGGTCACGTTGGGCTCTACTGGAAAGTCGACTGGAAAGTTCATTCATGAAGTGAGGCAGTGTTAGTCTGAGAACAACACCCTGCCATGTAATGCCCTGCCCTTAATGTGTTTTTCCCAGCCTCTGACTGATGCTGCCATCAACTGTAATTTCCTTGGTGAGACGGTAATGACTGTCAAGTGTAATCAGACGTACATCAAGCACAGTAAAAGAACAGCGGGAACATTTGAAAAAAATAGCAAATATCAAAATTGGCTCTATTTTATTATTCTGTTTTAATATGAAAAATACTTTTTCGATCTGTCTGCAATGTCAGTTAGTATGCCACCTGTCCTAAACTTACGTGAAGAAGATGAAGTAACAGACACAGAGACAGAGGCCTGGTGGACGTGAGATCCTGGGTTCCCAGTGTTGCCCTGAACCCGACAAACATACTCCCCTGAGTCCTCTGGAGTGGCTGACAGGATACGCAGCTGACTGCCCAGAACCTGCACACAGCAGACAAGGAATGGAGACTCTTCAGTTCATCTTACAAGTAAAATCATCATTATACTTTATACTTTACACATTAATACTCCTATCACCTCTACTGCTACTATTACTGGCATATGATATTTATATTTCCCAATATTGCCCATGAAATCTATATGAATAAGGGATTTAATATTAAAATGGTTGGGGGAGAATTCTGCACAAAAATGGATTTTAGGAATTACCACAATTTTGAGGGGTCTGGAAAGGTTTTTCTCTGCTGCATCACATTCAAAGATTAAGAAATTACCTTTACCAACATTTAAGACAGATGTCTGATCAAACTGGGGCAAAATGATTTCACCTTCACATCTTAGTGTGATTACCTGGTGGTTAGAGGAGAGGCGTCCACTGGCTCTCGTCCAGGTGACTTGGGGAGGAGGATTTCCAGGGGCAAAACAGTTGAGCTCCAGATTCTGGCCCTCCTGGACATCAGCTATAGATGGCTGGATGCTGACCACTGAGGAGCTATGGTCGGCTGCACAAACACAAACAGATGCACCTCATAATGTTTTTCCTGTAAAAGATTCACTCTGAATCTTATGACTTTACAGGAAGTACTGATTGTTTATTTCTTTTCTTTTTTGTGGTGTATTATAAAGTTATAAGTGCTCTGGTCATTATTACTGTGAAACTACTGTTCATGTTACTGTGTTTCTCAGTTGCTGGGTGACCTTAAGGAGGCAGGGTATTGGTAGATAAGGTGAAAGCATGGAGGGGGAAAGTTATGGCTTGTCTGGAAGGGAGGGAAGTTTTATTTTAATATAACCTCCATTATCATTATGCCAAATTTCTCCAGGAAAGGAACAAGTCAGTTGTAAATGGGTACTTATGTATTATACCTGCACCTGTATGTGTATGTATGTTCATATCTATCTATTACTATTATCATTGGCGTGTTTTATTTATCTATGTATTTTTTCTCTAATTCAATGTAACTATGACACATAAAATGTTCTCATGTCAATATATCCACCACACCAGAAACAACCCAACAAAGGTCAGACAACAAAATCAAATGTAATATTGCAACCTCTGAATCAACCAAACTTGGTGGGCTGATTCTATTTGGCTACTGTGAGGGCTCACCTTTGAACACAGTCACTTTAATGGGAGCACTATTTGAGCCAATGCTGTTGCTACCAACACACATGTAAGTGCCTGAGTCGGACATCTTGATGTTGGGGATGAGCAGAGTGCCGATGTCTGTGCGGTCCATGCGGGCCTGGAGAAGACACACCAATAAGTGACGAGATTAGATACTTATCTTAAATACACCACCTTGTGGCTTTCTTGATATAAACTGCTGTGCATTACATTTCAAAGATAGGATTTTATTAATATGTACAGTATAAAAACACACATAACTCATACAGTTTATTGAAGACAAAGCACATCACTTACCCGTCTCATGTCCCTTGAAACTACACAAATATGACATTGCTGACACTATGACAATACTAGCTAATAGCGACACAAAAGCACTACAGCGTAGATCTTTAAGACAAGACAAGAGTTGTTATTGCTACAGTTCAGTCTTTCTGTGAATGGATTTTGGTTTATGATTTCTATGACACTGTACTTTGTACATGAAATTGTGTACGAAGTAGTGCCAACATTTCTACAATGATTGGTGATTGGTGATTTGTTAATATATCATGATCAGTGGTGATTACATTTAGTATCATCTTTTTTCTAAAAAAAAGATTATGATTGATGATTTTCAAAATGATGGGAAGATTAGGAGAGTTTGTGATACATTGATTTGAGCCGGAGGTTACTTGATAAGCATTGCAAAGCAGTTCTTAAGAGCAAAATCAGTGAATAATCACTAACCAGTGCCCTGGAAGTTAAAGTCAACCATCAAATATCTGAGAGCAAATACTGAGTAAGAACCAAAACCTGAACTTTCAACACTCTCAGAACTCTCATGACTTTCTGACTCATAAGCAATCAACAACATGACTTGTTTGTACACTACTCCACATGGCAGTCAGAGACCCAGCAAGGCTGAAAATGAGCTTTCATAAAGTTTGGAAACACCTCAGAGGGGAGGGGAATCAGGAGGGGAGGGTCTGGGGAGGGATTACTGTATCCGGGGGGTGTTGGGGCATCCATGGACAAAGCTGCTTAGCTCCAGCCCATTCAACCGTGAGGGAGGCTAAACCGAGCAGTGGCTGAGGCGGGCCTCGGCTCAATGTGTGTCTGAACCCATTGACGAGTTTTCAAAGCAAGCCGTTTGCTAGAGCATACAGAATTTCTGCGTGGTCGCACGGCAGAGCCCAGCTCCCCCTGGGAAAGGCTGACACAACGCAGTGGCTCTCTGAGGCAGAACTAAACAGGCCCCGGAGCCCTCAACAAGCCGAGGAGGGCTGTGCAGAAACCAGACTAACACAATACCCCTTTGGGCAGGGGGGCAGCGGGCTGTGCCTGGCACTGAGCAAAATATGTCTGAAATACCTACAGTACCTACTGTATATTTAGTCCTGTTAATACACTCAATGGAATGATGAGCGTCAACTGGGTGCTGAGAGCCCAAACATGTCAGGGATGGTATGATGTGGACAGTACAAAACGAAAGACTATGGAACACTTTAATTAATAAAACGCAACATAAAAACATGTACTGCATGCAAGTACACTAAGAAGTCAACCAGACTCAGGCTAGTTGGTTTTAATGTATTTGGCATCAGCTCTAAAGGGACTTAATGAGCAGCTGTGGTAAATTAACAGGATTTACAAGGTGTGAATCAAGGACACATTTGATCATGCATTTAGTCGACAATGTGTGAAGACGAGGTCAGTAGAGGACAATTTATGTGAACTACGAGACAGGACAGACAGACAGCGGACAGATGGACAGACCTGCAGCTCCTCAATACGTCTCTGTAACACATCGAGACTGTTGCTTTTAAACTGATGGAAACCGTGAGAGGGAATGGCCTGAGCAAACGTCAGAACAGGGTGGGATCAAAAAAAAAAGGGGGGAGGAGACAAACAGAAGGGAGGGAAAAATAAAGGTAAATGGTCAAAATGCTGAAACAGTCATAAAAACTGACACAGTATGATGAAATACCACCGGCACCAGACACACCTTGAAGTACAAGATAGAGATATGGGACAGCAGAAATGTAAATACAGTTTTCATCAACCTGTGTTAAAGTCATCAGTCAGGCACACCAGGAGGTGTCTCACCTGTGGAGGGATTTGTCCTCCGTTTTTCAGCCAGGTGAGCTTCGGGGTGGGTGATCCTGTTGCTCGGCAGTATAACCTCAAGGTGTCGCCTTCATGGACTCCAATATTTTGGGGACTGACTTGGACTTGGGGCTGAGTGCCTAGGCCACTTGGGTTAGACTCTGACCCAAAAAAATGCATTGTGATCATTTAAACACAAAATATAACCATTAATATAACTTGAGCTTGACAGTTCAATTTTCACCAATTTAGTTGTTAACTTATTGTTTTACTTTTGTGATGTTGTTTTCTGGCTAAAATGTAGACTTGCAGCAGTGCAAATATAAAAGAATCCTAAAAGGAAATTAACTGGCTCACTGTGCCGCTAAAGCTAATCAACCTCATTTGATATCTGTATATGTTTTAATAATAAAGCTATTTGTTTTTCAAAAAATCCTTGTAACTTTGAAAATGAACAGAAAATAGAAAACACTCTTATACCCTTTTTCATAACTTAAAGGGACATTGCATTGACTCACAAGAACTCCCTGAAGACTTAACCCAACCTACCTAACCTTACCCATAATTACTACATTCCTAACCCCAAACCTTGTCCTAACCTTAACCTACCCCCGAACCTTAAACCATGTCTTAACCATAAAATCAAATGATATACATTGCTGGGAAATGCATTTTGTCCCCAAAAGGGAGACGAGTTTCCACAATGTAAGTGTGTAAACAGGTTTGCACACACATAAACACAAAACATACTTTGGACAAAGAGGGAAACCCGCGCTGTGTGCTCCCCATGAGTGTTAAGGCCTTTGCAGGTGTACTCTCCCTCATCAGCTGGGTCCACTGCTGAGAAGGTCAGTATGCCACCTCGTATCACAGCTCTGGGACTCAATCTGTTCCCTGGACCTCCTGTAACAATCACAAAGTTACACCTTGTCACTGAGACCTGTAGGGTTAGGGTTGTACTTTGTACTGGACTGAATTTCTCCAAATCATACAACAGAAATAGAGAAACAGGCCTTTCCATTGACATTACTATGAAAATATATAGCCCAACAAGGCCAGCACTAAACATTTAAAAAGTTGCGGTCTAAGTGGTCATACCGATCCATTCAATGGCAGGGGTTGGGTTGCCAGTGACTGTGCAGCGAAACTCTGCCCGCTGGCCCTGCTGGACATTCAGCACTGAGGGAGTGACGGTGGCCACAGGCTGGGCCCCTTCTGCAGCTACAGAAGGAGACACATCAGTTAAACACAGCTCAAAACGGAGAGAGTGAGACTTCCCAGAAGCAAATGGGGAAATAAAGCGTGATAATGCAGCTTCGTATGGTAGTGAAGTGTAATATGAAACCTTGTCAGGAGTCTACATCAGCAGCTTGGGCATTATATTAAGCTGTGGGAATGCTTTTGATTACAACGAATTGATCGGACTGAGAGAGAGAGAGAGAGAGAGAGAGAGAGAGAGAGAGAGAGAGAGAGAGAGAGAGAGAGAGAGAGTGATGGCCGCTGTCTGTGCCCCCACCCTCACCCTTGGCAGTCTGGATCCTCAGAGCAGACGAAGCAGATGAGATGTGGCAGGCAGACCTTGGCATGGCCTCTGGGCATATTGCTGTCTGTGCCAGTTTGGCTGGCTGCTAGACTTTCTATTCAATCCTGTATGATTCCAGAGTGGGCAATAGAATGGCCCCATTCAGTAGGGAGGGAGGAGTAGGAGGCTATCTAAGCAGGCTGAAAACCCCTAGGACTGTTGTAGCTTGGGCCAAGCTTTGACTCTCTGGCCTAAGTGACACCAATACTCCTACAATATGATCTATGGTAGAATCAGTGCATCAGGAGATGAAACTTAAAGGGCCAATTCACCCAGATTAAGAAAAAACATGATTTCTCGCTTCACTGCCTCCAGTGATATCTCTCCAAAAGGATAGCTTAAGTTTCATCTGTCCAGGTGTCTGTTTGGTAGCCCCACAATACAATGGAAGTGGATGCAATTTCATTTGTGCTGCCGAAAAGAGAAAAACTACGTTTAAAGATCCAGTTTGTAGGATTTAGTGGCATCTAGCGATGCAGTTGCAGATTGCAACTTCCTCGTTTCACCCTACCCAAGTGTGTAGGAGAAACATGTAAAAAAAAAAGCCCTATCTAGAGCCAGTGTTTGGTGTGTCACTTCTGGGCTACTGTAGAAATATAGTGGTCCAACATGGCGGACGCCATAGAAGACGATCTGCAGCATCTGTAGATATAAAAACTGATTCCTATATTTAGATGATTGTTCAATAATAAAAACATATGAATATGATATTCCATTTCTGCCAATAGAGCCTCCTAAATTCTAAACACTGGCCCTTTAAACAAGACTAAGAGTCTACAGCTATGCTAGTTGCTCTGTGAGGATGTACTGCACAGCAACATTTGCTAATGACAATGCTACGATGAGGACTTGTAGTAGGTGTAATGTTTAATATGTTCACTGTCTTAGTTTACTGTGTTGGTATACTAACATTAGCTAATTAGTATGGGAATGTCTTTATTTTAGGTAGTATCAGCCACCAAAGTTACAATTCAGATATCTCTACATTTGGAAAGATAAAACTAAAACTATCATCATGGCTAGATACCACTATAGATAAGGAAGGAAAATGTGTTTTCTTTTCCTTGGATGTATGAAATCTTGAACTCCTTTATAACATATGCAATATAGTTTGACTTCCATCTAATAATATCACGTTAACTGTGTTATTTAAAGCACCCTTCCATCTGTTTGATGCACTGAAACTAGGCATCTCACACTGGGCACAGGTCTGCTACCCACAGCCAGCTATGATGTAATGATATTGTGATAGGATGTATTAAGCACAGTATGATGTTTGAAGCCCAGATGACAGCTATTTCCCAGTACAGCATGTTTCCTGAGGAGAAAAAGTAAAGTGCAAAGAGGAAAAAAAGAGAAAGGGACATCTCTTGTCTCTGAATGTGGAGACACTGTCATCCAGAAAATATGTGAGCCTGTAGCTACAGATTATGTAATAACTAACAGACTAAATCATTGGCAAGATATAATAAAAAGGGTAATTAAACCTGCTTATGTAATACAGCAAGTTGCTGGATAATTTAATTCCATTAATCTAAAGTGATTTTTTTTGTTATATATATTTTTTCATATCAATTAATGCATTTTCCAACAGTTATTATATATAAGTGCATTTAAAAAATATAAATCTATTTTTACAGTGAGGCCTGTAGTTACCATACAACACTGACTGTGATCTTTTTTAATAATGGAAACTTGAGGACTCAACATTCATGAGGAGTTGCCCATAAGAATGAACATGCACTTTTTCCTGCAGTGATGGACCCCAATGAACCCATAGAGCCTGGTAGGAGCCAGTAATGCTCATGTACAATCCAACCATCGACTCTTAACAAAGACAGGACTTTAAAATGTAGATATAGTGAGAATTAATAACCATCTTTAGATCTAAATTCAACTAAAGATGCTTACGAACAGCATGTAAGACAGCACGGATGCTCAGGGCTGTCATGTGTGAGAGTGGGTGTAGACAGTCTCTGCAGCTGCTGCTTGGTTGATTGTACATGGGCGCTACCAGGCCACCAGTATATCCATGCTGAGGAAGATGAGTGCATGCATGACATAGAGAAGGAGAGGCGGGTCCCTCCAGGGAGCCCGGCACAGAGGAAACCATGCCCATGCGGACTTACGCTTTCTGTGTCCTTCAAACATTTCATAGGCTGTGTAAAACATCTGAGTCTGTGAGGCCTCTGGAGTTGTGGAAGGAAGGGAGGGGAGGGAGGGAGGGGACAGGTAAACTGACAGGTCAGGTTTCAGGGTTAGAGCAGTTTACCTCCCATCTCCCCGGAGACACATTCTCCAAATGTGGGCCGCCGTGATGTTGTCCAATTGATTCCGAAAAGCAGCACACACGTTATTAAAAATAAAATTAAACTGGCACCAACTTTTTTTTAAAATTCCATTTCAGCTCATGATTCTTTTTTCCTGCTTACTTCATGATTTTTGTTTATCCTGTTAGTTGGTGCCATTTAATTCAGTTATGCACATTCAACTTTCACACTTACCTTTGTTAGAATGAGCATTGTAACAGTTCATGCTTATCTCACAGAGTATCAACCAAACAAAGAACAACAATACTCCAAAATGCCTCTTATGCTGTGAATTCAAAATACATACACACACACACACACACACACACACAACACACACAGTCGCAGATCATGAAAACTGTGCAGGAGCACAAGGAGGGATGAAGTTATGCAGAGTAGCCACACATGAGACATGCAGGTTAGTAGCGAGAAGCAGTTTTAAACATTGCAACACTAGTTTAATTTCAGCTGTTAAAAAGCTGACATACAGCTTGTGGTAATCCTGAACTGACCAAGATAATGTGTAAATGAGCCCCGTACATGAATTAGCAAATCACTCTGATCAATTGTCGTTATTTTAATCAATTTTTTCTCTTTCACAAAATATTTTCACAGTTAAGATAAATACATTACAATGTGACATGTGTACATTACATCAGTTAGGTATTCTTTAAAAAAGAAATGTTAAATGTTTTAAAATCTTTACAGAAGCACCTTTGGGTATATTTGCAATCATATAGCCTTTGAGTCATGAATGAACAAATAAAGAAAATACAGCCATTGTAAAGTAGTTAAGACCAAAGGTTTAAAAAAGAAAAGGTTTTAAATGTGACCTGTGATTGTTGAGGTGTAAGATGTTCTCATAGATATATAAAAAATATTTTCTTATAAAAACACTTGAAATTGCCTAAATGTAAACACACATCATGCAAGGTAATTGCATTCACATGGCCAATTCCTTTGAAAAAAAGAAAAGAAATTCTAACATTTCTGATATATTTGATTTCATGGAAACATTTCAGGATATCATATTTCAGTCAATCAAAAAAGAGAATGTGCCAACAACATTGATATGATGTAAATAATAAGACCATAATATACAATTTTAGATGATTATTGACAAAATTAGAATTAAAAAAACATTTTTTTCCCTTTTTCTTCTGCATTTCAAGTCATATCTCGAATACTTTACCAATTAAATTTGACATGTAACAACTGATACAAACAAGACCAACCTTTACCGACACTAAAGGAATAAAGGAGTGATATTACAGCAGTATTACAGCAAGTTGAGAAAGTGGATCCAACCATAGGTTTAACCTACTGCATGGCTAATAGCACCGTTTTGTTCATTGATCATGATGATGTAGTAATTTCAGGAGGGAACACTTTATGGAGTAGAACAAACAAAGGCGGGGTAGTGGGGTTCTTCCTACTTCTCCCCTCTTCCAGATACACTGAAGTCCTCTTTGAATGTCAGTCGCAGAGTCACTAAGCACCAATCGTGGCATCCACATTCCTCCTCATCATTACAAACTACAGCTCAGGCAGGAAGGGGCCCCAGGAGCACAAAGTTACAGACACCAGAATTTAGCACCCGGTTTGTGAAACCTCTAACAGCAGAAACCAGCGACTCTACCAGTGATCAAGAAGCAACCAAACCACCACCGATTAATTCTACCCATGTGAAAACAAAATAAAAAAGAAGAAAGCCTGCAGTAGCTTCAGTAGAGTGTTGGTGAAAAGCATTACCCGCAAATCACTGATCGAAAAGAGAGCTCATTTGGCCTAAGTGTAGTGAATGTGTCATGAATTTGAGTGCCCATTAGTTAAATCTAAATCTGCTTTTTTGACCCTATATGTTATCTTTATACCCTATAGTTTTAGTTTTAACCAAACCCACAAGCTGTATTTCTTCATAAGAAGTCCAGAAAAAAACACTGATCAGACACATACAAGACAGCAAGTTAAAAAAAAAAGGCAGTAAGAAGAGCTGGATTGGCAATATGAGTAAAACATGGCTTTTATGTTGGTATCTGAGAGCAGAGGGCAAAAGCATTGGGAGTTAGAATTGCAAGCTTATTATGCTGTTAACCCAGAGCTGAGTGTTTATAGTGCATAATGAGAAATGCAGTAAAACAGAGAAGCATGCACCACTGCAAGCTGGAGGGAGACTCAAGTTTAGGGAGGAGGGAAACTACAGGAGCCATAGCTGGTGGGGTAGCATGGAGTGATGGGTAACGGAATGCGGTGCCGAGGATCACGAACCTGGCACATAGAGGATGGCATTGCCCTCGTCCATGGCAAACATGTTGGAGCCTGTGCAAACGTAGACGCCTGCATCCTCGGGCTGGACATTCTGAATTGTCAGAATGCCGTTGAAGTCCATGGCCCTGTTGGGCAGCTTCCCGTTACCCATACGGGTCCACACCAGGGTGTAGGCTGGAGACTGTCGGGGGGATGAGCAGACAAAGATGCATAAATCACAACATGCATGCAGTCTCAAACATGGGAGAAAAATGTTCTTGTTGTTCAGCTGCAGACCAAATTTAAATGTTCTGTTGTATCTGCTTACAGCATCATGGCAACATGCACCAACACTACCAACATGTACTTTCTATTCTACATAAACTTCAGCGCAATGCACCACAGTTTTAGTAATAATACAAAACATTTAGTTAAGTTAAACTAAAACTAGCCTCTCAGCAAGAAAATTAATAAAGAGTATTTCCCAAAATGTCAAACTATTCCTAAGTGTTTTTATTAAAAAATAATCATCGACTAGTGTTACCTTGCTCTTTGCAGTACAGATGAAGCTGACAGTAGACCCAACCCTGACAGTCTGGGCTTTGGGCTCCTCAACTGTCACCTCAATGGGTTTGGATTGACCTGGTGAAATGCAGAGACCAGTTTATACTTATGCTCACAAATATATATATAGTATTTCAAATTACAAAGTAAAAGCAAACTGACCAACACTTATAGAGCCTGTAACAAAAATTTTAATGATAATAATAATTATATTAATATATATTATATAATTTTTATGTGTGGATAACACTAGTAAAAAATCTATTTATTAACCTTATTACAACTTAAGGTCACGTCTAATTCGTCAGTTAATTTCTTACTGCTAGCTCTATTATGCATATATTATCCCCAGCACCTTCAAAACTCCAAATAACAAGAATGAGCCACACCACAGTCAGCTAAACTGAAGAATGAGGTCTTACATAATCCATGCATAAGCAAACCCATGTGTTGAACCACGGATGGTCTCTATTTAGTGTGCTGCAATAAGCTGCACGACAGAAAGGCCTATTCGCCAACAGTGAGCCCATACACACTTGTGACAACAATTTCAGCACGGCTCCTGTTGGTGCTTCGTTGGTCTCTGCAGGTACAAACGTAGACGCCGGCATCACTCGGCTGGACGTTGGGGAAGTACAGCTCTGCTCCTGCACGCACAGATGAGCAACAGGTGTCGTATTCACACATAACATGTCATTCTATGTATATGAATTATATGCAATTTGTTCAGATCAGTTAAGTCAGAACTTTTATAACTGTATTTCAAACTAAAAGAAAGAGAAATTTTAATGTATGTCTTTCCATGCCACACTAGTCATGTTGTTGAAGTGTGCGATATACCTTGTCTGCGTCTGTCAGCACTGCCGGAGATAGGTCGTCCATCCTCTCTGGACCAGTAGAAATAGTGTGGAGGATTGCCGGACACCTGACACCGGAGAGTGACAGGGCCACCCTGAGATGCCAGGACCCTCTCTGGATAAACCTTCACCACCAGGGAGGCTGCAGCTGCAAGGTGCAAAGGTCATAGCAAACTCATCAGGAATACTCTTAGAATAACAAAACTAATGGCATCAGAGTGCTAGAGAGAGCTCAGACAGTAAAGTTACGCTTCTTATTTCTCAAAACAGACACAAAAATTCTGCACATCTATTTCATGAGGCAGGTGCGTAGGAGTGGAATGAGCATCCAAAAGTAGAAAAGATAAATTTGTCTGATGAAGGTCTAGTACCGAAACGTTAGAAATTAATGTTTGTACTACAGTTTAGACAGTATTTAGACAGTTTTTTTTCTCACAAAGCAAAGCTGGGCACCATTTAATGGTGACTAGTGTTTTTAGCTAACCTGGTCAAGGGGTAAGTGTAAAGGAATAGTTAGACATTTTGGGAACTATTCCTATTCACTTTCTTCCCGAGAGTTAGATTAGAAGATTGACACTGCCTTATCTTTCTGTTGAATATGAAGCTACGGCTACGGTTGAGGGTTGACTTAGCTGAGCATGAAGATTGGAAATGGGGTGAAATAACTAAACTGGCTGTATCAAAAGGTAAAAAATACGACTACCAGCACCTCTAAAGCTCAGACATTAACACATAATATCTTATTTGTTTAATCCGTACAAAAACCAAAGTATGAACATTAGAAGTTGTGGTTTACTCAGGTTTATGTGCTGGAATATTTCTTAGGTGCAATGACTTCCTGGAGTCTCTGCTGGTTGACTGGCAACCTCACTGTAATGTAAAGATTCTGTGGTTGCCAGGTTGCATCCCTGGATTGGCTGCTTGTCTTCATTAAACTGCATTGTTATTTTGCTGTGAGGGATGTTTGTTTGTGGTGTTTTCTGCCTTGGATAGTTCTTTGTGTACCCGTAATAAGCCTGCCTTTTACAGAACCACGTGTCCTGCAAAATCATGCCAAACTTAATTAATTGTACCAGGATAAGTCACAGGTTACTGCAACTGATCTAAACAGGAGTGTGAAGTCACAATTAATTAAGTTCTTAGTCTCATTTGTGAAATACCCTTGTGGCAGGTTCATTTTCAGCAGCACTGTGCTACAGTAAATATTTGAAGCACAGCACAGGCATTTTATTTTCTCTTGGGAACAAAAGCACAATCTTGACATTTTTCATATTTTCTATCATGAACATGAGGAGTATTTGTAAAGCAAAATGTAGCCTAACCATCGTATGGACGACACTTCTCTCTTTCCTGTGGGTTGCCAACATATCCAGGAGCACAACTGATGAAGGTAAAAACAGACACAGAAACAAGACTTAACCACAGAGTTAAGTCAATGACAATGTTTCATCCATCTCAGGTTTTGATTGAAATTCTTGTCATGGCACTCGTGAACTAGTGAAAACTGCAGTTTGTCCTATTGTGACACTAGGTTCAATTTATCAAAAGGAACTGCTTAGAACAATTTCAGTGACCACCACATCAAGAGAACACGTTGGGTTTTCTTACCGTTCACAGTACTGGCCAGTGTACCCAGGCTGACAGGCCGTACACTGGTAGCCTCCATTTCCAAGGCTCTCACAGGTGGGGGAGAACCTATTACAAGAGGGACACACACAAACAAGAAGGTAAATTCTGGTGCAGAGACGTGGTTTAATATCAACCAAACCTCACAAGTAATTTAGTATCGCATTGATCTTTTATTGACTGGAAAAAATCTATATAAGACAATTTCAGGTGTTTCGGAAGTTTCCGAGACACAACTATAAATGTTTTGTGACACGTCGGAGTAGGGTAAAGGAATCAAATTATGACGCTTGATTAAAAAACTGTGGATTTGCACTAAAACCAACTGCCTGGAAAAGTCCCATTTTACTGAAAGATTTCTTCAATATACTGAAGCTTTTCAGTGAGGATACCAAATCCGATGATTTCAGTAGGAAACAGGATGTACAATATTTCAGTTAGTAGGCAGGATACAGATACAGAAATGAATAAGGTTCCATGATTTACAAGACAGCAGAATTTGCTGTAAACAAGATCAAGTGAGCCAGATACAGAGTTGTCTTGAGCTATAAATGGAGGTGGAATGTGAATGTCTTGGTATCTGTGCCAGTACTCACTGGTTGTCTGGGTCAGTGTGAGGGCAGGCACAGGGCTGGCAGTCCTCTGGAGTGCCAACAGTGGGGTCACCAAAGAAGCCAGGAGCACACTGCTCACAGAGCTCCCCCTGAGTGTTATGCAGGCAACTCTGAAAGGAGTAACGTATCGTGTTTAGAGCTCTGTCCATCTCATCAGGGTGCTATACAAGACCAATGTCAGTCTAGTGCTTCATACCGTGCAGATGCCAGTCTCAGGGTGGCAGGAGTCAGAGTGGCCATTGCATTCACAGAGCTCGCAGTGGCCCAGGTATAAACCTCCTCCTGTGCGAGTATATCCAGGTGCACAGTCCTTAAAGAGACATTGTGATTTAGAAAATGATACATGGATTATAATGAAGCACAATGGGCCCACAATGCTTCCAGTGAAGTCAACAATTAAGAAGAATTTTGCTAAATTCTGAATGAATAATTACCTGGCAAGAGAGCCCCTGGTATCCAGGTGGGCAGCGGCACTGCTCCACCTCGAGGGCCTGAGCCAAGCCACTGTAGTTAGGCACAGCAACTTCCATGCTGATATCAAAGATACTGGAGGACCGCATCTCTGTGGAGTAGGATGCTGGAATCAGGATGTCGTCAAGGTCAGCCAAAACCATCATCAGGTGCTCTCGGGTGGCGGGCATGTCATCAGGACGACGCCAGTTTTCCTGAGAAACCAAACGAAAGCTTTTTGTTGGATGAAGTGTATTTTGCAATACAAACATTAAGTTATCATTATAATTTATTTATTCCATCAGCAAAATCTTCGTTTTGCTTGCCTTTCTCTAAGAAAGTATGGTCACAGGCCACTTCAAAAGACCAGATGCTTGATGAAACACTTTCTGTTCAGCAGTGCTGTTACTCACCTCTCTGAAGACAATCTCAAACTGCTGAGTCTCTCTGCTGCCCTGCACTCTCCTCTGCCAGGGCAGATGAGCTACCAGAGTGATGTCATTACCCTGCAAGAACAACACTGACAGATGAGTAAGTGCTACAAATGCATGTAACCACGGGAGACAACAGTGATTTATGCATGAGGGCAGACTCACAATAATCTGGATGTCACCATCGTCAAGTAGTCTTCCTCTTGGACCAGCCACATAGGAGATGGTGTATTTAAGCCTACCGCCGTAGGAACCCACCTAAAACATGGTTAGCAAGGAAGAGGCTTTAGATCTTTTGCCAGGTCAAACAGCGGTGCAATTCCCAGGATGAAACAGAAACATTAAACGTAGCAAACATCAATGCCAGATGGCTACTTAGAGCAACACAGTGTGTGCAGTTGCATCAAATCCGATGCATATGTGAGGGTGACCATGTTAACAGGATTTAGTTTATTTGTCATGGAGGGTACCACTCAGCCTGTGAAACAGTTGTATAATGTCTTCTGTGACTCAAAAGGAAGCTTTCTAAAGCCTAAATACAGACATTGAGTGGGGTTATCTGAGCTTGGGTTCAGGCTTAGACATAAAGCCTGTGTTACAAACTGGGGGTGTGGGGTTTGAATGAAGTGGGCATTTAGAACGCAGGAGGGTTCTCATTCAAAATGCTATCCCACTGAATTATGGGAATTGTAGGACACAAGGTTTTTGGAGCTTGATCAATACTAGAGATAGTCCCCCAAATTTGTGCTGAATACTATTAAATAATACCACATCACTGGAGAAACCGTTTAATGAGACAGAATACAATTATAAGACTTCTGGCGTTTGTAATTTGAGCTGTTCTTGGATTAAACGTCAAACCATGGACAGCCAAGCAGGTGAAACTCAAGAGTTGTAAGGACTATTTGTAGTTTTTATATTTAATTGTAACAGATGAAGTGTGTGGAACAAAAAAAACTTGTCATGGTAACATAGCACAAGCATCTCTTACTACAGAGGAGGAATGTAGAAAGTCAATAGGACACTTGGAGGGAGGGCTGGGACAAAGTTAAGAGGGCACAGGGAGTGTGGGCATGGGAGGGCCTGGATGGAAGGGAGGATGAGGATTGAAGGACAGTGGGGAGGATGGGGGATACTAAAGGTGGTGTTTTTTCTGTGAGCTAGAAGGGTTGACCAGAAGTCAGGAGGGGACATCACCCCAAAGTTTTCACAGTTACCTTATCCCCTGTGAACTGCGCTGGGAGCTGCCAGTAGAGCAGATCATCCTGGTGCAAGCTGAAACCTTTGTAGACCAGAGTGTACTGAGAGGCAGAGGAGGAAGGAAAGGCATAAGAAAATAAGCCACAGATGAAGAGAGAGGCAGCGAAACTAAATCATAAGCAGGCAGAGAAGCAGTACAAGCAGGCAAGCATGGCCAAGAGTAAAGCCCTACAGGAATCTCGGGACAAATGTGTGACATGCAGCTAAACTCTTTTAACTACATGTTCTCTCGTACTAGTGCTATTAAAGGCTCCGCTGACAGTTTGATAACAGCACAGAAGTTGCACAGTGCTTTGTCTGACAACTAAAACAACAACTTCCACTGTCAATAATGAAAAAATGACAGCTTAAGATGTGCCTCACTAAGAGGCTGTTTAAAACCACACAACAGTATAATGACAGACCATTGTAAAACCAGTGTTTCTCTCAAAGTGGACAATTACAGTGACAGCACTGAGTGGGAGCTATTTGCCTAACAAAGGAAAATACCACCCAGTCAAGCACTGGAACTATGTGAATTATCCACTCATGGTAACAATAAACTAAGTATATTCTGCACTACTTAGTAGATCATAATTTAAATCTGTCAGGTTCTGGACTACACATTAACTGCCCTGGACAAACTGAGAACAGTTGGTTGTTAATTGAATTTCCCTCGGGATAAATAAAGTATCTATCCATCTATCTAATTAACTTTTAAAGCTAAAGTCAAAGACACCATTAGAGTTTCCTAAAAGGCCAAAAAACGATGTCAGCCAGTCAGTCATGCCACTGTCTACCTTGCTGCTTGTCCCAGAAGCACTAGAAGAAGTCTTGCTCAGTGTGTTCTTGCTCTGTTGATCCACAGCAGGGCCAGACCCCAAAGAGAAATACCAGAAGTCACCAATATGGCCAGGAAAAAACAAAAAGGCTCGTAAACCTCTTGAAATCTCTGACAGAATGTACCTGCAGACGAGGAGTGTAGCCCGGGGAAAAGGGTTGGGGTCTGGTTGGTTTAACTGAAGAGGAGATACCAGATGGAGGAGAAGGGGGGCTCAGGTTACGCAAACCAGACCAGTGAGAGGAGGAGGAAGAAGTTGGGACCCGAGAAGAACGAGAAGAAGAAGAGGACGAGAAAGAGGAGGAGGATTTGGAGGAGGAAGGAAAGAACGGAGGGGGACCAGCTTGTCTATTGGAGAAGTTAGAGAGGAGCGCCCAGACCTCATCATCCAGCTGTCTGACACCACCCTGGGGAGCCGGAAAAGTGTGGTACCGCAGATACAAAAGATACGTCACCACAGGAACAGTCAAAATGAAGGAGGCAGGGTTTAGAAATTTGTTCTTTCACAATGTACATTGATGTACATCACTGTTAGAAGGTGAACATGCTGAATCATGCTTTCTAGTCTATGATACTCAGATGTGCTGTACAACAAGGCTCTGGTGAATTGCTCTCACATCCAACAGTCTGATAAAACACCTAAATCAACCACTTTGTTGCACTGTAGAAACTTTCCTGTGACTTTGCGTAACAACTCAGACCTCTTTGTGATTCACACACATGCAATCGCACACGCAGAGTCTGACAACATGCTCCGACCTTCATCAGACCGAGGTGATTCTCCATGCTGCTACATCTATGAACCGTGGGGATTTATTTCCATAGATGTCCACAAACTCTCAGTGTGTTAGCTTATAACGACAATGTGCATGGATTATTCTTATTAGACGTGTGAGTCTTGCCTTCACTGCAACGTTCATACCAAATACCTGGCTAGCTCTTTTGGATCTGTTGGTGTCTTTACGTCCAGAGGCCATTAGGGTCCAAATAGAAGCATCCTTCCTTAGCTGCTCCTCTGGCAAATGCGAGTCACTCTATTGTTGTGGATAAAGCAAGCTCTTTGATCACTTTCCTTATCACTGAACTGATGGTATTTGGGTGTGTTATGGCTGTGTTATTCGAGCAAAGTTAAGCTGTATGAAGCTCTTAAATGGACCATTAATGATCAATCCATTTGCAAGGGTCATGTGATGTGGAGCAGAAAGCAATTTCTGTTTGCAATATGCACTACGATGGCGACTTTCGGCTGCAAACTTCATACACTGCTGTAAAATACCATGCTTCTAATAAATAATTCAGTAAACATCAATCAACATCACACATAATGTGTATCCATGATATATGAATATGCGCCACATAAAAATTACAATATATGGCATCCAGTATGTCACACAATGCCATATCAATAGTTATTTCAAACATGCCAAACAATACTGTACTCCAAACAAAACCTACAGTCACAACATGACAACCTGATTGACATTACTGTACCTGCTCTGCTCGTTTCACGCGAGCAAAATAAGAATCTTTCTATAGAGAGTGGAGGGGTAAACACAAAAAACGGACAGCTATGTTATGTAAGTGAAAACTGGGGCCATTCAATCTGTGCACATCATTTTCCCCTGTGAACACAGACTCAAGAAGATGAAAACAAAATGTAGCATTGGCAGCAAAGAAGTTGCACACAGAGTGAAAAGGCAGTCTGAAAAGAAGTTTGCTTGAAAAGAGAGATTGGCTGAGGTTTGAAGTAAGACAAAGCAGCAAAATGGAGACAGCCACAGAATAAGAGTGGTCTACGGTTTCTGATGAGTGCTGCTCAGCCCCTTATATACATCATTAAGGGGTTCATGGTCTTGCTTGAGCTACTTCCACTGATTTAGCAGCTCTATGTGTTCTTTGACACTGACCTTGTCTCCCTGGTAGACCCCTGGAAGCTGCCAGTAATGAGGCTCCTGTCCCAGGTAGTCAAAGTTGCTGTAGGACAGCTGAGTGCCTTCGGTGGAAACCTCCACAGTGAAACCAGTGGAGATGCGGTTGGTGCGTTGACGGTTCACCAGAGCAAATCCCTGGAAGTTCCCTGGAGAAAAGACTGAGGACACCTGCAAGAGCACATTTGAAATGCCATCAAGCTCGAGTAGAAGATACAGTAAAACACTAATTTAAGCAATATGGCTCCACAAGTGAATTAGTCTCAATTAGTCCCCATGTTAAAATGCCCAACTTCAAAGCAGAAATAAACATGTCTACAGCCTGGTTCAAAAAACAGTTAGGTCTCTATAGCTAATTTCCTCTTCCGTGACAGCAGTATAAGGGGGCTTGTAAGGCTTAAAGTTATGCATAATTAAGGGCGTGACCGCTTTGAGTACCAGGTGGGTGCTGTCACAGGTGGCTAGTTTCAGCAACCAGGCTTCATTTGGCCTGCTTCAGCTCCACCCACGCTTCATGTCTTTGCCAATTGGATTAGCCAGGAGCTGGGGGCACTGCCAAGATGGTGGCAACCAGAGCTGACCACACTGAACCTCAAAACAGCTTTTCAGAAACCTGCAGGTGATGTCACGGGGACTTCAAGTTCAACAGTCAAAACCTTGAAGTGATTGTGGTGTTAAGAAAGATGATGTAATAACTAATTCCAAAAAGTATACTTGCATTTATCAGACTGACCTCTAACAATGTGCGGACTGTCATAATGACTGACTTATCATTTCTTTAGCAAGTGACTATCCACTAATGTAAAGAGTGTTATAATTCTCACTTCATTTCTCAATGCAGGCAGAAGCAACAGTGTTTTGCTTGCCAACACATTAAGCTGTTTTTTATTTTATTTGCATGTGTAAGGCTTACTCTAATTGTGATGTTTATATGGGCCGTTATTGACTTCATGTTCTTCACCCATTTGTATTGTGGAAGTTTTTGGAGAGACAAGAAGTCAGAAGTGACCCTGATATTCGCTTAGCAGGAGAGAGTGGGTGCGCAGAAATAATTGCCTACATGGGGGGATATCTGCCAATCTCTGGCCAACCCCACTGATGGATGTGATTTTACTGGCTTGGAACCACTTAAGGCTGGTGTGATGAGGGCGGATTTAAACTTTCCTGAATTTAGACCACACACATCTTTTCTCTCTGAAGTAAATGTTTAACTCACTTGCTGATATAATCTTCACTACTGCATACTAGATGCTTTATCCAGTGCAAACTTACATTTGGTTTGGTTGTTCAGAGGTTTAAATGGTATGAGCCATTGCACTGTTGCTGTGTCATGTACTACTTAAAGGCCTTACCAGGTCTCTGTAGTAGGTAGAGCTGGAGCACTGCTGAGTGACGCCCATACAGAAACAGGACAGGCAGCCATCCTTGTTTTCCGAGCTGAGATGGAAGGTTGCAGACTTACAGCTGGAGCAAGATGGGCCTTCAACGTTCATCTGCAACACAGTATTAAGGATGAGATACAAGGCAATCAATCCATTCTACTCTGCAAAATCCAAGTGTCTTTGTTTGATCACCTTGCAGCGGCACACACCACCACTGCAGCCTTCACTTCCTCTTTGGTCACAGTTATAGCAGTTACCTGTAATAGGACAAAAGAGAAGATTTATATTGCTAGCCGTTCTCTATTTAATGACACTGTTGAATCCAGATTAATAACATGAAGGGAATCTTTGCAACTTTTGATAACATAATAATATGAAGATGGAGCAATATCTGTCATGTTCCTGAATCAAAATAAAGTGTGTACCATTGACTTCATTGCTGCCAACACTACATCTCTGTCCAAGCAGTGGGTTGCCAGTGTATCCTGCAGCACATCTGAAATAAAAATACACAATGTTTTTGAGTAAATATTTCCAGTCAAGGAGGATACAAGTTTTAACCCCAAACCACAATGAGGCAGGAAGCTGGGAAGTCTGCAAGAGGTGATACATTTGATAAATCGTGTCCTTCTGGGAGTCTTCTTGACCCAAGGCAGACATCAACCACGAACAAAGGACTGAGTCATCCAAACAAAGAACATACAAACTATTCTGTTATTCCATCTAGCAAGTTCTTGACCTAAAAATCTGTCACCAAGCTTTTTTCCCAGAAAAAAAAAGATCATGAAATATTGCTTGCACGGAAGATGGATGAAGCACAGCCACTGCTAAAACACTCAACATGTCTCAAATGTTGATTCCATCTCTCACATGAGCGTTATACAGCTGAAACTAAGAAACACCTTTGCACAGGAACAGACATGTTAACATTAACAGAGAATCAGGAAAATATCACCATAAAATAGAAGCTTCACAAATACATGACTGTTATGAGGAAAGGCAGAAATGAGTTGATATACTGAGATGCAGAAGAAGATGCTAAGTTGCTAAAGAGTAAAGTTATTTCTGATATTGTGATACAGCAAAGCAATATGCCTTTAGCCCAAGCAAACAACGCCACTGCCACCAGAGCAAAGGCTAATCCAACCACAGATCTGTGCAGGTTGCCCTGAGGACAGCCGCTGTCAGTCTTACCTCACCTGTCCTCTGGCAGGTCCGCAGGTCAACAGCCAACAAGAGAACTTCCATGCTATCAACTTGCTTTGGAAAACCCTATTCAAACTAACTTCTGAGATGTACAGTAGTTTCTAAAGTGTGGTTAACTCGGTCATTCCAGCCAGTGTTGTTTGGGAAATAGAAAATACATAAAAAAAATAGATATGACCATGTGAAAACAAAAAAGATTGACTAACTAAAGGCTATTAAGAAAGGACATACAGCTCATGATAAACACAACATGAAAAACAATGTGGTTTCCTATCACATTACAATTAAACTAAACAGTCTCACAAACAATTTGGACTTCTTTTCTAAAATCATATAGATCTTGGTCTGGGTCTATGTATAATAACATCTCGCTAAATGCTGATGAAATGACAGTTCTTTGGTGATAGTCCAAATATGGCTAGTGGAAATACTGAGCAATAATCATCCAATGCTTTGGTCTTACATTGCCATGCAATTGACTATGGATATTCATGGTCCCCACAAAATAAATCCAGTTGCTTTCAGGTGCATCTGGCCTTTCTTCTACTGCCACCATTGGACCCAAATATTAACAGCTACATAAGTAATATCAATATTGAATGCACCATTTGCAGTAAAATGTCATGTTCCACAGAGGATGATCCCCTTCCACTAAGTTAGGGAATCAGCAAGATCATTACAATTCTCCTCTGGGAACCATAAATGTCTGTAACAATTTTCATGGCAATCCATCAGTCTGAACCGAGTTGGGGGATCAACAGATTGACACTGACATAACGAGATAAGAATATGTTTTTTTCTCTTTCAAACTTTTCATATTGATGCATATAACATATATATAATAATATATATAATATTATTATTGCAACATGTAGCAGGATTTTGGATTGTTAGTCTTGTTTATTATGTGCTGATTCTTCATCCATACAATTTAACATTTCAACTAATCTTCTTAAGACAATATAAAAATAAAACCCAAAATGTAGAACATGTTAGGGCTCTTTGAAAACATTCAGCACAGAAAGCATACACTGCAAATAACACGTCACTCTGTCCTTAAAATCATGGAGATGTAATGTTTCCGGACACCAACACATATCATTGAAAATACTATTAGAAACATACCCATATGAATGCAGGAAGCAAGGATGAGCATGAAATGTTTGGGGGTGATGCTTGTAAAACTTGAGGTAGTCTGGCCATAACATAATGGACAAAATGTATACACATAAGAGGTTCCACTGCTAAGCTAACTCTTCATAGCAGGATTTTGTGCAATAGTTTCTAATTATAATAAAATACACCTTAAAAGCCATTAGTATCAAAGTCATAGCACCACATCATGATGGCATTAACATTTGGAAAGCCCCTCTAAAATAACACAGTGTCATTAAATCAGTCCCTTCATAAACTTCCATTGACATGGTTGCAGTAGCAGATATAAATATCAGGATCAGAGACAAGACATAAACAAAGGAAAAAAATACAATAATGAAACAACACATAATTCCCTAGTCATCAGGGATAATTTTGATAGGAATGGCCAGCCTTCCCAAGACAACATGAAGAGAACCCTCTTGATTCTTTTTCTGCTTTGCAGTCTTGCGATTTCCATTTAACAGCTGCAGTAGTTCCAAAACACCAGAATGATGGTTTGTCTTCTTTTTCTGATGGGTTTTTTTGGTAACTTTCTTTACAGTGGTAGCCTTGGTTTTAGGGGGAGTTGATTTCCTTTTTACTGTTGTGTTAGACTTCCTCTTTGCAGTAATAGCCTTGGTTTTATGGGCAGTTGATTTCCTTTTTACTGTTGTGTTAGACTTCTTCGCAGTAGAAGTTTTGGTAGGTTTTGTGGTTGTAACTGTGTTCTTAGTGGAATCCTTTGTTTTGTGAGACACTATCTTATATGTGTTCTGTTCAGTCTTTTTCTCATTTTGGTTAAAGTTACCCTTGTGTTGCTTTGACGATTTCTTTGAATCACCTTCTGAAGACCTTCCACCCTCCTGAACTTTTCGTGGAACTGGTGCATCAGATCTAAATGCCTTGACGCGTCCATTGTTTTTGATGGGTAATGCAGAACCCTTTTTATTAGCCTGGTCAGGCTTTGAAGGTTTTGATTTGTGAGACGGTGGCTCCAGTTGAAATTTTGTGATTGTTGCTTCTTTTTTAACTTGCTGTGGTTTTGTTTTGCTTGGCTGGGAAACATGTTTAGCTGTCACAGTGGCCTTTTTAACATCTGGCCTTTTTGTTCGAGGCTTTACCGTAGCTTGCGATTTAGATTTTGAAGTAGTCCTATATTTGCTCTGGGTGGTCTTCAACTTGATCGTTGACCTTGTTGAGACTTGACCTTTGGAGGACCTAGTGACTGATGGGAACTTGTTTTTTACTGATGAAGTGGTGGCTGCTGATTTTAGTTTTTTCTCTCTCTGTGGAGCAGAAGTAGGTTTGTTCGCGGGGAGGCCTGGGGTAGGTATGCTTTTGGGTACTGTGGCTCTACTGGTGAATGGTTTTTTAGTAGGTATAATTCTGACTGGAGGCTGAGGTGTTGAGTACATTGGGAGTGCAAGGACTGTGGCGAGTGAAGGCAGAGCCCTCTTTTCTTGGGGCGAACGGGAAGTGTGTCTAGCACGTTTCATCTTGTTCATCTCCTGAGCCAGGGCAGTGAAGCCGTCAATCAGGATCTCCAGCCTTCCCTCCAGTCTGCTCAGACGGGCATCCATGTCTGTGTAGCTCTTCTCCAGCTCGCTAACCTTCTTGCTCTTCTCCCCAGCCAACTGGATAGCAATGAGTTCCTTCAGCTGAGAGCTAAGATGTCTCTGCTGGTCCTCCATACTGTGAATGCTCTCCTTCATATCAAGCGTGTTTCTTTCTAGCATGCTCAGGCGCTGGTTGAAGGTGTTCATGTGAATCCTGAGCAGCTGCTGGAAGCTGGAATGTCTGCTCTCTGGGCTGGGCGTAAAACGTGGTGGGTGTCTGGTTGCTGATCTGTTGGCGGCGATTGAAACAATACCCACCCCAGCTGCTGTAGTGGAACGGGTAGTGCGACGGTGAGCTGCAGTAGACAGTAAAGTCCTAGTAGTAATGAGGATTGATCCCGCAGTGGTAGGCCATTGGTAGTTAATGTCATCATCATCATCATTTCCACTGCCATACTGTACTATCTCTTTCTCCCAGCTGAAATTGAATACTGCTTCAGCTCCACATCCCACAGGTAGAAGGCCTTCTATCGGCTTCTCCAGGAAGGGATCCCCACAACTGTCTGCAGACGGTCTCTCTTCTCTTAAGGTCAAAACAGTAGAATCAGGCATGAGGCAGGCAGAGACGTTCAAACAATAAACTATCTGTATATTTCGTCTTACACCCAAGTCACCTCGTCATCTTTGCCCTTGGAGCGGCAAAGATTGATTAGCCAGACAGGTGTCCTCATAAATGTTACATCTACATTTATGTTGTAGAGACCCAGAAAATACATTTGGTCTGTGCACAAACAGAGATCACACGAGCCAACACCTTAAAATTTCACTACTAGCGAAGCACAAAGCTGAAGCAGAAAGCCACCTCTGAGAAGGCTTTTGGCAGTAAAGCAAAGGACAGAAGAAAGCAAAAGTATGATCTAAAGCCAACTAAACTTAAGGTTTCCACAGGACATACAGCACTTTTATGCCTCTTTGGCAAATTTATTTTCCACGAACAATAAAATCTGGGTGATGACATTCTCAGTACCACCAAAGATCCCTTATCCTATAACAAAGATACATTGTTCTTCCACACCAGAAATGACCTCACATTTTGCAAATCAATAAATTCAAGAAAACAATATCTACCAACAGATCAGGAAAAACAGAAGTCCCAAACAGTCCTAAACTTTACAGGTACATCAGAATGGGTGGCACCAGTTTGCATCTCCCATCCCTCAACTGCCACCACTCTATCACAACTGCCGGGAAATAAACAAGATAGATGCGAACCACAAACATGCTTATATCCCTTTTCTGTGAATGAAACCACTTGGTGCTACTGCCATCCCCTGCTAACCTTGCTGCCGGCCTGCCCAGTAACCCCAAACACTGAGCAGTGTCCAGAGGACCATGAGAGGAAGAAAGAAGAAAAGTAAACGCAGAAACAGAAGTAGGTGTGCTTACCTTTCGCAGCGTCGGCCAGTGTATCCAGGGGGACAGTTGTCACAGGTCGGCTGACCATCAGACTCCAGATAACAGGTCGGGGAGAATCTGTGGGTCATCAGGATGCTCGTTTTGGCAGTACTCATATACAGTTTGATCTCTGGGCACACAGTTTACTTTGCCTCGTCTAGCATTAAGCAACAACATGGTTAACAGTCTATACTTGACTTAATAAAACTGACACAAGTTGAAAAGACTTTAAGACATGAACTCACTGGTTGCTGGAAGCTGTTCCAGGACAGGGGCAGGGTTGGCAGGCCTGAGCACCTCCCGTTACAGGGTTTCCATAGAAACCAGACTGACAGCGCTCACACCTTGGCCCGGCGGTGTTATGGAGACATTGCTTTTGGTCAGAACATACACAAATAAGGAAGGTTAGATCCATGGAACAGTTGAATATACAGTACTTGCAAGTGACAGTGTGTTTCCACATGTTGGGATTTGCCAAGAAACCATTAGTGCATTCCAATGCATGAGATCAAAGCAGGTTCACCGTTGTCAAAGAATTGAGAGAGAAGAAGAGGAGAATAAAACTTACCAGACACCTGCCGGTCTCTGAGTCACAGCTGCTGGCGTGACCATTGCAATCGCACCTCTCACAAGTGCCCAGGTAAAGGCCAGAGCTGGTCCGAGTGTAACCTTCATCACACTCCTGTAACAACGTGGAAAAACACCTCAGGTGAGAGACAAGTGATGACGAAGAGGAAGTGTCTTTGTTCCACTGCAGCAGGGAGCCAGACTGCAATTATAAGGACTGTAATGGAAAAGTCTTAACTGTGTTATTCTTAACAAGATTAGGCATATCTGTGCCTTACACTCCTTTTTCAAACTAAAGCTAAATTAAACTTATCTAGAGCATGAAGGTTTATTTTTGACCTTGCTAATAGATTCTTACCCCCAAGTACACTTTCTAGCTTTTTTCTTAGCTTTTAACATAATCTCTTAGTCTTCATCAGCAAATAGAGTTTGCTCAAATGTCATGGAGATAGCTCAGTTGTGATCCTACCATACTGATAACAAATAACCCATTGCAACGACAACTGTGCAGGCTCCATCTGGTGATGGAGCTCCAAATAAGCTATGTGGACCTTAAATTGAGTTTATTTATTTTTTTAATGAAACTACTTCTCCCAAATCTGCATGTGTACCTGGCAAGAGGGTCCTCTGTATCCCTGAGGGCAGGCGCACTCTTCCACCTCCAGAGCACGTTCATTACCAGTGGATTGGGGAACAGCAATGTCCATCTTGATGTCTGAGATACTATTCAACACAAAAAACACAAAATGAACAATATTCTTTATATTTACCATTAAGTGCAACCATCTTGGATTATTTTAAAGGTGTATGAATGAGCGGTGACAGAGTAAATTTTCACCATACCTGCTCTCAACCATGTTGTCTGCATAACTAGCCCTGATCATGAAGACGGTGACATCAGCCAGAGCCATCAGCAGGTGCTCGCGAGTACACGGCTGCCCATCAGCACGACGCCATGCAGACTGTCAGCCAGAGGGATGGAGAATGGAGAAAAGAGAAAAGTTAGTCTACTAACATTGTGTGAGGATTCAGATTTAGCTGAGCATTACTTCCCTATGAACAGTGAAACACACCTCTCTGAAGGTCACAGTGACAGTTTGTGGGACACGTGGGAGAGGCTTGGTTTGAGAGTAGTGTTCCAGGAAGATGCCATTGCCCTGGAGAACCACATCTGGCTGACCGTCAATCACCAGCGAGCGCTGAAACGGTTCAAAGCGTACTGTGTAGCGAAGCTCCCCGCCATAGGCCGTCACCTGGTAGCAACATGGTGAAAAGAGAAGCTCATCTCAACACAAGTGAACAGTGGAAAGGTATTTCACCCCTATGATAATGTGGGGGAAGTCACAAGACACCCATGTTGGGCTTGACTGTGAATTCAAGCCAGAGGTTCAAAGGAAGCTCGCTGTGTGGATAAGTGCAGCCTTTTCACTTGACAACATGTTGAGGCATGAGTGAGTGCGACAAAAAGGGCAGAGAAATCAATTTTGACAAACACTTCACTTTTTTCCCTCTCCTCTCCCCTTGCTTGCTCTCTACTTTGTTGTTTTTCTCTCACCTTATCTCCTCTGAAGCTTTCAGGCAGGACCCAGTAGTAGATGTCTTTAGGGACACTGGAGAAGGAGCGGTAGACAACTTCAGAGGAGCCCCTCTGGGAGATGCCTTCAGAGATAGTTTTAGTGTTGGCTCCGTTGGAGAGGGAGAAGAGCTGCCCGTTCACCCCTCCTCGCACCTGGTAAACAGAAACAATTGTCTGAATGAGATGAACTGAGATTTATGTCCTTGCACTTGAGCACAATCAATGTTTGCACATTGCTTTTCAGCATTTACCATCTGAAAGGATTTGCTGATACAGCATGACTGCACAAACACTGAGTCAAACCTTGATACCAAAAATATTCTGCCCTCTATTTACCATTAGTAGCTTGGCAACGTACCTGATCTCTGTTCCAAGTGGAACTGGCGCACTGTTTGGTGACACCCATACAGAAACAACGTAGACAGCCCTCGGGATTGGCCTCTGATAGGTGGAAGAACCCGGGCTTACACTCGTCACACAGAGTGCCTACCACGTTGTTCTGCACATACACACAGAAACAAACACATGCACATATGTAATCCATCTGCCTGTCAAGCACATTTCTTTCATCGAAGAAAAAACAAACAGTAAGACACGTCAGCCTCACAAACCACAAATGAACAACAGATTTCACAATAAATTATCATAATATAATTGTTTCATTTCAGTGAGCAATCTGCCATATTGCATGTATACCTTGCAGCTGCATGGCCTGCTGTTGGACCTGATAACTCCTCTGTTATCACACTTGGAGTTTTCTGCAGGGAGAGAGCAGTAGAAAGAAGATGACATGTGGGGAGGAAAGTGCACCTGGGAGTGTTCCAGCCATTCTGCATACCTGAGCTATGATCACATACTACAGCCTACTGTGACACCAGGGGGAAAGCTATAGTAATCATTACACAGGGTTAAGACCTCCTCATAGTCATATCACTGGATGACTGAAGAGTACAACAGATAAAACACTCCAGGTACAGTTTCTGTCAATTTCATGCCTTGTAATGAGAATTTCAAAAATGTTGTTAAAGGTATACTCACGGTTAGGAACACACTTTCCATTAGGCAGAAGGGGGTTACCCTGGTAACCAGGGGCACACCTGAAATACAACAAAAATGTAAGAAATATGACTAACCTATTTACCACACGCATGTGTTATAGCTCTGCTGATTCTGCTTGTTACAATAAATCTTCATTCATCAAAATTGACCTCTGCAGACTTTTTTTTGTGCACTTTGGAAGTAGGTTGTGCAGGAAATCCCTAGTCTACTATTTCTCATAAACCACATAACTGCCATCTCCAAACTATTTGAACTGCAACTCAAAGGCACAGTTAACAATATCAGTTTCCTCACTTTTCACAGCGTCTTCCTGTGTAGCCGGGCCTGCAGGCGTCACATGTTGGTTGTTGGTCAACATCCAGGAAGCAGGTGTCAGAAAACCTACAAAGTCGAATGAAAAAGAAAAGCAGTGGTTAAATGAGTAGCACACTGAATGAATAAACCAGCAATGAAATATCTGAATGAGCTCAGCTTTTTGAAATAAAAATCTGACCGAAAAATTCATTCATTCTTTCATCTCACTGATGCCTTGTGTGTGGTATGTAGGTGAATACTGTATGCGTGTGTTGTGACGACCCTCTACGCCCTGAGATTTGGTTTTGGTGTGACGGTTTAATATGTTTAATGTTGCTGCACTTACAACATAGCACTCATACGCTTCTGCACTCATACACTCACTTACACCACTGCTCTCACTGATTTCACATACTGCAGTTTAAGTTTTAATCTTTGCCTAAATAAATAATTAGCTAATTGGCTTGGTTGTGTGCGTCTCCCTTCTTTGTCATGGCTGTACGGCCCGTTTTGTGACTGTGTGTGTGTGTGTGTGTGGTCTGGATGGGTCTGTGACCTTACCGGCGTGTGGTCTCATAGTACGGGCAGGGGCATGGCTTGCAGTCTTCGGGGCGACCTCTGCTCGGGTCACCAAAGTAGCCTGACCGACACTTGTCACACTGAGGGCCCTCTGTGTTGTGCTGGCAGCTCTGTGGCAGGGAGAACACCATGGTCATTCTCTTACATTCCACTCAAAATAGTTTAAGAGGAATAGTTGCAATTTTGGGATATACACTTATTATTTTCTTTCTTGCCGAGACTTAGATGAGAAAATCTCTACCTCTTTCATGTCTGTACTCTAAATATGAAGCTGGAGCCAGGAGTTCTTTAGTTTAGCTTAGCATAAATACTGGAAGCAAGGGGAAACAGCTAGCCTTAACCTCTAAATTTAATTAATTAACAAGTTATATCTTGTTTTGGTAATCCATACAAACACAAATATGAAAACAACAAGTTGTGTTTTTACAGACTAGCTGTTCCCAGTCTTTATTGCATGCTGAGCCAATCGTCTGCTGGCTCTAACTTCATTTTTGGTGTACAAACTCAAGCATCAACTTACTCTTGGCAAATAAGAGTATTGCCTTTAAAATGACAAACATCTGTTATGATTAACAAACAAAACTTTTTAATGGTGTACAGTCAGGACGTGATTATCCACAAATCCCAATTTTATCATAAGGGACTGACAGCCATTCTTGCCAAGAAGGAGTTAGCTATTACCAGACAGTGTCCGTTGATTGGATCACAGGCGCTGGCATGTCCATTGCAGTTACAACCAGCACAGGTGCCAAGATAGGAGCCACCGGGGACACGCTCGAAACCAGCAGAACACATCTCACAGGACAGGCCTGAATATCCAGGGGGACATCTGGGAATGATAAGTATGGGTCTCATCAAGCAGGGTTTAAATCCAACTGTTTTGATGACACAACTATGACGAATCCAATTACAACACCATAAACTGCAAACTTTGCTAATGTCGTAAATAAAAAACAGCTGACTAAAGCCACATTTTTAAACATTTTTTCTGCATTTTGTCTTTTATTAGATAGTAACAGTGGAGAAAATGCCAAAAAACACAAGTAGAGAGAGAAGGGAATTACATGCAACTGAACCTGGGACGTCATATTTTGGGGGCATGGACACCAAGCTGTGCCTCAAAATCTTTGTATTGATTTAATTACATTACACATATGAATGTAACCGTATTATTGTGCAGCACTTTTCACTCTAAATATGCACATGATGGAAACGTCCCAACAGGTTGCTTTGATTATAGACTTTAGTGACTGACGGCTTGTAAGGACCTCCCATCTTACTCAACCCCACAGTATCATGCTGGAATCTTTACTTCAGGATTTGCTTGTATTTTCTTACCTGCACTCTTCAACATCCTTAGCATGACCCAGAGTGCTGAACTCCACAGTGGTGGTATCCATGACAATGTCACTTAGTGCCACGCTCACCATGTGGTTGTCGTAGATGGTGCGGATGCTGATGCTGTCCATGTTGGCCAGCGTCATCATCAGCTCCTCCCTGCTCACAGGGCGGCCATTGGAGTGCTGCCAGTTATCCTGAGACAATAACGAGCAGGTTTACTGTTGTGTGTACATTTACAAATTTAATAGGAGACTATATAGCTCTGGATTAATACGCTACAATGAGTCAAATAAGTAAAAATCTGGTCAAAATTTCTATTCTTCATCTTTCAGTTTTGCAGACAACTTCTACAGCATTTTTCTATTATCTTTTTGAAGAATTACATATAATCATCACGATTTCACCACAGGATTGTGCAGATTCTGCACTTGTTTTTGCCAGTAGAATTTTTCTTAACCAAAAACCTACTTCAGTGAATTTGATCTCCTTTTGGTTGACCACTCGGGCAGGGGTGGTGCTGCCTCTGCGGTACACAAGCCTGCGACCATTTCCAACCAGCATTACATCCGGCTTCTCCACAACCTCAGACAGACCACGGGCCAATGTGTACCGCACCTTGAACTTCAGGGATCCTCCATAGGAGTCAATCTAAAAATAGATTAAATTATTTTCATATTTAGGTGTGATAATTAGTTAAGTAAACTAAAATCTGTAAATAATTTACCTTGTTGCCCAGGAACTGGCGAGGCAAGGTCCAGAAAGAGTCAAGGTTGAGGAAACGACGAGACAGGTCGACAAGCTGGAACTCTTCCATCTCAGGGTTAATGAGGAGCTGAGTGGACGAGAGAGGAGGCGTGCCAGGCCTTGAGGGGTAGGTCACATTCACTCCTGGAAATAAGAAAACAACACGCACTTAGACTATTTTATGATCTCAATGTGTCTAACTATACAAACTTTTAAAGGTATTTCAGTTGATAGTTAATTAGCTCTGCTAGCTGTCTATCGGTTTCATAAGCATCAATGACTTCAGTGCCTTTGAAGTCTTCCTCCTCAGTGAAACGCAGGCTGATCCTGTTGCGATAGCGACCGGTGCCCTTGCAGTTCTTGGTGGTTCCAGCACAGAAGCAGGAGACACAGCGGCCCTCCACACTGAAGTGACCATCAGGACAGTTGCCTCCAGAGAACAAGAAACGACACAGGAAACACGTCAATATACAGTATACTCTTATTGTAACTAAAACACAGTTTGTTGTAAAAAACTGAAGTATTTCTTGTGGTGATTAATGTGTCAGTACCTTGATTTGGATTTGATGTGAGAGTTAGCACTCCATCAGGGATACCAAACACCAGGCCTTTAGCGTTGATGGCCTCACAGGTGTACGCCCCCTGATCCGCCTCCTTCACGTCACGAATGGTCAGGGTGCCACGGCCGTTCTCGCTGGTCATGGAGATCCTGGGAAACACATAAATGCAGCTCAAATTATAATTTTTACAGTAATTAATTGAGGGTCTTTGCCAGCTATGGCGTGGACCATAAAAGGAACCCTTCTGTTTCTGATTCTCACTGTAACAATGTGCAGAAATATTGTTACACAAAAATACGTAAAATTTATGTGATTGTCAAATCATGCACACAACAGACTACGCCAAGAAGGAACATTCTGAAACAGCAATTTTTGGAGTTGGAGCACACCACAAATATCTCACCACCACAAATCACAGGTCTGAATACAATTATGAGTCAGCATAGAAACACTAATCTAACAGGGCTGTCGACGGTTATACTGTGGCCTCAAAGAGCAATCATCACATGTCAGGTGTAAACAGAAGAAGGCGAGACAAATTCATAGTCATTTTCAAATCCTCATGGTCTGCTATTAATCAATTAGGCAAGACTGGCTTTCACCAGTTGCAGATGTTTTGTTTGAGACATCTTTTTTCCGAAAGTAGCAACAAACAAAAATCAATTTAACATCCAGCACATATCACTTCCAAAGATGTCAGATTATTTGGACAGCATTTTCCATAAACAATGAATAGTTTGTAATACTGTCAAAATCAGTTAGTTTAGTTTGTACGTTAATTTTAATTACAGTAATAAGAAGTCAGGAAGTGTGGACAATTTCTCATCAAACCCACCTGCCGCTGACAGGAATGTGTCCCCAGTTGAGTCTCCAGGTGATGATGGGTGTTGGCACTCCAACAGCCTGACAGGTGAACGTCACCGTCGCCCCCCGCGCTGCCTGAACGGACTCTTCTGGCGGGCTTGTCACAGAGGGAGGGGCTGTAATGTGTCAAGAACATGACAACTGCTTTAACCTCATAATAAATGCACATGTACAAAAAGACTGGCATGTGACTGGAATTTGGCAATCCAGTGAAGCTCATAAATGCCTGACAGTCAGAGGAAACATAATTCTCTGCTATGGACAATTCCCTTTCAGTTCTCAGGAATGGATGGTTCACAAAAAGCTCTGTGTCTCAGTCAACACATGTGTGAAAAGAGCCTGGTTCACAGCAAATTAGTCACAGCATACAAAGGAACTCAGAGGGTGACGATGGAGGAGAGTCAAAGAAGCATAGAGAGAGAGTGTAAAAAGTAAGAAAGAATGTGGATGAAATGTGGAAAAGAGAGAGAGAGAGAGAGAGAGAGAGAGACTGCAGGAGCAGAGAGCTGTAGAGAGCTGTTGGTGTGAGACTTACTGCAGCCGTACTCATCAGAGCGGTCAGGGCAGTCTGGCTCTTCATCACACTGGTAACTGGCTGGGATGCAGGTGCGATCGCTCAGGCATTCAAATTGCTCAGGAGCACACCTGTCGCCAGGACCCTTGGTGGCTGTAGTTACGACAAAATGGAGATTTACCGCGACTTTAAATCATTTTGCATCAATTTAAGGTTGAGAATTGAGACACCATTTTCATGTGTGTACGCTAAATATGAAGCCAGTAGTCATTTGGCTTAGCTTAGCATAAAGCCTGGAAGCAGTGTCGAAATGTTACTCTGGCTCCGTCCAAAGGTAACCAAATACGCCTACTAACACCTCTAAACTCACTTAAAATGACCATATCATATGTCATCTGACAAGTTGTGGTTTTATGGGGGTTATGTGCTGGAACTATTTCTTGGCCAGAAGCAGTTTTTTTCCCCTGCTTTCAGTCTTTATACTAAACTAAGCTAACTGTCTTCTGGCGGTAGCTTCAAATCTAAAAAGCAAATAAGCGTGTATCCAGAAATGCTGAGAAAAAAGGAGACTTACGGCAGTCTGTTTCATCTGAATTATCCTCACAGTCGTTGTCTCCATCACAACGCCAAAGCTTGAGGGCGCATCGACCATTTTTACACTTGAACTCATTGGGTTCACAAGGAGATGGAGTACCTGTGAAAAGATGAGAGGACAATAAGTGCATGTTGTTGCCTGAGGGTGTGCACATGTGCTAGGCTGTGTTTTTTACCACATCTGAATTCGTCGCTTCCGTCAGAGCAGTCCCTCTCCCCGTCACAGATGTAGTCTCGTGGGATGCACTCTCCGCTCTGGCATGTCGCCTGATCAGCTCTGCAAGGTCCAGGGGGGCTGACGGGCCGCGGAGGTTTCTTAACGGTGGTGGTTGTGGTGGGAGTGGTGGTGAACACTGGAGGAACCGTCCGTTTTGTGTCTAAAACAAATCTCTGATTAAACTTAGCAAACATGCAAAGTTGTGTTACTGTAAGTGAACATATCTCACATCCAGCCAGTTTTCCATGCTATAGCCGACCGTGTTACAACTTGCTGGCCAAACTGAAGCCACTCACCACAATTGATCTCATCACTCATATCTCTGCAGTCTGGTCTGTTGTCACACAGGTATTCCATCAGGATACATGTTCCATCACCACACCTGTGCTCATCTGGCATGCAGGCTCTGATGCTGGGGGTTACTATGAGAGATGCAAAGGGTAAAAAAGGAGGGGGGAGTGGTGTTGAAGGATCACAGACATGCAAGCCAAGGCTACAGTACGGCCAAACACACTACACTACGCTAATGTCATATCACAGCACGAATAAAACAAAGTCGGATGAGAAACTACAGCATCCCTGACCCCTCAGCCATCAGGTCACTAGAGTCAGTGTAACTCAGGCATGTTGTCTAACTGTCATAGGTAAAGATAGATAGCTATATGGATAGATAGATAAATAAGACAAGACATAATAGACAGACTAGATAGACACACAGACAACAATAGACTGCCAAACAGCCTAGAACAGACTCACCAAACTAGACACAAAGACTATTTAGACAATCTGGAGAGAAACGCAAACTATACTCAACAGACTAGATTATACAGACTAAGAGAGACACACAGACTAGATAGTCAAACACACAGACAACACCGGACAGACTAGAAAAACCTAGTATAGAATAACCAAGACACACAGGCTAGAAAAGACGAGACAAGGCAGATAGACACAGACAGACTAGACAGACAAATAGATTGGGACCCTGTCATCTTAGTACTGACACTGAAAATATAGTTATAATTATCGTATCCTATCCTATCAGTTGCAATGCATGTGTACGGAGTTTGTGGTAAATCAGAGATCAGAGTGAACAGCAGCATTCCTAATCAGACCTCATGCCATGCAAAGATCCTTCTTATTCACTGTGCGCTACTGGACTTTGGGGACCATACTTCAAAATCTACTTTACATTGGTGCTTCCATGCAAAACATTCCTCCAGACCACATGACCATTTGCTTGAACACGCCAAAGTAAAGGTCATTGTAAAATTTCAACATCAGAAAGAAGGAAATGCTCGACTGTCCTTTCTACAGCACTACAGTCATTCTACAGTTTCTACAGTACAGTCGGCTCAGTCACCATGCACCACACATGGCACAGTACAAACCTGGCACTGCTATAGGCTCCACTGAAGGCAGAGGTTGAACTAGAAACCAGAGGGAAATGTTAAGGAAACCGCCTCCGGCTGGAACTTAATTTGCTGTAAACATGCAGCAAACTCTTGCGTCACTTTGCAGCCGTGATAAGTGCTGTTCCTCTTTCCTGAGATCTTACCTTCCCCAAGTCGTCTGAACTGAAAGCCCTGGACTGATGTGACATAGGAAGCAATGGCTCCCTCCTTCACCACGTTGTACAACACGCTGCGGATTTGTTCATCATTGGTGTTGTAGTCAGAACCCACGTCCAACTCCACAAACACGTCCACGCCATCGTCTCTGATCACCTTCCTGTAAAGATCGAGAAAGACCTGGTGAGGCTACAAACCGTGTGGAGTGCACTGCAGATGGTTCAACAGGAAAGCTCTTTAGAGGTAACGTTTCTCTTTGGGTGTGCCTTAGAGAAAGTAGTCAGTGTTGACGAATTACTGACCACAGGCCCACACTGTTGGCCTTGAGCAGTTTGGAAAAAGGAAAAGAAATATCACCTGGCCAAAGTAAGACACCCAGGCAGCAGCAGCACACAGCTGTAGGGTATCTACTTTGGGTGTCACAAGGCGTGATTTAAAGGGGTTGTGTTCTTACTTAATGAGGACCACGTTGACTGTCTGGACACCTGGAATCCTGTTGTAGTCCGACTCCAGCTGTGGAGGGAAAATCAGACTCGGTTAAGATGAAATAAACAAACCTGGGCCTTATTTTTAGACATAAGGTCACACATACTTAAATCAGCAAAGTCATAAATTACATGCCTGAACCATGGGTAGCCTTAGCGTACTGTACATGACTACTATTAGAGTTTATTTCATGAAAAAAAGGACATACCGTGTCCACCACTGCTTCGGAGACCTCATTAAAGGCTGTTGAAAAGATGTCCTCGAGGTCTGGGGTGTATACCAGGGAGTCAGTGAAGTTGACGAGAGCTCTGTAATAAACTAAAAACACAGAGACGGGAGGAGAACCTGTCAGCTAAACCACACAATAACAGACAACGACCACAGGCTCAGCGTTAATGTCCATCTGTTGCCGGGTTTGGATATTATAAGCCCGATTCAAGCTGTTAAGTTTATTAAAGACAATGTGATATGGGATACTGTGTTGGGAATTATTTCCCTTAGGAAAGCCTTTGGTTGAATGTTTCAGAGAGTAAAAACTGGAGAGCATGACTGTGGCTTAAATAAGAGCCACATACAAATTATGGCGTCTATTTCCATATCTCAATTGTGGTCGGGTCTGTGCTAAAACCAACCACTGCAGCGTTGCACCAACAAGAGGCACACGCTGACACAGGAACGCTCTCGCCCACTCAAATATAACTTACAGTATCTAGGCTTGTCTTGCTCTCTGGATGTGTCATGGGCATGGAGACACATAGTCACAAATAGTGGGAGACAGACGCTGATAAAGCCCCTTTGTTGCAAACACAGAAGTGAGTGCACTGTCTGAAACCTAATCAATGCAAACTGAAATACACAGTACATGGATATCAGCCAAAATAGCAAGGCCACAAGTTTGCACCAGACCTCCTGATTGAATGATGATATCAGAGAGTGAGTGGGAGTTTGAGTCAGCATCGCTGCTGTGCCAGAGGCTACAGAGGAAGAAGAAGAAAATCCTCTGTGAATGACCATGGAAGGAGCCCTCAACACTCCCTCAACATGTATCAAGTCAAACACATAAAGCAGGCAGGAGAGCAGCTGAGGGGGTTGCAGCTGGGGTTATATCAATGGTCTACAGATAACTGGTCTGACTGGTCATTAAACATATCGGTGAAATGGTGGAAAGTATGGCACTCCATATTAAGCTGCTATCAGTTCCCTTTGTTCTAACTTGCCTGGAGTGATGGGTGAAATGGGGTGATTCCATTAGAGCAATCCAGATTTTTTTGCAGGTAAACTGATTCACATTCTAAACCTTACTCGCAGCTGGTTCATTTTACATCTACTGTACCCATTGTCTCTGCTAATGTGTCCTTGATAAAGGCAGAAAGTTGCTACACTGCCTGACCTTCCCCTCTAATCACTGTAGCCAGCGAAAAAAGACAAGGTTCACTTTCTTTTTGAATTTTTCTCTTCCCCTCTCTTCTAGGACTCATATTGCTCTGCATAAAAACACCCCACCCATCTGCCGCATATGTGGGCTAGGACAGGACATGTATCATGATGTCATGCTGATTTATTTAAATTCACTGGTAAGCAACCAGTGGCACCAACTCCACTTTCTTGCCATTTTCAATTCCACATCTGAAAAGCCAGGCATTTCACAGGATCAACTGTTTCCTAAGTTGTGTTGAGTTTGGAGCTTTATAATTTTTATCTTATAATCTTCCATGGATTATGTCAAAAAGATTTATTCAACTAATCAATTTTTCCACTACAGTTACAGATAGACTTATAAAACATTGTTCAATTCTATTGCTAACTGCCGATATAAAACATATTGATGAGCTATATAAGTAACTCATTATCAACGAAAATGTCAGCTGTACTATTATAATTCCAATGTCACAGACTTAGCCCATGAAACTTAAAATAGCCCAGGCCCGCAGGGTGCCCCGTTCTCACATTCCTGCCAACACTTTGTTAGGATGGGCCTGCCAGCCTCTGATTTCAGACTGGCAGTGTGAGTTTAGGGAGGAAGTCAATATTTGCACTGTTTCTTGCAGTCAGATGCTACTTGCCATGCCAAAAGCAAAGAGTCATGTTCTAAGTAGGCATCTGCTGAGCCTCTAGTTACAAACATGCATGCCCAAATATGTGCAAAAGAATAAATCTGCACACACACACACACACACACACACACACATTTACAGTGTGCAGAGAAAATATCAACACTCTCTGTGTATATCGCTTCCTCCCTTTCCCTTCTCCTTTGATAATTACATATCTCTAGACATGTGGACACTGACAGCAGACATTTATCATGCTTACCAGGAGCTACTTAATTAAAAGGTAAAGATTTTGCATCTCACACTGTGTGTTCTCTGTGTTAAAGGCCTGTGGGGAACCTTGCTGCCTTATGCTCCACTGCCTGAGCTTTGGCTGGTAAACAGCTGTCCTCTCTGCTAAATTCTCTTTCCTTAAACAAGCATTGGCACTACAAGACATCCCATTCCTGGTGAGGAAAGGCCTCATTTATGACAAAAAAAACTGAGCACTGCCTATGAAAACACACGGTGAGGTGAACATGTAAGAACAGAACTGCAGGGTTCGGCACAGCCTGGCAGGATGCCTGAGTGCTTGCTTTGCAAAATGTTACTGTCAGACTTATAGGAATAATTGTTCGGCCTGAATGTAGAACCAGAAGACAGGCAACATCAAAGTTAGTCATCAAAGCGCCTCATTTGACCCGCATATAATCTAATCACTTGAGTGGGTACTCGCCGCCAGGTCAACAGCAGCTCGTAGGCCCAACTCTCTCTGTGCTTGCCGCCTTTGACGTTACGGACTGGCGAGTGTGGGACTGCCGCCGCCTGAGATCCTTTGATTAGAGTGCCGGGTTGTGCCCTGCTGCTAACGAGCGGCTCTTTTACTCCAAGACCCAATCTCTTGTGCATCACTCACTGTTTCCAGTGGGGGGGAAATCCCCTCGTCAAGCGCCGCTACCATCAAGAGTGATGAAACTGTCAAGAGTGCAGACAAGATGGATGGGATGAAAAAACAGGAGCATTCCACACTCTTAATTCACAAACTTATTTTGCTATTAAAGCTGTTCAGTAGAACTGTGGTGGCTTTGTGCAATGGGCCCCCTCTGAACACATAGAGGCCTATACAGAAGACAAAGACTTGATTGAGTAGTGAGCCCAGGCTGGCCTTTAAAGCCTAGCCGCATTGGGTTTGACCTTCAACCCCCAAGGCAGCGCCCACGGCATCGGCCCAACACCACCAAAGCCATTTAGAGAGGGAGTGAGGGAGAGCCAGAATCTATAAGAACAAAGTCCAAACCACATTGCCTCAGCTATCCCATCAAAAATGTTTAATAATACATGTATTTCTTTTCCTTGGGCTTTTCCTCTTACTCTCTCTAGTGTCGCCCTCTCTTTCTCAATCTCTCTCTCCCTTAGTGTAATTATTAATATGCCAGCTGCCTCTTTCTCAGCTTAACTCTAGTAGACAGGACCCCTGCTACTTAACCCTTTTGCTGGTGGCCAGCCAAACAACTCTGTCTCCAAGTCCACTCATTGCCCTCTGGGGAACTCTTCAGAATAACTTCTGGCTTCGCTATTAAGCTTGACCTGTTGTGCTCTCCCACGGCTTGCAATGTAAGCATCAAAACCCACCATTGTGTATAAAAAAGGCACTTTTTTAATACTCATGTTGTAGTGATTCCGTGAAACAGCTGGTTCGTATCACTGGGATGAGCGCTTCTCTAATAATATCGTGGAACCAAGTGTTGGTTGTCCACAGAGATGAACACTGTTTTTAATTCCAACATATCTTTACAAAGATGTTTTCAGCTGGAAATGCGAGTGTTGTCATTCATGTGCGATGAACTACAGTACATTACTCGATGGAACAATCTCATCATTTTCCACTGGCATCAGAAAACACTATGGGAGACGCCTGCGAGACACTTGGAAAAACAGAGTCGCTGGACTCAAACGCTGCATGCCCAAGCTGAGTCTTCCTTGGAATGTTATCTGAGAGTGTGTTTGGAAATGAGAGTGCATAACTGAGCGAAGCAGGTGACAGGAGAGTGTGCCAAAGACAAGAGAGGAGAGAAGCAGCATAAGAAAAGAAAGAAGTTCTTGGAGACTTACTGTCCTCTGGTTCGACTGGGCTCTGTATGTTCCCCAGATATGAAGAATCCAACCAGCGTGCTATGGCGAGCAATGAGGGGCGAGGAGCAAGGAGCAAGGAGCAAGGAGCAAGAGACAGGGGGAAGAGACGTGGTGCAGAGGTCGATGGGGCACAAACAGGAGCCAAAGGTCAAGGATCAGACAAGAAAAGCGACACAAGGACCAGGGAGAAGTATCGAGTTAGCCAGGCAGGTGCAGAGAGGTTAACGTTTCAGGAAAGTTAGGAAGGAAATGATTGGAAGCGAGGAGAGAAAACAGAAAGTGACAATCAGAAAGAGGACTGCCATAAGAGTTGTCACAGAAACAGGAAATCAAGAAAATTAACAGAGCTGGTGAGAATTAAATAACACAGCACATAGAATATATCTGTTCAAAATATCAGTGAAATAAACATAAGAATGCAGCCAAGATAACAGCAAGAAATGAATGTCATCGCAATGTCGTGAGAAGCTAGAAATGTCGACATCAATTCTGTTTAAGCATTATCAACTGTCCCACTAATCATTACCATCCGCATGCTGTGGATACTCATGCTGAATGGGACAATGGATCCTGTGGTTTTTGTTGACTAATGAGTCCAAGCAGTGTCTGTCTGGAAACACACAAGAGAGTGTGCTTGCATGACAGCGTCAAGGAGAAAAGGTCAGGAGGCATCTCTTTTTGTAATGACTCCTCTTCAGTCCAACAGAACAAAGAGGATATCCTAAGAACACTGGAACACTTCCGCGCCCTGCTCTTCACATATCTTCACATCCACCCTGGGGCTTTGCAGCGAAGCAAGGAGGAGCTGCTTCCTGTTTTCCCTCCTAAATGGAAAGAACTGAGAACTATTATAACTGGTTTTTTAACCAAATGTTAAGCCCTCTGCACTGGCATGGGCAACAATGACCATGTTCTCTTTTGTGGTGACTCATTCATTCTTCCACTACTTTGGATGCAGTTACAGCGTGGGGCATGCTCTGAAATGTCACCTGAGGAAGGCCTCTACCATCGCTCTGCAACACCAAGGGGTTTTAAGAGATACAAGTCTTCAGAGTACATGTCAGAGTATTCAGTAAAACACTGACAACACAGATTTATCATACCCTGATCCAGATTCTGGAGTCCACTCCATAAACCTATACAGACCGCAGTAAAACAACAGCTCCTTCACAATCAAGTGAATGTGCTGGATCCAGCTGTTTTACAGCTGCACACACAAAAAAACATATGGCCTAATACATCATTACTGTAGCTGTGGCATGTCTTTCAGAGGAGCGCAGATTTGGTGTCTTGCTTTTAGATGGACCGTAGCTGCTACTTCCTAGTGCTACAGTCAGGTGAAGAGCAGGGAAATGTTCAGTGTGTAACATTTGGGAGGATCTATTGGCAGAAATGCAATATGATATTCATAGGTATGTTTTCATTAGTGTATAATAACCTGAATATAGGAATTGTTGCGTTTTTGTTACTTTAGAATGAGCTGTTTCTATCTATAGATACTGTGTGTTGAGTCCGCATGGTGAACCCCCATATTTCTACAGTAGCCTAGAATGGACCAACCATAGTTTCTCCTACACACTTCACAGCCCGTTTTCATTCCCAGGTCATCAAATACAGATGCGAGGTGTGTTCAGTTAGTAGCAATCTGCAACTTCACTGCCAGATTCCACTAAATACTACACACTGGACCTTTAAGTCACAGAACTAAATACTGCCAACTGGGCAAAACAATTTAAAGTCTACAAAGTCCAGCCAGGAAACCGTTGCCAGAGAACTTGCCCTACCCACACCATCTGAGGTCTCCCCCAAGAATACTGACCCAGACTAATTAAAGCTAATGAAATATCCGCTACTTCAAAGGATGCAGAAATGTTGTGATCCTTGTCGGAGTCAGAACGGGAGTTAGTGCCACAGGGAAGAGGGTAACAGCTTCATTATTAATCTCCACTCTTTTATGTGCTAATCAGGCCAGGATCACTGACTGAAACAAAGCAACAGAGGAACTAAACAAAGATGGACCTCTTACCCATCGGGAGAGAAGTTAAGAGTAATATGGTAAGTAAGCAAATGTATTGAATGTATTATCCTACGGAACAGTTTAACAAATCCCAGGAGAGGAATTATTTGATATAGATACTCTCTAGTGTTCAACGAGGAAGTCACTGTGGAGCTTAATCCAAATAAACTCTCTGATCTGGGAATAACTAGGATACAACTAAAAACCCTGCCAAAAACCACAAGATCTAATCCAGAATCCGTTTTATAACCAAACAAACCATTTTCTTCTTCACCAATTTAAGGTATTCTCTTCTTTTACATCGTACATTAGCATGAAGGTTATCAAAATAAATAGATGTATCATTTCCAGCCCTGTCTTTGACACTGCCGTGAGGAAAAAGAGGTAATTCATGCAGCTGCACATGCTCTCTTTCAATGAAACCCTCAACATCTCTTTCCTAAAGCAGAGCGGCACTAGCCAGTTCTCCAAGGCAACACATTTGTTGTTGGTACAACAGAGTGTATCATCATGTGGCTTGGTGTAATAATAAGGCTCAAGTCAGAGACTAAGACCTATCTGCAGTAGTCTTTCACTACAATGCCCACCCTGAGTGCATTGTACGGTCATACTGACAATTAACTGTTTGAAAATGGAAGCTTTTATCAGTGGCTGACAAACATGTCCTTGAACAACACAGCTCTGTGGTTTTGTCTGCTCTGTTACAACCGCCTTATCCACAAAAGGGAGTGAGCCATCTGATTATAACGAGAGGCAAGTTTCTCCTGTACTCTGGGGTCGGTGTGTGACCACCTTGAGGGGCCCCCAGCAGTGCAACAACAAAGACCTCACTAAAATAACTGCAGCTGCCAGCACTCATCCCTCTGGGTAACTACCCAAGAGTCTCCCAGTATATGACACACAGGGACACACACACAGGCAGTGCCACTGAAACACACGTCTCAAAAACTGCCCGTGAAAAAGGCAGAAATACAGAGTGGGTGGCCTGGCCACAGACTGTCCACTGCCCAAGCCAGACTGACAGACAGGCTACATTACCCTGATGTATTGTCCACTTATGCTGCAACATCTGTTCTCCTCTAGAGATAACGGAAGAATATGAAACTGGATTGTGTTTTTTCAGCAGCCGCCCACTAGCAATTGATGTGATTAAACCAGCTGAGGCTACACGGGAATGCAGCAACCTGTCTGTGAGTCAGCCTTTACTCAAGACCCAGTGCATCAAGGACAGCCTGACCCTCGAGATTAAGTCAAACGTCCCTGAAGACTAAACACAGAACTCTCTGCTCATCCTTTCCCCGAATCAACTGAGAAACTTCAAGCTGCATGTTTAATCTCCAATCAACACGTCGCACAGCACCGAGTAACTCAAAGGGTGTTTATGGCACTATATACTGAAAAGTCCTTTATTTTATTTCAATTTAAACATTTAGTCTAGTCCGTCTTCTCACTCGATATGCAATGTTTAAATGATATCTGCTCATTATAAAGTTGCATTTCTTTGGGCCGGCAGGTTCATGTTTTGACTGAGACAGACTGATACGTTTTGAAGATTGCAATGTATCAGCGTTTCTTTGAGGTTTGTTTACATTGACAAATCTGTCCATCGCTTGCTCTGACAGTCGCTATGTCTGACTGCTGTGCATCTGGGAAACTAACAAGCTGCGTAAAGTTATGTTACTACAATAACTGGCAACCATGGGCCAAAAAATTGTGTTCTGATATGATATTTCTTCTGTTGTGTCATGTTCGAAAACTATCACAAAATGTCTTGTTTTAAACACAGGGAAACTTTTTTAAATGTATACACTAGTGCAGAGATATGATTTCTCATGATTTTCATCCAAAATTAGCACTGGGAAGATATTAACCCCAGCAAACCCTTACCAACCACCATCGCCATTAATAAGTGGACATGGTAACCTTTGGTTCTTTGGTTTCTAAACAAAGTGGCTAATATCCTTGGTGCAATGGGAATGTCTGTAATTGAGCCTGTGGACAAGGAAAGGCTCTCACAGATGAGATAAGCTGGGTTTTGTCTCCCAGAAATCTCTGCAGGGATCTGAGTGTGTAGGTCAAGACAAGAGGTTAGGAGGACATTGGACGCAACTTCCATATCTCCTGAGAAGATTGCAGACTATGATTAAGGGGAACAAAGAACAACAATGAACAAAAGAGGTTCAAAATAGCCTCATCTCAGCAACAGTTTAGGCTTCAGATGTTTTTTTCCACAGCTCCAACGTATGACGCTGAGACATCAGGAAATGGGAATTCCTTAACCATCGGTTAAGTGTAACACAACAGGATACAAAGCATAATGGGGGCAACTGTGCCATGTACGTCTCCCACTTTAAAGTAGTGGAGAGGGAAGGAAGGTAGAGGTTTGGTTGAACAGTCTGGACAGCCAACAGGACAGAGACACTCAGAATACTATTCAGCATTCAGCACAGGAAACCAAATTTCCTTCCCATTGCTGTCCTGCTCAGATCTATATAAGGAAATCCCCTGCCTTCTCCAATCATAGCTCTTTGATCATACTGAGGAGACTACAAATGTCTAGCCACCTCTGAGATAAGACAATATATAAAAGAAAGTACTGCATAATCTCAGCCTCCTATTTCATTGCCACATTAAAGCAACATTGACCTTTTGTGGTTACAAAAGTCAGGAAGTTTATGGAAACTGAAGCAATAAAACAAAGTAACGCAGGCATAAAATGTGAGCACATTAACAGAAAATGTGCTGCCAACAAAGCACAAACTGGCTTTGTGTTTTAAGTCTTTCACATTCTTTTCTGCAGGAGGTTAAAATTAAACTTTCATGATCTGCAAAGCTGTGTTTGCAAGAACAAATGACTTCTCACAACTATGCCTTAATCAATCACTCTTTGTCGGTATTAACTAAATATTTTCTTCATTAACTCAGCCCGCAGTTAAACCTTAATAGGTCACAATCACATGCTGTCAACACCATACGCATTAACTGTGTTAAAAGCTTCATGGGCTCCTTTAACCACCCAAATGCAGCGAGGCCTCGCGGCAGTGCTATTTCTGTGAGCGAGGCACATGATGCTATATGCCGCAGCTCTGATGTCAGCCTGCAATGCCGCTTCCAAAACAATTATTCTACCATGATGTAACCACATCCACCAACCTGTCAAGTGCCAGCGTCTGGCACCAAGGACAAAATAAGAAGCAACAGCTATTACCAGGCCTTTGTCTTTATTAAGAATGGAAATGATCTCACCTGTCAGAATATTAACATTTATCTGTTTTGTTAAAATAATTTACTTCAGGGAAAAGGGATAGGTATTATAATGAATGACTAGGGACATACTACATGTCGGCTGCAACAACTGTGATTTGGGTGACAAGTTTCTGACGCTGTGGTGATGGTCGATAGTGAAGACAACATTAAGGAAGTTGAAGAAAGAATCACTTGTATTCTCCTTTTCAGTAACACACATCTGGCAAAGCCTTAGTGCAGACCTTCTGCTGGATCACTGCTCTCTATCAAAGAGAAAGACAGGCAGCAACTACTACTATTCACTAATGAGACATGGCCTGGATGCTGTTCTATGAGTATGTGTGTAACCCACCACCACATATATGACAAAGTAAATGAAAAAGTATAAACAAAGCTACTGTGGGGACTATAATTAAAGCACGGTATGGCCCGGTCCCTTGCAATACCATCATGCAATGTGGTGGGGAGTATCAGTATTGGTCTATCCAAATAAACTATTACCAGTTGGTACTCCTAAGGCATCCTTGGAGGCTAAGGCCAAGTTGCACGCAGACATATTCAGTGAAAAGGTCAGTAACTCTTAGTCATTACGCTGTCTGCAATAAAAAGAAACCCAGGGACGGCAAAAACAAGAAAAATTGATCAAGAACAGAAGCGTATCTAGCAGCAGCAAACCACAGGCATGATTAAAGAGTTAGACCCTTCATTTCAATCTGTTATTTAAATATTTTTTCGCCCGGCTACTGCACAACGTGAGATATTGGGGGCATGCATTTAAATGCTTCCTAAGCCTACACAAAATAAGAGAGGTTAGAAAAATGGAGAATGGATAGCGAATGGAACGCAATACAGAGGTGCCCTGCTGAAGGTTTTATTGTTCATCGTGCTTTCATGTATCTTATTGTACTGTCACCTCTGCCACCGGTTAAAAAGATGAAAGAGGAGAGGAGATGTTTATGTCTCAAAGACAAAGCTGAAGCCGTGTGTGTTATGACCAGAGTCTGGCAAGCTGGCAAGGAGGGAGGAGAGGGTGTAGCAGGGTGTGAAGGCATCATCATTCAGGCACAGAGAGAAATCATGCTCAAACACACACACACACACACACACACACACACACACACACACACACACACACACACACACACACACACACACACAAATGCTGCGTGCCTTTACTGAAGTCAGAGTCACAGATGGGGGAGCTTTAGAGGGCTGAGTGATCTGCCACACATAAACAAAATCTGTCACAGAGAACTGTAAGATTCACTAGATTTTTTTGTCCCTTACTTGTGGTCACAGAGACTGGAGGCCACGGTGTGCTTCCATCATCCTCTCCACTGGGCAGATCTTTGGAGACAGAAACAGAAGTACAGGAATATGGTCAGAAAAAAAACCATGCTTAGATTTACTTAGCAGGAGCACTATATTCCTCTTGAAAAAACATGAATCCTGCAAGTTAGTATATAGGTGGAAATCATAAGAATAAGTATTTCATAATGTGACTCTGAGCAACATTCCCTCATTTTCAATTTTGGGGATGGGTTAACAATCTAAGGAATGCATAATTAAAAGCATGTCCCATGAATTAAGGGCAGCTGTTGCTGTGGTTTCTGGATATCCAGCCTCTATCAAACCCACCTCCTGAAGCTTCATCAGCAGCAAAGTCCTCGTCGTCATCCAGTAAGCTCTGGGACGCCTTGACATCTTTCTCCGCCTCCAAGTCTTCTGGCAAAGGTACCTCTCCCCACACCTTGGAGGCCTGAGTCACCTGCAGCAAACATAAAGAGATTTATAGGGGTTGAAGTCTCCATTGAGAAAGGTTACACCCAGTGCTATACAGCAACCCTGGAAGGGTGGAGGGAAAACAAAAGCTGAGACAGGAAACGGGGCATTGTGGTGTGTTTACTTTTACCATTTATTATCTCTTAGAGGCCCTAAGAGTTCACATGCAAATAAAAGTTCATGACGCCAGAGTGAACGTAGCTCATTTAGGACCTTTTTTCACTGCACAAATGTCCAAAGAAATTATTTGATGTTGTACGTATTTCTAATATTAATGGTGGAAGTTGGCAGCAGATATTCACAGCTGACTGCAATGACCCACATATGAACACACACACAAGTACAAGCAAACACACAAATCACACATGCACACTCCACAAATCTCTCAAAGCCAGAGTGAAGCTGAGATCAGAATGACTGCAAGACACAAATCTATTTAAGTATGCTTTAAACGTCGTCCCTTCCAGCATACCACGACCAGTCCTCGTCCTTTATGGCCAACTCTTCGCTCTGGAATTAGGAAGGAGTCTATCACGGAAACATTATGTCACCAGCAGCAGCAGTAAAAACACCCCAAATAAATGCAGCACCTCAGAGGACAGGCTGCTTTAAAATCTGTGATCATCATGTCATTCAGCATGTTATATGAATGGAACAACAGCAGGAGTGTGACTGAAGGATGGGAGTAAACCTGAAAATGCAGTGTCTGGCCCCAGGCCACAGTAAGGTAAATTTAAAACTATGAGCATATGCAGCAGTAGGGCTGAAAATTAGACCTTGATACTTTTTTGGTAAAAACCGAAATGTATAATGTGTAAATGTGTAATTTTATTCAGGCAAAGCCATTAGTTGTGTTAGGACAACTTTTAAAATTTGAAAAATGTGGCTTCTAAGTTTAGCATGTGAGTAAGCATGCAAGTTGTGAACGAATTTGGTCAGAAAACAAAGTATTGTACCTATAAATTAGACCTGATAATCTCATTAAATGACTCATAGATGTGATTAAACCTGAGAGGCATATGAACATCTGTACCAAATTTCATGGAAATCCATTAAGTAGATAGTTCCATAGTTGTTGAAATTTGACCAACAGAGAAACAAGTTAACAATCCTCTATAGTGTTGTTTTGGAATCACAAAACTCCATGACACCAATCGCTACTCAGAAGCAGAGTATAGCAAGATAGTCTCAGCGTGGAGCAATAATGTATGAATCTACTGAAGTAATATATGAGTGCAGATTTCAATCACAACATTATCTAATGGAAATTCTTGCAAAACCACTGAAAATGACATTAATAAAAAGACCGCTCCTCTTACAACACACCTGACAGACACATACACACTCTCAATGAGGAAACACAAAGCTTAGCCAGCCACTCTCATATCTGATTATCTTGATAAAGTTCAGTGTGCCGGCCCGACTGGAGCACATTGTGGGTTTATTATCTCTGCTCTCACCATCTCAGCATCCAGACTGCCCAGAGTCTGGCTTTAAGTTTAGATACGACTCTGGCACGATGCCATCCCTGGCATTTCCAGTTGGCATGGCCCGCCAGTTCGTATTTCCACCAAACACTGTCATGGTAGTTTTCCCATTTAAATGGTTCCAGCTAATAAATAACTAGATCTATCCCCCCAAATCCTCTCTTCCCTGACTGAACACCCTTACAACAACAATCCCGGGCCATTTTCAAAGGGAAACTGCTGACTAACGAAATTCTTTTCAGTGGTGCCGACCAGCCAACCATTGGTGTGATCATCTCCTGCTTCCCACTCCCTTGGGATGGGGTATCATCTGGACATGCTGGATGGCATCTGGCCGAAAACCACCACAAACTTACAGAGTAGCCTATGATGGACGAGTCCATATTTGCGCCTCATGTTAAAGCTAGCATGTTAAGCTACACTTCTTTGAGAATGTCGATTAGGCCTCATCTTGGGGAGAGTTGGGAACTACATATGAATTTGCTTTCTCACTATGCTACTGCATTCTACTTCAAAAGTCTACCGTGACCTTTACTCTCAGTCTAGGAGTTGAGGCATGTCCGTTGTGTTAAAGTTATCTCTCCCTCGAGATAAACGTCTTGACGGACTCTCTAATTCTTTGAACTCCACCCCACCCAGAGGACACGGCCTCAGAAGCTCTCCTCACTCTAGTAACTGGTTGCAGTTTCCACTGGGACATATGGCAACCAGGTATATACTTGTGCATGTGCATACACATCAATATCATACACACAATGTGACGCACAGACGAGCACACACATTCCAACCAAAAGGAATTCCACTGTTTACTTATGAATTACTCTGCTCACAATGCACAATGTTTGCCTTGCGAGACAAAGTAGTAGCAGCCCTAGAAAGAGGGAACAACCGAATAAATGGATAAGGAATGACATGTGACAGTATACAGAAGCCTGCGGAAGGGCCTTATGTTTGCCCAGCTGTTGTTTGGAAGGACATAGAGAAACAACTGCGTTCTGGTCCGTGAACAATTAATAAGAAATGGGACAGACGCAGTAAATTCTGGAAAAACATTGATCGGGCTGAAATAACTGAGCCAAGATCCTTTCATCAGTCTACTACCACCAGCTGTCATCTTGCAGCTGGAGACGCCACTTCCAAACAAATTCGGTGTCCTCAACATGCACATTTATACTGCAAGCCCATTTGTTTCATGTCACAGTTACTGGCTATTAACAGCCAATCAGATTCACATGCTTCTTTGTTATCTGAAATGGATAAGAAGCTGTTTAAAGCTCTTCAAAGCTTCCCAATTCTCCACAGCTTTTATTTATGAGACCGCAAGAACAAATGTCTCATAACTGCCTTAAGAATGGCTGTGTCCACTATCAACTAACAACAATACATAAACTGATATTTTACACCTGTTCATAGATGTTTTAGACAACTACATAGATAACAGTATGCATCATTCACAATTTGTCAGAGGGGCAAATGTTCTACCATGTTACTCACAGTGTCAATGAAAAGTAAGATGGACTATGGACTCTTCTGGTGTTGTTGCATTTTTCATCCCATTAATGTTGACTGTGTGTTTTTAGAGTCAGACCAGTTTCTCCTAAGATTCTCAGTCATAGTGAATATTGCATGGGTTTAGAAAATTGCTCCTTGGTGGGACATTTAAAAGGTCATTTAAAAGGTAAGGCTGCTCATATCTGTTCTGTATCTGATATTTGTGTTATTGTCATAAAATTATTGTCATTGTCATAACAGATCCCACCTTGAGGACTAACAGGCAACACTTGTTATCAGGATCTATTCATTGTTGGTTTTGGTCTTTTCATGGGATTTGTTGATAAAAATCAAAAATACAGTCTTATCCTTTAAGCCTTCACATCAGAAATTTCCGATTAAGCTATTAAAAAACGTTCACAAGCAATTTCTTCAGGAAATCGAATCCAGAGGACAAGTAATAAGGATGCATGTATTTTGTGAGGGCTATGAGGGATACTATGACTTTGATAGTTTCTTGCTTTTCCACTGCTACTTATAAATGTTGCAGTTTCCTGTGATGCATGACCTTTTCAAAAACAGGCCTCGCATCTAAATTCCCACATAAATGATGCAGTAACTTTGATAAAAAGTGACTAAATGTTTGTTGTAATGTATTACATGTTGTGAGTATAGTAAGTTAGTGGAAGATGATGAAACCAAATGAACTTAAAGTGAGTTTAAAGATTATGGTATGCTTTGAAAAATGATTTGCAGGTGATGGATCCAAACAACCAAAACCACCGGATTGATCATTCAAACATATAAATATAAAAATGCAGGTGTCCACAAACCCACACACACACACAGACACTAACATGTGGTAGCCACAAACAGACACTATTATACACCCACACTCCAGCATTCCCATCCTGGTTACATCTCTGTGACAGCCAGAGACTGTCAGAGGCAGTGTGAGAAGAATTCTTCAGGGGACTTGATTCGCCCACTCTGCTAATAAACCCACTGATGCAGCTGCAGGACAATCTGTGAGAAACATCTTAAAGGCATAGCCAATGTGTTACAGAAAATAAGAAGCTGGGCCGAGTTCAGACTAGACAAGAGTCTCCCAGGAGCGATGGTCTCTTATGAAAATATGTAGTGCTGTTTCTGACAGCAGCTGCAAAGGTTTAGCATTTAAAGCATCTCCTGAGATCACACAACGTATCTGCTTTTGTCCCCATGATAGGCAAACACAGAAAGATGAAAGCTGAAAAAGGCAGGACGCTGTATTCCTCATCCCAATCAAATTGATTCAAACACCAAATTGTGACCTTTCAAGCAAGCAGTGGACATGCCCTCACAGGACAACCTTCACAAGATGAATTCCCAACCTCCTTGACCCTCCATCCCTCCCTAACCACCCTGCCCTCTCCTTTACTCTCTCCCCTCTTAAAGACTAACAATATCTGCTTAGACTTGAAGCAGCAGCATGTACTAAACAGGAATGGAATGTAAACTGCAGAGAGCATTAAGTGGATGAAAGCTTGACACATAGTCTTCTCTTTAGGTAGAATAGGCTGAAAAGAAAGAGCCTGCCAAGCACTACCAGGCACCAAGAAGGACTGAGCTGCAGAACCCTAGCACTCCCTTTACTTGACCCGCTGCTATCTGTGGAGTGGGTGCAGGAGTATTAGCAAGGTTGCATTAAATCAGGTCCATTACAGCACCTTGATAATGTAAAAATAAATAATGTGTGCCCATGTATACACAGGGAGTTTGATGTACAAATCCCAAGATAGGTGTAAGGTGTACACAGCGTTATATTGCAAACTCCTATTGTACCCAATTTCTGAGATTCCTTTAGTACAATTGTAAGAAAATGTTGGTTTTAACTGATACCATAGCATGTTTTACAGCTCTTCATGTTTGTGTGTGGTGGGGGGTGCTGTTATGTTCTTGGCCTTCTGTTGTAAAAGGGTGATGAAAGACAAGGAGGAAAAATAAATATTTCTTTTCCACACACTTGCAGGTACAGGAGACACAGACGTCTCAAAGTTTTTAACAAAACTGGGGCAACAAAGCAGCTTTGTGTATGTTTGTTTGTGTGAGACAGACAGAGTTTCCTATGTGTTTAACCCTTGCTTGGTCAGTGAATTGACAAACTGCCATTTCTGACACTAAACCTCTCCCTGGGCCCCTGGTGCATAAAGGGCCCGATGAGTGAGGCCCTTCTGCTCTCTGCAGCTCTTTGACATTTCTACAGGGTTTAATCCAAAGTGATTGGACGGGGAGGAAGTGGAAGGAGGCTCTTCATTCAACAGACAAACACTCTTTGACAATGTGCACGGATTGTCTTCTCACAGTGTTCCATGACTAATACTGTGGGTGCAACAAACATGTCGGATTTTCTCAGAAAAAAAAAGGGGGGGGGGAAAGGGGGCAGGGACTAGAAATTGAAGAATATGTCCGCATTTTTGAACACATGCTTGGAGTGCCTGCCTAACCATCTTCCCCCAGGTCATTCATTCTCTCTCCCACACAACGCTCATGCCATGCATTTTATAATAAGCTTGGTCTCCCATTGGAAACAGGGACTCGAACCCGCACTTTCTTGACACGCATGATGCCTTTTTAGATATATTCTGCTGTAATGTGATGCAGCAGAGTGCATTGCAATGGCATACCTACAATGTAACTTGATCACAGACAGTTCAGTGGGCGATTCAGGAGTGTTGTGCTAGCAGCGGCTATGAGCAAATGCGCAGGAGTACTCTGTAAAGACCTGTAAACACATTTTGATGTGTATAACGAGTGGACTTCTCCTTTATTTGGAAAAAGTTGAAACTATGACAGATCTAAATCACTTCTGTTGCTATATATAAGCATGGAAAATCATACCCACCACACCTTGAAAAAGCAATGAGATAGTCTGTGTTTTTATATCAGTCCCATCTCTCCCTGTGAGGTACAACCAGGTTCAAAACTTTTCAGTGGAAACAAAGCTGTGCCTCCAGCTACGAAGCATCGCAACACAACACACTCCTCTCCCTTTATAACAAAGCTCACTGTTTAGGGAGGCATGTCAAAATAAGCATCAAGCCTGTGCGGACTTGTGTATGTGGTGCAGCAACACGGGGTGAGAGAGGATGGCTACAGACAATTTAAAAGAGAAATGCAATTTGTTGGTGATTTTTTTTTTTTTCTCGCTCTGCGGCTGGGATCAAAGGAACAGGAGGGTGAATTAATGAATCCCTACCATGTACACACATGTACGGCTGCACATGCTGGTAAGTACGTGCAAGTTGCAATGTGAGTTAACACCAGGCCTGATTAAAACAAGCCCTAGCTTTGATTTTCATGCTTGGTGCATTAGATGTTGGGTGTTTAATATACATACATTTCCTACATGTTGAAATTGTCACAGAAAAGTATTTTCGAAACAATTTAGCATACATTTCTCTGACTGACTAATCTCCTGATGCACCTAGTAAATCTTTGTCAGAAACCCCACATTGATTAAAACAAAGGCTTAGAGTAATTTCAAATTAATCTGTACTTTATGTGTGTGTAATCTCTGCCCTTGTATGAATCAGCTCCAAATAGCACAATTTGCAAACTGGGGGTGAGTCACGATATTTGTGTTTCAGGCCAAAGGTCACAGCCTGGCGACACAACGACCAGACAGAGAGCAGAGATCGTAAGCGGGATGTGAAACAAGACACCCCGGCCTAACACTAACTGAAATGCTATCTCTGATGGGCTTTTTTCAGCCTCAGTGATACCAGAATCACAAGACTTGGAATTTGTGTAAAGAGCAGTAGAGCAAAGCCTCATGAGTCCGTTCATTTGTGTTTCTTTTCTTCTCCTGTGTTTCTAATTTTAGAAGTTTCAAAGAAGCACAGAGGATGATGTTTTTTCCAGTGAATAATATTCTTGAGGCTACTTTACAGGTAGCTGAAAATGTTTTTAAAAGCTATACTGTATCACATTTACACTGTGGGTGGGATAATAAAGCATGAACGCATTCCACCCAAACGTCCCTAGGCGTGAAGGCCCAGTTGACACCCTCAGAAGCCCCGTCTTTTCAATTATCACCCCAGCAGGGGCCCCAGCAGGACCTTGCGTCAATAGACCACCTAGAATCATGGCCACAGCTCGTTCAGCGAAGGCCCCCACCATCAATGAACAAAAGCCCTGAAACCACCCCCTTATTTACACATGCAGGTATTAAGAAATGCACACACACACACACACACACACACACACACACACACACGGACGGCTGCACACATGAACACAAACACTGGAAACACACCTTGTTAACAGGCACACAGTTATCAGCCGACTGTTTCAGCGAGGAATGAACCTATTCTGTTTTAATAGGGCTCTGTGGTTTGTGGCAAAGGCCAATTTACTGGATTGGAGGTTTAGCTCTTAAAACTACTGGTGCTCTTATTGTGAGAAAGAAATCCCAATGAATGTTTCTACTCCAACAGGGGAAAACAAGGCAGAGCTAAAATGTCTTACAGCAAAGACAAAAAAGAGAGCAGAATGGTTAAAAATGACAAGTGTAACTGGAAAAATGCAACCAAATCTTGTCTCACCTGAACTGCATGTCACATCAAACATAAACACTGTGAGAGTAATTCGTAGGGCCTATAAATAGTGTGTGTGTTTCCGGTAACATTTCTGAGAGAGTGACCTGCTGGGAGGAGGGGACTGAGGGGCCAGCTCTAGTTCCCCCAGACGACAGCTGACAGGCGAGGTGCGGAGACTGGTGGCAGCTCCGAGGGGAAGAGCAGCTCCGGGTTGGCCAGCCCCGGCCTGTTTATTTATAACAGAAAGAGACCCTTTGAAAGCGCTGCTGTGTCACTTAAGATGTCTGCTTTTCTTCCCACTGGAGAACTCAGAGGGATCAGGCATCTGAGGTGCCCTACGATTAAGCTGACACTGCACTACAGGAACACCTCAGGACGAAGACTGACCTGAGCTGTAAAGCTTCTGGCACTGAAGAAAAAAATTATACTTCATAATTTCATGCTCAATGGCACTGTGTTACTAACTATACAAACATTTACACAAAAATGGATTTCTACATGAAAATTGCTTTGAAAAATGACTTCAAATGAAAGCATACAACACAAGTATAAATTGTTTCCAAAATCTCCGGCACAAACTGCATTAGATTTAATCTGAACATCATCTACAAGTCTTTTTAGCCACATCATAACAAGACTAAAAATCTACAGCCAGCCTTGCAACTCTGTGGTGTAGTCATGTCGTCATGATCTTTGATGTGTTTTCTTTTTTGTCTTTAAAAGTGACATATGTGTAACTGTATGTTCAATCTACGAACAAATGTCTTGAACTGAGTTGCCCAGGGATGCAAAATGAACTGATTGTAAACTAACTAATAAAGTTGTATTGTATGGTATTGTATTGTATTGTATCGTATCGTATCGCATATAAGTATAATGTTTAACATGTTCATCATCTCACTTAACACAGAGTGCATCTGAAGCTGACAGGAACATCACTAATGTCATTATAAATCAAATTATTGGCCAAACTAAAAATTTAAACCAAATTTAATTTATGTCCAGCCATATTTTAGTCTGGATTACAATGGTGACCAACCAACATACTTTGCCATTCCTACAGCAACACTGCCAGTTCACCTCGTAGATTCTGACCTGCCAGTGGCACTAGATTTAAAGTCAGGGAATAACGGAAGTCATCAGGATTCATCCTCTGGACACCATAGGGGTTTCACTAATCTATCCAACAACTGTTGAGAAATTTCGTTAAAGAAGATGGCCCTAGAAGTCAGGGATCACCAAAGTCATTATGCTTCATCCTCTTTGGACCATAAATCTGTACAAACCTTCATGACAATCCATCCCACAGTTATTGAGATATATTAGTCTGAAACAAAGTGGTGGACCAATAGACTCACAAGAGCCATGCTGTTAACATGGCTAATGTGTATGTGAAATGCAATTTTTTTTTATCAATCTTTTTTTAAACATAACGACAGATTCTGCTGAGTTGATTTAAAGGTCCGTGGGCAGTTCAGCTTTAGAAAAGGAAGTAGCAGCAGCTGTTTCATGGCTTTGTGATAAAGCTCTGGTTTCTCTACGCTGGTGGCAGCGGCAGTGTTAGATTTACCCTCCTCTCTTCCTCTCTCGCTCATTCTCACCTCAGGACCAACTAATCTGACACCACCTGTTGACTTGGCCACACTCACATTGTCCCATATAATCAGTGGCCAGAACTAGCTCAGTCTGTCAACTCACTTCCCCCCTGTGTATCATATTCGATTAGTCCATGGTTACACTGTGTGGGAAAAGTAGGCTAAGTAGACGAAATCTTTCTAAGTACGCAGCTCATGCAACAATTTCTGGAACTAATTGGATCCTTGGAGTAGCAGCATATGTAAAGTTTTCCACTGAGGTGCAGAAATGATTATTTGCATCTTTACAATAGCAGATTGCTCATGAGATGACTTTGTGAGAACAGAATAGCATCCAGACCCTTTGGCCAGGGAGAGAATACTCTCTAGGCGTCCTGGCCGGGGGGAATAATTTCATGCTGGTAAAGCCACTTTTCACCAGTTCCCAAGGTCATGCTATCCGTGATGGCAATCTCATAATTAACTGGGATTTGGCAGGGTACCATGGTGAAGCTTTTGGAACGCAAAGCAGTTCCAACATGTTGAGCATCTCAAACCATGAGGCTTGAACAGTCTTTGTTTGGTAACCCAAGATGAACTTCGAGCTTATAACATCACAACAAAACCTGCTGTTAACTGAACAGAACTCTTTGTTGGGCGCCATCTGCACATCAAAGTCTTTTTCCTTTTTTCCCACAACTTTTTCAAAAATACTCTCTCTGCCAAAGCTAAGACCAAAAAAAAGTCCACAGAAGTGATGCTCTGTGAGAACAAAAATATTCTCTCTCAGCTGTTTATGCCATTAATATAAACATAATAGGGCTGTAGCAGAAAGGTGGCTATGCTCCCCTCCAGATGTTCTGCACTGCAAAACAAACAAGACAGTGCAGTCTAATATTAACAAAATCATCAAAGGGAGGAAGGAGAGAAGGTATTCAGAGGTTATCCTTGTCCTTCAAGGGCCACCTCCATCCTACCCACTGGAAATTACCTGACAGCTGTTTTTCGCTAACCTGTGCACCACGGGAAAGGCGAATGTGGGAGTAAGAGTAGGAGAAATCAGATCTGGTCTGGCCTCACTTGAAGAACAGCACAAAATATCCATGGGCAACAAGAAGAGGTCAGCTTTCATCACAGCCCACACAGATGAGCATAAAAAGGGTTCTCTAATCTTTAACATCAATCTCACATTGCCGGATAAAAAATACCCATGTGAGAATCATGGGTAGTTGCCTACAGTCAGCGATTACGGAGAAATCTGAAACATATTTACAGCCCTTTACAATGGGTAGTTTGCACTGGAGGGTCATTTGATATTACAGTAAGAAAAGGAAGATGGACTAATTTTTGTCTACAGACATAAAAGACAACATTCATCGTTACTGTAGGTTGTTATTTGAATAATTTGGTGTTCCTGCTTTCTTATTATGCATGATGTGACTAATTAAGGTAGTGATGAAAGAGTCGAGTAAATTATTCTTTGTGTTTAATGTCCATATCAACCGACTCCTACAGTAGACAATTTACAGCATGTACAGCTGTAGACAATTACACCTTTGAAAGGGACAACACAAAGGGAAAGTATGAATACTGTATTAACTACAAAGACCCTGGCTACCCCCAGACAGTACACTGGCTCTTCTTTCTCTTACAGATAAAATGAATTTATTCACAACAGACATGAGAAAGTACTAAGGCTGAACCCTCATTTAAAGTAGTCACAGTTATTACAAGTAACTTCATTATGAATGCCCTCAGCTGTTGCCAGGTTTTGGCAGAACAATGCCAAATCACCAGCAACAAACACTGAGCCATTTATGTATTTGCCATTTCCGTTCCAAATGCCAGCATATTATTTTCCAAGTCATCCCGCCCACTGAGAGATGTTGCCGGTAAATTAACATATTCGTCTGAAAGTCGCCAGTTAGGGTCAGTCGTTAAACCGAGACACTGGCGAACCGTGGGACACAAATGCCACAGCTATGGCAAAGTGGGATAATTAGCAGACCAGTCAGCGTTTCTACAAGACCATTGGTGTTTCCAGTTGGGACTTTTTCCAGAGCGAGTGAGGCGGAGGCCATGTGACTTTTTCTTGTGCGGTATTGTAGTGCTTGTAGGTTGTGCTGAAGACTGAATATACTGTGATGCTCGCCATCCCCTATGGTTGGCTTCTCAATAGCACGGTATTTAATAATAATAATAATACATTAAATTATTAGAGGCGCCTCTCTGGGCACTCGAGGACACCGTACAACACACAAAAAAAATATTTCATTATTCTGGCGATCAGAACAGCCCTACACTGCCCATGCCTTCTGGGAGAACTTCGGAGCTGAAATTCCGATCCAGAGGTGTGTTTGCCTCAGCAGTTCAACCACTGCTGGCGGCTTACATCATACCAATATATAACACTGCTCTCATTTTGATCATGGAAAGTTGTTTGTATGCTCGTGAACACAATTAACAATTCTCAAAGGCAGCAGTGGGTCCAACGATGATTTAAGCAAGATGTCAGCAAGAATGTAGCAAGGCAGGTGACTTGTAAAAATCTATGTCAAGGGCCACCACCGACTGAGTTCCCATGCATTTAGCTCTACGAGAAGAACAGAGGTGGAATTCTAGAGGGAGATAAAAATACCTCAGGAGCTGCGTAGCTGCAGGTGTTATTACACCCTCCTCCAGAGACCCTGTGGCCAGAGTGGGTGCAGGACAGAACAGGGGGTAAGGTCGAGTGAGGAAACGTCTTCAGACCTTTGTACCATTTCAGACAAGTCGTGTTTGCTTCAGTTCCTCATGATTTAAATTGCAATAACATCTATACTTAAAAAAAACTGTAGTCACTTACTACCTCGCACACTGTTTAAATGACAGGGACTGCAAGTCACTGCACATTCCCCAGAGCTTCTAGCTACTGCATTAGTGCGTACTAACTTGAATTCTATTTGGCCAACTTTTTCAAAGATGCTTTTGTGCAGGGCTCTCCCCAATGTAAAACTCTACACATGCATTTTCCAGATCTATCGTCAGAGAGGTTCAGTACAGTAGGCCGTCTGCTGCTGTGGCCCCTCACCTCCCCAATTGAGGTTAGGTCTGGACAAAAACCAATAAACACTGAAGAAAGCCATGTTTCAGAAAATGCTCTGAGTGGTGGCAGGCACAGCCAACTGCTGCACAGCATACTGGCACACCCACAACTGTGCAGCACACAACTCTCAGTTTCCTCAAACTAGGTAAGATCATGCACTTTAGAGTCTATGGAAATGTGGTTCAGTTAGAAGAGACACTGCTCTCTGTTTATACTTCATTCAACTTTGCTTTTTTCGCTTTCCAGAATAGAGTGATTTAGCGATTTTGTTTTGACAGTGTCCAATTTTTAATGACCAAAAATAGACATGAATGTTTTGAAGCAAATCCGCCCACACTCTGGCTAGCAGAGATGTGACCTTAAGCTTCAGTCTAACAAGGGACTTTCCTGCACGTTGTCTGCTATGTTTGGTGTAGGAAGTCATTTATTTTCCCCAATCCAAGGATCAAGGCAAATCTTAACCACCCTCCAAAAGGCCGGCAAGCTTTACCTCTTTAACGATACCCTAAAGCAGAGAAATGTGAACATTCCTGAAGCCAATTATTGGGTTCGGCATGTGAGAGAGGATCAGGTGCCCACTTTGTCGGCATAAAATGCCTTCATTCTGATTGGCTCTCACCTTTTCCATTCATAGTTTTAAACCCTTGATTCAGACTCCCTCTGTCACCTCCTGACAAAGGATCAAGGGGCAAGACACTTGCAAAGAACCAGATTATGTTCTGGAGAATGGTTCAAGGAGATGGATCTGGGGAATCTGAGCGATGTGAAGGTTGGATTTCTCCAGGTGTAAAGCCCTTTTGTTTTGGCTGGTCAGAAAACTCCAACCCTATAAATAGGATTAGCTTACCTGTATTACTCGGGGTAACCACTGGCCATTCCATTAAGCTCAAGTTTCATTTTCATCCTTCCTGTATTTTACAACTTCTATGTCTATTTTACAACTTCTATATCTATATCTAATTTGTCTGAACAGAAGCAGTCAGCCACTCTCTTGTTAATAGGAAGAATTTATGGGAAAATCACTTGGCTAAAACTTTTAACAAGTTTTGGCAGCTGTTGTTTTAACAGTTGAAGGCTTGTACAAGAAGTTCCTTATACTGCTGCAGTGCCTCCAACTTCAGAAACAAGTATGGAAATCCAAGCCAGCCAAAACCTTAGTCAGTCTCAGAGCAGACTTTGGATAAGCAAACTGCGAGAGTGCAGGAAGAAGATATGGTCATGAACGAGGGCCGGGGGAAAAGCTGTTGGATGAGAGATAAACAGTAGTCCCGTCATTACTTTTGTCCAAGGTCAACAAGGGGCTCAACAAGAGCCTCTTGAGATGTCTCTGACTTTTCCTGCATCATTTACCGTTTTGCAGGCCTGACGTCTGGCACAGTATCTTACCATTGATTAGTAAAACATGCTGAAACAATCACACACAACCACATTTATACCTACAGTATATACCAATAACCCCATCAAACACAATGGCTGAAGCTATTGCTTTTAATGGTTTTTCCATTAAGCATCACTACTTATCCTGTTTAACTTGCGATAATGCTTAAAAGCTGTAACATTCTGTATTTAGTTACTGGCTGTGTCAGCAAAATAACCTACAGTATATTAACTCACCTAGACTGGGAATCTTCCTGTCTAGACTGTTTCCCTGCAGGGATCATTCACTAGTCTATCTATCGCAGACATAACAGCAGGTTTTGATGTGGTTTCAGCTGTCGTGTTTCACAGATTGATTAAAAAAGCAAATGATCCCCTCCGAAAAAAACAGATCCATAAAATGAATCTATAAATCTCAAAATTTAAAGCTCATCGGGTTTAAATCCCCCCCAGACAGCCGGAAGCATCCTTTTTCTATGCTGATAAATCCACCAGCATGTATGTCTGGATAGTAAGTATGATAAAAGAGCACTCCAGCTATCCCATTTTCCTTGATGGACTTTGGGGGGGTAAGGAATTCCCCCAGATCGGACCACGCCTGCTGGGTCTTACGCTTTGAGAGCTAGATAAAATCCCTAAGCTAAATTAAACACTTCCTTTACTTCACTTACCCTTCCTCCACAAGATAGTCCCAAAAATAAACTGCATTCATGTTCAGACAAGAACAATAACTAAATGCAAATACAGCCTTCACTACAGAGTAAACAGACGAAAACAGACTGGATCACAAGGAATGATAAGTTTATGGCATGTCAGCAAATATAGCACATCTCTATTTCTAAGTTAGTGAATATTATATGTAACTATGAAGAAAATGATGCACACTTAATGCTAAATAGTTATACTATACACACAATTGGAAGGACTTTACACAACCTGGATCTTATTTTTGTATTCTTCTTTTCTCTATAGATAGGGAGATGCAGCAATACAGACAGACCCGGATGTACAATAAGGTGCTGAGAGTGGTCCCTACATCTACATAGACTATAATTTTAGCTGTAAGTCTGCCATTCTAGCAGAGGTACTAGTGCCAATATTTATATAGTGACACTGATGGGTAAATTGCTATCTTAATCAATAGACAAGATGGCTATTAAATGATTTTTTCTCAAAGTGACTGAAATGCAAACACCCCATAATGTGCTTTTATGTTTGTGTCTAAACTCATCAGTAATAATCTCACCATTGGGAAGCTAATTGGAACCACAAACCTTTATTAGGTTCTTTCATTGCAGACATTTACCTTGCAAGCAGAGGCTTTTTAACGATCCTGGTCCTGTTGTTTGTAAAAGGCTCATGTTACAATTAGCCAGGAGAAGGCATAAAAGTCAGCAGTTAACCTAAAAAAGGAGGGTCAAGTAAACAGGAGCATTTATTCCATTTATTTAGCTGTTGAGTTGTTAATTATACCTGACTAGAGATGAAGTTTTAAGGAATCATGGATCACCCAAGTATAAAAAATGATCATTATTTAAGGCCCTTAACACAAGTGTCTACATGGTCTGTATTCCTGTTGAAACCCATGTTCTATGACTATTAATGGCCTGCAATTGTGATCAGGACCATGAATGTTTGTAATTTTGTTCTTTCTAGAGTGACCAGTTTTAAACAAATGCTGCAGGGGGAACAGCACTTTAGCAGATAATTAATTTTAATAACACTCTACGTTCAACTCATATAGAGACATAAGAGAATGTGGTTGGCTTTGTACCAACTACCCAACAAATCCGAGGGCCGACATCTGACAACCATAAACAAAGTCTGGGAGCATCCTCCTCCCAACAGTTGACAGACAAATTTCACCTGTCCTCGTAATTCAACAACAGGCTTTAATTTGAAGGTGTGCTCACACCTACAAAGACATCTGTTTGCCAGGAGTTTATGCAATAATACAAGAAAGCAGGAGGGCTAACCTGGCCATTCATTGGAAGCAGATGTGAGGGATCCATTTCCTACTATAATAAGAGGTAATTATAGGCAAGGGGCTCTGTGTGTTCGTGTGAAAACACACCGAGCTCCGGTGGTTAATCAGCGAAGTGAACCAGTCAGGTATATGAGAGAAGGCCGTGAAACTAACTGCAGTCTATCTTTGACTCATCACTGTGCTAATGGACAAGCCAGCACAGGCCAGTTCATGACCTTTCAAAGAAAAAAGAACAGAAAGCAGATAATTTAAGACTCAGCTTTCACCAGTGAGGTTGCATCACTCCGTCTGACCTTGCTGACAGTTCTTCTCTTCATGGCAAAATTTTTGTGTCTCAGACAATGAGGAAGAACATAACTGCAATTTTTACCCAAATAAAGAAAGAAAAAAGAATTGTAATTTCATTGGCTTATATTTTTTTCAAGTGAAACTTAAGGTATTCACATCATCAAACACTCATTCCTCAGCTTAACTCCAAGTATTCCTGCCCAGGGGGCTGGATGGGAGCAGGATGAGCCATGATTGACAATTATGCTGTTCTAAATTAAACGTTTATGCTTGAAATATACATTTACCGGTATTTTGAAGAAAATAGATGAAAAGTTGTGATTATTGTTATTGACTATTTTTCATTGTTACAGCATTCTTTAAAATGTTTTAGGGACACAACAGGTCATTCTTGCCATTCCACCACTCAGTGGAAATATCTGTTGCCGCAGACACATTTTGAAGTCAGACTTTAAATGCCAACTTCCATACACATGTTTTACATTGAGCATACGCGCTGTGGATTCAGGTGCCATGCTTTGCAAAGGAAGGTACAACAGACATTCTTTTCCAGTTTGAAATGTATTTACAGGGGCCTTTGACCCCGACCGCTATCAGCAACAGGCAGCGAGACAGAGACAGGTCTGCAGCAGGATATCTTAATAAATATTAAATACATTTTTGTTGTGGACTAGTTGTATATTATGGCTGGGTATATGATATCAGAAGAACAAACTCCACCTCTGGGTTGCAGCAATAGTGCTGACTTGCCCTCAGACACACAGCACTGAGGGGATGATCAGACCCTAATCTCCTTCTGTCTGGTCGGCCTGTTCTAAATAACAAATAGGCATGAAAAAACAACTCTGCTCTCATTCTTCTATTATCTCCCTCAAATCTTGTTTTCCATTATCACTGCACCAGGAAAGCCCTGGTGAAACAACAGACTGAAGTTAACCATGTGCCCAAAAGGCAAGACTGATGTCTGTGTCAGAGAATTTGACTGCCGTCTGCAGTCTAGTGTAGTTGCCAAATTTTAGCCCCCATCTACACCCCTTGTACCCATGACAGGGTCATAATAGAGCCTCAGCAGGTGGAGTCTGGTAAAGAAGACAGGGCCTCTTCATCCTGGCACAGCTGAAAGAACCTCCTCTATGTGCTCACGGTCTACATAAATCATGCAGTCCCTCAGTTCAGGGGAAGAACCATTTAATTACCCCTTTTAAAGCAATAATTGCCTGACTTGGCTGGAGGTGCTGCCAGCATGAAGACGAAAAGAAAAGTGAGGCCTTTACTGTCTCTGATGATTACTGAAGGGCATCAAGGTCAAAGATGATCTGTAATTTCGATGAGCAAATCCCATATGTGTACCTCACATGGTTATAAAAAGAGGAACGAATTACGAAACGTACTCATGAGTGTCAAAATGTGACCAATATCCCAACAGCTGTGCATCGATTTAAAAGGAAATCAGCGATATTCGACAGCTGCTGTTCCCATAATTCGGTCCTGAGTGATGTGGTTTTGTAAGGGCATTGTTGGTGGTCACCAGCTACTTACTGTAAACTGTATGTCTCAACTGAGAATACAGGCTGACTCATGCTTCAACGGAACTCAAATATTGCTATGTCAGAAATGTGGCACATACACAGTGATGAACTTTTGGTGGGGTTTCAAAATAGTATTTATCCAATAGATCTCCTCCTCCGTTGGTGTCTCTATCTGCGCCATTGCTGATCAAACCGTAAACTGCAACTTTCAGAAGTATATAAACAAGCCTTTAAGCTGAGTATTTAGATGACTCCTCATTCCACGGGATCAACAGATGGTTTGGGTGGAGAGAAAATTATATACAGCCACTTTAGTCTAAAGCCACAAAAAATTCCCCTTGCCTTACCAACTGTTTTACAAGGCCAACCTTCCTCTTCAATAGGCCTGCCAGGTACTGGGTAGACTTGCATACTGTCAAGCCTCTGGGCACATGATGAATGCTAAGCTACTTTAGTCAGCGTGGTGGTTAAGGAGTCTTTGTATTTTTCTGTATTTGGTTGGCAAGACTCTTCAAGAATAAAGATAAAAATCTGAAATCCTTCACTCAGCTGCTCCCTGAGGGTGTTCTGGATCCGCTTCAAGCGCAGTGTATTTGCAAATGATCAGAAGATTCAATGATGAAGGTTTCAGGCAGCATACAAGAAACTGTGATTTTAATCTAGCGAAACGCTCAACCACTAACAGGGTCCACATTCCACTCTTATCAGTGGCTTGGTTTTCAGTCATACAACTTCTCAGTCAGTAGTGACGGTCTAGTGTGCGGCTGTACACCTTCCACACAAAAAAATGCATCTCTTGATCGCGAGGGTCATGAAGACCACATCAGCTTCTGCTGGCCCTTTTTTGGGTGAGCTAAATATGCAAGAGTAGTCTGACATGTCACTGTTTATAATTTACTTTTTTTTCTTTCATTCAACCTATCGTACACTAGCACTACACTGGAATATAAGAAAAAAGCTGCTCCTTTAGTTCTACGGATTATCTGCTAGCTTCCCTCCCAGTCTTTTAGCACAATATCATGTACTCATAAAATGCATATTTAAGACCCCTTTGACGGGGTTCTCATTTTAAAACAAGTCAGGTGGAAACAGCGTTTTTTAACCAACTCACAGAGTTCATCAGCTGGCTAGCTACAGCTCATACAATCTGCCAGCGGCTGTCGTCATTTCGGCTGCAAAATCGAAGGGCGACTAGAAATGAGGAGCCTGCTTTTATCTGTCTTTGTCTGAAATTACGGAAACATTGTTTAAAAAATGTAAATGTTTGCCACCGTTATCACTGTAAGCTGCAGTGCTGTGTACGGTAAGAATGGAATGCTTGACAGGCATAGCAACAGTAACTAAGGGGGGAGGAGCTTAGTGAAGGGTCAATTACCAAGGTGAGCAAGTAGCAACAGGTCATGCTAACAGTGTATGTTTATTAAATTTAATGTAACATTAATTATTATATTATATCATTTGATATATCATCATAAGCAGAAAGGATGGATTACTGTGTCACTTCTGATGCAACCCAAGATTGAGATTTGCATAACTCTGGTGATGGATACAAGTTTGCTGCTGAGCCTCTATGATTTGGTGTAATATTTACTTTTCATTAAAAATACAGTATGCAAATTAGTGTGTGTCTGAATCAAAGACTTTTTCCATGACAACACAGTTTGGCTCTTGGCATGGAACATACATCTTCAAAAGCAGCAAACCTGGATGGAAAATATTTCCAACCAAGCACTTCTGCTCAGCTGAAACACACTGTGATGGAAATTCAAATATCACATTCTAGCTGAGAGAGGAAAATAAAAACAAGGGCTTGTACTTTGGCATAATTAAGTCCAGGGGAATTCATTAATCCGTAGTTCCAGCGCGTTACTTGCCAAGTTATGAAGATTTGTGAAAACTTCTGCACAGTTTTGCAACTCCACTCTGTGACCAGCTGACGGACACTGAAATGGAGGAGATCTCGCTGTGCAAAATATAAAAACCTGTGATAAATGCCTCTATCTTAACTGCAGGAAAAAAAAGACTTCATGGGAGATGTTTAAATAAGTCTTACTTGTTGAGATATGAAAAACTAGAATGACTACAGATTATGGGGCTTTTCAAGTCTAAACATACTTCAGAGAGAAAAAAGATTTAAGTAGGGAATAAAGTTGGTATGGGGTTGGGAAAACAACAACTACACTGGGTTATTTCTTTCAGCATATACAGAGCAGGACATCTGAACTGCACACAGGAAAGCCTGAATAAACTTTGCTTCAGGGGAAGTGGGGTCCTCTTGCCCTGTAGATAGTTCCAGGTTTCATTTCCCCAACAGGATGGTGACTCAGCAAGGGACAAAAGTTTTAGAGCATCACAAACCACTGCACCAAAACAATGGACTGCCGGCAACCTTTTGACCACAAATTCATTTGGTTCTCAGCTCTATATATATCTCACAGAGCCAATCACTTGTTAAAATTGCCTTCCTTGCCACTGGAGGAATAGACAGTGGGTAGAAATTGATATTGGTTTACCACCCATTTACAATGTGGAAGGATTCAGAGAGCAATAAAAGCCACTAGCAAAAGTGAGCAGAAAGAGGTAAGGACAGGGTGAAAAATTCCTGTGAGAACACAAAGCACGTACGTGTCTGTGTGTATAACAAAGTAAAAGAGTTGTTATGTCTCCTGGGACGGTGCAGCTGACATGATAACACAGACCAGACTGGTGCAGCTCTCCTCCTGTCTCTCCTAAGGGCCTCCGCAGCCTCTGTGAGGGGCACAGTGAGGGCCCAGTACCTGAGAACTGAACATTTCCATAAACCAGAAGCAATATGGGATACATTTTCATAGTGGGTTCAAAGTCTTGTTTGTATTGTACAGCCGTATGTTTTCACTTTTAACATTACATAAGAAAGGATAACAACTTTAACTTTCCCAAAGCCAATAAATAGAAAAAAACACGTTTTGGTCTAATGCCAGAATATGAGGAAAAGATACATTTTTTATGCATTTAGTTTGTATTCTTGTCTTAATTGAATTGATTTTTAGTTGATTTTTAGTTTTCACAGATTTTCAGATTTGCACAGTCAGCTCTTGCTCCTCAGCTCTGGTGTTCAAAACATACAAAACCTTTAATTTGTGGAGTCATCTAATTGGGCTCCTGAAGAGCAGCAGACTTGTATGGCTGCCTTCGAACAAGTTGAATTAAATAAGAGCGAGCAGAAAGGGGAAGACTTGTTTTTCCCTCTATTTACTTTTCACTGAGCCATTACACCCTAAAGCCTGCAAAAATCCACTTTCCGACCTCCCTCTGTGAACCTTAAGGGTTTAACAAAAGCTTTGGTGAATTTGCATCTTCTTAGGTTACAATAAAGTCTCGCAATGACGGAAGCCTTTCGGTTTCACAGGTAGAGACTTGTTGTACAGTAAGAGGAAGCGAGGCAGGGCGCTACTAGTCTCAGAGAGTGAGAAATCATCTCTTCTGATAAGATAGCAGGGTGGTGGTGGTGGTGGTCACAGGATGTCAGGGTCAAACCTGGTTTTTAAAAGACAATGGAGGAAAAAAGAATGATAGCATTCCTTTCGCAAACTTAAGTACCCTGAAAAAAAAAAATCTGTTCACAACACACAAAAAACGTCTTTGGTGAAAAGGGCAGCGACCCCCATCAGAGTAGCTGTATAAGTTGGGAGGGACCATGCAAGACAATGCAGCAGCTCCCTTGAGCAAAAAGCAGAACGCCCAAGTGACTTCACATCAATGCTGCTAGCGAAGACAATGGCAGATTCAATAGGGCACAGACAACTATAGAGCACCTTCAAAGGGAAAGTGCAATACAGTTAACTTAGCATTTCAATGAATCTCTAATGAGCGCGAGCTGGGGTACAGCCTGGGAAAAAGCCCGGCAATACAATGTGAAAAGATTGAAGAAGGCTGTTTAAGATGAGGAAATCAGTCAGAGTCTGTACCAGTCTATTACAGTCTTTTGTTCTTCTTATCAAGCTGAGTGACTTGTGTTAGGTTTAAAGCTCAGTATTTCTGGTGGAGCAGAGTGACCGTTGCCATTAAAGTATATCCAAAGAAAGACCTGCAAGCCACTCATCTTGCAATAAGGAGAAAAAAAACGTAACCTTTTTCCAACTGAACATAGAAGTCTCTTTTTGAATTTTCAGATGAATATCATTGATAATTCAATATTCCTCACACAAGCACTGGCCAGGGAGACAATTTGTCATTTGCCATCATAAATAGTTTCTGTCGATTAGCTGTTTTTCATTGCTTGTGGTGTCGACTGGCTTGTGTCCTCAAGACATCCTGTGACCTCACCATGAACTCCTTAACACAGGAATGAACCGTTCTTAGCATGTTTTACTCAAAAAACAGGCCGAGGGCACTCGCTTAACTGTCTGCTATCGATCTTTCTTTCCCCCACGTCTGAATATGAACAATTAGATATCACACAACATGGACGGGGAAAATGCCATTTTAATGATTCTTGCCAGGAAGTCACTTGAGTAGATGCTGCTCAGTAATGGGGTCACATTACAAGGTTCACTATCGAGGAAAATCCAGAAATTGGCTGTAATTACCTGATTGCAGGCACTTCAGTAAGACAACAACAACACCCCTATCTAGTGTTTGGCAGTTTAACTACGCAGACTCCATGGAAGGCAACACATGGCGTCTGTGGATATAAACAGCTTATTCCAAGGTAACAGAAACAATTCTAATCCAAACAACACTATATTCGGTTGATTATACACTAATGAAAACATTACATTATATTTCTGCCAATAGATCTTCTTAAATGTTACACACTGGGACTTTAAAGAATGACTTTGATCACTCAGCCACACTTTTCCACACTGATAATAGTATTGTTGAAGATAAAAAAAAATAATCAAAAAATGTTTGATGTTATTCTGTGTTTGGAGGTGTGTTGAATGTACTGTTATCAAAGTGAAAATAAAAGAAAAGATGTGGTAATCGGAGAGGTTTGATGGCTTCAAATTTATTCCCTCCAAATGAGGTACATTCAAACTTAACATTTCTCCCACATAAAGCTTTGAAGATTTAATTACAGAATGGCACTAGGCCTGACAAGTTTCAGACTGATCTGAGGATGATACATAGAGTCTGTTAAACTGTGGCTTGAAACAAAAGCCATCCCCGGACCTATGCTTCAGAGGAGCAAAATGTAAATGTGTGAAGAGGTGTGAATGGAAAGAGTAGGACTCTAGTTACAACAGGCGATTCTCAAGAGTATGCTTGCTCATGTCAGCACATGCACCGCGTTGCTGCTGTACCAGCTCAGGTGCAGCTGTGTTTGGAGTCGGCTCTTCTGTCCGACACGGACGAGACGTTGGGCATGAAAGCGCAACGCTACTGCAACCGCAGAACATGGACTATTGTAAGAAGACATTCGTTTGTGTGTGTCAGGGTGTGTCCAATGCGAGGGTGGGGGGAAAACCCAAATATATTTTGTCCACCTTTAAGGCTTTGATGCATCTCTGCAACATGAATTCCTACTTTGCATCACAGCACACATATCACACAGATCTCAAAGGTTAAGAGATAGTATGCATTGATTAAATTATAATAATAAGACAATAGACAGTGGCATTGCCTGCAGCTGCAAATGGAATCAGAAGAAGACCAGAAAAAGAGCACTGAATTCCAGCCCTTGGTTAAACGAATGGAAGCCTATGGCTGCCAAGAAGGTAATAAAATTAGGAAAGTGGTGTAAAAATAGGCTATGTTTCTTTAAGTCAGGCACAGTCCCTCGTCCACCTATACCAATGAAGTACTGGTGTGCTACCCTGGCCAACAAATCTTCTCTGTTTGGTACAGACCTCAGCAACTGTCACATCAGCATATTTTCAGTGATGCAAAAGTTATCATTCCCATCAATCGTGAATCATATAGCAATCGTAAAATATCATCAAAATAATCACAATGATTATTTTTACAATATCGTGCACCCCTAGTACATGCAAATACAAATGGTGAGAACTCAAACAAGAGCAGCATGACATGCAACTGCATACGCTAATTAAAAGTGAAAAGTTTAGGAAACTGTGCAGTTGGAGCTAATCTGTGCTGCGAATAAATCACGAGGAACCCCCGCTGAGCTGAGAAACAGAGTCAGGTTCAGAGTCCTCACCTCTCTGACCTCTATACCGGCCCAAGTCACACCTCACTGCAGAGTCAACAAATGCCTGCCTGCCGGCCTGCACTCCATATGTGCCAATGTGCTTGAGGAGGGGGCGAGCCACTTCAGTGCACCATTGTCCCATCAGCCAAGATGGCCTCTCTCCTGGGGCTATAATTCAACAATGCAATGTTTACTGAACCCAGTCTTCAAGCAATTATGTGAATGGGTCTGGTGGGGGCAGACCCATCCCTACTGTTCAAACTGTGGAGTGGAGTTGGTGTTTGCACTGCTGTGCTTTGCAACTCCATAGAGTCGTCATCGACTCTGAATGGGAATTAAACACCAGGTAGCCGGGGCTGAAACGACAAAGCGCCACACAGAGAGACCAACCACCTCGCCTAATCAGTACATCACCCGGCATAGACTAAATAAATCATCAGATCAAACTGTCGCTGCATAGCGTTTAGCAGCAAAGGAAGGGGTTGAGGTACACACAGAAGAGAGGGAGAACAATTTACATGAGCGATACATGCTCTGCAGACTATATAGTCATAGGAATCCAGGCCACCCTTCCCCCAACTCCAGTCCAACCCCCAATGAAGTCAAGGGACACTTATGACAGTCTATACTGGGAGAAATCTCTGAGCCAAAATTGTCAGCGGTGGTGCTCACAGTAGGTCTGATGTCATACATAAGAAAACAAAGTGGCCTCACTTTCTTTTATCTGACTGAGTAAGACCAGAAAGTTACACAGACCGCTGACCTTATCAATTCATTTTCACTTGTAAAACACTAATATGAGCCAGAACAGATTTGAGAGCAGAAGTATTTACAGGTTTTATTGAATATTAAGCTGTAAAAACTTGAGTCGAATCAGCTCTCACTCTGGTACCGCTGGTGGTGGTTCACAGCAGGTTATGGGGGACTCATTTGTGATGGAGAGCTCTTACCCACGGTGAGTTTTTATTGACTTTGATTGTTTGAGTTGATGCGCATGACCCTGACATTCCAGTGGGGAGAAAGGAGGCCCCCGTAGTAACACCAGTACGTGTGCTTAATTGAATCAAGAGACAGTCCGCCTGTTGTAGTTCAAAGTCATGATGCAAGAAACAGATGCTAGTGGTTCCAGATAATTCAATTATGTTGGTATTGTTGGCCTCGCAGTCAATCAAGGCTGTGGTTACAGTGTAGAGGCCATCTCCTATTACCTTCCAGCATCAGTGCACAACACACGGCGTTAGCCCTCTGGGGACTGGGGTTTGTGGATCGATGCTATTGAAGATACATGACTTTTGGCTTTCAGGATGCAGGTAATGCACCTTTTGTCTCAGCTTTGTGAACCGGCACAAAGTGATGGATCATGTCATCCACAGGGAAGGCTCGGAGCTCGATAGCATGTCACCGCTGGATGTTAAATATACCTTGAAGTCATCAACACTATAGCTTTTCAAACGTCTGGAATATTACAGCTCATATACTCTATATCCAGCAGGTGAAAGATTTATGTCTGCTGGCTCAACTATGTCCCATCATTCAAAAAGGCTTTGCTTCAGATCAAATCAACACAGAGGAGTCACAGATATCTCAACCATGACAGCTCTGTTTATTGGAGGGCATAAAGGTGAGAAACCAGACGGGATTTCTGAAGGGTGGGGGGGCTGGTGGTCTATTCTCAGCAGCAAGGCAATGTTCATCCTCTATATGATTCATACTACAGATATAGAAGAGTAAAACATATTTCAGACTGAAACATCATTAATTAATTAGTAAATACCCAACAGTGCATGGGCAGTACATTGGAGCTGAGACAATTAATTGACCAGTTGACAGACAGAAAGCTAATCTGCAACAATTTTGATAATTAATTAAGCGGTAAAGTCATTTATTAAATGTTTTCAGCTTCTCCAATGTGATTATTTGCCGCTGTTCCCTGTTGTATATCACTGTACATTAAATCATTAATATTAATATTTGAGTTTTTAGCCGTTTTTGGATAAAACAAGCATTTTGCCCTGAGGCATTTTATGGACTAAATTATTAACCGAATAATAAAAAAAATAATCAAAAATGACAAAAATAATCAATAATAAAATAAATGTTGGTTGCTGCCCTGTATAGTATACTGCACGGTAATAAAGGCTGCATGAATAAAACCAGAGGATGCAACTTTGCAAGAAATTCCCAATATGGTGCATTATCTCAACTACAGTGAATGGAAGGGGCAAGTGGATTCAACACTTGTTTTCTTTTTTATTTTCTTTTTTACAACCTAAAGCCTATATTTTGCATATGAGTCCCAACTTTTATTCTAAAGGATTTCCAACACTGCTTCATAAAGAAGAAGGACAAAGAAATCTGTTCTAGTACAAAGGACAAACACATACTAATAATAAATCCACATTTTCATATATGTTTTGCAACTCCATTCAAATGTAATACCAGAAAAAAGAGCCACTGTAGGCAATGCAAACAGTGGCCTGACTAAGTTTGAGAAGGTTTAGGAGTCAAGGACTCCAGGGAGACTATGAATAGCTTGTTTCTATGGACAAACTTAGCCCAGCTTCACTCAACAGCAGGTTCTAGTTTGTCATATTACTTTTAAAAGCATCTTTACAGTACACCCTGATATGACTGTGTGGGCTGGAATCTGTTATACAGCCCCACTTGCATGCGAACAGCCCTGCACCAGCAGACCACACTATTTACTGAGCATAAATAGTACCATCAACCCATACCTCCTCTCTTTTTGTGCCTTTAATAGGACATAAAAGCACTGATTTGTAACTCTGACTTGACCTCTGGGGGGGGGGATACATACTTTTACAGGTCTGTTTTTTAAGAGTGAATGAATCATCAAACCCCACAGTGGAGAGTTTAAAAAGTGAACAGAGATTGTAAAGAGAGTAAAGTTCGGGCTCACTTACAGTGACCAGCTGGCATGTGAGTATCAAAGACAGGATAAGTCCACAGATCGAAGTGGTGCCCATTTTCCACCAACCCAGCACAGGCTGCAGAATGCTGGGGGAAAAGGAAAACCCGAGGTCCTTCACTCCTCCTGGGCACTGGAGCGCGGAGATGTCTGCACCTTTTTCAGACTTTTCTTCTGCGTGAAGGCACCCGGCTGCTCCTCTGCGTCCCACACCCGGTGGGACTTCATCAACAGGTAACACGGATCCTTTTTCGCGTTTGTTTGCTTTTTTTTCTTTAAATGTATTTTTATTCTAGTTTTTATTTCGTGCCTGCTGGGAAATATCGACTCGGCTCTCCAAACTTGCTTCTCCTCCTGTGCGCTCCGAAACTTGGGACTTGTTGTGGGCTAAACGCAGCCTTTGCAAAGTCACTGGGAAGTCCTGTGCTGGGATAGAGCAAAGAGAGAGAGAGAGAGAGAGAGAGAGGAGAGAGAGAGGGGAGAAAGAGAGCTGCCGGAAAAGTAAAAGGCGGAATGGAATTCAGGGAGTGCTGAAAGAGAAGACAGCTAATCCCAGTGTGGGGAGACGCCACCTAGTAAACTCATGATCGCGCTTTACATGACCACACTCTCCTCACGCGTGGCCCCTCCTGAGAAAATATGCATTGTAGTGTTCATATCATATCAGGTAAAGTCTGTCTGTGGCACTAAATGTTGAGTTTATTGTAGTAGTGGAAGTATTAGTAAGGATAAAGTAAGAAAAAATGTGTGTAATGAGAGTAAAAGCACAGCAGCCAAACTATCACAAGTACTCATTGAGTTTCTATGAGTGATCATTTTAAAGGTTTTATAGTTACTATGTGTAGATATGCAGTGGTGGGAAGTAACTAAGTACATTTACTTAAGTAATATTTAGAGGTTTGGGTACTTCACTACATTTTGGAAGACAGTATTGTTCGATTATTGATTTTATGGTGCATCATATTTATTTTGTAAACGAATCATACAGTTAATGTGCAATATATGTATCTGCAGGGTAACTATGTAACTGTGGAGATTAAGGTTGTGGTTTTTCTATCCTGTCAACTAACTTTATCGTTCTAAAAAGTTAAACAAAGAAGACTGCATGTAATCCACAGAGATGTGTGCTTTCTCTTCGATTGGGCAATAAACCTGCTCCACATGTGTGCTTTTCATGCCCTCAAGACACATATTTTTTTTTAAAGTCCTTACTGGCATTCCTGAAACACGCTCTCAGTGTTTTACTGAAGAAATAATGCCAATTATATGTTGTTGTTTTTTTATGGAAAGCTCTTGGTTATTAAAAGACTGAGAATCTCTTATTTTTGGTAGATAATAGAACTACTGTTGCAGACTCTGTCTTAACACAGCATACTTGAGGATTAAGTGCCCTCTGGTGGAGAAAGAAGGGGAATTGCACCTAAGACAAAAATTACTTCTCCATACAAAGGACCAACTCAAGCCTCAAGTAAAAATAAAAACATAATGAACTGTCCTGTCTTGCTGTCCCGTCAGAGACATGTCCTAAATGTAAGACACACACAGAAATATGTTATCAGGACTGAAGTCAGGAGCTGTGAGTAAGACTATCTTTGTGTCTATTCATGTAATTACTGTAAAGAGCATACTTTAACACTCAGAGATTTGAGAGAACAGCTGCTGCCAATTAAAAACTGAACCCTGAATAGAAATGTTCTCATTTGTTCCCCAAAATAGTCTAAAAAGAAGATAAACAGAATGGGCTTATCAAGTCGGTTGGTATGTTATGAATGCAGCACTTTTCATTTCTTTTTCTAAACTTTACAGTCTAATTAGATTACAAAAATATGTCAGATTTAAAGCTTAAATTAGTAGTAAGATGTAAAAAGAAATCTTACAATCCAAATTGAATTCTGTGTCCTGTGTGATAGCTGCATAATAAAAAGGAAACGAGAAAAAGAATGATTAGCCAGGTGGGTGGTGGATGCTGTAACGTGAGGGATAAATGAGGGTGGCATGTGTAAAATTTGGACTCGGCCAAAACATGATGAGGAGAAGTCATAGGGGATTAGACAGATACTCCACATGCCAACAGCAGGAAATTGGTGAAGGCTCTGCTAGGGTTCGCAAGATAAATCTTGTGGGTCATAAGATGATTAATAAGAGAGAAAAGCAAAAGAAAACTATATCTGCCACCCAAAGCTCCACTTATTTCACAATGATGAATCATTTTCTGTTTCCAAGAGCATTTTTCTATAATTATTGAAACTGGTAGACATATGCAAGGGGTAAGAAAGGATTGCATGTTTTTTTAAGGGTCACAAGCCAAAGAGGATGGGAGGTTGAGCTTTTTTAGTTGATATGATATTCAAGACCGCAACATACAAATGACAAGCTCCTTCTCAGAGGCTGAATCACAAGTAAACTGCAGGCCTCAGGGCAGAAGTTTGTTCCCTTGCTCTTTGGACTCTTCTTCAATGCCACAGAGAGATCATTTCTGTTCTTTGACTGTAAATGCATGCTAGAAGCATCTCACTGACCACAGTGGTGTGATTTAGGGACTCCTCCCTTGCCTCCTGTCTGCAGAAAAGTTCCTGGAAAAGTTGTGTCAAACATGTTTAGTATAAACTGTCTCAACCCATTATTATAGCTCCCAAAACCAATGTACCATTCAACAGAATGTTCAGGATACCGCGGCATCCTCCACTTGTGTGTTGCCAACACTGACCAAGTCCTCTGTGGCTTACAAACATCATCTATTAGTGTTTGGAGTTTAGAGCTTGCTTACAGTATATGAAGGATATGCTCAGAACAATGTAAGACATAACTAAACGTAACAAAAGCTTTATGTACTCATTTTTCTGGCTGGCACAGGATTTATGTTGGGGTAGAGGGCTGAATAAATAATAGAAGCAAATAATCAAATCCTGATATTATTGTCAGGCTTATTAACAGCTTTATGTCACTACTGAAAGACAACTTTATCCAGCTGATCCTGCATAATCTTAAGTTACGGAACGGTCTATGAGCACAAGCCATATCTGACTGACTCCCAGTTTTATTGCTGTGTTTGCACTCTGTACACGTTATTAGATTCAGACATGAGGTATGGTGGGGAAGATGTCAGATGACTCACTGTAGCGCTGGCTAGCTCTGTGTATTACATTAGAATAACTGTAGCACAGAGTGTGTTGCCAACTGGAGCTGGACTGTGCAGCTGTAGAAAACAGCTGTGACAATGAGCAACAGATCAGCCAAAGAATATGAAATACTTCCGCTCTCAGTGGGGCTCAACGCCCTTGGACTGTGGTACACATTAAGCAACACAGGATATATTTTTTTACCCCCTATTTTTTTAATTTAACTCTTATATTGGTCATATCTGTCCTTGCCTCACCCTCATTTTCTCCACAAATACACATTTAATTAACTAATGAATTTTATTGAATTAAAATGATAGCTACTAGGTATCAAAAACCAGAAAAGTTGATAAAATACATAATCCAAGAAAATTCCAATCACAACCTATGAGGTGAAACTGACTCATTAGCTAAAAATGAGAGTGAGTACTGACAAGCTGATTGCTTTATTTTGAAAGTTTGTAGAGGAAGTTAAAGGAACTGGGCATTTTCTTGTAAAGTTCTTTGCAGAGCTTTGGGAGACTTCATGATTAACCTGGAGATGAGCACAGTCAACAATCAGATGTGTAAAATAAAAAGTGCTATAGTCAAGAGGGTTCAGTTGGGCTCTAACTAATGATGCTGGTATAATGAGAGGAGCTCACTATCATAACTACGTCATCAAGTCACTGGTGTCAGCATCTTTCTCAAAGATACAGTCCAGTGTCTTGATGTATCAGGAGCCCTGAGTCTGAATCTCTCCAAGACACTGCCTGTGTTTGTCACATGGTCAAAGAGCCATTGGGAGGACATACATAAAATGTCAAGTCTATCTATAGCTGTGACTTGATTCCCAAAGACTGTGCCAGCATTAACCAAAATAAATACAGATGAATGAACACAATGCACGCATACACACATTCGAACGCAAACTCACTCACTCGGGGTGAGCTGGATGGCTCTGTCCGGTTCATCGGACGCGCTCAGACAGTTGCTGCTGGATGATATCGCAGTGACATGCGTCTGGTCCACTAATGGATAGTGTATCCTCATCAGGGGGAAACCTCTAAACATAATGTCTCTTTTACCACAAAGACAAACACAAATTTTAAAAACAAATGTAGTAGGTTTAGTAGTAGGTTTGGTAGGTATTGATGTATTTTACACATGCTTTATTCAATTCAATTAATTTCTATTGGCCTAATTGGCATGATTTGACATCTTTTGCCAAAGCACAACTACTATAATAACAATGTTAATGAAATTAACAAAAACTATATGAATAGAAGAAGTTAAGGAAATAACTAGATAATGAAGATGTATCTATTTCCACTGGTTGGCTGTTCTTTTGTGGCAGGAAGTGACAGATTTGGCAGCCAACACTGCACATTCTTTCTTTTCCCTCAGATTGAAGGGTCATGTCTCCCGTTCTGTTAAACTTTGAAAGACAGGGAATCATTTTTAAAATTTCGGAAAGAATTCCTCCTTAAGGTTTCTATAAGTTTGACATTGTGTGAAATAGTGTAATTCTGTTTCAGCAGCTTCCTCATCAGACAGCACAGCCAGGTCTGCCCCTCTCTTATTGCCAGACTACTGTAACTCAGTCTGTATTGTCTTCATTACTTTTTATTTTTTGTAAGCTTCCTCCATTACAGATGTGCTGATCTGGGACATGCTGTTCGTCCACATCCACGTCACTGGGGAGAGACAGAGAGGGATTTTATTACATCAGTGTTATGTCAGTAGATGGAATACATTTTATGAATGCTCCAGCAATTTAGTATTGCACTCCTATAAAGTTGAGGGACTTTCCTTAGGAATGTTTAAAAGAGAATGGTCCAAAACACTACAGCAGAGTTAAACAGAGAAGACTAGATCTTATCCTCTGTGATATGTCTTTTTTCTTTGATTGAACTTTTTATGCCCTCAAATCAAATATTTGTCAAAATCCTTCCATTCCTGAAACGTAGTTCCAGGTGTTTTTAAGAAAAGCTGCATTATTGAAGTAGACTTCATTAAAAGAGGTCTCTGTAGCTAAACACAATACACTTGAGTGCCCTCTACTGGAGTAAGACAGGACATTACACCAAGAGTAAAATTACTTATCAGTGAATGAAGTGGATAGTCCCTAATATGTCTCCAAACCCCCCAAAAGACTAGATCCTACACTTCTAGTGTTATTTGTTACACCTGCCTGATAAATACCCATGTCTTTCTCTTCTGCTATACTCTGTGCTCAGTTTGTAAAGCAGACTTTTTTTATACATTCGTAGTCTCCGTGCTTAAGCTGAGATAACCACAATGAAATAGACTTTGGAACGTACCAGATGATGTAACAACATTTATTGTGAATGGCTCTCTTTATTGCAATCATTATGGATTCCCTCAGTACCATGAGACAGCATGATAACCACAAAGCAGTCATATTGGGAACAATACTTCTTAGGTAAAGCTGCCAGTTCATGTGTTGTGGATCTTTTCTCCAGCTTGCCACATGGTTTATGATGAAGACACTGCTCCACTTAGGCAATTATCCATTTTATAGTTACATATAATACATAATTTAAGGTTAAACAAAGCAGAATTGCAGAGTCCATTAGATTTGTGAACAGGTGCAGTACAAAAAAGGTCAGTTTACCTTGTGTATAGACTGATTATTGCACCTGCACTTTTGACCTTATCCCTGTGTACAGCATGGGTCATATTTGTAGTTTTAGATGAGTTTTTTATGTGTGTAAATTACATTGTCTGTGTGTACTTCTGGTTACGTGCTCGCTTGGCTTGAATAAAGTATTTTGAATTGCATTCTCTTCAACAGCAGCCTTTGTCTTTCTGTCCATTGTGAGTTTATTCCCAATAAATGGTGCTTACCTAAATAAGATCGCATTGTGCTCTGGATTTTAAACAAATAAAGATCACATTGATGAGTAACAAATCACACCATAGTGAGTGATCATAATAGAAAAGGGGCTTTCATAGGGTCTGGGTCTTTGGGGCAGTACTTATACTATATTCAAAATAATAAACAAAAAAATGATATGCATTTGCCAGCAGTTTAGTATGCTCTGATGCAGGCCAAATTACTGACTACACGTTTGTGAAAGTGAAATAACACCTTGTTCGTGTATAAATATTATAAGTTTGCTTTAAGATACGTGCATCTGTACGATGCTGAATGAGTACTTCCGTGTTTACATCGCCGCCTGCTGTGATTGGTCAACTGAAGAGCACGCAACAGGGTACGTTTGATTTTATTCGCCGCACGCCGCTGCCACTCAATTAGCTTGCCAAATTACGTTCCTCATATTTAGTTTTTACCATGACAAGGCATGGAGGTTTTGGTTTGGAGGTATGAACAACCTTAAACTAGCAACATGTTTTAATACATATATTTTATAAATACACCTACTATGAATTATGTCTAGTAATGTATTTAAATACAAATTTGAGGTACTTGTAGAGTATTTACATGTTATACATTATACTTATAATCCACTATATCTCAAAGGAAATTGACTACCTTTTCAGATTATAATTTTTCATACCTTTCTTGTCCAGTGAAACATTTCATCAAGATTACTAAATCTTAGAAGGTCAGTCATTTAATTGTTATTCAGCAACCTGCTGTGCAAGTAGTGTGCAATCTTTAGTTTTACATTGTGCCAAAATCCCCAACATATATGCACAAGAAGAGGATGTCTGCTGCTCATATTGATTTCTGTTCTACTCAACATTTAGATCTTATCCAATAAAGACAATGTGCCAACTGACTTGTGACATTCTGCAGTCATTGCCACAAGTCTTTCTTCAACTTTCCTTCCTGAAGCATGAATCAGAGGGACTTGGCTGACAAAACCATACCTGATAAAGATCTCCTCTGACTGGTCCTTATGTTGCATCCATATCCAGCCTGTCTGGAAACAGGTGGTGTCAGAGATGGAGAGTCTGTAAATCATCCACAATTATTCAGCAGCCTTGTCCTCTATGTAAATTGAAAAGGTTGATGCGTGTGTGTTTGTAGATACCCTGTCTTGGGTAGATGACAGATGGGTAGCCAGTCACCTTGGCGCTCATAGCACCCCATCAATACTTAAAAGTCATCTCTGGCAAAATAACGTTTTTTCATGATGCTGTGGCAAAGGAGGCCAAGGGACCGTTTGTACTAGAACTTCTCCCTTAGAGACTTATGGAGTGGGTGAATATCCAAAGTAAAGCAGTGTACAGACTGAGGCTGCACAATTAATCACAATATTATCAAAATCACAATATGGTCAAGTGCAATATGCAAATAGCAGGAAGCTGAAATTTTTTGATAAAGGTCAAATGTGTGAAGAACAGTAGTGCTGAAGAGATGCCCTGTCCTACAAATCTACAGACCCCAACAAACCACATCTTCATGATTTAAATTTTCTATTGAAAATTTGTGATGCTAAGATGATCACTCCCACACTAATCATGAATCATTAAGCAATCGCAATATCTGTAAAAAATAATCACAATAAGATGTTTTTACCATCGTGCAGCCATAGTATAGGCATTTTAAAAGTTGTATACACATCACTTGTAGGTGCAAGGCTACTGGAAATTAGCTTTAATGAAAAGTGTAATGCCTGAACACTGACTCAAAACCTTTGTCAGGTCAGGCATTGAAGCATTGCATTTTTCATATACCTTAGGTGCCACTGACACAGTAACTGCATTACTAACACAAACATCAATAATTTATCTCTACATCTCCACAGCTGACAGGTTTTGCTTATAAGGACTGCTTATACTTAAGGCTATGTAGGCCTTTAAGAGGCCACTTGGTCTTTAAAGTGAACACAGATAAGCTAGTTGACATAAATCACAACAATAGGGAGCTCTTCGTTCATTTTGATCTAATTACTCACTATGGTTATGTTTGTTCTCTGCATGCTAGAAAACTGTGCATGTTGAACCATAGATGAAGGAAGTAAGAGACCCTCGGCTTTTCTTTTTAGTGGTTTTTCAGTAATTTTGAGATTTTCTTGTGAGTTCCACCAGCAGCAACCACTGACTTCTGGAGAAGGACAGTGCAGTAAACACCACAACCCCCCTTATAATGTATGTCAAAACAGCTGCCTGCCAGTTCTACATAAATGTTTGCTTCATTTGTAATATATATATGTATAGGCTCGATATATTGTATGTAGTTAACATAAATCCATCAATTTCAAATTCTGAATGTTTTCCAAATGGCAAGAAGTATGGACAAAGCAAATACATGAAAATGAAGTCAAACTTTGTGTGCTTGATTTATTTATTTGTTTAGTCAACATGACTGTAAAAATGTAATTAATATAATTCTGTTGGTATTTGGAGTTGTAAACATTGTACATAATCATATCAGGACCTGATGGTATGTAACTTTAAAGATACATGGATTTATCAAAATGTTGTGGGTGAGTTTTGTGTTTGTTTGAATCCAAATTTTATTTACAACTTAGTGTACATCATGTCTGCTACAGTTGGACATTTCAATTACTCGTCAATAGTGCATTTATCATCTTGTTTTCTTCTTCACATGTATCTTTCTTTGGTTGTCAACACAAAACATACATTAATCTGGAAGTACATGTCACCCAGTTTTAGTTTTAGTACACAAGAACACGGTATACAAGGCGACTCTTCCAACCTCTCCAACATGAGAACCATGCATTTATCATCTGGATGGATGTAATAAAATGATTAATGTTTATTGATTAAAACATTAAATTGTAATTGTTGCAGTTTATTCAGCAGGGCAGCCTGCTCTTTTTTCCTCCATTGAAGTACCTGTATTCATTGTTAACCAACTCCCTGTCCCATTCTGTGTGGTCTGTACCGATCACAGGTATTTAATTTTTGGAAGGACACACAACATTTCAAAAAGGAGGTTGGCACCAGTCAGTGCAGTATTCCCTGTGGAGAAAAAATTATATATATATAAATAATGGTTGTATTTAAATCAAAACTAATTTGATGAAAAGTAAAGTGTGAAAAGTACCTGTGGTGTCATAGGGTGGAGACACCTCCACTAGATCACATCCAACAAGGTTTAGACCACGACAGCCCCGAATAATCTCAACTCCCTAGAGCCAACACAGATAATAAAAATATATCAATATTCAAAAAGACAATACCAGTAAATTCTTTATATGACTTGTAACATGACAATGTTGTGTCAGATTAAACTCATTGAAGACAGAAAATAGTTTAGAAGGATTAAAGCCTGTTTCACCATGTTTACCTGTATGGGAGTAAGTCCGGCTATCTCTGGTGTGCCTGTTCCAGGGGCAAAGCCCGGGTCAAGAGCATCGATGTCGAAACTGAGATACACTGGACCACTGCCCATCTGAGCCCTGACCTCAGCCATCAGAGGTGCAAGAGATTTGAACCAACACTCTTCCACTTGCACCACACGGAAACCCTGCACAATGTACAAGTCAGGGTTGCTGGTTCAAAGACAATCATGAGTTTTTGCTTAAAAGGGGACAATATGCAACATCATTACTTCCCAAGAGCAGAAAATGCCCCTACGATACTTATTTTCAGGTCTCATTCACCACCGAGAGTCGGTTGAGAAAATCGAAAATCGGAGCCAGCAGCCAGTTAGCTTAGCTGACTGGAAACACAGAGTTTTAAGTCACTGCACCCGGCCAAGAAGAAGCCATGCTGGCTGTTTCCACCTTCTTCCAGTCGTTATACTAAGCTAAGCTAACAGGCTACAGTTGAGGTTTATAATGGGCACAGATTACTCGGTGTCCTTTTCCGTTTTGTCCGTTTTTCTTAGATGCTGTAATGTTTCTAGAATTGTCATTAGTTACTTCACAGTAGTCACAGTAATCTGAGAATGTCAGCACATAATATGCCTTTTGACATGTTGCAGTAGGGAAAGCACAGGGGTGAGTAATTAATGGATGGTGACCTAATTGTCATACTTGGCTTACTTACATCTCAGTACTTTGCTTGGGCTATGCAGTAAAACCAGACTGTTGGCATTCGTCTGAGCCATTGCTTTATGTCACATACAGTATTCTAGCAGTAGTAGGTAATAGGTACCTGCGCCCGGCTCCATTCATATGAATCTGCAGAGTAGCCTGAACCACGCAGGCCGATCTGGACCACTCTCTTGCAGTCCAGTAGCCCCTCCTCCACACAACGTCTGAATGGAGTCCCGTGTCCAATCTTCTCCCCCAGGACCACATCACTGGTGTCCGCATGAGCATCCACATGGACCAGACCCACAGGGCCATGCCTGGCAAATTATTACCAAATAGATTGAGTGTGTTTGAACTGGTTAAGAGGTAGTTAATGTAGATGTGAATTTGTCTAGGTTTTAGCCGAGAAATTAGATAATGATTGATTTGTCATGGGGAGGCAGACATCTACAAAAAATGAACAGTCCTGCAAAAAGCCATACAGTTTATTTAGTTAGCAGAATAATATTACTAATGCATAACAACGTGTATATGAAAATATCTGCTTTAGATCTGAAACAATTCATTAGTTACTGGAGCCGAAGAAGGTTAATCAGCAACAATTCTGATAACTGACCAATCGATGACTTGGTAACTTGGTCAGGATTTACAGGAATGACTCATGGCCTACTTACTTCTCAGCAACAGCCTGCAGGATTGGATATGCGATTGTGTGATCGCCACCTGCAGACATAAAGAACTCCTTAATGTCTGACCTTTGATCGAGGCAATTTGAATGGGTAATAATTGTACAGACATAGCTTCGTTTCATTGTAATAAAACAATCACAGAGCTATCTTGACCTGTCTAGAAGTAAAAAAAAAATGTAAACACCGCCAGTCACTCTCACCCATAGTCAGAGGAATACAGCCAGTAGCCAGGACCTTTCTGTAGGCCTCCCTGATGCGTTTGCAGGTGTCCTTCAGGTCGTACACATTCACATTGACGTCCCCAATATCAGCCACCATGAGGGACTCGTACGGTGCAGCCCTGGTGCCACTGTTGTAAGCTCTCAGCATGGCAGATTCCACTCTGATCTGCCGGGGACCAAACCTGTGGTAGTGGAGGAAATACATTTCATTTCAGTGTAGCTGTGACGGAAACTGGTTTTGGACTGTTATCATTACAGTACCGATTTGATGTTCTTTACTTGAGTATTTCCATTTTACGCCACTTCACACTCTGGACTACATTTGTACATTTTGAGAGGAACTGATAGTAGTGGCTAATAGTTACTTTTCACGTACAAATCATGTTCATCTGACTCATATATCTATTTAGAATTATTCTCCTTATGAATTATGTTTGAATTTATCTTTACAACCATGAGAATTACAGTGGTGGAATGTGACTACGGTAAGTAGATTTACTCAAGTACTAAGTACAAATTTGAGGTACTTCACTTATTACTTTCAGAGGGAAATATTGTACTTTTTAACATTAATTTGACAGCATTTGGTTGCAAATTACTTAACATATATAGAGCTTATAAAATATGTGGCTTTGATAAAAATTAAAGTACCAAACAGTATATAAAAGTAGAGCTGAAAGTCAATCCTGGTCTAGTAGTGGTCTAACTGTGTGATGAAGAAACTTGAAGTTACCAGTGCACATACAGTGAAGCAGGGGCAATCTTGTATCCAGCAGGAAAACTTAGAAAGAATACAATTTCTCTAGATTTGGGAATTTTTTATGATATAGAAGGAGTAGATGGATTATAATGTGGAAATAATCAGACGTACATGTTTGTTCCCAGGTCTTTAAAAGTAGCTCCATTTAAACCAACTACTGCAGAAGAAATGCTGCTTTTACATTAATGCTTTACTAATAATGGTGGAATAAAAGTGTCGGGCTAGTTACTCAAAAAATGTATAACTCATTACTCTTTTCAAAAGTAATTGCATAACTTTACTTATTACTCCCTGCCAACAGTAATTATTTACTCTACTAGTTAAATCACTTTTCTGCTATTCCCCCAAAAATTGGTAATTGTGTCATTTCTCCCCAAAATTCAGACTCATAACGATTAAAGTTTTGTTTCCAGCGTTTCCACCTTCCAAGCTACTTTCCTCCACAATGACAAACAATGAATCCAAGGATGGGATTGGACTGTTGGATTGTTGGGTTGACACCAAAAGTAACGTTGTAACTAATATTTTTTGGGTGGTAATTGTAATATTACTTAAATGTATCAGTAATTAGTTACACTACTAGTTACAAGAGAAAGTATTATTACTAGTAATAAGTTACTGCCCAATGCTGTCTAATATTTTGCGTTGAGTACTTTTAATACTTTAGGTACATTTTCATTCTCACATACTTACATACTTTTACTCAATCTAGAAATTAAATGCAGGACTTTTCTTCTTGTAATCTAATATTTTTTGTGTGGCATTAGTACTTTAACTTAGGTTGCGCTACTGTTAAAAAGAGTAATGTAATAGTGACTCTTGTTGCAACGACACAGGCTTCTCACAGCCAGCAGCAACAAGCCCACAGTGTTGGACAGCAGCTGCAGAGAGAAACTCCACCTGGCTCCAGGTCGGTTGGAGGTCCCGGTATCAATCGGGACGCCGATAAACGCCGCATCAAGCCCGTCCGCTGTCTCCTGGTAGGGTAACTTGGCCATGGTGGGGATCCCTGACACCCTCGCAACAAACTCGGCGCTCGGGGGCACATTGTAGCGTTTCCCTGAGGAATTCCTGTTGGGATTTGTGCAGACAGTCACAGCTGGCCGTAGAGAGAGGAGGAAGTCCGCTGCAGCCCCATTGTAAGACGTAGAAATAACACTGCGAGTTACGTTCAGGTTTCTCCAAAACGAAAACATACTTGCTGACACTTATTCGTGCAACATGGAGCACTGTGAGTTGCGGTGGGACTCACTTCTGCTGACACCTTCAATGTTTCCTCGTAAGCTCGTAACATTGTGTACCGCTTTAACCGTAAAGTCCACCAGGTGTAGTATTTGTGGTTTAGTTAAGTGACAATACGTTGTTGTGTTTAATGCAACCTCTCTGTTTTTTTTCACATAAACGCTACAAAGTGTCACATGAACTCATATGAGATACATTTGCTACTTTTCATGTCGGATCGTGCTCGTGGTTGTCAAAGTTCCGACCCGGTTGTGAGCGTGAAGGCAGCAGTGCAATAGTCCAGTGAGTAACTGGACAGGTGGGAGGGGCGGACTGTGGAAGACCAGTTCTGTCAACAAGTACCTCAAAACTTATGCCTCATGCATGATGGAAATAATAAAAACTCGTGATAAGTCAAAACTGTAATCCACTGTCTTATGATTGGACAAATGTCTGCCAATTGTTAGTTAAACACAGATGTGAGCAGTGTTCAGTTATAGTTGCAATGTGCTACTTTACCACTAAATCCTACACACTGGTCCCTTAAAATATATTTTATTGGCAGAAGATAATGACAGTTACATAACTTGCTAACAGACTGTATGTACCTTGTGTTTAAAGTGTATGGGAAATTAAAACTCACCTTCCTGTTTAGAACATGGGATGGTGGCCAAAATGAGTACTACAACTACAAACAAAAGGGGGGAAAAATCACCAGTTTTCACATGTGAAAAAAAACATCTTTCAGGGCTTCTGTAGATTCTTGAAAAATAAAATTCACAAGACATCAATTGTGTATTTCCACAATTTTTTTTTTTCATATTTTCAGTTTTTTGTAATTGATGATTTGTATGTATGGAAATATCTAATTTGATCAAAAAGTCTGTTAAAATTCTCTCTAGCAGACACAACTTGCGTGTATAATCTCTTTATTTACTTGTGTGTCTGTATACCCCCCTAGACATACAATATGTTCTACTCCTGCATGTAATTTAAAGTATTAGAAATAAAGATTAGGCTATTGAAAGGGAATAGAAAGTATAGCATAACAAGTAGCAACCTCGATTTAAAACGGTACAAAAATGTTTCTTGTTAAAGTTATAGTTCTATTTACAGCTCAGGGTCAATAGTATACATCAAACACCATTCACAATATTTAATTCAGCCCAATTTAACCAGGATAAATTAAACTCCCCTATTTCAGCATTTGATGCACTTGCAGCCACCACACCAGTATCATGTCATCAACACATCCTCCACATGAGTTTTTTGGGGGGTTTTTTGTCTGAATTGCAGCATCTCGGTTTGCTTCTGGGTGTGAAACAGTTACTGCGGCAGACGGAGGAGGGGTTTTTTTTTCAATGTGCGCACTTCACCTGTCCTCCTCAAGAGGCAGACTGTGGCGCATCAGCAGATCATCAGACACCCGCACATCTCAGACACAAAACACTCCTCAAGCTTGTCTCATTACATTGCATAATATCGACAAGCCATCATGGTAAGTGCGATTTTAAATATCATTTCTAGCATTGTATATCCAAATGCCTTGCTTTGAGAGTCTAACCTTAATCCAGTATCAGAAGGGATGGGGAGGAAAGTAGGTCGTGCCTGTGGGATTTCTCCAGTTGTCTCTGCCTCCTTTGTCTGCTATATTCTGTAGCCGTTCGTGACTATAAATGGTTTTTATTAATGCTGTAGGACAAAATAAATAAATAAAAATAGCAGGTTTTCACGTAGTCTAATGCATTAATGCAATGCACTAAACACTTCTAATCCTCTTCCAGCATAACCTTTCTAAATCAGCTTAGATAGCATCGTTAGACCACTGGTTCCACACCGTTTACCCCATTGTGTTCGTCAACCTGATTTTCTGGCCATTTATGCAGCCTTTATATAAATATATATATGAGATTAGAATTCACTGCTTCTTGCTGTAAAGATCATTTTGTGAGAAATGATAAATCCCTCTGATTTTTCTCAGATCTACGTGCTACATAAAACAAAGCCACCTATAATTTCGAAATAAATAGAAAAAAATAAAATATAATAAAAATAGAAATATAAATTGGAAAATAACCTCAGTGAGAATGTGTATGTGTCTTTTTAAAGAAACAGCACGCTGCAAATGTCTGACCTAGATAATCCTCTCTCCCTACAGTAATCCTGTGCGCAATAGGCACAGTCTTATGTCGCAGCAGAAAATGCGTCCCCCCACCCTACCCCACCCTTTACAATGAAAGGTAGACTGAGCTAACACAGAAATAGACCAGAGGTGGAATAATAAATGCTTTTCATGCAAGGTGGGGAGAATTATCTGAAGCCGTTTGTTATTATCTGCAGCATCTTGCAGTTCATTTAAAGGATGGGAGGAAAAAATGCTGATTTTTGGAGAAATCCACGTAGGAAAGGCCCAGTTGTTTTAATTTTGGCCCCTGTTTAATTCTTCAACTTCAATTAGCAACAGCTGCTTTGGAAGGTCTGTTTCCTTCGTCAGATTCAGCTTGTTTAATCCAAATCTTCTTTGTCTGCACCCCAGCGTGAGTGTATCTCCATCCACGTGGGTCAGGCCGGTGTCCAGATTGGAAATGCCTGCTGGGAGCTTTACTGCCTGGAACATGGGATCCAGCCGGACGGACAGATGCCCAGCGACAAAGCCATCGGTGGAGGTGACGATTCCTTCAACACCTTCTTCAGCGAGACTGGAGCCGGAAAGCACGTCCCCAGGGCTGTTTTTGTGGACCTGGAGCCCACTGTCATCGGTAAACTCTCTTTGAATATAGATGCCATAGTTGTCTTGATTTCATTTGGTCAAACCCTTTAAGTCATTTGTGACTCAACCTGTCTCCTTAGATGAGGTGCGCACTGGGACCTACCGTCAGCTCTTCCACCCTGAGCAGCTGATCACCGGCAAGGAGGATGCTGCCAACAACTACGCCCGCGGACACTACACCATCGGCAAAGAGATCATCGACCTGGTGCTGGACAGGATCCGCAAACTGGTGGGGAACTTGATACCAGGGATCCATTCCTAATTTTTATTGAAAATATCAAACTAAATGATTGTATTTGATCTAATATGTGTCTCTCCCTCTCTGTCCTCAGGCTGACCAGTGCACTGGCCTTCAGGGCTTCCTGGTTTTCCACAGCTTCGGAGGTGGCACCGGGTCTGGTTTCACCTCCCTGCTGATGGAGCGTCTGTCTGTCGACTACGGCAAGAAGTCCAAGCTGGAGTTCTCCATCTACCCAGCTCCTCAGGTGTCCACCGCTGTGGTGGAGCCCTACAACTCCATCCTGACCACCCACACCACCCTGGAGCACTCTGACTGTGCCTTCATGGTGGATAACGAGGCCATCTACGATATCTGCCGTAGGAACCTCGATATCGAGCGCCCCACTTACACCAACTTGAACAGGTTGATCAGTCAGATCGTGTCCTCCATCACTGCTTCCCTTCGCTTCGATGGTGCCCTCAATGTTGATCTGACAGAGTTCCAGACCAACTTGGTGCCATATCCCCGTATCCACTTCCCTCTTGCCACCTATGCCCCTGTTATCTCAGCTGAGAAGGCTTACCACGAGCAGCTCTCAGTGGCTGAAATCACCAATGCTTGCTTCGAGCCTGCCAATCAGATGGTGAAATGCGACCCTCGCCACGGCAAGTACATGGCTTGCTGCCTTTTGTATCGTGGTGATGTGGTGCCCAAAGATGTGAATGCTGCCATTGCCACTATCAAAACCAAGCGCTCCATCCAGTTTGTGGACTGGTGTCCCACTGGTTTCAAAGTTGGTATCAACTACCAGCCACCCACTGTAGTCCCTGGTGGAGATCTGGCCAAGGTCCAGAGGGCTGTGTGCATGCTGAGCAACACCACTGCTATTGCAGAGGCCTGGGCTCGGCTCGACCACAAGTTTGATCTGATGTACGCTAAGCGTGCCTTTGTTCACTGGTATGTGGGTGAGGGTATGGAGGAGGGAGAGTTCTCTGAGGCCAGAGAGGACATGGCAGCTCTGGAGAAGGATTATGAGGAGGTTGGAGTCGACTCCATTGAGGGTGAGGGAGAGGAGGAAGGAGAGGAGTACTAAAAGGGACACAAAGGCATTAGCTAAACTTCTAAAGTTCTTAAATACAATACAAGAAATGTTTGTCTATTAGTTACCAGTTTGGCTGTTCAGAGTAAAGTTTAAAATGCCAGTTTTGCTCTGTCCTAAATAAAATTCCTGTAATGTGAACTTTGAACGTTTGTGTTTTTTATTAATGAAACAATACTTTGACTTGAACTTTACATGAATTAGTTGCATGTGATTTGTCTTTCATAACCTTTAAACTAAACCTTATATGAAATCCCCTATCATCAGACATCGAATGGGGAAACTGTAGGTAATAGTAATTTGACAAAGACCAACAGAAAACATTGTACATTACATGTCAAGTTTTGCAGAGTGCGTACAGTACACACAATGTTTGCATTCTACTTTTAAGTATGTTGTACTTATTCAAATAGACATCCTATTTTAGCTTTAGCATAAGCTTTTTCCAATGGTTCAGAGTTCAGATTAATAGTAAAGCTTGAACTCCAAAGTTAAAATGTATAAAAACAGTATCTTGTAACATTTAGTTCTGACAGGAGAGACAGGGTGGGTCTGTGAGCATCATTTCAATTATATTTGAGCCCACTGCATATTAAATAGATATTTTTAATTATAGCTTAAAGTGTAGTTTATATTTAACAGGTTTTTAGTACATTTCTAACAGGACTGCACCAGATGGTTTGTTACACAGAGCCATGCAGGATTCACAAGTCCAGCTGCCTTGCATGTCTTGAATTTTCCTCCTGACTATTGTTGCTAAATCATCTTATCATTAACAGAGCTGTTACAATGGAAACAAGAGGGGTTAAATAAACAGGAAGAATGCTTTTCAATGTTTTTTTCAGATAGATTTATTTATTCACAGCAGAAAAATCTACATATATCCAAAATATTTCTCTCCATCTTTAGTATGAAAACATATCCCTTGTAATCCTCACTGACCCCATGATTATATTTATTTATGCATGTAAGGATGTCAAAATTGTAGACTTAATGTGACTAGTTTTGAGAACCGATTATGGTGAAGTGTGGGGGATTAACCCACTCTATTCAAATCATGGATTTGGCATAATTATTTTATAATTTACAATGATATAGGAAGTATTATAGGAAACCTGGCAACCAACAAACACCAGCAAGTGCAAACATGGACATAAAGTGCAAACCATAGGAACGAGAACAAAACACAATCACATCCTAGAAGTCGGTCAATAGTCTGCGTGTTCCATGCTATCTACCATCATCACTGTGATAACTGCGTAGTAGGTTGTGCAGAGGTTTTTACATGCACTGCATTATGCAGAATGGGTGAATATATGATTATTTGGCTCACAACCTTACACAGACACCCACTGGCAATCTGTTTTTTGCTGACAGTTTGATGCATGTACGAGCTGTTTATAGGCTGCATGTTACTTGCGAATATGTAAAACTTAATTTAGCCCTACACTGTAGGTTCTGACAAGTACAGTGTGTACTTTCTACTCTAACAACAACAACAACAAACAACTACTGTATGAGTGGGGTCTTCCTTATCAAATATCTAAAAAGTGCATGTTAAAGAAAATGCCAACTCTTATAACAGAATTACCAGTAACCATTGGTACCTAGCATTTCTGGGCCAGTTTAGTTGTTTGGTGATAACAAACAACACTCATTTCAGGAAAAAATAATCATAGAAAACAGCAATAACAAGGTTTTTTCAGCAGCAGCCTCATGATGTAATGCACCAACAAGACCTGTTGCATTTTGCATTGCACTAGGGACACTAGCAGCAGTTTGTTTTAACTCCTGCTGATGCTGTAGTGCTGTAGTGATGCTGAGTTTGGGAGAACACAATCTGGGAAATGCAGATCAGCAATTTCAGCAGCCTGGTTTAACAAAGATCGGGCAATCCGAAAAGGTGAATTACACCATGTGATAATTAACAATAAATGTCACAGAGGATGTAGAACGGTGTAAGAGTACAGTGTCAGTGGAGTTTGCCTTTAATAGCCATTAGATGTAAAGGCTAAGACTATACATATTACAAATACAGACGTCAGGCTGAATATCAGAGCACGTTTTAACTCTAGACTATCAATATCAATGACTATGTGTCTGAATGAGTGAGAGTGGATCTAAGCTGACAGAATGCAGGCCTGACGCTGCTCTCGCCCATACAGGAGGAAACCCACAGCGGTGCGCAGGTCCTCCAGGTCCAGGTTAGACAGGAAGCTCCTCTGAAGCTCCGCCTCCACCGTGTACCCACTGGGTCCACTGCAGCCTTTCAGGAGAACCACAGCAGACTGGCACAACAACCAATCAGCCAGCTTCTTCATGCCAATGCTGTCCTGATTGGCCAGGGCCTTCCGTCCCCAGAGGCTAAGATGTAGCATGTTAGCTGCCACACGGGCACTGGGGCGCTGCAGAATAACAATAACATGTATGAGAATTGTAGCACAAAAGAGTCAACTGTTAATATAACCAGAGTGCTGGTAGACTACTACCACACAGAACAATTGGGCAATTATTACATGTGTACATATGTGAGTGCAAACTTGGTTAGCTCCACCGAGTAATATTCTTGTATTAACATTTAGCAAAAATGTGTAATGTGAAAGGAGTCACTGGTAGTGACGTATCACCTTATAAGTTTCCCACTATGAGTGTTTTCTCAAAATTGTTGTACAGTAACAGGGTTTTAGTGCTACTTGTAGTTACTAATTTACTATCTTATCTATCTTATCAAATAAATGCAAATGTTGCTTTCCATGTCTGCTGGATATATAAATAAGCAATATATAATATGCCAATGTTGTGATTACGGCTTCTTGCATTGCCCCCAAGTGGCCAAAGTAATAAATAAATAATGATGTTAAAGTTATTTTTATAGCTATTGATTTAATTGTATACATAACTGTCTAATTTATGACCTGCTTTTAAGAATTTTCCACCTTGGATTACCCTCTTGGGTCCTATCAATCACTGACCGAGCACACAGTATCCTAACAAACCCTTCACAGTCCCTGCTATACCTTGCTTGGGTTCCTCCTGAGGAGCAGTCGTGTCACTAACTGCACATCAGCTGGAACACTGGCGGGCAGAGGAGGAAGCTGCTTCTCCTGGTAGCTCCTGCTCTCCAGTCCCACGGCTCGATAGAACGGGTTATGCTGTCCAAATATCTCATAGGAGATGGCACCCACAGCCCAGGCATCCGCCTTGCTGTAATCAATCACCACACCAGACCCTGGAACTGCAGTGGTCACCTTTGGGCGGACATGTCATAAAAATAATAGAAATTACACACAGCCTTTCTTTTTGACATTTTTCTTTTACTTAACAACAATAAAGAGCTACTTAAGCCTACCTCAGGGGCCATAAGGGAGGCATTTCCTCCTCTGTTGACCCACATGCTGTTGAAGGGGAGCTGTAGACTAGAGTCACTCTGGGCCAGGCAGCATCCAAAGTCAGTAATCACCAAACGAGGGCAACCATCTGCAAAAAACGAAAATTAATAGAAATTTTACGCAGAACTAATGGAATCAAATGTTGAACTGTTCTCTAAATAATTAAATATTTCACTGACCAGAGTCAAACTCCAACAGCACGTTGTCTGATTTGAGATCCCTGTGAGCAACACCCTGTCTGCACAGATGGTCGACCCCCTCAAGGAGCTGTAGCATCATCAAAGAGCCCTGCCTGCGGCTTGGTGTGGACCCTTCCAGGTACTGTCGCAGTGTGCGAGGGTAGCTATAACAGAAGAGGACAAGATGCTAGTGCTACTGAACTGCATACCTTCAGCTGTCTCACATACACCTGCTAAGAGTTTTAATCTTTAAGATTTTCATGAAATCAAGGACAGTTTCTGATGCTATTTATGTGGTGGGGTCCGCCATTTACGCACGGGATTCAAATCACACGGACGAGGCATTCACAGGAAATGATGTAGCATGTCCTGTGTTTCATCTTTTGTTTCATTGTCTTACTTCTTCATCACCAGGAAAAGGGTGCGATTGTTGCCCAGACCATCAGGGTTGAGCCTTGCTGGCAGCACATCTGGATACTCCTCCTCGGCACCTGGTAGCAATGGGACATCCGCCGTGAAAGCCCGGTACACTCTGATCACATTCGGGTGTGCTGACACTCTTTTGGGCAAGACTCCAAAATGTCTGCATGTGTAGAGATTACAGTCATTCATGGGCAACTTTCCTACACACGTTCAATCCTTCAGGACTAGTAATGAACTATGAGTGCACTGAATGTATAATACTTACCCATCCAGAGTGATTTGTTCGTTTTCTTGCTTTAAGGCCTGAGCAGCTGCAGGCACCAACTCCTGTGACATGGATTTTAATATTGCCTCGCTTGACGACCCTGCCTGTAATCAAATCAAAAAAACACCTGTAAGTACTGATGTGTACTCGAGGTCGTCCACAAGACAAACGCCTTAAATTGTGGGGGAATGTGTAGGATATAGTAAAAACACCCACCCCAAAGTTCCACATCATCTTGATAGCCAGAGGGAATTTTTTTAGCGAGCAGCACGTCAGCGACCGATTGGTCTCCCCTTCCTCTTCATCTTCCCTAAGCTGCACCAGGGATCCATTTTCCCCCCCCTTTGGTGGGGCAAACGGAGCTGCAGCCTCATACACGGCGGCGTTGGAGCCTTTCCCAATCTGATTCCCAATAATGTAATCCTCCAGTTTATATCCAGAGGTGAAGGGCTTGAGTGGGGTCTGGAACCTTTTCTTGCTAAACACAGCCTGTAGATCGTGTAAATATATTTTTTAAGATGCAGAAAGTTTGTGTGCACATCCTAAGGGTCAAACTTAGGATATCCTTAGGACAAATTCAGTCAATAGAGAGCATCCACACACTGGATTAAAGTCCCTAAAACATTTTTTACAATCAAATTATATGTTTTTAAATATTTCACAAAGACTCAGTAAAGTCAAAACTGTTTCCTTTTTTTTAGTACAATAAAGTTTTGGCAGCTTTAATCTAGACATATTTCTTAATACATAAGAGCAAGATGTAGATAATGTAATAATATATCATTAGATATTTGTAAATAAGTCAGGTTAACCAAAGTCAAATGCATTATGTTTTGCAATGGTTTAACCATGTCAGAAGTAAAAGGGAAATATACAGGATTCATATAAAGTAGGTGGATAACTTATATCTATTAATAGACACATAATCCATGATATGACCCAATAATTGAACTACCAGTGGTGGGAAAAGTACTAAAATCCTGTAATAAAAGAAAACTGGTTATACCACATTGTAAAAACATTTAGGTACAGTACAAAAACAGGCTATTATCAGCTAAATATATTCAAGTAGCAACAATATTATGCAGAATGTTATATTACTATTCAGAATCAGGTTTATTGCCAAGTAAGTTTTTACACCTACAAGGAATTTGTCTTGGTGCATTAAAATCACATAAAAATAAAGTACTTTTAAAATATAAATAAATAAAGATAAGAAAGATAAGAAAACTGTACAGAAAACGGGAGTGCATTAATGTTATGCATATATACAGGGTTAATGGGGGGTTCGGGCCTTGTTAATGAGGCCAGCTGCATAATAATACATTTTATTTAATATTGGATTATTGTTATTGATAACATGTAAACAGCATTTTAGTGTTGTGGTTGGTACAGCATTAAAACATTTAACTGCTTTGTTTGGTAATTTAATCTAAACAATGTATAAAATGTCATAAATGGACCATGTTTTGTATGTAAAATCAGCAAGTAACTAGTAAAAGTTACATGTAGTAGAGTATAAGTAGCATACAATGGAAATACACAAAGCACAAGTAGTACAACACAACTTTACTTTATTAAAAACACTTGATCTGATGCACTAACTTTACCTGGATCTCCTGGCAGGTCGCAGCACTCTTTCGATCATCCTCAAGCTGTTGTTCGATGAGCCCCACGCCGAGACCAAAAGCCAGAAACACGGCCCTGTTTCGCGGGGAGCCACCGCCAAACCTTCTCCTGAAGCCGGCGGACTGAAGCTGGGCTGCCAGGCCCTTCAACGAGGTGCGATAGTAGCGGTACCGAGACGGCAGGAAAGCCTGAGGCTGAACGGTGCGGACCGACGGGCCTACACGAAAACGGTCAGCTCGGAGCTTTGCTACGACTCGGCCACCCGACTTAAGGAGACCCAGCTGAAAGACAGACCGGCCCAACTCGAGCCCCCGGCTAATGGCGTGTTTTACAGACATAATTTACCCGGAAAAGGTAATTTAAGCTGTTTGTTGTGTCCGCTGGTGTCCCGCAGTCCTCAGCTGTCTCTAGCAGTATGATGTAAACAAAACAGCTGCTACTGGGCATGCGCGAGAGTGACAGGCGACCTATATATCTTTATTTTATTTTTATTTAGATTTATTACAGACGAACTTAATATAAACTTAATAATAATTACGTGAATGTACAACACATTATTATTATTATTATTATTATTATTATTATTATTAAGACCTATTGTAATTGTAGGAATTATTATTATTTTTCTTCCCATTTTTGAACACTTTAAAAAAATGACAAAATGAGTGACAGGAAATGTAGAGTGCAAAGTTAAAATTTCATATCGAGCAGCTTTTTGTCTTGAGATGGGTCTTTGTTTTTGTATTTTATAATTTATTTTTGTAGCACTCTGTTCCATGTTGAGTATATTAATAAAGCCATATAAATAATAAACATTTGATATAATGTATGTATTTACGTTAGTAATCCATTTTACACATGATTTGGTAATAAATTAATTTAAGCAACAAAAAATCTGAGGAGCCACTTTGGAGCCGAAAGAGCCGGCTCTTTTTAGTGAGCCGACCCAAAAGAACCGACTCTCTAAAAAGAGCCGGAATTCCCACTATATTGAATCGAATGTCAAACCAGCATAAATATAGGGGGAGAGAGAGAGAGAGAGAACGGATGGGATTGGGATGGGGGTCGTGGGAGGGATATACTGTAGTTAATAACTTATAAGGCTTGTTTTCTGTTTCTTTTATTAACCACTCCCTATCTGCAGGGCTCTGATTCGTTCCCAAAAACAGCTGGTCAAGTCTTTTCTCTGAGTCGTGGAGTGAGACTCTTCTTCATCAACACTTTGGACTTTTTGCTGAAACTGTAAGTTAGCATGTTTGATAGTTTAACAACAAGGTTGTCTTCACTCACTTTAGACTTTGGTGCATGCTCTTTAATGTTTGTAGTAGTTGTTCAGCTCTTATTTCAGGACAGAGTTCAACTGTTGTGTTTGAAGAGAAATCTACATGTTGTTTGATTATTGATTGACTGGAATCAAACAATATGATCAACAGCTGATGTTTGTTTCCTTTATTCAGCTGTTAGAAAACTAACTACATTGTGCTTTTTGAACCGTCTCCACCAGCATGAGGTCACACACAGCAGTATACTAATGTTTCCTGTTAGTCCTTTCAAAATGCTGACTTGCTACTTTTTATGGGATTGCTGCAAGCTATTATTCATCTTTTTGATATTGGTTACAGTTATTGAGATATGAATATTTCACTCTAATAGTTTTTTTAATGGCCTGTTAATGGGAGTTACATATACACATCAAAATCTCAAATATTACAAATGCTAAAGTCAGTAAAACCTGCAACACAGAAATAAACCACCTCCTGTTTAGGCCACCAGAACTCCTTTTTCAGGCGGACTTCAGAAGGGGACCACAATGACGGCTGACGACCTGCTGAAAACACTAGAAGATTTAACAGACGAGGAATTCAAGAAATTCAAATGGTATCTGAAGCAGCCTGGCATCCTTGAAGGCTACCAAACCATCAAAACATCCAAGCTGGAGAAGGCAGAAAGGTTGGACACATTGGATCTGATGTTGAACACCTTTAAACCTCACGGAGCTCTGATGGTGACCAATAATCTTTTAAAGAAGATTCCCAGGAACGATCTGGTGCAGAGTCTTCCAGACACCAGTTCAGGTCAGTCACACTTTTTGGAGAAGCAGACAGGAGAAACAGGAGAAAAAGTAAAATTTCATGCTATAAAATACTAGCAACTCTGATAATCTTTGTTGTGTCTTTATTCAGAAAGTGACTCTGATTGTCAACATAAACTCAAATCTAACCTAAGGAAGAGTTTCCGGTGTGTGTTTGAGGGGATTGCTAAGGCAGGAAACCAAACCCTTTTGAACCAGATCTACACAGAGCTCTACATCACAGACGGAGGGACTGCAGAGGTCAATGATGAACATGAGGTCAGACAGATTGAAACAGCATCCAGGAAACCAGACAGACCAGAAACAACAATCAGACAAGAAGACATCTTTAAACCCTCACCTGGAAGAGATGAACCAATCAGAACAGTGATGACAAAGGGAGTGGCTGGCATCGGGAAAACAGTCTTAACACAGAAGTTCACTCTGGACTGGGCTGAAGACAAAGCCAACCAGGACATACAGTTCCTGTTTCCATTCACTTTCAGAGAGCTGAATGTGCTGAAAGAGAAAAAGTACAGCTTGGTGGAACTTGTTCATCACTTCTTTACTGAAACAAAAGAAGCAGGAATCTGCAGGTTTGAAGAGTTCCAGGTTGTGTTCATCTTTGACGGTCTGGATGAGTGTCGACTTCCTCTGGACTTCCACAACACTGAGATCCTGAATGATGTTACAGAGTCCACCTCAGTGGGTGTTCTGCTGACAAATCTCATCAGGGGGAAACTGCTTCCCTCTGCTCGCCTCTGGATAACCACAAGACCTACAGCAGCCAATCAGATCCCTCCTCACTGTGTTGGCTTGATGACAGAAGTGAGAGGGTTCACTGATCCACAGAAGGAGGAGTACTTCAGGAAGAGGTTCACAGATGAGCAGCAGGCCAGCCGAATCATCTCCCACATCAAGACATCACGAAGCCTCCGCATCATGTGCCACATCCCAGTCTTCTGCTGGATCACTTCTACAGTTCTGGAGAAAGTGTTGAAGACCAGAAAAACAGGAGAGCTGCCCAAGACCCTGACTGACTTGTACATCCACTTCTTGGTGGTTCAGTCCAAACGGAAGAACATCAAGTATAATGGAGGAGCTGAGACGGATCCACACTGGAGTCCAGAGACAAGGAAGATGATTGAGTCTCTGGGAAAACTGGCTTTTGAGCAGCTGCAGAAAGGCAACCTGATCTTCTATGAATCAGACCTGACAGAGTGTGGCATCGATGTCAGAGAAGCCTCAGTGTACTCAGGAGTGTTCACACTGGTCTTTATAGAGGAGAGTGGACTGTACCAGGACAAGTTTTTCTGCTTCATCCATCTGAGTATTCAGGAGTTTCTGGCTGCTCTTCATGTCCATCTGACATTCATCCGCTCTGGAGTCAATCTGCTGGCAGAACAACAAACAACAACCCACAAATATAAATTCTTCAGAGACAAACCTAAACAACAGTTCTACCAGAGTGCTGTGGACAAGGCCTTACAGAGTCCAAATGGACACCTGGACATGTTCCTACGCTTCCTCCTGGGACTTTCACTGCAGACCAATCAGACTCTTCTACGAGGTCTGCTGACACAGACTGGAAGTGGCTCAAAAACCAATCAGGTATTGGTGGAGTACATAAAGAAGAAGATCAAAAATACTCCCTCTGCAGAGAAAAGCATCAATCTGTTCCACTGTCTGAATGAACTGAATGATCATTCTCTAGTGGAGCAAATCCAACAATCCCTGAGATCAGGAAGTCTCTCCACAGTTAAATTGTCTCCTGCTCAGTGGTCAGCTCTGGTCTTCATCTTACTGTCATCAGAAAAAGATCTGGACGTGTTTGACCTGAAGAAATACTCTGCTTCAGAGGAGGCTCTTCTGAGGCTGCTGCCAGTGGTCAAAGCCTCCAACAAAGCTCTGTAAGTGTGTAGAATTTTTTTTCATTTCAGAAAGAATTAAATGTGCTGTTATTGTTTCAAATGCAAAGAATCTTCCCTTTGTCTACTCATTATTTCCTCTCCAGACTTAGTGGCTGTAACCTCTCAGAGAGAAGCTGTGAAGCTCTGTCCTCAGTTCTCAGCTCCCAGTCCTCTAGTCTGAGAGAGCTGGACCTGAGTAACAACAACCTGCAGGATTCAGGAGTGAAGCTTCTGTCTGCTGGACTGGAGAGTCCACACTGTATGCTGGAAACTGTCAGGTTTGATCAGCTATCTTTGTTTTTCCTGCATTGTTTGAATTGGTTTATTTATCTTAAATGTGCCACTGTCACATGTTAAAATCTGACTGCTTCAAAGATCTGGCTTTATCTAGGGCATGTACATGGACTCTATGTATTAATTTTAAGTTTTGTGCAACTGAGAACTTTGGTAATTTGATTTATATAGCTATGACATAGGTTTTGATTAAAGGCTTTGGTGATATACATATCTGGCTGCTGCCAGTGGTCAAAGCCTCAGTATAGGAGTGAGAAAAGGTGCACCCAGGCTGGCAGAGAAGAGGGGGGCAGAGCAAAGTGTTGAGACCTAAGGGATTAAGCAATGGTTCCAGTACGCTGGTTCTACTATTGAGCTGAAAACAAACAACACCGGTGAGGGGGGTGCCCACTTAAATAGCCCAATAAACTCACAAAAGGTTGGAAGTACAAGGCTCTGCCCTAGGAAGATGCCAACTATGCCAAGTGTCTCACAGAAGCCACAGGAGGCAACTCCTGCCAGGAGAGGCGGCTGCAAGACAACATTGTGTTAAGACATGATTATTGGCTTTAGTGCTATACCCAAACATAGGGCTGCTGTCAGTGGTCAAAACCTCCAAAAAAGCTCTGTAAATTGTATTTACTAATAATTACATTGCTATGTTTAAACAGGAGCATACAATAAACAACTTATTACTTGTTTCTTCCTGTCATCTCTCCAGACTGAGTGTCTGTAACCTCTCAGAGAGAAGCTGTGAAGCTCTGTCCTCAGTTCTCAGCTCCCAGTCCTCTAGTCTGAGAGAGCTGGACCTGAGTAACAACAACCTGCAGGATTCAGGAGTGATGCTGCTCTCTACAAGACTGAAGAGTCCACAGTGTACACTGGAAACTGTCAGGTCAGATCAATTATCTTTGTTTTTTCTGCATTGTTTCATTTGGTTTATTTATCTTAAATGGGTCACAGTCACAAGTTAAAATCTGACTTCTTCAAGGATCTATCTAGGGCATGTACATGTACTTGTGTATTCATTTTCAGTTTTGTCTCCAAAATAAACAACAGAAAAAATAATTATGCAATCTTGTTTACTCACTAATATTGCAGGCTATAACATAGCTTATTTATGGTTTTGATGATATACCCAAAAATGTGGCAGTGGTCAAACCTCTGTAAATAGGATTTTCTTAATCAATAAATACACTGCGCTATCTTTTAACAAGACCAAAAAAAACATATTACTTGTTTCCTTTCTGTTGCCCTCCAGACTGAGTGGCTGTAACCTCTCAGAGAGAAGCTGTGAAGCTCTGTCCTCAGTTCTCAGCTCCCAGTCATCTAGTCTGAGAGAGCTGGACCTGAGTAACAACAACCTGCAGGATTCAGGAGTGAAGCTGCTCTCTACAAGACTGAAGAGTCCACAGTGTACACTGGAAACTGTCAGGTCAGATTAAGCCACAGTGTGTCTCAAATTATTTAAGTTTTTTATAGTTACCCTGCTCCATAGTTTCTGCTTTTCTTTGTATCATCTTATTCATTCAGTATTTTCTATTTTATTTTATAGCACCTACCTCTCCTCTTATGTCAGTAACTTCACTTCTTGTCTTTGTGTGTTTTCCTGTCTGTGTGATTATCTGCCTTACCCCGATGAGTTTCACTATTTACACTCACTATTTAGTGAAAGTCTTTAACCTAGTTAAAGTTAGTATTAAGGTTTTGAACATTTTTAATAAATGAATGTACTTCACCAATTCTGTCTTTGTTTGCCTAGATTGTCTTTACTGTATCACCTGATATCCATATTCTCATACTTATTCATTATTTCCTCTCCAGACTAAGTGGCTGTAACCTCTCAGAGAGAAGCTTTGAAGCTCTGTCTTCAGTTCTCAGTTCCCAGTCCTCTAGTCTGAGAGAGCTGGACCTGAGTAACAACAACCTGCACAATTCAGGAGTGAGGCTTTTGTCTGCTGGACTGGAGAGTCCACATTGTACATTGGAAACTCTCAGGTCAGATCATTTATCTTTGTTTTTCCTGCATTATTTCAATTGGTTTATTTATCTTAAATGGGTCACAGTCACAAGTTAAATTCTGACTTCTTCAAAGATCTGTCTTTAACTAGGGCATGTACATATACTTGTGTATCCGTTTTCAGTTTTGTCTCCAAAATAAACAACTGAGAAAATCATTATGCAATCTCAATCTCGCTCACTAATAGCACAGGCTATAATAACTATAGCTTATGATTTAAGGCGTTGGTGACATACCCAAACACACTGGGGCTGCCAGTGGTCAAAGCCTCCGACGAAGCTCTGTAAGTGGGATGTATTAAGCTAGTTGGAAGGAAATTGGGAAATGGGAATTGTGGATATGAAACATGTCCTGACATAATTTTTATTATGTTTTGGTGCTATATAAATAAAACTGAATTGGATTTCTTCATCAATAAATACACAGTGATCTTTCACAGGAGAAAAGAATAAACAACTTCCTTCCTGTCAACTCTCCAGTCTTAGTGGCTGTAACCTCTCAGAGAGAAGCTGTGAAGCTCTGTCCTCAGTTCTCAGTTCCCAGTCCTCTAGTCTGAGAAAGCTGGACCTGAGTAACAACAACCTGCAGGATTCAGGACTGAAGCTTCTGTCTGCTGGACTGGAGAGTCCACATTGTACACTGGAAACTCTCAGGTCAGATCAAGTCACATTTATGTTATTTCTCTAAATTTTAATCTCAATTTAAGTTGAACAGCCACTCTCATATCAAGATTTCAAATTTCACAGCACAGAAAATCTGAATTTTCAATGTGTTTTGTTCAAATTTATATTCACATATTGTACAGCACAAAATATCAACAGATGGAGTACCTTTTTTATGTTTTCATACCATGCGGTTTATAATTGCATGTAGGTTTAATACTGATTCAGGAATGATTTGTTGTTATGTTTCCAACATATTTAGAATAAAAAGGTAAGGATTTTAACATATCCTATGAAGAGTGTATATACTTTATCACAAACAGTCAAGACTCACCATTTAGGACAATTATTATATCTCTTCTTGTTCATTATTTCCTCTCCAGACTGAGTGGCTGTAACCTCTCAGAGAGAGGCTGTGAAGCTCTGTCCTCAGTTCTTAGCTCCCAGTCCTCTAGTCTGAGAGAGCTGGACCTGAGTAACAACAACCTGCAGGATTCAGGAGTGAGGCTTCTGTTGTCTGGACTACAATGTCTATTCTGTACACTTGAAAGTCTCAGGTCAGGATTAATCAACCCTGTAAACTAATGACTTAAAGTCTAATTAACATGAGTTCATAAACAGCTATGGTGTGTAGGATTGTGTCTGCTAATATGATTGTTGTTTTTATACTACATTGACTTTTAATGGGGTTAATTGTTCCTCTGTCATGCCCTGTATGCCTGTTCTGGTACTGCTGTCCTTATGTATGACAGTGGTTTAGGTGACCTGCATGTGACTTTGATTACTGGATGTCTGTTTATTCTGTATTCCCTCATGATTTGTTACATATACAACATGTTTTGAATCAAACATCAAGGATTTAATATGGTTATAAGAGTTTATGTATACTGTATCACCAGACTGGACATTTTAACAGAAATGTTATATGTCTCTTCTTCATTATTTCCCCTCCAGACTGAGTGTCTGTAACCTCTCAGAGAGAAGCTGTGAAGCTCTGTCCTCAGTTCTCAGTTCCCAGTCCTCTAGTCTGAGAGAGCTGGACCTGAGTAACAACAACCTGCAGGATTCAGGAGTGAAGCTTCTGTCTGCTGGACTGGAGAGTTCACATTGTACACTGGAAACTCTCAGGTCAGGATTCATCAACCCAGTCAACTGATGACCAACATGTTATATAACACATTTTTAGCATTCCCACTGTAAGCTTTTTAGCATGTTGATCTTAGTATTTAGCTACTAAATACTACTGAATTTTTTATTCATTTACTTTGAGACGGTCTCTGCTTGTATTGGACGCAGCAGTACCCTCAGATGTTCTGCCGTGTGTGTTGTTTTGTGTGTTTTGCAGGCTGTCAGGCTGTCTGATCACAGAGGACGGCTGTGCTTCTCTGGCCTCAGCTATGAGGTCCAACCCCTCCCATCTGAGAGAGCTGGACCTGAGCTACAATCATCCAGGAGACTCAGGAGTGAAGATGTTGTCTGAGGGAGTGCAGGATCCACACTGGAGACTGGACACTCTCAGGTAGGAAGATGCCTGCTGCAGCCACAGACAATCAGTCAGATAGCCATGGTCCCCATCATCTTCTTTTCTAGATGTTTACTCTTAATCCCATCCAAAGAGTTATTGGCTAGCGTTATGTATATTATATTATAAAAAAGCAGTTAATTCTCATGTCTTCTGACATACTGTCCCCTGCTCTCCATATCAGTCGACTACATGCAGGCCATGTTACTGCTGGATGCAGTTTTTATGCTGTATGCAAAAGTGGCAAACAGTGCATGTTGTTGAGGTAATGTTGGATGTTGTCCTTCTTTCACACACACCAACATCTTTGTGGCTCACTCTGTGTATGAGGAGAGTTTACAGATTGTGTATCTGTGTATGACACTGATGTAATGTCCATGTTTGCATGCTGAAAGAGGATGTGCTGGTCTGACCCCCCTCCTCCTTTCAGGGTGGAGCCTGCTGGAGTCCGATGGTTGAGAGCAGGTCTGAGGAAGTGTAAGTGTGAAAACAAAGCAGCACACATTCAACCATCTTCACACTGTGACATCACTCATTCAGAGCTCTGATGTCATCATCAAAGTGTCCATCAATGATCAGATGATAGATCAATAACTGCAGCTGTATTGTGTCTCGTTCTCTCCATCAGATTCCTGTGAACTCACAGTCGACACAAACACAGTGAACAGAAAACTCAAACTGTCTGACAACAACAGGAAGATAACATATGTGGAGGAGGATCAGCCATATCCTGATCATCCAGACAGATTTGACTACTGGCCTCAGCTGCTGTGTAGAAATGGTCTGACTGGTCTCTGTTACTGGGAGGTTGAATGGGCAGGAGGAGTTTTTATATCAGTGACTTACAGAGTAATCAGGCGGAGAGGAGACAGTGAAGACTCTTTGTTTGGAAGGAATGATCATTCCTGGAGACTGAACTGCTCTGATGGTCGTTTCTCTGTTTGTCATAATGACAGAAGACCCTCTTCCTCCTCCCCCTTCTCCTCCCCCTCCTCCTCCTCTGTCCCTAACAGAGTAGCAGTGTATGTGGACTGTCCTGCTGGCACTTTGTCCTTTTACAGAGTCTCCTCTGACACACTGATCCACCTCCACACCTTCAACACCACATTCACTGAACCACTTTATCCTGGGTTTGGCTTTGGAATCTGTTCTTACTGGTCTGGTTCCTCTGTGTCTCTGTGTTCTCTGTAGGTGGAGGTCAGGTGCTTTTAATTGATGCATCAATGAACTTTGTACAAAGAATTTCAATTTCACTGGAAATATTCCTTGCTGACACTTTGTGTGTGTGTGTGTGTGGGTGGCTCTTGTTACGATAAAAGCAAGAAATATTTGTAATGCTTTAACAAGTATGTTACATTGCTCCACTGTGATGATCGTCTCTTTATGTCTTTAGTGACATAATAAACAGGTGAATGAGAAAAGTGTTTGCAAACATTTGTCCATGTTTGTGTGTTTTTGAAGAAGAAACAAATGGACATTTTCCATCAGAATAATTGTGCATCCCTCAGTGTTTTGTGGCTTTTTCTGACACTTTCAGGTTAGCGTTTTGTTTTATATAGACTTTATTTCCATCCAAATGTAGTGCACATTTTAAGTTTCGCACTGTGTTTTTACCATTAATAAAAAGAACAACAGAGTGACACGTCTGTTCTCCATTTGTTAATCAGCGAAATCTAAAGACATTCATGATTAAAAGTTGTGCAATTTGCGACATTCCATTGAACACCCGAGACGTGGCGTCCAGTTTCAACAATTCGCCATGAAACAGGAAGGAAAGGGCGAGGAGAAGGGGAAAAATATGCTTTTCCTGGCATAAACAGCTCATGATGGACGTTTTAAAACTAGTGATACAAAGCTTCAGTGGTTTTGGACCACTGTAGGGACAGAAAGACTCCAAACAAACTCAATAGGCTACAGTAAACAGTCAGTATCAATAAATCAATAAATAAATAACTTCAATTATCTTCTGGACTCACAAGGACCCAGTTTAAAAACTTCAGAAACATTTTTTTCTTCCCATTTCTTTTATTACAAGCTTTATTTAAATAAGTTACTAACAACACCTGAAGCCAGGGGATTTTCTTCTGCCTTTCCGATCATCTCTGGTTCATTTATAATCTTCATTTTTAACAATAAAATTAACTTTCATCATTTATTTTTAGAGACATCTAAAAATCTGATGACATCTGATGAACAGATGGGAAGTTTGAATACCCAACTAACTTGTTTAGTGTTGGTGTGTATGACGTCAATTGTCAATTTGCAATGTTATGAGTTACATTAATATTTGACTTTATTCAATTATCTCAACGACCATCATATACCGTGCAACTTAAACAATCTGTAATGGATAATTACTCAGTTTTATTACTTTAAATCCACAATAAACAGACTGAAACTCAACATAGACTGCATGGGTCAGAGTATGTGGACACCTACATTTCAAACTCATTTTTGATAGTTGAACATGTAAATCCAAAACGATGGGTACACAAAGTATGCGGACAGGAGAGTTTAGTGTAATCATACTATAATCAAACACCTTTACAAGCACTCCTGCTGATCCTGATGGTTAGTAGGTCAGATTATGACATTATACCTTAAAAAACAGTTATGTAAATTATATTGAAATTCCTGTTAAGATATGTAACAATGAAAAGCTTATCCCAGCTGAACTGCATAAATATTTCACTGACTGGGGATACTTTCCTAATGTTACACCAGAATAAAGAGGTACAATTAGTCAGCTTATTGACCCAGTACTTTGGTGTGATGTCCTTAAAGCTACACCAATCAATACTCGGATATTTACATTGGAGTAAATGTGAATGAGATGTAATGTGAAATGTGTTGACAAACAAACAGTCTGTAGAGCTGACATAAACAGCAGAGTCTGGTGATATTTCCTTGTGGGATCGTCAGATTTGTCACTTTGAGATAAATATGTCATTTCATTCAATGTAAAATAAAATTTTAAAAAAATGCTGAATATGGCCTGGTGATACTTTGATATTATTACTGATTTTAACCATATTGCCCTGGTCTACTGATTAATGCAGCGTTAACATCGTGCTACAACTACTGCTACTACCACTACTATTCCTGTTACTACTACTAATAATGGTAATAATAATGGGTTTATTTCTGTATCTCATTTCAGAGCAATGAATGAATGAATGAAAAGCAATTAATAATTAGCATGTTAACATATTTCCAGGAAACATTAGATCTAGAAATGACTGATAACCCTGGCTCTATATAGCATACCCCAACATTATAAATTGCAATTAAACTTAGTGTGTAAAGTTTACAAAGTAATAACAAAGTAAAGTTATTATTAATAAAAAAAGGCAATTTAAAATAATGTTGTGAATGGGCTGCTCATCGAGGATTGTGGTGACTGTTCATGGTGTGTCATTTTCCATAACCCAGTTGATCCACTGGATGTAGTTCCGCACTTTGGTGTAGACTCCAGGATAGTATGCATTTGCGCAGCTGATACCCCAGGAGACAATACCCTCAAACTTGCCATTACAGACAAGGGGACCACCAGAGTCACCCTGTGGATCACCAACACACATATTTTGGTACAAGATCTTTTCAGTTCCACTTTTGAATGGTATACACATTGCTATGAATGTACCAGAGTTAGTTAAAAGTCCAGTTTGAAATATCTCAACAACTAGATTTGTCATTAAATTTCATTTATACAATACACAGCATGCAGAGCAATACAAAGGGAAATATCAATTATAATGAAATAATATGTAACATACAAGACAACATTATTAGGTACTGACTGAAGTAGTCAACACAACCGTTCAACACACAAAGCATGCAACACAATAGACAACAAAGGAAAAAAAGTCTGTACCTGGCAGGAGTCTTTGCCACCCATCTGGGATCCAGCACACAGCATGTTTGAGGTGATCCTCCCCCAGTAGTAATAAGAGCAGTAAGGCATAATTTTCACATCCACGGCACGTAGCACAGGGGAGAGGTAGTTACTGTAAACCTGTGTCACACCCCAGCCGCTCACTGTGCAGTCGTTATTATAAAGTTGAGGAGTGTTATCATCAGGCAGAGCAACCGGCTGGACATAGGCATTCATCTGTGCAGGCTCACTCAGCTGTAACAGAAGTTACAGCTCCATAGCTTAAACATGTTGACCAAAAAATCCACACTGTACATCCATGAACAAGCATGAAGAGTGTATGTATCAAGAACTCCATATCTTGTATTTCAGGCCACTATTCTTCTGCCTACCTTGATGAACATGATGTCGTTGTTGAAAGTCCTGTAGTTATAGTTGTGGACATGTATCTTTGAGACATTAAAGACCTGCTCAAAGCCTTCTTCTGTCTCCAGGTTGTGTTCACTTAGCACCACCTTCATTAGAGTGCTCCTGATGGCCACAAACAAACATAAGGTGCTTCAGAATTTACCCTTTAACTGTGAAATATGATGACAAGGCCAGCAGTGGCCTCAAGCCAGTTAATATAAATATTATATTCCATTTCTGCCGATAGATCCTCCTAAATGTTACACGCTAGACCTTTAAAATTAAGATTTTTGCACACAAAAGATATGACAATAAAACAACTGAGGTAATTAGTTGATTAAGCAATTGACAGAAAGTTAATTGGCAACTACTTTAATAATTGTGACACTATTTTTACAAACCAAACAATCAATTAATGGAGAAAATAATCAGCAGATTAATTCATAATGAAAATAATTAGAAGCAGTCGTTTACAAAATAGTGCAAAATTAGCTCCACGTCAGTCGACTACAAATTAATGCACAAGTCATAATAATAGAATGATGTAATCAATCACAGAGGTGGTTTTTCTGCAATGAGTACTTTTAATACTTTAAGTACATTTTCCAGATTATACTTACATACTTTTACTTAACATTTTCAGTGCTGGACTTTTACTTGTAATGGAGTATTTTTACAGTGAGGTGTTAGTAATAAAGGATCTGAATACTTCCTCCACCACTGCTCAGAACATCCACGTTATTACTGTAACTGTCAGTACTTACGGCCTCCAGCAGTGGGCAGCAGACACCACCCACTGAGGGTGCACTAAGGTTGCTCCGCAGTAGTGTTGGAACTTCTCAGTCTGCAGGGATGCCTGATATTTGATAGAGTATGGCTGGACCTCCTGACCCCCAATGATCCTCGCTGTAAATGTCTCTGCAAAATAATTAAAACAGCTGTCTTGTGTTTCTTCCGGTTTACAAAAAAAAAGTCAAATTTCTGCCATATTTCACACTCTATGGTCTTAATAATCTTAATTCACTGCAGAAGAGAGGTTGAAGGCAGTCTTAAGGCCACGTCACCAAAGATTTAGTATATCCATTACTCCTCATGTGGATACATTTCTGTTCTCGCCCTCGTTTCAGCCAGCGCTCTGTAAAAGTCCCTTTCAACATGGTTTTATATCTTGAGTCTAGGATTTCATACATTTTATCAGCACCCAAGAATTAAAATATTGGGACCGAGGAACTCACCTGATACTGCCAAAGACAAAAGCAACAGCATTGTAGAACATAGCATTGTAGCCATATTTTTAGTTGCCATCTGTAATGCAGAAACATTACTTTTAGCAGCTTCTATAAACAGTAAGTGGCAAGCAATTTAATTACTCTGACTATTTGTGTAAAAATGCATTATTCCAAATTATGGAGTTTTTGGAATACACGTGTACAACTTTGCAGCCTAATTTTAAGTGTGTGAAATGTCTCAATGTAATGTGTCAGTGCACCATCATTTCATTTTAAAACAAGAGTACTAAAGGAATATTCTAATACAACTTCAACACATGGTTAAGTTTTTGTTTCTGTTGTTGTTGTTGAAAAACACCATCTTAACCTGAAATCCAGGCTGACCACTGAATATTATAATCATTAATTTTGAACAAAAAGGGTTAGAATCACCTTCTACTTACCTGTAAGCCCAAACAGCAGCCTTCACTGTATCTGCAACTGGTGGCCTCAATGCTCTCCTGTGGCCTTATATAGCGTAACTGTATCCTTGTCCAAATCTTTTGTTTAAATTATCTTTTCGTCTGGTTTTGTACTGTGACCATCTCACGCTGCAACAATGAAAGTGACCTACTACATGACAAAGCTGATGCGTTCTCTTGTATTATGTTTGTTTCTAAGCTCTACTTTTCTGCTTGCACCTTGGGATATGAAGGTATTTGGGATGGGAACGCCTCTACACAGTCAGGCTACGTACAGAATGAATGTTTAGAACCTATTTGATGGGATGAAATTCAGATGATTCATTTGCCATGATGAGAGTATTCTTGTGTGTCTGTATATAATAAAGAAAAGTCAGAGTGACAATTTTATTTGCATATATACTTTTTTCCTTTGTTTTAATAAAGAACACCGATTAAAACCAGGTAAAAGATGTTATCCCTTGATTAACCTACCTTTTGAAATCTATATGAATATGAATCACATATAGGTAATTCAAAGGATATTTAAGCTTAATGGCTCTCGGTTTACTGCGGTACATTCTGTTCTCCCCATTACAATAGGCTGCCAGGAATTGACACGCAATAGTTCTACTGTACGCCCTGGTTTTGTTATACCCTGTTAAACTGATTCTACTATTTAGTAAGGTTTACCTATTTTAATGATCTATTCATCATTCTTTTTTGCTAGTTCTAAATAGCTTTTAAAATAATTAATTGAAATAAAGTTTTTTAAGTGTTTAAATGTTTGCAGCTTTATATTTTCTAATTAAATGTAATATCCTGAATGCTTTATATCTACTTAAAATTGGTCGCTTTAAGCTCCCAACAGGGTTCATCTGATCTCAGAACACGGAACTAACTATATTCTGAATACAATATTACTTTACGTATATACTGCACATAATGTTATGTATATGATATTATAAAATGATGAACATTGCACGACACATGCAAAATGGGTAACACAAGAGCCAGTAAAATGTTGGTTAAAACATGAGTTACATGCTCCTGCTGGGATACATGTTGTTGAATCTCAATGCTTTCATAGGATCAACTATATTGTGTTCATAGCAGAGTATGAGAAACTGTTATGGACCAAAAAGTAGGCCCTAAAGATTCTTGGCCTGTTGACCTATGTTGTAATCATAAATCATAATTTTGAACATTTTGTACTGCATGTTATATATCTGGTTAGGGTCATAGACTCACAAAAGGTAACCGAGATCTACATCCACACTGTCTATGTCATCCTGAGGGACCTGAGGCATTCCCCAGAACGTAGGCAGTGCCTGAAATGGGGCGGTACTCACCAGTACTGAGTACCAACCACAACAAGTTCAGTTTTTTGGTTCTAAAACCCTGCGTACATCAATACTGGTGAGGTACTCCTAATGCCCGCATAACACATCTCTTTGTAAACACATAGCTCACATAACACTAAGAAAACATCACTGAATTAGGTTTTTAGGCCAATTCAGGCACTGAACATATGTAATACCTCTGGTGTGCTCTGTGTCTGTGTCTGCCGCCGCCTCCTCCTCCTCCTCCTCCACAGCGAGGTGACAGACACATAAGGTGTCAGAAGGCATTGAGATCACATGCCTGAATCACCTCAGCTGGGTCCTCTTTAATAGGGAGGAGCAGCAGTTCCCTCTTCACTGTGACAGCCTGCAGGAATCACCAGCAGACAACACCCAGCGCTAACGAATCCGCCTGGGACGTCAGCCACTGCAGGGGCTGGTTGCTTTAGTTGTAATGTAATGATTACATAAGTGGAGAATTACACATCACTGAATTAAAACGGATTGTTGCACACGATTCACTTCTTTTTGAGAATTGTTTCTACTAAATATTTAAACCCAGTAACTTGAACTGTGACTGTTACGTAACTAAGACTCATTACTACCACCACTTAATTAAATGCATGTTTGCAAGATAAACGTTCTCATTTATTGATTTATGTGATGGGTAGCGTTCCCTCCCCACTCTAGTTTAGCCACATCCTGCAATCATTGATTGTCAGCAGGTGAGGCTAATCACTTCTCAGTCCTTAAATGTAGCTGTGTAGCAGTCAGCAGTAGGTTTTGCCTCACCCTATCCTGACTCCACATTTGTTTGAGGGAGGCTGATGTCCAACTAAGTTATGAATTGGCTGTCATATAGTGGATGCATGCATTAAGTTTTTCCCTCACATCTGTGCAGGTGTAATTGCAGGAATATGGGAGCTAATTGAAGGTAGTTGCTGCTCCCTCCACTAGAAGAGTGTGGTGTGTATGTGCCAGATCCTAGTTGGATAAATTGTTCATGTAACTTGCAGGTATGTTAATCTTTAAGTTGTATGTTTTGTTTAATATTCTCATCAGTGGTCTTTAGATTGTAACTACTGAAGCATATGTTTTTGGATTAATATATATATATATTGTATATGTGATGTCACTGTATACTTTGTATAATGTGTTTTCTTTACAATAGGAACTAGAAAATTATGTCCGTTCCCATGACCTAGTCCTCTGGCTACTGCTGTTTTTGCCCTTCTACAAATGTATTTATTGTATATGGTTACCTTGTTTTATTGTGTAGACTGCTAATTTTTGATAGCTGGTCCGTGTTTTCTTAGTCAATTTAGTCTGATTCATTCTTTTATAAACCAATCTTGTGATATAGTGGGGCTCTTTTTAGTGTTAGTGCAGGTGGGCTGTCATATGCTTGCAGGTGGTGGGTCAGTAGGTGAAGGGTTTTCCCCTGTCTGGGTTCTATGTGCATGCTTAAGTTGCTGTGTATTCTAACTATGTGCTTTATTGTTGTTTGGCAGTGTGTGACCTCTTCCCTGTACCTACTGGTGGTGGTGACCCCCCCCCCATTTCCTCACTCCTGTAGGCCTCCCTGACAGCCCCCCCTTGCACTGGTAATCATCTTACTGTAGTGGCATCTATTTACTGAATCAAATATGTTTTGGTAATAAATCCTAAATTTTAACCTGTCCCGAATTTCATTATTTAATGAGTCTGAAATTAAATCTGTGTAAATAAGTGGTTGAAACTGGAAATTCACATCTCTGCTCCTTTTTTCTCTGTACTATAAGAACCTGTGAAAGTGGGTATTCTCTGGGTGAAAGTCCCAGGGTGGTGTTGTTGCACTTGCTGTCAGGGTTTTTAGATGCCCTGGTCACATTTAGATAAACCTTTTAAGTTGCAACATTTTTGAGTTGTGTTGACATAAAAATGTGGACAAACTAGCCACCAACACATTCAATATACTTTGATTGTAGAGGGGGGGAAATCAGTTAAGAGTAAAAGAGACAACTTGGAATAAGGTTGATAACCTATATCTGATTAAATGCTGTGGAAGATTTTAAATTACATTTCACAAAAATGTGAAATTACAAAACATGCTAATGTCCAAAATAATGTTAACTGTTTCAGAAGCTTAACTTCTTACTTGTTAAACATTTTACTCCACTACATTTATTTGATCATTTATGTAACCAATCAGTTTGCATTTAGGTTATTGATACAAAATTATTCAAAGAATGGATGTATTATTATTATTGGTTAAGATACAATAAGACTTGACGTCCCCACTGTTACCAGCTGCAACATTAAAGTAATGCATCAATGGGCCATTCTGGATCATTAGTACTTTTGATTTTGTGCTTTATATATATTTTGAGGCTAGTAGTTTTGTACTTTCAATTTCACACTTTCATTCATGAGCTCCTCCACTGAGTCGGATTCCCCTTCAAATCAATGAAATGAGGCGGCATAAAGACTACCGTGTGTATTTCTACACTGTTATTGACACGTTTACTTCAGTTAACTTCACTGGAATTACTTTCCTGTAATACTATACTGGTATAACACCCAATATTATGAGATTGAGCAAAACTATTCAATTACGGGAATCCTCCTTTTGACGAGCTGAACAGATTTGGATCTTTAACTATCAACTTTTCTCCAAGAAGGAACTGCATAAGATTTCATCAGGAAACCTGTGCTGAGTCACTGGGACCATTACTGATACCGGCACCGATAAGACATCAGTGACACCCCAGTCTAAAGACTGTAAACCAAGATTATCTCACAATCTAAATGTCTCCTGTCCAGTGTAACACGTTACAAAGTCATGAATTAGTTATTTTCTAAGTGACTTCAGTTTTCTCATGTCAGTAATTAAAACAACTACAACAGACAACTTTCAATCTTCAAGTACATTTTAAATCATTCAAGAAATGTGTCGACCATGATAATCTTCACATGTAATAACATCAAATACTGCTGTGCTGTTAGAAATTAAAAGCCTCTCAACTTACCAATACAAAGAAAACCTCTATTGATAATGAACTTAAATGATATAGAAGTCAGTGTATTAAAACAGGAGATTTTAGGGATTAGAGCATTCTGGTTTGTGATGTACAGATAACTTTTCATTCCAGCGCCTGATAGATGAATGTGAGAGCTGGCAGTAATGTGCAGTGATGACAGCTCTTGGACTGAGGAGTGGGTCGTGTGGAAAAAAAGGCAGTGGTCAGCACTCAGGGGATGTGAGAGGTACCAAGAGCACTGCTGTAGCCATCAGCAGCATGGAGGGCAACAGAGAGGGCTATTAGCCAGCTGAGGTCAGGAACTCCTCAGAGGGATGGTAGCAGTGATGAGACCTGCCTGAGCTGTGCTCCATTTTTAATGACACCCAGCTCTAGAATAGATGTGGAGTGTAGTGCTGCCTCGACCTGGTCACGTACAAAGAAGGTGTTGCTGCTTGTCATCAGTAAAAAACCCTTGTTAATACTTCCTTGGGAAATCAGTGAGGGGAGATTGTACAATGATGAAGAGATGCAGAGACCCCTTACTGTATCATTTGATCTACATTAAGAGCTACAATCACAAGCTGAAAGATGTCAGATATTAGACATAGCTGACAGGGCATCAGAGTAGCGGCACAATGACATGATAAACTCCACAGAAGGTCCTGACACTCAGAATGATGACAACACAATGCAATGCATGCATAGTGCATGCTTCACCTTTTACGTTACAGTGAATGGGCCTTCTGTAAACTGTGTGATTCTATAAACAATTATAGAGGTATAGGGCAGCTTGAGTCATGGAAGAGGTGAGACAAGGGGCCGTGCTGTAGAAGCTTCAATTATATATTGGTCCAGGACAAGGAGGTGACCATGGAAACGGAAATAGGAACTAAAAGAAACCCGAGAGTGCAGCGATGCCTTCCCATTAAGATTAGACGAGTAGCACACAGGTGAGGTCTCTCTTTGCGTGTAGACTGTCCTCCCCATTGTCTCACTATGGACCTGCCATCTTTATTGCTTTGTATATTGTTCGAAGTCCTGGCTGTGAACTGTAAGTAAGCCTCTTTAACTTGAATTTACGGTTCATTTATGTATGCACGGAAGGGGTTTAAGATAAGTTAAGCCTATGGGTTACAGTGACAGGAAAGCTGGGATGCAGTCTAACATTCTGAAAAACAAAAAACTCTCAGTTTAAAGGGGCTGAATGTGTGTCTGATATGTTATTAGCGTCAAGGGACGTAGTGGGGGGTAAACCCAAGTAAAGTTTATTCATCTATTTGAAATGAGAGTTGATTCACAGGAATTGTAGATCTAGATCTAACCCTACAGTAAACTGTATTTAACACTACACCCCTGTTAGTATCTCTTCTATCAATGTTTTAAAAGATCCCTTTTAGCTGTGGCTTCTGATCCTGATGTTCCCCTGAGATAGTCTTTTGACTAAAAGTGTGACTCAGAGCCATTTTCATCTGGCAATGACAGAGCTTCTGCGTGCTTTAAGTCATAAATCACACTAGCAGAGTAATAGGGTAAAAGGAGACTTGGCATAGATTAAAAGATGGACAGAGCATAATTTGGTTTTGTGATGTCCTTTGCAATGACACGTCTGTGATAAAAGGCTGTATTCTGCCAAATACACCTGATTACAGTTTGTTGAATTTGCTTATCTTCTTGTTTACATGTTAAAGTTTAATTTAAAACTTCGGTATAATTCCTGATATTGTTTAAAGTCCCGATAACATGCACAATGTTACAACAAAGATATCTTTTTGAGATAAAGATCTTTTGAAATGAAAAGGGCAGTAAAAGTGTGCTTATTCACCAAAAGAATTTGAAACCTCAGGAACAGATGATGGCTAAGAAGAAAATAACAATAAGTAATTGTGGCCAACACCCCCTTTTGTGCTGGTCGCAAAGCTAAAAGGTGAAAGGAGACTCTGATAAACATCTTGAAACAGGTTTAGGATCTGGGACAATGCTGGAGACCTTCTTTTAGCTTGTTTTTGAAAATATGGACAGTCTATGGGGAAAAAAATAGATATGCCTACATTAATGGCTAACTACATTAGCAGTAAGCTATAAATTACATATCAGTCACCTGCTACAATGTACAGTCGAGCACAATAGGACACACAATAGGAGACCAATTATTCAAGGTTCAATTCCAAAGTTATTACATAACGCTTTCTAATGTTCATTTAGTGTGTGTGTTTATCTCACACACACACCAAGTCCGTGAGGTACCCAGAATACTGTATAGAGTTACTATTTTGCTCTTGACACACACCACTGCTGCTAATTATGGCTTGGGATCAAAATCTAGGACAGTAATGAGAGGGTATTGTTTCATTCCTGACAGCATGTCTGTGTCTGAAATGGCTCTTAGTCACTGTGATGTACATGAATGTTTGCCATGTAGATCTTTAAATACTGAGTCTAAGTGCCTCAATTAATTGTTGTTCATATGTTTTTTATTCTGTTAACAGAATTTGCCTGTTTGGCAATTTTTTTTTCTAATGTAAATGTCTGTTGCTCTCTGCTGCCTAGTTCAAGGTTGCGTTCACGCCGCAAGCCTCAGCACTCATTTCACTCATTTTTTCTTTATGTGGCTCATGTCAGATTTCATGACCAATGTCAGTCTAGAGTGACGTAAAAGTCACATGAATTCTGATTCATCACAATGAGGTCAAGTTGCAGAAAAGCAGACCTGTGTCTGACTTGAACCGCACATGAAAGTGACCCAAATTAGAACTGAAAAGATCAAATTCGATGTAATTTGTGCTGTTCACACTGTCATGAAAGAAACAGATCTGAGTCACATATGGAAAAAAAAAATCTGATTTGGGTCGCTTGTGTCTGCAGTCTGTACTGCAAGCAGCCTATAAAACGTGTAGTTGTAGAGCATAAAGTACTCCTTGGAGAGAATATAGAAGATGTGACCTCAGGTTAATCAATGATAGCTATAGCCAGGAGGATGTCAGAAATTCTGAAGAAAAAAAAAACAGTCTAATTCTGCTTTAGTCTAAGTAAAACACATTTTAAGGGGCTGATCCATGTCAGTCCTTTGCATCTCTTGTCATTTTTCTCTTAAAAAGATACCAATCACAAGACGCTCCCAGTCAGGGTTAAACCTAACTGAATGTAAGAGTGTAAGAGTCACTATTCAGCAATGGCAGAAGAAGTATTCAGATCCTTTACTTAAATAAAAGTAGCAATACTGTGATATATATATTTAAAAATCTTTACAAGTAAAATCCCTGCATTGAAAATATAACTTAAGTAAAAGTATGTAAGTGTTATCAGCAACAGTAAGTACTTACAAATTCAGAAAAATGGCCCGTGTGAATGTTACACTATGTACATTATACGATTCAGTTATTAGTATGACGAAACTTACATTTTTCAGTGATGTATTAAGTTAAGTTGAAGGTAATTTTAACTATTTTATTAGATCCAAATAAAGTGAGTGTGTCATCCCCAAACTGTGTGTTAACATCAGATAGATAATGATGGTCAGACTCATCCTCACTGTGAATCAATGTACCTCAGAGATGAGATTGCTTTTCATTGATCTGCTGAGAAACATCTGTGCAGTGAAGTCGACTGTTGTTGTTTTCTTTATGACTTGCGTTGTTCTTGCTGACACTGCAGCTGCAGTAGTGTATGTTTTTCCCTGCAAAAAACTAATCGATTGTTTTATGTGTTTGTCTCTCCGAATCCCGTCTAAGCTCATCTTTATTCCCCTCTGTGTGTGTCGCAGGTCAAGATGTGCCACAGGCACGTATTGTTGGAGGATACGCACCGGTTCCACATTCAATCAAGTACATTGTGTCGATACAGACAACAGAGCGTCGGCACTTTTGTGGAGGCTCCTTGATAAATAAATACTGGGTAGTCACAGCAGCACACTGTAACGTTGGGTGAGCTTATTCTTCTTCTTTTGATTTTCCTCTACTGAGTATAAAAGTTAACCTCAGGCAGAAGCACAAACTTGGTAAAACAAACCCGAGATAACAGTGTACACCTTTGTGTCCTGATTTAGCATTCTGTAAGGAAGTTGTAAGCAGATAATAAAAGGCCTATTGACATGTGATGACCTCAACTTGACTTCTCTGCGTGTAAATGTGTGTATAAAGGATTGCATTAGAAGATCCAGTAATTTCAAGCCATATCAGATAGTCATCTGTGCAAGTTATCAGGGCTGAGAGAAAGCCCAAGAAAGTGATACAAGCTCACCGGTAACAATGGAGCTCTGTGGTGCTGAAATCTGACACAAGCATATTATGGTCTCAAGGCCCACTGACAACACACTTTCGTATAGATTACAAACAGTTTGGCTCGTAAGGAAGCAATAATTTCAGACGATGTTGTTTGCCGTTTGTTCCAGACTCTGTGGTTACAACAAACTGATACTGGCCTTTCATTGTATGACATATACTGGATTGTCAGTCAAGTTCCTACTTAACAGTAGTTAGTAGTTTATCTTTATGTATATATATTCTACTAATATGCATAAGAAAATAGGTTTTGATGGAATAGTAATATTGTCCAGATTACTTTATTACTTCATACAAAGGTTGGTTATACAAATCAAAACATTGGAAGACATCACCTTGGAAATAGTGTTGGTCATTTTTCACTATTTTCTGACACGGAGTAGACTGATGAGATGTGTAACTATTGAGTCCTTTGTATTTTTTTGGAAAATATTCATATTCATTGTTATGTCCATACACAAGTCATAAAGAACAGTCCTTCTCAACCTTTTTGGTGTCAAGGACCCTCAAATTGATGAAATTGAAACACTGACCCATAATTGATAAGAGGTGGTCTCAGGAATCCCTGTTTGATAAAATGTAGTTATTACATAACTATAGTGTAAATTGGCAGATTAACAGTGAAGAGTGTGCAACCTATGAACAGAATAGTCATTTTTATACATTCTCTCATTGGGATAATGTCTAGTCAATGAAAAAATATTAAGATTAAAATATTCCCCATTTCCCTGCAGATGCTCTGAAACCCCATCAAGGACCCCCGAGGGCCCCCAGACCCCCAAGTTTACAAACAATTATGTAGTATACAATGGTGTCACACTGCGCATTAAAAAAATGATCCTTTCATGGTAAAAGAAAATCTACCATTGTTTGCAATGGTTTTGTATGTGTTAGCTTGTAATTTGCTACAAAAACATGCTGAAGAGTTCAAGCTGCTCTACTCAATAGCTCTATATTAACAATGGGCCAGACTGAATGTATTACTCCATAGTTCCCATTAGCTCCATGCAGGATTTTAGCATCTTTCATCTCATTGTTTTGGTTTTACAGCCCGCAACTTTACTGTTTTGGCTCACACTCACTGCTCTCAACCAGACGAAGTTAGTGTCTAGCTGGGGAACATAGTGGAACATATAGCTAGAGAAAAACAGAGCCAAAGGACAGAGAATATTGAACTAATATTTGTCAGGTGGCAAAAAACATGACTTCAAATGAAGATTAATGTTGCTTTATACCTGCTGTGTGTGTGTGTGTGTGTGTGTGTGTGTGTGTGTGTGTGTGTGTGTGTGTGTGTGTGTGTGTGTGTGTGTGTGTGTGTGTGTGTGTGAGCTGGTGGCTAACAAGCTTTCCTGCAACAGCTTCACAAGGTGACAATGTGTTAAGCTAAGATTGTATTGTTGGAATATACAGTACCAAGTGACATCCCAGTGGGCCTTTGTTGTGACATTTTTACATCATAGCAAAGAAAAGGAGGTGTAATTATTAACTTTAATAAAGGCTGAATTCAAATGAGGTTTTTCAGTTCCAGGAACCTGGTATTGTGCATGATGGTTCACTCTCACAGCTTCCTGGACCACCTAAATGGAACAGAGCCAGAACCATTAACCTGCCAGTACTTACACCAGTGCTTTTCCTTCTATGACAAGTTAAATTGTGTGCAGTGAAAGAAGCTGAATGGCAGTGATCAAAATTAAATATGGACTTTGCAGTTGCATTCATCACTTAGAAAAAGGAAATATATAAAAGAAATAGAAAACAGTTATGTTAAATTATGATATCATTTTTTTAGTTGTTTTAGTTTTAGTTTTTCATGTATCTTGCTTTTTTAGTATGTTTCTTATGTATAATATTGTTCTTAGTATATTGTTGTATCTTTTATGTATTTTATTATGTTAAAAATAATTTTTTTTCCAACTACAACACATAATCTACAGTAGCCAGGAAATCCAGTAGTTGATTAGATAGTAAAATCTCATCAGCTTGTTGTTGGTTTATAACTGAAGGACGTTATAAAAAGTATGTTTGTTCTGGATTGTCATGGTCCAATGTTTATTCGGAGTTTGATCTGCTATAACTGTATTTCTCAATTTACTTCTAATTCAGTGCTTGGACCATATTTGATTTACTCTGGACAAAGTTTTGTAGAGAGTCATAGTCCTGACATCAAGTGCGAGCTAGCCCAACGCATGTAAATGAAACCTGCATTAATTTTAACAACATTAAATCACACTTAGCCTGTGAAGGTCTAGGCCTTATGGGAAATTGTGTTCATTAAAGAACAAACAATTATACTAGATTGTCTTTCAAGAAACTACCGCCCTTAGTTATTAGCCTAATATCAATGGGATTTTGAGTTTTTGTTACGTCTGGAACAAACTTCCAGTTTCCCTTCAGCTCTCTCTTGTATATCAGATGTGGAAAAATACACATAGATCCCAAAAAGATTAAGATAAATGAGAATTATTTTAAGCTAACATATTATCACAGCATTACAACATGGTGACTCTAATTTGCTTTTTATCTCTGCAGGGTAAATAAAATGATGATAGTGGCAGGGGACTACTCTCTGACCATCTATGAGGGCACAGAGCAAGAAATCCTGCCTCATCTTTTGGTTCCCCACCCCGAGTACAACAGCACCACCAACAACAATGACATTATGCTTATAAAGGTAGAGTACACAAAGTATTCTTCTTCTTCTGTATCAGTCTTTTTACTGATCACACTGTCCACCGTTTCTCCAGCTGAAGGCCCCGGTCTATCTGAACGGATACGTTTCCATCGCTCTGCTGCCCAGGCAGGGCGCCACAATAGCAGAGGGCAGAGTGTGTCGAGTGTCAGGCTGGGGTTACACCAACCCCAAAGGAGGCCAGATCCCCTCCACCCTCCGCACTGTCAAGCTCCCCATCGTCACCACAGAAAAATGCAACAGCAGTACATCCTTCAACGGCAGCATCACAGAAAACATGCTCTGTGCAGGTTACAGTGCAGGTGGAAAGGACGCCTGTCAGGTGAGAGGGGCTCAGTGTTTGGATATGTTACCGTTTTAATAAAAGCAGTTTTATAAAAGCAGCTTATTTTTAAATTGGGACTAGATATTTGTCTGATTAAAAGGAAAGAAACTGCCCCAATTGGGATTTTGTATAAGTATATATAAGTGTCTAAATATTCATGTTTTTGATTTTACATTTTCCTCAATTTGTATTCTTAGATACAACTTTATTATGTCTTTAAAACAAGACCTTTCTCCTACATTTACAAAATGACCCCCTTGTAAAGGATAAGGCTCACATAGTCTCTCAATTCATCCTGACTTCGCTACCGTGTCTCTTGCACTCAGCTTAAAGTGCATTTCTTTCTACTTCTAGAAAATCTTTAAAAATGTGAATAAACAACGGTTGAATGTACCCAAGTACATTTACTCAAGTGCAGTATTTAAGGAGAACAAAGGATCTAAATATTTCTTCCACCACTGGTCTTAAGTTTGCACACAGTGTCATTTTATAAAGTAATACAGTTATTGCCTAAAATAGCTGGGAACTGTAGTTTTTAGTAAAGGCTACTCAACAGGAGTAAAATTTGCATTTGTTGGAGGTTATTTTCAGCTGTTAAGTAAATAAGCATTTAGTGCAATAGTGAACAGCAGCAGGATGTTGTATGTGGGAATGAGTTTAAATAAACTACACTGCGTGTGTTCATGGACATAAAGGAACATGTCACCCAGTGCAACAAACAATGGAGGTCTTTGGCACAGAGGAACATACTATTTCACAAACAATACTATTGTTGTATCAATTCTGTTGACTTTTTATGGAATTTGTTGACAATAATAAAAAAAATAAATAAATACAGAATAAGTTTCTTGTTCAGTAAAACGTGACTCTTGTAGGAAGTCTGGAAGTCATCCCTGATGTTTCCTTCTTTCATGCTGTTTCAGGGAGATTCTGGGGGCCCGCTTGTATGTGACGGCCGGGTCTACGGTGTGGTGTCCTGGGGGAAAGGATGTGCTGATGCCCAGTTTCCTGGAGTCTACACAACTGTGTCTAAGTATCGCAGGTGGATAGACAACACTGTATTTAGCTACTACCGCAGGTGTAACAACAATTAGCCCAGTGGTACAGAGATTTAAAAAAAAAAAGAGAAGTGAAGACTTTCTTCATTTGCATTTCAGTTCTTTGATCTGATGTTATTTTTATAATTTGTGTACATTTGGTTATATGTTAATGTATTAAAGGAATAGTTTGACATTTTGGAAAATGTGATTTATCGCCTTCTTGCTAAGAGTAGAAGAGAAGATTTATACCACTCGCAAGTCTGTATGCTACATTAAGCTCCAGCTAGCAGCCAGTTAGCTTAGCTTAGCATAAAGCCTGGAAACCAGAGGAAAAAGCTCTGACCGATAGTAACAAAATCAGTTCCTCTAAAGTTCACTAATTAACACCAAGCGGCAACCTCTGTGGCTGAGAAATGAAGCCAACGCTGGAGTGCCAAAGACTACAGTTCCTCACATGGCCACGTGAGGCTGGCTCCAAAAGCGAGTCGATATCCATAACTTAAATCAATTATTATGATCCAACTTCAAAGCAGAAATAAACATGTTTACAGCCTGGTATAAACAGCAGTTTTGGTCTCTAATTCGCTCATGACAACCGTACAGTGGATTAATTACCCACCCGTTTTCAAATTAAAGTTATGCGTAATTAAGAGCGTGGCTGCTGTGAGTGACAGGTGGGTGCTATTACAGGTAGCTGATTTCAGCAAAAAAGCGTCATTTGGGCCGTCCCCCACGCTCTACATCCTTGCCCATTTTTGGATTAGCAGCGGAGACGGAAGCTAAGTTGGCAACACCCAGAGTCAGCCACACTGCCCTTCACAACAGCTCTTCAGAGCACCTATATCACCTTTGAGTGACGTCACAGAGACTGCATCCATTTTACGTTGTGGTTTTACAGGGGTTATGTGTATTGTTGGTGCTAAGCTAAACTAACTTTTTCCATGCTGCAGCTTCATATTGAACAGACAGATATGAGAGTGGCATCTCCCCCTCTAACTCTCTACAAGAAATTAAAAAGTGCTTAATCCAAAATGTCAAACTATTCCTTTAAGTTTTAAAGCTTGAATATTTATCATGTCTGTTGTTGATCTGTTGACAGCATTTCAAAAACAAGTGATAGATAATCCACCAACACCCTCTGGTAAAAACAAAAACAGGACATATTGACCATTTCCACAACATCAAGAATGAGGTGCCATATAATTGCTTAAATTGCTTAAAATCAGTGCTTTCAAAGCCTCATTGAGAACTACTGGAAATGCTGTAAATAAGTGCATGCACAATAAAGCAGGTCTAACCGGTGCTACAACATCAAACATCACACCAGCATTCAATGCTTGTGAACAGCTGATTGACACAGTGACAGCAACAACTGTACAATATAATGTAATCCAATACAGTAGCTCTGCAAAAACACTACCTTTGTGAAGCTTGCAATTTTTTGTTTTGTTAAGACTAGTACAGAAATGATTAGAAAACAACTATTTTAAATTTTTCTAGCAAAATCAGCCATCATTTGATGGGTACAGACTTTGCTGAACTGAATATGTTTTGGATATGAATATATAACCTCAGGCTCGAGGAAATCACGGTGGACATTTTTTCATTATTTTACCGATGTAACAATTAATCAGTTAAGAGAATAATCATCATCAATCCACACAATAATATGAATTTATAATGAAAATGTGTTTGTTGCAGATTGCAGTGTTGGGTTGTTTGTGGGTTTGCTGCATTGGATTGCAATAAACAAACATCGAATGGTAAAATTCATGCTTTTCATCCTCTCTATTAATATTGAATGCAAGCTTAATAATACACAAATGGATTGATTTATTCCTTACTGATGCATTTAATGAATTTAAGACCATAATTAATGCATACAGAATTTCCGTCAATCTAAATGTGAACTATCGCACTTACAATGATTAAGAATCTATATACTGTGTGTGTGTGTGTGTGTGTGTGTGTGTGTGTGTGTGTGTGTGTGTGTGTGTGTGTGTGTGTGTGGTGGAGGAAGACAAAACAGCTGCCTTTTCTGAGCATGTCCTCAGTTTAATTAGTGAGTCAATGATTACTGCCAATTTCATGGGGTTTATTTATGGAGTGGCGTTATAAACCTGGCACTATGAATAAAGCACCTTGAAGTGTGAGAGTTGAGCAAATGCATGGGATTAGGTTAACAGAGAGAGAGAGAGAGAGAGAGAGAGAGAGAGAGAGAGAGAGAGAGAGAGAGAGAGAGAGAAATTGTGAGTGTGTTAAAACAACAACGTGAACTGGAGTGTTTTCTTGTTTTATACACTTTAATAAAGTACTGATCATCCCACTCTGACTTCTTTATTTGCAATTACAGGCTTGTTGCCGCTCTTTGCCCCTGAGTGGAGACTTTTAACAACGGATTACACAGGTTGTTTGGATAGATAACTCGCAAAGTCATTACAGGGGGACAATTAATAAGGCACTACACTGATTAATTTTTAAAAACTACAGCGATCCCTTCTGGTATAGAATGTAACTCTTGGTCACTTGTCACTAGCTTTCCTCAATCAGCTGATGAATTATCCCAAAACTGGACTACCTTCATGAAATATGCATGGAGCCAGTCTTCCCTCTGAGCAATCTGAGGCGCCGCTGCCTCAGCCAGCAGTGATTCCCGTAAAGAAGAGCAGAGGCTAAGGCAGGGGAAATCAGTACAGACTGCGTCACACCTGATAGGTGTCAGTGTATCACAACAGAATGAATAGTTGATGGCCTACTTTAGAGGCCTCTCTGGTTTCCCTGCTCAGCCCTGCTCAGCCCTGTTTGCTCTGTGATGATGGGTGTGTCAGTGTCCCGTGTGATTGATAGATTTCAGGGCTTTTATCCCTCTGATTTTACAGGCTTGGTTACATAAGGGCTGATTTCTTTTGTTCCGGCATGAGAAGGCCTCTCAGGGGAGTGTTAGAGTATATCACCTGACATGGTTGATTCAGAGTTCCCTATATGTTCACTGGCTCACAAAGGGATACGTCCCTTGTCGGGTTTTTGTGTGTTTCATGTAGAAGAATATTGATTGTGACCATTCCACGAACAGCTTCTCCCAGCGGACTCTGCTTTGTGGCAGCTCGGAAGACAAAACATGGTTTACAATTATAATGGCTTATTTTCCCCAAACTAGGCCACCAGCATCCATTATTTTCCAATATGTGTCACACAGCAAAGTTTACTTTCATGCCTCGGGCAGACATTTGATGTATGGGTGGCACAGTACTGTTTACAATCAGGCAGTGGTGGAAGAAGTACATCATATCTTTTAGTTAAGAACTTAGCATTTAACATCCTGTTGAAGTAAATGTATAGAAATGTTAACTGCAAAATGTACTTAAAGTATTCAAAGTAAAAGTACCATTTCTGCAGGAAAACTCCTACTGCTGATTGAGACTGTTTGAACAACTTTATATGCAGTTAAGTAGTTTAGTCCAGTTGTTCCCATCAGCTGTACAAAGTCTTACTACTAAATTTTGTGAAATATTTTATAATTTAACCTCTTTTTGAGTCAAATAATTATTTCAGTGAAAACATCTGAGAAGTTTAGAGAGGAAATATCTCTCCCAACAAGTCATAGACATCTGAAATGTAACAAGGGGCCCCAACTAGGCATATTTTTTTTTTAAAAGAGGTCACAAGCCAAAGAGGTTGGTAACCACTGGTTTAATATTTAACAAGCCATTGTATTTTATAGGTTGATCTTGTGCATTTTAATGCAAAATATTGAATATCTGAAGTAGCCGTAAGATAAATATAGTGGATTAAAAATGTACAATATTGAAACATATAGAATCGTGAAGTAGAACAAGATGAAAATACTCAAGTAAAGCACAAATACCTCAAAACTGTACTAGAAACTGTGCACCAGTGCGTTTAGGTATCTACTGGCACCCCTGGTGAATCCCCTGCTGCTGAAAAAAGACATCCTATTATTCAGGTAACTTTTTGAAGATGAAAGCTTTGTTAATAGATAGGAAAACATAATAACGGTTCCAAAAGATGTCACAACAAGAAGTAGTGGAGGATAAAAGATGAAAATGCACATCACTGATTTGAACCACCAGGGGGCATTTGATCATCAAAGCATGAGGAGCAGAAAAACAACAGATGAGGTGCAGGCCTGCTGGCACTTCCTCCTCTTTGATTATAATAAGCCCTTCCTCTGAAGTGTTGTGTCTGCACATGAAAACATTACATCATACTTTTTGAATCAAAATGATGATGAATGTACAAAAATATAGCAAGTGTTTTTACACTGCTGGAGAGGCTTCATTAGAGGAAGAATGAGAAGGGGGGGCAGGACATAGAGAGGAGAGTGTTTGTCTGCATGGTCCTCTACACTTATTATAGCCGAGGTGCAGAGACTTGGAGGCCAGACAACTGTCTGAGTTCAGTGGGATGCCAGGAGGCTCCGAGGCATGACAGAAGCTGAGATGAAAACGTGACCAGATTATTGTGCGGACCTTTCTTCAAAACCAAAGAGCCATTCAACTTCACAAACAGCCCTCCTTTTGCTTTTTGCTTTCTTTCTCTTCTGAACCCTGCAGAGATTAATGCACTTTATTTCATTTTTTACTATTTCTCTCCTTAATTCTTTGACATGGCACCAGCCAAGAGGCTTTTTCCTGAATCTGGGACAACAGGCATGTGTAAAATATGCAGAAGATGGAATAATTGGCTCAGAGGCAAATGGCTGAAATATGATTTTTCTTTTTTTAAATTAGAAAGGATAATCCTTACTACTGCAACTTTTAAAGAGAAATGGACAGAGGGAATAGCAAAAAATATCCCCTCTCTGATTCTTTTGCATTGTTATTGTGCAGTCAAGCTTTTCTTTTGCTGCTTTTCATAATATATAGCATTCTTGATGGCTGTTTTAGACACCAAATATAGATGCTGGTCTCACAGGAGGACAGATCCACGTGATAATGAGTGGGCTAAGTGACTGAATCAGCCACTCGAGTTCAGACTATTACAAAACACAGCACTCAGACTCAATTGTCTTGGCAAGCTTCAAACCTGAGACAAAGCGAACCATTAGCTAATACAGAAAATAAGTCGTCGATTCTCATTGCATTAGACAGAATCCTCAATTTAATAGTTATCTTATCTCATAATTTGGCCGTCACGCTGTGAGGTTTTACAACCAGTCAGCGCTAAAATCCATTACGTCTGAAATGGGGTCATTTGTTTCCCCCTGTCTATTGAGAAGAGTTTGTGGCTAAATGGAGATGAACAGCTCAGGTGTTACATCCTGACAGTTTTGGCAGTGAACACCTGAGAGAGCACAGCTGAATATCAAAAACCACTACATGGAGTCAGGAATGTGGCACTGCATGACAAGAGCAGGAAATACATCCAGGGGCAGATCTAGAAGGGTGGCAGAAAAAAAAAAAAAAATAAATCAGCCACCCCAGCTGCCACCCCACGTTAGTGTTGAATGCTGTCAAATTTAATACATTCATTTAGATTAATTAGGCTTAAGTCTGTTGAAAAAAGACATCTATTTGGAAAAATTTGTGTTGATTTTTAATGCCACCTTTAGATATTTCTGTTCAATGCTTTACACAACGTAATGTAATGTAAAACAATGTAATGTTTTTGAGTAAAAATATCTTCATTTGGGGGCTTTTTGGACAAAATGTTCACATATGTGATTATTTGTGGTTAAATCAGCATATATTTCTGCCAACCTCTTGCCACCCCATAAATAGTTCTCTAAATCTGCCCCTGAAACCATCGTATCCAGTTACTGTAGCTGAGCCAAATAAATAGTGCAATACATTCTTGTTTCATGAAATCAGGCTTGCCACTGCCCATTTGGTCCCCTGAATAATAAATGTGATGCTTTAAAGTGAGCCATTGTGTTGGCTCTGTCTTTAATCACTACTGTGCAGGGCCTTTGTAATTTGGAAACACCATTGCAGGTGTAGCTCATCAAGTTGCCGACCACCCAGATGTAGGCGCTTATCTTCGTTACATAACATGCAAATCCTGAGACAAAATACATCTGCTGAGCTACAAAACAAGTGTAAGTGGTAAACAATTACAAAAAGAATTTGAGGCTTAAGTACAATGAAAAATGTCAGATTTAGAGAGCCTGAAATGGTTTTAGGCACAGGAAAATAGGGAATGATTAGTATTGAGACGCAGGATGGGGATGATAATTGCTAGTAACAGCACTTCAGTTTCCATGAAAGACATTTACCACGGAGGATGAGAGAGATGTGGAGTGTGTCATCTCTCTTTTCATTCCTATAGACAGTGAAGGGTGACGGTCTAGAAGGAAATTCTTTGGATTCACAGTTGAAAACATTTCACTGAGCTTATTTGTTCATTAATTACTAAATGCCAGCAAGAGTAGGCATCTTTGGTTTTGGTCTTTAACATGTAAATACTGACTGACAAGACAGATTTTGAAATGCTGCTTCCACACCCCCACCTCCTTCTTTTTTTTTTTGCCTCTGCTCCCTTTCACGTCCTTTTTACTGCTCAGTAGATTTATCAAGTTTCCCCTTAGAGGATTAGCAGAAAGTAGAGCACTTTAATCATGTTTCCTAACTTAGGGCTGCCATCAAAGGGAGGCCGTGCTTTGTTCTGTTGAAAAGATATTGCTGATAACCCCCTGAAGCCTCAGATCAGAGCCCACTAACATTACTCCCCCACCTCTTTACCAGCTTGTAACAAGACTCACTTGTGAAAACATCCTAACTTGTGTATTGTCATGGTTGATTTAATTGTTGTCCCCTCAGTGGCTGAAAGTAACTAAAGTACTACATTTACTAAGTACTATAATTGAGAACCATTTTTCAGTACTTGTACTTACATTTTATGCAACTTCTAATACTTCTAGTGTGCTACAAAAGCAGGAAATAAATAAAAAAATGTGTAAGAAATACAGAAAACTAACAAAATACAAAAGTGCACAACAAATACAGAAAACACGACCAAACAGAAATTTGTAACATTCTGATCGCAGATATGTGCTATACACAAAACCTACAACCAACTTATAAAATATGATGATTTGTTACAGACTCAGTGGTTTTTTGTTACCTTAGAATGAGCTGTCTTAAATACAGGTGCCACGGGTTGCCTTTCAGGGAGTTAATGGCCGTTCATGTTTTTTACGAGTTTCAGCCACCGCAGTTTCTCCAACACACTTCACAGCCCGTTCTCATTCCCAGGTCTTCTCAACTTCAGCTTTCAACAGTGCTGCCTGATGTATCCTATAACGAATATCCAATTATTTAATTCAATTAACAGTAAAACAATTTTGCATAATGAGTACTTTGTTGATAATACATTAAAGTAAAATTCTGAATGCATGACTAACTTGTAACAGAATACATTTGCATTGTGGTATCAATACTTTTACTATAGTAAAGCATCTTCTTATAGCCTACCATACATTCTACATTAACCTGATTGCTGGTCCAGACAGTGGAAGATAATTATAAGTGAAGACGCAGAAGCGATACTCATGTCTTGCTTGTGTTACATGTCACTGTCAGATGGTGGGAAAGAGAACATTTGGGGTGCGAATGGAGGACGTGTGTGGAAGAAGAAGGGAGTAAGTGACAGAGGGGGCGATGTGAGGGGATTAAACTAAATATCTGATCCCATCAGAGTTGACAGAATTTTCAAATTAGCCATGAGGCTTGTTGTGTTTTGCATGTGAATTACTGTCACTGCCTTTACTTTTATAATTCACATCCACTGCCTCCTGTCTGATCTTGTAATAACATGCTGTTTTATGTAACAACAAACTACGGCAGCAACATCATTGTTGCGCATCTTGCTCTCAGCGTGTACTTCGCATGCCTCCAGTGTACATGCCACATTGCACAGAAGATGAGAACACCCGTCCACACTGAATAATGCACAACTGTAAAGTGTTCCGACAGCTATTGAAATGTTTTGATCAGCAGCAACATTGTGGGAAGTGAGAGAGAAAGTCCTGTGTTAACAGTGCCAAGAGACTTTTGTTTTGACATCTATAAAGCTAGACAAAGTTGAAATTGCGTAACGCAAAGGTAGCAAGAGGGCAAAGTGGAGCAATTAATCTTCATGTCCTCTGAAGCTGTACTGTGCAGAGTTGCTGCCACTCCGGAAAGACCATAATCACACTTCCATCCAAATCTAGAAGGGAGACGGAGAAGAGATCTCCAAAGCTGTTGCGCAAAGAGAAGCAAGGGAGGCTTTGACAGTGATTGGTGGGTGTGCTGTGGATTGGCTCTGAATTTCTTTTTGAAGTTGAACCACTCAGACAGAATCTTAAATGGACTTGGCAAACAGTCTGAATCTTCAATAAATCCCCACACAGAAAAGCTACTTTAACAAGCTTTTTTAGTCTCACTGTAAAGAATTACATTCGATTCTGTGTCAGAGAGCACACGCGATGTCACATCTGAGTCTGAGCTGCTTTTATCATGCGACTCTCTGCAGATTACCAACCTGAGGGAGGATGTCTCGCTCGCTCTATGCAGAACTCTAATGTCAGGGGTGATGAAATAAAAAAAAAGATCTCTCTGAAAATGAAGCAGGACCAGAAATGGACATCAAGAGGTCAGCGGTCGCAAAGACTGCCGCCTTGAAACTATATACACTGAATACTGCTCACAAGAGGGACAGCCTCCTCCTTGTGTGTGTGTGTGTGTGTGTGTGTGTGTGTGTGTGTGTGTGTGTGTGTGGGCGTGTGTGTGTGTGTGAAAGCAAAATCTTTCAGCTCTCAACTATGTCCAAGAGACCCAGTTCAAGAGAGAACAATGATTGAACAGAACAGAGTCATTTCCGCTCCTGTGCCCGCGGCTGCCAGATAGCACTTCCAGCTGGAGATGGCAGACAGATTACATCTCATCCGTATGCAGAATGTAAGAACCGCTGTCATCCCCCCCTTCGCTGCCATCCAGTGATTACTCGCAGGGGTGGCGATCAATATTGAGAAAGAGAGACTGATGGGATATTGGAGCGCACGGGCCCGATCTAAAGAGATCCACGTTACTGTCTGGCCAATTTCAAACAGAGACAGGTGTTATGAGGCTTCAGGGCCCCCGGGTTTGCACAAGCTCTTACTTGATGGAGTTTCTTTGAGCATCAGGGCAGGAAGAGAGCAATCTCCGTGCAACTGAAGTCATGATAGTCTTGAGCATCAAAATAGTTGAGAGGAGTTGTCAAACTGGATTTGGTGTGATCTGGCTGGGAGCTCAACACACTGCAGCTTAGAAAAAAATAGACAAAACAAAAGCAAAGGAAACATCTTCACCACTGTCACAATGAATACTGTATGCAGCATAATGAGACATGCTGCAGATACAGAAAACACAAGCAAATACAGAAATGCGGTCAAAACAAACAAAGACTAAAATGTTCTACTAATAAAAAAAAAAACAATTAAATATAGAAACTTTTCAATGACAACAGAAAACGGACAAATACAAAAGACTGCTAGAAATATAGAAAACACAAGTAAATACTGAAAGAGGAAAACAGCCAAATAAAAAATCTGTTACAAACACAAAATACAGACAAATACAAATTCACACAACAAACACAGAAAACACAACCGAAGCATGAAAAACTGATGGAAACACAAGTTGTTGCCATAGTTACTGTCACATTAGTTATTATAGATATGTGCTACAAACCTTGCGTTAATGCTTTTAGTGTTTGGTTGTGTTTTCTGTCATACTACTACTACTACTACTACTACTAATAATAATATTAATAATAATAATAATAATAATAATAATTGATATAATTTGCCTTTGGCTTCACAGGTTGGTTAACAGAATATATTAAATGTTTATAAGTGAAGAGCAGTGGGAACATCATAAATGACAACGTTACATAAAGATAATTTAATAATTTACTGATTAATTATTATAACTCTGTTGTGCTGTGGCGTCTGTTTGATTTAGAAACACCCTCTGCCGCTTCATGATCATGCTTGATTACCAAATAATTCATTCTGTGACTCTCCGGCAACGTGCAGTATAGGCAGATTCACTGCCAAGATAGCCTTTAATTCATTAGCATTTTAGGTTCCCCAATAGATTAATAAGTATTCAGCCTTCAGGCCAACTGTCGCCCTTCCTTACAAGTACAAACAAACGTCCTTGCAAACCTCAGCTACAAAAGTTGCTATTCAGAGGTGTCGCCTAATTCAAGAATCAATTTGTGGCTTTCAGAGTCGGTTTTTAAAGGATGCACAGACTGCACTGGTTGCATGTGAAATCAGTTAAAGTGTGGTGGAGTAATGAGGCTAAAACCCTGAATGTTCATATAATCCGTAACAGTTGTTTATAAAACAAGATTTATATGCCAAATTAAAGTGCATGGGACTGAGATGTATTGTCTATTAGAGGCCACTTGTAAAGGTAAAACAGAACAAGATGAAAACAAGTGCATCTGTAGCAGCAGCAACAGCAGGAGCAGCATGGTCCATCGTGCCTCTGGCTGTAAAAGAGGGCTAATGGCTTCATTAGTGAAGGGCACTAATTAGGATTAACGAGTCTTCACCACAACAAGCCAACATCCCTGCACTTAAACCTCCATCTGTGTCAGCTTTTAAAATGTAGTAAGTGCACTATGGCCAGTGGACATGGGTACCCATGATGAGGGCTGGTACCTAAGACTGGAATAAATTCTGATCTAGTTCATTTCTGGTTTGATTAAAGTCAGATCAGTTACATTTTAAAGTAGCTATTTCAGTCAATTCAAACGTGCTCCATTTAAAACATTACATATTACATTACAACACACATAGAACATTTAAATAAATAGAGTAGTAGATTAAGCTAAATTATGTTAAACTGCTGTCTGTTTATTCCCTTAAAGGAATAGTTTCACATTTTGGAAAATAAACATTTATTTGCTTTCTTGCAAAGTCAGACAATATCACTACGGGCTATGAGCTGACACCAGCAGCCAATTAGCTTAGCTTAGCATGAAGACTATCCGTGATCACGGTTTCAAGACGTGCTCATTCTGTGGTCAAGTTAGCAATAAAAAAATATTTAATGTCTGGCTACACTTTCAAAAGCTTCCTGAGGTTGCAGTTTCTTTAGGTTCAGGCAACAAAACTTAGGTTAGGTTTAGGAAAAATCGTACCTGACAAAATCATTGACTCACACAAGACTAGAACAGCAGTCTCCTGGATATAAGTGGTGCATTAGTTTCATCCTTCCTGCAAAGATGGACTGTATCCACTGGATCGGTGGGTCTATTACACGCAATCTTTTTCTTACAGGGTGTGCTGGAACTATATCTTAGCTGAGTGCAGTGACATCCTCTCAGCATGTCATCACAGTGATACTGCCAGGCAAGCAGTGGAGATATAATGGTACGTGCAGTGCTGATAACTGTTTCCCTGTTTCCAGTGTTTATGCTAAGCTAAGCTATGTTGTATGCTGATGTTGTTGTTCTTTTAAATATCATAATCTAAAAAAAGTAATAAAAGTGATTTCTTGCTAACAATATTCCAGATATGAAACAATTCTGTGATCAATTTTGTAATATTTCTAAAGCAACTTGAAAATATTTCAATATATATATATATTTAGTTTTTAATGGTTCAGCTACAATGTGGGTTCGGTTTGATCTGCTGTGGATACTGAATTCATGCCAAGGCTTTACCCCCAGCTGCCATAATGCCATCATTAAGTGGAAAATTGTGGCCCCCTTGGGAAGCATCCACGAATGCATCATATCTTTTCATCATACTCTGTGGTAGCTGTGAGGATGCTGTGTTTACTATAAGGTCTTTCTTCACATGTCATGTGTTTTATGAGAGGCCTGAGAGAAGCAGCATCTGTTACTACAAACAAATGGCCTGTAAACCTATGAATCACGCGGAGTGGCCACTGACAACTTAATTTATCCAAGCCCCAAGCAACCAACTCCTGCTGGTCTCAGTCTTTTTAATTGGAAAAGCTGTCTGATAGGCCAATGTTACAGTAGTCTTCTTTTAAATGCCGCACACTGTGCTGATATATGAAGTTGGTGGAATATTGCTGGTTCAGCCTAAAGTCCCCAGTGAACACACTAGAAAGCCTTGATACTCTCTTAATCTGCTGTCGTATATAAATGTGCTGAAACAGAACAAAGGGTATGGATGGACGAGTATAAATTAAATAAAAGGCTTACTGTTTCAGAAAATATATTTTTTCGTGAGAGAGACAGTGATTCCTTTTGGCAGCTGATCTCCCCCAGAAACTTGTTTTCACCCAAGTTCCCTATACACTAGGAAGACATTTGCACTGATTTTTATTCATGAAAAAACAAAGGTCTGTTGGACGAGCTCAAAATGAGTTTGAGTCAGTTGTTCAAGTGTTTCATTACATCAAATGGATGTTTTCTGGCAGAAACAACAGTTCATGTCCTCAATACTGAATCAAGATAGTTGGTTTTCCACTCTATTACTGTTTAAAGTAACCTTCTCTTTCTCTCCTCTGCATTCTTTGTGTCTGCATGACCTTCCTCACATTTCAGACAAATCCACAGAAATATTACCCTCGGAAAGATAAAGCCAGTAGTCTCTTCTGGCTATGTTCCCATTCTCCATTACAATTATCCTTTATCATTTGGGTCAGAGGGACTATACATCATCACTGCAACCTATTACAAAGGCTCAATGTAAAACTTTTTTTCTTTTAACTTATCAGGTTGTAGTTTATACAAACTTACACTGTTGTTTCTAACAAGACATGTTTGCATCACCGTCAGGATTACGTAACAGCACAAATGCATCACTTTCTTCTAAGAATAAACTCAATAAATTCTTTCTCGATTCCAATAAACTGACTGTATACAGTATATACTATACACTATTTTTTGAAGTATACTGTTTTGAAGTAGGTATACAAGAAATGAACATACTTGCATGACAAAAAATGATCAAATACTTGTCAGTCGTACTGTGACTTTAGAATAACTATTTCCCGAAGATTTCTGTGTCTATAATTACATAATTATATGTATTTAATATATATAAAACACATTTAATATAAAACATATATAGGAATTTATTGCCAGCTGTGAGCAGCTCCTCCGTTTCCTTAGTATTGTGTTGATCACACAAAAATCTATTTGTATGTGTATTTATTGTTTTGCGTATACTGTACTCATACAAATGACACATTCATACTCCTGCTTAGAATTAGTATGTATAGATTTGGGACATTGATTTTGAAAGCTGTAAATGACAGATAAGTATGTTTTCATTAGTGCTTCTATTATCTTAGAATGAGCTTTTTTTATCTACAGATGGAGAGGGTCCTCTTCTACAAAGTCCACCATCTTGGATCGCCATGTTTCTACAGAAGCCCAAAAGGGACAAACCAAGCAGTAGCTCTAGATTGGGGTGTTGCGCATTTTGTAGCCACCGTAGTCTGTCCTTTGCATTTGGAAGGGTAAAGCGACAGAGTCACAATCTGCAACTACACAACTAGATGCCACTAATTCCTTCACACTGGGCCTTTAAGGGACTGCATGAAAGTAATTTGCATCTGGAGGGCGGTACAAACAGTGTCTTATCTTATTTATATATCTTTATATATAAATAAATTTTTTTGTCCATTTATATGTACATAACAGCTCATGTTTATTTTTACCTCTCTGTTTTGTTTTTCTTGTTTTTCACTGTATGCCCATTTCTATCTGTCTTGTTGTTGGAACAGAGTGCAAGCACATTGAGAGCAACTTAACAAAAAGTCCAATTCCTTGTATGTGTGCACATAACTGGCCAATAAAGCGAACAAATCTGTCTGACTGTCCCTCATAATGAAACCAATTGTATGATGAATTGTAGAGTCGCATGGCCAGGTATGCTGCAGAACTGTCCTCCAGACAACTGATCCAAAGAGGAGTGGCATTGGATATCAAAACACTGTTAAATTAAAGTCCAGTGTGGGGACAAGAGAGGGAGAGAGAGAAAGCTGTGCGCTGCTTTCTGTTATGAGGCAGAATGAAATGAAAGTGGAGCTGCAGGCTGATGAAAAATGATGCGTTCCCTGGAGAGACAGGTTTAACCGCTAATAACAAAAGATTTATGTCTTTTGTGTTTTCAGAACTGACATATTTGTCCTTCTAGCTAGTTGATTTTGATGAGGAAAATAAAGCCCTGATATAGAGAGAGGATTGCTAACTCCCCTTTATGTCTCACACAAAAACATCTCTTTGATCTCTTTTTTAAAATTTTGTATGATTACAATAAATCTTGTTAGAGAATAATGAAATAAAATATTACTCTGCCCAAAAATGTTCAGAGAGTCCCTAACTAACATTTCTAACTGCTATGGGGTTGATGTATCAAATGTCAGACAGTGAAGTAGCTTTTCCTTGCCCCTATGGACACTGAATATCTTTTTAATAGTTCAACCACTGATTGAAACACGAGTTACGGTCTCCCTTATGTATAGGGAGCTTGTGTATTGAGCGTGTGTGTTTGTGCATGTGCATGTGCATGTGTTAGGTGGGTGAAGAAAATTGCAAACCATTTCTCTTTCCCACTCTCTACATTAATGTCTCACTTGGGCTCCCTCACTCAGATTGCTCATTTTCCAGCTGCTGCTTTTTAATAGGAAGTCTATCCTGTGAAACTGGACAATTGGTGGAAACCCACGGAGGGTCATTTAACAACAGGATCAGTGCTCCATTTGTGCTTGTACATCATGAAGGTGAAAGAGCGTGACTTACATAAAGTACCTTTTGTTTTTTACTCCATTTGTGTGGTTGCAACGTTTGACTTCATCACTGTTGAGATATTAGACCTTCTATATCAAGCAAAGTAAATATCACATAAACATGTCTAAGTGTTTTAATGGCAGTGTTGTGTAATGTGTGTTTCAATCCCGACCAGAAGTTCACACAAGATCAAACTCAAACCCAGAAAAGATGAAAACAAGACTAAGACTTGCTTTAGTTTAAGACAAAGCAAAAGAGGGATGGTTTTAGTTGTATATTTGTAAGTTTGAAGGCTTATTAAACAACAAAAAGCCTTTTATACTCTGAGACAGGATTTAACAACCCTGTATGGTTATTAGGGCATTGATAATTTTTTCGTTTGTCTCATCAATCACGACGTAAACAGTGTAAACACAGTGTTTACGCTACTAGGGAATGTGCGTGTACCTATGTGGCCTTTGCCGGATGATGCTGCATTGCGTGAAAGCTGTTAAACTTTTTGCCAGATGACTCTGCGTTTGTTGCCAGACCTCTCACTGTCAGCAGCCGCACTGAGCCAAGGCAGCGGTCCCGTTCAAATGAATGAGGATGCTGAGTTTTTTTCTTCATGCAGTGCAGTTGCCTATATGAACACAGCCGTATAGGCACAGTGGTGCTTTGAGCCAAATGATGAATGAGAATGCTAAAAGGCTCACAGTGGCAATCCTAACATGCTGATGTTTAGCAGGCATAATATTTACCTTGTAATCCATCTTAGTTTAGCATAATAATATTTATTAATTAGCACTAAATACAAAGTGCAGCTGAAGCTGATGGGAATGTCATTAGTTTTGCAGGCGTTTGGTCATCATGACTGAGGTACATGTTAATCCATTTAATAGCCGTTGAGATATTTCACAAAACAACTAACATGTCAATCTGCTGGTGGCTCATGAGAAAAAAATCCCAAGATCAACAAAGTCAATGTGATTCATCCTGCTGGCCATGAATGTATGTACAAAATTTCATGGCAATACATCTCATAGTTGTTGAAATATTTGACAGGGTTCCCACTCTTTTAAGGAATCATTTTCCAGGACTTTTCCAGGACAGGACAGCACTTGCTCACAGCGGTGGTCAGCGTTTATGGGACACTCCACATTAGCTCGCTTTCATGGCACGCTTGGCTCACCACAGCCTCAGCAGAGCATAAATAACAGTTCAAATGAAGCAGAATTGATTTTATTTTACAGAAAAATTCACATTCTTAGCTTATTAAAAGTGAACCACAATAACGAATGCACTTTGAGTGAGGGGCTAAAATACAATTCCCATTTTCTAGGACAACATAGTTAATTTCCAGGATATTTGGTCATTTTAATCAATTCTGAGGTGTTTCCATGACTGGAAAGCTAAATTTCTTGGTTTTCCAGATATTCCTGGACGCGTAGGGACCCTGTTTGAGTCTGTTCACTGACACCACAACATTGGTGTTTCATCAGAAAGTATTAATATAAGTAGGCAGTGAAACTAGACAAGTTTCTGTTTAATGACATGTCACACTGTGTTTAGAAGAGTAATGATTATGAAATTTACTTTATGAGGCATATAAATAAATAAATAAGCCATCATCAACCAGCATGAAGCACAGTGTTCATCAAGAGAAATGACAGGCTGTACAGGATTCATTACAGACCCAACTTGCCTTCATCATGCAGCTAATATCCCTTCTTGACTTCAGGGATGCAGGTTACTGAAATAACAAAACAAAAGCACCACAAAGAGGACGATGCTTTCTGAACACTAAATCAGTGCTGACATTAATATTTGAGCATCAACTCTCCTCTCTTTTGGCGTGCAAGGTCTCAAATGTGGTTTGAGAGAATGTTTTGGGGTCCATTAATGCGAGTGCTTTTATTTTTAATCTACAATTAACTTGAGTCAGACTTTACAGAGGAGCTTTGCTGTGTAGCTTAATTACCCGCTGCTAAATTGAAATGTAAATTTGCTCTTTCTTTCACTACTGAGGCAGAGCTCTTCAACAGTTTGCACTGCAAGCACAAGACAAACGAACTTCAAGGGTGTCACATTCAGTGCACATCCACATGGGTGCAGAATACAAAGCATACTTTAAATCATAGCAATATAACAAGAGGCCTGTATTCATCTCCTATGAGACTGAGAGTTATGCAAAAGTCAGCACATGGTTTATTAGCATGCAATGCCCATTGAAAAAAGCAAAGCAGGTTGTGTTTTCTGTCATAGTGAGGCTTAAGAAAGCTGATGTGACTACATTTGAATATTTAATGCAATTAAAGACCTGCTCTGTGCTTCTGGGTGTGTTGTGGCTATAGGCTCAGAGTTAGTAACTGTGAATATCGTGTGTTTGTGTTCAGCTGCAGAAATATTTCAGTTGCTCTGTTCTGCTTCGTCAAAACAACCACAAGGTTCATAAATTCATAATTCTGCTTTGGGAATCTTTTTTATTTTATATTTCTGTATGCATGCTCTGAGAAAAGATTCCCAGAACTGATTCCACTTTTCCCGGTTTATTTCCTTTTTATGTAACACCGTGGCTGTTTAAGCCTCTTTCCAAATCTGCTCTTGTTTTGTCGGTCTCTTCCTGTCCTTTTCACCATTACCATTATGCTTCAGATGAGTGCTATTATTGTTTCCTTCATACCATCAGTGAGATTTAGACCCCATTCAGTCAAAATATAGAGGAAAGGAAGGAAGCTTATCCCCAAATGCTTTTCTGCTCTTTCATTATTCGCTCAGGGGAGCCTCTCTGCAGAGATCTCCGACTCGTGCATCACCGTAGTTGTATAAATATTTGCTGGTTGAAAATGTAATAAAGAAGTCAAGTCAGCAGAGTTTTCCACAGAGTGCTGCATTGAGTCACCTGAGTTCATTCTATCATTTTCAGGGAGGATTTCATCATGAGCTGTACTGTTACTACACGGCAACCATGAAACATTTTCCCCTTGAAAGGAAAAGAACAATGAAAGACTTTTTAATAGTCATGAGTCACACAGTCAGGATAATGGGGAAAGTTACAGTATATTACACTTTCAACCCCATGTGGTTAATTGCATTTTACAATATTTATGTCAGATATTACCAGAATGCTATAAAATGTTCAAACTGGAACGGTATAAGGGAGCTACTGCATTTATCAAAGTAAATATACCACAATGTATCTTGTGTTTTATCCATAAGGACATTTAAACAAAATCCAAGAGCTGATAAAATACACTGGGGACTTAAAGCAAGACTATGTATCTTTTAAAAGAAAGAAATAACACATTCTTCTTCTTACAAATGAAAAGTAGAATTCATAAGCAATAAAATACAATATTGTGCTGACTTTATTATTCTTCTTTGCTTGAACTACTGATGCACTAAATTCAGCATGTCACAGATTATCATGGTTTGTTTACTTCATATTTTACTTTTGTAATAAACCATTGAAATTTTGTAGAATTTGTAGAATGTAGAATTATTAGCAAACTGACTCAGTATCTCAGTTTCACAGCATCTTTCTAAAGTAAGCTACAGGTCATAGCCAATGAAATCTGTAGCAACAAAACTGAAGGAAGAAACATGATTATGTTGTTTTATTGCTTAGGAATTAGGTGGAAGATGATGTTATTTTTTTCTCTCAACAGACTCGCAAACTTTCAAATCTTTAGTAGGACTTAAGCTGAAATTTACAAGGCCCAAAGCAGCCATACTAATTATGTGAAGAGCAAATGAGGCAGTAAGATGGCCTTATTAACCTAAAAGGGGACAAAGTCAGCATTGATGGATTGGTAAAAAAAAACCTTGACCGTAACATGGGAGACTGCTATTAGTCTCCTGTTTCCAACTGACAGTGTTGATTATATTTAAGCATGACCCCTAACCTCAACCTGTTCCCTAACCTTAACCACATGTTAACCACATGATGGCAAAGCTCCCCTAACTTTAACAAAGTCATTTTGATCTAAAGAACCTGATATCTACCAATGTCAGGCGGTCGATGAACATCTGTAGCCCGTTGGCAATCATTGGCTCTCGTCTGTGGCTTTGAATCGGTGGCAGAGGCTATTGGTGAGAGAAATCACTCTGATTGGCCGAAAGGATCGTTTGCAACTTCTTATCGGACAGTTTCTTGATTAGAAGCAGCTGTTTTACAAATCCATGCGAGCAAGAGGAGGCAAACCAAAACCCCCGCTGCTGGGTTCCTCTTTGAATGACGAATGGAGACTACCGCCACCTGCTGGTATGAAGAGATATATAGTTGGCGAAGTGAGGTGACGACGTTTAAACTAACCAAGTCGTTTTTGTGCCTAAACAGACCTCAACCAATGTTGTTTAATGTGGAGGACTTGTGAAGGAATTATGATTAAAACATTGCTAAACCCTGACTGGTGCTCAGAAGTGTTGTGACAGCACCTTTTCTGGCTGCACCTCAAACCAGTGAAATATCTCAATCGAAATAACCAAAAAGGTTTCAAATGTTGGCAGAATATTTTGTGTTCATGTAGGATCCTTTTGCTCACGCTAAGAATACAACTGGGCCTCTACCGTTTAGGGTTGAAGTGGTGAAGTGTACAAAGCTTTATTATAATATATGAAGTCAAGAAACATTCTGCTATAAATTATTCAAAGCCTTGGTGCTCTCAGTGGATGAGAAACACGGCATGCACCCCTGGACGGAAGCAGTGTGTCTGATCTCGACTCAGAGAGAGGTTTGAGATGCATTTCATAGAGGCGGATTTTTAATGAACGGCACACTTAGTGGTTTGAGCGGCTCCGAGTTTGGAAGGGTTCATAAAACCTCACTGTGTATGAAACAATTAGAGCTTTGCTTACTTATTATTTTCCAGTCCAGACTGCCCCATGAGGCTTCCTCTGTGCTGGAGAGGAGAATTTTAGTTCCCAGCTCTGACAGGCAATATCTAATTGACATTTGCACAGCCACTCTCCATCCTCTCTCAGGTGATTACTACCTCAGCTTGGAAATGTGAATTACATAAATGCCCAGTGGAAACTGACTGACATTATATGATTACTAACCACAGATTATTTCATTCTGAAATCAGTAACAGTGCTATGGCGCGTTTTCCATTCAGATAGAGGTGAAAAACAGCACTCTTTTTTTTGTTTTAAAAATGGTTCAATATCAGTCTGACAAACATTCATTCAGTGATCACACAGCATACGAAAATGATACTCTGTGAATATGTGTGTGAATGTGTGAAAATTGCACATTGCAAAACTCCTCTGGTACATCATGTGTTGAGTCATGAAATGATGCAGCAATCTTGTCCTTATCAGTGTGGTATCTGAGGTTGTGTCTGGCTTCCTAAACAGTCCATTGCTCAGTTATGTGACAGACACAAATAACCATAGATGGTAAGTATACAAAATATTACCATCATTCATTTATGTCATCTTTTTAAAATACTTATTTTTTTTTACAAAATATTGTTAATTACAATGTGTCAGGGTTACCTATTAATGCTAAGAGTTGAGTTTGAAAGATGACAGGATTTGCTTAATGAGTTAAAATTAAAGATTTTCTCAAATGTCTTGAAATGTTTGTTGTAATACTGTGTGTTTTGTATTTATTATCCTTAATATTCCTCTTGTAAATAGTATTTTGTAATAATAAGTATTTTAAAATGCTTTTGTACACTTGGTAGCTATGGTGTAGAAGAGAACTAAAAGCATTTATTGAACATGAGAAAAGTTAGTTGCAATGTCTTAATTTTGACTTCCACAGAACTTCTACTGAAACTCACACTGGTCTTCACCTCACTGTGAGTGCGTTCCCAAAATAATAAATTGATGAATGGAAACACTACCATGGTCTTAATCAGCTCCAAATATTCTCCCTCGCCCCATCTCCCTGGGGAATATTTAGCCTGAGCCCAACTTTCATCCCATTAGCCAGTTTTCATTTCTTCACAAAGAGTCAGGATGTGAGGCCGTCGTCTACAACAGCACACATAAATAGCCTAATGGCTTCAGTGACGTAGACTTTGCCAGTGTGTGTGTGGACGTAACTCCAACTTTTTGTTATGGAGTCACAGTAATGTCATCCATGCGTCTCACGCAGAACGCAGAGTCAGTGTGAACTGACTAATGTGGGGCTATTTATGGACATCAGTGAGAGCTTCATGATTAACTGTGTCAAGTGTGGGAGGCAATGCTTTCACACACTGGGAAATTTACACCATACCCTTCCTCTCCACTGATTCTGCCCATTTGATTTATCTAATGGCTTTGGTATCTCATCTGCAGCCTGCCTCCCCGGTGCCCTTCACAGTATATGAAGGAGGAGGGGAAAAAAAACATATGCTTCATATTCAAGGATGAAAATCACAAATTACAATGAAGCCGGATAAACACATGCAGACATTTAGAGACTCTACAGCCATGCTAGTGGTTCTGTGGGGCCGTACCTAGCTGCTAACATCAGCATGTTAACAAACTCACAATGACAACGCTAACACACTGATGCTTAACAGCGATAATATTCACCATCTTAGTTTAGTTTGTTAGCATGATAATATTTGCTAATTAGCATGAAACACAAAGTACAGCAGAGGCTGAATGTCATTTGGATTTATCTGACCATAAACCAAAGTACTGGATAATTAGAAATTTTGACCAGATAGAAAGGTTAAGTGATCACCAAAGTTATTACAATTCATCCTAAGGGGAACATGAATGCCCGAACCAAATGTCATGGTAATCCATCCAATAGTGGTTGAGATGGTTCATTTACAAAAAAAAACAAATATCAACCTTATGGTGGCGTTAGAGAAAAAGTCAGGGGATCACCAGAGACATTAGTGTATGTCCTCTGGTAACCACAAATATCTGAACAGTGGATCCCTGAAGATATTAGGAGACTCTGGGGCACATAAATGACTCCCCCAAATGTCATGGCAATCCATTCAATAGTTATGAAGACATTTCACTCAAAACCATGAATGTCAACCTCATGGTGGTCCTGGAGGAAAAAGTCAGGGGAAGTCATAAGGACTCATTCTCTGGAGACCATGACTGTCTGTACACAATTTCATGACAGTACATCCAATAGTTCAGTGGTTTTCAAACTTTTTTCACATTTAAGGACACCGAAACTGACACAAATGAGACCATGGTCCCCCAGTTTATAACATTTTATTCCAGGGTCCCCCATCTCTAAGGATTTTTGCTTTTAAATTAATTAAATTAAACATTCATTGTCTTACTTATGGATGGAAATATAGTGAAAATAAATTCCCCTTTTTGCTGGAGATCCCCTGGAAACCTCTCAAGGACTCCTGGGAGAACCCACTTTGAAAACTACTGCAATAGTTGTTTAGATATTTCAGTCTGGACCAAAGTGGTGGACTGACCAACTTTTCCACCCCTACAGCCACACAGCCAGCGTGGCTTAAAGATGAAGGAATGAGGTTCCTTTGTAGTAGTTGTCTTGCTTCGAGCACACAGATACACTTCCGCACATTTCAGCACTCCACATCTGGCTGCAGCACAGCAACATCAGAGAGACGAGTGTTGCTGGGGATCATTTGCCACTCTGGGACACAGCTTAGCTAAGGGGCTTGGCGGGCCCTGCCTCTGACAAACACATTGTTTAAAGCTTCAGGAGATTAGCTGAGCCACAGCCGCTGCCAGGCGCTGATATGACTGCTGCTGTAAATTTACAGCAGGCCTGCTGAATGGAAGTTGGGTTCTGGGTCTGGCGCTCTGGTGGCCGTGACAGGCAGGTGAGCTTATTCCAGCTGACGAGTGGGAGCAGGATGTGGTGACTGAAAACGTCTGCAGTGTTGTTAGAGCTGCGTGGGGGATGGGGGCAGAGGTTAGGCTGCTCCGGCGGTGCCCCCACCCAGAGGCAATCTCATTTTAAAAGGTTCTCATTACCCCCAAGTCGCTGCAATCAGGTATGCCGTAAATCCCTCGGATCCAATTTATTCTGGAGTGGGCTGACACAGAGCCTCCATACCAACTAATAGCTTTCCAAGGCTTCCAAACTCACTAGCACACACAGAGCTAATCCACTGATTACAGTAGCTGACAAAGGAAAAGTATTGTTAATCAAATGAAATAATATTAACTGGGTGTCATATTCATTATCGGGACAGTTAATTCATTTCTCCACTAAAGCACCATATCACATGTTCTGGTGTATTTTAAAAGCTGGTTTATATTTTAACAACCAATATCCATTGAAGAGTTATTGTCTGTAAAATTAAAGTAGGCTCAAAGCGACTCCTCTCTCTTGTGTACTGTATCTCTTTCTACATGATCAGTTTTATAGGTTTACAGCGATAGTATTCCGGTATTTGGCACTTTTATGTCCCTCGACTGACATCAGTGTCGGGAATGATGGGGGGAAAAAAGCGTAGGCAGTTTCTTGATTATCTGCCGCTCTCGCCACCTTCTCTTTACATATTTTACAGCCAATCAATTTCAAGGAAGGACTGCCTTAGTTGCCATTTCCCTGTGGGAAAGGCCAAACCTCTAACTCAGATTAGAAACTAATCCCACAAGCTATAAGGAGCTCCTAAAATTTCACAGCATATGCTCAGAAAGCTCAGCATATGGTGCGGAGGCTCAGAGCCATGTCGTCCGCCTGATGAGTAAGCCTTAATTCTTTCATTAGTAGGAACAAAAGCAAAATGTAAATACATACTGATGCCAGTGCATTAAACTTACAGTGAAATCCAACTAAAAACAAAACAATATAATTCATGAAGAGTGTGTTATTTCTGATTGTTGTGTGGATTTTTTCCTGAGGATAAAGATTTGTAGTTTCTGAACATGATAAGTTCTTCCAAGTAAGAGACAAGGGAGCCCAGATTGCCTCGGTGAAACAGCAAAAAGTCAAATCCTACAGCTGCTTCTCTGGCAGTAAATGAAAATCTGGTAGAGATAACCATGTTTTTTTTTCTGACTTCAAAGCCTCCAGCACTACAGTAAAAAATAAAAAATAAAATAAAACGCTAATTTGGATGTAGAGATTCAGCTAAACTCTGAGTCCTCAAAAAATCCTTCTCACTATTAATTATTAGTGGAACAGCTCCAAGTTTGGTCTCTTGACGATTTCACAGATGGCGGCTTTGGCTTTTTGATTTCCAGCACTTTTAGATTCAAACTAAATTTTAGAATATATTGCGCCTGTGTCCACGACTATAGGCAAAATGAGTATAGGTCACACTTGTCCACAAGTTCTTCTTCTCGGGTCATTATGGAGGATGTACGGCCTATTCCCTCCATTGTTTAACAAGTAGTGTACATGGATGAGTAATGAAGACTTGAGGTGGCTTGCTGTGTGCACTGCAGCATTCATTTGGTGCTGTTAAATGCCTTGTTAGCAGCATATACTGCTACTCTCCCTCCAGAGCATGATTGGAGGTAATTGTTTTCAGTACGCATCACTGAAATACTCCCAGAAAGCAATAAACTGCCAGAAAAACACAGCAGCACGACAGTGGAGACAACAGCGTCTCTCCCTATCTTTCTCTGTCAGAGTTGTTGTTCTTAACAATTAGTGGGGTTGTTATCACTCTTTTTTGTTTCTTTACACATTGTGACGACATTCTAACGTGACTCACTCCCTGTACGTTGTGTGACTGACGTCCTTCGTTATCAGTGGAAGGAGGATGCGGTGAGATTTGGACATCAATTTAGATTTTTTTCTCCAGGCAGAGCTGCTATTTAATACAGAATGAACAGATGCTACCAACTTTTTATTGGGTTTTTTTTTTTTTGTTGCAAATGAGAAGTTTTCAGTTGCAGATCGAGGTCACTGGGGTGTTTTTCTCATTACAAGTTTCCAAAAAACTTTATGCATAGAAACTCTTATATTATATCCAGTCAGAAATGTTAAATAGGTGCTAAAAATTGATGTCAATGGGATCCGACAGCACCTCCTCTCAAAAGTAGGAACCTCTCCAAAAAGCCAAAGAATTAAAGATTTATTTCGCAATAGTAATTTTTTGCCTCGCTAGTGTATTTCCAGGGATGGATATTTCGGTCAGTAGGTCACCACTTTAGTTCAGACTGAAATCTTACATAAATGATTTAATGGATCTTCATGAAATTTTGTACAGATATTCATGGTCCTCACAGGATGAAGCCTTATGACTTTGCATTGAGCACCACCATGAGACTGACATTTTTATTTTTTGTGTCGCCATGAAATTTGGCACAGATATCCATTCATTTGGTAATCCCTTGACTTTCCACCAGCAGGTCAAAGTTCCAGTGAAATATCTCAACATCTACCTCATAGATTGGCACAAAATCTATCACAGATGTTCATGGTTCCAAGAGGATGTACCCTGCTGACTTTGATGATCCCCTGACCTTCGCTCTAGTGCCACCACAAGGTTGATAGTTGTTAATATTGATTGACTGTATTGAAATACATGTTGACAATTACAACAGTAACACATTTATTGTATAATTGATTTGCAATTTGTCAATTTAATGATTTAAAATGTTGTTTTTGTACTTTCACACATACATTTTCGAGATCGAGATTGATTTTTCTGAGCTTTCGCACCACCAATCAAGGAATCAATGAATCACATTGTGGAACAGACGTGACATAACAACTCATGGCAGACATGTTCTTGTATGTAGATTAATTTTTTTATGTCAATGTGTTGCAAAATTCCGTCATTGCTGTTATGAATAGGTATTTCTCAAATTCACTTGTGAGTATTTAATTTTTTTGTGTTGTTAATTTGTCTCGCCCCCTGTGTGTAAAGGCCTTAACACTCTAAGAAGGTGAACACGGTCAACATTAAGGGGCCAGTAATCTGTCAGAACTGGTTCACACCATGATTGGCCTGCTGTGTGGAGGTGAGAAAGGAGCCAGGGTTTTAACTTCTTTCTCCAGCCCTCATTTTTCATTCTTTACAATTCATGTCAAAAAATGAGTGCAACACTATGAATTACTTCCAGGAGCGATTGTCTGAAAATATGCACTGTTATCACAGCTCCCCCTCTTTATAACGACTGGCTTTTTACTTTGCCTTTTCAAACTTCTTCTCTTGTACATCTCTGCCCTTTCTGCTTAATATCAGCATGTTAGCATTGTTTGTATGCATGCTGTTAGCATTATCTTAAAGCACCACTAGTACAGCCTCACAGGGCTGTGAGTGTGGCTGTGTGCCTTCTGAAAATCAAACTTTCTTATTAGAAAGAGACTTTAAGTGTGCCATTAGATGCTGATATTTCTGCCTGGTACAGGCTGTGAGGCAGCAAACTCTGTTGTGCTGCTCAGGGTCACAGCTCTGTGGCAGCTGAGCGCAGAGCGGCAGCTGTCTCTGCCCCAAGAGTCCCTGGGAAGCTAAAAGGACACTGCAGAGCAAAGTCTGGTTCATAGCTAAATGGAGACTATCCATGGCCGTGCTGAACTTCCTCACAAACCTGCAGGGCCTTCAGGGTTTCCTGCTTGCCTCCTATCTGCAGATGGCACTTCATCTATCCACTGGGAAACTGAGCAAAAAGGACTGTGCCGGATTGAGAGAAGCAGATATGCAGAATGTAGACAGGGAGTTATATGGGAGATACAGGAAATGCAAAACCAAGCATGGCACTGATGTTTTTATCATTGACGTCACTCACCTTGGCTAAGATAATGCTCAAGAATAAGGCATTATGTTATTTCTGAGCACAGACTGGGGCAGTTTTTTAAATGTATGTTTTACAGAGAGATTATTATCGTGCAAAGAATATTTAAGTAGTAGTTTTATACTAATGTTTGAGAGGGGTCGTTTGTAGTGACAAATCCAGAGAGAATTTCCAGCCACAGCAGGCAGGTGTTTTCAGTAAAAGCCACTGTACACTACCTACTCAGCACCAAACATGGTTTGCAACTAGCTGGTAAACATTGTGGACCATTTAGCTTCAAAGCGGCGGGTATTTCACTCAGAGGGTTAGTTGAGACCACAACATTGCTAAAAGGACAGAGAATAATGGACTTGGATCCATTAGGTGGCCAGAAACACAACTCCAAATGAATCATTATGTTGCTCTGTATCGGCTGGATGTGTAAACAGGCAACTGTTTGTTGACAGGTTCGCCATATCAACTTGAAAGGTTCATAATGTATCAGTGTTTTGTGTTCAGAACCTGTTTCAGCCGCCCCCAAATGGCCCAAAAAGATCGTAGATCAACGCAACAAAAATCCTTTCTGTGCTTGACACATTTATTTTGTTTGCTATTATCGAAATTAAAACAAGTCGCACAACAGTTCTGCAGTGCACCATGCCTTATTCACTAAGTGTTCTTGGATTTTTTGCCTGCACCAGTGCTTCCCTAGTGACTAATAATCTAACTAGCGTTTTGATTGGAGATAAAACATCCAATAAAATATTACCCACTCCAATTCTCTCATTGGTGGGAATTGTTGCTCACTGTGTCAGGTTGAGTGAGTGTGCAGGCAAACCATAGATGTGCATGTGCAGCGAGCCACACAACAAACCTGGAGGCTAGGAAACATTTTTGGCTTCCATGCTCTGCAGTTTTCATTCAAGTGAAGTCTGATATGCTTTTCTTATAGTACATCCATGGTACAGCTGAGTGACAGATGTTGATATTGTGCTCTTATTTGGACAGACACTGATATTTATTAAGTAAAAGAGTTGGTTTTTTTCTCACACAAATTAAATTATTGCATAATTTAATTTTGATTTTCTTTCAAAGCTGAATTGAGACACAAACATAATTCAATAGAAGACGATCTTGTTTGGCTGCATTTACTGTAAGTGTACTTATTGTGCATAATATAGACATTCACCCAGTAAAAATTAGCACAAAGTAAGCCCTTGCCACTGATGAATGTTACATAAGTGACCTGACTATTTATCTTGATTTGATTAGCCATGATAAATCACCATAAAATCCCCTTCATCAGTCTGTTTACCATGCAGCCAGTGTGCAGGGACAGGGCTGATACAGCAAGGCAGAGCTATGTAACAGTGTGCACCAATGCTCATCTACTGTATATACACAGTAGATTATAACAGATCAAAGGCCAGAATCTGTCTGCCAGAGAGAAAGCATAGCCTGGGGACAGACTGCATCTATGTAAAAACTGTGTGGGCTTCGGATTAAACAGAAATGAGATTTAAATGGGATAAGAAAATGTTGAATTTTTGCTCAAACGAATAAGCAGCGTCTTTTTTTTTAATTCTTTCTGCCTTTCCATCATTATCTTCTTAATCATCCTCACATTTCTCTCTCAAACACTGACTTTACACCGACTGTTCTCCGTCTTATAAGAGAATATTAAACACTCCTAGTTCTCCAATATGTACCCAACTGAATACCTCGGTTCCTGTCCAACTCATTTGTCTTACGTCCCCAAAGCTGATAAAACTGACAAGTCTACTCTCCATTCATGAGGGCGAGGGAACTGTAGTCAGGTGATATTAAACTGGTACAGGACACAGAAATGTCCTTTGGGTTCTTTATTCTGAACAAGAACATTTGGTGTTCAGACGAAATGTAAAGGTGTGTAACATTTAGGAGGATCTATTGGCAGAAATGGAATATGAAGTTCATAGGTATGTATTCATTTTTCCTTGTATAATCACCTGAAAATAGGAATCGTTATGTTTTTATTACCTTAGAATGAACGGTTTATATCTACAGACACCGTGGACCATCTTCCATGGAGTCCTCCATGTTGAACCACCATGTCTCTACAGTAGTCCACAATGGACAAACCAAACACTGGCACTAGATAGAGCTGTTTTCGTGATTTCATGGCCTCCGTAGTTTCTAATTTGTGCTTGGAAGGGGAAGGTGAAGTGACAGAGTTGCAATCTGCAACTACTACTTTGGTTTGCGTTTCTAATTGTTCATAAATAAACTGGTGGCAAGACACCATACACCAGCTAAAACAGGTTGCTCACTGGGCTCAGGACAGTTCTCTGCATTTCTGTCAAAGTCAGACAAAATCTCACAATATTAAACATGTATCACTTTATATTTTGTGCAAAAGCCACATTTGACCTTCAGCAAACACGTGCATCAGCGCTGCGGTAAACAAGATGGCTTCCTATTTTCCAGTCTCTCTGTTCCCCAATATCACCGTCATAGCTTTCACTCTCCGAAACCTACCCAGAGCAGCTGAAACCATGACGCCTGTATGTTCCGTAACTGGGATGTAGACACACGAGCACGAGTCTGGCTCATTCTTTTGCTTACTGGATAATAAAAAAAAAAAAAAAAACATGATTCACTGGATAAACCACATTGAGTAAGATAACAGATCATTTTTTGACGTATATGATAAGAAATGTAGTTCACTGAGCGGTTTCACACAAAACTAAATGTTTCTACGACAAACCTAAAACAAACTGCAACTTTCTTGACGCGCTAAACAATCTTTTAAATTGACAAACATCATATGGCATAACAACAATCTCTCACTGCTGACTACAGTACATATTTTTCTGAAGTATAGTCCCATGGGGGACTCCGGAAGGGGACTGACTTTGCCTCTCCATAAATAAAGTTATTTACTCATGGCGTTATGAGATTTGCAGTATTTATCCTACCCGGCTACATAAGTAAGATATCAATTTTACCCCGAGCTGTGTTTGAAATGTGAGGAGCAGCTCTGAATTGTCAACGAGACATATTCATTCCCCTCATTTATAATTTTTTAAAGCAAACCTCGAGCATGGCCTTTTGAGCTGTTATTTTGATGCATTCTACTTTACCTCTGAAGAAGATGAAACTTCTTGGCAGAGGTTATTCTGAGGTCTTCTCACATAATGGCAGCTCCATTTATACATTCATACATCTCACGAACTCTACCTCAGCAGGGGTTATACAGCTTGTTCTAGTCTTTGAGTGTGTTGCTGCCATATTAATGCTGATAATGTTAACGTTCTGTTGAGTTTGACAGAGGAAGTTGAGCTGGCATTAAAATAGATTTTTACTAAGAAATCAGCAGTATTTTTATTCTTTAGTTAACTGACACTGTTAGCTACTGCTTAGTCCAATCTTTGATTTTATATTACTCCATGTTGTGATTTGAATCATCTCTTTTGTGCTCAAGTTGATTGTTTTGAACTCATGCAGGCCCGTCTCATCGATTCACGTCTGATCACCTCTTTCCACTGACTTTATACTTAGTTTTCACTTTCTCACATGTCAAAAATATAGAAATATTAGGGAGGAGTGCTTTCCAAAATGGGACAAATTACCCTGCACACTGGGGGGAAAGACATATTTGGGTTAGGGTTAGCCAACACTGCACATTCTGTCACTTCCTGCCACATGAAGAGGTAGAAGAGAATAGATATACAGACAGACATTTATAAATATACATTAGCCTATATTCTACTTAAACCATCTCCATTTGTTCCCTTGTTTTTTGTTTTTCTTTCTGTTTTTTGGATTTATTTATGTTATTATCTGCTTTATTTTGTTAACTGTGCCATTATTCATTGTTTTTGTTAATTTCATTCTTTAACATTAGTGATCATAATGGTGTTATGGCAAGACAAGTCAAAATGTAATAACCAATTAAAACTGAACTACGCAGTGCTCTGTCTCAACATACAGTTCCACAAATATTTGGATGTTTTATCCTTAGCACAACAAATATGCTGCAATAGTTTCTGTGAGGAGAATTCGTATTCATATCAGTTCAACTTTTAGTTAAGATACTCATCAAGGTACTAATCCACAAGCCAACAAAGCGCGTTCGGTCTCTACCTGTGAAAAATAATGAAAACTCTTGATGAAAGAAATCAAGCACAGCATGAGCAGGAGCATATTCAGGGGTGATCTGATGGCTGTCTGTTTTCCTAACTCAGAGACAGGATATGATGAGTTTTAAAATTAATTAGCATTACAATGTGTGTGTGTGTGTGTGTGTGTGTGTGTATTAGTGCTTGTGGGGACCACATCAGTATTCCCCTCCAGCTCTTGTCAACATTTTCAGAGTTAGCGTGTCATGCAGCGATGGGGAGATAACTGACAAAACGGATACAAGGACACTCACCTCAACTGAAACGATAAATAAAACTTGGCGGTGAATAAATGAGTGTGTGAGCTGGGAGAGCGGCTGAACGCAGACATGGTAAATTTACAGATGCCTGAATGTTCAAGCAGTTATGTGTCATGCACTGCTGTTAAAAATAAAATAAGCTAATATTGTACATCTTTTAGCCTGACATAAACCCTCGTCTGATGTAACGTGTTGCATCTTTAATCTTATCCTATATTGAAGCACACCACTGATGATGACGCCTCCCGCTCCCCCCACCCCTAACCTCAGCTTCAAGGTTGCACCCTGTGGAGATTGGCAGGTTTCATAATGACTTCCTGCCGATCCCAGATGAACACGGGCACTGTCTGAAAGCGCAAGAGGGATTTGTCATGCATGTAAATCGCCAAATGGGGTAATCCGAGTGGAACGCGATACCTCTGGTTAGGGGAACATTAGACTGATGAAACAGCCCGAGAAAAATAGAAAAATCCTAAATTCTCTCATGAGTAGGCGTTATTAAATATCTGTATTATTTGTAGGGGGTTTAATTTAATTTGGCTATGGATAAAAGAGTTGAATAGATTTGCAAAAAGTACCTCGAGAGTTCAAAATCACTAGAAGTTTTAGCTTTACTTCACTTTTTTGGGGTGTTGCTCTAGAGATGCCCGTCCGTCCACTTTGGTCCAGACTAAAATGTTTCAAACAATTATTTGATTGATTAAAAAATATATATTAATTGAGTTCAGTAGATGAAACCTAATTCTGATGATCACCTGACTTTTCCTCTAATGCCACCAAGAAGTTCACATTTGTGGTTTTGAGTCAAATGTCCAACAAATACTGGATGAATTGGAATAACTTTGGTGATCCCTTAACTTTCATGTAGATCAGGTATCCATTTCCGGACCCTGCATTTTTTGGTTAAATATGATGTTAGTAATGGAAATATTTTCAGATTGTTGTTGTACTCGAACATCATATTATATGGTATATATGACGAGGTTATGTGATGTTATTCAGCATGGAAATCCTCCAACAATGGCAAATATTAAACATACATGGGCACAAGACCTTGATATGACCACCCCCCATTACTGATTGCAGTCACTCGCCAGCTATTAACTCATTTACTCCAATTCCAACTGCCAGCTCGTCTAGATGTCACCAGCTTGAATGGGCCAAATGTTCTCGTCATGCATCTCTTCAAACAGTTTTTGGACTTCAGTATTTGAAGTTTTTTCCCATATCTGCACAAAGATCCAAACCCATTAATGGCAATATTCTCAGAGCATAGCATCACCACATCAGTCAGCTGCTATAGCGTGTGCATTATTGGTAGCTTGACAATTATTCCTCAGTAGCTGGAAGGTTGCCTGCCCTCCCTCTTTTACACGGTGGATTAAAAATGCCATTATGTGTCTTCAAATTGAGGAGCTGAGGTTAAGTTTAAGTGGATCTCTTAAAAAAATACAATATAATCTGTTTTCCTTTCATTAGTGCGGCGAGTCTGTCGTTATCCTTTCCAGCAACTTAATTGGTAATGTCATTTATAAACACACATTTTAACCTATTGTCTGCGTCAATTTGTACATGTATATGTTCCCTTGATGTTTGGATCCTTTGCAATATACTCCTACACCCTGAACACCTACTGTAAAGTAATAGGCTTGTACTGGCACTGAAATGCATCAGTAGGCTTTATCTGCACTCAGCATATGGAGTCTGCAATTGTGTGACTTTAATATATATATATATATATATATATTCTGCCTTGTTGTCTGCTGTACGGTTTTGTTTAAAAGGAAAATTCAATTTTGGGAAAGTATGGTTTAAATCAACCATACATTACAGACACTGATGGTCAGCAGCGCATGGAGTGAAATAAAGCTGTCGAAGCTAGAAATGTACCCTGGAGTGTCCCTTGCAATAGGCTGCAGAGGTCCAGCCTGTTTGTTTTTGTGCATCCTTATTTATTCAGGTACTGTGGCCATGGCTCGTGTCCATACACAGCCTCCTCTGTGTCATGTGCCAACCCACTCACATGCCGGCCAAGTCCACCCACTCCTACTGCCCCCTTTATCCACCTGCCACTCTCTGTAGCTCATCAAAGACAGACAAAAGCCTTATTTTATCCTCAAACACTGTCTACCTAAATGAAATGCTCCTAGCCTTGTGTATGCATGTGTGTATGTGTGTGTGTGTGTGTGTGTGTGTGTGTGTTATGGCCCAGTTTCTTTTAGGACTGTTTGGGTGTGTGTGTGTGTGTGTGTGTGTTTGCCTGCCTAAGTGATTTCTCTCTGCTCCCCTTGTTTCACCGTTCCCTCTGTAATAGGAAACTTGGAAACAAACGGATGCTGGACTGATTGCCTCTTCGCTGTCCAACAAAATGCTTCAGGGGTAAATAGGGATATTTTTTCCTTTATGATGGAGCTTTGCTTTCTTCTACTTCACAAAACTTTCTCTAAAGTGCTTCCGTTTCGTCATGATATTAGTCATGCCTTTTTCCAAGACATAAGAGGTTGAAATGCTGCATCAGACTGAACCCACCGGTATAATGACACGTACACCTCCACTGTTACTGCAAATAGCAGCAAATGTCATGATAATTGCAGCCAATTACTTTCCTGTTGCCCCCTGGTGTTAAGAGCTAAACATACGGAGACTTTAGCAAGGAGGCAAATGACATGACTGTAATGTTATTCGTCTCTCCATTTGCAGCAGTGGTTTAAAATAAAGACGAAGAAGACATCTAAAGAGTAGGACACTATCTTTACTGCGAGCCAGTGGATGTAATTAATCAAAGATAGCCGCGTTATAAGAAAGGGTGAAGTTGAAGGGAAAGGCACGTGAGAACGCTGAACTCATGTTTCTTAAGTGAATTGTTCGAAAACATGTTCACTTCTTTGCAAAGAGTTATATTGATGTCACTCTCTCAGGAATTGTTTGATAAATATGAAGCTATAGCCAGGAGATGGTTAGCTTAGCTTAGCATAATAATAAAAGTCGAAATATGACGAAACTTGTTATTAAATTCAAAATGCTGCAAAGAGCAATGGAAAGAGACTCAGAATAAATTAATAAAACAAACAGAAATGTAGTATTTCCATCATGTTTTCCCCTTGGGTTTCTAGTCGTAACATCTGAGGTTTGAAAAGTGATTCATCTTGTTACTGAATCTTTTTCTGCAACGGTTTAACGGCACCCAACTGAAGAATAAACACTAGACATAGGACAGATGAAAATATCATCTCACAATGTTCCTGGCAAGAATAACTGTGATTCATAATATTATCACCATAATCATCAAAAATATGATTAAAAATCTTAAAATGGCACTAAAACATACTGGAATCAGTTGAGCTTACATTTTGTCTTGAGACAAAATACAGGAACCTCGTCTCCTTGTCGTCCTTTAGTTTGGAAACCATAGTATTTCCACATATTTGCTTTTTTTTTCTGGGAGATATGATGAGCAAGCCGGGCCTACTGCCATGGTGACAAGGACTAGAAAGATGCGGCTTCCCCTCGCTGCGATTCAGATTCAATCAAGAAATCAATATAGGACTGTGAGTTACAGAGCCAGAAAGCTTTTTTAAGTCACTTCTGAGGATATTCAAGATTATCCCAATAATGCGAATTCACCACGATATACATGATATATGTTTTTTTTAATCATGTTATACAATAATATTGTGTATCGTCCCATCCGTGATTAGCGCTCCTAATATTTGCATAACAACAGTGGCTGTAAACACACATTAGTTTGAATTATCTTTTGCAGATTTTCTGGAAGGTCTGTTAAAATCTGTGCTACATTTGGATAGAATCTCCATCTCCATCTCATTCCTCTAATCAGTCACTGTTAAAGAGACTGTTTAAGTCCTCTGCCAGGTCAGATTTGTGCAGAGCGCTCCAGACATTTCCCTCTGCTTATTAATCTGTCTGCCAGTCTACTTCTTGACCACAGGTTGTTTTTGGACCCCTGACTCTGCTTAGCCTTCTTGTTTGCCTGATTTGGACTGACTGTGAGTTGCCCTCCGTGAGCCTGCCTGCTCGCCTGAATCTCCTTGTCCTGTTGAGCTTGTTACAGGTATTGATCTTCTCATCTAACTCTCGGCAGGAAAGCGGATTAGGACATTTCTCAAAATATTGAACTATTCCTTCAAAAGCACATGTATTCATTAGAAAATTACCATCTCTTCTTGTCTTTAAAATCCAAATCTGTGTTTTCCTGTGAGCGTGGTTGACAGCCGTATGTAATGACAGCCGTAAGCTGCGCGTATCACAGGTGTCAGATAAGGTTGATGCGGCGTGAAACCACATCTCACCATTACAATCAGTGAAGCAGCTGACGCACAAGCACAAAGGCATGAAACGATTTAAGCAGACCCCACAAGGACATAAGCAGCACTGTGTCCAATTGGGTGCCATAAAAGAACACTATGGAAACAAAAACCTGTGCTCTAAGGTTATTGATTTCATAATTAGTCTGTTTAATGGCCCTCTGGTGACGTCAGGGGATAACAGAGACGTGCAACCCTCCCCTTCTGTAGCCTGTGGTATGAAGACATCAGGTGGTGTGTGACGGGGTTATTAAATTTCCTTGTGAAATTACTTGTTCTCGCTTGCGTAACATTATTACCAAAAAAGAACCCTTTTCCAATTTTGCAAAGGGCAATTTAAACAGGTTTAATGGTGGAATAGTGGTGGAAAGGGCATGGGATATCTTCTGTGGCTCATTTTCTATAAACTCAGCAGCCAAAATGAGTGCAGGGATGAGCAGTGAAGCTGACTGAAACACTACCCAGGACTGTAGCATTCACTTGTTTTACCAACATAAATGTATTTGCAGCCCCTGCCTCGCTGCCAAAAACATGCACTGTTCCAGGAAGAAAAGAGACAACAGAGATATTATTCACTTTCCTGAATATAATTATTAAGCAAAATGCATGCACCCATTTCCTGAGGCGTGATTTTTCATCTCAGACTCCTTCCCAGACATTTTTGGCATTACTTATTATGTTTTTATGGGATAAAACCATACATGTTTTATAGCAGTAACTAATCCCTGATTCTCATGAATTAGTTAGCTGCATAGTTATGCTCACTGGCAGTCAAGGTTTTTTTTTGTTCCTTTGCAGGAGTCTGGACTGCAGCTTACGCTCAACAGGAACAGTTGTGGCCTCAGGAGATTATTTGACAACTTAGTCTTATGAGTTCTCACTCACTTTAAGACTATGTGTTGTATAATATATAAGTATTTCAGTCAAACTAAAAAATGTGCATCTTACAGTTGGAGTGCAGTTTTGTTGTTTGTACCAAAAGAGAGAGCGTCCTCTGCCTCGATGTGATTTGCTGAGCAGCAAAACACGGTGCAGCTCATTTGCAAATTGCCAGGTGTGCAATTTGGTTCTCAGAAAATGCTATAACATATGCATGAGATGGAAAATGATGCTTGTTAGCTTTGATAGTCTGATCATTTGAACTTGTAACTCTAACTCAAGTTTTCTCCTTCGACTGTAAAACGATAGGAGGCATCAAATATTGTACGAAAGGGTAGACTGTCCTCCAGAGAACAACGACAGCATCAGTCGTGTCAGCAATGTTGACAAAACAGTGGTAAAGTTCAAGTGACAAAGCCCTCTAGCGGCCGTGGGAATTATGACGAGAGCAAAGGAGGAAGTCAGGTAACGGTATTGTATAGCCTCGTTGACCGAGTTGTCTGATCCACTGTGTGAGAGACAGCTCAGGAAGGTCCCATTGAAGGGCTCAGGGAAGTGGCTGTGCACTGCACTGGAACGGATGGGGCAAAGTTCACCAGAGGTACATTTGCAAAACCAGCCTGTTAGTCTTCATCCTTGAAGTCTTTTCTCTTGCAAAACCAAAAAGATACAGTTTGAAAACACTTCAGATAAAGCAACACAAATCTCCTCAATGTGGCCATTAAAACATCCACTACAACTGCAGTTTCCACCCAGGTGTGATGTACCAGTGGGTATTTTCTAGGCCATAATGAGCCCATAATTAGTTTGGTTCATCACAATATGTGAGTATTTTGGACCAAACGGTTCTGGGGATTCCCTTTAGAGGAAGTGTCCACTGGGGAGGGAGCTCATACCTTCAAGGGCTTTTTTTTTAGAAACAAAGTTATGTAAGCCGCCAGTGGTTGGTACAGCAATATATAGGGCATATATGCTCAATAAAGCATGGGCTTCACTATCGGCCCGTGTGTCCGTGTTTTGTTCAATTTTTTAAGGCTGCCATTACATTTTGTTGTTTCTAACATTTAACGCAGGATATTAAAAATACCAGGCTCATTTGTTCAATCAATCATGAATGATCATTCCCAGTTCTTGCAGTTCCTCCAACTGTTCTTAAAACTATGTAAACGTTTATTTGGGCCAAAAACACCTAATGAAGATACTGCAGTAGATGCAACACCTACTGTGACCGAAATGTGAAATTTATGCTTTATTTGAAGTGTTTTCAAACAATATTTTTTCTGAGAAAAGAGATCAAGGATGAGGATTAAGTGCTTGGTTTGACAAATGTAAGTCTTCCCCACCTCTATTACAAAGAGCCACTGTTTCCAGTTTCAAACTAACAGTTTCTGTCTATTGCAACTACAACTCTTTGCACCTTACCTACCTATCTATCTTTTTTTATCTTTTCTAAGTATTTTCTCTATTGTTGTATTTTATTTTATTCTATTGTATTTTATTGTATTATAATGTACCTGGCTGCTATGATGACCCAATTTCCCTCCGAGATTAATAAAGTCTATCTATCTATCTATCTATCTATCTATCTATCTATCTATCTATCTATCTATCTATCTAACCCATTGTTCCCTACCCTTAACCAAGGGTTTATTATTGTAACCATGACGACAGAGATCTTCTAACCTTGATGAAGTAGTCATAACCAAACAACAATGTTCTCCTAACCATGTTGTGTTTGTGCCTTAGCCTAACCAAACCTTACCCATTGTGTTCTCACATCATGTAACACATTTATTCTCAGTAGTGATTTTGGGAGGCGCACTCATCATCCTGTCGATCTCAGATCAGAAAACACAAATAGTATTTTGTTGTTTAATCTGACTGTTTCAGGATACATTAGGTAAAATATATGTGGAGTAAATCTATGTACAGTCAGCAGCATTTAATTCACACAACGGCTGTTGTCTTACGAGGTTTCATTACTGTTGATGTCTCATTCATTGATCCAAACTGTCCTTCCTTCTTCCCTCCCCGGCATGGGCTGTTTTTCCTCTCTTCCATCCTCACACAGAAGCAGCTAAACACTTTTTTTTTGTACAATTCTCAGTGGAACAAAACGGACTGCCACCTGCTGCCAGCTGCTCTGGGACGCAACATTTTGTTCCTCCACTCGTCCTCGTCGTGATGGAGACAAGCGGGCCTGCAGTGCTGTCAGTCATCTCCCTGCTTTTCCCTTACACACACTGCATGGGGATGAGAAAGCCTTTGAGCAGCTGTGTGCCGGCAGAAGCAGCTTTTAGGGTCTCCAAAGACGCCCTGCTGTAAAATGGCACAGCACGGTTATATGTGATACTTGACAGGCCAGTGTCTGCTATGTTTGATTAGATTTCAGTGTCTTTCTTTTAAGAGCTTCTGTGGCAGACGATGTGACAAAACACAACAAGCTTTGGATCTGGGCTTGAGCCCTTGTTATTCTGGAAGATGACTGCGATAAAGCCCAGCGTGCACCTTGCTGCTGCCATCTGCTCCCTCTCTTCTGCTTGCTTGACAAGAGTTATGTTTACATAAAAGCACCGTGGCTCCTCTGCTAACCACTCTATGTTAACATAGCACTGGCAGCATGTCAGGCACAATGCATTTCTGCATGAATGTCAGTGAGCAAACAGTCGGACTTTATCACACTGGGCACTGTGTGTGTGTATAATATGACTGTTTATCTATGTAGAACAGGAGCCTGTCGAACTAGCTGGAGATTAAAATGCTGGGAAAATATAATAAAGCAATAAAAAAACGGAGCTGGCCTCTCAGCATTCAGATTCTTCAGTTATCCTTGATATGAGTGGATTTGTGGCAAGGGCACAGGAATCCTTTATTATCAATCTTCTCACATTAGATCCTCTTCTTTTTCAGAGGAAAAAGAAAAATATTGATCTTTGAGGTTCCCACTGAACGTATACCTTCAGAACAATCCATCTCAGTAATTCAAACCAACATAAAATTATTCTGTTTTCATCAAGAGCAGTACCTAGAAATTCCTCTTCAAAAGCAGGATTCTTAATGAGGACGCACAACTGTCAAATCAAACAGCTTTTGATGTTGTTATGGAACACAATTAAACTGAATTTATGAACAGTTTTAACATCAATAATTTCCTTGTGCATTAATATATGTATTACACTGCAACATTATATTGTGATGATATAATAAGTTGTATAAATAATGAATTCATTGTAGTTCAAAGACAGAGATGCTGACTGAAAAATAACTCAAACGTGCTTCATGTTTCATTGTTATCACACTTGCTGATGTTTGTGTGATTCCAGTAAAACATTTTAAAGACTCTGTCATCACTAAAATGGCTGATGTTTGCAGTAAAATGGTTGATGGTTGGTGAGTCAACTTCCCGGTCCCCGTTTTGGATCACTTGCTCCTGTCAGAGCCTGACAGCCGTCCTGCCGAGGCAGGTGCTTTATGTTCATTTCCTGAACAATTCAATCCGCTGATTAATTGCTCCCCTCAGAGTAAAAGGCAGAGAAGCCAGTACAAGGCCTGCAGAAATGTATCAAAACACATTAACATCTAATTGGGACTAACTGGCAGTTTCAAGCTGACATTGTGTGTCTTCTTTATGTGTCTAAACCAGGTTTTCTTATACAGTTTTTTAGCTCAGGAAGCAGATTATGCTAGAGTAAAAATGTTGTTTTTTTGTCTTTGAAGTGTAGGTAACACATATTTTCACATCAGAAACATGCAAATGTGCACCAGTGGAATGCAGAGTTGTTGGATTCATTTGAATAATCTCTTTGAAAACATCTAGAAATACCCTCCCTCCGAGATTCAAGAAGGAAATCCAAGTGAGGGTAATTTTTATTCATCATATTCGGAAAATAAATAGCTTCATCTCATAATAATCACAATGCATCTTTAGACAGTAGCACAGATATTATCAACAGGAAATTAGTTAAAGTCATATTCAAAACAGTTTGTGTTCAATCGTAAGGATCCATCTGCATTTTTGCAAGGGCTCACGTGGAAAAACTTGGCTAAACAGAGCACATCGATGGCAAATTGAAATGGGTTTTTTGTTGTTCTTGTTGTTTTGGAAAACCAGGTGACACAGAAACAGGTGTATATATATATATGTATAAATTAAAAATGCATTACATAAATTAGACATTGCTGCATGAACAGTTGTGTATTGTCCCTGGTCACACATTTATCACAGTGTTCATTTTAAAAGCCAAAGGATCAAAGATGTCACATGAAAAATGAAAAAAAGCTCAGCATGAAAAGGTTACTGCTGACACGTCATGCATAAATGATAAGGACGGTAACAAATGACAGCAATAAACATGTCGACTGAATGGCTTGCTTCCTAAAATTACAGCCTTATTCATTAGTCGGCTGTCATCATTAGTAAAACCGTAATAAACTTCTGATTGTAAGCAGTCAGAAAGGTCAGTCTGTGAATTTCAGTGAGGATTGTCATATTAGAAAAATTACACAAATTTACAAAGAACCTCCCTGAAAAAATATTACAAGTCGATCCAAAAAAATGTCCCTGCTGGCAAACTCAGCGTTAATTATACTCACAAAAACAAGAGATAGAGGACTAATAAACACATCCTGCTCGGTGCTGCGATCAATATGTGACCCGCATGTCAGTGATCTCAGCGTCAGCGCTCTTTTTATGAAACCATTGTCCTCGTTCGTCATTGTGCTATCGTTAGTCTGTGCATCACCAGCCCTCTTTGTAAACAAGCAGTTTCCCAAACTGCTACAGTCAAACCAGCATTCGAGCCATCTGTCCGGAAGAGAAATTACTCCCACAGAACGATCTTCTGCCTTTTCTCTACCACCTTATAGTGGGAGAAGTTTCTGGTAAACACTTCACAGTATGGACAGGGCAGGAGGGAGCCTGAGTGGGGTACCAGTGAAGGGCAAAGAGAGGAATGTGTTACTGTAGTGCTGCAGAATCGCATTCTTTAAGCTGCGTTTTTGTCACACCAGAGAGGTTATAAATGTAAACGTGTTGTTGTTGCTGTCACTGACAAAGTTGATTTGGCACTGCTCCAGTCTGGCAATATCCCCAATGTCCAGCTCTGATAATAACTGAGTTGGGTCTGTGTTTGTTGTGAAAACCTTCTGTTTCTCCTGCTGCTCCCCTACATACTCCTCTGGTTCTTTGACCTCCTGCTTCTCATCTTTGCTGTCCTCCTCCTCTTCCTCCTCCTCTTCTTCTTCCTCTGTGATGGAGCAAAGGCGGGTGGCGGTGCCAGGGTTGTCGGCAGGCGGTCTGTAGTGGCACTGGCCGTTCAGCAGCCTCCTCAGTGGCATCAGGGGCACCGCCTCCTCACCCAGCAGCTGCTGCTGGCAGTGCCGGAAATCGCTCTGACGCTTCAGCCGTTTGAACTCGCTGAAGGCGGAGGTGGCGTTCTGGTAGAGGCTGTGGGCGATGGCCTGGGCCTTCTCGGACTTGCTAACCAGGACAGCGTGACACCGGAGCACCACGGCCATGTTCTTGACCTGGTGCCTGTAGATCCAAGCCAGGATCTTTGGTCGGCACGGGTCAGCGTTGCAGTAGGTGATTCTGTTCAGGGAGTAAAGATGGATGGGTTTCTTTTTCCCAGATTTGTCAGCACTCATCCGGATGCCTTGCGATCCCACTGTTAACCTCATCTTGACACTCTGCTCCCCGTAGTTGCTCCTCGCCCAGATCTTGGCCACTGCCTCCTGGGTGCAGCCGTCTCCCTTTGCTGTGATGGTGACCACACTCCCCAGGTAGCGCACATTGTAAACAGGCTCCTCTTTGTTCAGTTCCACCTTTTGTCGTTTGGTATGAAAGATGCTGCCCACCCAGTCGAAGGGACAGTCGGGCAGCAAGTCAGGACAGGAGCGCAGAAGAGAGGAGAGGATGGAGTGATAGGTCAGCCCGGTCCCCAGGCTCTTGGGTTTACTCTTGGACTCATCCTCCACCAGAACAAACTTATTCCTTCTCCAGGGCAGCATGGTGCGGGGAGGAGTTGGAGCCAGTGAGCCCCTCAGCCACCGCGTTTGCTCTTAACAGCTCAGCCGAAAGACTAGGAAAGCCGGTGTGTGCGAGGGAGAGAGGGAGAGCAGAGAGAAGCTGCTTCTCGAAGCTCAGAGGACAGACTGAGAGCTCTGAGCCTCAGCCAGTCTGTTCCCCCGCTCGCTCCTCCTTCCTCTCCTCCTCCTCCTCTTTCTCTTTCTCCACTGTTTGTCTGCATCATGCAGCGCTGATCAGTACAGGAGCCTTAGCCAGGCGCTCAGGCACCCTCAACCCCCTCCCTGCTTCGTTGTTTTGCTTCCAAATGGCTCCCGACCAAAGCATTATTTATCCTTCCAGCTTTGCACTGAGGTATCACTGTATTTTTGTTTCTCGTAAACCTGAGGAAGAGGGTACATCGCCTAGTCATTCTCTCCCCGGGGACTTTACGTGACTTGTTAAATCTGGTGTAAAAGTCAATCAAGTCTGTAGAATGTAATTAATTCTTCTGGTTTAGTGGGATGTTTAAATTAATATATCAACAGAATGATCTCGTGGCATTGTTAGCATGAGGATAAAAGAGTTTTGGATCCAAAACACAAAATTGCAACCTGGTGTTACTCAAAAATCACCTGATCAGTTTTTTAATTCATGGAAGAACATTGGAAAACAACTACATTTAAGTGTACTGTTTGTTTACATCAGCAATTTGAAATATGATTAATTGAGGTGAAAAAAGTACCTTGAACATATTTTATGGACTTCCGTTGGAGTGATGTTACTAAATAATTCAAAAGCCATTCAAAGGAAGAAAAAGTTTATGGAATTAAAAATAGTTTGTAAGCACTTGCAAGTAAGGATTTAGAGGATGAAACATAAATTATGTATCTGAAATAAGGAGACTCAGTATATTTGTAATTGCTAATGTAATTTATATTCTACCCAGTGCAATTTATTACTAAGGGCATGTCAGCTCTTCAAATGAAGCAGTGAAGCAAAATAATGTATAAACTCTATCTCTGTCAAACTGTGTTTATACTCATTTGTCTTGCAAATGTACCATTCTTTTACCAAGAACCTTTATGAGAAGTTGTCTTCCAGTACAGAAAGTGCTGCCTTTTTACCTGCAGTGCTTAGGAAGGTGAGCAGGTCGATGGTTGGCGACCAAAGAGCAGGACTTTGACACTACAGACCTGGTTTAGGCAACAAAAGCACTTTGGCTAAGGTTAGGTCAAGATAGTGGTTTCAGTTAATGTTAATAAACTAGAGTATTTTCTAATGTTTAACCACAGTTATTCACGTTTATTCTGTTGAACAAGCAGAAACTGTAGAAAAATAAATACAATATGTTGTGAGTAAACATTTTGGTATCTTTCAGTATCAACATACAGAAACATTAAACATGTTTCCTTATAATATCGATAAAAAACTCCAGATGGCATTATGTTTCTGTGGTAGATGAATGTTTTAGACGAGGAAGTCTGGTAAGACCATTTGTGTTGAATGTGAATTACAGCGGTACTGTTAATAAGTTACCAGGTGTTCTTAGATATACTGTATGGTATATCAAGGAGATCATTCTGGAAGTCGAGCGAGAACATCTATGCAGAGGTCTTCTCTCCATGCTGCATGAATAAAGGGACTTGATTCATCACACTGGGTTCGTAATTCTTCAGAGAACCAGCAACTCTAGTGTTTTGGAAGAATGTATCCTACATTTCCCTAAAAACATATCTGCTGTTGCAAATTAGTAGTACATAAATATGTCATTTACAGCAGATTGGGTTGAAATTTGGTGCAATGTACAAGAGAACATGGATGAACATCTGGCTCTAATGGTGTTTGACTGGCCGACACTGTATAATTAGGTCAAATAAAAGGCTCTCTTAGTGGAGGATTCTTGTGCAAGTACCATGTGCGTCTGTCACCGAGCTGTGCCGGCCAGCATGGACTGAACTGTCACGTGTGGATGGTGGATGAAGTTCAGTCCTGAGAGGTTAGTTACCGTGGCAACACAGGAAAATAAATGTCACTTTTTCTGCTCCTGGTGTGTGCTGTGAATTAAACAAGACAGTCAATAGAAAAATAAATTGCTTTTGAGGCACTATCTCATACATGGATGTGATTTATTCCAGTTATTTAAAAGAGAAAGTGAATTTTAGTGCAGAACTATTTTGAATCCTTTTCTGTTATTACCTATTCACTTCTTTTTAAAATCCCTGTTATTGTCAGTGGCTGAGGCTGCCCGCTGAAAAGAGCTTCTTTGTAAACCACACACATAGCCAAAGGGTATATGGCCAAACTTTAAGCTGTTTGGAAATAGCGAAAACTGATTTAATGTTGAGGGAATAGTCTGGGCAGTCGCCATAAAGGAGACTCTACCCTGTAGAGATGATTAAGAGACTTTTACTCTCGGTCCAGTTGGATGTTTAGTGAATAAAGAGAAGGAGCCACGATCTGATCCAGGATGAGGTGCTACAGCATCGTCTTGATCCTCCAAAGACAGTGAGATTGAGAGTCCTTATACAAACAGCTGTAGTCCCATAAATCACCTCTGTGTTGTGAGATAACTCATCTCTAACCACAGGAGATTAACGCAGACCCTAATATGCTAAATTGAAAATATCCATCATGGTTTGGCCTTTACAGAAATGGATGCGTGCATTCAGTATTGACTTATCTGCCGCCCGAGTAACCATCCTATATAAGAGGGTTGTTCAATGAAATTAGGAAATGTCTCTGCTGTGTTATGTGTCAAGGTCTCTTTGTCTCCTGTCTGGCAGTTTAGTCTCTGCCTGTGAAAGTGTAAAACAACTTGCTCATAAGAAATTATGTAACTGGTTAAAAGCAGTATGAGCTATAATGATCAGTGCATGCATTCACTTTAAATGTACAATATGTCATTTGTGCAGCTATGGAGTCTCTCACATCAAAACAATACACAAAGACAAAGTTTGATGACGCTGTGAGGTAGCATTTGGGATCATGGGAGTTGATGTTTGACATCTGATGACTAAAATCCTTCAACCGGTTAAAATATATAGTTAAAAATGACCAAGATCTTAAAAGTGTAAAGTAAGAATGTGGCTTAAAACTGGATGAAAGTTGATTTATCACAGCATATGGCAGACAACTATAATGGTGATGCATGCACAAAGAGGATATGACGCTAGTTGACCGGTGAAACACACGATTACCTTAATAAAATTACAGATTTCTCTGGGTTTGAACATTGTTGGAATAGAATGGAATAGATTTAGAATAATGTAAGTACACAGCTCAATGAAAAATATGACTCATGAGATGAGTTATATTGATGGAAATGTTACATATTGTAGCTTTAATGTACTGCTGTGAAGAGTGAGGACTGAGAAATATGAGTTTTACGTGAATTTGTTCTCTCAAATAGAAAAAAAAAACTATTTATTATATGCACTCAATATCATCTACATATAAACGTGTTTAATCTTGCTGCAGACTAGCAGTTCCTGCGGCATGGTGAAAAATACTCATTATACAGTCCAGTCCAGTGTTGCAAAGTATTTCTGGCTTGTGTTCATTAGCCTTTTCCACTGGAACTAATGTCAATTTGAAACACTGCGTCAGTGCTTCACCATGAACTCATCTGTTATGAAACAAGACTAAGACTCTGCAGCCATGCAAACTTAGGCACTGCTGTGCTTTGAGCTAAGGTCAGTATGCTAACGTGCTCACGGTGACAATGCTGATGTTTGTGTGCGAACATTTGCTAATTAGCATTATGCACAAAGCACAGAGGCTGAGGGGAATTTCGTTAGTTTTACAGGTATTTGGTCACAAACCAAAGTATTGGACAAACTGTAATTATAACTGCATGATGGCCCTAGAGGAAAGGTCAGGTGGATCAAAACAGTGGTTACAGTTCATCCTGAGGGGACATGTCTGTTCCAAATTTTATTAAAAATCAAATCCAATAGTTTAATTCTTTCCTTTCGTCACGTTTTATTCAAAACCACAAATGGGATTACCAAAGTCATCACAATACATATTCTAGGAACCATAAATATATAAACTTTTGAGCCCATCTTGTACAATTTTAGTCATTTTACTGGATAAGTGAAACTATGACTTCATGACAACTATGCTTGTATCCCTAGTGGAAAAGTCAGGATAAGATAAGTCAAAAGCTTTTCATCCTCTGGGCACCATCAATATCTATACTAGATTTTATTCCAATATATTTAGTAAGTGTGGAGAAATTACAGTAAATAAAAAAAAGTAAAATATCAACCTCATAGCGGTGCTAGAAAAAAAAAAATCAGTGTAAGCAGACTTCATCCTCGGGACAAAATAATGTCTGTACAACACATTTTCATGTGAATCCATCCAGTAGTTGTTTAGATAATTCAGTCTGGACCCAGACAAACCGACCATTTGAAAGTGGTTACAAATGATCTCCAGCTCAGCCCTGGTTCCTGATTCTATCCTCATTTCCTGTAACTCCTTCATCTCTCGTTCCCCTTCGGTTGAACCCACACATCCTTTATCAACTCACAGTAGCAACCCAGGGTGCAGAATGTTATCACTGCAATCCAATTACTGTTATCTGAGTGACACCCCTCCCTTACATCCCAAATTCTCCTTCCTTACCCATAGTTTCTTTTTGCTGCTCTTGAAGACATCCTTTTATCCAGGGCAGCGTATGCTACATATTTCTGTCGAGCAAGGCAGCCTAATTGAATTGGGCTCTCTCTTCATCACGCTACACTTACTGAGCGCGGTGTAATCAATGAGAGGGGCCTTGCAGAGAAGGTCCCAGCTCTTCGATGGTTGATTTATGGCTGTACGTGCGAGCGGCAGCAAGGCAGCCCAGCGCACAGTGAGGAACGAGAAAATGGGGAATGATGACAGAAAGGGCTGCTGTGCTCTTCATATATCAGACACTGCTGCGATTGATAACACGCCTACACCCAAGCAGAAGAAAAAAAAAAAAAGATACAAGTCTCACAAAAATGATAAGAGAGAACTAAAGTAATGTCGGATTACAAAAAAGCGAAATATAAGCTGCAAGAGATGGAAATCAATATCGTCTCATTCCCACGCAATAGATCCCTATAGACCTGGCTGAATACATAATGCAGTTCAAGTGAATCATAGTTTAATGAACAGGGAGAGTGCAGCACATTATATACAGGAGGCTCATTCCCTCCTTTAATCAGGAGAATGATACAGTCACAGGAGACCTGCAGGTCAACTCCCCCTCATTTACTCCTGTACTAATACCACAGGGAAAGAGCTGCACTACAGGAAGTGATTTGTTAGTTTCCATGTAAGGTCAGAGAAAAAATGAGAGGCAATTAGCCGAGAGAAATTAGAAATATGAGCCATTGAGAGCACGTTAAGTTAAATTAGACCAATCTTGTGTCTGTCTGGTGAATACGAAGCTACAGCCAGCAGCCGGTTAATTTAGCTTAGCAAAAAGACAGAAACAGGTAGAAACAGCAAGAAGAGCTAAAGGTTAAAAAAAGAAAATCCACCCACCTGCACTTCTAAAGTTCACCAATTAAAAAGGTCCAGTGTGTAACATTTAGGAGGATCTGTTGGCAGAAATGTGATATAACATGTTTTCATTAACGTAATAAGAAAAGTTGTGTTTTCGTTACCTTGCGATGAGTCCTTTTCTACAGTAGCCCAGGACAGACAAAACAAACACTGGCTATGGATAGGGCGCTGCACATTTTCCATACATTTCGTAGCCACCTATTCTACACTCATGGATGGGGAAGGTGTGACGAGGGGTTTTCAGTTGGTTGCACTCCTCACCACTAGATGCCACTAAATGCTACACACTGGTCCTTTAAAGTAATAGTTCAACATTTAGGGAAATATGTAACATACATTTAATTTGTACAAAAAAAACACAACTTGTGGTTTCACAGGGACGATTGTAAAGAAATAGTCTGGGCACATAACGCAAAGTAGAACCACAAATTGTTTTGGATGTACTAAAAGGTGGATTTTTGCTAATCTTGTCAGAAGGAATACTTTGACATTTTGGGAAATACGCTGGAAAATATTTGCTTTCTGACAGAGAGTTAGACAAGAAAATTTACACCATTCTCATATTTATCCTTTAAATATTAAACTGGAGCCAGCAGACAGTAAGCATAGCATAAATACTGTAAACGGGGGAAACAGCTAGTCTGGTGTTTAAAAGAACATTTTGGATCCATGCTCGAATTCAATTCGCCATGAAATCTACATTTTCAAAGAAATACAGCATTCTCTGTCCTCCTTTATCACTGATATAATTGGATATGATGATATCCCCATATTCAGTATCATTAGCATCATTAGTGTTTCATCATGTTTTGCAGGTAAACGTGTTACACTTTTGAAGCTTTGAAGGACAGAATATGAGTGTGTGCCAAATAGCTTAATTGTATGTTGAGTGCTCTTTCTGAGTAATCCTCAGAGGCATTCTTCCAGGCCCAGAAAGCCAGCTGATTTCAATCTCTCGAGGAACTGAGACTTTTCCAAATAATGTTCTTTTCTGTCGTAGAATAAGCAGATCCTGTGCCAGGATAGAGCTAAAAGCTGTGCGCTATGATGAGAGAACAGGGGGAAAAAAGGGGGTTTTACATAAGAGACTCTGCTTTTGAAGTTTTTTGGTCAAATGCCCAAAGATTATTCATCACATCCTTAATATTGAATGTTTGAATGAAGTTAAAACATACTTTTATGATGATTGATGCTGTTTGCTTTCGACGGTATTTGTCAAGTCAGAATGACATAAAAGTTAAGAGTGAGCCGAAACTTTGAGACAACTTCCTCTCGTATTCAAATCTGACATTTCAAAAACTTAGTATTATTTTTAACACTTAATTACTCCATTTTGAAAAGGATCTCACATTTTGTCATTTCAACATCTGAGCAGTATGTCCGACACATTGTTGCATGAAATGTAGGTGACTGTTTTGTGTTTGGGTTCTCAATGTTTGATCAGATGGACTCCACAGGGAGGGGAGTTTGTCTGGATGTTGCACTGGTAGGAGAGGTGCCAGGTTTGTTTAAACCAGTCACAGCAAAGTCCAACTGTTTCAACACTACGGCATCAAGAGGACACATGTGATGTTCTTCTCGCCTCTTGTACTCCTCCCATAAAGCTGTTGCCTCCATCTGCTGTCGCTATTTCTTTCTGTCTGAAATCCACGTGAATGTGTGTCAGCTTGGCGTTTGATCAGAAGTCATTATGTGACACAAACAAAGAAAATACGGAAGTGGGAGGTTTACACGGGCAGAGGGGGCAGTGGATCACAAGGTAGACTCTGTCTGCAAAACAAGGTGACTAATGTTGAATAAAGGTCCTGGGGACATTTCTGTTCTTTTGCTGGGGTTGAAAACAAGATTGCACCTTTTCCCGTCAGAAGAAAGCCGCAAATTCTCGTAGGCTATCATTCACATGTCAGGTTGATTATGTCAGATATGATTCAGCCAGAGGAGTTTTCTGTGCCAGCTATTCATGTTACATTACTGAATCTCTGTAGTAAACTGTATTATTAATTAATTTAGATATGTATACAGAATCATAACTCTTTGCATTTGGTGTCTACCTCTGCTGTGTACCTGTCAAAGTCAGGTGAATTTGTGCATTAAAACCTGTTAACAACAGAAATTCCTAAAAATAAAAAAGACATTTTGTCATTGCTGAGGTATAAAAGTTGGCATGTTGGAAGAGAAAAGATGCAATAAAGGTTCAAATGAAACCTACAGGTTGGCATAGACCACATCTTGTAATAATCTATGGTTAAAATGCCATCTGGAGTTAAATTACAGAGGAGCACAGTGGATATTTTATTCCCCACCTTTCCCCTGTGCTGTTCGTCCCTGTTAAATTTGAATAAATGCCTTCTAGGTGTCCTGATACAAAAAACAGTGGACATGGTGGGAATCTTAATTTTGTGTCATTGTGCCTCATCTATAATTTTCCACCTTTTCACATAATCTTGATAATCATGTTAGGTTGTTATATGATAACTTTTCACTGGCTAAAACAAACAACAAATACACTGAAAATGTTGTTAGAACAGTGTAAAATATAGTCACCAGTAATTAGTTTGAGCATATATTCTATACCCAAACAGAAGGCACCCACTAAGAAGGCTGATAATGAAGATGGGTAATGTTCATTCAGTCACAGTTTCAGTCTACTGGATTTAGACAGTCTCTCCAAGTTCTACCAACAGCAGAACTTCAGATGTGTGGTTCACCTGCAAAATACCAGTAATATAGAGTAATGATTTCTTTAAACCCAGAGTGACTCTGCTTGCTGTGCTACAAGCTATCATTGACTGAAACTGGCTGCTGGTTGTTTGCTCCACTGTTTACTCTTACTCGCTCAGAACACTGTGCACTACCAGTGTTTTTAATGGATTGCAGTGCGGTGTGTTTGACAGGTGGAGAACCTGGAGCAAATAAAGATTCAGAAATGGTTTACAGTATATAAAAAACAAAACAAAATCACTGAAGTAGTGTGTAGTTTCTCTATACATGGGTCGATAGTGCACTTAATTCAAACTCCTAAAATCTGGAGAACATACCAAAGTTATGGCTTGGGTTTCTTTGGAAAGGTTTTCTGCATGAATTCTCAAGTTGAAGAACATCTTTGTTCAGAACCGTGTTTGGTATGTTTGGCTATACATGATGCAATGAGAAGCAATATATAAAAAGGCAAATTCAGTTATTCCGTTGAAATATGGCTCCTGTCAGTTATGGGGCGCAATCCTTTAAAACAAACGGCTTACCCATTCGACTGAACTCATTGTTATAAATCTACTGTCTCATTCTCTGCCTTATGTTGTCTGAAAACATGCAGTCTACTCCTGGGATTTCTTTCTTATGCCATCCAAATGTAACCGTGTGCTCGTGTGTACCCAAATAGAGCCGAAGTCAAGGTTAAGGTTGAGTATGCCATTAAAACTAGAGAACAAACCATGATTTGTATGCAGTGTGGGATGAAGCACTAGCTGAGAGGGTCAAGTAAGGGCAAGAAAGCCTGTGGGTGCACCCTCACATTTTTATGGGTTGGAATCTATATTAATTTCACTATAGCCCTGACTTTATGTCCTCTGCAGTGACATAAGCAGAATGTGTAAATGGTGCAAGAGACAAATAAAATGTGAGATGGAAATGAGACACAATAAAGACATTTAATTATGGAAATGATGAGGATTTCACCAATTACTTAATGATTTAATGAATGGCAGTTATCTATTAATTAATAACCAATAATTGGACTATCCAATTCTATTTCTTTGGGCACAGTGAAGCAAAGAGGTGGAAGGCCTGGCACAGGTGTAACTAAAAACATTCATAATAAGTGCATGGCTGAGTGATCCTCCTAACGGCAGCAGTACCACCATTAATGTTTTACACCAGTTTGTCTCCTGCAGTTCACACTACAAACAATTACAGGTATGTATAGTTTTTGTATTTCTGTAGAAAGTTTTGTACAAACTTTGATGATGAAGAAGTGTGCACCAACGTCAATAAAACTGCGACCTTGTCATACCTCCGCCAGTTCAACTTCACAAAGACTCTCCTTAGATTTTAATTATTTTTTCTCTTAAATCTTTCTGTAGTTGTCAATGCATGAAAAGAGTCAGATAGACCTGTTTGACATCAGACATTTTGACATGAAATAGGGTAAATCAGTGCCTGAATTTGACCAAAAAAGGTGCCAGTACCCTAACCCTAAAGAAAACATAACCCTTATTATTGTGGCATTTAACCTTTTTTAACATTTTCAGTGCCGTTTTCTTTGCATTTAGTTGTTTTCTTAAGTTAGCTATGTTCATACAGAGACGCAGTAAGGCAGGCGTTTAGGAGTACTTCATCAGCATTGCATTGTTTTAGAAATACCAAGATCCAAAAACTTGCTATAGGGGAGTTTTGGGGCATTAAAGTAGTTCTTTTTAAGCAATTGTTTCACAACTTTTATAGTATACCCCTCGGAAAAAATACTGAGGTCCATACCTTGGTGTCCTCAGTGGTGGGTACGCCCATGTTCACTAGAGGTGGCGGTATTCAGTGAGTAAGTAAGGGTACTTATGTGGACAAAACTCATAAGTGCCAGTACGACTGGCGAGTATCGGCCCATTTCAGACACTGGGGTAAACACAGGTGTTACCAATGATACTAATTAAGGTTCTGTTCCATTCAGTGTAGCGGAGCCTTTCCAGTGAGCCAACATGCACAACAGCAGCATCCTGACTCTGTTTGACCTGAATGAGACGAAACCTTCATTAGTATTATCAGTAACACCTGTGTTTACTCTGCTATTTCATGTCAAAATGGCTGCGGTGAAAAGAGTCTATTGAAAAACAGGCCGCTGTACTTAAGACTCAGCCTTTATACATGTGGCAGGCAGTCTGCCAGGTGAGCTACCTGAGCAACAGATTTACACATGTAGCTGTGACTGCCTGTGTTTTGTTCTCTTCTTCAGTCTCTGTTATGTTATTTCCTCTGCTGTTCTCAGGTCTTTCTTGCAAAAGAGATGTTGAATTCAGTGAGACTACCCGATTAACTAAAGGTTATGCTACTAAGTACAAGTGATAACCATGAAATATCATCTGGTGCTTGGTGTCTCACCACCACTGATCATTTTTTATTTTTTACAGCTGCGAGCAGTTCAACAGCACACTCAAAAATCAGTTACTACATTCACTGGCTTTTATGAGTAGTTTTGTGACCCTTTTCAGCGTGAATAAACTACAACTCCAACTCCAGTGACTGCCTATTTACTCTCCTGTGCACTTCTGAGTTACATGTGCTTGAGTGTTTTAATTTCATGCAACTTCATACTTCTGCGTGTGCAAAAACAGGCACCAGCGTTTGTTTTGTTTGAGGAAATTGTCGTATTTCCACGTTGACAACCATGATGACCTTATTCTACCGTGCTTTCAATGAATCGGTCTAATTTTTTCTTTGGTGTCATGGTTTGGAAATCTTTTCTCTAAAGAGCAGAAACTCTCTGAATCAAATGGTTAAATGGTCTAGTAGGCCGATTGGTGAGCTTAACCCAGCCTCCCTCATTTTGTTTTTTTTGTTTTGTTTTTTTCCCCCCTTTGTTAAATGTGCTTATTTATTTTCCTGTCTTGCAAATTAGATGAATTTGTAACCAGCTTCTTTTTCTTCCCTTTGTCTCACACTTTTGGCAGCACTGGGTGTTTATATATAAAAAGGAAAAACTGCAGAAACATGTAAACATTATGAATACTTTGTGAAACCATGAATTATTTTTTGCATAAAAGTATTTTTTTAAAATAGGATGTGGAACAAAGTGGTATAAAAATAGTTTATAGCCCAGAGTTTGTATTTTTTTTTAACCTTTTTTTTACTGTTACTTTCTTTATATCTACAGATTTTTACAGCCTGCAGCACTTTTATCTTTTTTAAATTATTTATTATTTATTTTATATGTAAGATGGTGTGTATTTATTGTCTGAGTTGTTTGTTGTTACAAATATTTAGTCAAGAGGAATGCCTTGTCTTTTAATGCAAACCAAATCTACCTTCAGGTACAAATAAAGTAACTTGAAATCCATTTTAGAGGAGAATATTGTACTTTTTAACTCCACTACATTTACCTGTTACTTGAAGATTAAAATGCATCTTATAGCAATAGTACAACATAGAGTAATTTAACAACTATAAAAAAAATTTTTAAGGATATTTGGTCATTTTAATCAATTTCCAAGTGCTAAATGTGTATGTGCTACTAACATATTGTTGAGTACTTATATATTCAACAGTGCATCATATTTTATTAGTGAATAGCTGTCCGATCCATGTAGCAAGTATATTTTCTTGATAATACTAAATCACGGTGTACTTTAAATAACAGATCTTAATACTTCAGGGCTTTTTCACAGCAGATAATTTGACTTGTCATGGTGGGGAAAAAAACCACAGGTGTTACTAAATAATATTAAGTAGTCAAGTGTCCCATTAAGCCACGACAGCAGTGGAGTAAAGCAATCACAAACTGTATTATTTGCACCCTATATTTGCACCTGTGCACCTGTCCGCGCCAGGCTCTCTTTAATATAAATGGTTCTACAGCGACACCTGCTGGCAGGGCCGCGGTATTGCACTGCAGGCGCTGCACTGACATTACTACTGTGCACTGTGGAGGGCTGTTGTTTAACCCCTGCTGTCAGTGGGACGAGTGTAAATACAGGTGTGTAAACAAAGCTTTTAACAGGGGGTTCCCTACCCGCTATTATATTGTATTATATATTATATATACAGCTACAATGTCGTTTTAAACGGGAGGTTAAATCACGTTAAGTCAGCTGAGGCGTCGCTAGCAAGCTGGCTAATTTAGCTAGCTCGTAAGCTTCAACTGGCTAAGGAAGTGTGGGACACTACAAAGCTAGTTTGCTCGCTAACTAGCAACGTTTAAGGGATTTTAGAGGGTTTAAACTTCAGGGTTTTATTTACTGTAAAAGAAGTATATGGTAAAGGGTCTTCTCGTCGTGTAGGTAGCGTTAAGCATTACATTGTTGTGTGTTTAATTTGAGCTATTAGTGTCTTTTACTGGGCTCATCAATCAAAGCCTGTCAGTAACTTCCAGACTCACTGGTCATTAAAGATATTATATGTGTCAGTATTGTGTCAGTATCTTTTATAACTGTCGTTATTTTCCTTAAAATCAGTTCAAAGTAACAGCCCCTGGTTTCATTGACAGTCTACAGTCGGTGTTTGGTTTCATTATTGTTCTGTTCAGTGGTGAAAGATGTAGTTTCATTATAGTAAAAGTAGTAATACAACAATTGTTAGTTTCTCTGTGAGTTGAAGTTCTAGGATTTAAAATTTTACTTTAACAAAAGCAGTTAAATGTTAAGAAACAAATACTTGAAGCATCAAAAGTGAAAGTACTCCTCCTCCTCCTGCTGAGTGAGTGCTCAGTGCAAATCCAAGAAGTATTTATTTTATTTTACAGGAAAAAGAAATCATCAAAGTTAAGTTGTTAAAGTCACTGTGCATTTTGCTCACAGCCCTGGAAGAAATAGACTTAATGCCGGAAAGATCGCTGCAAGTCCTACCAACAGTTGGTTTCAGAGAGAATAAGCACCAAGGTTTACGTAGGCGATGTGAGTGACAGGCTAAAATACAAGAGATTTCCAGGAAAATATAATTATTTCCAGGTTATTTGGTCACCTTAATCAATTTCCAGGTGTTTCAATGACTGGAAAATGAGTCTCTAAATTGCCCGCTTTTCCAGGATGTGTGGGAACCCTGTGTGTATATATTATATTATATTATATTATATGTTAATAATGTAGCAGAGTAAAATGTACAGTGTTGTTAATTTTAAGCAAAAAAAAATTTGCTTGAAAGCTTCTCAAATGTGAGGATTTGCTGCTGAGTTGTTGATACTGAATGTTAGTGGCAGCTCCAGTG